>NC_055987.1:82253889-83678597 GCF_018446385.1 Zingiber officinale | reverse complement strand
TATGAGATATTGAGTTCATTTGTTTGAGTGTGTCTACTTGGAGATCAAGAAACATAAAGATTGATAAGAGGATGACACGGTCTATGCCTCATTGATCAATCTAAATATCAAGGATAGAGAGACTAAGTCATACATGATGATAGCCACGAACAGGTTAGGTCGGATCTCGATTTTCTCATCACTTGGGTAGCAATGATGCCATGCTAGATGCCACTCATTGTTTATGTATCACAAATGTTGATTTGGGTACATTGCTAATGTTACGAGAGCCTATAGGGTCACACATAAAGAATAAGTTGATATGGAGATGGGTTCATGTGATGAATCAATGGATTAAGTGTAATCCGAATTTGACTCATTGAGTTAGACTCAAAGGGATCCAATTGTTGGATTGAGTTGAGTTGCTTGAGAATCAATGGGTTGGACTCATTGGGTGAACTTGAGTTCACTAAGGAAGTTGAATGGTCAAAATTTAACCATTGGATTGAATGATTGATTTTAAGCAATTTATGAGAAGATGAAAGGGTGGAGTCTCTTAGTATACCATGGGATGGTTATAAATATCTTTTGTATGATAATTTGAGAAGATGAACAAGTGTTGAGACCCTTAGCATTCTTCTTCTTCCAACTTCCCCTCTTGGCTAAAATCACCATTGTGGTTGCTAGCACAACCTTGTGATTTCTTCTCCATCTTGCTTTGTTTGTGAGACAAGCAAAGACAAGGCTTGTTTGTGAGGATACCATAGAGGTGCGGACGCTTGAACGCGCTGAGATCTGGATCCAGAGAAAAAAGGTTGCTGTCGGGATTGCGAAGGGCACGCAACAAAGGTATAATCTTATCATGTAACTTAGTATAGTTTTTTAGAAAATGTTTCTTCCCTTCGCATGGATCTGCTGGATAAGAGGATCTAGTAATTTTTCTGCTACATTTTCACATTTTTGGCGTGCTAGATCCCAACAGTGAATTGTAGTATGCTTGGGATAAGGTAGAGGTAAAAGAAAATCATCATTCTTAGGAAAGGAAAAGCCGTTCTCTATTGGTGCAGGGAGCATCAGACGATCGAACCTAAGTTTTGATTATGTTAAAGGATCCAAAGTTAAGCTATCTTGTAATCTAACAAGGTTGATTGAGATTGTAGAAAAGTCCTAATGGATTTTAGGCAGGTGGAAAATCCTAGGGGGTGGTAAACCTAGGTCCTAGGGGGTGGTAACTCTTGGTGATGAAAAGTCATAGCTACGGTTAGGCAGATGGAAAACCCTAGGGGCGATAACCCTAGGTCCTAGAGGAAGATAACCCTAAGCAGAAAGTCTTGGTGGGTCGAACGCTTCGAGTAAAATCCTAGAGTCGAGGACTATTGGTTGAAATCCTGGTGGTCACGGACCGGGTGGAAGTCTGGACGGGTCATGGAGCGGACATCTAGCATAAAGACCGGAAGCCTCAGGCACTGAGCAAAAGACCAGTCAACCTGGAGGACCGGTCTGGCAACAAGTAACTTCTTCTAAGAAGTAGGTGAGGATGCGTTCTCCGAAAAGGGAACAATAGGCGTCGGTTCGACCTAGAGTTTATAAGAAACTCAAAGTCAGAAAAAAACAGTCAGAGGCTGTCAAATTTCAGTTTAGATATATTGTTTTTGCCTGGGCTAACTTTATTTTATAGAAAATAAGGGGTCAAAAAAAGCTGGTTCGGGCACCCGGAGTTGGTCCAGGCACCCGGAGTCAGTCCAAGTGCCCGAAACTCAAAAGTTATTGCTAAGTTGATGTGGAGCTCACGGGGTGGCCAAGCCACGTGGTCCATGCACCCAGAGGGGTTCTAGGTGCCTGAAACAGCCTATAAAAGCAGCTTTGACCAGGAACTTCATAAGAACACAATGGACATTCGCTTCTTCAAGCTGCTTAGAAAATGCTTCTACGATGCCCGAAAGCTCCGACGACGGTTCTACTAAAGATTTTCTTATACAAAGTTGTCGATATTCTTTAAATTTTTAATTACTTGTAAAACTCTATTTGTAATCTTTCTGATTGATTAGTGATTTTCCATCGAAAGTACTCTCACGTGTGGGCCTTGGAGTCGGAGTTGCCACAGGCCCCGAACCAAGTAAATTCTTGGTGTTTGCATTGTCTATCTTTGTTTTTCGCTGCGTATTTACTCAAAATGAACGAATTAGCAACGAGCACTATTCACCCCCCCTCTAGTACTTTATGATCCTAAAATTGGTGTCAGAGCGAGATTGCTCTAATTTGGTGAAACCACCAATGAAGCAGGGGGATTCTTTTTTCAAAAACAAAATTACATATCGTTTTTGCTTAAAAAAGATTCTTACGCCATTCATTTTTTCCCTCCAAAATTATTTTTGAAAAATTCATTTTCATCTCTTCACCATTTATTAGTATTGATAAAATATCACATTTTACAAAATTTAAAATAATATTTTTTTTATTAATATTTTATTATTTTTTTTTAAAATTAGTAAACTACTATTTTTATTTTTCTCCCGCATTACTAATCCAAGGTCAAGTCTTGGAACATTTATTATTATTTTTTTTTGCGAGATTCCTCATTAATGGCCCACTAAGAAGGGTATAGCACTGCACGCCCTCCCCTCTTCTCTAGCGAAGACTTCGTGTAATACCCCGGTTCTGAGATTCTGGTTAAGTACGGCTTAAAAGGTTAGATGGTACCATCCATATCACCAAAGTGCACCTTCCTTCTCGGAAGCCCAAACTTAAGAACTCTAAACTTAACCGTGCTTGGCTTGGAGAAATCTAAGGATGGGTGACCTCCTAGGAAGTTTTCCTGGGTGCGTGCGAGTGAGGACAAAGCACGCTGAAATGACCTCTTGTGGTCTGTGGAGCTAGTTGTCAACCTGATGGGCAATTCTGGTGGCGTTCTCGGTTCAATTCGGGTGGGGTCTGCCCGGGTTGGGGCATTACAGATGGTATCAGAGCGACCTTGCGACCATGACTGCGCCTGTGGCAGAGCACCCAAGGCACCACCTAGCGAGGGAGATTCTAGGATTTGTGTGTGGTGTGATTCGTGGTTACACAATGAGGACGTTGTGTCTTTAAGTGGGGGTGATTGTAATACCCCGATTCTGAGATTCTGGTTAAGTATGGCTTAAAAGGTTAGATGGTACCATCCATATCACCAAGGTGCACCTTCCTTTTCGGAAGCCCAAACTTAAGAACTCCAAAGTTAAGCGTCCTTGAGGATGGGTGACCTCCTGGGAAGTTTTCCAGGGTGCGTGCGAGTGAGGACAAAGCACGCTGAAAGGACCTCTGGTGGTCTGTGGAGCTAGTCGTCAACCCGATGGGCAATTTTGGTGGTGTTCCTGGTTTGGTATGGGTGGGGCTCGCCCGAGCCGGGGCGTTACACTTCGGCTACTAGAAGAGCCAAATGAAGTACCACCTCAAGATGCCAATTGAGATGTGGATAATCATCCAAACTTGTCTCGAACTCCCACTCGACGGCGTTGGAAAGCCAGTATCATGC
Organism: Zingiber officinale; assembly: GCF_018446385.1. Classification (NCBI taxonomy): domain Eukaryota; kingdom Viridiplantae; phylum Streptophyta; class Magnoliopsida; order Zingiberales; family Zingiberaceae; genus Zingiber; species Zingiber officinale. Next base: position 83,675,107 of record NC_055987.1, on the reverse strand, counting down.
CAGAATTGGGACACAACTTTGATGAAGAAAATTGAGGTCGATGCCAAAGCAACATGCACTCTTCAATTCGGCCTAACTAAAGAAAAATTGAACCAGGTCAGCCCCTTTAAAAGCGCGAAAGAACTATGGGAGAAGCTAATCGAGCTGCACAAAGGAACCTCAGACACCAAGGTAAGCAAACGTGATTTAATTTTAAATAAACTGTATAGCATAAAAATGCAGGAAGGTGAGTCGGCAAGCAAACTTCACGCGTGGATTCAGGACCTACTGAATGGCCTTCATGCAGTCAGTCAGAAGGTGAAAAATCGTGATATAATCAGGTATGCACTCAATGCATTTTCGAGGAACACTTTGTGGGCATCCATGGTAGATGCTTACAAAGTATCCAAGGACATCTCTTTAATAAAATTAGATGAATTATTTTCTGAATTCAAGCTTCACGAATAAACTAATACTACTCGGGTTAAGAAAGGTATTGCTTTGATTGTAGGAATGAGCAAAATATGGGAATCAAAAACAAAGCGCAGAACTGAACTCAAGTTCGAAGATGAATCAGACTCAGAAGACGATAATGACAAAATTACAGTCGAACTCATAAAACTAATATGAAAAATGTGCAAAAAGAAGAAGGTGACTCAATTGAACACGAAGGTCAAGTCTGGAGTTACCTGCTACTGCTACAACCAGAAGGGACACTACAAGCCGGAGTGTCCGAACCAAAAGCAACGAAGAAGGAAGGCCTTGAAAGTAATATGGTCCAAGTCCTCTAAAGATTCTAACGAAGAATACGAGCGAGCAAGCTTCCTTGCTCTACCAGTACAAGCATACATTGCCGAAACAAAGTTCGAATCAGAAATTGAAACCGAATCAGAAACTAAGTCTGAAAGAAGCCACAGATTTGTATCTATTTTTGAAGGGTCAAACAATATTATAAGTTCCCTAATTTCTGGTACTAAAATTGATGAATTACAAAATTTAGTTTCGTATTTATTAAGACAGTTGGAAAAATCCAACCTCTAAGTCAAGTCACTCCAAAAGGAGATAACAATCCTTAAGGAGGAGACTAACCTAAGTCCTTTGACTGATCCAGTTCAAAATGGAAGTTCAACCCAAGTCCAACAACTTGAGGAAGAATATTCCAATTTAAAAAATCAAGTTAAAGGACTTAAGGACACGTTGGAACGGTTCACCGTAGGTTCCAAGAAACTTGAACTGATTCTTGGAAAATGAAGGGTCATATACAATTGAACTGGACTTGGATATAAGGCCAAACAAAGATTTAGATCATACTTATCATTAGTAATTTGATCAAATAGAAACTTAGTCCAAGCATGGGTCCCCAAGTTCAATCTGATTAATCAAGTTGGACTCAATCAATATTGGATCCCCAAGAATCAAATACATTACCTTGAAAGACCTTATCGAGGCTATGATCCAGGGGTAGCAAATAAAAAGACCATTTTTATCATTAAATAGATTTGTTTGATGCTTGATTTACTACTCTTATTATATATGCTTAGATTAGGGTAGATAAGGACTTAGGCTTAATCCACACTTAACTAGTTAGACCTAGGATTTTCAGAAAGAAAATTAAATATTTAATTTCTTTAAAAGACTTTGTCTAGAAATGGTGGATGATCTCATACCCAAGAAGGCCTAGTGCATCGCCACAGCTTGGAAGTCAATTATTGAAATAGATATTTAATTAACTGATTGTTAAATCTTAGTCTAACTCAAATGTTTATCAATCCTTAGATTAGAATTTAAATTGAAGATTAAATTAATCATCTCACAAAACTATTAAGCTTCCTTGATCGAAAATCTAGAAAATGGTGAGATGGACCAAGGTTTATGTTGGATCGAGATCGTACTAGAGGGGGGTGAATAGCGCTCATGGCTTTCACACATTTCGGATTCGAAAAACTCGACGAGTAACGCAACGGAATAAAACAAAACACACAAACAGAGAAGAGCACACCAAGATTTTACTTGGTTCGGAGCCTAGGGCGACTCCTACTCTAAGGCCTACGCTCGTTGAGCGTTTACTTTGGGAAATACTATAATCACGCAAAATATACAAGAGATTATTATAAAAATAATACTGAAAAAGTATACCGACAACAAGAATTAGAAGAGTCGCAGCTTTAGGTCGTCGGAGTCTCCTTGTAGCTCAATCGGAATGTCTCGTTAGCAGCAAGTTGATGAAAGATCGCTTTTGAGGTGATTTTTTTACTGCTGCCTCGAGATGTCCTTTTATTAGATGTTGAGGGCACCTCCAATGCCCCATGGAGGCGCCTTATACCTCAACTCTCATCCTGCTTCCTATGCTGCGATAAGTCTCCTAGTCGCTACCTCTTATCCGCTTGGAGGCGCCTCCATCAACCACCGAGGTACCTTCAAGCCAGCGTTCAGGATGCCTCAGGTTCCCTTGATGGCACCTCCGAGCCCACTGCGTAGCCAGCTTCTGCCTTGCACCCGAGGCGCCTCCAAGCTCCATGGAGGGCGCCTCGGGTACTGTTCATCTAAGGCAAAAGTGTCTCCTTCGTCCCTACAAGATGTGTTAGTCCACAAAACAACCATATACCCTATAAGACAAAGTTAGCACATAATAAATATAATAAAATGTTTGACAGCCTTCGGACTGTCAGATTCTGACTTCTAATTTCCTACCAAAAATCCTAAGTCGAACTGACGCCTACTGTTCCCTCTTCCGGGGAATGCGACCTCACCTACTCCCTTAGGAGAGATTACCTGATGCCAGTTCGGTCTTCCAAATCAACTGGACTTTCTGCCCAGGGTTACCACCTCTAGGAGCTAGGGTTACCGCCCCCTAAGGTTTTTCTCCACCTAGGGTTACCACCCCCTACGACCTAAGGTTATCCCCCCTTAGGATTTCTCCCCCACTTAGGGTTACCACCCCCTAGGACCTAAGGTTACCTCCCCCTAGGGTTTTTCTCCACCTAGGGTTACTGTTGGGATCTAGCGCGCTAAACACGCGAAAGCGTAGCGGAAAAATACTATCTCCTCTTATCCAGCGGATCTATGCGAAGGGAAGAAAATAATTTTCATGACAAATAATCTATGCTAAGCTACATGATAGGATTATACCTTTGTTACGTGACCTTCGCAATCCCGACAGCAACCTTTTCTTTGGATCCAGATCTCAGGGCTTTCAAGTGTCCGCGCCTCTATGGTATCCACACGAACATATCCTTCGTTCGTCCCACGAACGAAGCCTTCGGAGAAGAACCATCTTCTTGTGCTAGCAAGAAGTATGGTTTGGCCATGGAAGAAGGAGGAAGAAGGAGGAGGAAGATCAAGAGACACCCATCTCATCTAATGAAAAATCTCACCAAAAACCTATTTATATTCATCCAATGAATATGAAGGGTTTTTTGTCTATTTGTATTCCTGTTAATGGGTTGGATTATTATATTGGATTAACTATTAATCTAATAACCCAATAAGTCTAACCCATTGAGTGTAACCCATCAATCCAATTTGTCTAATTCAGATTGAACTCAATCCAATGAGTGGGTTCATTTGAGTCTAACTCAATTAGTAACCAAAAGGCCTAATCATCTCATGATTGGCTCTTAGGGCTAATTACTAACAATCTCCCACTAGCACTAGTGCCAATCACCACTAAGATGACACCAACACTTTGGATTTATCCATTATTCTTAATATCCTTAGTATTTTAGTCAAACTAAAATACCCATCTCCGAACCAATATGTTCTTTGTGTGTGACTCTATAGGCTCTCGTAACGTTGGCAATATATCTAAATCAACATTTGTGATACATAAACAAAGAGTGGCATCTAGCAATGCATCATTGTTACCCAAGTGACGAGAAAGTCGAGATCCGACCTAACCTATCCATGGCTATTATCTTGTATGACTCAGTCCCTCTATTCTTGATATCTAGATTGATCAATGAGGCATAGACTGTGTCATCCCCTTATCAATCTTTGTGTTTCTTGATCTCTAAGTAGACACACTATACAAATAAGCTCAAGATCTCATATTGACTTATCTGAGTATGGCCATACATTCCTGTGTCCTACTAATCAATGGGCCCACAGATATCGCTTCCATTATATGGAAGGGATAGATCTCATCTACATCACTCACATCCCTCCACATAATTTATTGCATACCGAGTGATCGACTTTATAGTCCACCCTGTTACGGGTGACGTTTGATGATACCAAAGTATACAACTCTTTATGTAGGGAATCATAGTGACTTCAGGTCTAAGGACTATTCATACCAACAGTCACATGAGAATATTTATGAAACTCATAAAACGATCCATGAAACATCTCATAGTGGGTCAATTCAGTATACATTCTCTAATATATACTCATGTGTCAACCTGATATCTCATATCCATAACTTGTAAGATCAAATCATCTGTTGACCTACATGCTAGTCTCAACGCATTAATATTGTCCTTGTATGTTAATGCTCGACTAGGAATAGTTAAGAGTAGTGTTCTCTACAATATCTCACTATTAATTCAACCAATTGATTATTGTAGATAAGAACCTACCACCCAAGGACATTATTATATTTATTCATTCGACACTGAACTGAAATAAATATAATAACCATAACCTTTGCTTTCTAATGAAATAATGAAATATGATACAAAATGTCCAAAGTCAATCAACTCTTGATTGCCTCTTAGGGCTTACACTAACAATCTCCTTATATCACTAGCGCCAATCACTAAAATATCTCATATCCATTGACCTAGTGTGACCATCATGCTTTCTTGGTGCCAAAGCCTTGATCAAAGGATCTGTAATATTAGCATTGTTTAGTTATCTGCATATCCTCATATCTCATATATCGAGGATCCCTCTAATGAGATGAAATTATTGTAGTATCCAATGCCCAAGACCACCATTTAAGTACAATACATGCCCTAACTGCGATCTTGAAACATCCTTGTCAATTTTAGAATCTTGCATGACTGTAACCCTTTACAGCAACAGTTGTAACACTTTACAGCAACAACTCTTCATCGCCTCCAAAGATCAAGAAATAATCTTGAGTCCTTCTCAAGTACTTAAGAATATTCTTGACTGCTATCCAGTGACCTTCACTTGGATCTGACTGGCATCTGCTCATTATGCTTAACGCATACGAGACATCTGGGCGAGTACAAAGCATGGCAAAACTTTTAAGCACCTTGTCAATATATGTACTCTGGCTTAGAACAAGTCATCTCCTGGATCTATCTCTATAGATCTTGATGCCCAAAATATAGGCTGCTTCACCTAAGTCCTTCATTGAGAAACAATTCTCAAGCCAAGTCTTCACTAACTGAAGATTAGGGATATCATTTCTAATGAGATGTATGTCATCTACATATAATATAAGAAAAATGACTGTGCTCCCACTAAACTTCTTATAGACACAAAGTTCATCTTCATTCTTAATGAAACCAAACATCTTGATTGCATCATCAAATCGAAGATTCCAGCTTCTAGAAGCTTGCTTCAATACATAAATGGATCTTTACAACTTACAAACCTTTCCAGCATGCTCTAGATCTACAAACCCCTCAGGTTGTATCATGTACACATCATCGAGTAGATTTTCGTTAAGAAATGCGATTTTGACATCCATCTGCCAGATCTCATAATCATAGTAAGCAGCAATAGTAAACATGATCCAAATGGACTTGAGCATCGCAACTGGTGAAAAGATTTCATCATAGTCTATACCATGAATCTGTTTGAATCCTTTAGCTGCCAATCTACCTTTGTAGGTATGCATATAACCATCCATGTCAGTCTTCACCTTGAAGACCCACTTACACCCAATGGGTTTGATTCCTTCAGGTGGATCAACCAAAGTCCATACTTGGTTAGTGTACATTGATTCCATCTTGGATCTCATGGCCTCTTGACATTTCTCATAATCTGGGCCCTGTACAGCTTCTTGATAAGATGTAGGCTCATTGAGACCAATCAGCTCTACATCACCGTGGTCAAACAAGAGAAAAGAATATCTCTCAGGTTGATGACGAATCCTATCAGATATGCGTAGAGCATGTGCTACTTGAATAGATTGATGTTCCACAACCTCTTGTGGTGCAACAAAACCCTGATCCACAACATCTTGTGGTACCTATTCAATTTCCATCACAGTGTCAGTGCTAGTATCTTGAACTTCTTCAAGGTCGACTTCACTCCCACTAGTTTTTCTAGAAATAAATTCCCTTTCTAGAAACACACCAGTTCTGGCAACAAACACCTTGCCATGTGTGGGATTATAGAAGTAATATCCCTTTGTTTCCTTGGGATATCTTATAAAATAGCACTTATCCAATTTGGGTCCTAGTTTATCTGAGATTAGTCGTCGAATGTAAGCCTCACAATCCTAAATCTTCATAAAAGATATCTTGGGACTCTTCCCTATCCATATCACATATGGTGTCTTTATGACAGCCTTAGATGGAACTCGGTTAAGTGTGAAAGCAGCTGTCTCTAGAGCATGTCACCAGAGGAAATAGGAAGATATGTATGACTCATCATTGATCGTACCACATCTAATAAAGTACGATTCCTCCTTTCTGGTACACCATTCCATAGTGGTGTTCCAGGTGGCGTGAGTTGAGATATGATCCCACACTCAACGAGATGGTCATGAAACTCTTGACTAAGGTATTCCCCACCTCGATCTAATCGAAGCATCTTAATACTCTTACCAAGTTGATTTTATACTTCATTCTTGAATTCATTGAACTTTTCAAAGGATTCTGACTTGTGTCTCATCAGAAACACATAGCCATATTCACTGAAATTATCAGTAAAAATAATGAAGTAATGTTAGCCTCCTCTAGTTGCTACTCTAAAAGGGCCACATACATCAGTATATATGAGTCCTAAAAGATCATTAGCCCTTTTGCGGTGTCCACTGAATGGAGTCTTTGTCATCTTGCCTCGAAGACAAGATTTGCATGCCTCATATGATTCAAAATCAAATGAGTCCAAAATCCATCTTTATGGAGTTGGGATATGCAACTCTCATTTTTTGAACTAAGCGAGAATGTCAGAGATATGTTTGATTCAAATCATTAGACTTGAACCATTTGGTATTTATTTTATAGATTGGGTTGCCAAAGTCTAGAACATAGAGTACATTCATAGGATGTGCACTACAATAGAACATTTCATTGAAATAAACGAAACAACATTTATCCTTTATTACAAATGAAAAACCTTTCTTGTCCAAACAAGAAACAGAGATAATGTTCTTGGTCAAGGTAGGCACATAGCAACACTCTTTAAGTTCTAAAACAAGCCCAGTAGACAAAGATAAGGAATATGTTCCTACAGCGACAACAACAACTCTTGCACCATTGCCTATTCGTAGGTCCACTTCGCCCTTTGTCAACACTCTACTATTTCTCAGCCCCTGCACATTCATACAAATGTGAGACACACATCCGGTATCTAATACCCATGAACAAGAAATAGATAGATTGATTTCTATAACATATATACTTGAGGCAGAAGTCTCACTTCTCTTCCTTTTTAGTTCCTCTAGGTATACCTTACAGTTCCTCTTCTAGTGTCCGGTCTCATCACAGTGGAAGCAGGTTCCTTCCTTAGCAACCCTACCTTTGGGTTTCAGTGCATGAGTCTTTCCCTTTCCTTTAGCTTGGGTCTTACCCTTACCTTTAGGCTTCCACTTGCCTTTGCCCTTAGACACCATCAAAATGGTACTAGGCTTTGCCTTCTTAAGGTTGAGTTTAGCAGTTCTCAACATGCTCAACATCTTAGGCAGCGGTTTATCAATTTCATTCATGTTGCAGTTCATGACAAATTGACTATAGCTATTGGGCAATGATTGCAAGATAAGATCAGTGGCCAATTCTTGGCCAAGTGGGAATCCCAACCTTTGTAGATTCTCCACATTCTCGATCATTTTGAGCACATATGCCCTACGGGACTTTCGTCTTGCATTTTGCATTGAAATAGTTCTTTAGAGATATCAAATCTCTCATGCCTTGCTTGTCCTCGATATAGTTTTCTAAGGTGTTCAACCATATCATAAGCATCTATGTTCTCATGTTGCTTCTGAAGTTCAGAGTTCATGGTGGCGAGCATAAGGCATGATACATCTAATGCATCATCTTGATGCTTGTAAGCATCCCTATCAGCTCTAGTGGCAGTAGCAGGGGACACTTCAGGAATAGGCTTTTCTAGGACATACAGTTTTCTTTCTCTCTTGAGAACTATTCTTATGTTTCTATACCAGTCTAGAAATTAGCTCCATTGAGCTTATTCTTATCAAGGATAAATCACAGAGATAGTGTCTTCTACTTACTAGACGACATGGTGGTCTACAACAATAAAATGCAGAGAAGTATCATCCTCAGATCATTTAATTAGGCCTTTAATTAAATGATTCTCCCACTGAATTCTAAAGCTTGATAGAAGCAAGTCACTACTAGTTCTATGCCCATAAGCAAAGACATTCTAGTGGGACAAGATCCACATTATACCTCATCTTGAGTTAGCTTTGGCTAATCGCCCAAGACTTGTATAAATAGGTAGGCAACGTGTACCAATTGGACAAAAACCATCTTATATTTTTCTTGAGTTAGCTTTGGCTAATCGCCCAAGATTTGTATAACTTAGGTAGACAACGTTCATCAATTACATCCTATGTAACTCTTGTATCCTTAGGTGAACAACACTGTTTGTTCGTTTTCCCATCTTATGAAATTCATATTATAATTCATCTTGAGTTAGCTTTGGCTAACCGCCCAAGACTAGTATAATATGATTTACATCTTATGGGATATGCCTTTAAGTTCTCAATTCAATTGAGGTAACTTAATTAAGTCATACCCAAAGGTCGATAGTCGAACATCACAATTGTCCTGTCGCACTCTACCAATATAAAACGAGCCACTTTGCTTTAGCAAACCTGACTACAGATGATCGAGGTAGTAATGAGTACCAAACTCTGGTAAGCATATGTAAATGACCTAACTACGATAGCTACACATGTATCACATACATCATGGCATATCATGGCATATATCGACATATACACAAGTTTAAACGTGATAAGGTTATGGCCCCCATAAACTACGATCTTCTCAAGCCAATGAGAAGATTGATAAGTCAACCTAGGTCTAAGCCGCTTCTCCAAGCGCTTCCTTGGTTATCGTGTGTTGTTGTCCTTCCTTTTCACCCGTCTTCTAGAAGACTAACTCTTTCTAATTTTGTACATTACAAAATCTAAACAAACTCGAGTTACATTCAGTGTAATCTAATTGCAACAAGAATAAAGGGGATGAAGGCACGACACGCAGGCCATATTATAAATTACAACATTACACATATCCAATCATATTGGGGTTAAAGGGCCATAACCATGCACCATGTCATATCTATTCATAATATTTTATGACATAAAATTTACTATGATTTCAGCAAACAAAATATAAGCCACAACACCACGGTGGTCCCGAGACCCTACTACCCATAAAATTTATTTTGCATACTCATTTTATGAGTTGTTGCTTTACCCAAGACCCTACTACCCATAATACCAACTATGTTTTGTTCTAAACAAAATACCTCTGGCCAAGACCTTATTGGTCACACACCAACTATGTTTTGTTCCCAACAAAACGCCCCTGGCCGAGACCTTGCTGGTCACATGCCAATTATGCTTTGTTCCCAACAAAACACCCATTTCGGTCAAGGCTTAGGGGATTTGGCTGAGACACAAAATCTAGCCAAGACTCATAGTCTTGCCAAGATTCACTCTCTTGGCCGAAACCTTGTTTGGTCGAGACTTATAAACTTTTTTTTGCAAATTATAGTAAACCCTATCAAGTAATTTCTATATCTTATACAAAAATTCTAACTTAGCATATCCCTTCGCAAGTGGCTCTGATACCACTGTTGGGATCTAGCGTGCTAAACACGTAAAAGTGCAGCGAAAAATACTAAATCCTCTTATCCAGTGGATCCATGCGAAGGGAAGAAAATAATTTTCATGACAAATAATCTATGCTAAGCTACATGATAGGATTATACCTTTGTTGCGTGCCCTTCGCAATCCCGATAGCAACCTTTTCTTTGGATCCAGATCTCAGCGCGTTCAAGTGTCCGCACCTCTATGGTATCCACATGAACATATCCTTCGTTCGTCCCACAAACGAAGCCTTCGGAGAAGAACCATCTTCTTGTGCTAGCAAGAAGTATGGTTCGGCCATGGAAGAAAATTCGGCCATGGAAGGAGGAAGAAGGGGGAGGAAGATCAAGAGACACCCATCTCATCTAATGAAAAATCTCACCAAAAACCTATTTATATTCATCCAATGAATATGAAGGGTTTTTTGTCTATTTGTATTCCTCTTAATGGGTTGGATTATTATATTGGATTAACCATTAATCTAATAACCCAATAAGTCTAACCCATTGAGTGTAACCCATCAATCCAATTTATCTAATTCAGATTGAACTCAATCCAATGAGTGGGTTCATTTGAGTCTAACTCAATTAGTAACCAAAAGGTCTAATCATCTCATGATTGGCTCTTAGGCCTAATTACTAACAGTTACCACCCCCTAGGACCTAGGGTTACCACCCCCTAGGATTTTTCTTTTGCCTAACCCGCAGTTAGGACTTTCCTGCAAACTTGTTTTAAGTATGTTAGATAACAAGGAATCTTAACTTTGAATCCTTTTGCCATTATCAAAACTTAGGTTCGATCGTCGGATGCTTCCCGCACCAACAATCTCCCCCTTTTTGATTATGGCAATAAAAATCCAAAGTTAAGTAAATAATGCTATAAATAGATAAGCATGAAGACACAGCATAATGATAATAAAATTAAGTGCAGAGCTAGATTAAGTGTAGACTCCCCCTTGACAAAAGCTTAATTTCTAATTTCATTTCTTTTGAATTTTCCTTGTACTCTCCCCCTTTACCATATATCAAAAATAAACAAGAGAGTAAAAAGAAATAGTGATCAATGGCCTTAGTTATTCTGAGAAAACTTTACTCTTCAGAAATCTTATTTGTTAAAATGAACACTTAGTTTTTTAAAGCGGGGATGAACACTTAGCATTTTAGTTAATTTTCGTGTAAAATTTCTAGCTAAGTGAGATTTATAAAATCGATTTCTTAAAATACTTTAGCTAAATTTCGTAGTTTGAAGACAAAGCTTTGAAGACATACTTGACTTAGCCAAATTTGAAAAGTACTTAGTTAAATTTAGAAAAGCTTTTGAGAAAATATTAGTTAGATTTAAAACAGCTTAGTTAAAAGTTTTAAAAGGTTTAGTTATGTTTGAGAGAACCTTGTAAAATACTTAATCAAATTTTGAAAGAGTTTTAGAGGGAACTTAGCTAACTTTTAAAAGAGGCTAACGTATCTAAATTTGAAAGGCTTTTGAAAAAATACTTAATTGAGAATTTTTAATCTTGAAAAGCCTTTGAGAGATACTGAATTTTGAGAAAGCCTTCAAAACTTAGTTTAAATTTGAAAAAGTTTTTTAAGAAATTAAAACTTGTAAAATTTTTAACTAAGGTCATTTTCATTTTTTAAATAGAGAATTTGTTCGTTTTCAGTCCTAAAGTCCAAGCATGAGTAACACTTAAATTCCTTGGCCACATGTCTAACCATAGTTACTAGCTGATTACCTAGAGGGCAGCAACTTTCACTTGGTTAGTCAAGTTAAGCTAGTGATCCAGTTATTTTTGACTAAGTCTGATAACTTAACTTGATTACTATAATTTTGGTGTTTAACGCCCAGACTCACTACGATGCACAGAAATAAACATTCTGAAGTCTAGGTTGTACCCTATGCATCTCACATCATTCTAAGTTTTTTAAACACAAGCAAGTTGGACCTAGTATGTTTGTGAGATGCTCTGGCTGAATCTAGGGGTACATGATATCTAGGGGGTAAATTCCTAGCCTAAGTCCAAATTTTGAATCCTAGGAAATTGGGATTTTGAAAAAGTATTTTTCCTAGAATTTGGAAAAATTGAGAAAAGTAAGTAGAAAATGAGTTCTATTCTACTAAGCACATCCCTATTTGTCTTCTAAGTGAACTGAACTCAAGTTCAGGTAAGGGCTTTGTGAATATGTCAGCTAGGTTTGATTTTGACTCAATATAGTTAAGTACAATATCACCCTTAGCTACGTGATCCCATACAAAATGGTGCTTTACTTCTATATATTTAGTCCTTGAGTGGTGAATTGAGTTTTTGGTTAGATTGATTGAACTTATATTATCAATTGAGATTTTTATTTTCTGATATTCTAGTTGATAATCTTTTAGTGTATGCATCATCCATAACAATTGAGATGCACATTCACCTAGGGCGATATATTCAGCTTCAGTGGTAGATAAAGCAACACAGTGTTGCTTTCTGCTTGACCAACTTACTAGGCACTGACCTAGAAATTGACAGCTACCACTTGTGCTTTTTCTATCTAGCTTGCACCCGGCATAGTCTGAGTCAGAGTAGCCAGTTAGGTCAAGGGTGCAAGATCTAAGTACCATAATCCTACATTTAGGGTCCTTTTAATATACCTTAGTATTCTTTTAACAAAGGTTAAATGAGACTCTTTTGCACAAGATTTGGTATCTTACACACATACCTACTGCGAAAAGGATATCTGGTCAGCTCGTAGTTAGGTACAGTAGACTCCCTATTGCACTTCGATAGTATTTCAAGTCCACTGGTTTACCTTCTATGTCTGAGTCAATTTTAATATTAGTGGCCATAGGTGTATTAATATTTTTTGAGTTTTCCATTCCAAATTTGCTAACTAACTCCTTAGCATATTTAGTTTGATAAATGTAATTCCATCTTTGGTTTGTTTAATTTGTAAACCTAAGAAAAAGTTCAGTTCACCTACCAGACTCATTTCGAATTCATCTTCCATTAATTTGGTAAATTTTTTTAAAAATTTGGAGTTGGTTGACCCAAAAATTATATCATCTACATATATTTGGGCTATGAAAATGTCTTTTTCTAAGGTTTTTACAAAGAGGGTTGGATCTATTTGACCTTGGTTGAACCTTTTCAATATTAGATAGTTGGATAAGCGTTCATACCAAGCCCTAGGAGCTTGTTTTAGTCCATATAGGTCCTTTTTTAGTCTAAAGACATGATTTGGATTTTCTAAGTCCTCAAATCTTAGGGGTTGACCTACATATATCTCTTCTTTAATAAATTCATTTAAAAATGCAGATTTTACGTCCATTTGGTATAGCTTGAACCCTTTGTGTGTTGCATAGGCCAGCAGCTGTTGGAACCCCGAGGTGTTTTGATGTGATCAAACAAGTTAAGTTAGGTCCTGCGTTGTTTAACCCTTGTGTCTAAGTGTGCAGGAACTTAGGAACACAGGAAGTCGAGCGGAAGACGCGGCTAGCGAGAAGGACGGCACAGGAGAGAGCCGACGGGCTCGGTGCATCCGAGGGACGAGGTGTCCGCGGAAGAGTACACCGGTGGACGAGAAGAACGTGCGCGGCGTTCGAGGGACGAGAAACCGGGAAGGAAGGCTGCTCGAGAAGAAGGCCGGAACATGGGTTCGGGTGAGCCCTATTCCGGATGGCCGAGATCACCCAAGCTAGTGGAGCCGGAACAGAAGACCCAGACCGAGACGAGCTGAAGCGGAGCGACCAGACGGAAAAAGTCAACCAGAGTTGACTTTTGGGGTTCGGGGCGCCCAGAACCATCCGGGGCGCCCGGACCCCTCCGGGGCGCCCGGAACCATCCGGGGCGCCCGGAATGATGTTTTTGACCAGATCGAGTCAAACTCGATCTGAACGTTGGGGGATAAAGTTTTATCCCCCCAGGGCGCCCCGACCAAGGCTATAAATATAGCCTTGGTCCAGAAGCAAATCAATTAATCAGAACGACGAACTTGTAATCAACTTCTGTGTGCTTTACTTTTCTTCTTGTACGTTCAACGCTGTAAGAGGCTACTCCGCCCAGAGGAGATCAGATAGTGCGCCTACATTCCTTGGATTAACAATCCCCTGATTGCAAACCAAGTAAAACTCTGGTGTCTGTTTTTCTTTACTTAGTCTCTGCCTTTTTTAATTACAAGTTCTTTTAAGTTAGTTGAATATCCGAGAAGGGTTTTTGGTTTTATTTTGTAGGGCAATTCACCCCTCCCCTCTTGCCGGCCTCCAAAGGGACCTACAAGTGGTATTAGAGCGAGGACGCTTCAGGAGGACTAACCGCCGATCGAAGCAAGAAAGATGGCCGGACCAAGCATCGTTCCACCAAAATTCGAGGGGAACTTCACAGACTGGAAGCGTCGTATGGAGGTATTTCTAAAAATCGAGATTGAAATTTATTTTATTATGAAATACGGTTTTGTAGCTCCAACAAATCAGAACGGTGAAGAAAAAGAAGAAAGCAATTGGACAAAAAAAGAGCAGAATGAGTTCATAGCAAACAGCCGTGCGGAACATCACCTGCTAAGCGTATTACCGCCTCAGGAAGTAAACCGCATCGGAAGCTACTCATCAGCTAAAGAACTTTGGAATAAGTTTCTAGAACTCCACGAAGGCACATCCGATGCGAAGCTCGCTAGAAGGGACATCCTCCGAAACAAACTAATGAACATTCGCTTGGAGAAAGGTGAGAAAGTAGCCGGTCTACATGCAAAGGTAAAAGAACTAGTTACTGGTCTCGAGAACCTCGGTGAAAAGGTAACAAATCGGGACGCCTTACGCTACGCACTCAACGCCTTTCCCAGAACTCCAGAGTGGACGTCAATCATCGACGCCTACTACATCTCAAAGGACCTGGAGGTAAGTACATTAGAGGAATGTTTTTCTACTCTTGAATTACACGAAACTAGATGTGCAGGAACGACAAAGGATACAACCCAGACTATAGCGCTGAACACAACTCAGAAGGATGAACTCGAGTCAGACTCCGAAGACGATCAAGAAGCGCACATGGTAAGAAATTTTAAAAAATTCTTTAGGTCTAATAAATTTAAAATGCAGAATAAAAAGAATCAAAAAGGAGGAAGAAAGGTGCGATGCTACCAGTGTCAGAAGGAGGGACACATAAGAGAAGACTACCCAGAACTCAAAAAGGACAAAAGGAAGTCTCCCAAGAAACACAACCTAAAAGCAACTTGGGATGACACTTCTTCATCTGAATCAGAAGCTCAAGAATACGCCGAGATAGCACTGATGGCAAGCTACGATGGACAAAGTATATCAGAATCGAGCAACGATGAAGAGGGAGCGACCTCGGATGAAGGCAGCGAAGCAGGGGGAGATTCAGGCTTTAAGTCTGACATGGTAAGTGAGGTATGCCTCTTACCCCTGATCAACTTTACTCTGGCATTAAGGCAATGACTAAATCCATGTATAAATTAGAAAAAGAAAATGCCAAATTAAAAAATGAAATTTTGGAAACAAAAGGAATTTTAGCAAAATCATGTCTAATAGAGGATTTTGATAAATTGAAAATTCACAATGAAAAACTAAAAGAAGAAATAGAAAGATTGAAAAAATATAAAAGTTCAAATATTTCTACTTTTAGAAATTATAGAGGTTTAAATTGGTATTATAGATTTCATCAAAGTCAAATTAGAAATATATCAAAAATCTATGTACCTAGGAAATACTTGGTTAACCCTGTAGGTAGGAACCTCTACTGGGTTCCAAAAACCTGTTTAATTTAACTTAGCATTTTCAGCAAGGAAATTAAACGACTAATTTCATTATGAGGCTTTGTCTAAGGAAGTGGTTGTTGCTCCAATAACCAAGAAGGCCTAGTGCCTCGCCACGACCTGGAAGCCAAGTATCGAAATGAAAAGTTTAATTGACTAACTGAAAAAGCATTAATTTAATTTACCTAATGCTTTAAAAGAGTTATTCAATTTATATAATTTATAATAATTTTTTTTTGAAATTAAATTTTTCTTGACTTAGAAAATTTCTGAAAATTATTGACTTAGAAATTTTCTGAAAATTGACTTAGAAATTCTTTTTGGAAATTGACTTAAATTAACTTAGATATTTTTTTTAACTTAGGAATTTTTCTATGAATACTGTCTTAGACATTTTCCTTTGAAAATTGCCTTAGAAAGTTTTATGAAAATTCACTTAAATTTTTTTTACATTAGACTTGTTTAAAAAACCCCTATTTTTAATGTGATCAAAGGGGGAGAAGAATGTTAAGTCTAGGGGGAGGTATATAAACCTTTTTTATGAAATATCTTTGGACTTAATTACAAATAAATTGTTTTTATTGCATCTGTTTTTCCCTAGCTTAACTTGGGTTGCTCACATCAAAAAGGGGGAGATTGTTGGAACCCCGAGGTGTTTTGATGTGATCAAACAAGTTAAGTTAGGTCCTGCGTTGTTTAACCCTTGTGTCTAAGTGTTCAGGAACTTAGGAACACAGGAAGTCGAGCGGAAGACGCGGCTAGCGAGAAGGACGGCACGGGAGAGAGCCGACGGGCTCGGTGCGTCCGAGGGACGAGGTGTCCGCGGAAGAGTACACCGGTGGACGAGAAGAACGTGCGCGGCGTTCGAGGGACGAGAAGGAAGAGCGCTCGAGAAGACCGGAACATGGGTTCGGTGAGCCCTATTCCGGATGGCCGAGATCACCCAAGCTAGTGGAGCGTAAGACCCGGACCGAGACGAAGCGGAGCCCGGAAAAAGTCAACCGAGTTGACTTTTGGGGTCCGGCGCCAGAACCATCCGGCGCCGGAACCATCCGGCGCCGAATGATGTTTTGACCGATCGAGTCAAACTCGATCAACGCTGGGGATAAAGTTTTATCCCCTGGAGGCACCTACCAGGCGCCCCGACCAAGGCTATAAATATAGCCTTGGTCCAGAAGCAAATCAATTAATCAGAACGACGAACTTGTAATCAACTTCTGTGTGCTTTACTTTTCTTCTTGTACGTTCAACGCTGTAAGAGGCTACTCCGCCCAGAGGAGATCAGATAGTGCGCCTACATTCCTTGGATTAGCAATCCCCTGATTGCAAACCAAGTAAAACTCTGGTGTCTGTTTTTCTTTACTTAGTCTCTGCCTTTTTTAATTACAAGTTCTTTTAAGTTAGTTGAATATCCGAGAAGGGATTTTGGTTTTATTTTGTAGGGCAATTCACCCCTCCCCTCTTGCCGGCCTCCAAAGGGACCTACAGCAGCATCCTAATGGATTCAAGTCTGGCTACAGGGGGATAGGTCTCATCATAATCTAACCCTTCTACTTGATTGAATCCTTTAGCTACTAACCTAGCTTTGTTTATGACTATATTGCCCTGATTATCTAATTTGTTCCTAAAAACCCATTTAGTATCAATTATAGTCTTGTTCATAGGTTTAGGTACTAATTCCCAGACTTGATTTCTCTCAAATTGGGCTAACTTTTCCTGCATTGCTAAGGTCCAGTCTAGGTCTGGTAGGGCTTCATCTATAGTTTTGGGTTCAATTTTAGAAATTAGGGCTATCTAGCTTAGGTTCCTATAGGATGACCTAGTTCTTACTCCTTGAGTTAGATCACCCAAAATTTGGTCAGATGGGTGATTTATACTTGTTCTAGTTGATCTTATATTTGGGTTAGTAATTAGTTCTTGTGAGTCACTAGGTTTAAGTGGGTTTTCTTCATCATCTTCTATATTTCTTGAGTTAGCATTTTCTGAATTATTTTCATTTGTTAAACTGGGCATTATATTTTCTTCATTAAATATTACATTTACAGTTTCTTTAACTTTTAGGGTGTTTTTGTTATAAACTCTATATGCCCTACTGGTTGTTAAGTACCCTAGAAATATTCCTGGGGTTGTTTTTTATGAGAATTTTCCTAAGTAATCTTTGGTGTTTAAGATGAATACTTTACACCCAAATACTTTTAAATAGTTTAAGTTAGGGATTTTATTATAATATATTTCATATGGTGTTTTATTTTGACTTTTATTAATTAAAATTCTATTTTGTATATAACATGTTGTATTAATTGCTTCAGCCCATAATTGATTAGATAGTTTGTATTCGTTTAATATGATCCTAGCGGCTTCTTGTAGGGTTCTGTTTTTACGTTCTACTAGACCATTTTGTTGGGGGGTCCTAGGGTGAGAATATTCATATTTATATCCATTTATTTCACAAAATTCAATAAAGTTATGATTTTTAAATTCTCCCCCATGGTCACTTCTAATTCCTTTTATCTAAGTATCTTTTTCATTTTCTATTAATTTGCAAAAGATTTTAAATACTTCAAAAGTTTCATCTTTAGTTTTTAAAAATTTTACCCTAGTAAATCTTGAGTAGTCATCAATTATTACTAAGTAATATTGATTTTTGCTTAGTAACTTGGTTCCATGTGAATCAAACAAGTCTAGGTGAAGGAGCTCAAGTATTGACGTTGTTTTATTTAGGTTGGTTAGCTTATGATTTAACTTGGTTTGTTTACCTTGTTGACAAGCATCACAAGTTGAATTTTCAATAAACTTTAATTTGGGTAGACCTCTAACAAGACCATTTTGACTTATTTTTGAAATGAGTCTAGTATGAGTGTGACCCAGTCTCCTGTGCCATAACTCAGTTTTTTCTTATTGTGTTAATAAACACTCTAGTGAGGAAGTTGGTAGGTCTATAGTATAAATATTCTTTTTCCTAATACCCTTAAGTTTAATTTCAGGATTATTAATATTCTTAATTATACATTCAGTTTTTGAAAATGTGACTAAATATCCGGAGTCACATAACTGGCTAATACTAAGTAAATTGAAACTGAATTGTTCAACTAATAATATTTTTCGAATGTAAAAATCAGAATTTAGTTGGATGTTACCTATTCCGATTACCTTAAGGGTTCCGTCGTTGCCGAACGCTACAGACCCTAGGTTCTTGAGCTTCAACTTCGTGAATTTCAGTAGGTCTCCAGTCATGTGTCTGGAGCATCCACTATCTAGCATCCATTGATCCAAACTTTATGTTCCTACATAAAGTATTTGACTTGGGTCAATTTCTAGATTTAGAAGATAGTCTGACTGAAATTATCTTAATGTTCCATCTCACCCAAGCTAGATAATCAATCATGGTATTCCTATAGGTGTTTGTGAGATGGTTTATTAAGTTAATTAACTCACTTGGGTTAAGTCAATTCAATTGAATTATTAAATTCATTAAATTAAATTGTCAACTTGACTAATTAATTTAAATTATTAAATTGATTGATTAAGTTAAGATTTTTTAAATAGATTAATTAAGTTAAATTGATTAATTAGGTTAAATTGATTAAATAATTAGATTAATTAAGTTAAATTAGATTAAATAATTAAGTTAAATTAGATTAAATAATTAGATTAATTAAGTTAAATTAGATTAAATAATTAAGTTAAATTAGATTAAATAATTAGAGTAATTAAGTTAAATTAGATTAAATAATTAGAGTAATTAAGTTAAATTAGATTAAATAATTAGATTAATTAAGTTAAATTAGATTAAATAATTAAGTTAAATTAGATTAAATAAGAACTAAGTTTAATCTAAATCCATCTCACTCGATTCTAAGTTATCAATCAGGAAATCTTAAGTAGTTTTTTGTGAGATGGTTATCTTTGATTTAGATTATTTCTAAGGATTCATTTACATTTGAGTTAAACTTAGGTTTCCTAATTAGTCAATTAAGTATGTATTTCAAGGATTGGTTCCCAGGTCGTGGCGAGGCACTAGGCCTTCTTGGGTATGGGATCATCCACCACTTCCTAGACAAAACCGCTTAAAGAAATGTCATATTTAATTTTCTTTTTAAAATCCCTAGGTTTAACTGAACAAGTGTAAATTATTTCTAGGTCCTTAATCTATCTTAGTCTAACCATGCATATTAACAGGAAAGTAAATAAACAATCATCAAACAATTCTATTTATTTATTAAGATAGTTTTTCTATTGTCTCCCTCTGGATCATAGCCTCGATATGGTTTATCAAGGTAATGTATTCGATCCTTGGGGACCCAATATTGTCCAAGTCCAACTTGATTGACCAAGTTAGACTTAGGTACCCATGCTTGGACTATCTTACTATTCGGTCTGTTAATAAGCGATAAATAAGACTGATATTTCTTTTTAGCTTTAAATCCAATTCTGGATCGATTGTATACGACTTTCTGTTTTCCAAGAATCAAGTCAAGATTCTTGGAACCCATTGTAAACCGTTCCAATGTAGTCTTCAAATCCTTGACTTGATTTTTCAAGCTAGAATTCTCTTCCTCAAGTTTCTAGACTTGAGTTGAGGTTCCAGTCTAAACTGGGTCAGCCAAGAATTCGGTATTAGTCGCTTCTTTAAAGAATGTTACTTCCTTTAGAAGCGACTTGATCCGAACATTAGACTTAACTAATTTACGCATTAAGTAATTAATTAAATTGTATAACCGACTTGTACTTATAGTGGGGTTTGGCCCTTCAGAAACGGATACAGATCTGTGGCTTCTCTCAGACTCAGCTTCCGACCCGTCCTCACTTCCTGATTCGTTGGTGTAGTCTCGGGTCGTCATTGCGAGAAAACTCGTCTGCTCGAGTTCTTCGTCGTCGGACTCCTCTGAGGATGACTCATCCCAGGTAGCCTTCAGGACCTTCTTCTTCCTTAGTTTCTTTGGATTATTCTGGTTCGGGCAGTTTGCCTTGATGTGCCCTTTCTGATTGCATCCGTAGCACATCACCTCGAACTTTACCTTTGGTTGGGCTTCTTTAGACTGAATGACTTTTCTGACATCCTTTTTGTTGAAGCCCTTCTTTTTCTTGTAGAGCTTTTTCACCAGGTTGACGAGCTCAGTCATGAGTTTGTCATCCTCGTCGTCTGAATCTGGTTCTTCTTATGATTCTGATTCGGTTTTTCGCCTTGGGTTTGACTCACGTGATCTGTCGGTACCTGCAACCAAAGCTATACCTTTTCGACCGGCCATACATTAATCTGCTCATGCAACTCGAATTCAAAGAATAACTCGTCTAATTTAATAGAAGAAAGGTCCTTAGAAACCTTGTAAGCATCTACCATTGATGCCCACAAGGTGTTCCTTGGAAAAGCGTTCAGAGAGTACCTGATTATGTCGCGGTTCTCCACTTTTTGTCTAATCGCATGAAGCCCGTTGAGGAGATCTAGAATCCGAGCGTGGAGCTGGCTAGCCGTCTCACCTTCCTGTAATTTTATATTGTACAATTTATTGATAATTAAATCTCTTTTGCTTACCTTTGTGTCGGGCGTTCCTTCGTGAAGTTCGATCAGCTTCTCCCACAGCTCCTTAGCACTCGTGAATAAGCTGACGCGGTTCAGTTCCTCCTTCATCAATCCGCATTAGAGGGTGCAGGTCGCCTTGGCGTTTGCTTCTACCCTTTTGATTAGTGTCGCGTCCCAGTTCTCGTATGGTAGTTACTTGCCGGCGCCGTCAGTTGGTAGTTGGAGCTCAGTTTTGATGATCATCCAGACTTCAAAATGAGTCTAGAGATATGCCTCCATCCGGCCCTTCCAATACCCAAAATCGTCTCCGGTGAAGAGTGGTGGTCGAGCGGTGCTATAACCTTCTTGAAGCGCCATTTTAAAACTTGCACACAAAGAAAAGAAATAAAAATCTGTTCCAAGACTTGGTCTTGGATTAGCAGTGCGGGATGTATAATAAAGAAAAGTGAACTCGAGTAGTGTTGCACCAACTTCGAGCAAAAATCAATTCGAATGAAAAAAAAAAAACAGATTGGAATGTAGCAATTATGCTAATTCCAATCGACTCCAAAAAAATTAAAAGACACCACGAAAAATTGCTTGATTGGTGGTTGCACCAAATCGAAGCTACCCTGCTCTGATACCAATTTTTGGATAGAGATCGCGCTGAATAGTGCTCGTGGCTTTCACGCATTTCGGATTCGAAAAACTCGATGAGTAACGCAGCGGAATAAAACAAAACACACAAACAGAGAAGAGCACACCAAGATTTTACTTGGTTCGGAACCTAGGGCGACTCCTACTCCAAGGCTCACGCTCGTTGAGCGTTTACTTTGGGCAATACTATAATCACGCAAAATGTACAAGAGATTATTACAAAAATAATACTGAAAAAGTATACCGACAACAAGAATTAGAAGAGTCGCAGCTTTAGGTCGTCGGAGTCTCCTTGTAGCTCAACCGGAATGTCTCGTTAGCAGCAAGTTGATGAAAGATCACTTTTGAGGTGATTTTTTTTGCTGCTGCCTCGAGATGTGCTTTTATTGGACGTTGAGGGCGCCTCCAATGCCCCATGGAGGCGCCTCAAACCTTAACTCTCATCCCGCTTCCTTCGCTGTGATAAGTCTCCTGGTCGCTGCCTCTTATTCGCCTGGAGGCGCTCCAACAACCACTGAGGCGCCTTTAAGCCAGCATCCAGGGCACCTCCGAGCCCATTGTGTAGCCAACTTCTGTCTTGCACCCGAGGCACCTCCAAGCTCCATGGAGGGTGCCTCGGGTACTGTTCATCCGAGGCAAAAGTGTCTCCTTCGTCCCTGCAAGATGTGTAAGTCCACAAAATAACCATATACATTACAAGACAAAGTTAGCACATAATAAATATAACAAAATGTTTGACAGCCTTCGGGTTGTCCGATTCTGACTTCGGATTTTCTATCAAAAACCTTAGGGCGAACTGACGCCCACTGTTCCCTCTTCCGGGAAACGCGCCCTCACCTACTCCCCTCAGGAGAGATTACCTGATGCCAGTCCAGTCTGTTGGTGTTGCAAGGTTGCAAAAATAGTCCCACATTGAAAACACATGGGAAAGATCATGGGCTTATAGAGAGAAAGATATCTCCATTGGCATGAGGCCTTTTGGGGAGAGCCCAAGAGCAAAGACATGAGGGCCTAGGCCCAAAGTGGACAATATCATGCCATTGTGGAGATATCTAAACTCTTTTCGATCCTACAATTGGTATAAGAGCCCAGACTGCCAGAAGATTTAATCACCAACTGTGCACAAAAGCTATGGTCTGATTAAGCCATGTGGGCACAATATTGACCTCGAACAAAGAAAGTGGGGGCTCCTATGTTCGGATCAAGAGGACCAGACACCAGGCAGGAAGTCCTAGTTGCGGATAGGCAAGGAAGTCCTAGTAGGTCAGGTGGACCGAGGGGCAGGAAGACCTGGTGGGTTGAGGATCGGACATTGAAAGTCTGTGGTCCTTTGTTTGAGGGGGGGATTGTTGGTGTTGCAAGGTTGCAAACATAGTCCCACATTGAAAACACATGGGAAATATCATGGGCTTATAAAGAGAAAGATATCTCCATTGGCATGAGGCCTTTTGGGGAGAGCCCAAGAGTAAAGTCATGAGGGCCTAGGCCTAAAGTGGACAATATCATGCCATTGTAGAGATATCTAAACTCTTTTCAATCCTATATGGTCTTCCAAATTGATTGGACTTTCTACCTAGGGTTACCACCCCCTAGGGTTTTTCTCCACCTAGGGTTACCACCACCTAGGGTTTTTCTCCACCTAGGGTTACCAACCCCTAGGACCTAAGGTTACCCTCCCTTAGGATTTCTCCTCTACCTAGAGTTACCACCCCCTAGGACCTAGGGTTATCTCCCCCTAGGGTTTTTCTTCACCTAGGGTTACCACCCCCTAAAACCTAGGGTTACCACCCCCTAGGGTTTTTCTTTTGCCTAATCGCAGTTACGACTTTCCTGCAAACTTGTTTTAAGTACATTAGATAACAAGGAATCTTAACTTTGAATCCCTTTGTCATTATCAAAACTTAGATTCGATCGTCGGATGCTTCCCGCACCAACAGTTTAAAGTATTGGTGCGGGAAGCATCCGACGATCGAACCTATGTTTTGATTATGTCAAAGGGATCAAAGTTAAGATGTTTTGTTTTCTGATGTGTTGAATGAGTTTTACACGAAAAGTCCTAAGTATACTTAGGCAAAAGTCCTAGCTACAGTCAGGCAAGTGGAAAACCCGAGGGGGCAGTAACCCTAGGTCATAGATTGTGGTAACCCTATGTGGAAAGCCTTGGCGGGTCGGAGCTTCGGGCAAAAATCCTAGGAGGTGGAAGCCCTAGGTTAAAATCCTGGTGTCGCGAACCGGGTAGAAGTCTGGACGGGTCCTGGACCGAACATCCAGCATGAAGACTGGAAGCATCGGACGCTGAGCAAAAGTCCAGTCGGTCTGGAGGACCAAACTAGCAAGAGGTAAACTCTCCTGAGTGGAGTAGGTGAGGATGCGTTCCCCGAAAGAGGGAAGAATAGGCGTCGGTTCGACCTAGGGTTTCTGGTAGGAAATCCAAAGTCAGAACTGGGCAACCCAAAGGCTATCAAATATTTTATTTATTATGGTTATTCTGTTCTAACTTTGTCTTGCAGGATATGTTATTGTTTTGGGACTAACGTGTCTTGCAGGTACAAAAGGAACAAGTTAAGCCTCGGATGAACAGTGTCCGAGGCGCCTCCATGGAGCTTAGAGGCGCCTCGGGTGCAAAGGGAGCCGAAGTCTGCGCGGCAGAGCTAGAGGCGCCTTGGACTGAGCTGGAGGAGCCTTGGACTGTAGCTTAGAGGCACCTTGGACTGGCATGGGCTTGCCTTCATGTGGATCATAGGAGAAGATTTCAGCGCTGATCCACGCAGCTGACTCGGCTCGTTGGGGGCACCCTCGAGGAGCTTTGAGGCGCCTCCAACAGGTTATTTAAGTAGTCTCGAGCAACACCTTCAAGATATACTTTCCTAAGCCATCTTTGTGCAACGAGCTGCTCAAGAAACGACCTAACGACGCTACAACTCGAATCCGACAACCCGAAGTTCTGAATCGACTATTTCTTTTGTTATTGGTAAATTTAACAGCTTTTATTATATGTAATTTGTAACACCTTTTCGAAATTATAGTTGTTGCCCAGTGTAAACGCTCAACGAGTGTAGGCCTTGGAGTAGGAGTCATCATAGGCTCCGAACCAAGTAAATAGCTTGTGTTCGTGTGTTGTTTTCTTTCTATTTCTGCTGCATTTACTCGAACGATTTCCGAATCCGAAACGCGTGAAAGCCACGAGCGCTATTCTCCCCCCCCCCCCCCCCTCTAGTGTGGTCTCGATCCAACAATTGGTCGCTTCGATTTGGTGCAACCACCAATCAAGCAATTTTTTCGTGGTCTTTTCAATTTTTCGAAGTCAATCAGAATTAGTATAATTGCTATATTCCAATATGTTTTCACGTTCGAATCAATTTTTGCTCAAAGTTGGTGCAACACCACTCGAGTTCATGTTCTTTTCATTATACATCTCGCACTGATAATCCAGGATCAAGTCCTGGGATTTGTTTTTCTTTTTTATTGTGTGCTAGACTCTTTAATGACTCTCCAAGAAGGTTTTAGCACAGTCCGCCCGCCACTCTTTTCCAGCGAGGACTTTGGCTATTGGAAGAATCGGATGGAATACCACCTCAAGACGCAAGTCGAGATGTGGATTATTATCCAGACCGATCTCGAACTTCCATGTGACAGCGCGGGAGAACTAGTCTCATGCATCAACTGGGATTCTAGTATAAAGAAGAAGGTTGAAGCCAATGCCAAAGCAACTTGCATGCTACAATGTGGACTGACAAAAGAAGAACTCAATAGAGTAGGACCCTTCTCAAGCGCCAAAGAGTTATGGGAAAAGTTAATCGAGCTACACGAGGGCACCTCCGACGCTAAAGTAAGTAAGCGCGACTTAATTTTCAATAAATTGTATAATATTAAAATGCAGGAAAATGAGACAGCTAGCCAACTCCACGTCCGGATACAAGATCTACTCAATGGGCTTCATGCGATTGGACAAAAGGTAGACAACAGGGACATAATCAGGTACTCCTTAAATGCCTTTCAGAGGAATACCTTGTGGGCATCCATGGTATATGCGTACAAGGTTTCTAAGGACCTGTCCTTTATTAAATTAGATGAATTATTTGCAGAGTTTGAACTCCATAAGCAGACTAATGCACGCCTGGTCGAGAAAGGTGTTACTTTGGTTGCAAGTACAAGCAGAACCCGGGAATCTAAAACAAAGTGTAAAACCAAAACCGAGTCCAAAGACGAATCGGAGGATGAAGACGAGATTGTTTCCGAGCAATTAAAGCTCGTACGAAAGATCTGTAGAAATAAAAAGGCGACTCAAACGAACACGAGGGACAAGTCCGGAGTCACCTGCTACGGCTGTAACCAGAAGGGGCACTACAAACCGGATTGTCCAAACAAAAAGCAACGAAGAAAGAAGGCATTGAAGGCAACTTGGTCCGAGTCATCAGACGAATCCGAGACTGACGAAGAAGAACCGACAAGCTTCCTCGCATTACCAGTGCAAGCCAACATTATCGAAATCGAGTCCGAGCTCGAGTCTGAAACCGAGAGTGAGTCAGAAACTGAGTCCGAGCGAAGCCACAGATCCGCATCCATTTCCGAAGGACCAAACCCCACTGTAAGTTCTCTACTCGCCAAAACTTAGTTAGATGATTTAAAGAATTTAGTTCCTTGTTAAAAAAGTTGGCTAAATTTAACATCCGGGTCAAGTCACTCCAAAAGGAGGTAACAGCCCTTAAGGAGACGACTGACTCGAGTTCTTTAACTGAGCCAGTTCAAATTAGAAGTTCAACTCAAGTCCAACAACTTGAGAAAGAAAATTCTAATTTGAAAACTTAAATTAAAGAACTCAAGGACATGTTGGAACGGTTCACCCTGGGTTTCAAGAATCTTGATCTGATTCTTGGAAAACAGCGAGTTGTTTCAACAGATTCGGACTTGGATTTAAAACCAAAAGAAAATACAAAGCATATTTATCCTTAGTTAATAGAAAAAATAGAAACATAGTCCAAACATGGGTCCCCAAGTCGAACTTGGCTAATCAAGTTAGACTTGGACTATATTGGGTCCCCAAGGATCAGATCAACTACCTTGATAGACCATATCAAGGCTATGATCCAGGGGGAGCCAATAGAAAGACCATCTTTACCAATAGATAGAATTGTTTGATGCTTGATTTTTTATTATACATGTTTAGATTCAGGATAGTTTAAGGACGTAGGCATAATTTACACGTGTCCTGTTAAACCTAGGGGTTTCAAAAAGAAAATTAAATATATAATTTCTTTGAGCGGCTCTGTCTAGGAAGTGGTGGATGATCTCATACCCAAGAAGGTCAAGTGACTCGCCACGACCTGGGAACCAATATAAGAAATGTGTATTTAATTGACTAGTTGAAAAACCTAAGTCTAACTCAAATGTAAATTAATCCTCAGAAATAATCTAAATTCAAGATAACCATCTCACAAAATTACTTAAGATTACCTGATTGGTAACTTAGAATTGGGTGAGATGGATCTAGGTTGAATCAACAGTATTAATCTTCAAATAAATTCAAGTTAATTAAATAAATTCAAATTAATCAACTCAATTAATTAATTTAAAAAAAGTTTAAATCATTTGAAAAATCTTTCTAAAAATCTCTTTTAAAAATTATTTGAAAAATTACTCAAAATTCATTTTAAAAAACTCTTTCAAAAATTATTTTAAAAATTATTTTAAAAAACTCTTTTAAAAAAATTATTTTAAAATAATTTTAAAAATCTTTTTAAAAAACTCTTTTAAAAAATTATTTGAAAAATTATTTTAAAAACATTTTAAAAATATTTTTTAAAAAAACTCTTTTAAAAAATTATTTGAAAAATTATTTAAAAATAATTTTAAAAAAAACTCTTTCAAAAATTATTTTAAAAGTTATTTAAAAATCATTTTAAAAGTTATTTAAAAATCATTTTAAAAATCATTTTAAAAAACTCATTTAAAAAATTAATAGAAAAATTATTTAAAAATCATTTTAAAAATCTTTTAAAAAACTCTTTTAAAAAATTATTTGAAAATTTATTTTAAAATCATTTTAAAAATCTTTAAAAAAAACTCTTTTAAAAAGAATTTGAAAAATTATTTAAAACTCATTTTAAAAATCATTAAAAAACTCTTTCAAAAAAATTATTTTAAAATCATTTTTAAAATCTTTTTAAAAAATCTCTTAAAAAATTATTCGAAAAATTATTTAAAAATTATTTTTAAAATCTTTTAAAAAACACTTTTAAAAAATTATTTGAAAATTTATTTTAAAATCATTTTAAAAAAACTCATTAAAAATTAATGGAAAAATTATTTAAAAATCATTTTAAAAATCTTATAAAAAAACTCTTTTAAAAATTATTTGAAAAATTATTTAAAATCATTTTAAAAAACTCTTTAAAAAATTATTTGAAAAATTATTTAAAAATAATTTTAAAAATCCTTTTAAAAAACTCTTTTAAAAAATTAATTGAAAAATTATTCAAAAATCTTTTTAAAAACTCTTTTAAAAAATTATTTAAAAATTATTTAAAAATTATTTTTAAATTATTTTAAAAAAAACTCTTTTAAAAAGTATTTGAAAAAATATTTAAAAATCATTTTAAAAAACTCCTTTAAAAATTATTTGAAAAAGTATTTTAAAATCATTTTAAAAATCTTTTTAAAAACTCTTTTAAAAATTATTTGAAAAATTATTTAAAAATCATTTCAAAAATCTTTTAAAAAACTCTTTTAAAATTTATTTGAAAAATTATTTAAAGATCATTTTAAAAATGTTTTAAAAAACTCTTTTAAAAATTATTTTAAAAATTATTTTAAAATTATTTTAAAAATCTTTTAAAAAAACTCTTTTAAAAAAGTATTTGAAAAATTATTTAAAAATCATTTTAAAAATCTGTTAAAATTTTTTTTTTAAATTATTTGAAACATTATTTAAAAATCATTTTAAAAATCTTTTAAAAAACTCTTTTAAAAATTATTTGAAAAAATATTTAAAAATTATTTTTAAAATATTTTCAAAACTCTTTTAAAAATTATTTTAAAAAAATTTAAGTATCGCTGCTAAAGCCAAGTGTTCTTTGTCAAACTTACCTTCAAAACTTTTCTAAATTTTTGTTGAAAAATATGTATTTGCTAAATGTCTTTCAAAACAACAATTATTGTCAAAAGTGTTTTAAATTTATCTAAGTCTTTTTCAAAGTTTGCTAAATAGTTTTCAAAATTTTCTAAATAGTTTCAAATGAACTTAGCTAAGTGTTTTTCAAAGCAATTATTTAAGAAGCTAAGTTTTTGTTGAAAGCACTAAGTCTTTTCAAAAGCACTTTCAAAATTAGGTAAGTTTTTTCAAACACTTTCACAAACTCTTAAACATTTTTTTGGTTCAAGTTTAGCTACTCTTCAGGGGAAGCTCAAAATCACCTAGGATATATTGTCATTCTCCCTAATTAAAATCTTTTTGATTTATGTCAAAGGGGGAGAGAGGTCAAAGTTAAGGGGAATATTATTTTCTTTGCATTTCTTCTATGCTTAAAATTATTTATGTTATTGTCATAGTTTTACTTAACTTTGAACCGTGTCGCCATAATAAAAAAGGGGGAGATTGTTGGTGTGGGAAGCATCCGACGATCAAACTTATGTTTTGATTATACAAAGGGATCAAAGTTAAGGTGTTTTATTTTCTGATGTGTTGAATGAGCTTTGCAGGAAAAGTCCTAAGTATACTTAGGCAAAAGTCCTAAGTATACTTAGGCAAAAGTCCTAGCTACGATTAGGCAAGTGAAAAATCCTATGGGGCAATAACCCTAGGTCATAGGGGGTGGTAACCCTATGTGGAAAGCCTTAGCGGATCGGAGCTTCGGGCAAAAATCCTAGGGGGTGGAAACCCTAGGTTAAAATCCTGGTGTCGCGAACCGGGTAGAAGTCTGGACGGGTCCTGGACCGGACGTCCAGCATGAAGACCGGAAGCATCAGACGCTGAGCAAAAGTCCAGTCGATCTGGAGGACCAAACTAGCAAAAGGTAAACTCTCCTGAGTGGAGTAGGTGAGGACGCGTTCCCCGGAAGAGGGAACAGTAGGCGTCGGTTCGACCTAGGGTTTCCGGTAGAAAATCTGAAGTCAGAACCGGACAGTCTGAAGGCTGTCAGACATTTTATTTATTATGTTTATTCTGTTCTAACTTTGTCTTGCATGGTATGTTGTTGTTTTGGGACTAACGTGTCTTGCAGGTACAAAAGGAACAAGTTAAGCCTCAGATGAACAGTGTCCGAGGCGCCTCTATGGAGCTTGGAGGCGCCTCGGGTGCAAAGGGAGCCGAAGTCTACGCGGCAGAGCTAGAGGCACCTTGGACCGTAGCTTGGAGGCGCCTTGGACTGGCATGGAGGCGCCTTCATGTGGATCAGAGGAGAAGATTTCAGCACTGATCCACTCAGCTGACTCGACACATTGGAGGCGCCCTCGAGGAGCTTTGAGGCGCCTCCAACAAGTTATTTAAGCAGTCTCGAGCAGCAGCTTCAAGATATACTTTCCTAAGCCATCTTTGTGCAACGAGCTGCTGAAGAAACGACCCAACAACGCTACAACTCGAAGCCGATAATGCGAAGTTCTGAATCGACTATTTCTTTTGTTGTTGGTAAATTTAACAGCTTTTATTGTACGCAATTTGTAACACCTTTTTGAAATTATAGTTGTTGCCCAACGTAAACGCTCAACGAGCGTGGGCCTTAGAGTAGGAGTTGTCACAGGCTCCGAACCAAGTAAATAGCTTGTGTTTGTGTGTTATTTTCTTTCTATTTCCACTGCATTACTCGAACGTTTTCAGAATTCAAAATGCGTGAAAGCTACGAGCGCTATTCACCCCCCCCCCCCCCCCCCCCCCAAAAAAAAATCTAGCATGGTCTCGATCCAACATAAAGTAGTTAACCAAAAAAAATTAATTAAATTAAAGCTAACTCAATTAAAATTCATAATTAATTATAAAATTATAATTAATTTCAAAATCAAATTAATTATAAAAGTTTAATTAATTTCAAAATCTAATAAACTTCAAAATCTAATTAATTACAAAATCATGATTAATTTCAAAATCTAAATTAATTATAAAAATTTAATTAATTACAAAATCACAATTAATTTCAAAATGTTAATCGTAATTTCAAAATGTTAATCATAATTTCAAAATGTTAATTATTTTCAAATCATAATTACTTTCAAATCATAATTAATTTCAAAATAAAAATCATAATTAGTTTCAAAATGTTAATCTTAATTAATTTCAAAATATTAATCATAATTTTAAAATGTTAATTATTTTCAAATCATAATTAAATTATAATTATTTTAAAATCATAATGAATTTCAAAAACCTTAATTATTTGATTATTAATTTTCAAATCATAATTAAATTTTAAAATATTAATTCTTAGATTTTCAAAATCTTAATTATTTTTAAATGATAATTAATTTTCAAATCATAATTAATATATAAGTTTATAATTTCGAACATAATTAATTTTCAATATATTTTCAAAATCTTTAAAATTTTAATTATTGTCAAATGTTTAAATCTAATTAAAATTATATTTTAAAATATGAAATTTAAACTTAAATATTTTAAAATTCAAAATTCAATATTTTTGAAATTCAAATTTAACTTAAATTATTTTTGAAATATACTTCAATATCATAAATATTTTTTAAAGTTAAAAATAAAATCAACTTAACTCCATCTCACACAAACTCATAAGCTGAACATGCTTGATAGCTGTAACACCCCACTCTTCTCGCTACTGGACTGTGAGGGCGGAGTGCTACTGGACTACTAACTTTACTTAACTGTCCTTGTTCACATGTTGATAGTAATTCCTAAAACTCTCGGAGAACTCAAAACTTACAATTAACTAGCAGCAGAAGACTAAATGACTCATCTAATACATTCTTAATAAATGACAATTTTAATAAATTCTTATACTAGGTCCCAAGGCTTCTATAGTCCAGACATCACACATCTATCCGCACCTCCTTGTCGCCTTCCTTTGCTATAACTTTTCCTTTCCTTTATCTGCAGTAAGAGAAAATGCAACTATAAGCAAAATTGCTTAGTAAGCGCTATCTAACTCACAAAACTCGAATATGCATGTGAATATACTGAAATCTAAAAGCTGAATGCTCAAAAGGAAAACTACTCATGCTCATCTACAAGCAAAAGAAACATACTGAAATGCTAAACGTGTAAAACAAATCTATACAATCATGCTAGCATAATCTTGCTGAATTTTAAACACTTTCTGAATCTTATTTCACTTGTTTAAAAACTTATACTTTAATACTTCAAAATAATAATCAACTTTCTTCTTGGGCTCAGGCGTAGTACCATCTTATGCGTGTTCTCTAATAGGTTGGGGTAGCGAGCCACTAATCCTAAAAGAGCAGACCTCGGTCTACCAGGGCCAAGACCTCGGAATTGGACACCTGGATTTGTTTAACGACAACCTCGGAAGTCAGGTACTAGACTCTTAAATAAAGTAAAATACTTGTTATCTTTTATTACTTCTAATATATAATGCCTCGGCATTTTCTTTAAGCACCTTGTGTGCCAAAATCCCTAAAGCCTTGACTTTGGGATCTACTTAAGGCCTTGGCCTTTCTCTTTCTTTTCTTTATCTTTCTTACACTTGTTAATACTTCTAATAAAAGAATGCTTCTTTAAAAACTGAAATGTTTAAACAAATTCTAACTTTGAAATGCATAAACAAAAATCTGTATACTATGCTAATCAAAATTCTGCATACTATTCTAATCAAGATTCTGCATTCTATGCTACACTATTTCTGCATACTATGCAAACATAAATTCTGCACTATAATACTTAACCAAACTGCACTATAATCTTTTTCTTTAAAAACTACACTATAAGTTCCACCAAAAATCTGCACTACAAGTTTCACCAAAAATCTGCACTATAAATTTCACCAAAAATCTGCACTATAAACTTTAAAGAAATCTGTACCATAAGCTCTTAAGAAATCTGCTCTAAAGAAATCTGCAGTTTAAGCTCTAAGAAATCTGCACTACAAGCTTAATAAAAATTTGTACTATAAGCTTACATAAAAATCTACACTATAAGCTTAATTGAAATCTGCACTATAGGCCTACATAAAAATCTGCACTATAAGCTTAATTAAAATCTGCACTACAAGCTTAATTAAAATCTGCACTATAAGCCTATATAAAAATCTGCACTATAAGCTTAATTAAAAATCTGCACTATATGCTTAATTAAAAATCTGCACTATAAGCTTAATTAAAAATCTGCACTATAAGCTTAATTAGAATCTGCACTATAGGCTTAATTAAAATCTACACTATAAGCTTAATTAAAATATGCACTATAGGCTTAATTAAAAATCTGCACTACAAGCTTAATTAAAATCTGCACTATAAGCCTACATAAAAATCTACACTATAAGCTTAATTAAAATCTGCACTATAAGTCTACATAAAAATCTGCACTATAAGCTTAATTAAAATCTGCACTATAGGCTTAATTAAATATCTGCACTACAAGCTTAATTAAAATCTGCACTATAAGTCTATATAAAAATCTACACTATAAGCTTAATTAAAAATCTGTACTATAGGCTTAATTAAAAATCTGCACTACAAGCTTAATTACAATCTGCACTATAAGCCTATATAAAAATCTGCGCTATAAGCTTAATTAAAAATCTGCACTATAGGCTTAATTAAAAATCTGCACTATAAGTGCTTCTCATGCTTCGAATTCAAGAAGAACAAAGGTCCGAAACTACTCCTACTGCAGGTGAGAAGCACTTACCTTGCTTCTTGGACTCACAATCGAACAAAAAGGGCTTCTAGGACCTTGGCCGGCCGCCGGAGACGATGCCCTAACTCTCTTTCATTTTCTGCCCGAGCTCCGCCATCGTACGCAGAAGAGAAGGAGAGAATGGTTTAAGTCACGGGAAAATAGAGCATCAACTTATCCCTTTTTATAACTTAATATTTCTGTTAACTCCTTAAATAAATTCGCTACCTTTTCTAAATAGACAAAACCAACATCAACTTATCCCATTTATAATCCAATATTCTGTTAATTATCTTAAATAAATTCGCTACCTTTTCTAAACAGACAAATCCAACATCAACTTATCCCTTTTATAATCCAATATTCTGTTAACTATCTTAAATAAATTCGCTACCTTTTCTAAACAGACAAATCCAACATCAACTTATCCCTTTTATAATCCAATATTCTGTTAACTATCTTAAATAAATTTTGCTACCTTTTCTAAACAGAACCGCCTGCTTGACAACTTGGTCAGCCGGATTTGCTTAAGGCTTGGTTCGGCCGGAGGTTGCAGGTTTGAATCTCGGTTAATTTTCTTTATTTTTTGCAACTTGTTTCTTTTGGTAAAAATACCAAACGAACTCCAAAAATTGCATAAAAATACTCTAAAAATTTCTAAAAATCTCTAGAATTTTTCTAAAGCATTTCTAAATATTTTAAAGTACTATTAGGACTCGAAATGAGGAAATTTGGATTATTACAATAGCCTAGAAAGGGTGAGATGGAAAATCAGAAAATAATGACTTTTATGTTTATTTTACATGCTTGGACTTTAGGACCCTAAAACTTAAAAGAAAAATATTGGCATTAATTAAGGGGGAGTAAAAGGAAGGTTAAGGCATTAAGTTTTTTTTGTTACAACATTATTTTTCAAGATTTCAAAGTTTTTTTAAAAACAAAGGAGTTAAGTATTCTTTCTCAAAATTTCAAAGTTAATTGTTTTTTTAAAAAAAGTTTTAAAATATTTTTGAAAAAGGAAGTTCAGTAAACTTTATTTGAAAAGGCAAGTTCAAATACTTTTGAAAAAGTTTTAAGTTTGTGGAAAAGTACTTAACTGTGCTTTTTATCTTAAAATCTTTTTTTTAAAGGCTAAGTTTTAATCAAATTAAGTTGTTTAAGATAAGTATTTTTCAAGCTAAATATTTAACTAAGCTTTTATCAAAATCTTTTTTAAGCTAAGTACTTAACTAAGCTTTTTATCAAAAAAAATTTTAAAAGCAAATACTTAACTAAGTTTTGATAAAGCTAAGTATTTGATAAAGTTTATTTTTAAAAGAATTCATCTTCTTAGCTAAGTATTTTTACAAGGAATTCTTTTTAAAGTTAAATATTTTATCAAAATCTTTTTCAAACCTAAGTGTTTATCAAAATCCTGTTAGAGCTAAGTTTTTCTCTAACTCTTTTTTAAAAGCAATTATTTTCAAAGCTTAAGTTAAACTAAGTTTTTATTGAAAAAGCTAAGTATTTTCAAAGCATTTCTAATTTAGCTAGGTGTTTTTCAAAGCAATTATTTTCAAAAGCTAAGTTTAGCTAAGTTTTTTTTGCAAAAGCTAAGTCATTTTCAACGCTTAAAAATTAGCTAAGTTTCTTTTTTCTACCTTTCAGGAAGAGTTTAAAGTTAAACAGAGTAAATTTTTACTATCTTTACATGTGAAACATGTTGGATCGAGACGTGCTAGAGGGGGGGGAGGGGGGGTGAATAGCACTCGTGGCTAAATCGTTTGATTTGTAAAACACTCGATTAATTAAGACGCAGCGGAAAAAAAAGCAAACACACAAACACAGAGGAATTTACTTCGTTCGGAGCCTAAGGTGACTCCTACTCGAAGGCCCGCGATCCTTGATCGCTTCCGGTGGGCAACAACTATAAGCTCGATTATTACAGACTAAGTATTACAGGAGATGCGATAAAAGAAATCTATACCGACGATGAAAAAGAGGAATCTTGGAGCTCTGGGTCGTCGTAGACGTGTAGCAGCACTTCCGGGAGTCTTTCGGAGCAGCACGTTTAGTAAAGAAGGCTTGAAACTTGTTTTTCTGAGCTGCTGGTTGAACCCCCTTTATAAACAGTGTTCAAGGCGCCTTAAACCCTTTCAAAGCGCCTTAAGCTTGAATCTTATCCCGTTCTGCTCGCTGGGATAATTCTTTGACTGCCGCGACCTGAAGGCGCCTTAAACCCATTCAAGGCGCCTCCAAGCTGTCTAAGGCGCCTTAAACCCCTCCAAGGCGCCTTAAGCCTCCTCCTCGCGCCAGCTCAGGATTTTGAACCCGAGGCGCCTCCAAGCCTCATGGAGGCGCCTCGGACACTGTTCATCCGAGTTCTTCTTTGTGTTTTTGGTACCTACAACTATGTTAATCCAAAAATACCTGCAACACAAAGTTAACACAAAATAATAGTGTGAATATGAAATTATGACAGTCTCCGGACTGTCCGGGTCTGACTTCGAATTTTTGACCGGAAACCCTAGGTCGACCCGACGCCTACTGTTCCCTCTACGGAGAACACGTCCTCACCTACTCCACTCAGAAGATTTACCTGTTGCCAGTGCGATCCTCCAGATCGACTGGACTTTTGCTCAGCATTCGACGCTTCCGGACTTTCTGCTGGACATCCGCTTCCCGGCTAGTCCAGACTTTCACCTGGTTCGCGACACCAAGACTTTCCACCTAGGGTTACCACCCCCTAGGACTTTTGCCTGAAGCCACCGACCTGCCAAGACTTTCCGCATAGGGTTACCACCCCCTATGACCTAGGGTTACCACCCCCTAGGGTTTTTCCCTTTGCCTAACCGCAGCTAGGACTTTTCTCCACCTAGGGTTTCCACCCCATAGGACCTAGGGTTACCACCCCCTAGGGTTTTTCACCTGCCTAACTGCAGTTAGGACTTTTCCTGAAATACTCATTCAACATGTTAGATCACAACACACCTTAACTTTGAATCCTTTGCCATTATCAAAACTCAGGTTCGATCGTTAGATGCTTCCCGCACCAACAATCTCCCCCTTTTTGATTATGGCAACCCAAATTCAAAGTTAAGTAAAAAAACATGCGATAACAAATAGATGCATTAAGTTTTAACCAAGCTTAAGTAAGTAAACTTTAAATGCAAGCACAGTTAAGCTGGAAACTTTTAACTTTGTAATACTAAACTCCCCCTTAATAAAAGCCCTCCTTTTTGTTTTTTGAATTTTCCTACTTTTGAATTTTCCTACTCTCCCCCTTTGCCATATATCAAAATATACCAGTGTGAGGGAAGTCTGAATTTTTCAGAAGAGCAAGTTAGTTTGATGTTTAACTTTTTAAAGAGGGATAAGAGTAGACAAGATTTGAAAATTTATCATTTTTTTTTAAATCTGAAATTTTTAAACACTAGTAATACTTAGAAAAATTTGAAATAGCTTTTATAACACTTAGCTTTGTTATAATTAATTTTCATTGTTTAACTTTTTGCTAAGTGAAATAAAAATTAAAAAATAAGAATTTTTCTTTTGAAACATTGACTTAGCTTTTAATTTTCATAGAAATCACTTAGCTAAGCCTTTTGCAAACTTGACTTTTGAAGGAGTCTTCAAGGGTGATTTTGAAAAGATGTAAAAGTTAGAAAATGTATCTAAAGTTTTAAGTATTTTAGCTTAAAAACATTCTCAAGTTTGAAAGATATTTAGTTTAAAGTCTTTTGTTAGCAAAGAGGGAGTACCTAAATGTTTAGTTAAGTTAAATTCAGTTTGTCGTTAAGTCCAAGCATGAGTCAAGTTGAATAGCAATGTAATTGGTGTTGATCAGGTATCAGAGCCCTAAAGTACAAGCATGCTAAATCTAAATATTTCTATTTGAAAAGTTTTTTCAAAAGATATTTAATTAAATTTGAAAAGCTCTTCAATAGAAACTTGATAATTAGTTTGACTCCGTTCACTCCCCCTTAACTAATGCAAACATGAATCCCTATAATGAGTCCTAGAATCCTAGAGTCTAAAAATATAATGGGTCTTTTATATTTTGTTGAATTTTTCATCTCACCCATTCTAGGTTTTCAGGCATGTTTGGTTTATGAGTAAGTGTCAGATAAACTTTGTCAATTGAAAATATAAGTTTGAATTTCAAATTAGTAAATATTAAACTTGAAGACTATAGTGAAAATTAATTGGAGTTAACATTTGCAGTCATAATATGATTTGAGAAGAAAAGATTTTTTAAACCCTTTTAATTTTTTGAAATTAATTGAATAATATTTTGAAAAAGTTTAAATGATTTTGGAATGATTTTTCAAAGATTTTGAAATAATTTTCTAAAAGATTTTGAATAATTTTAAAATGATTTTGAAATGATTTTTCAAATATTTTAAATGATTTTGAAAAGATTTTTGAAAAGATTTTTTAAAATGATTTTAAAATGATTTTGAAAGATTTTTGAAATGATTTTGAAAGATTTTTAAATAATTTTGAAAGATTTTTGAAATAGATTTTGAAAGATTTTTGAAATAATTTTGAAAGATTTTGAAATAATTTTGAAAGATTTTTGAAATAATTTTGAAAGATTTTTGAAATAATATTGAAAGATTTTGAAATAATTTTGAAAGATTTTTGAAATAGATTTTAAAAGATTTTGAAATAATTTTAAAATGATTTTTGAAATAGATTTTAAAAGATTTTGAAATAATTTTAAAATGATTTTGAAATGATTTTGAAAGATTTTTGAAATAGATTTTTAAAAGTTTTTTTTTTAAAATAATTTTGAAATTAATTTGAAAATGATTTTGAAATTAAGTTTAAAATAGTTTTGAACAGATTTTGAAAATGATTTTGAAATTAAGTTTTAAAAGAGTTTTAAAATAATTTTGAAAAGATTTTGAAAATGATTTTGAAATTTTTCAAATAAATTTTAAATTGATTTCATTAAAAAACATGATATTAATTACGAATTTAATTTTGAATTTGAACTTTTAATTCCTTAGTCATCTCACTTGATCTAAATTGTCAATCAGGAAACCCTATAATTGTTGTGAGATGAATTATGGTTGAATTTTGGGGTAAGGTTTAACTTTGTGTTAGATTCAGGTTTAACTTTGGGTTCAACAAGTAAGCATTTTTTGGATAAACTTCTGGGCTATGGTGAGTCACAAGGAACTCATTAAAGTAACCATGCCTTCGAGGTTTCCCAAATAGTCCTACCCATTAAACTTAATACTAAACCCTGGTCTAACTAGTTAGGATCCATTTAAGGGTAGCTTCGGTCAGTTCCACTTGGCCAAATGCACCAGGTCGAAGCCATATCTTCCTAGACATGCGATGCCCAAGTTTCCCTAACGTACTATCATCCAAAAACTTCACCGGTACTGTGGTTAAAGTTAAACTCAACCCTTTTTAAACTGTCCTTAATTACCCTGCCGGGTAATCTACTCTTGTTTTACCCATTTCGGGTAAATTAGGTTCAGTTACCCTGTCGGGTAGTTCAGTTGGAGGTGCCAGCTAGTTTGGATCCACCATCTATTTTTGAATTTAGAATTTTGAATTTAAATTAAATTTGATTTTTGAGTTTTATTTTAATTTCAAAATTTTGATTTGAATTTTGAATTTTGAAATTTAATTTAATTTTGAATTTAGAATTTATAATTTGATTTTTGAATTTTATTTTAATTTCGAATTTGTAATTTGAATTTTGAATTTTAATTTAATTTTGAATAATTTAATTTCGAATTTTAAATTT
Source organism: Zingiber officinale (assembly GCF_018446385.1). Taxonomy (NCBI): domain Eukaryota; kingdom Viridiplantae; phylum Streptophyta; class Magnoliopsida; order Zingiberales; family Zingiberaceae; genus Zingiber; species Zingiber officinale. The sequence goes on along the minus strand of NC_055987.1, from coordinate 83,635,684 downwards.
AGATCTTGTAATTTAATTTTGGGTTTTAAATTTTAATTTCGAATTTAGAATTTATAATTTGAATTTTAATTTGGTTTGATTAATATCGTTTTTCTTTTTGCTCCCCCTGGATCATGGCCTCGATGTGGTCTATCGAGGTAGTATATTTGATCTTTCGGGACCCAGTATTGACCAGATCCAACTTGATTGATCAATTTGGACTTGGGGACCCATGCTTGGACTGATTTACTACTTTGTTTGTTTATTGAGGATAAATAGGATTTATATTTCTTTTTTACTTTTGTATCCTAGCCCAGTTCTGTTGTAGACAGCTCTTTGTGTCCCAAGAATTAGATCCAAATTCTTGGAACCCAGAGAGAACTTTTCCAGAGTAATTTCTAACTTGTTTAACTGATTTTTCAGATTTGAATTTTCTTTCTCAAGTCGTTGTACTTGAGTTGAATCTTCAGTTAACGATTTTGAGTTAGTTACTCCTTTAAGAGTGGTTATTTCTCTTAAAAGTGACTTAATTTTCAAATTTGTAAAACACTCGTGGCTAAATCGTTTGATTTGTAAAACACTCGATTAATTAAGACGCAGCGGAAAAAAAAGCAAACACACAAACACAGAGGAATTTACTTCGTTCGGAGCCTAAGGCGACTCCTACTCGAAGGCCCGCGATCCTTGATCGCTTCCGGTGGGCAACAACTATAAGCTCGATTATTACAGACTAAGTATTACAGGAGATGCGATAAAAGAAATCTATACCGACGACGAAAAAGAGGAATCTTGGAGCTCTGGGTCGTCGTAGAAGTGTAGCAGCACTTCCGGGAGTCTTTCGGAGCAGCACGTTGAGTAAAGAAGGCTTGGAATTTGTTGTACTGAGCTGCTGGTCGAAACCCCTTTATAAACAGTGTTCAAGGCGCCTTAAACCCTTTCAAGGCGCCTTAAGCCTGAATCTTATCCCGTTCTGCTCGCTGGGATAATTCTTTGACTGCCGCGACCTGAAGGCGCCTTAAACCCATTCAAGGCGCCTCCAAGCTGTCTAAGGTGCCTTAAACCCCTCCAAGGCGCCTTAAGCCTCCTCCTCGCGCCAGCTCAGGATTTTGAACCCGAGGCGCCTCCAAGCCTCATGGAGGCGCCTCGGACACTGTTCATCCGAGTTCTTCTTTGTGTTTTTGGTACCTACAACTATGTTAATCCAAAAATACCTGCAACACAAAGTTAACACAAAATAATAGTGTGAATATGAAATTATGACAGTCTCCGGACTGTTCGGGTCTGACTTCGAATTTCCGACCGGAAACCCTAGGTCGACCCGACGCCTACTGTTCCCTCTACGGAGAACACGTCCTCACCTACTCCACTTGTCACGCCCCCAGGTAGTCCCTGTCCGAAGAAATTTCGGCAGCATCTCCCCTGTACGACGGACAATATGAAGCTCAGTATACATATATCTCCATACCTCGGCCACACACGGCCGGAATAATACAATACAAAAGAACAAGCCACGCAGTTTATATCAACATTCCACATAATTCAACATATAATCAATCCACGCAGTTTAATAAGGAAAGACGATATAAAATCTCGAAAATATATGTACACATCCTACTCCACTACATCGAAGAAAACCAAATCCACGAAGTAATGAAAATATCTGCAGCGGAAAACAATAGTAGTAAACCCGAATGTTCAATGTCCACAATACAACCCACAATACAAGTATTTAAGATGCAAAAGCAGAATAAATCCGACAAAGAAAATCCTCGCGACAAAGGGGCTAGCGACTGGAATCTCTCCTGACGGCCTCAACCTGAAAAATAGTAACAACGGGGTGAGTTCAAAGAACTCAGCTGGTAAACCAATAGACATGTACAGCAATATATATCCACCAGTAAAAACCTAAGGTACAGTCTCCTAAACCATATGATCAATAGTACAGTTCTCTAACCATACAATCTATATAGTACAGTCTCCTAAGTATAACAGGTATGCAAGACTAAATAAACTGCAGTAACCAACAATAAGCATGCAATACAATATACTGCAAGAATATAAAAAGTGCATAACTGAAATAAACTGTACTCACCTGCGAGGCTCGGGCGAATGACTGTGAGCATACACAGATAAAAATAGTCAGAGCAAAAGCATATAACTTGTATGCATGTCAATCATATGCAATCACCAAAATGCATCAATCATAAATAATGCAATCTGTGCATATGATGCAAATGACATGTCCTGGTCACCCCTACTGCCATGCTCAGCCGTCTCACACACAATGGTGAGACCGAGTGGGTAGGGCTGTGACAACCGTGCACTCTGCCGTCACTACCCCTGATGAGTGACCAAGTGGACGGGATGCTGTCGGAGTACACCTATCCTCCTGCCTCAAACATAGTGAGGGAGCGTAACGCTCTCATCTCCCGGTACACAATGACGGGGAGGGACCCCGGTGTGCTACCACGCTCCTGTCACGCTACCCATGAGCGTCCTAGCGGAGCACTACCGGGCAATCTACCATACACACCCTGAGTGTTGTGCCACTACCCATGCAGTGAACACGTTGTGTGCGGGTCCATGTAGCCGGCCGACGAGCTCAACAATAATGGAGTCGTCAATCGCCCAGCATGCAATCATGCAATATGGTGCATGCGGCTACAGTATGTCATACCTGAACATAGCCTCCTCCATATATGTGGGTGCCCAAAAGGTAAACGCATATATATAACCATGATATAAACAGCATAAATCCAAAGACATCACATATAACAATGATGTAAGTATCATGAATCCAAGAGCATGTATCACACATGTAAAGCAACTAATCCAGTAGAGTAGAACACTATAGATATGCATCTCTATGAACATATTTACACATGGCAAGAGATAAAATATCCAATCCTGAAGTAAAGCAACTAGCAGATGAAGCATGTGATAGGTATCAACTAGCTAAGACCAAGGGGGAGAATAATCTACTATCTACCACTAGTAAATATATATAAGCTACACATATCATAAGACATTATCAAAAGATAAGTCAGAGGGTACCCGCCTCCAATAGAAGGTACAATCAAGCAATCCAAGGTCGAGACGCCTGTCTCTAATCCGAGTCCTGTGTCAATCAAACAATATATATATATTTTATTTAGCTAAATCCAAATGAATAGCTAAATAAAATCCCTAAACCTAAATTAGGGCAAAGCCCTAATCACAACCTCAATCTACATAATTAAATCTAATGGTTAAATAAGATTAGTTACCTAATCCCTAATCACCAATTAGATTAGAAATCCAATCTTAGATTAAATCCAATAGTTGACTAGGGTTAATTGTCTTAACCCTAATCATTCCATTAGTTTAATCTAAGCAATTAAATCTAATCACAATCAACATAACCCTAATTCATCCACAACAGGCATAACCATCTAAAATAACCAAACTACATGATGATCTACTACCCAATCAAAAATCCTACACCATACCTTAACCTCACAGCCCCCTATTGATGCTGGAACAAAGTGTTCTGCTCGATGGAGTAGCTGCCGGAACCAAAGAAACTCCACAGCAAGCACAGACCTCACCTCCTGATCGGATCAAGAAGGGTTCAATCAATGGAGATCATGGATCACACAATAAACCTTCAAGCCTTTGCTCGGCAACTCAATTGATCCCATCATCTCCAACCAAAACCTAAACCAACCACAATAAGATGACCAATTCGATCAGAGAAGAATCCAGCACAAGAAGATTCAAATCCAAAAGAAGAACCCTAATCTAGCTAAACCCTTGAATCAACAAGGATCCAGTGATGAATCAAGAGGCAATTTCAGAAGAGGGGCTTTCGGTTAAGGCTGGCTTACCCACGCCGGCGATCGAGTGATACAGATCCGGACTAGGGCACCTCTCCAAGCTTCGGTAGGCGATTGGTTGGGAGTCGACGCAAGATCTGGTCCTTCACCGTGCCCTAGCCGCCGCACCTTCGGCGATCGGCCGCAAGCACCACCGGAGCAGAGACCCTTCGGCCGAAGGCAGCCCGGTCTTCCTTGGCACCGTCGAGATCCAGCGATGAGTTCCTCAGGATCGGCGACGAAGGCTAGAGAGATCGAGGAAGGAGAGGGTCGCGTAGGAGGAGATCGGCTTCCAAATCCGCCGGACAGAACCCCCTGATCAGATCCAGCTCCTCGGCACCGTCAAGCTCCGGTGACCCCACTAGTTTCCGTCGAGGTCGACGATCACTGGAACCCCCGGCTGTGCTTCGTCCGAGAGAAAGAGAGGTCGAGAGGAGTTGGGGAGATCGGGGAAGAAGGTGTTCGGGTTGGGTGAAGAGTCGGGTGAATCGGCGATGGGGTTTGGGGGAGAAAAGAAATAAAGGAAATGAATTTATATATTAACACATTTCCTCACTTAAACGAGTATCCTAAACAGGCTTTATCCGAGCCCAAAGTTTATCCCCTCAAAACCCTCCGTACGAGCTCCGAAAAATTCCCAGAAAATTTCTAAAAATTCCTGAAAAATTCTATAAGGCTATTTCCCAAATAACCTTATTTATTTAAATTTTTCCGAGATCTCACATCCTCCCCTACTAATAAAAATTTGATCCCCAAATTTCGCTATAACTAACAGCAAACACTAAAATATAACCAAACAGTATAAATGCCGAAAGAAACGCTAACCCACATACCTCAAGTCAAAAGATGGGGGTATCGAGCTCGGATCGTATCCTCCAGCTCCCATGTAGCCTCCTCGTCAGAATGATGCTGCCATCCGACTTTAACCAGTCGGACAGTCTTGTTCCGTAGCTGACGCTCCCTGTGGTCCAGAATCCGCACCGGAACCTCCTCGTAAGTAACATCAGGCTGAATAGGAACAAATATATCTGACAGAACATGTGCCGGATCGGATACGTATCTCCTCAGCATAGACACATGGAATACATCATGAATGCCAGCTAGAGATGGTGGTAGCGCCAGACGGTAAGCTACTGCTCCAATCCTCTCCAAGATCTGGAATGGTCCAATATATCGGGGAGCTAGCTTACCTCGGAGACCAAATCTCTTCACCCCTTTCGTGGGTGAAACTCTAAGAAATACGTGATCACCAATGGAGAACTCCAGGGGTCTCCGTCTCTGATCAGCATAACTCTTCTGACGGTCCTGGGCCTCTGACATCCTCCGTCTGATAGTGCGAACCAACTCTGCATCCTGCTGAGCTCTCTGAGGTCCTATCAACTGGGCCTCCCCAACCTCTTCCCAGAGGATGGGTGTCCGACAAGGCCTACCATACAACACCTCAAACGGTGCCATCTGGATAGCCGAATGATAGCTGTTGTTGTAGGCGAACTCCACTAATGGCAGGTGGTCCTCCCAACTGCCTCCGAAGTCCATGACACAAGATCTCAGCAAGTCCTCCAATATCTGAATAGTCCGCTCTGACTGCCCATCTGTCTGCGGATGGAATGCCGTACTGAAACGAAGCTGTGTGCCCAAGGCCTGCTGCAGACTCTGCCAGAATCGGGACGTGAACCGTGGGTCTCTATCAGATATAATGCTCAACGGAACTCCATGCAATCTGATAATCTCTCGACAGTATAACTCAGCTAATCGATCCAGAGAATCAGTCTTCCGGATCGCTAAAAAGTGTGCGGATTTGGTTAATCGGTCAACGATTACCCAAATCGCATCATGACCTCGTCGAGTCCTAGGCAATCCTACCACAAAATCCATAGTGATATGCTCCCACTTCCACTCTGGAATAGGGATCCTCTGAAGTAAACCAGCAGGTCTCTGGTGCTCAGCCTTCACCTGCTGACAAACAAGACATCTAGCTACAAAATCTGCGATGTCTTTCTTCATGCCGTTCCACCAATAGGAACGTCTCAAACCGCGATACATACGAGTCCCACCTGGGTGGATAGCAAATCTAGAACGATGAGCCTCCTGAAGTAACTCCTCCATGACCGGGTGAGACTGAGGTACACATAATCTGCCTCAGAAATAAACAATACCTTCGTCATCTCGTGTAAACTCGGTCTGCTGTCCGGAAGCTATCTAGCTGCTAATGAACTGTAAATGCTGATCTCCGGCCTGGGCCTCTCGAATCCTCATCCTGATCGACGACTGAGCAACCATGGTAACAAGAATACCCTGCTCTGTCCGTCCCTGCTCCTCAAGGCCCAACTCGGAGAATCCCTGAATCAAGTCCGTGACTAAAACTCGGTGACAAGTTAAAGTCCCTCTGGACTTCCTGCTAAGTGCATCAGCAACCACATTAGCTTTACCCGGATGGTAGCTAATAGTACAATCATAGTCCTTCAGGAACTCCATCCATCTCCTCTGTCGGAGATTGAGTTCCTTCTGCGTAAAAATATATTTGAGACTCTTATGATCAGTAAGAATCTCAAAAGTAATACCATAAAGATGATGTCGCCAAATCTTCAAAGCAAAGATAATAGCGGCTAGCTCTAAATCATGTACTGGGTAGTTCTTCTCATGCTCCTTCAATTGACGAGAAGCATAGGAGACTACCCTACCGTGCTGCATCAAAACAGTGCCCAAGCCCTGAAGAGATGCGTTGTGTAAAGTACGAATCTGTCATCACCAGAAGGTAAAACTAAAACTGGTGCTGATACTAATCTCCGCTTCAGCTCCTGGAAGCTGGTCTCACAAGCCTCTGACCATGTGAACTTCACGCCTTTCCTAGTCAGACGTGTCAATGGCATAGCAATGCTGGAGAAACCCTCAACGAATAGTCGGTAATATCCAGCCAAGCCCAAGAAACTACGGATCTCCTGGACTGACTTCGGCTGCTCCCAGCTAGTGATAGCCTCGATCTTCTGAGGATCTACAGAAATACCACGGCTAGACACCACATGTCCCAGAAAATCAACTAAGGGAAGCCAAAATGAGCACTTGCTGAACTTCGCATACAGATGATGTCGTCGAAGAGTCTCCAAGACTATGCGAAGGTGCTGCGCATGTTCCTCCTCGGAACGTGAATAGATCAATATATCATCGATAAACACAATAACAAACTGATCTAGATACTCCAGAAAGATACGGTTCATCAGATCCATAAATACTGCAGGAGCATTGGTAAGCCCAAATGACATTACCAAAAACTCGTAATGTCCGTATCTGGTGCGGAAAGCTGTCTTCTGAATATCAGAATCTCTAACTCTCAGCTGATGATATCCAGACCGCAGATCAATCTTAGAATACACTGATGTATCTGATAGTCACTGCATTCAGCTGCCTATAATCGATGCACAACCTCAGAGTACCATCCTTCTTCTTGACGAATAGTACTGGAGACCCCCACGGAGATACACTAGGGCGAATAAATCCCCTATCTAATAACTCCTGGAGTTGGACCTTTAGTTCGTCCAACTCTTTCGGTGCCATACGATACGGAGCTTTCGATGCTGGTGCAGTCCCTGGAATCAGCTCAATAGCAAACTCCACTTGCCTTCGAGGAGGCAAACCTGGTAACTCGTCTGGAAAGACGTCTGGATACTCTCGGACCACTGGAACGTCTGAGAGCTGAGGGCTACTGCTGTCGTCAGTATTAATCAAAGATAATAGAAATCCCTGACACCCATGTGATAGCAGTTTCTGCGCCTGTATCGCAGAAATGGTCGATATCCCATCGTCTCTGATGCCAGTGAAATCCCAAGAGGGTTGGTTCGGAGGTCGAAACGTAACCACCCTCTTCTGGCAATCAACTGTGGCATGATAAGCAGACAGCCAATCCATACCCAGGATAATATCGAACTCGACCATCTCCAGTACTAACAAATCTACGGTGAGTATGATGCTACCAAAATCTAACGGACAACCTCTGACCTCCTGAGTGACATCCAAGGTATCACCAGATGGTAAGGAGACGGTCAGTCGTCGCGGTCTACAAGAAGGTAGTCTACCAATCTCTCTCATAAATCTCGTATATATAACAGGCTGCTCACCTATAATCGAGCGCTGTGTCCCACCAGATCTCTGCCCCGTCTCGTAAGTGGTAAGCAGCCAGCTCAACCTTCTCCCACTCGGAGCAGGCCATGTAAAAGAATGTCCGCTCCATAGACTCTATCCAAGATTGAGCCACGCTCGGATCAGTCTCCCCGCGAAATGGCGTGAATTGGCTTTTCACCAACTCCGCCAAGGCTGGGATCCATGCTCGTGCCACAACCATATCCGTAGATATCGCTGCGGTACTGGGCAGAATCACTGGAGTTGATCTTATGGGTGGTACTGATGGATAGGTTGGAAGAGGTACCACTGGTGCTGCCACATAAACAGGGTAGGAACCACTAGTGGAACGACAGAGTAGGCATAAGTAGGGACGACTAAAGGTACGATGGGCGGTACCGGGTAAGATGTAACCGGTATGTAGTAACCAGCACAGATGTCCGTGGTGGTACCGAGTACGCAGTAGGCACGGCTAGAGAAGGTGCCGAGTACCCTGTAGGTACTACTGGCGGTACAGGCGAGGTAGGTACCTCTGAAGTCGGAACCGTCAGGATCTGACAGTCTAACGTGGTCACAATACCCTGAGGAGTCTATCCCTGACGGACAGGCTCAACCCTAACAGAACTCTCTGGAGACTCTGTCTCTAGAGAATCGATCGCCCTCATACATGCGCGACCACGTTTAAGTACTAGAACACGTATCATATATGTAAAAAAAATGTTATACAGATATCACTACAGGTATGAAAACTATAAAATTACCTGATTTACCTATTGCCGTCTGGAGATATCCTGTCGCTGCATAGCCCCCAAATAGAACCAATAAAACCGCGTCAAAATACCTCGGAATTCCGAAACGATAAAATCGACGAAAATCCGTACAATCCGAAATATCCAGATACGCACGCAAAACTCGTAAGAACCAGTATCAGAACTGCTCTGATACCAAAAATTGTCACGCCCCCAGGTAGTCCCTGTCCGAAGAAATTTCGGCAGCATCTCCCCTGTACGACGGACAATATGAAGCTCAGTATACATATATCTCCATACCTCGGCCACACACGGCCGGAATAATACAATACAAAAGAACAAGCCACGCAGTTTATATCAACATTCCACATAATTCAACATATAATCAATCCACGCAGTTTAATAAGGAAAGACGATATAAAATCTCGAAAATATATGTACACATCCTACTCCACTACATCGAAGAAAACCAAATCCACGAAGTAATGAAAATATCTGCAGCGGAAAACAATAGTAGTAAACCCGAATGTTCAATGTCCACAATACAACCCACAATACAAGTATTTAAGATGCAAAAGCAGAATAAATCCGACAAAGAAAATCCTCGCGACAAAGGGGCTAGCGAATGGAATCTCTCCTGACGGCCTCAACCTGAAAAATAGTAACAACGGGGTGAGTTCAAAGAACTCAGCTGGTAAACCAATAGACATGTACAGCAATATATATCCACCAGTAAAAACCTAAGGTACAGTCTCCTAAACCATATGATCAATAGTACAGTTCTCTAACCATACAATCTATATAGTACAGTCTCCTAAGTATAACAGGTATGCAAGACTAAATAAACTGCAGTAACCAACAATAAGCATGCAATACAATATACTGCAAGAATATAAAAAGTGCATAACTGAAATAAACTGTACTCACCTGCGAGGCTCGGGCGAATGACTGTGAGCATACACAGATAAAAATAGTCAGAGCAAAAGCATATAACCTGTATGCATGTCAATCATATGAAATCACCAAAATGCATCAATCACAAATAATGCAATCTAGGCATATGATGCAAATGACATGTCCTGGTCACCCCTACTGCCAGTCAGCTATCTCACACACAATGGCGAGACCGAGTGGGTAGGGCTGTGACAACCGTGCACTCTGCCGTCACTACCCCTGATGAGTGACTGAGTGGACGGGATGCTGTCGGAGTACACCTATCCTCCTACCTCAAACATAGTGAGGGAGCGCAATGCTCTCATCTCCCAGTACACAATGACGGGGAGAGACCCCGGCGTGCTACCACGCTCCTGTCACGCTACCCATGACCGTCCTAGCGGAGCACCACCGGGCAATCTACCCTACACACCGAGTCTTGTGCCACTACCCATGCAGTGAACACGTTGTGTGCGGGTCCATGTAGCCGGCCGACGAGCTTAACAATAATGGAGTCATCAATCGCCCAGCATGCAATCATGCAATATGGTGCATGCGGCTACAGTATGTCATACCTGAACATAGCCTCCTCCGTATATGTGTGTGCCCAAAAGGTAAACGCATATATATAACCATGATATAAACAGCATAAATCCAAAGACATCACATATAACAATGATGTAAGTATCATGAATCCAAGAGCATGTATCACACATGTAAAGCAACTAATCCAGTAGAGTAGAGCACTATAGATATGCATCTCTATGAACATATATACACATGGCAAGAGATAGAATATCCAATCCTGAAGTAAAGCAACTAGCGGATGAAGCATGTGATAGGTATCAACTAGCTAAGACCAAGGGGGAGAATAATCTACTATCTACCACTAGTAAATATATATAAGCTACACATATCATAAGACATTATCAAAAGATAAGTCAGAGGGTACCCGCCTCCAATAGAAGGTACAATCAAGCAATCCAAGGTCGAGACGCCTGTCTCTAATCAGAGTCCTGTGTCAATCAAACAATATATATATATTTTATTTAGCTAAATCCAAATGAATAGCTAAATAAAATCCCTAAACCTAAATTAGGGCAAAGCCCTAATCACAACCTCAATCTACATAATTAAATCTAATGGTTAAATAAGATTAGTTACCTAATCCCTAATCACCAATTAGATTAGAAATCCAATCTTAGATTAAATCCAATAGTTGACTAGGGTTAATTGTCTTAACCCTAATCATTCCATTAGTTTAATCTAAGCAATTAAATCTAATCACAATCAACATAACCCTAATTCATCCACAACAGGCATAACCATCTAAAATAACCAAACTACATGATGATCTACTACCCAATCAAAAATCCTACACCATACCTTAACCTCACAGCCCCCTATTGATGCTGGAACAAAGTGTTCTGCTCGATGGAGTAGCTGCCGGAACCAAAGAAACTCCACAGCAAGCACAGACCTCACCTCCTGATCGGATCAAGAAGGGTTCAATCAATGGAGATCATGGATCACACAATAAACCTTCAAGCCTTTGCTCGGCAACTCAATTGATCCCATCATCTCCAACCAAAACCTAAACCAACCACAATAAGATGACCAATTCGATCAGAGAAGAATCCAGCACAAGAAGATTCAAATCCAAAAGAAGAACCCTAATCTAGCTAAACCCTTGAATCAACAAGGATCCAGTGATGAATCAAGAGGCAATTTCAGAAGAGGGGCTTTCGGTTAAGGCTGGCTTACCCACGCCGGCGATCGAGTGATACAGATCCGGACTAGGGCACCTCTCCAAGCTTCGGTAGGCGATTGGTTGGGAGTCGACGCAAGATCTGGTCCTTCACCGTGCCCTAGCCGCCGCACCTTCGGCGATCGGCCGCAAGCACCACCGGAGCAGAGACCCTTCGGCCGAAGGCAGCCCGGTCTTCCTTGGCACCGTCGAGATCCAGCGATGAGTTCCTCGGGATCGGCGACGAAGGCTAGAGAGATCGAGGAAGGAGAGGGTCGCGTAGGAGGAGATCGGCTTCCAAATCCGCCGGACAGAACCCCCTGATCAGATCCAGCTCCTCGGCACCGTCAAGCTCCGGTGACCCCACTAGTTTCCGTCGAGGTCGACGATCACTGGAACCCCCGGCTGTGCTTCGTCCGAGAGAAAGAGAGGTCGAGAGGAGTTGGGGAGATCGGGGAAGAAGGTGTTCGGGTTGGGTGAAGAGTCGGGTGAATCGGCGATGGGGTTTGGGGGAGAAAAGAAATAAAGGAAATGAATTTATATATTAACACATTTCCTCACTTAAACGAGTATCCTAAACAGGCTTTATCCGAGCCCAAAGTTTATCCCCTCAAAACCCTCCGTACGAGCTCCGAAAAATTCCCAGAAAATTTCTAAAAATTCCTGAAAAATTCTATAAGGCTATTTCCCAAATAACCTTATTTATTTAAATTTTTCCGAGATCTCACACCACTCAGAAGATTTACCTGTTGCCAGTGCGATCCTCCAGATCGACTGGACTTTTGCTCAGCATTCGACGCTTCCGGACTTTCTGCTGGACATCCGCTTCCCGGCTAGTCCAGACTTTCACCTGGTTCGCGACACCAGGACTTTCCACCTAGGGTTACCACCCCCTAGGACTTTTGCCTGAAGCCACCGATCTGCCAAGACTTTCCGCATAGGGTTACCACCCCCTATGACCTAGGGTTACCACCCCCTAGGGTTTTTCCCTTTGTCTAACCGCAGCTAGGACTTTTCTCCACCTAGGGTTTCCACCCCCTAGGACCTAGGGTTACCACCCCCTAGGGTTTTTCACCTGCCTAACCGCAGTTAGGACTTTTCCTGAAATACTCATTCAACATGTTAGATCACAACACACCTTAACTTTGAATCCTTTGCCATTATCAAAACTCAGGTTCGATCGTTAGATGCTTCCCGCACCAACAAAACAACCTTCTCTCTACTTATTTTCTTTTTGATATATGTCAAAGGGGGAGAGAGGGGTTAAAGTTAAGTGAAACATAATTGTTATGAAAGAGGGAGCATAAAGTTTTTTTTACAAATCATTGTATTTATGCTCATGCTAAAATTCCTTAATTATTGTTATATTTTACTTAACTTTGAACCATGTTGCCATAATAAAAAATGGGGAGATCGTTGGTGCAGGGAGCACCAGACAATCGAACCTGAGTTTTGATTATGTCAAATGATCCAAAGTTAAGTTGTCTTGTGATCTAACAAGGTTGATTGAGATTGTAGGAAAGTCCTAGTGGATTCTAGGCACGTGGAAAATCCTAGGGGGTGTTAACCCTAGGTGATGAAAAGTTCTAGTTGCGGTTAGGCAGATGGAAACCCCTAGGGGGTGATAACCCTAGGTCCTAGGGGATGTAACCCTAAGCAAAAAGTCTTGGCAGGTCGAGCGCTTTAGGAAAAATCCTAGAGTTGGGGACTCTAGGTTGAAATCCTGGTGGTCGCGGACCGGGTGGAAATCTGAACATGTCATGGAGCGGGCGTCCAGCATGAAGATCGAAAGCCTTGAGCGCTGAGCAAAAGTCCAGTCGGTTTGGAAGATCAGTCTGGCAACAGGTAACTTCTCCTGAGATGTAGGCGAGGACATGTTTCCTGAAGAGGAAACAGTAGGCGTTGGTTCGACCTAGAGTTTTGAAGAAACTCAAAGTCAGAATCGGACAGTTAGAGACTGTCAAATTTCAGTTTAGATATATTATTTTTGCCTGGACTAACTTTATTTTATAGAAAATAAGGGGCTGAAAAAAGCTGGTCCAAGTGCCCGGAAGGGGTCCGAGCGCCGGGAAGGGGTCCAGGCGCCGGGAAGGGGTCCGGGTGCTCGGAGTCGGTCTGGGCGCCTGGAACTCAAAAGTTATTACCAAGATGATGTGGAGCTCGCGGAGTGGCCAAGCCACGTGGTTCAGGCGCCCGGAGGGGTTTCGAGCACCCAGACAACCTATAAAAGTAGGCTTCGATCAGGAGCTTCACAACAATACAATGAACGACTTTCGCTTCTTCGAGTTGCTTAGAAAACACTTCTACGACACCCGAAATCTCCGACGACCGTTCTACTAAAGATTTTCTTATACAAAGTTGTCGATATTCTTTAAATTTATAATTACTTGTAAAACTCTATTTGTAATCTTTCTTATTAATTAGTGATTGCCCATTGAAAGCACTTTCACGTGCGGGCCTTAGAGTACGAGTCACCATAGGTTCCAAACCAAGTAAATTCTTGGTGTTTGCATTGTCTATCTTTGTTTTCCACTACATATTTACTCAAAATGAATGAATTAGTCACGTGCGCTATTCACCCCCCCCCCTCTAGTGCTTTACGATCCTACATTCTCATCTCAGCAAATCATTTTCATGGCAAGACATGCATCAATATCGATTATGGTGTTGCCATGAATGACTTCTAACTCATCAAGTTCACAACCTAGATTTATAGCTATTTGGGTGATTAATCTATCAAAGACTATCAACCTCGAGGTAGCTTTCCTAGCTCTTACAAGGGTTTGTAGAAAATGGAAACCAGTATCAAAGTCAACTTTATTGAGCATTGCCCAAAAGAGTAAAGTTTCACCTTTTAAACTACCCCGTCATTATCCTCTCTACCAAATATGGTTTTACTTATTACACGATGAAGGTATCTGAATACGAGATTTTGTATGTGGGAAGCCTTAGTTCTAGAGGACTCATAAGGATTATTTGACCCAGTAATAGAGATCCAAAACTCATTCCAATTAAAAGTCAAATCAAATCTACAAGAACCAGCAGTAGGTAAGCTTAAACAATTATTAAACTCACTAAATGCCCATTGAAATTCTTTGTTGATTAGTCTAAAGTTGATATTGCCAATATAATCATCTTCAGAAAAGAAGTGGACATCAATTGAACTTAAAAATTTAAGGACAAGGCGGGGATATGTTGGTAGATGTGTGTACATCATATCATTCCAATCAAAAGTGCTAATCATCCAATCTACATCATTCCTAATATGTAAAATATCCATGGTAGTTAGATCCATATATCTAGTTCACACAATCTTTCTAACAACAAGAGAATCATATCTAGACTTATGTTCTTCATTTCTAAAAATAATATGATACTCATTGTTGTTACCTTCGTCGTGTGCAATCCTCTTACCTTTGCCCTTTGATGTAGCTTTTCCTTTACCTTTGTCCCCTCCCTATTCTTTTCCTCCTCTAGATACACCACTTCCTCATCGGATTCTTTTCAAAAGATGTGACATAATGAGAAGATGAGTGAGGGATAGTGAGTTATTGAAGAAAAAGGAGGAGAGATCTTGTAAGAAGAAGTAGATCTTAAGGAAGAAGAAAGAGGAGAAGAGAATGAGGGATTCTTGGATTTGAAGTTAGATTTTGGATCTAGATCTTGTTCTAAATCTTGGAGAAAAGGAGTTTAAGATCTAGATGTGTGAGGTGGATGAAGTAGAATTGAGGAGAAAAAGGATTAGAGAGAAGAAAGGATTGAGGAAGGTGATCTTGAGATGATGGTGCGGCGGGCATGGCATCGGCACGACCATGTCTTTAAGACACGGCTCAATCAAGGGCTTCTTCACACAGTCGTGTCGATTGATATGGCCAGATTCTTCCTTCTTTTGGCCGTGTCGATTAACACGGGTCGTATCAGCTTCCTCTTTGCCAGCTTCACACGGCTGTGTGGAATCACACAACCATGTTCTTCTTCTTCTCAGCTAGGTTCACACAGTCGTGTGAAATCACATGGTCATGTTCTTCTTTTTCTCTACCAGGACCACACGGTCGTGTGATATCACATGGCCTGATTCTTTTCCTTCTCCGCTAGCTTCATACGGTGGTGTGAAGTCACACGACCGGCTATGTAGGGTGTATAAGAACTGAGTTTTCTCTTTTTTGACTTTACTGATGCCTCCATGCCCATGAGATGATCATGGTCATCTCATGGAGGTTGCTCACAACCTGAAAACAAAATTAGGAAACACTAAGATAGACTAGCTAATAAAAGGAAATTGTAAATTGCATTAACTAAAAAGAACCCTTAGATTGCCTCCCAAGAAGCACTTATTTTAAGACTTTAGCTCGACCCCGTCTCCATCAATAAGGATTATACCCATGGAGGCACGACTTTCCCTCCTTGGGTTCATGTTACTGACTCTTCCTTCATTCTTGCCCTTGCAAGGCAAATGTACTTCTCATTCTTTGTTGGGGGCCTTCTCCCAATTATTGTCGAATCATGTACTACATTCGACGGCCTCCCATGAGGATGAAAATTCTATTCCTCAATTGAATGGGCATCCACCCCGCTACAATTGCTTAAAAAGGAAGAGACATGGTTAGAGATTTAGATAAACCAAATTCCAACCTTTCCTTACCAATAACCAAAAATAGCTTATGATTTTTCACATCAATAATAGTTCCGACAGTCTCAAGAAAAAGTCTTCTCAGAATTATTGGAATCTTGGGATCCTCCTCCATGTCTAAAATAACAAAATTGGTGGGTATGATGCAACCACCCACCTCTACTAACACGTCTTCAACAATACTCATAGGATACCTACAAGAATGATCAACTAACAGAAGTGTCATAGTAGTTAGTGTTAGGACCATTGGATAGCGGCTAGAGAGGGGGGTGTGAATAGCCGACCTCAAATTTGCGTTTCTTTCTACAAATCAAGTTAGCGTAGCGGAAAAATAACAACAGAAACGTAAATGGAGAAATCAAACCTCAAGCACAGCGATGTAACGAGGTTCGGAGATGATACTCCTACTCCTCGGTGTGTCCGTAAGGTGGACGAAGCCTATCAATCCGTCGGTGGATGAGACCCCGGATAACCGGCTAATATGAACTCCTTCTGGGTGGAGAAACCTCGCCACAATCACTTGCAACAGCAAGATAGGAGTACAAGAAAAAAAGCAAGAAACAAAAAGCAATACGAATGTAAAAACACTTTGCCTTCTCGTCGACGGGAGTCCGTTAATGAAGCAACAACTTCACGGATGCCCAACAGCAGCTGAACCAGCCGAAGGAAGCTCACTCGAAGCTTCAAGAAGTATGAGCTCAGCAAAGCTCAGTAAGAGCAGAAGGAACCAGGAAGAAGCAACAATTCACTATAGAAGCCCTCGACCTCTTTATAACCTGCACCTGCTCACCTAGCGACAGAGTTCTATGAAGAAGATGGAGATAGCCGTTGTGACTCAACGGCTATGCCTGGACCGATCACCTGATCGGTCCAGGAGATCCCTGATCGGTCCACAGACCGATCAGGCTAAGCCTGGACCGATCAGACCATATCCTGATCGGTCCGGGAAGAGTATGATCGGTCCACGGACCGATCGGTCCTTCTCTCCTTTTCCTCTGTTGCTTCGATCGGTCTCGGCCGATCAAATAACTCACGATACCACAGCGGTTCTTGATCGGTGCGGATCGATCGGTAGTATCGTGGATCGGTCACGGGCCGATCCGGGTTTAAACTCCCAACCTAAACCCTACGGTCACGAGCGAGCTCAGCCCTCTCGGCCTAGTCGAGCGAGCTACCGATCCTCTCCGACGGTCCGGAGAGCGAGTTAAGCCCTCTCGGCCTGAGTCAGGAGAGCGAGCTCTGGAGGCCCTCTCCGACTTCGTCCGGTCCAGAGAACGAGCTACCGAGCTCTCTCTGACCTAGTCCGGAGAACGAGCTACCAAGCCCTCTCCGACTTCGTCCGGTCCAGAGAACGAGCTACCGAGCCCTCTCTGACCTAGTCCGGAGAACGAGCTACCGAGCCCTCTCCGACTTCGTATGCCAAGCTTCCATACTTGGACTTTTCCCGTGCCAAGTCTCCATACTTGGACTTTTCCGTGCCAAGTCTCCATACTTGTGTTAGAGTGTATACTAAAAGCCTAGCTTTTGGTATAAACATTTATCTAGAAATAAGAATCACATTGGTCAAATGTCTACATTTATGATAAATGTAGTTGCTCAATTAATTTATATTGTAGATAACATGGTGTGTGGTGTCACACACAGAAGATCATGTTATCGGTTCCTTATAAATTATAAACAGTAGCTCACGACTAAGATGGAAAGGAACAAACCATTGGAAGGTCGTAGTGTAATTAGGTGTTAGTTTATCTTAACTATATAATTACACTAGTACACTTAGAATGTATTGAGTAGGACCATTTGAGGTCGTTCTTTTTATACTGACTTTATAAAGGAACAAAGACCTCAGTTATTATGGAAGTGTGTGCTCTTAATCCTAATATAATAACAAGCACATATATTTGATATTTATTTCTTTAATTTATCAATGGGTGAGATTTAGTTCGATGAATCAATAAGCCCGATAAGTTGGGAAATGATATCACTTATAGTGTGTGTTGTTGATTATAGAAGGAAACTGTGTCCTAGTGATACTAGGTTGATAATGTCCTCAAGAGGAGCTCATAAGGATTGTCATGTTAAACCCTGCAGGTGGACTTAGTCCGACATGATAATAAGGTTGAGTGGTACTACTCTTGAACTAAGAAATTAATTAAATGAGTTGTCAGTAACTCACTTAATTAGTGGACATTCGATATCTTAAACACAGGGAGACTAACACACTCATAATAAGAAGGAGCCCAAAAATGTAATTTGGGATTGGTGCGGTAGTTCAATAATAATTCTCTAGTGGAATGAATTGTTATTGATAAAATTAAGTTGTGTGTTCGGGGCGAACACGGGATGCTTAATTTTATCGGGAGACCAAAACCAATTCCTCCTCTCGGTCCCTATCGTAGCCTCTTATTTATAGAGTTCTATACCCACCTATATCCACCTTCTATACCCACACAATAGGGGTCGGCCAAGCTAGCTTGGGAACAAGCTAGGGCCGGTATAGGGTGGCTGGCCCTAGCTTGAACCCAAGCTAGTGGGGCCAAATTAAATTAAAAGGATTTTAATTTTAGTTTTTATTATGTGGAAGAAATAATTTATTAAAGAGAATTAAAATTAAAATATCTCTCTTGTAAAGATCTACAAAGATTAAAGAAAGAGATTAGATCTCTTTCCTTATTTATAGATTGGAGAGTTATTTTATTTTCTCTTTAAAATTATCCACATGTTGATAAAATTAAAATTATAGAAATTTCCTTTTATCAACCATGAAGAGATTTTTAAAGAAATTTTATTTTTAAAATTTCCGAAACAAATTAGGAAGTTTTAATTGTTGATTAAAACTTGTCCAATTTGCTCTCCAATGATGTGGCTGGCCATTGAAGTTTAATTTGGAAAATTTGTTTTATTTTTCTAAATTAAATCATGTCAAGGAAATTGAGGAAATTTTATTGTAATTAAATTTCCTAATTTGCCTAGGCCAAGGAATATAAAAGAAGGGGTGAGGGTGCCTTCATGAGATACAACCTCTATTGTTTTCTCTCCCTCTTTTTCTTGGTGTTGTGGCCGGCCATCATCTCTTCTCTTCTTCCTCTTTGTGGTGGCCGAAACTCTCTATTGCTTGGAGGTCTTGTGGAGGTCGGATACTACTTGGAGAAGAAGAAGAAGAAGGAGAGGAAGCTTGCATCTCTTAGAGCTTGCTTGGTGTATTTCTTCTTCCTTGGTGGAGCTTTCTTGTTTTGGCCGAACCTAGCTAGGAGGAGAAGAAGGTGCTTGGTGGTTTCTCATCTCGGAAGATCGTTGCCCACACAACGTCCGAGGTTAGAAGAGGAATACGGTAGAAGATCAAGAGGTTTTTTCTACAAGGTATAACTAGTAATTTTTCTTTCCGCATCATGCTAGTTATTTATGGAAATAATACCAAATACAAGAGGCTTACGATTCTAGAATTTCGAATATGTTTTTCGATGTTGTGTTCTTTTGTTTTTTCTTTTCCTTGTGATTTGATTGTTCTTTTCGGTTAACCTAAAGTTATTTTAGGAAATTAAATATTAGCTTTCCATAAAAGGTTTTGTCTAGTCGGTGGTGGTTGCTCCCATATCCAAGAAGGCCGTGTGCCTCGCCACGTCAGTACTGGGAACCAATTATGGAAATTAATATTTAATGGAATTAATAACTTAAGGTGATTTGGGTCGAACGTGTTCCGCAAGAGACCCAAGTCAAAACCTAAAAGCAAATAGATTAAGTTTTGGATCAAGCGTGTTAAGTTCCGAAGCGATCCAAAATTTAATTTAAAAGAACACATGGTAGCTAGGAAAGGTTCAGATCTTTGTACAAAATTTTTATGCAGTGGAACCTCTAGGCTTTCAGAGTAGCAACCAACAATTGGTATCGAGCTAGGGTTTTGCCTCTGTATTTGGTATTAGTTTAATTATGCATGTCATACATAATTTAGGCGGGATAATAGTAGGATGTGCTAACTTTGTAGATGCAGGATCCAACTATTATGGCTTATAGTTTTATGTGTGTGATTGGACCCTTGGACATGTCAAGGGCATTTATATGTGTGTGCATGATTGTATTATAAAATCCAGGCGTATTTAGTTTTATTAGGATTTTATTTTTGATCTAGATACATGTACATTCCTTTTATGGAATATAGGATCAAAATTGTAAAATTCTATTTATGTCATGGATCGAATCTTGCAAAGCGTGGAACCTTCTAAGGACCGAGGCGCAGTGGAACAAGGAGCAAGATGGACAGCTAGACCCGATGGCGGTGGCCAAATATGGCAGCAGCTTGGGATGACAACACGGAGGACAACTAGAGATAAAAGCCATAATAGTTGAAAATTAGATTTTCTATTTATTGCTTTTATATTGTCTTGTGCATGTTAGTTTACAAGTTTAGTAGGCTAGCATAGTTAAAATTCCTCATTAATAAATAACTAAGTGGGAGAGGGATTTTTAAGTAAATCCCATGGTCTCCATTACTGGTTTGTAAGTGATGCAAACAAGCTTGCGCGTTGGCTCTGAGTGCCTTCCTCCATAATGGATGAGCTTGTTTGCGGATCACTAGAACAGACTTCCATTTTTGGATGACTATAGGAAGTTAATTAAGAGCATGTGATCTTCCCCAACGGAAGGGGCATAATCTTATTAATGGACTTAGTGTCAAGTAATGGTATACACTTAGATACATTTAATAGTATCCTCCCCATCGGAGTCACTGCTATTATTTGTGTGACCAAATGAAACCAACTATTAATTTGTCATAAAACTAGGTTGACAAGATAATAAAATTAAAGGGTTAAAACCCCTCTTACAAATGATTGATTTTGTATACGTCCACACTAACGTGGCATACAAAATTAACGGTGTTTGAGATAATTTTATTTGTCATAAAGTTAAGTTGGCAAGATAATAAAATTAAAGGGTTAAAACCCCTCTTACAAATGATTGATTTTGTATACGTCCACACTAACGTGGCATACAAAATTAACGGTGTTTGAGATAATTTTATTTGTCATAAAGTTAAGTTGACAAGATAATAAAATTAAAGGGTTAAAACCCCTCTTACAAATGATTGATTTTGTATACGTCCACACTAACGTGGCATACAAAATTAACGGTGTTTGAGATAATTTTATTTGTCATAAAGTTACGTTGACAAGATAGTTAATGGGTAAAACCCTCCTCTTACAAATGTTGATTTTGTATACGTCCACACTAACGTGGCATGCAAAATTCACGGTGTTTTGAGGTGTTGGTAAATTTAAATAGTATTGTTAGAGGAATCAATATTATTTTAAATTTAGAGTCTTGACCAAATATTTGATAGACCAACTATTAATTTTATTCGTCATAAAGTAAGGTTGACGAGATAATAAAATTAAATAAAATTTCTTTTTGAATTTGTATACGTCCACACTAACGTGGCATACAAAATTCATGGGGATTTTTAAGGAGTTGGTCTTAACCAAATATTTTTGTGATTCTTAGGAAGATGGTCAATCCCTAGCTGATATACTTTAGGATAGACTTAGTGGTCCCAATTATAATTGATTGGAAATAGAATTTGGACATTAAGGTAGACTGTCCTCTTAGAACTAAGAACAATATAGGTGTATTTTATTCATTAGTTGATACATGTTTAGTGGAGTTATCTACCGGTACCTGGTGTGTAGATATGGGAGCCACTGATCATGTCTGCAAGGTTCCAGGATACCCGACAACTAAATGAAAATAAAAAACACCGTCCACATGGGCACTACTGCAAAAGTAGCAGCTGTTGCAGTGGGAGAGGTTTATTCTCTAATAGGAATAAAATTTGGATTATTAGGAATTGTCTTTACATACTAAGTTTAGAAAGAACCTGATTTCAGTTTCTAAACTATTATAGATATTGTGTCTATTTTGATAACAAAGTTGTTATCAAGAAAAATAGGCAAGTTATCTATTCTGGTATGTTGGTTGACAATTTATAATCCAATAACTCCCATGATGCAACAAATGGAAATTAATAACACATCTTCTAACTTAAGAGAAAGCAACCTTCGAAAATGAACCAATTATATCTTTGACATCTAAGGCTAGGTTATATTAACTTAAGTAGGATTCATTGGTAGCTGATGAACTTTTGGGTTCATTAGTAGTGGAAATCTTTCCAACCTGCGAGTCTTACTTGGAAGGAAAATAACCAAGAAGCTTTTAAGTCCAAGGGGTATGGAGTCAAAGATATGTTGAAATCGGTTCATTCTGATTTGTGTGATCCTATGACTATCCAGACAAGAGGTAGTATTGAATATTTCATCTATTTTATAGACAACTATTCAAGATACAAATAAATTTACTTAATGTACCGCAAGACTTAGTTCAAAGAGTACAAGGTTGATGCAGAGAAATGTTAAAGTAAATGTCACTATGGTAAGATCGTAGTGGCAAGTACCTCTTGGGAGAATTTAGGAGTCATTTATCAAAAGTAGGGATTCAATCCCAACTAATTGCACCTGCAGAATGGTGTAGTAGAAAGAAGGTAAAGGACTCTTATGAAATAATTAGATAGATGATGAGTTATTTAGAAAATTACCAAATTTGTTTTAAGGATAAACTCTGATAATGAAAGTGAACATAGTACCTTCCAAGTTAGAACTCTCTACTCATATAGAATTACTGAATAGGTGAAAACCTATTTTGAAGCATATTCGGATTCGAGTAATCCAGCACATATGTTAAAGAGAGACAATGATAAGTTGGATAGGAGTTCACTTGTTTGTAAGTTATCCTAGATAAACAATAAAAATAAGTTTATAGTCTTAAAAATCAGAAGGTCATTGTTAGCATCAATGACTGATTTTTTAGAAAAGGACTATATAATGAACCACGTGCTCATAAGTAAATTTGTTCTTAAGGAAATAATAAAGGACATGTCTAACCTAGTACCAACTGTACAAGATGAGATACCACAAGAAAACTGCAACACGTATCACAAATTGATACACAATTACAGAAAGTGTCTTATTGTAGTGGGAGGGTTGTTATGCAACCTAAATAGGTTCATGTTTTGGGAGAGTTTTTGGACTCGATCCCTGGAGGGCATGAACCTGATCTCCGGTCATATGATGAAGCACTCCAAGATAAAGATGCAGCATCTTGGCAAAGAGTAATGAATAAAAGAATTAGAATATATGTATTCTAATAAAATCTGGAAGCTTGTAGAATCACCAAATGGTGTAAAAGCCGTTGGGTATAAAAAGGTCTATAATAGGAAAAGAGGGATAGACAGGAAGGTAGTAACTTTCAAAGCAAGGCTTGATGAAAAAGGAAACTTTTTCACTGGTAGTCATGCTTAAGTCTATCCGGATTCTTTTATCTATTTGGCAAGAGGATGTCAAGACATTCCTTAATGGAAGTTTTGAAGAAAGCATCCATATAAAGCAACCAGAAGGGTTCATTGCAAAGGGCTAAGAGCATCTTGTGTAAGCTCAATCAGTCTATGGACTGAGGCAAAGCTTCAAGGTCTTGGAACATCCGGTTTATCAAAGTAATCCAGATCTATGGATTTATTTAGTAACTGGATAAGTCTTGTGTATACAAAAGGTGTGATGGAAGCGTAGTGGTATTTCTTGTACTATACGTAGATAACATTTTTGGTAGTTGGAAACAATATCAAAATGTTGTCAGAAGTAAGGGTATGGTTGTCCAAATAATTCGATATAAAGGACTTGGGAGAATGTATATATTTTTGAGATCAAAATAATAAGGGATCGAAAGAAAAATATATTTTACTTATCCCAAGCTTGATACATCGGAAAATCCTTGCTCGTTTTAAGCATGCAAAACTCCTCGAAAGGTTTTTTACTTTTTAAGGATGGAGTAACTTTATCTAAAGATATGTCTCTATAGACATCAAAGGAGATAAAGGAAATAAAGGCAGTTCTTTATGCTACGGCTGTTGGAAGCCTAATGTATGCTATGTACGAGATCAGAAATCTGTTTTGCCAAAGGCATAGTTAGCAGATATCAAAGTAACCCTGGACAAGGATAATGGACTGCAGTAAAGCATATATTGTAGTACCTTAGAGGCACTAGAGATTATATGCTAGCTTACAAGGCAGTTAATTTAGTCCTTGTGGGTTGCATGGATTTTGACTTCCAATCGGATAGGGACAATAATAAGTCGACCTCGGGGTTTTGTGTTTACTTTAGGAGGTAAAGTCATAACTATGGAAGAGTGATAAGCATAGGTGTTTTTCTGGACTCCACCATAGAAGCTTAGTATATGGCAAGCCTCTGAGGTAGCCATAAAAGCTGAATGACTCAATAACCTCAAGATAGACTTAGATATGATTTCTAGTTTGTCCAAAGATTATTACAATTTATTGTAATAATATTGGTGCAGTAGCAAACTCGAAGAAACCATAAGTCTATAAAGGCAAGTAAACACAATAGAGCGCAAGTACCACCCAATACGAGAAATCGTATAAACGAGGAGAAGTTGTTGCTACCTAGATTGCATCAGGTGATGACCTATAGATCCTTCCACCAAGGTCCTTAAGGCAAGAGCTTTTGATGGACATGTTGAAGGGTTAGGAATCAGATGTATGGCAGCAGATATAGCAGCTTAGTCTTTTAGTATAAGTGGGAGATTGTTAGAGTGTATACTAAAAGCCTAGCTTTTGGTATAAACATTTATCTAGAAATAAGAATCACATTGGTCAAATGTCTACATTTATGATAAATGTAGTTGCTCAATTAATTTATATTGTAGATAACATGGTGTGTGGTGTCACACACAGAAGATCATGTTATCGGTTCCTTATAAATTATAAACAGTAGCTCACGACTAAGATGGAAAGGAACAAACCATTGGAAGGTCGTAGTGTAATTAGGTGTTAGTTTATCTTAACTATATAATTACACTAGTACACTTAGAGTGTATTGAGTAGGACCATTTGAGGTCGTTCTTTTTATACTGACTTTATAAAGGAACAAAGACCTCAGTTATTATGGAAGTGTGTGCTCTTAATCCTAATATAATAATAAGCACATATATTTGATATTTATTTCTTTAATTTATCAATGGGTGAGATTTAGTTCGATGAATCAATAAGCCCGATAAGTTGGGAAATGATATCACTTATAGTGTGTGTTGTTGATTATAGAAGGAAACTGTGTCCTAGTGATACTAGGTTGATAATGTCCTCAAGAGGAGCTCATAAGGATTGTCATGTTAAACCCTGCAGGTGGACTTAGTCCGACATGATAATAAGGTTGAGTGGTACTACTCTTGGACTAAGATATTAATTAAATGAGTTGTCAGTAACTCACTTAATTAGTGGATATTCGATATCTTAAACACGGGGAGACTAACACACTCATAATAAGAAGGAGCTCAAAAATGTAATTTGGGATTGATGCGGTAGTTCAATAATAGTTCTCTAGTGGAATGAATTATTATTGATAAAATTAAGTTGTGTGTTCAGGGCGAACACGGGATGCTTAATTTTATCGGGAGACCAAAACCAATTCCTCCTCTCGGTCCCTATCGTAGCATCTTATTTATAGAGTTCTATACCCACATATACCCACCTTCTATACCCACCAATAGGGGGCCGGCCAAGCTAGCTTGGGAACCAAGCTCCGGCCCTAGCTTGAACCCAAGCTAGTGGGGGCCGGCCAAATTAAATTTAAAAGGGATTTTAATTCTAGTTTTTATTATGTGGAAGAAATAATTTATTAAAGAGAATTAAAATTAAAATATCTCTCTTGTAAAAGATCTACAAAAGATTAAAGAAAGAGATTAGATCTCTTTCCTTATTTGTAGATTGGAGAGTTATTTTATTTTCTCTTTAAAATTATCCACATGTTGATAAAATTAAAATTATAGAAATTTCCTTTTATCAACCATGAAGAGATTTTTAAAGAGAAATTTTATTTTTAAAATTTCCGGAAACAAATTAGGAAGTTTTAATTGTTGATTAAAACTTGTCCAATTTGCTCTCCAATGATGTGGCCGGCCATTGAAGTTTAATTTGGAAAATTTGTTTTATTTTTCTAAATTAAATCATGTCAAGGAAATTGAGGAAATTTTATTGTAATTAAATTTCCTAATTTGCCTAGGCCAAGGAATATAAAAGAAGGGTGAGGTGCCTTCATGAGATACAACCTCTATTGTTTTCTCCCTCTTTTCCTTGGTGTTGTCGGCCATCATCTTCTTCTCTTCCTCTTTGTGGTGGCCGAAACTCTCTATTGCTTGGAGGTCTTGTGGAGGCCGGATACTACTTGGAAAAGAAGAAGAAGAAGGAGAGGAAGCTTGCATCTCTTAGAGCTTGCTTGGTGTATTTCTTCTTCCTTGGTGGAGCTTTCTTGTTTTGGCCGAACCTAGCTAGGAGGAGAAGAAGGTGCTTGGTGGTTTCTCATCTCGGAAGATCGTTGCCCACACAATGTCCGAGGTTAGAAGAGGAATACGGTAGAAGATCAAGAGGTTTTTTCTACAAGGTATAACTAGTAATTTTTCTTTCCGCATCATGCTAGTTATTTATGGAAATAATACCAAATACAAGAGGCTTACGATTCTAGAATTTCGAATATGTTTTTCGATGTTGTGTTCTTTTGTTTTTTCTTTTCCTTGTGATTTGATTGTTCTTTTCGGTTAACCTAAAGTTATTTTAGGAAATTAAATATTAGCTTTCCATAAAAGGTTTTGTCTAGTCGGTGGTGGTTGCTCCCATATCCAAGAAGGCCGTGTGCCTCGCCACGTCAGTACTGGGAACCAATTATGGAAATTAATATTTAATGGAATTAATAACTTAAGGTGATTTGGGTCGAACGTGTTAAGTTCCGCAGGAGACCCAAGTCAAAACCTAAAAGAACGAATAGATTAAGTTTTGGATTAAACGTGTTAAGTTCCGCAGGCGATCCAAAATTTAATTTAAAAGAACACATGGTAGCTAGGAAAAGGTTCAGATCTTTGTACAAAATTTTTGTACAGTGGAACCTCTAGGCTTTCCGAGTAGCAACCAACAACTTGGACTTTTCCCGTGCCAAGCTCCCTGCTTGGACTTCTCCGTGCCAAGTCTCCATACTTGGACTTTTCCCGTGCCAAGCTCCCTGCTTGGACTTTTCCACGCCAAGTCTCCATACTTGGACTTTTCCCGTGCCAAGCTCCCTGCTTGGACTTTTCCGTGCCAAGTCTCCATACTTGGACTTTTCCCGTGCCAAGTCTCCATACTTGGACTTTTCACCAGATGTCTGGTCAACCTTGACCTATCTGGATTTCCCTTGCCTGGCTTCACTCACCAGGACTTTCCAACTGCCTGGCTTCACTCACCAGGACTTTCCCTTGCTTGGCTTCACTCACCAGGACTTTCACCTGGCTTCACTTACCAGGATTTCCCGAATCAGGTCGACTCACCTCGGGTCAACCAGGTCAACCTTGACCAAAGATTGCACCCACAATCTCCCAAGTTTGTATTCTGTCAAACATCAGAATACAACTTTTCAATTCTCGTCAAAAATCAGAATAGAACTTTTCTATTCTCGTCAAACATCAGAATAGAACTTTTCTATTCTCGTCAAACATCATAATCGAACTTTTCTATTCTCGTCAAACATCAAAATACAACTCGAGTCAGGTCAACTCGAGTCAGGTCAACTAGGTCAACCTTGACCTAAGGTTGCACCAACCAGGTCAACTCGAGTAGCTCGTTCTCCGGACTAGGTCAGAGAGAGCTCGGTAGCTCGTTCTCTGGACCGGACGAAGTCGGAGAGAGCTTGGCGCTCTTCATCCGGACTAACACCCTAAAGAGCAAGAAGATGGCTATGAAGGAAGGCTTTAGCACCAATCGTCCACCCTACTTCGACGGAGCGGATTTCCAATATTGGAAGAGCCGCATGGAGTATTACCTCAAGACCGACATCTCCATGTGGTTCTCGGTCAAGGAAGGGTTCACACCTCCAAAGGACGAAGAAGGTAAGGAACTAGACTCGTCAAGGTGGTCCGCCGAGCAAACCCGCAAAGGACAAGCCGATGCCAAGGCAGTGGTAACCCTACAATGTGGGCTAGCCAAAGATCAACTCGTCAAGGTAGGTCCAGTTACGAGCGCAAAAGATTTGTGGAACAAGCTCATCGAGCTCCAAGAAGGAACCCGAGACTCTCGGATCGCCAAGAGAGACTTGTTCCTAAACCAACTACAAAACCTCACCATGAAGGAGAACGAAACGGTAAGTGAACTACACGGAAGGTTCAAAGAGATCCTCAATGGTCTTCATTCCGTGGATGAACGCGTAGAGAATCGCGATCTCGTAAGGTATGCACTCAAAGCTTTTCCAAGGAATGCCTTGTGGTCATCTATGGTAGATGCCTACAAGGTTTCCAAGGACCTTTCAATTGTTAAGTTAGATGAATTTTTCTGTGAAATGGAACTTCATGAACTTGCTAACAAAGGTCAAAAAGAGAAAGGTATTTCTTTAGTTGCAGGAGAAAAGAGCAAGGATGGAAGAAGGAAGAAAGAAAAGAAGAAGGAGAAAGAAATTCCTACATCCTCATCCTCCTCCGAGTCCGATGATGAAGGTGAATCATCATCAAGCGAGATGGCCAACTTCGTGAGAAGAATCATGAGAAGGAGCCGAAGATACAAAGGGAAAGGTAAGTCTATTGATCAAAATATTGATAAGACTAACGTTACTTGTTATGAGTGTAGCAAGAAAGGACACTATCGGAGCGAGTGTCCGAAACTCAAGAAGAAGGAAGAAAGGGCCAAGAAGAAGAAAGCTCTCAAAGCTTCTTGGGATGAATCCTCCTCAAGCTCATCGGAGGAAGAGAAGGAGAAAAGCACTTGTCAATTAGCACTCATGGCAAGGGAGGAATCGGACTCCGGAAGTGATACATCAGCCGCGGCTTCATCATCTTCGGATGATGAAGAGGTAACTTCCCCACATTTAAAAAAATGCTATAGGACTATTGCTCATTTGTCTACCATGCTTAAGAAATCAAAAACAGAAATTAAATCACTAAAAGATGAAGTAGAAAAATTGAAAGCTCTTAGGGAAGATGAGGTCGATGACCTACATCAAGAGCTTCTTGAGGATGAAAACAAAGCTTTAAAGAGTGAAGTTGAGAAACTCAAGAAAATGCTTGAGAAATTCTCAACTAGCTCTAAGACCTTAGACATGATTCTAAATGCCCAAAGGGCGGTCTACAACAAAGCCGGGTTAGGATACCAACCTAAGGAGTCTAGTTTCATTTCCTTAGTGTCTAGAACCCAATTTCATAGATCACATGCTTCTAGGGTTCATGAGACTAGGAAGGGTGTGACCAAGGCATGGGTTCCTAGGTCTTTCATTGTAGATGCATTAGGTCCCAAGATTTGGGTACCTAAAACATCTATCTTTCGTGTCTTGTAGGCATTTGTTAAGGGGGAGCATCTATCAACTTGGTTTGTTGATAGTGGATGCTCCAAGCACATGACCGGGGACAAATCACTCTTTACCACCCTTGAAAACAAAAATAGAGGTAATGTGTCCTTTGGTAATAATGGTAGCCTTAAGGTTATAGGAGTTGGAGATATTCAAATATCCGAATGTCTCCAAATCAAAAATGTCCTTCTAGTCAAGGGGATGACTTTTAATCTCCTAAGTGTCAGCCAATTGTGTGATACGGGTTACACAATTGAGTTTCATTCAAGTTAATGTCTGGTCAAACACATTGACACACTTGACACGGTACTAGTAGGCACAAGGGTAGATAACATTTACCAAGTATCCTTTAAAAGTGCTACTAATGCCTCTGCTAAGTGTTTCATGTCAAAAGAAGAAGAATCATGGTTGTGGCATAGAAGATTGGCCCACGTAAACATGAAGAACATTCGAAAGCTGGCCAACAAAGGATTAGTGCGAGACTTACCAAGCATCAAGTATCAAAAGACAAAATTATGTGATGAATGTCAAAAGGGTAAGCAAACAAAAGTGGCTCATAAAGGTAAAAGCGTTGTAAGTACATCTACTGCTTTAGATCTCTTGCATATGGATTTGTTTGATTGCAGTAATGTTATTTCATTAAATGGAAGTAGATACTGTTTAGTGATCATTGATGATTTTACTAGATATACATGGACCTTCTTTTTGAAAAATAAGGATCAAACCATAGATGTTTTTGTTTCTTTTTGTAGAAGAATTGAAAATGAAAAATCGACAACAATTAAAACAATTAGAAGTGATCATGGTGGAGAATTTCAAAACCATAGATTTTTAGAATTTTGTCAAGAAAAAGAATATAGGCATGAGTTCTCTACTCCAAGGACCCCACAACAAAATGGGGTTGTGGAAAGAAAGAATCGAGTCTTGCAAGAGGTTGCACGAAGCATGCTCAATGAGTACTCATTACCGAGCTACTTATGGGCTGAAGCGGTGTATACCACTTGCTATGTGCAAAACCGAGTCTTGATACATAGGTTTTTAGAAAAGACTCCCCATGAACTTTGGTTTGGGAAACCCCCTACAATTAAACATCTTAGGGTGTTTGGTTGTAAGGTGTTTATCTTAAACACCAAGGATAATCTTGGAAAGTTCACAGCTAAGGCTGACGAAGGGATACTAGTCGGGTACTCTCTAACCAGCAAAGCCTATCGAGTCTACAACAATAGGACTAAATTGATTGAAGAGTCCTCTGATGTAGCATTTGAAGAAATCCCTAAATCAAATGATCAATCAAGGGATGTAGGAGAAATTCAATTTGAACTTAGAAATCTAAGTTTAAATGATCAAAACATAGAAAGAGTCGAAGTTTATTCTGGTGACGATGAGCAAAGGCAAGAGAGGACTCAGTCTGATCCTTTACCTGATACTGAGCCCTTGCCTGTGTCTAGTGAGATCACTCATGAGGCACCGTCGACACCAAGGCAATCTAGGATAGCCTCTAGTCATCCCCAAGACCAGATTGTGGGAGACATTCAACAAGGGGTTAGGACTAGGTCATTCTTCAGAAATGAGTCTAATGAGGTCGCCTTGATCTCATAAATCGAACCAAAATTAGTTGATGAGGCATTGCATGATCCTGATTGGATCATAGCTATGCAAGATGAGTTAGGTCAATTTGAAAGGAGCCAAGTGTGGGGCTTAGTTCCTAGACCTAAGAAGACCACCATTATTGGAACCAAATGGGTCTTCAAAAATAAATTAAACCAAAAGGGAGAAGTAGTAAGAAACAAGGCAAGATTTGTAGCCAAGGGCTATAGTCAAGTCGAAGGCCTCGATTATGATGAGACTTATGCTCCCGTGGCCCGATTAGAGTCCATTCGTCTAATGCTAGCTTTTGCTGCACATAGAGGCTTCAAGCTCTATCAAATGGACGTTAAATCAGCCTTCTTAAATGGTTTCATTAAAGAAGAGGTCTATGTTGAACAACCACCCGGGTTTATGAATACCGAAGTTCCAAACCACGTGTACAAGCTCAAGAAAGCTCTTTATGGGCTTAAACAAGCACCTCGAGCTTGGTACGAAAGGTTGTCAACTTACCTATTAGAAAAGGGTTTTGTGAGAGGTCAAATAGACCCAACACTATTTCTGCGTAGAGATGGTGAAAACATATTTGTAGCTCAGGTGTATGTCGATGACATAATCTGTGGCTCAAATAACAAGGGCTATTTGAATGAATTTATCACTCACATGGAAAGTGAGTTTGAAATGAGTCTGGTGGGAGAATTGACATTCTTCCTTGGACTTGAAATCAAACAAACTCGAGATGGCATTTATGTCCATCAAATAAAATATACTCAAGAGATGCTCAAGAAATTCAAAATGAGTGACTCTAAAGAAGTATCCACTCCAATGGCGACAAACACTCGCCTTGACAATGATGAGAGTGGAAAACCAGTTGATCTAACGCAATATAAAAGCATGATTGGTAGTCTTCTATATCTCACAGCTAGTAGGCTGGACATACTTTTTGTTGTGAGCATGTGCACTATATATCAAGTCTGTGCCAAGGAATCTCATTTAATTGCGGTCAAGAGAATTCTGAGATACCTTAAGGGCACAATTCGAGTAGGTCTATAGTACCCTCGCACGGAGTCTTTTGACTTGATAGGTTATACCGACTCCGATTACATTGGGTGCAAATTGGATCGGAAAAGCACTAGTGGGGGTTGCCAATTTTTAGGTTCATCATTAGTTAGTTGGTCAAGTCGGAAGCAACATTGTGTTGCTCTCTCCACGACCGAGGATGAATACATCGCCATGGGAGAGAGTGTATCACAATTGTTGTGGATGATCCACACTCTAGAGGATTATGGGCTTTCGTATAAGGGAGTGCAAGTGTTGTGTGACAACATCAGCACAATAAACCTTACAAAAAACCCAGTCCATCATTCAAGGACCAAACATATTGAAGTGCGTCATCACTTCATTAGAGATCACGTAGCTAGGGGAGACATTGCACTCACATATGTTGAGTCAAAGTCAAACCTAGCCGATATTTTCACCAAACCTCTTCCGGAAAATGAATTTAGTCATTTGAGGAGAGAATTGGGAATGTGTTGTTGGTGCAGCGGAGACCGGCAAGAGGGGGGTGAATTGCTGAAAACAAAACTAAAAATACCCTCCTCGGATTTCAACTCAGAATTTAAGTCACCAATAGAAATAACAGCAACTAAAATAAGGAGACAGAAAAAGAACCAGAAACAGAAACAGAATTTAACCTGGTTATAACCAAGGAGGTTGTTAATCCAGGGCAATGAAAAAGCTCTACTATCAGAATCTCCTTTACTGTAGGCGGAGAAGCCTTTTTACACTTAGAACGCTCACTTAGTTGCTAGGAATTGAGTACAGATTGATTGCTTGAGTTATTCTCTAATTCTTAGCTCCAGGGGCCTTTAAATAGCCTCTGGAAATTCTATCCCGAGGGTCCAAGGCGCCTCCAACAAAGTTCAAGGCACCTCCACAGCTCGGTCAGCGGATAGAACTCTATCCGAACGCAAACGGTCATTTTGACCTGTTGAAGGCGCCTTCATCAAGCCTGAAGGCGCCCTTGGAGGCGCCTTCAAGCTGGAGGCGCCTCCAAGCCTGATGGAGGCGCCTCCAAGCTGGCAGCTCAACATTCCAGCTTATTTCTTTGCTCCACTTTGACTTCCGACACTCCGATCTTTTGGGTGATTGCGGCCAACCGAAATAGGGCTCACCCGAACCCAATTTCCGGCCTTCCTCGAGCAGCCTTCCGTCCCGGCTTAACATCCCTCGAGCGCCGTGCACGCTCTTCACGCCCACCGAAGTACTCTTCCGCAGCTCTCTCGTCCTTCGGACGCACCGAGCCCGTCGGCTCCCTTCCCGTGTCGTCCTTCTCGCTAGCTGCGTCTTCCGCTCGACTTCCTGTGCTCCTAAGCTCCTGCACACTCAAACACAGGGATCAAATACAACGCAGGACCTAACCAACTTGGTTGATCACATCAAAACTACCACGGGGTCCAACAATCTCCCCCTTTTTGATGTGCATCAACCCAAGTTCAAGTTAGGGACAACATAGACATAAATAGTAATTTTAAAGGTAAATTACTAAACTGACAAGTTAAACATAATTTTTGCAATTAGTAAAATTGCAACACTTTTTATAAAAATAATAACAGAAATTAATAATAACAGAAATTTTAAATTTTTTCTAACTCCCCCTAAACTTGTACTTTTCTCACCCCCTTTGATCACAGCAAAAATGGGGTTAAGAAAATCTGAAACAAATAACTTAAGTTAAGTAAAATGTATAGAATTTTTTAAAAAAATCAAGTTAAAAATGAATTCCAAAAGAATTCCTAAGTTATTAAAAAAATAATCTTCTAAGTCAAAATTAAGTCAAAACGAATTTTTCCAAAAAAAAATTTCTAAGTCAATATGAAAAAAATTCTAAGTAAAAATAAATTTTTCTAGAAAAATTTCTAAGTCAAATTTTTGAATTTTCAGAAAAAAAATTTTCTAAGTCAATAAAAATTTCTAAGGCAATAATTTTTTTTTTTCATAATCTGACTTTTTAGAATTTTAAAAAGATTTAAAAACTTTTAAAGCATTATTTGATTCTAGTTTAATGCTTTTTCAAAAAAGTTAATTAAACATTTTCTTCCAATATTTTAGCTTCCAGGTCGCGGCGAGGCACTAGGCCTTCTTGGTTATTGGAGCAACAACCACTTCCTTAGACAAAGTTTCCATAAAGAATTTCAATGTTTAATTCTCTCACTTTAAGCTTTTAATTTTTGAAAAATTAATTAAGCACAAATTTTGGAACCCAATAGAGGTTCCTTCCTACAGGATTATTCAAAAATCTAGGGGGTACATAATTTCTTGGTATTTTTCTAAGTTGACCTTGATGCTTCCTTATATACCAATTTAATTTACCATAAGTTCTAATTTTTTACTTTGAAAATTTCTTTAAGCATGCATCATTTTTAAATTTTTTAATTTCTAATTTTAAATTTTCATTTTCAGATTTTAGATGATCATACATTTCTAACGGGCATGCTCTTGCTAAGTTTAATTTTAGTTCAGCATTCTCTTTTTCTAATTGATCTAACTCTTTAGAAAGAGACTTGATAAATTTGAAAGATTGAGATGGGGTTAGATTGCGTACCTTACTTACCTGGTCTGGTGACGCTCCCCCTTCACTGCTGCTTTCTTCTTCTGATGTTCCTCCCCCTTCATCGATGCTCATCTCTGAGCTGGACGTTTCTTCTTTCTGATGGTTGGCCATCAGTGCTAGTCCCGAGAATTCTTCGACTTCCGATTCGGAGGTTGACGAATCTGACCAAGTAGCCTTCAGATTCTTGTGCTTAGAGGGTTCTGGTTTCTTGTATTTTGGCTTTGCCCTTTCTTTCTCCTTTCTCTTTAGTTTTGGGCAGTCATCTTTGATGTGTCCCTCTTCGTTGCAGTTGTAGCATCGAACCGTTCTCTTCTTTCGATGATGCCTCTGCGATTTAAATTTATTAGTACTAAAAAACTTATTGAAGCGTCTTACCAGTAGTGCCGCTTCGGATTCGTCGAGTCAGAACTGTTCATCTTTGCCTTTAAGGCAACGTTCTGACTTGTCTTCTCTGCTCCGATGGGTTCTGAAACTCGAGATTTGTGAAGTTCAAAAGTAGAAAATAATTGTTCTAAAGTACTTACCTCGAGGTCCTTAGAGATGTAATATGCATCTACTAAGGAAGCCCACTCTGGAGTTCTAGGGAAGGCGTTGAGCGCGTACCGGATAGAGTCCCGGTTGGTTACCTCTTCTCCAAGGTTCGTTAGTTGCGTTATTAGCTCCTTGATTCTCGCTTGGAGTTGCACTACCTTCTCGCCTTGGTTCATCCGGAGGTTCGTTAACTGGTTCCGGAGGTTGTCGCTTCGCTTCGGAAGTACCTTCGTGTAGCTCCGTGAATTTTTCCCAGAGATCTTTCACGAGTCGTAGCTTCCAATCCGATTTACTTCTTGTGGTGGCGACACACTAGCGGTGGAACTCCGCCTTTCCGTTGGCGATGGCTTGCTTCTTTTTGCTCCATGTGTTTTCTTCTTTGTCTTTTGGCGCTGCAAAACCATATTTCATTGTAATAAGAATATCAAAATCCGTTTTAAAAAATACCTCCATTTTGCGCTTCCAGGTGGCGAAGTCTCCGTCAAACTTCGGGGGATGGATGTTTGCTCCGGCCATCGTCTTGATCGTAGTGCTTCAGTTGGCGGTTAGTCCTTCTGAGGCGATCAGGCTCTGATACCACTTGTTGGTGCAGCGGAGACCGGCAAGAGGGGGGTGAATTGCTGAAAACAAAACTAAAAAAACCCTCCTCGGATTTCAACTCAGAATTTAAGTCAGCAATAGAAATAACAGCAACTAAAATAAGGAGACAGAAAAAGAACCAGAATTTAACCTGGTTACAACCAAGGAGGTTGTTAATCCAGGGCAATGAAAAAGCTCTACTATCAGAATCTCCTTTACTGTAGGCGGAGAAGCCTTTTTACACTTAGAACGCTCACTTAGTTGCTAGGAATTAAGTACAGATTGATTGCTTGAGTTGTTCTCTAATTCCTAGCTCCAGGGGCCTTTAAATAGCCTCTGGAAATTCTATCCCGAGGGTCCAAGGTGCCTCCAACAAGATTCAAGGCGCCTCCACAGCTCGGTCAGCGGATAGAACTCTATCCGAACGCAAACGGTCATTTTGACCTGTTGAAGGCGCCTTCATCAAGCCTGAAGGCACCCTTGGAGGCGCCTTCAAGCTGGAGGCGCCTCCAAGCCTGATGGAGGCGCCTCCAAGCTGGCAGCTCAACATTCCAGCTTGTTTCTTTGCTCCACTTTGACTTCCGACACTCCGATCTTTTGGGTGATTGCGGCCAACCGAAATAGGGCTCACCCGAACCCAATTTCCGGCCTTCCTCGAGCAGCCTTCCGTCCCGGCTTAACATCCCTCGAGCGCCGTGCACGCTCTTCACGCCCACCGAAGTACTCTTCCGCAGCTCTCTCGTCCTTCGGACACACCGAGCCCGTCGACTCCCTTCCCGTGCCATCCTTCTCGCTAGCTGCGTCTTCCGCTCGACTTCCTGTGCTCCTAAGCTCCTGCACACTCAGACACAGGGATCAAATACAACGCAGGACCTAACCAAGTTGGTTGATCACATCAAAACTACCACGGGGTCCAACATGTGTTTGGCTCAATAGGCCATTAGGACCTCATTATGATCAATAAGGACAATTAAAACAACAAGAGAAATTGGGAAATTAATTTGGGCAACTTGGGAACATCTCACACAAACTATAAAGTTTAACAAATGATTTTTGTTTGCTAGAAATGGGGTGAGATGCTAGGATCAGTCGAATTATTCAAAATGTATCATGCATCCCTTGAATAATTAGGTTGACGAGACATAAATTGAGTATGGGGAAGACCATTACATAATTCATGTGTATTTGGTTCCTAGATCTTACTCATATATTCCAACCAAGGAAACTTGGTTGGGCCTTTGCCTAGATTTTATCTAACTTTGGTTAATGTGTTGTTTGATATGGCTGTTCGATATTGTTCATGATTTTGAATGAAAAATAAGACAAGCTATTGAAGTAATAATAGCAATTTGAATATATTTTGACAAATTTGAAACTGTACATAACAAAGGTCAGAAATTTCAGTTTTCAGCCTTAAGTTGTTTGTTTTCTAAATGTCTGCAACTTTAGGGCTATAAACAAGTTCAGACCATAATTTTTAGGTAATCGTTATGTTTGTAGATCCTCCAGGTTCTAGGTTCTGAACTTGGAAGTTTTCCTAGAGAAACTTCCACGAACTATCGAAGTTCTCTATGAATTTCAGTTACTGAAATTACTGGAGAGACAGACACTGATCGGTCTACGGACCGATCAGGTCAGCCTGGCACGCTACTAATCACTTTCTGATCGGTCTACGGACCAATCAGGGAGTTCCCTGATCGGTCCGGAGACCGATCAGATCAATCCGGTACCCAAGTCACTGATCATTTTCTGATCAGTCTACAGACCGATCAGGAAGTTCCCTGATCGGTCCAGGGACCGATCAGTGAGTACTGATCGTCTCCTGATCGGTCTGTGGACCGATCAGGATGTTCCTGGATCGGTCCAGGGACCGATCAGGAGGCTCTTGATACCTCCTGATCGGACAACCGTCTGATCATTTCTTCGTTGTACACCCATCTGTAACCCTTAAAACTTCCCGATCCTTTCTTTTTCTCTTCACGCGAAACCCTAGCCGACTCTTCCCTACACCTCACCACTTCTCCTCTCTTTGCACGCCGGAACCCTAGCCGAAGTTCTAGCCCTCCGAAGCTCTAGCCAAAAGTTCAATGGCACCAAGGTAACTCCCTATTTCTCTAGAACTTTGGCATTTCGATTTCATTTCTCACATATATGTGGTTTTTGTTTTTGGCGGCTCCGGTGCTCATTTACTTCCCATTGTATCCCATTGTTAACATCTTAGAAAGAAACCAGTGGGTGAGGGGACCTCTAAGTCACCTGAGAAATCGAAGTCTAAGGCTCCTTCCCGTCCTCAACCATCTATTTCCGGGAGGTTCCCGAACCACAATTTTGAGGAAGCCTTTAGACAAAGAACCTTCAAATTACTCCCGTGTAGGTCTGTAGATCGTAAATTCATGGACGAATTTTGTCCAACTGTGTCTGAAACCATTTCCTACTACAAACTTGACTCACTTGTCTACTTAGAACGGGATATCAACTATGACTTGGTCTCTGAGTTTTACAACAACCTTCATCAGACTGCTAATGATGTAGGTTATAAAACAAGAGTTGCTAAGCGGACTATTGATTTCAGTTTCTCA
The DNA here is from genome assembly GCF_018446385.1 of Zingiber officinale. Lineage (NCBI taxonomy): Eukaryota > Viridiplantae > Streptophyta > Magnoliopsida > Zingiberales > Zingiberaceae > Zingiber > Zingiber officinale. The sequence goes on along the minus strand of NC_055987.1, from coordinate 83,597,380 downwards.
TCCTTGTTTGAGTATCTCGATTGTCGGAGGTGTTCCGGTAATGTCTTTTCGATATTTCCTGATCTACCAGACCCCCTACCCTCACCTTTTGATGTCACACCTGACTCTGTCTATGAGTATTTCTTCAGACAACCTAGACCGGGTGGCTTTGATGAGCTAGATGTTGACTTTCCTACTTTTGCAGCCTTGAGATTATCTCCTCAAGACTACATTCTTTTTAAAATTGTCACAAACTGTCTTCTGCCTATCACATCTAAACCATTGTCTGAGATCCGTCCATATCATTGTCTGATGCTTTATGGATTGCGTCGGCGTCTCGACTTTGACGTCGTCTCTAGCATCTACTCTTCGATCATCTCCTATAGTGAGCCGAGCGGATACACTGTTTATATGCCTTATAGGCATATAATTACAGATTGGCTTGAGACCCTTCAGATTGATGTCTCTAAGGGTAGAATAGTCAAGATGGTCAGACAGGATTGCAGACTTGGGAAGCGGGCATTTTCCAAGTCTGGAATCATAGGACAAAATGGGGATGTTTGGTGGAAGGATGGGAGGGCTCTAGGTGAGTTACCACGGGGACCTCCACGACAGGTTGCAACTGCTCCTCCTGCTGCTGACGATGGAGAGTCGCTTTGATCGACGCGATGAGCTGCTGGTTGCTGAGCTTCACGGGCTGCGCGTCCGGATTGACCAGCGCTACGATGATTTACGCAGTCAGCAGCTGGCGACACATCAGGTGATTATGGATTGGATGGCCAGATACCCACCTCCGCAGGATTTCCCGGGCCATCCATCCTCGAGCAGCGGCATGCCACCTCAGGGATCCATTCCTCCCGTTGATGATGCTGATGCTCCTCATGATGAGGAGGCTGAGTGATATACATTGTTCTATGATGTTATTTTGACTGTCTATGTTTTTGGATGTTGCTTGTTGGATATTTTATGTCTGACCTGGATGCTTGTTCATTTCATCTATGTTTGCTGTTTATTTTCTTTCTTTATGTTTCGCTCCTTATTGGTTTTTAATATGCTACTCATATGCCTTGTCTTGTATGTCTCTTATTCATTTATCACTGTCTTATAATACATTTAGAGGGTGTTCTAGGTGAATTAAGAAAAAGCCAGTATGGGTTAAGGGGGAGTCCGTAACGTTCTCTTACCTAATTCGCACCTTTTCGGTGTTTGACAAAGGGGGAGAAGGTAACTAAGTTTAGAATTAAATGAAAGTCTGGCTTTAGGGGGAGGACCTTGATTCCCCTATCCTTACATGGTATTGTATCTGTCTTAGGGGGAGGACCTTGATTTCCCAAAAATTAGGGAAATATGAACATTTCTGATCTAAACTTAAATCGTGTTGTCAAACAACAAAAAGGGAGAGATTGTTGATACAGTCTGACCTGGCTGTTGTTTTGATGTTGACACTGATTTAAGTTTGTATCAGATATTAATTAAACTCAGACTGATTATTGATCAAGGTTGATCATGAGGAGAGGAAAAGTCTAAGTACGGATACTTGGCACGCGAAGTCAGAGAGGGCTCGGTAGCTCGTTCTCTGGACCGGACGAAGTCGGAGAGGGCTCGACAGCTCGTTCTCCGGACTAGGTCAGAGAGGGCTCAGTAGCTCATTCTCTGGACCGGACAAAGTCGGAGAGGGCTTGGCAGCTCATTCTCCGGACTAGGTCAGAGAGGGCTCGGTAGCTCGTTCTCTGGACCTGACGAAGTCGGAGAGGGTTCGGCAGCTCGTTCTCCGGACTAGGTCAGAGAGGGCTCGGCAGCTCGTTCTCTGGACCAAGAAGACGTTAGAGTTTAGGGCTGGGAAGCTCTAAAACTAACTCAGGGACTTTGGATCGGTCAACAGACCGATCCAGTGATACTCTGTGTGACTGGATCGGTCGACAGACCGATCAGAAACCACACAGAGAGTTTCTGTGGGTTATCTGATCGGTCTGTGGACCGATCAGTTACCACACAGAAGCTTCTGTGGGCTATCTGATCGGTCTACTGACCGATCAGCAACAATTAACGGAGCTCAGAATCGAAGGGGGGGGATCGGTCTGTGCACCGATCCACCCATAGTCTGATCGGTCCACAGATCGATCAGACTCCTTCCAGACCGATCAGGAGAAATCCTGATCGGTCCAGGGATCTATGGATCGGTCTGTTGACCGATCCACAACATGTCGTTTGTGTCTGCTGCTTCTCTGATTTTGCTGATTCACTTCTGATTCACCTGATCGAATTATCTGCTGTGAGATCTTTAAGTTACAGGTTGCAGGTATCATGCCATTGGTTAATTTCAAATGAAGCCCCATCAGAAGAATAAGAACAAGTGACCTTTATGCTGTATTTCGCTGCAAGTGATGCAATTCGAGCTTCAACGTTCACTGACCGCGATCAGTTGGACTCTTGCTCATTGGTTCGAGCTCAGAGACACCAGAGAAGACCATGGATGGTATTGGTGTGAGTTCAGAGAACCAGGTGAGAAGCAAGAGTGATTGGCGACGCCTGGTTTGGTTGCAGTGATTCGATACAGGTGACAGCGATTCTCTACGGTAAGCAAGCAGAATAAGAAGAAGGAAGAAGAGAGGTTTGCTAAGCTTCTGGAAAAACTCTCTCTGTCGATCAAGCAAGAGGTTGTGTGTGTTGTTGAGCTCTTGGCTGATTCCTTCGGTCTTTGTTTTTCTGCTTCGTGGCTGTAAGTTAAACTGTTCAATCCTTTAGCCACACTCTGTAAGTAATTGTGCTTCACTTTCAAATCTACTTTTGTGATCTTTGTGGAGAGGTTACTCCACCGAGAAGGAGAGATTCTTAGCCGGAATTTGTCCGGGGTGTGATCTACCGAAAGATCAAGGGATCGTCCACCTTACGGACACGCCGAGGAGTAGGGGCAAGTTATCCCCGAACCTCGTACATCATTTTGTTAGTGTTAGTTGGTTTTCTTTCCTTGCATCAGTTTTTGTTCTTGTTTATATCCGCTGTGCTAACAAAGTTTTGTGAGGAAATTGTTGACTTTTAGTGGAGGCTATTCACACCCCCCCCTCTCTAGCCATCCCAAGATCCTAACAGTTAGTTTAAAGTTTTTGAGACCTAACTTATTACAAACTGAATATGGAATGAACACTTGCCCCAAATCACAAAAAAAACTCTATCTATAAATTCAGTTCCTATGGTGCATGGAATTGTAAAACTTCCTGGATCTTGAAGCATTGGGGGAGTGGTTGCCAAGAATAAAGCGTTGCATTCTTCCGTTAATGTCACGGTCTCGAATTCTCCTTTCTTTCTTCGATTGGATATGATATCCTTCAAGAATTTGATAAACTTGAGCATTTAATGAAGAGCATAAATCATAAGGACCTCAATACAAAGCCCTTTGACCTTTTCTAGAAATTTACAAAATTCTGGGGCATAGCTAATGTTTACGAGAAAGGGACTGTTTGACTTTGGAGTGGTAGTGGAAGAGTGTAAAATACCATAACAAAATAATAAGGTTTAATGGATGAATAACCTTTCCGAAATTTTTTGGGAATTTTTCGGAGTTCGTACGGCGTATTTTGTGGAGACAAATTTATAGGCCTAGGAAAAGCGTGTTTGGAATACTTAATAAGTAGGAGTTGATTGAGGAAATCAACTTAAGGCTTAATTTAAACCCTAAGTTTTCTCTCCTCACCATCTCCGCCGATTCCCCCTCTCCCTCTCCTAATTCCTCCTTGATCCCGATGTCGACACCCCTCTCACGACGCTGACACTGCGACCTCTTCCCCTCCTCTTCGTCACCGATGCGGATCTGACCACTAGCCCTCTCCCTTGCGTCATCTCCTTCCTCTTCTCCTCAGCCGACGACGCCCTTGCAACCTTGAAGCCGCAGCACTGCCTCCTCCTCTTCTCATCGCGGACGCCAAGCACTCGCGGAAGGCCAAAGTCACCACCGCCTCCCTCTTCCGTGCCCCAGCATCGTCTCCTCTACCCTAGTTTGGTCTTCACCGCCAGCCTACCTTTCCTCCAATGGATCACCGCCAAGTAGTAGAGATTCAGCTTGGGCTCGAGTTCACTTACGAAATTCCCTTCTCTGCTTGATCCAAGTCACGTGAACCCTCCTTTCCATCACTGGTTTAGGGTTTCCAACGGCTGGATTTAAGGTATGCACTAAACCTAGATCTGAATTTAGGAATTTGGGTGTTGGTTTGATAAATTGGATAACCAAAACTGAGTTGGCCATTGGGTCTATGCTAGGTGCTGATTTTGGGGCATTTGATCGGCTTCAACCTCCTCCGACAGTGAATCAACAGTGGAGGGCAATGGAAATGGGTAAGTTTTAGTGTTGATTCTTGATGGTTATTTGGTTTAATTGATATAGATGGTAGTATGATCGTTAATAGGATCATTGAATTGTTATGGATGAATTAAGTGTGTATTGATCTTAGAAGATGACCATGATTAAATTGATTAACTCATGAGTAGGATTGAAGTGAAGGAATTGTGGATTGAGTTAAACCTAATCGGAATGATGAATTAGGTTAATTATGTCGATTAGAGTTTTTCCTAATTAGATTGGGAATTTTATTTAGCTATTTGCTATATATGTAATTAGCTAAATACATTATGTGATCGCAGGACTTTGATTCTAGGGTAGGAGGATAGGTATACTCTGACAGCATCCTGTCCACTCGGTCACTCAAGAGTAGTGATGACAGAGTATAATTATCATAGCCCTACCCACTCGACCTCACCATCACGTGTGAGGTGGTTAACTGGCATCAAGGGTGACCATGTCATTTGCATAATGTGCATGGATTGTATTTATTGCTTATGATTGCTACATTTTAGATGTTGTATTTTGGTGGTTGCATATGATTTGCATGCATATAGGAGACATGAGGTATTTGGTCCAATGACACTTGTATTCGGATAGGAGGTCCTGGTGAGTATAGCTTCTTTTGTTGTTTAGTTTTGCATTTCCTGTTATTATTCAAAAGACTGTACTACATGATTATTGCTGATAGCTATATCTTACTATGCATGTCTACTCGATACCCGCTGAGTTATTGAACTCACTCCGTTGATTATTTCTTATTTAGGTTGAAGCCGCCTGGAGATCCTGTCCGCTAGTCTCATGTCACATCGAATGACTTCTTCCATTCTTGCTTCCGTTCACTTTATTGGTTTTGGACTTATTCATGTATATATATCTTTGTATGAAATTTAGCTTTGTGTTTGCTTGTATTTGGTTTGATGTTATCGTGTTAAGTTGGGTCGGCTCGCAGTTAGATGTTTTGTTTGTTTCATGTTCATTATTTTGTGATTTTCGTTGTGTTAATGTTTCAGCCGTGTAGGTTGTCTGTTAACTGTGTAGTTGTGTTTACTTCTAGTCGTGTGGGCTGCTTATAAACTGCGTGGTTGTGTTTATATCCAGCCGTGTGGGCTGATGTTGCTTGTGAGTATCCATGTGGCAATGTATTTATGTTTTATATTGTCATCGGTACAGGGGAGATGCTACCGGATTTTTGTCTGACAGGGACTCCTCTCAGGTGTGACAAAGAGTCCCTTCAACCTTTTTGGTAATCTCTTCATTATCCTGGATCTTAACTGGGTTTGGTGTGGGAGGAGAGGGCTCTTTCTGAATGTTAATCCCTTTAAGAGCAGTCACTTAGGGATCTTCTAAGGTTCGTCCACTCCGAAGTTCTATTTTATTACAATGTTCCATTGGATTTACATCAGGCTTGCCTAGGAATACTCCTGGTGCTCCTAAAGAAGATGATGCTATCTGGACAATTTGTCTATCTTGCATCTTTTGGTATTTTTAGTACTATCCATTCTTTGAGTGAGTTGCTTGAGTTCATTTTTCATTTTGCTCAGTACGAAATTCCTTAAGCATCTTTTCTATCCTGGATAATTGATAGCCTTGTGACAATTGTTGTTGATAGCTTTGTTATTTAGGTTAGTAACTTGGCATTGCCCCTGTGGATGGTCTTTGATCTTGATTGTTTCAGTAAGAAAAGTTTGGATGATTCTTCCATCCAGGGTTGTATGTGTTGGAATACGGATTACTTTGTTTTTGATTATAACTCACTATTACATCACATTACTCAAGTTGATCTATTTGTGCAGAGATGGCCCCCAAAGGATAAGTGTCTTAAGCATGATCCGTGCTTCTACAAGTGTCACATACACATATAATTGCATTGGTCATACTAGTTCCCATATTCTCAAGATTTTTAGTCAAAGCATCTAACTTTGCAGACATAAGAGTAATTGTATCCACGTCAAATTTTCCTAATGCTTTGATAGGGTTTCTAGAGAAAGAGCCTCCACATCTTTCAGATGCCCACTGATAATGGTTCTGAGCTACACTCTCTATAATATCTTTAGCCTCATCTAGACTTTTGTTCATTAATGCTCCTCTAGCTGCAGAGTCAAGTGACACCTTTGTTTGATAGTTGATTTCATTATAAAAAGTATGTAGCACTAACCACTTCTCAAGTCCATGATGTGGCCATTGTCTGAGTATAATTTTGAATCTATCCTATAATTCAAATAATGATTTTGAATCTGACTGTTTGAAGCACACTATAAGATTCCTCATATGAGCAATTTTACTGGGAGGATAGAATTTATCAAGAAATTATTGTTCATATTGTTCCCAAGATGTGATACTATTAGAAGGTAAGGAATTAAGTCATTGTTTGGCTCTATCTCTCAGAGAAAATCCAAATAACAATAATCTTACTGCTTTTGCTGGAACTCCATTCATTTTTATGGTACTACAAATTTTATAAAAAAAATTTCAAGTGTTGGTTCGGATCTTCATGTGGTCCACTTCCAAAATGATTTTGTTAAACCATTGAAATCACCACAGGCTTAATCTCAAAATTATTAGCTTTAATAGGTGACCTGGTAATGCTAGATCAAAGTCCACGTGCATATGGTATTGCGTAATCTTTGAGAGGTTTGTTTAGCATTTTAAGTGATTCTTGTTCTTCTTGTTATCTTTGTAGGATTCTTCTTCTTCAGTATGTTCTATCAATTTCAGGATCAAGTGGTAATAAATATCCTGCAAGTTTAGATCTTCGCAAGCAAGAACAAGATTATAAATATTCCAAATACAAATTTAAAATGTAAAAGAAACAGAATTTTCAATTTTTGAAGTAAAACTAAAATGCTGGAAATCCAAAGTATAGAATTTAAATTGCAAAAAGAAAATTACAGAAATAAAAGTAAACAAATGCAAGATATAATTATAAAACCAAAACTATAGAAATATTTACAATATAAGAAAAAAATAAGTTTAGACTAACTCAAATGATTGTCTACTAATGTTATAAGCGCATCCCTTGGTAACGACGCTAGAAACTTGTTACACTATCATAAGTACACAATTATCGTCAAGTAATAAAATATTGATCTCACAAAGACTGGCTATAAGCACTAGAGATCTCTCAAAGAGAATTAGCTAAACAATTGTCGGTTGCAAGTTATGGCTTAAGTAAAGAGAAGTAAGACTGAGAAGAGAAAACAGAGAGATACACTTGCTTTAGGAAATGTTCTAGGGGTTTGATTTCATTATAATGTTTATTAATGTTTCATGGTCCACCAATTGCTATCCTCAATTTACATGCATTCGTAGGAAGTTAGATTCATTACTGGTTCTTGCCTATAGTGGTCAAGCTGGCATGATATTTGGATCAATATCCCTTGCTATTGAATAGGAATGATTCCTATGAAATCTGGTAACAAGTCACCCTTGTCACTAGGGCCCCTTGGTCATAAATCACAAGAATGCACTCGTACTTAATAATCATAGAGATAAAAATAGTAATTTCGTATAATTCCCTACTTTCTTGTGGGAAATTGCTTCTCCCTTCAAAGTGATTCCCTAAATGTCCAGAAATAGGTTACCCCTATCACAAGGTCCCCTCAGTCATACAATCTAGGGCATCCCTCCTACGGGCTCAATAATTCTGCACAACCATTTAATCAAACATTAGAATTAAACTAAACACGATGCATACGCATAAGATCAAATAGGTACAAAGCATGATAAAGTCATCTAGATAGGAAATTGGTATATCTATGAGTTCTTACATCAATCCACACTACAATTAATCTCTTAATCCTAGAACAATAGATCTACTCCATGGCTAGAAGAAAAAAAAAATCCAAAGATATAAGAATTGCAAACATTAAAACCCAACTAGAAGAAGAACAGAAAAAAAACTTATCTAATCATGTAAAGTGATCTTCGGATTCAATCCTTTGCTTCTGGAGTAGATGAGGTGATGGAAACTGCTTTGGATCGACAAACGGAGCCTGAGAAGGATGTAGATTAGCACTAAAATGGATCTCCCAAAGGAAGAATCTTCCTCCCTTGAAAAAGGGGAAGAGAACCCCTTATATAGTCTGGGGTACGGACTTGGCACGACCCGTGTCATGGTTGTGTGACATCCACATGGCCAGCTTCTTCTTGGCCACGGGTCAGTGACACAGCAATGTGAAATCACACGGTCGTGTCTTGCTTGTTCTCTAGATAGGGGGCACGATCATGGCTTGCTTCTTCTCTGGATGGGTGGCACGGTCGTGTGGGATCACACGGCCAAGGTCTTTTACCTTCGTTTACTTTCTGGATCATCCATGAGCATCATTTTTGCCCCAAAAGTGGCTCTTGTCAATAGAAAAAATACACAAAGAGTAAATATTCGATAAAGAAGAGTAATTATGCTGAAAATATGATAAGAGGTGTAAAAGTACATAGATCAAGGTAAGTAAAGTACATAAATGTGCGTCAAAACATGCATAAAAGTATATATAACACTACAAGAAAAACCCTCATAAACATCGGTGGAACAACAGCGGTTTTAAGCAAATTTCGATGTCTTTGAGTATCTTACACCGATTTTTCCAAAAACTTGTGTCTATGAGAGCAGATTTTCGTTCATAGACATCGGTTTTTTTAGCCGATGTCTATGAGCGCCCTTTTTCCGTTAATAGACATTGATTTTCACAGTGGTTTTTAAAACCCAGTGTCTATAATAGTTTCCTTATTCTATCTACGAAATCAGATAGTAAAAAGTCGTTGTTAAAAGTGTTGTTAATGAATCAAAATCAAATAATTTAATTTTTCCATCAATACTTAGTCAAAATTTGTAGCACTTCATTCTTTCCTCCAAAGCTAAATCTATATCGTGTCGTCCACTATATACCGTCACGACTCCGCCACCACTTTCCTCTTCGCCGCTGAAATATTTTAACAAAATGTCTTTCTCTGGATTTGTTCGCGACCTTTCTCTCTGCGCTTCTCACAGTTCGCATGGGAGTGGGAGAGGCGGCGGTGACACCATACGCAACCCAATCTCCCAGATCCGGCTACTGGCACTAACCCTAGCAGCATTCCCCCTCTCAATGCCTCATAGGACTCCCAGATCTGCGCTTCTCACAGTTCTCTTGGTCAGAATCACTAAGTTTATGGTAATTGAAAGCTCTCTCTTTTCTTTTTATTTTTTTTCCTTGTAGTTCAAGATTCTGAGTTGGGATCTTACGTTCTGAACTCAACTCATGCTATTAGTATTTTCAGGATAGCTTGTTCTTGCTTTTGCTACTGTTATATATTTAAGCGATTTTATGTAAATTGCCTTGCTTTTTCTTTTACTGCCTCTTCATTCATTATATATGGGATGCTTATTGTAGAAATCAACTCTAGGTGGTGGAGCAATACTTGTGCTTGTTTGTGTTATATCTTCCTGCAATTTTGTGTGAAGTGATTGGTATCCCCAAGTCGATATCTTTGAAATCCTTTAGTATTATCCTTCTGTTAGGTCAGACCACCAAAGTGCAAAGGAGCAGAGATGGGTTTGTAACGAGCTTGGCCTGGTAACAATCCATTTTAGACAACAAGACTGCTTCCTAGATTCCTAATTCTGCCAGCTATAGGTTTCTTATCTGGGCTCAAAAGCAATGGCTTCCAGCAAAGATGATGTTGATCAACCTACTGATTCCTATTCTCTGCAAGTGTTTTCTTCCCAGTTTTCTGTGATTTGAGGGTTTTGATTTTTTATTTTTTTTGGGTGCGTGCGCGTGTGCTAAACAATATTTTTCTACAGACTTAAGAATCCTTACAAGGATCTTGATGATGGTCGCCAGCGGTTTCTTCTTGAGTTGGAATTTGTTCAATGCCTTGCCAATCCAACGTATATCCACTGTGAGTTACTGCTTGACTGAGAACTATAAATTCTTTGTTTCATTCTTTTGGAGTCCACAAATCTTCTGTATAGTCCACAAATTTTCTGTATGAAGTTATACTTCAATATTGACTAGACTTTCATGCGGATTTTGTGAAGTGGTTATCTTTCCTTCATTCTTGATCGAATGGAAAAAATGCTACAGTTGTTTCTATCTCAAGTATTCAAATATTTGGTCATCTACATTTTTTCTTCAATATTCTCCTTGAATCTCTCAGTGCATTCAATTAGGAGAAAAATACCTTTGAATATCAATGAAAATTATTCATATTAGGTTCGGTCCTTTCATTGTAATTTTTATTAAATTTTTTCTCGATAGCTTTGTAATTGCCTCTCCTGAAAATTGTGTGCAAAGTTGAATATTGGATTCTGAAACATATTAGGTTCAATCCTTTCATTGTATTTTTTTTGGTTAAATTATCTCTTGATTACTTCGTAATTGTTTTTCTCTTAAAAATTATGTACAAAGCTTAATATTGAATCTTGAAACATATTGCTAGTCTTTTGGATTACTCTGATCAATGTTTTTTCTTTTTTTTTATAGACGATGAGTATGCCACCGCATCAGAAAATGATCCAAAGATTTTGTTGACCACATCTCGTGAGCTAAGCCAGCATCTTGGTCAGTTTGTTAAAGTGTGTTTCTGTACCCTCCCAATAGTCATATTTCACCTGGTGATGTTTCGTAGAAGCATCAAAGCTCTGTCCGTAAGTTTGACATGATTATGTTATTCATTTAGGAATTAAAATTGGTATTTCCCAACGTAGCGAGAATGAACCGTGGTAGTCAAGTATGTTCCTCAATTCTTCTATAAGTATAAAATTGAGGTATGCACTTATAAGTGTCATTGTATTTAGTTATTGCTGTTTACAAATTAACTCATTTATTTTGCCATACTTGTTGATATGTTGTTAGTGGGATGAAATTTATTAACGCTAAGAACATGGGAATACATTGCATAGCATGGTCATCCTCATTTTTATGATTTGAAGCTTGTTTAAAAAATAAACTTCATAGTGCCATTTTTATAAAAAAAAAATCTATATTGTTAGAGATTCGTATCTATTTGTTGGATGTTTTTATAAATATTTTCTTGTTGTCAACTGACACAGTTATACATTGTTCTGTAGGTGATCTCAGAAATTATTGAGTTTTGCCGAGCGCATGAATATATAGATGTTATTTTTGTGCATGAACATCGTGGTGAGCCTGATAATTTGGTCATTTGCCACTTGCCATTTGGTCCAACTGCATTCTTTGAGTTGCTGAATGTGGTTTGAAGAAGTAAATTTTGTATCTTGCACAATTTGTACATTTGTGAAACACCTGTACAAACTACAGCTTTGTACAGACTTGTTTTGCTTCATTGTGAATAACTACAGCTTGGTCAAAGGACTGCAAACATCCTTAAACATCTCTTTCCTGTGCCTAAACCTGAAACTAAACGAATAATCACATTTGCCAACAAATCCGATTACATCTCATTCAGGTACTCCTTAGCCTTCACAATTTATTCTTTGATTTTCATTATCTGACTCTAGTTTAGGCTTTTTACTCATACCCTACTTTCTAATGTTTAGACATAAAACTTTTATGTGTAGATAAAGGGGTATCTATCATGCAGTGGTTTTCGAGTGAACTCTACAATCTGTATAAATCTACACTTGAACAGTAATTCTTTCTCTTTTTGATGTATTTAATGAATGGATTTCACATAATGTGTTAGAATTGTTACTCCAAGAGTTGATAAAATAATAGCAATTAGTTGTAGCTCCTATACATTCTTGTCAAAATTGGTATTGGAATTGAACGAAAAAAAATTTTAAGTAGGTTATTTCAAATTGGTAGGATTGATGAAATTAGAATCATTTAGAAATAACAAAATAACAGTTTCATATGTTAGATACTAAACTATACCTATGTGCCCAGCGTGGGCGATGCTTATAGCATTGTTCACAGTGATTTTTATTATTTTTAAACTCTTGGTTATGCCAATAAGATTTTGCTTTTAGGATTTAGGGTTTGGGTTATAGTATTAAGCAAAAAAAAAAAAATCAAATAAAAAAAAAAATTTAGGTGTTCGTGGCGTGTGGAAGGTAAGATATGCAGCATAACATTTCTCTCTCTCTCTCGCCTAGATTCAAGATTGGAAATATGTCGCCCCACGGGGTTATCCGAAGGGGTTAAGGCGTAGAAGTTTGCCCAATGAGAACGTGGGTTCGAATCGCGGCGGTAGCAAGGGCGTAAATCCCTTATCCTCGTGTCCCTCAGCCCACTGCGCCTTTAACTCCTTCGGCTACCGTGATTAACTCCCCTCGTGATAGCCTTGGGCAAGGTTCACGGGGGCGCTGGGGGCGAGCGTTATTGTCTTTTTGCCCAAAGATTGGAAATATGTCAGGCCGCCGGGTCGAAACTCAGTGGCAACGGGGGAATAAATCCCCTATCCCTGTATCCCACCCGGTCCGTCCCATGTTAACTCGGGTGCTGCGATTTACCTCCCTCACAATGACCATAGGTCCGGTCTGTGGGGGCCTTGGGGGCGAGGGTTTCGCCTTTTGCTGCAAAGATTGGAAATATGTTGTCAACATGTACATTTTTTTGCTTCTTTTCTTACCTTTGTTGAAACATAGATGTATTTTAATGTGGCAATACAATTCTCACAAGTTATATGCATGAAGGTGATTTGTCATCAACCAATGTAATTTAGGCATCATAGTTAATTATCTTGGAATACAACTAAGTTTATACTCGAACAAAATACATACAGCCCTTCTAGCTGATGACCAAAACTATAAATCTTGTAACAATATCCATATCAGTAATAATTCTAGTGAAAAAAGACTTACAGTTCAGTATTCAACTTGTGAAGAACTAGTGTTTAATACTAAGGTTATAAATTGCATATATTTCAACAAATAACCTTTTTTTATAATGTTTTAGATATTCAGACTCGGTGAAATTTATTTTTGTTTGTATCTTTCTGCTTGTACATACTGAAAGTCGTAGATAAGTACTGATTAATTAAATTGCAACTATAAGAAAACTTCATTGCAATAATTTCTGGTTTGGATTATATTAAGTTCCCAGGAATGATAGATCTATCACTATATGATATGGTTGAGATAATTGATGAATGTTTCTCTTTTTAAGCATTCCAATTAGTTATCTTGTTACCTGGTGCTCTTACTGCTTTTTCAACTATGATTTTTTGTCTTGGTTTACTAGTATATATTATTTATGTGTTTTTACAGTTTACAAATCTCAAGTACTCCAGAGTTAAAATTGATGAAGTGTGGTTCGAGTGGGCTGAATGCATGCTAGATTACATTTGAGTAGGAAAGGTATTTGATTTTAGAAAACTTTGGATGATGCATGCATTTGCATGGAATGTAAATTGCAGATACTACCTTGATGTTGTAAAAAGAATATTATGTGTATTTTATGGATACTAACTTGATGTGTACAATATCTATTATCTTTTGATGTTGTAAGAAGAATATTTGTATAATTTGTGGATACGGACTTGATATGTACAATATCTATTATCTTTTTATGTTGAATAATATTTATGTGTTGGTTACATGGATATTGACTTGGTGTGTTTAGATACACCGATGTATAATAATATTAACTAAATTTTGTACTATTAAAATGTTGTATAATATCAATTTTTCACTATTTCGGAAATTGAATCGGAGTCGTTAAACAATACTGATATTACATCGTTTTTCCACCGTTGCCAAAATCGATGTCATTAACTGATATTACATCAGTTTTACACCGTTGCTGAAATGGTGTCATTAAGTGATACTATACCGGTTCATAACCGATTCAAAAAGCGGTGTCGTTAAGTGATACTACACCGATTATAACCCGATGTCTAAAATGGCAAACCTTTTACATCACCTTCATAGACATCAGTCGATTTTGTAATAGACAGCGGTGGAAAATCGATGTCTATGAGGGTTTTTCTTGTAGTGTAATCTACACACATCATTCACGAAGAAGCTTTAACAAGTATGTTCCGATGACGACTGCAACAACCTTTGCTCCATTCACAACTCGCAAGCTTGATTCTCCCTTGACGAGTCTTCTGCATTCCTTAGCCCATGTATATCATTACATATATGTGAGTCACACCAGTATCCAATATTCAAGTGTTTGAGTAAATAACATGACAATCAATAATGAAAATATCTAAAGAGGATGGAGTGTCGGATGCCTTATTATCCTTCATAGACTTAAGATAAATCTTACAATTTCTTAACCAGTGTCCCATCTTGCCAAATGATGGCATAGGTTCTTTTGTGCTTGTTCTACTATCTCGGCCTTTTTGCTCTTCCCCTTAGTCTAATGTTTTGACTTCCTCTTAGAACCTTTCTTAGAGGAGTTTACTAATATCATAATTTTCTGTTCACCTTTAACAGAAGGCTCCACAGTCTTGAGCATATTAATTATCTCATGGATGGTTGATTCGAAATTACTCATCGGATAGTTCATCACAAATTATGAATAACTTTTTGGTAAACTATATAGAATTAAGTTAATACTTAACTCATGATCCATCATAAAATTAAATGATGTTAAGCGCTCTATGTAGTCATTCATCTTTAGTACAAATTGTACTACAGACGAACCCTCCTACATCTTTAAGCAAAAGAGAAGCTTAGAGACCTCGAACCTTTCGAATCTTGCTTGTTCATCAAACAGCTCACGAAGATAATAGACAATATCATAAGTATCCAAATACTCATGCTATTTCTATAGTTCAGGAGTCATAGCGGCTAGCATGATGCAACTTATAAGTATATAATCAACCTTATGTTTCTGATAGACCAAAAATTGGTCCCCAGTTGCATTGGCATCAAGACTTGTGAGAAAAGACTCATCAAGGACATAAGCTAGCTTCTTAGCCTTGAGAATAATTCTTAAACTTCAAAACCAGCCCAACAAGTTTGGCCCAATTAGTTTGTTCGAGTCCAAAATTGAACACAAATTAACAAAAGTTATAATTAAATAATTAACCTAAAAATAAAAAAAAAATGAGAATGTATTAGAGACATGATTTTATTTAGGTAAATGATTTAAATATAATAAAAGTCAACTTATTTATCAAATTCAAATACCCTTATTTTAAATTTGGGAGATAGTAGATTTTCTCTAAGTGGGTTGATATCCACCATAAATAAGAACAATCTTGACTTTGGTCAACAAGTCATTCTTAGTTTTAGTGGTAGGTAACAAGTTTACCGATTGCATATCGCTTATATGTAACTATCACATTATGCTAGCAACTACTTGATTTTCTAATAAACATCGGGTTGTTAATGTTGGAGTGGTTAGTACTAACGGTCTAACTCAAGTTTTGATGAATTACAAAATAGATTAAGTTAGTTTCGTTGTTATCTAACACTTTGACCGACTGTGCAGGAGAAGCTCAGACAGGTCGACGGGCTGACCTGATGTCTGGCACGAAACCCAACTAGGTCTACGGGTCGACCGGATAGCTGGCACGAAGTCCAAACCGGTCGACGGGCTGACCGGATGTTTGTCACGAAGTCCAGCTAGGTCGACGGGCTGACCGGATAGCTGGCACGGAGTCCAGACAGGTCGAAGGACTGATCAGACGTCTGGCAGATAAGTGAAGGTAAGTCACTAGAGGGGAGTGACTGTGAGGACGCGTTCCCGGGAAGGGAACATTAGGTGTCGATCCGACTTAGATCCATTTCGAATATATAAGTCGAGATCGTGACTAGATTCCGGTCTCAAGGAAACGGAATCTAATTACTATTCTGTTTTATCATAAATTGTGCTAACACTCTGTTTTGTAGAATATATAATTTACATTGTCTCGGACTAACGTTGTCTTACAGGAAGGAGATTGCTGGAAAACAAGGGTCTAGGCGCCCGGAAGGGATCCGGGCGCCCTGAGGTCCGGGCCCCCGGAGGTAATTTTTATCCACAACGTTGCTTTGCCACATGGAGATCACTAGTTGGCTCGAATACGTTACATTCAGGGTGCCTAAAGGGATCCAGGCACCTCGAACCTCCTATATAAGGAGGGTAAAGGCTGGAGTCAAAGAACAACAATAACAAGATCCTCCAACGCTTGCTCTAACAACGCGTTGTTCTTTTATTTCTTCTTTTTTGTCTGTACTGTTTTTCTATTTAGCACTCTTGTACTTTAATTGTAACGATCATTTCGAATTGCTAGTGAATTGCCCAACGAAAGCACTCAACGAGTGCGGGCCTTGGAGTAGGAGTCGACAAAGGCCCCGAACCAAGTAAAACAACTTGTGTTAGCGTTGTGTTTTCGGTTTTTCGCTGCTTACTCTATACGAAATTTTTTTTAATCGCTATTCACCCCCCTCTAGCGAATATCTCGATCCAACAAGTGGTATCAAAGCAGGTACCGCTCTGATTTGGTGCAACCACCAATCAGACAGGGGTGAAATTTTTTCCTATTTTTTTTTGTTCATTTTTTTTTGTTTTCAATTTTTTATCATATTCCAAACTGGTATTGTTACCTTTTTGGAATCCTTTTTTCGCAATTTAATCTGAATTGGTGCAACACCAATTCAGTTTTAGTTTTCTTTTATTTTATTCCGCACTACTAATCCAAGACCAAGTCTTGGGACCCCTCGTCTATTTGTTTAATTGTGTGCATGTTAAAAAATGTCTCAAGTTGAAGGGTTCAGCATAGTACGTCCCCCCCTATTCAACGGGGATGATTTCCTGTACTAGAAGAAGCGGATGGAAGTCTACTTAAAGACAGATTTCGACCAATAGTTAAGCGTCACCAAAGGCTACAAGGTGCCGGTTGACAACTTCAGAATTCCACTAGACCCAGAACAGTGGACTCCAGACATGAAGAAAAAAGCGTCAACGGACTTTAAAGCACTCAACACGCTACAATGCGGACTGACGAAGGAAGAGTTGAACCGAGTAGGACCACATCAAAACGTTAAAGAGTTATGGGACAAGCTGATCGAACTACACGAACGAACAAGTGACGCTAAGGTAACGAAATGCGACCTTCTTTTAAACAGATTATTTAATATTAAAATGCACAAAGGAGAAACGGCGAGTCAGCTTCACGCGAGGATCAAAGACATCCTCAACGGACTCCACGCGATAGGACATCAAATGGAGAATCGCGATCTAATCATGTATGTGTTAAACGCTTTTCCACGTAATACTTTGTGGGCATCTATTATGGATGTCTACAAAATTTCAAAAAAATTATCTAAGTTAAAATTAGAAAAAAATATTTTGTGAATTAGAATTACACAAGCAAACTAACGTCGGGACCGAGAAAGGTATCTCCTTATTTGCAGGCTCCTCCAAGGAAAGAACAAAGACCAAGTCTGAACATGAAGATGAGTCTGACCAGGATTCTGAAGACGAAGAGTACCTGGTGAACTTGGTAAGGAAAATGTTCACTAGGAGGAAGAAGACCTTCAGCAAAAAGGACTTGTAGAAGATCAACTCCCCAACCGAACAAACGAACATGACCTGTTTCGGGTGCAACAAGAAGGGTCACTACAAGAACGAGTGTCCGAGATTGAAAAGCGACAAGACAAAGACATCCAAGAAGAAAGCTCTCAAAGCAATGTGGGACAACTCGTCCTCAGGAGAATCGGAGGCCGAAGATCAGAAGCACCAGAGTCACCTCGCATTGATGGCCCTCAGAGCAGAGTCGGAGAACAAATCGGAAGACGGGTCCGAACCCGAATCGAACAACACATTCGTATTCATTTCCAAAGGTCCCAAAGAGGTATACTTTAATTTAAATAAAAAGTTCTTTAAAATTATTGCATGTTTAAATAGGAAATTAATTACAATAGAAAATGAAAACAAATTGCTCTTTGAAGAGAATCAAAATCTCAAGGAACAAATCACAAATTCAAATCCAACTCAAGACCTAACACTTGAAGAGGAAAATTTATCACTAAAAATAGAAATTAATAAATTAAAAGATCTCTTAGAAAAATTTACAACAAGATCTAAGAATTTAGATCTAATTTTAAATAATCAAAAAGTAATTTACAACAAAACCGGACTTGGCTACAAGTCAAGTTCAAATAAAACATTTAAATCGTTAATAACCCAACACAAACAATCAAGTAAAGCTTGGGTTCCGAAAGCGTGCTTAACCACGCAAGTAGGACTTAACCAATACTACATACCCAAAGAAAACAAATTATATTATATAAAATCGAATAAATAAAATCAAAAACCAAAACACAAATCTAGACCAACAAATTCAAAATCTAAATATTTCAAAACCCACCAAAACTTAGAATATCATTAAGTCAAATATAATTATAAAAGTAACAAACATAAACCAAGAACTAAAACTCAAAAATAAATGCCAATAATTCAGGGGGAGGCTTCAGAATAGCTGACACCTCCAAAAATAATCTACCCGACAGGGTAACCGAAACTAACCTACCCGGCAAGGTAATTAGGACTAGTTAGAAAGAGACTAAGTTTAACTTGACCTATGGTACCGATGAAGTTTGGATGATAGTACGTTAGGGAAGCTTAGTCTATGCATGTCTAGGAAGATATGGCTTCGACCTAGTACATTTGGCTAAATGAAACTAACCGAAGCTACCCTTTATGGATCATAACCAATTAGACTAAGGTTTTGTATTAAGTTCAGTGGATAAAACTATTTGGAAAATCTCGAAGGCATGGTGTAATGCCCGAAAATTCTCAAAATAAATTTAGAAATATTCTATTATTTTTCTGAAATTTTAGAATATTTTATGGAATTTTTGGAGTAACAGAAGTAGCAAAATTAAATAAAAAAATAAAATAGCCTAAGCGGGAATTGAACCCGAGATCTATTGGACCCTACGATTTATAGACGACCTTAGTAACCAGGGGCCCCAGCAGGGGTGTGCTGAAAGAAGAGGAAAGAAATTATATTTATGATCAAGTTGGGTTGTATTAATCACTGAATATAAATAGGGAATTTAAGTGGGAGTTTATTATTTCGAATCGACAACTCTCCCTCAAACCCTCACCCGACGCCGCCCTCTCTCTTCCTCACCCTCTCAGCACACCAAGCCCCAAGAGACCTAAGGTTCCATCCCTACGGTCGTAGGAGCACCTTTCGGCGACGACTCCGATACGAGGGCACTCCTCTCCGCGAGAAGAACGCATAAACGCAAGAAGATCGCAGAAGAGATCTTCTTCTTCGGAAATCTAGCGATCGGAATTGTAAGAAACATAGCACAGGAAGTAAGTAACCCCTCACCTGCAGTATAAGTCGTTAATCACACGTTTTATGTTAGTTGTGCTATGTGCAGATTTTTCGGTGCATAGGGTGTGAATTAGAGCACACCCAGTGTTCGATAAAATGTCTAGGACAGTTAAATGTTACAGTAGGTATTTTAATAACTCAGTTAAATGCCATAGAAGCATTTAGATAACATGCTTAGTCTTGCTTCAGCTTATATGGGACTACGGTCCAATGGGTGAGCTCTCATAGTCGCCTCTAGGTTCAGATAACTTAACTCTAGGTTCAGATAACCTAGTAAGAGCAAGATAAGATAAATTAGCTTATGAATCAGTATTTTACTTTATCAGTGGCACTATACTGGACTCTTAGTTGTCCTTGGGTTGGGCTCCCATAGTCGTCCCTAGGTTTAGATAACCTAGTAAACTCTACTAGATTCGGGACTAGCTACCTCGGGTCGAGTTAGGGATGCGCACATAACAAGTACAGTTGCCAGGCCCATCAGCAGCATGATTATTATTTTTATCTATTATGAAAAATAGTTTTCAAAACTTCACAACTCAGTTATGCGAATACAATTCAGATTTAGCATTAGCCTAGCATTAGTTTAGGTTAGTTTATGTATCCGTTCAGTTTTCCTTAGTGATACATCGAGATAGTTCTATGATCAATATTTGATTGTCATGATTCATATATTAGTATACCATGTTTTAGTATTTCCAATATGAATATCAGCATGTGTTTCAAATAACATCTTTTAAAAGCATGATTTTATCGAATGCATGTTTTGTGAGGTAGATGGTTCTTACTAAGCTCCCAAGCTTATAGTTTCCTTTTTCCTTATACTGCAGATACAGGTAAAGGGAAGATGGATTAGCGGAGGCTGGAGGGCAATGCGTCAAGATGTGTGTGAGAAGGAACTTGGAATAAAGACTCTTAGGGAGTAGCCCATCTAAAGACTTAGTATTTCTGTTTTTGGCTACTCTTCTGCACTTTTAGGATGTTAAGTATCATGTGTTGATCCCCGTGGGTGTTTTGATGTCATCAACCAAGTTGGTTAGGTCCTGCGTTTTGTCTGATCCCTGTGTCTGAGTGTGCAGGAGCTTAGGAGCGCAGGAAGTCGAGCGGAAGACGCAGCTAGCGAGAAGGACGGCACGGGAAAGGAGCCGACGGGCTCGGTGCGTCTGAAGGATGAGAGAGCTGCGGAAGAGTACTCCGGTGGAGCGAGAAGAACATGCACGGCGTTCGAGGGACGAGAAGCCGGAAGGAAGCCTGCTCGAGGAGAAGGCCGGGAATTGGGTTCGGGTGAGCCCTATTCCGGTAGGTCGCAATCACACAAAAGATAGGAGCGTTGAAAGTCAAAGCAAGCTGGAAATGAAGCCAAGAAGCTGAGCAGCCAGCTTGAAGGCGCCTTCAACCAGGTTGAAGGCGCCTTCAACGCAGTCAATCCGACCGTTTGCCTTCGGATAGAGTACTATCCGATCACTTGCTTGGAGGCGCCTTGGACCGTTGTTAGAGGCGCCTTGGAGCTTCGGGATAGACTTTCCAGGGGCTATAAAAGGACCCCTGGACCTAGGAATTCATCATTCATTCAAACTTCAATTCCTAGCAACTTGTGAGTTCATTAAGTGTGTAAAAAAGGCTTCTCCGCCTACAGTGAAGGAACACTCTGCTAGTGCGACTTTCGATTGTCCTGGATTAACAACCTCCTCGGTTGTAACCAAGTTAAACCTTGGTCTCCCGTTTTATTTCTGTCTTTAATTTTATATAGTTTCTAGTTATTTTTACTGCTGATTTTATTTCTGAGTTGAAATCCGAGGAGGGTATAGTTATTTTTGATTTCAGAAGCAATTCACCCCCCTCTTGGCGGCCTCCGCTGCACCTATAATTGGTATCAGAGCCTGATCGCCTCAGAAGGACTAACCGCCAACTGAAGCACTACGATCAAGACGATGGCCGGAGCGAACATCCATCCCCGGAAGTTCGACGGAGACTTCACCACTTGGAAGCGCAAAATGGAGGTATTTTTTAAAACGGATTTTGATATTCTTATTTCAATGAAATATGATTTTGCAGCGCCGAAAGACAAAGAAGAAAACACATGGAGCAAGAAGGAGCAAACCGATTTCGTCGCCAACGGAAAGGCAGAGTTTCACCTGATCAGTGTGCTACGACCACAATAGGTAAGTCGAATCGGAAGCTACGACTCCGCGAAAGATCTCTGGGAGAAATTCCTGGAGCTTCACTAAGGTACCTCCGAAGCAAAGCTGGCGCGACGCGACATCCTCCGGACCCAGTTGACGAACCTCCGGATGAACCAAGGCGAGAAGGTAGCGCAACTCCAAGCGAGGATCAAAGAGCTGATCACTCAACTCACCAACCTTGGAGAATAAGTAACGAACCGGGACTCAATTCGATACACGCTCAACGCCTTCCTGAGAACTCCAGAGTGGGCCTCCTTAGTAGATGTTTACTACATCTCTAAGGATCTCGAGGTAAGTACATTGGAACAATTGTTTTCAACCTTCGAATTTCACGAATCTCGACTTGTAGAAAATCTAGTAGAGAAGTCGAACCCCAACATTGCCCTACGTGCCGAAAAGGATGATCCTGACTCCGAAACGACAATCGATGAAAACGAAGCTGCGTTAATGCTAAGACGTTTTAATAAGTTTTTTAAATCTAACAAATTTAGATCGCAATCAAGTAAACATCGTCAAAGGAGAAGGACAGTCCGTTGCTACAACTGCAATGAAGAAGGGCACATCAAGGACGACTGCCCAAAATTGAAGAGCAAACAGAAGGATAAGGAAAGGAGCAAGAAGTCATCTCGAACCAAACACAACCTAAAAGCCACGTGGGATGATTCGTCATCCTCCGAATCAGAAATCGAAGAATTCTCGGGACTAGCACTGATGGCCAACCACCAACTAGAAGAAACGTCCAGCTCAGAGATGAGCATCGATGAAGGGGGAGGAACTTCAGAAGAGGAAAGCTGCAGTGAAGGGGGAGCATCACCGACTCAGGTAAGTAAGGTACGCAATATAACCCCGACTCAGTCCTTTAAATTTATAAAAGTACTTTCTAAAGAATTAGATAAATTTGAAAAGGAAAATGAAAATTTGAAATTAGAAAATATAAAATTAAAAAATGATATTGAAAAATTGAAAAATGATGCATGCTTAAAGAAGTTTCCAAATTTAAAAATTAGAATTTATGATAAATTAAATTGGTATATTAGAAACCATCAGGGTCAACTTAGAAAAGTACCAAGAAACTATGTACTCCCTAAATATTTGAATAACCCTGTAGGAAGGAACCTCTATTGGGTTCCAAAATCTATGCTAAATTAATTTTTTTTTATTAAAAGCTTTAAGATTAAAGATTGAAATTCTTTATGGAAGTTTTGTCTAAAGAAGTGGTTGTTGCTCCAATAACCAAGAAGGTCTAGTGCCTCGCCACGACCTGGAAGATAAAATATTGAAAGAAAATGTTTAATTAACTTTCTGAAAAAGCATTAAACAAGAATTAAATAATGCTTTGAAAGTTTATCTAACATTTGTTTAAAAATAAATAAAAAATCTCTTTTAATTAGAAATCTGTCTTGAAAATTCTAACTTAAAATTTTTATAAATCTTTTTCCCTGAAAAGAAATTCTAGAAAACTTCATTTGACTTATATTTTTTTTTGGAACATTCAAAAATTAAGTTTAACTTAGAAATTTTTGTTGTAAAATTCTAAAAATTTACTTATACTTAGAAAATGTGTTTGAAAATTCAATTTAACTTAGAAATTATTTTTTAAAAAAAAATCACTTTTGCTCATAATTTTACCTTAATAATCTACTTAATATTCTCTTATTGGTACCCCATTTTTGCTGTGATCAAAGGGGGAGAGGAAGGTACAAGTTTAGGGGGAGTACGAAACGTATATTTTTAATATTTTTTCTAAATTGTGTTGCAATTTTAATAATTACAAATTTATGCTTAGATATGTTAGTTTAGTAATTTACTTTAAAATTACAATTTATGTCTATTTACCTTAACTTGAACTTGAGTTGATGCGCATCAAAAAGGGGTAGATTGTTGATCCCCGTGGGTGTTTTGATGTGATCAGCCATGTTGGTTAGGTCCTGCATTTTGTCTGATCCCTGTGTCTGAGTGTGCAGGAGCTTAGGAGCGCAGGAAGTCGAGCGGAAGACGCAGCTAGCGAGAAGGACGGCACGGAAAGGGAGCCGACGGGCTCGGTGCGTCCGAAGGACGAGCGAGCTGCGGAAGAGTACTCCGGTGGAGCGAGAAGAACGTGTGCGGCGTTCGAGAGACGAGAAGCCGGAAGGAAGCCTGCTCGAGGAGAAGGCCGGGAATTGGGTTCGGGTGAGCCCTATTTCGGTTGGCCGCAATCACCCAAAAAATAGGAGCGTTGGAAGTCAAAGCAAGGTGGAAATGAAGCCAAGAAGCTGAGTTGCCAGCTTGAAGGCGCCTTCAACCAGGTTAAAGGCGCCTCCAGCTTGAAGGCGCCTTCAGCCAGGTCGAAGGCGCCTCCAGCTTGAAGGCGCCTTCAGCCAGGTTGAAGGCCCCTTCAACCCAGTCAATCCGACCATTTGCCTTCGGATAGAATTCTATCCGATCACTTGCTTGGAGGCGCCTTGGACCATTGTTAGAGGCGCCTTGGAGCTTCGGGATAGACTTTCCAGGGGCTATAAAAGGATCCCTGGACCTAGGAATTCATCATTCATTCAAGTTTTCAATTCCTAGCAACTTGTGAGTTCATTAAGTGTGTAAAAAAGGCTTCTCCGCCTATAGTGAAGGAGACTCTGCTAGTACGACTTTCGATTGTCCTGGATTATCAACCTCCTTGGTTGTAACCAAGTTAAACCTTGGTCTCCCGTTTTATTTCTGACTTTAATTTTATATAGTTGCTAGTTATTTTTACTGCTGATTTGAAATCCGAGGAGAGTATAGTTATTTTTTATTTCAGAAGAAATTCACCCCCCCCTCTCTTGCCGGCCTCCGCTGCACCTACAATTGGTATCAAAGCCTGATCGCCTCAGAAGGACTAACCGTCAACTGAAGCACTACGATCAAGACGATGGCCGGAGCGAACATCCATCCCCGAAGTTCGACGGAGACTTCGCCACTTGGAAGCGCAAAATGGAGGTATTTTTTAAAACGGATTTTGATATTCTTATTACAATGAAATATGGTTTTGCAGCGCCGAAAGACAAAGAAGAAAACACATGGAGCAAGAAGGAGTAAACCGATTTCGTCGCCAACGGAAAGGCAGAGTTCCACCTGCTCAGTGTGCTGCCACCACAAGAGGTAAGTCGAATCGGAAGCTACGACTCCGCGAAAGATATCTGGGAGAAATTCCTGGAGCTTCACGAAGGTACCTCCGAAGCAAAGCTGATGCGACGCGACATCCTCCTGACCTAGTTGACGAACCTCCGGATGAACCAAGGCGAGAAGGTAGCGCAACTCCAAGCGAGGATCAAAGAGCTGATCACTCAACTCACCAACCTTGGAGAATAAGTAACGAACCGGGACTCAATTCGATACACGCTCAACGCCTTCCCGAGAACTCCAGAGTGGGCCTCCTTAGTAGATGCTTACTACATCTCTAAGGATCTCGAGGTAACTACATTGGAACAATTGTTTTCAACCTTCGAACTTCACGAATCTCGACTTGTAGAAAATCTAGTAGAGAAGTCGAACCCCAACATAGCCCTACGTGCCGAAAAAGACGATCCTGACTTCGAAGCGACAATCGACGAAAATGAAGCTGCGTTAATGGTAAGACGTTTTAATAAGTTTTTTAAATCTAACAAATTTAGATCGCAGTCAAGTAAACATCGTCAAAGGAGAAGGACAGTCCGTTGCTACAACTGCAACAAAGAAGGGCACATCAAGTGTTGGGTTTTTTGGGCCGCGAAAACCGCTTTTCGCGTCGCGGAAACCCCGAATCACCCAAAGCCGTAGATCCGTGGAAGGAAAAATTTCCGGAAAACACGAGTACGAGTTTTAATACTTTGATCTACAGTAGATCTACAAAGAAAACATTTTACCTTCGATGCGTGCCCTCGCAAAATCCCGCTTGTCCAAGGTACGTGTCGGATCTCCAAAGTATCAAGATAGATACTTCTCTAGTGATATCCACACGAACAAGGAGTACTCTCTAGCACTCAAGGATGGAGAAGAAAGACCCCAAGTGTGCTAGCACTCTCTCTAGGGTTCTCGGATGGGAATGGAAGAACAAAGGAAAGCAAAGAAGAGAATACAATACACTCCTCTAAAAATATTACCTTTCTTCTTGGACTTCTTGGATTAACTCACTCAACCACCTTCTCCTCACCATGGAAGTTCACGGCAACAGCAGTGATCCGGCGGTGAGAATGGGGGACCCACTTCCTGAAGGGTCCCAGCCTGAGGACAGATGGAGGGCTGACTAAGCGGGTAAGGGCCGCGTCGAGCAGTTGAGCAGGTCCGAGCGGAGCCAGATATAACCCAGCCATAGGCTTGGGTTTTCGACGCCAAGGCGGGTGTCTGCCCGGCCGGAACCGAAGGGCCGAGCGGGTGTCTGCCCGGCTGGAACCGAAGGGCCGAGCGGGTGGTCCGTTCGGCCAGGATAAGGGCGAGGATACAAAGGTTAGCCGAACGGCCTATTCGTTCGGCTCGGGATATGGGATGTCAGCAAAGGCATGCCTAATGATTATGTCGTACACAAGATTTCACGATAGAGGATCTAGCCGTCACATCATGGAGAGGTTGATACAGTAGCGGTATGGCCTTATGGATGCCCTTCTGACAGACCCATACCTGGGCATGGTCGAAAGCAGGTGATTGCTTTGATTGGCGTGCCCAGGCTCCTTCGAGAGGTCTATATAAGGTCTCCATTTCTTCACCGGAGGTACACGAGTCTTCTGTTTCTAAGCCACCTCTTTGTTATTCCTCGCCTGACTTGAGCGTCGGAGGGCCGTCGCCGGGACACCCCTCCCGGCTCGGTTTTGTTGCAGGTTCGCCGGAGCATTCGAGGATCTAGCAGGGAGCGCCGCATCCCCAGCGTTCGTTGACCCCTGGTTCGGACAGGATCAATTTGGCGCCGTCTGTGGGAACGCTCCTGCATCCGAACGGGAACGATGGACGAGGCTGGAAGAATACATACCGTGGCACTCTCACAAGAAGAGTTGGACGCCATAGTCGAGGCGAGGGCAGCCAAGATAGTGGCGCAACAAAAGGAGAAAGCACAGGCTGAGCGAGCGCAACAGCAAACCTCGGCTTCAGCAGGCCAGGCGGCGCAAGCAGACCACCCGGAATATGTTTCAACAGGAGGGTTCCCTCAGGCACTCTTCCGTACTCCCCCAGAAATCGCGCCCGCTCACGGGGGGCAAGGATCTTCATCTGATGAGCCTCCCGTGCGGGATCATAGGAAGGGCAAAATCCTCCGAGCGGACGCTTCCGACTGCCACAGTTCCATTTCCCTCAAAAGCAGATACTTCATCTCCCGAATTCGACTTATAGCAAGCCCCTCCTTCTGGAACCTCAAGAGCAGGAGTTTGATGTCAGGCGATGAATCGATCGCATACGAGGAAGTTGGGTGGACGAGCCGCCGAGTGGATGAAGAGGGATTGGCACTTGGATCCACCATGAAGCACAAATTATCTCTAGCCTGTCCGGGGCAGGGCGAGAGGTGCACCAATAGAATATGTGCTGTATATTTTCCGTTTGGTTGTATATTTGAAATGTAGAAGGCAAAATGTTATAATGTGCGCAATTGGAATTATTGGTCGAGCGGCCTATCTTCATGGTGTATAAGATACGAGCCAAGCGCTCTTGGATCGATGAAGAAGGCCTCGAGCCGTTCGGCTGGAGGTATAGTATCCGAGTCAGGTGCTCGCTGACGAAGGCTCATGGAGCAATGGGAGCAGAAGGCTCAAGTAAAAGGATAAAGCAGCAGGACGCCTCCACCTCTGGTAGGCCGAACGGCCATGGAGGACCGACCGGGAAGTTTCGCCATCCTCCTGGCCTTAGATGAATTTCGACGAAGTACATTGTATCCACCTCACTCCACGGGTATTCGGGAGTTGAGAAATTGCGTTAGATCTTATGCTGATCGGCAGGTTAGTTTTTCAGATATAGTTTCTTTCGGGCGTAGAATTCATCGTAATTTTCCGAATGAAGGCCCCCGAGCCGCTCGGCCGGGAGGTTGATATACGAGCCAGCCAGAGGCTCGAAGACGAAGGCCCCGAGCCGTTCGGCCGGAGGTAAATTATTCATGCAAAATGCTCAAAAAAGCGAAGGCCGTCTAGCCCAGACGTTAAACCGTAGAGCCGCGCCGACTATCCGAGCGGAGGACCGTCTAGCCAGACGTTAAACCGAGCCGCGCGACCGGCTATAAATATCCGCGAAGACCGTCTAGCCCAGACGTTAAATCGTGAAACCGACCGAGGCTATAAATATCATGGCGAGAAGTCTAGCCAGACGTTAAATCGTGAAACCGTGAGCGCGGCTATAAATAATCGCGCCGTCGAGCACCGACGTTAAAGATCGAGAGCAGCTGGCGTCTATAAACGTCCGCGCCGACGAGCCCGTCGTTAAAATCAAGAGCCGCGCCGACCGGCTATAAATAACCGCGTCGACGAGCACCGGCGTTAAAGAGCCGGCGTCTATAAGCGTCCGAGCGGAAGACCGACGAGCCCCGTCGTTAAAAATCAAGAGCCGCGCCGACCGGCTATAAATAACCGCGCCGTCGAGCACCGACGTTAAAGATCGAGAGACGAGCCGGCGTCTATAAACGTCCGAGCGGAAGATCGACGAGCCCCGTCGTTAAAAATCGAGAGCCGCGCCGACCGGCTATAAATAACCGCGCCGTCGAGCACCGACGTTAAAGATCGAGTCTATAAGCGTCGGCGGAAGACCGACGAGCCCCGTCGTTAAAATCAAGAGCCGCAGCCGGCTATAAATAACCGCGCCGTCGAGCACCGACGTTAAAGATCGAGAGACGAGCCGGCGTCTATAAACGTCCGAGCGGAAGACCAACGAGCCCCGTCGTTAAAAATCAAGAGCCGCGCCGACCGACTATAAATAACCGCGCCATCGAGCACCGACGTTAAAGATCGAGAGACAAGCCGGCATCTATAAACGTCAGAGCGGAAGATCGACGAGCCCCGTCGCTAAAAATCGAGAGCTACGCCGACCGGCTATAAATAACCGCGCCGTCGAGCACCGACATTAAAGATCGAGAGTCAAACCCGCGATTGTGAGCTTACTGGACGAAACTAAGGATGCCAAATAACGAGCGTTCGCAAGTACTAAATTGATTAAGTCCGATCGGCCATCAATGAATGCAAACAGCATAGCCAAGCGCTAAACGATTTCGGGGAAAACAAGTCAACTGATTAACCCGATCGGTCGTCTAGTGTGGAACACGTGGAGCTTAACTGATTCTACGAATACGCACCAAACAGACAAAAAACGACAATGAAGGGCAAGCAAAAATAAACAAAGGAAGACAATTACGCCGATCGGCACATGCAAAAATTTTACATTAGCAGATAAAATACAGAAAGTACTGGGAAGAACTCGTTTCACTCTGGGTCCTCAAAATTAAAAAAGGCGTCCGGGATATCGTCAATCATAGCCCCCAGATCTGAAGAGGGAATGCTCAGGTCAGCAGGAAGGTGCCCTCCCTTCTTCAAATACGCCATGGTAACCTTGACCGCCTCGGCGAAAGTTGAGGAGACGTTGCCACCGAACTTTTCGCCGAACCGCTCCGAGCGGAGGTATTCTTGGCGCGCTGCTGCTAGGCGACTCGGCTCCCCTTCCTTGTAATTTCTGAAAGCTGCTCGGGAGGCAATTAGCGAGTCCTGGAGAACTTTCTGGTCCACCTCCGCTTTAGTGCGTTCAGCGGAGCGCCCATCTCGTTCGGCAGCTAGCTGGGCTTCCAGATTTTTAGATTGCTGATCTAGGGCTCGGACTTCAACTTTCATCTTGTCCAGATCAGCAATCGCCCGCTTCTTCCGGCTACTGGCGCGC
The DNA here is from genome assembly GCF_018446385.1 of Zingiber officinale. NCBI lineage: Eukaryota > Viridiplantae > Streptophyta > Magnoliopsida > Zingiberales > Zingiberaceae > Zingiber > Zingiber officinale. The sequence goes on along the minus strand of NC_055987.1, from coordinate 83,567,869 downwards.
TTCACGTCTGTGTCGCGTTTCTTCACCAGGCCTTCAAGTCGAGCCAACTCTGTAGCCAGGTCGGCGACCTTCTTCTGTTCGGCCTCACGGGCTTGTTTCTCCCGCTCGGCCGATGGACCCCCCGAGACTTGGAGTTTTTCCATGAGATCCTCCAGCTCGGCTAGCCGATGGCTAGTGGCGATTTGCTCGGCCCAATGCTGTAAGGGAAACAATAAAATCAGAAACCAAACAGTAGCAGGACACAAGGAGAAAAATGAACCTACCTGAGTGGCCTGCTGCATGTGGTTATCACCAAGCTGCTTGGGCGTCATGAGGGCCACCCTAATCTGAGCGTCCTCAAAAAGCTTGGCGAGCGGACCCCTCAAGGTTATCTCATGAACGGGGCTTGAAGGCCGATCGGCAGACAATAAATATTCCTCCGATGGGAATCGAAGGGTAGTCTTGACGGTCGGGTGGTAGGCAACACTTCCTCATGCATGATCGCTGGCCAGAGGACTCCCTATGGTTGATGTTAGCCACAACCGTCGTGAAGCGACACAGTCCGAGGAGGAGAGCGGAGGGCGTGCGGTGGGCGAGGCCACAGAGGTCCCGATCTGCTGCGGCGTGCGATCGGGCGGGCGACCTCGATCGGGCGTGGTTCGCCCTCTTGGGTGCGGAGGTCGAGGTCTCTTCGACGTTTCCGCGAACTTCCGTGGTGAATCCGCACTGGGGACTCCAGCTCGGTGGGCGGAGAAAGCAGGATCCGCCTCAACCTCTGTTAGCGGATGGAGTAACTTTCTGTTCGGTGATGCGTCCCCTCTCTGTGTCGGGCAGGTGAGGGATTAGACCCGCTCGTGAGTTCTTTTGGTAGCCGCCTCAATTTCCACGGCTTTCAATTTCAGATGATCGGTAGCCTTGAGCGCCACATGACTTCAGCTGCAGTAGAAAAATTAAAATCAGTTAGACAAAAAAAGGCGAAGTGAGTAAAGAGTCCTTACTCATGCGGTAGGGGAGATTGGCCCGAACGGGAGACAATCCAAAAATGTACAACACCCCCTTGAGAAGCAACTGGTCGATTTTGTACCGCTGACCGGACAACCAGTTTGCCGCATGAAGGTAGGCTGGATTGCTTCTGAATTTGTCGAGCTCCGGCTGGGTCGGCACAGCGATCCGCCATTTAGTTCGGAATACTGGCCGCTCGGGAAGTCGTATATAGAAGAAGAACTCCTTCCAGTGCTTGTTGGAGGTCGGCATATTATCAAAAAATTTGAAGCCTATTCTACTTTGGAAAATAAAAGTGCCCGACTCGGATTGTTTGGGGTAGAAGAAGAAGTGGAATATTTTGGGGTCAAGCGGAATACTATGCAGCCTAAAGAGGACGACCACCCCGCTCAGCAGCCTGAAGGAATTTGGCACAAGTTGGCCGAGCGGGATGCGGAAATAATTACAAACTTCCAAAATAAATGGATGGGTAGGAAATCTAAGGCCGCCCTGGAATTGGTCTAGAAAAAAGCAAATGGTACCGATCGGCGGGTTATGGGGCCGATCGGTCGGGTCGGCTATAACTATTTCATGGTCGTCCGGGATCCCGTACGTCCGAACAAGACGCCGAGCGCCCTCCTCGTCAAATTTACTTTCCATACTCATATACCATGGACCGTGAACATGGGTAGCGGGTTCGGAAGAGCTCGCCATCTCGAAGAGACAAAAGGATAGCAACGAAAGAGAGGTGAAAAGATTAGGAAAGACCTGGTAAGCGAGGAAAGAAGGCTCACTAAGAAGGAGATGGGCGGAGAAGATCGCCGGTGAGAGGATAGCCGCCGAAAAACGGGAACTGGATCGTCGGAGGCCGCAGCAACAGAGGAGTCAGAAGGACAAAGCACGAGCAAAGATGCGGCAGAGGAGGAGGACTAAGGCTTTATACGGCCGAAGTCGATTGGCCTCCATCGTCTGATCCAGGTCACGAGAAACAAGGATGTCATCGGGCCGTCCATTTCAAAACAATCGGCGTCCCATCGTACGGATCATCACCGCCACGCGAGAAGAGCCACGTGGCGCTCTGTCACTAGGCGCAATTAATGCGCCCATACCGCGCGTGCTTCGACTTAATGAAAAGGATTTGCGTGATTTTCGAGAAGATTTAGACAAGCAAACATCTACGTGGGCGCCAAGACATTCAAAGCGAGAAAGCGGTGAATTTGGCATAAGGGCGAGCGCTCGAGGGATATTATAAGCGCGGTAAGGGACGGCAGCCTTTCGGACACATAGTCTCGGTCGGACTCACGCCTCCGACAAGACTTGAAGGGAGGCAAGTGATCGGCGGTGAGAATGGGGACCCACTTCGAAGGGTCCGCTGAGGGGAGATGGAGGGGACTAAGCGGGTAAGGCGCGTCGGCGATTAGCAGGTCGGCGGGCGGATATAACCCATGACCATAGGCTTGGGTTTCGACGCTAATGGTGTCTGCCCCGGAACCGGAAGGGCCGGCGAGTGTCTACCCATTTGGAACCGAAGGGCGGCGGGTGGTCTGCTCGGCGGGATAAGGCGAGGATACAAAGGTTAGCCGAACGGCCTATTCGTTCGGCTCGGGATATGGGATGTCAGCAAAGGCATGCCTAATGATTATGCCGTACACAAGATTTCACGATAGAGGATCTAGCCGTCACATCATGGAGAGGTTGATACAGTAGCGATATGGCCTTATGGATGCCCTTCTGACAGACCCATACCTGGGCATGGTCGAAAGCAGGTGATTGCTTTGATTGGCGTGCCCAGGCTCCTTCAAGAGGTCTATATAAGGTCTCCATTTCTTCACCGGAGGTACACAAGTCTTCTATTTCTAAGCCACCTCTTTGTTATCCCTCGCCTGACTTGTGCGTCGGAGGGCCGTCGCCGGGACACCCCTCCCGGCTCGGTTTTGTTGCAGGTTCGCCGGAGCATTCGAGGATCTAGCAGGGAGCGCCGCATCCCCAGCGTTCGTTGACCTCTGGTTCGGACAGGATCAAGCAGCAAGGAGGAGGAAGAAAGCTAAGAAGAAGAAGAGACAATTACCACACATCAATTGCAACAAAACAAAACCTCCTTTGCATTAGTGTGGCCGGCCACAACATTGTAACCTCCCCATTAATGTGGCCGACCACATTAAAGACAAGGGGAGAGTGTAACCCCCATGAGGTGGCATGTCTCATGAGGTGGAGGTGATGTGGCAAGGATGAGTCATCCTTATGATGTGGCAATACATCAAGTCAAACATGATGTTTCAATTTCTACTTGGTCAAGTCAAACTTGACCAATTGTCTTCCTTATTGAGTTAAATTCAACCTTTGACTCAAGTCAATTTTAATTTAATGAATCTCAATTCATTAATATAAATTGACTCAATGAATCAAATCTAAATTAGACTCATTCAACAATTGAATCTAATTGAGTCTAACTCAATAAGTCTAATTTGAATCCAATTGGTTCATCATATGAACCCAATCCAATTGGTTCATCATATGAACCCAATCTTCATCCACTTGTTCTTTGTGTGTGACCCAATAGGTTCTTGTAATGTTGGCAATGTTTCTAAACTCCTTTAGAAACATAAGAAATGAGCGGCATCTAGCAATACATCATTGCTACCCAAGTTACAAGAAATGTTAAGTTCCAACATCACCTTGTGACTATTAATTGTGACTCCTCACAATATATGACAAGTGTCCTTCTATCCTAGACATCTAGATTGATCAATGTGAGGCATAGACCGTGTCATCCTCTGACCAATCTAAATCTTGAACTCCAAGTAGACTCACTCAATCAAATGAGCTCAATATCTCATATTGACTCATTTGGGTATGGTCATACACTTCGTGGTCTTACTCTATCAAGAATATAGATGTCACTCCCGTCATATAGGAGGGATAGATCTCATCTACATCACTCACATCCCTCTGCATAATTCGTTACATACCCAGTAATCGCCTTTATAGTCCACCCAGTTACGGGTGACGTTTGACGAAACCAAACTACATAACTCCTTATGTAGGGATCCATGGTGACTTCAGGTCTAAGGACTAGTAGTCATACTAATAGCCACATGAGAAAGTATATGACACTCATATAACGATCCATGATACTTTCTCATGGCGGGTCATTCAGTATACATTCTCTAATGTATACCCATGTGTCAACTTGATATCTCTATATCCATGACTTGTGAGATCAAGTCATCGAGTTGACCTACATGCTAGTCTTATTGTATTAATATTGTCCCTGAATGTTAATACTCGACTAGGAATGATTTAGAGTAGTGTTCCCTATATCATCTCACTATCGATTCAACTAATCGATCGATATAGGTATGAACCTTTTACTCAAGGACGCTATTATACTTAGTCTATTTGGCACTAATACAAATAAGTATAATAACCAAACAAATGCCTTTATTAATATACAAGAATATGATACAATGAGTCCACACAATCATCAAATGATTGGCTCTAGGGCTCTAACTAACAATCTCCCACTAGCACTAGTGCCAATCAGTATAGGCTCTAAGGCCTAATGACCTAGTGTGACCATCATGCTTTCTCTGTGCCAAAGCCTTGGTCAAGGGATCTGCGATGTTAGCCTCTGTAGGTACTCTGCAAATCTTCACATCTCCTCTATCGATAATCTCTCGAATGAGATGGAGCGCCGTAGTATGTGCTTGGTCCGCTGGTGCGAGGTTCCTTCGACTGTGCTATAGCTCCATTGTTGTCACAATAGAGCTCAACTAGGTCGTGATGCTAGGAACCACCCCAAGTTCGGTGATGAACTTGCGGATCCAAGCGCCTCCTTTGCTGCCTCTGATGTAACAATATACTCGGCCTCATTGTAGAATCGACTCACGTGTCACCTTGAACTCTTCGACTCACGGCACCACCATTTAAGCAAAACCACGAACCCCATTGCGATCTATAGTCATCACGGTGGGTGCGGAGTTAGCATCGTAACCCTACTGACTAGCTCATCATTGCCTCCATATATCAAGAAATATTCTTTAGTCCTTCTCAAGTACTTAAGAATATTCTTGACCGCTATCGATGACTTTCACTGGATCGGTGATATCTCGCTCGTCATGCTCAAAGCATCACGAGACATCGGTCAGTACATAGCATGGCGTACATGATCGATCCTATGGTGAGGCATAAGGGATCTGATCCATCGGTCTCTCTCCTCTAGAAGAGGACCTTGAGTCTTCGAAGACTCACGCCATGTGACATCGGCAGAAATCCCTTCTTGGTTACATGTTAAACCGAAGGAGTACCTTGTCAATGTATGTACTCGACTTAGGCCAAGCAATCTCTTAGATCTATCTCTATAGATCATGTATCCCTAGAATGCGGGATGTCTCACCTAAGTCCTTCGTTGAGAAGCAACTTCCTAGGTCTTGACAGATGAAGCATAGGGATGTCCTTCCCAATGGGTAGTATGTCATCCACATACAATATGAGGAAGACAACTATATCCGCTACAACCTTCTTGTAGACACAAACTTCATCTTCATTCTTGATGAAACCAAACTGTTTGATTGCATCATCGAATCGAAGATCTCGAAGCTTGCTTTAGTCCATAAATGGACCTATCGCTTGCATACTCTACTAGTATGTTGTGGATCTACAAAACCCTCGGGTTGTGTCATGTACACATCCTCGAGTAGGTTTCCATTCGAAGCGCGGTTTGACATCCATCCGTCATATCTCATAGTCATGGTATCTTGCAATAGCAAACATGATCCGAATGGACTTAAACATCGCTCTCTGGAGAAAAGGTTTCATCATAGTCGATACCATGAATCTGCTTGAAACCTTTAGCTATAGCGACCCTTATAAATAAGTCCATCCATGTCGGTCTTTCTCTTAAAGACACACTTACACCCAATGGGTTTACCCCTTGGTGGATCGACCAAAGTCCATACTTGGTTGGTGTACATGAATTCATTTCGGATCTCATGGCTTCTAGCCATTTCTGGAATCTAATCTCATCACAACTTCCTAATAGGTGGTAGGCTCATCCTCTATGAGCATAACGTCATCATGGTCGGACAAGAGAAATGAGTATCTCTCGGTGACGACACCCTATCGGACTGCGAAGAGGTATGTCTACTTGAGCCGGTTGTTGTTCCTCAACTCTTTGTGGAACAACATCATCCACAACACTTTGTGGTTTCAGTTCAACTTCCATCGAGGCATCAGTGCTATTGTTCGCATCTTGAACTACTTCAGATCGAGCAGCGCTCTACTAGTCTTTCTAGAAGCGAGTCCTTTCTAGAAAGACTCGATTTACCACAACTACCTTGTCTTGTTGGGAATGTAAGTAATATCCTTAGTTTCCTTGGGATATCCGATGAAATAACACTTGTCGGTTTGGGTCCTAATTTGTTCGAGACTTGACTTCTAACGTAAGCTTCACAACCCAAATCCTCATGAAAGACACAGAGCATCTCTCAGTCCATATCCTATATGGTGTCTTTATCACGACCTTTGATGGAACTCGGTTGAGTATGAAAGCTACCGTGTCTAGAGCATATCCCCATAGATATGTCGGAAGATCTATGTGACTCATCATAGATCGTACCATATCTAATAAGGTACGATTCCTCCGTTCGGATACACCATTCCACTGTGGTGTTCCAGGAGGAGTGAGTTGGGATAGAATCCCACACTCAGCTAGATAGTCACGGAACTCATGGCTAAGGTATTCTCCACCTCGATCGGATCGAAGTATCTTAATACTCTTGCCAAGCTGGTTCTGTACTTCATTCTTGAATTCTTTGAACTTTTCAAAGGATTCGGACTTATGTGTCATTAAGTACACATAACCGTATCTACTGAAATCATCAGTAAATGTGATGAAGTACCTATAACCGCCTCTAGCAGCAACATTGAAAGGGCCACATACATCACTATGTATGAGTCCTAACAAATCAGTCGTTCTCTCGCTGTGCCCACTAAAGGGAGTCTTGGTCATCTTGCCTCGTAGGCATGACTCGCATATCTCATATGATTCAAAATCAAATGAGTCCAGCAAACCATCCTTATGGAGCTGGGATAAGCGCTTGTTATTTATATGACCTAAGCGACAGTGCCAGAGATAGGTGTGGTTCATATCGTTCGATTTAAACCTCTTGGTACTAACATTATAGATAGAGCTCTCAAGGTCTAGAATATAGAGTCCGTTCATTAGAGGTGCACTACAATAGAACATATCGTTTAAATAGACAGAACAACATTTGTTCTTTATTATAAACGAGAATCCTTTCTTGTCCAAACAAGAAACTGAAATTATGTTCTTAGTCAAGGCAGGCACATAACAACAATCATCTAATTCTAGTACAAGCCCAGAGGGAAGAGATAGATGATAAGTTCCTACAGCAATAGCAGCAACTCGTGCTCCATTGCCTACTCGTAGGTCTATCTCACCCTTCGTCAATGTCCTGCTATTTCTCAGCGCTTGTACATTAGTACAAATGTGCGAAGCACATCCGGTATCTAATACCCACGATGAAGAAATAGAGAGGTTGACTTCTATAACATGTATACCTGAAGTAGAAATCTTATTTCTCTTCTTCGTAAGATCTTCCAGGTATTCTTTGGAGTTCCTCTTCTAGTGCCTTGCTTGTCCTTGATATAGGTGACAAAGATGTTCAACCATATCGTAAGCGCCCATCAACTCATGTTGCTTCTGAAGCTCAGAGTTCATGGTTGCGAGCATAAGACAGGACACATCTAATAATTGCAAATTTATGCTTAGATATGTTAGTTTAGTAATTTACTTTAAAATTACAATTTATGTCTATTTACCCTAACTTGAACTTGGGTTGATGCGCATCAAAAAGGGGGAGATTGTTGATCCCCGTGGGTGTTTTAATGTGATCAACCAAGTTGGTTAGGTCCTGCGTTTTGTCTGATCCCTGTGTCTGAGTGTGCAGGAGCTTAGGAGTGCAGGAAGTCGAGCGGAAGACGCAGCTAGCGAGAAGGACGGCACGCGAAGGGAGCCGACAGGCTCGGTGTGTCCGAAGGACGAGAGAGTTGCGGAAGAGTACTCCGGTGGAGTGAGAAGAACGTGCGCGGCGTTCGAGGGACGAGAAGCCAGAAGGAAGCCTGCTCGAGGAGAAGGCCGGGAATTGGGTTCGGGTGAGCCCTATTCCGGTTGGCCGCAATCACCCAAAAGATAGGAGCGTTGGAAGTCAAAGCAAGCTAGAAATGAAGCCAAGAAGCTGAGCTGCCAGCTTGAAGGCGTCTCAAGCTTGAAGGCGCCTTCAGCCAGGTTGAAGGCACCTCCAGCTTGAAGGCGCTTTCAGCCAGGTTGAAGGCGCCTTCAACCCAGTCAATCCGACCGTTTGCCTTCGGATAGAGTTATATCCGATCACTTGCTTGGAGGCGCCTTGGACCATTGTTGGAGGTGCCTTGGAGCTTCGAGATAGACTTTCTAGGGGCTATAAAAGGACCCTGGACCTAGGAATTCATCATTCATTCAAGCTTTCAATTTCTAGCAACTTGTGAGTTCATTAAGTGTGTAAAAAAGGCTTCAACGCCTACAGTGAAGGAGACTCTGCTAGTGCGACTTTCGATTGTCCTGGATTAACAACCTCCTTGGTTGTAACCAGGTTAAACCTTGGTCTCCCGTTTTATTTCTGTCTTTAATTTTATATAGTTGCTAGTTATTTTTACTGCTGATTTTATTTCTGATGTGAAATCCGATGAGGGTATAGTTATTTTTGATTTCAGAAGCAATTCACCCCCCCCCCTCTTGCCGACCTCCGCTGCACCTACATCATGAATTGTGAACCTATGTATTATGCTATGCTTAGACTGCTAATCGTCTTGATATTAGACAGCAAGGTATGGGTAATAACATGCCTAGTAGTAATGTTTATGCTTTTAGTGGTTTTCTGAAAGTTCTGTATGAGTTCGGGTGGAATTTCTGCAAAATCAGAAACCCAATCGATCAGTCGATCGATCGGGAGTAACACCCCGCGAACAAAAGGTTGCTGAGTCGATCAGCTGATCGATTGAGGAGTTCTCGATTGATCAGCCGATCGATTGAGTCGCGACCTGCGCGTATAGAGAGCTTTTGAGTCGATCAGCTGATCGATCGGTCAGACTGGATCGATCAGCCAATCGATTCAGATGGTTCTTCCGTGCACAGAAGCACATTGAATTGATCCGTGGATCGATTGACATGTTTCAATTGATTGAGCCTCGACCTCAATCGATTGGGGAAGCCTGACTTCGGCTGGAAACCTCTGATTTCAGTTCCTTGACCATATGGAGAGTCTAGATTCCATTCTTTAGTATATATACAAAAATGAAAAGGTATTTTAAACATAAGTTACAGATTTTAATAATCATTAGCAGGGTGAGATTTTAATTGGTTCAGTTTTCCGCACACAATAGTTAGGCAATGTAACCCCCGGCCTTACAGCTCAGTCAGTAGAAGTTAATTATTTGTTGAGCCCAAAGCTAAACCTGAATATAATACAAAGTTAAACAAAATACTAACACTGAACCTAATTCATCTCACAAAATTATAGGATTCCCTGATTGAAAACGTAGATAGGGTGAGATGACTAAGGATTTAATTAAATAAAATAAAATTAAAATAAATTAAATTTTTTAAAAAACTTTAAAAATTCTTTTAAAAACTTTAAAAATTCTTTTAAAAACTTTAACAATTATTTTAAAAATTCCTTTAAAAACTTTAAAAATTATTTTAAAATTTTTTTCAAAAACTTTAAAAATTCTTTTTAAAACTTTAAAAATTATTTTAAAAATTCTTTTTAAAAAAACTTTAAAAACTATTTTAAAAATTATTTTAAAAACTTTCTTAAAACTTTTAAAAAAATTAAAACAAAAACTCTTTTAAAAAATTCATTTAAAAACTTTAAAAATTATTTTCTTTTAAAATTACTTTAATAATCATATAAAATAATAATAATAATAATAATAATTATTATAATTATTTTATTGTTATTCTTACCTAAACAAAATTGGAATCAAAACATAGACTAACACTCAATTCCTACCTATTGTAGGAAACCAAGTGGATCTTGGACAGTGGTTGCTCCAAACATATGATTGGAGATCACACCAAATTCACTCAACTTACCTACAAAAGTTTAGGAACAGTTGCCTTTGGAAACAATGACAAACTCAAGGTAATTGGTATAGGTAATATTGAGCTTAAAATTGACTTCATTATTACAAATGCTTTACTTGTTGAAAATTTCAAGTATAATCTCCTAAGTATCAGTCAATTGTGTGACACTAGATATAAGGTTACGTTCTTATCTTCGGAATGTTTAATCAAACACCTAGATAATCCTACGATAAGTCTAAAAGGGTTTAGAAAAGATAGCATCTATGTTATTAACTTAACCACTTCTTCAATTAAGTGTTATTTAACACAAAAAGAAGAAACTTTGTTATGGCATAGAAGAATGTCACACACAAATTTCAGAAACATAAGCAAATTAAATGGATTAGTTAGAGGTTTACCAAAATTACCTAACTTAGACTCAACAATATGTAATGCTTGTCAACAAGGTAAACAAACAAAATCTACTCACAACCCAACTAATCAAACTCAAACCAACTCAATAATAGAACTTCTACACTTAGACTTATTTGACTCTCATGAGGTCAAATCAATAAATGACAGTTTATATTGCTTAGTAATAATAGACGACTATTATAGGTTCAGTTGGGTAAAATTTTTAAAAAATAAGGATAAAACTTTTGAAATTTTTATAAACTTTTGCAAATAAGTTGAAAATGAAAAAGACCTTAAAATTAAAAGAATTAGGAGTGACAATGGGGGAGAATTTAAAAATCATAACTTTAATAAATTCTGTTTTGAAAATGGATATCATCACGAATTTTTGTGTCCTAAAACTCCCCAACAAAATGGAATAGTAGAAAGAAAAAATAGAACTTTACTTGAAGCCTCTAGAACTATGCTGAATGAATATAATTTACCCATGTACTTTTGGGCAAAAGCTATCAGTACAGCCTGCTATGTGCAAAATAGAACAACACTAAATAAAACTCATAACAAAACTTTTTCGAAATATATTATAATAAGCAACCCAATATAAAATATTTTAAAGTATTTGGGTGCCCAACATTTATCTTAAACACAAGAAAACACTTGAAAAATTCACCTCTAAAGTAGAAGATGGAATCTTTGTAGGACATTCCCTAAACAATAGGGGGTACAGAATATATAATAAGGTTACATTAAGAATTGAAGAAACTACTAATGTAAAATTTGAGGAATCCAAACAAAACATAGAACAAACCCAACCTCAACTAATTGAATTTGTTCAAGAAAATAGTAATCAAGAAGGAACCAATGATCACGAAGAAGAAGAAGAACCTTTAGAAAATCAACCACCTAGAACTATAAGAGTCAACCCAAATCATCCAATTGATCAAATAATTAATGATCTAGACTTAAGGGTTCAGACTATGTCATCTTTTAGAAACCTAAGTCAAATTTCTCTGATTTCAAAAACTAAACCCAAAATCGTAGCTGAATCATTACTTGATCCAGACTGGATCATAGCTATGCAAGAGGAACTAGCTCAATTTGAGCATAATGAAGTTTGGGACTTAGTACCACCACTCAAAAATAAGAAAATAAAAGAAACAAAATGGGTGTTTAGAAATAAATTAAGCGAAACTGGGGAAATTACCAGAAATAAAGCTAAGCTAGTCGCTAAAGGGTTTAGTCAAGTTGAAGGACTTGACAATGATGAAACTTATGCCCCAATAGCTAGATTAGAGTCAATTAAAATGTTACGCAATTATGCAACCCATAAAGGGTTCAGACTATATCAAATGAGCGTCAAATCTGCCTTTCTAAATGAACTGATAAAAGAAGAAGTCTATGTAGGCCAACCACCTGGGTTTGAATGTCTAGAACACCCTGAATATGTCTTTAAATTAAAGAAAGCCTTATACGGACTTAAGCAAGCACCCAGAGCTTGGTATGAAAGGTTAACCTCTTACCTAATATCCAAAGGGTTTAACCAGGGTCAAATTGACCCAACCCTATGTTGGTGCGGGAAGCATCCGACGATCGAACCTTAGTTTTGATAATGGCAAAGGATTCAAAGTTAAGTTAGTTTGTAATCTAACATGTTGAATGAGTGTTTCAGGAAAGTCCTAGCTGCGGTTAGGCAGGTGAAAATCCTAAGGGGTGGTAACCTTAGGTCCTAGGGGGCGGTAACCCTAGGTGGAGGAAAACCCTAAGGGGCGGTAACCTTAGGTCCTAGGGGGTGGTAACCCTAGGTGGAGAAAAACCCTAGGGGTAGGTAACCCTAGGTCTTAGGGGGTGGTAACCCTAGGCGGAAAGTCTAGTCGGTCTGGAGGACCGGACTGGCATCAGGTAATCTCTCCTGAGGGGAGTAGGTGAGGACGCGTTCCCCGTAGAGGGAACAGTAGGCGTCGGGTCGACCTAGGGTTTCCGGTTGGAAATCCGAAGTCAGACTCGTACAGTCCGAAGACTGTCAGTTCTTCTTTACTATGATTTATCAAATTCTAACACTGTCTTGCAGGGTATTTGCTCGGACTAACCTTGTTTTGCAGGAAAGGAACCTGCTGGAAAAAGGTGGTCCGGGCGCCCGGAGGTCCAGGCGCCCAGAACAGGTCCGGGCGCCCAGGACCAAGTTTTATCCCTACCGCGACTTCGCCACGTGGAGCATCCTGGTTGGTTGGCCACGTCACACTCCAGGCGCCCGGAAGGGATCTAGGCGCCCGGAATGTCATATAAAAAGAGGGTCGAGGGAGCAGCTAAAGAACAAAATATTCTAAGCTTTCTTCTGTGAAGTGCTGCCAACAAGACGACCTTGAAGTGCTACTACTCGACGTCGACGACCCGAAGCTCAGACTCTTCGATCTTTTGTTGTCGGTGTTGGTGCAACCTTAGGTCAAGGTTGACCTGGTTGACCCGACTCGAGTTGACGTGACTCGAGTTGTATTTTGATGTTTGACTTGGGAAGATTGTTGATGCAACCTTAGGTCAAGATTGACCTAGTTGAGTTGCATGTTGATGTTTGACACTCGTGAGAGAGTTGTATTCTTGATGTTTGACAAGAATAGGTGTTTGGGAGATTGTAGGTGCAACCTTAGGTCAAGGTTGACCTGGTTGACCTGAAAAGTCCAAGTGTGGAGACTTGGCAACGGAAAAGTCCAAGCAAGGAGCTTGGCACGCGAAAAGTCCAAGTATGGAGACTTGGCACGGGAAAAGTCCAAGCAGGAGCTTGGCACAAGGAAGTCCGGTGAGTGAAGCCGGGCGGTGGAAAGTCCTAACTGGGATGTTAGGCGGTGTGGAAAGTCCGGTGAGTGAAGCCAGGCGGTGGGAAAGTCTGGTGAGTGAAGCGAGGCGGTGGAAAGTCCTAAGCTGGGATGTTAGGCGGTGTGGAAAGTCTCGTGAGTGAAGCGAGGCGGTGGGAAAGTCTGGTGAGTGAAGCCGAGGCGGTGAGAAAGTCCTAACTGGGATGTTAGGCGGTGTGGAAATCACAGGTGAGTGAAGCCGGTGAAAGTCCCGTGAGTGAAGGCAAGGAAAAATCCAGATGGATCGGGGATGATCGGACTTCTGGTGTTGGAAAGTCCAAGTAGGTCAAAGGGATTGACCGGACATCTGGTGGAGTTCTAGCAGGTCGAGGGAGTGACCAGATGCTAGGGATGAAGTACCAATAGGTCAAGGTTGACGGATATTGGTTTGGAAGTCTTGGGACTTGGTTTGGGCAAAACCAAGCTCGGATCGGTCACCGACCGATCCGGTGATCTGTTTGCTCGATCGGTGCGGTGACCGATCGGATCCCAGAAGCTCTCGTTCGATTCTTGATCGGATGCGTGACCGATCAGATTAGTTCTGATCGGTGCGGACCGATCGAGACAACGATCGAGGCGAAAGCAAGTTCGGGAGAAGAAGCCTGATCGGTCTACGGACCGATCAGGAGGTTCCTGATCGGTCGTGGACCGATCAGAGCTTCTGATCGGTCCATGGACCGATCGGGGACAGAAGCGAAGTTAGGGAATGGATCGGTGCTGTGGACCGATCCACATGGAGCTGATCGGTCCACGAGCGATCGGGCACTAGCCGTTGCGACCACAGCTGAATTTCTTCATGTTTTCTTCGTTTTCTTCGCGGGTTATAAAAGGAGAACTCTGCGAGCTCTCTTCTTTTCTTCTTCTTCTTCCTCCTTCACTGGCTAAGTGCTGCTGTGCTTGAGCTTTGTTGAGCTCGTCCAAAGCTTCGCGTGAGCTTCCGGCTGGATCACCTGCTGTTGTAGGCGCTTGGAGCTGTTGCTTCATCCAGTCGACAAGAAGGCAAGCTAGGGTTATTACATTCTTGTATTGTACTTAGTTTCTTGCTGTATTCTTGTACTCTTGTTTATCTTGCTGTTGCAAGACATTGTGGCGAGGTTTCTCCACCCAGAAGGAGTTTGATTTAGCCGGTTTTCCGGGGACTCATCCACCGACGGATTGATAGGCTTCGTCCACCTTACGGACACGCCGAGGAGTAGGAGTTTTATCTCCGAACCTCGTTACATCGATGAGTTTGAGGTTTGATCTTTCCGCTTTCGTTTCTTTGTTTTATTTTCCGCTGCGCTAACCCTTATTGTAGAAACGACGATTTGGGGTCGGCTATTCACACCCCCCCTCTCTAGCCGAGTACAAAGGATCCTAACAAGTGGTATCAGAGCAAGGCCGCTCTTCATCGGATCAACACCCGTGGGAGCAAAGCTAGAGAATGGATCTCTATGGAGAAGATGTCACCATTCCACCCTTCTACGAATGCGGCGACTTCGCGTATTGGAAGGTAAGGATGAAGTACTTTCTTATGACTAACATAATGAATTGGTTTTGTGTACAAGAAGGTTTTACTCCTCCGGTGGATAAGGAAGGAAAACCACTTGAGAAGAAGGAGTGGACAAGAGAACAAATTCACAAATCCGAAATCAACGAAGAGGTAACGAGAATAATTGAATTTTCATTGCCTACTAACATCTTGTGTAAGATAGGTTACAACAATGCCAAGGAATTATGGGATAACTTGGCCAAGTACCATGAGGAGAGCTCCACTTCAAGCCATGGAGAGGAGCCTAGTGAGCCAAGTAGCTCACATCATGGAGGGAGCAAATTAGAAGTTGAGGGTTACTCAACATCTAAGGACGAAGAGGAGGAAAGTTCTTCTTCAAGTTCGGAGCAAGAAGAAGAAGCTTCTACCTCCGAAAGAGATGAAGAAGAGAGCTCGCATCCACCCTCAACCCTAGGTAACTCGAGCAATTTAAGTTCAATTAAATTACACATTATGTGCTTTGAGTGTAGGGAACATGGACATTACAAGAGTAAGTGTCCAAAGAGGGTAAGAAAGACTCCACCGGCGCCAAAGGTCAAGGAAGCCGGAGTCCCGATACGCAAAGGCAAGGAGCACGTGGTGTGCTTCCAATGCAAGCAAAGGGGACACTATAGGAGCCAATGTCCGAGGGGGAGGCAACCTCACAAGGGCAAGAGACCGGGCACATCGATAGGGGGAGCTAAGGCAAACCCTAAGGTAACCTCTAAGGTTCATTATTGCAATTCTAATAAAACTCATGCTAGTAGTTTTGTTGCAATTGTTAATAATGATAAGCATGTTAACTTTAGGAACCAATACATGTGCTTAGGAGCTAAACATGTTAGCCTAGGTAAGGATAACACTAGAAATACCAACCCTAGGATTAACGCTTCTAAAGTTAAGGAAAACCTAGGTAGAAATCCCAAGAAGACTAGACACATGCCTAGGAATATCTCAAGAGAAAATGACAAATTAAAACTTGAGGTATTGGAGAGGGAAAATCAAGTCTTGAGGTCAAGACTTGATAATTTAGAAAAGGCTCTTAAAAACATGGAGAAGTCATCTCTAGGGTTTAAGAGTCAAAAACCCAAGTCCAAGGACAAGAAAGGTTTGGGTCACAAACCTAAGTCCCAAATGGTCAAGCCCACTTACCACAATGTTCCATTTGATTATGGAACAAAACCTAGGGCTAGGAAGACCATTACCAAGGTTACAAGGGGAGTCATCCCTATAGTTGACCTTGATGAGACCCAAATGACCAAGGCTTCAAAGCCTAAGAGGGTCATTAGGAGGGTTGCTAGGGAAGTTATCCCTAGTGAATATTTAGTGAACCCAATGAGCTCTAATAGGTATTGGGTTCCTAGGAGCATCTTCTCTACCCCATAGATGGGTTAGAGAGTGTCAACTCCAATTAGAAGGGTAGTTAACCCAACTTTGAGGAAATTGACACTCAAGGAGCATTTTCAAGGTTTTGATAACCTTTGAAAATGAAAAAGGATTATTATTTACTCCTTAAAGAGTAAATTGTGCCATATTTGAAAAATATCGATTTTAATCTTATTTGGCACAATTTAAGAAAACCTAGAGAAATACCATAATTGGGATTTTGGTTGTCTCTTAGGGATATATGGGCAATCTAGGGTTAGATTCTAAGTTAGCTAAGGCTAAGGATACTTAGATAGGGAATTTAGGTATTTTATTTGTGCTAACTTGCCATGATTGGTTGCCATATGCCATGCCATGACATCATATTTATTTTATTATCATTTGAAATGTCATGATAATGCTTAGGTTATCTATATGTCATGTGTTAGTTTCGTTTCAAACTTTATGCCATGACATCATGACATTGGCACATGTTTTCATTTATGATACCATTTTATGTCATGTCATCATCTCTTGCATTAGTAATCAATTGAATTGATTTAAGGATGAAAAACACACTTTGATATTGAGATCAAATTTGTGTTTAGAAAATGCATGAGACCTTAGTCTAAGATACCTAAACCCATATCTCACATCAAAATTGACTTGGATGTGTTTGATACACTTTAGATGTGTGTGAGATATTAGGATCATGAGTTAGGATCAAGGTGCATAGTCCTTGTACCTAGATGACCCTAATTCAAGAAATTAAGGATCATAGGGAAAGCTTGTGTACAAGTCATGTACATCTAGCCCTAAGATTATGGTCCTAAATTCAAATGGTTTTAAAAGCATTTTAAAATTGATTTGAAAAACCTTGATGAAGCTTTCCTAGTGATAGCATTCATCATTGAACATTGTGATACAAAGTTAAGTTAAACTTGAACTATTTCAAAGTTTTTGAACTTTGTATCAAGATTGAAAAATGGAAACTATTTCCATAGACAATTATTTTTCCGTGATAGTATATGGTATGAGGAGTGTATCCTCAAAATTTTACGATTTTTGGAATTTTCTGGAATTTATTAGGAGTTTCTGAATTTTCGGGAAGGGAAATCAGAAATCTCTGATTTCAGAGTGTGGATCGGTCACCGGACCGATCCAGGGAAGTACTGATCGGTCTGGTGACCGATCAGTGACGATCCAGTGCGATAAGTGAAGCGTGGATCGGTCTGGGGACCGATCCAGGGGGATTCTGATCGGTCTGGGGACCGATCAGTGCGTGCCAGTTTCTGATTTTCAGCTGTTGGTCTGAAATTTCAGCTGGAAGTTGGGTTTTGTGGATTTCTAAAGGTTTGGAAATCTCAAAGACATTGTTGGTGCAATGGTCAAGGGGGAGTTGACCTTTAGGGGGAGTTTTACCTAATTGTCAAGAGGAGTTGACTTTTAGGGGGAGTTTGTACTCCTTAAGACTTTTGAGGATTAGTGATATGGGATTATCACTAAATTGATTGTTGAGTTTAGTATCAAGGGGGAAATTACGAGTTTCAATGAAAGGTATGGGACTTTCATTAGGAAGAAACTCTTGACCTTGATACTCTCCTTTTCCTTTTTGATGTGTGTCAAAAAGGGGAGAGTGTTCATTGGAGAATTATAGGAGAACCCAAGTTAGGTTATCGGGTTAACCTAAGTTAGGGAAAGAATGTCAAGGAATGTTCAAGGAAGAACATTGGAATTCTTTTTGATGTGTGTCAAAAAGGGGGAGAATTATTGGAGAACCCAAGTTAGGTTATCGGGTTAACCTAAGGGGAGAATGTCCAGAGAATGTTCAAGGAAAGAACATTGGACATTGGAAGATGATTGAAAACCTAAGTTAGGTTATCGGGTTAACCTAACTTGATTATGGTTTTGTCAAACATCAAAAAGGGGGAGATTGTTGGTGCAACCTTAGGTCAAGGTTGACCTGGTTGACCCGACTCGAGTTGACGTGACTCGAGTTGTATTTTGATGTTTGACTTGGGAAGATTGTTGATGCAACCTTAGGTCAAGATTGACCTAGTTGAGTTGCATGTTGATGTTTGACACTCGTGAGAGAGTTGTATTCTTGATGTTTGACAAGAATAGGTGTTTGGGAGATTGTAGGTGCAACCTTAGGTCAAGGTTGACCTGGTTGACCTGAAAAGTCCAAGTGTGGAGACTTGGCAACGGAAAAGTCCAAGCAAGGAGCTTGGCACGCGAAAAGTCCAAGTATGGAGACTTGGCACGGGAAAAGTCCAAGCAGGGAGCTTGGCACAAGGGAAAGTCCTGGTGAGTGAAGCCAGGCAGTGGAAAGTCCTAACTGGGATGTTAGGCAGTGTGGAAAGTCCTGGTGAGTGAAGCCAGGCAGTGGGAAAGTCCTGGTGAGTGAAGCCAGGCAGTGGAAAGTCCTAACTGGGATGTTAGGCAGTGTGGAAAGTCCTGGTGAGTGAAGCCAGGCAGTGGAAAGTCCTAACTGGGATGTTAGGCAGTGTGGAAAGTCCCGTGAGTGAAGCCGAGCGGAGGGAAAGTCACGGTGAGTGAAGCCGAGGCGGTGGAAAGTCCTAAGCAGGATGTTAGGCGTGTGGAAAGTCCCGTGAGTGAAGGCGGTGGGAAAGTCCCGGTGAGTGAAGCGAGGCGGTGAAAAGTCCTAAGCGGGATGTTAGGCGGTGGAAATCTGGTGAGTGAAGCGGTGAAAGTCTGGTGAGTGAAGTCGAGCAAGGAAAATCCAGATGGATCGGGGATGATCGGACTTCGGTGTTGGAAAGTCCAAGTAGGTCAAAGGATTGACCGGACACTTGGCAGGAGTTCTAAGTCAGGAGTGACCGATGCTAGGGATGAAGTACCAATAGGTCAAGGTTGACGGATATTGGTTTGGAAGTCTTGGGACTTGGTTTGGGCAAAACAAGCTCGGATCGGTCACGACCGATCGATACTGTTGCTCGATCGGTGCGGTGACCGATCGGATAAACAAGCTCTGTTGATTCTTGATCGGTCCGGTGACCGATCAGATTATTCTGATCGGCGCCGGCCGATCGGACACCATCGAGCGCAGAAGTTCGGGAGAAGAAGCTGATCGGTCTACGGACGATCAGGAGGTTCCTGATCGGTCGTGGACCGATCAGAGCTTCTGATCGGTCCATGGACCGATCGTGGCGGAATGTAAGCGGTTAGGAATGGATCGGTCGTGGACCGATCCACATGGGCTGATCGGTCCACCGATCCGGGCACTGGCGTTGCGACACACGGCTAGATTTCTTCCGTGTTTCTTCGCTTTCTTCGCAGGTTATAAAAGGACCTTGCGAGCCTCTCTTCTTTCTTCTTCTTCTTCCTCCTTCCTGTTGCTAAGTGCTTGGTGCTTGAGCTTTGTTGAGCTCGTCCAAAGCTTCGCGTGAGCTTCCGGCTGGATCACCTGCTGTTGTAGGCGCTTGGAGCTGTTGCTTCATCCAGTCGACAAGAAGGCAAGCTAGGGTTATTACATTCTTGTATTGTACTTAGTTTCTTGCTGTATTCTTGTACTTCTGTTTATCTTGCTGTTGCAAGACATTGTGGCGAGGTTTCTCCACCCAGAAGGAGTTTGATTTAGCCGGTTTTCCGGGGACTCATCCACCGACGGATTGATAGGCTTCGTCCACCTTACGGACACGCCGAGGAGTAGGAGTTTTATCTCCGAACCTCGTTACATCGACGAGTTTGAGGTTTGATCTTTCCGCTTTCGTTTCTTTGTTTTATTTTCCGCTGCGCTAACCCTTATTGTAGAAACGACGATTTGGGGTCGGCTATTCACACCCCCCCTCTCTAGCCGAGTACAAAGGATCCTAACAGTCGGTATTAGTTTAATTATTGCATTAATTGTAATTCAAATTGTAATCTTTCCGATATTATAGTTGTTGCCCACTGAAAGCGGTCAAGGACCGCGGGCCTTCGAGTAGGAGTCGCCATAGGCTCTGAACGAAGTAAAACATCTGCGTCTGTTGTGTTTGCTTTTACTTTCCGTTGCGTTTCTACTCTGTGTTTTAAAATCATTAAAATAGCCACGAGCGCTATTCACCCCCCCTAGCACTTTCGATCCATCAATTGGTATCAGAGCAGGGTCATTTTGAATCGGTGCAACCTCCATTCAAAATATTTTTCGTGATATTTTCATATTTTTCGGAGTCGATTAGAATTTAGCTTCATAGCTATATTCTAATTCTTTTTCTCAAATCGATTTTCTGCTCGGAGTTGGTGCAGCAGCACCCGAGTTCATGATCCATTTTTCCTTCCGCACTACTAAGCCAGGACCAAGTCCTGGAACATCTTGTCAGTTGTTTTCTTTTTAGATTGATCTAAAATGGCCCTTCAAGAAGACTACAGTACAGCCCGCCCTCCGCTATTCACTGGAGACGACTTCGGGTACTGGAAGGGTCGGATGAAAGCATATCTCCAGACTCACTTAGAAGTCTGGATGATTGTCAAAATCGGACTCCAACTGCCAACTAATAGTGCTGGCAAACCACTACCATACGAGGATTGGGACGCATCTCTTATTAAGAAGGTGGAAGCTAATGCCAAGGCAACCTGCACCCTCCAGTGCGGCTTATCAAAAGAAGAAATCAACCGCGTCGGCCCCTTCAACAGTGCCAAAGAGTTGTGGGAGAAGCTCATTGAACTTCACGAAGGGACATCCGACACCAAAGTAAGTAAAAGAGACTTAATTTTCAATAAATTATTTAACATCAAATTGCAAGAAGGTGAATCAGCTGCCCAACTCCATGCTCGGATTCAAGATCTGCTCAATGGTCTTCATGCAATTGGACAGAAGGTAGACAACCGGGACATCATAAGGTATTCTTTAAATGCTTTTCCAAGGAACACCTTGTGGGCATCCATGGTAGATGCCTACAAGGTCTCCAAGGACTTATCTACCATTAAGTTAGATGAACTTTTTGCAGAATTTGAACTTCACGAACAGACTAATGCACGCCCGACCGAGAAAGGGTTGGCTTTGGTTGCAGGAACAGGGAGAACGCGCGAATCAAAAATCAAGCGCAGAACCGAACCTGAGTCAGAAGAAGAACCAGATTCGGAAGACGACGATGAACTTACAATCGAAATAGTTAACTTGGTAAAGAAGCTCTGCAAAAAGAAGGGCTTCAACAGAAAGGATGTCAGAAAGGCCATCCAGTCGAAAGAAACCCAACCAAGCTCGAAGGTTAAATTCGAAGTGACCTGCTACGGGTGCAATCAGAAGGGGCACATCAAGGCAAACTGCCCGAACCAGAAGGATCCAAAGAAACCAAAAAGAAAGAAGGCATTAAAGGCAACATGGGACGAATCTTCTTCCGAGGAATCCGACGACGAAGAACTAGAGCAGACTAACCTTCTCGCATTGACAGCCCGGGACTACACCAACGAATCCGGAAGCGAGGACGAATCAGAAGCCGAGTCCGAGAGAAGCCACGGATCCGCATCCGTTTCCGAAGGGCCAAACCCCTCTGTAAGTCAAAATAGGTTATATTGCATAATTAATTATTTAATGCATAAAGTAACTAAGTCCAAAATTTGAATCAAGTCGCTTCTAAAGGAGGTGACACTCCTTAAAGAGACGACTAATAACGAATCCTTAACTGATCCAGTTCAGACTGGAACCTCAACTCAAGTTCAAAAACTTGAGGAAGAGAATTCCAACCTAAAAATTCAAGTCAAGGATTTGAAGACAGCCTTAAAACGATTTTCCTTGGGGTCCAAGAATCTTAACTTGATTCTTGGAACACAAAGGGCAATCTACAATCGAACTGGACTAGGATACAAAACGAAAAACAAATATAGGTCATACCTATCTCTCATACAAAGAATCAATAGAAAAATGGTCCAAGCATGGGCTGCCAAGTCCAAGCTGATCAATCAAGTTGGACTTGGACAGTATTGGGTCCCTAAGGATCAAATACATTACCTCAATAGACCTTATCGAGGCTATGATCCAGGGGGAGCCAAAATTATTAAAATTCGAAATTAATTATTAAACTTAAAATTCAAAATTATTAAAATTTGAAATTAATTATTAAACCTAAAATTCAAAATTATTAAAATTCAAAATTAATTATTAAACTTAAAATTCAAAATTATCAAAATTCGAAATTAATTATTAAACTTAAAATTCAAAATTATCAAAATTCAAAATTTATTATTAAACCTAAAATTCAAAATTATCAAAATTCGAAATTAATTATTAAACTTAAAATTCAAAATTATCAAAATTCGAAATTAATTATTCAAAATCCAAAAATCAAAATAGAAGGAAGGTCAAGAATAGCTGGCAACCCCGAAATCTATTTACCCGATTGGGTAACCAAACTTAATATACCCAAAATGGGTAAGCAAGAGTAGATTACCCGACAGGGTAAGTAAGGATAGATTAAAAAGGGTTAGATTTAACTTGAAACACAGTACTGGTGAAGTTTTTGAATGATAGTACGCTGGGGAAGCTTGAGCATCGCATGTCTAGGAAGATATGGCTTCGACCTGGTGCATTTGGCCAAGTAGAACTAACCGAAGCTACCCTTAAATGGATCCTAACTAGTTAGACCAAGGTTCAGTATTAAGTTCAATGGGTAGGACTATTTGAAAAACCTCAAGGTATGCTTACTTTAATGAGCTCCTTGTGACTCACCATAGCTCAGAAGTTTATCCAAAGAACGCTTACTTGTTGAACCCAAAGCTAAACCCGAATCTAACATAAAGTTAAACTAAACCCTAAAAATTGAACTAATTCATCTCACAAAATGATAGGATCCCCTGATTGAAAACATACATCGAGTGAGATGACTAAACAAATTAAAATTTAAATATTTTTCCAAATTAATTAACTTAATTAAGTAACTTAGAAATTTATTCTTAAAATTAAACTCCTTAAAAAAAACCCCCGACCAAAACAGGGGTCAAAAACCAGGGGCAGGCGCCCCCGTTATACGAACCCGGGGCGCCCGCAGAGGACCCGGGCGCCCCGCCTAACACGACCCCCGGCGCCCGGAACAGGTCCGGGCGCCCGGACTCCCTTATAAATAGGGAGCAGGGGGCCCCCCCTACCCTTGCACCTCCAAGTTTTCCTTAAGCTTTTCAAGCTTCACTGCGAAAACTTTCAAAATTAAAATTTTTTGCGGTTGATACGAAGTTGCGACTCAACCGAGGTCGTCAGTTCTAAAACTTCTTACGATGGCTCCTCGGTAAAATTTCTATCCCTTCTTAAATTTTATTCCAAAACTTATAATGCTTGTTTATTTCTTAGTATAATATTAGTTTGAAATTTAGAAAGCGTTCTAAATCTGGTGCTGGGCCCTCTACACCTAGCATTGACCCTAGGTTTCCCACCGACGAACTTAGGCTTAAGTTTGAGTCAACAATTTACATGGCCATTAGAACCAAATGTATAGATAGAGCGTTCTTTCTACGCTCTTGTGTTCCAGCCGTCGAGGCTATAAACCACTATAGGTTGCGGAACCTTGTTGAGTGTACCAGCTCGGTAAACATAAGTTTGTGTGCCGAATTTTACAACAACCTAGTAAAAATAGACGACTTTACCTATACCACTAGGGCAGCTGGGACGGATATCCCACTATCCCCCACTACCATTCGTGAGTTTCTAGGTTTACGAGAGTCACCCTGCACCTTTTTGTGCTATCCTCCCAGGGAGCTACTTTTTGGAGATCCCTACTCACATATTACCCTTGATACAATCTACTCGTATTTTTTTGAGGACCAGCGTGATCCCACTGTGACCCAGTTTAGGTCAGTTACCCTTAGAGTTCAAGACTACGCCCTTTATAGGTGTTGGAGCAATCCCAATGGTTCGTGGGACCATGTGTTTTGGTGTTTGAGCAAAGGGTTTAAGTTAGGATTACCCTCGTTATTTGATATGTGTACTTGAGTTGTGCAGGACTGCAGGTGACACATGTGACTCAGGTTGACGGCTTCGGGTCCGGTGAAGGATGAAGCATCCGAGGGACCGTGGACAAGGCAGCGAGGACAAGGGCCGAGGGAAGCGACTTCGAGGCATACGCGAAGGATGGCATTGGGGACGAGCCGCGGGCTTGGATGCATCCGAGGGACGAGAGCCAAAGGAAGTAGGCTTGAAGGCAAGAGGTCAAGGCTGCAAAGAAGAGTCAAGTGAGTCGTGAGGGTCCGAGTGCTGAGAGAAATGTACTCGGGATGGGAACCCTAAGTTTAGGGTTGTACCAGTCGACTAGATGGTGAGCACAGAGAGGTTCTGTGCCGAAAATGGTTGGGACCAGTCGACTGATAGATAGTCGTTGGAGAGCCGTTGGGCTGGCACCAGTCGACTGGTAACGGGCAAATCAGGTTCTAATTTGTTCCAAGCTCTATAAGAAGGAGCTTGGTATGGCCGGCCAAGGCGACGAAATTAGACTTGGTTAAGGTCTAATTAGTAGTCTACAAGTGCTCAAGAGTTTCCCTTGTGTCCAAGAGGTCTTGGTGAGTTTGTGGTGAGGTTTCTCCACCCACAAGGAGTTTGAGCTAGCCGGAGTTTCCGGGGACTAATCCACCGACGGATTGAGGGATCGTCCACCTTACGGACAGCCGTGGAGTAGGAGCATCATCTCCGAACCACGTTACATCGAACGTGTTAGCGGTTTGGTTTGCATTTCCTTTCTTTATCTTGTATTTAGTTTAGCTTGTTTGTATTAGTTTGTATTCCGCTGCGCAAGCTAACAATAGTGTAGGAAGCTAACGATTTGGGGGTGCCGTCTATCCAACCCCCCTTCAAGCCGGCCACCGATCCTCCAACAAGTGGTATCAGAGCGAGGGCGCTCTCTGTTGGACTAACCGCCAAAGAAGCACAAGATGACCGGTTTGATAGAACCGCCAAAGTTCGAAGGAGGGAGCTTATGGGGCATCATCTTTTGGATGGTGAAGATGAAGAACTTCCTCGACACGGATTGGGACACAATGATGGTCGTCGAAGAACCATTTGAAGTCCCAAGAGACAAGAAAGGAAAGAAGCTCCGAACACGACATTGGACGGAGGAGCAAACCTCACGATCGGAGGCAAACTCAAAGGTAATAGCAATTTTAATTGATTTATTGCCTCCTAATGTGATAAGTGGTGTAGGTAAATATGAGAACGCCCATGAATTGTGGAGCAAAGTGAAGAAATTACCATGGGAGAAATTTTTGCCTACACAAGAAGAACAAGAAAAATCCGAAGAAAGTGATGAAGTGGTCCAAGAGGAGAAGAAGGACCAATCGGATGTGAAGACCAACTCAACATCAAAAGAAGAAGAGGAAGTAAATTTGGTCACATTTAAGGAAAAGGATGAAGAAAGGTCATCCACAAGTGTGGATGAGGAAGGTATAGCATCTACATCCTCAATGGTTGAAGAAGAATCCAAGACAAGTGAAGAAGAAGAAGAAGAAATCTTGGAAGAAGTCAACCTAGTGAGCACCTCCACCGAAGCAAAGTCAAAAGATCACATCATTTGTTTCGGGTGCAATGAGAAGGGACACTACAAGAGTAGATGTCCTATGGGTAAGAAAGAGGTAGCTTCTAAACTCAATTCAATTCATTTTGAATCTAATTTGAGTTGTAGGAAGAAGAAGGAGAAAAAGCACATAGTGTGCTTCACGTGTGGTGAGCGGGGTCATTATCACACCAAATGCCCAAAGAAGAAAGAGATAAAAAAGTTGGCACATTTGAAGAAGGAGGAGAAGAAGTGGAGGAAGAATGGAGGCTCATGTCAAGGGGGAGCTCCAAAGGTAAAGGGTAAGGTAAACCCAAATTTAAATTTGAAATCAAATTTAAATTCCTCCATGCATGCTAGGAATAATTGTTATTATTTACCCATGAAAAATTTTGGATTTAGATATCATGATAGGAATAGGGTTAATGTAGATCAAAACCCTAGGAAATCTATGCATGAAAAATCTAGAAACAATAGACCTAGGGAGATCCAAGGCATTAATCCCAAGAAGGGGAGACACATGCCTAGGAAGGGTAGGTCTAGGAATGTCCAATTTGGACAAATTAACTCTAGGGTTAGAAACCTAGAGAAGGAGAATCAAGCTTTAAGGGGAAAGCTTGATAAGTTAGAACAATTCCTTAAGAGATTCAATGTTGGATCTAAGGAATTAAGGATGATGTTGGGTAGCCAAAGACCCAACAATGATAGATCGGGCTTGGGATACTGATCTAGTCCCTCCAAGGCCAATGAGAGTTCATATGCTAGGGTGGCAAATGATCATGGCAAGGGAGAGTCCTCCAAAGCTAAGGGAAAGTCTTATGCTAGGGTGGCATATGACTATGGCAAGGAGGAACCAATAAATGGCAAGGGAAAGTCATTTAATGGTAAGAAGAAATTAACCAAGGACAAGGTGTCCAAGGTTAAGAAAGTTACATTTGTAGGCCAAGTGTCACCGGGGGTGAACCGATGTGGCCTAGCCCTTGTGGATGAGTCACCTAGGGAGATGACTAAGGTAAAGAGCTCTAGGGGGAGCTCCAAGAGTCAATTTGGGACCCATGGTCAATGGATCTCAGGTGGGTTCTACTTGGGGGTCTAGAGGAGCCATGGAGTGTGCCAAATGGTTTAGAGACGGATTTAAGTCTCAAACCTAGGGATTTGGCACACATGGATTATGTTTCATGCAAGGAAATATGACATTTGGGGTCATATAGCATGATAATTGATTTTGGATGTATAAATACCATATAAACCAATGCTAGGGATGCATTGTGGGTTGGTATGGGTAAATACATCAAGAGGAAGCCAAAACTAGGACTTTAGGTCAAGGTTCAATTGAACCATTTAGCTAGTTTTGGATTTTGTGTCAATCTTGGGATTGGTGATAGATACATTTTGTAATGTATTTTTCCCAAGTAGACAAGGGTACAATAGACCTCTCCACAAAATTTTGGGAATTTTGGAGGTCTAGGGAATTTATGGTACATTTCTGAAGTTGGCCTGAAAAGGCTGATTTTTTTAGAAATAAGGTACCAGTCGACTGGTACAGATACCAGTCGACTAGTAACAGTATTTTTCGACCACAGAATGGTTCTGTAAGGTTGTGTCGAAGGGGGCAGTCGACTGACACTTAGGGCAGTCGACTGATACCAGTCTGAAATTATTTTCAGCATTGGTTTGTGACCATGTCAACTCGCTTAGATGTATGGGATCCAAAGGGGATTAATACATGAGTTTAGGGTAAATTTAGATGACAAGTTTTCAACAATTGGGATATTGTTGGAGAACTTTTTTAGATGTTAGACAAAGGGGGAGAAGTAAGGTTTAATTGGGAAAACCTTAAGTTCCTTTGCGTAGGGGGAGCCTTGGGATAGGTTCTTAAAAAGCCTTGTGATAAAATCCTAGCTCAATGGGGAGCTTAGGTGTAGGGGGGCCTTGGGATAGGTTCTTAAAAAGCCCTGTGGGAAAATCCTAGCTCAATGGGGAGCTTAGGTGTAGGGGGAGCCTTGTGATAGGTTCCAATGCTTGGTGCATTGTTTCGGCGGTTGCCAAGTGTGTAGCCTTGGCAATGTAAGTCCATTCGGCGGTTGCCAAGTGTATAGCCTTGGCAACGTAAGTCCATTCGGCGGTTGCCAATTGTGTAGCCTTGGCAACGTAAGTCCATTCGGCGGTGTAAGTCTAAGTGTGTAGCCTTGGCATCGTAAGTCCATTTGTTTTAGCATGTTTGTTTTGCTATTTGTTTTCCCTAACTTAAACGTATTGCCAAACACCGAAAAGGGGAGATTGTTGGAGCAATCCCAATGGTTCGTGGGACCATGTGTTTTGGTGTTTGGGCAAAGGGTTTAAGTTATGATTACCCTCGTTATTTGATATGTGTACTTGAGTTGTGCAGGACTGCAGGTGACACATGTGACTCAGGTTGACGGCTTCGGGTCCGGTGAAGGATGAAGCATCCGAGGGACCGTGGACAAGGCAGCGAGGACAAGGATGGCATTGGGGATGAGCCGCGAGCTTGGATGCATCCGAGGGACGAGAGCTAAAGGAAGTAGGCTTGAAGGCAAGAGGTCAAGGCTGCAAAGAAGAGTCAAGTGAGTCGTGAGGGTCCGAGTGCGAGAGAAATGTACTCGGGATGGGAAACCCTAAGTTTAGGGTTGTACCAGTCGACTGGTACTAGAACCAGTCGACTGGGGGTGAGCACAGAGAGGTTCTGTGCCCGAAATGGTTGGGATCAGTCGACTGGTAGATAGCCGTTGGAGAGCCGTTAGGCTGGCATCAGTCGACTGGTGCAAGGACCAGTCGACTGGTAACGGGCAAATCAGGTTCTAATTTGTTCCAAACTCTATAAAAAGGAGCTTGGTATGGCCGGCCAAGGCAATGAAATTAGACTTGGTTAAGGTCTAATTAATAGTCTACAAGTGCTCAAGAGTTTCCCTTGTGTCCAAGAGGTCTTGGTGAGTTTGTGGTGAGGTTTCTCCACCCACAAGGAGTTTGAGCTAGCCGGAGTTTCCGGGGACTAATCCACCGACGGATTGAGGGATCGTCCACCTTACGGACAGCCGTGGAGTAGGAGCATCATCTCCGAACCACGTTACATCGAACGTGTTAGCGGTTTGGTTTGCATTTCCTTTCTTTATCTTGTATTTAGTTTAGCTTGTTTGTATTAGTTTGTATTCCGCTGCGCAAGCTAACAATAGTGTAGGAAGCTAACGATTTGGGGGTGTCGTCTATCCAACCCCCCTTCAAGCCGGCCACCGATCCTCCAACAATAGGGTCCTAGTGTGTTGCATTCTACCGCTAACCACCCGCGACATTGCGGTAATGTGTCCATTCCACTCCTTTCTTCTTTATGCCCTGTGTCATAGGTTAGACATAGACATCAGCCTACACATCTTTTCCACTATTATCTACGCAGCTGGATATGTGACCAGCGGACGGATTCATATGCCCTACTGTCACATTCTGACAGCTTACATGTCCTCCTTGCACATTGATGTCACAAGAGGTGACATCCGCTACATGACCGAGTTTGACATTATAGGAGCCAGGAACTTCTCCCTAGCTAGTATCCATATAGACGATGAGGGTACCATGTCCTGGCAGAGGGGGGCACAGCACCAGTAGGAGGAGGAGGCAGAGCAGGATGAGTTCATGTTGGCACTATTTCCTGAGGATGCCGCTCCTGTCCCACCACCAGCTCGAGCACCACGCACAGCTCCCCGCACTCTAGTCGAGCGAGTATCTGGACTAGAGAGGGCTATGTCGAGCCTCCAGCACGAGAGCTCCGAGTTTCATCGAGACATACGACGAGAGGTCTCCGATCTACGACGAGAGGTACGACAGGAGGTCTCCGACTTACGACGAGACGTACGACAAGAGATCTCCAACCTGCGCCGAGATCTACGAGAGGATGATCGGGCTTGTCACACTGAGCTCCTGACACTGCTCCGGTCGCTGGGTTCCGGACCACCTCCCTCATCATCTCAGTAGCTCGACTATAGCTCTATTATGACAGCATGTAGCAGCACCTAATAAATCAGGGAAGAATAGGTATCTTCAAATCAGTCCTTTTAATGCTTTTTGGTTTAAAATTACATTTCTAAAATTCTAGGCAAAATTCTGATTTTTCAAAATCCCTACTTTACTAGACTTTCTAAATTTGGACTTAGCCTAGGTTTTTCCCTAGAAATCATGTTCCCCCAGGACTCAGCCATAGCATCTCACAAACACCTAGGTTTACCTTGGTTGTGTTTGTAAAACATAGAACGGTGTGAGATGCATAGGGTATAGCCTGGACTCAAGAATGCTTATTTCTATGCATCAATATGAGTCTGGGCGTTAAAGACTTTATTAACAGTAATCAAATCAAGTCTTCCAGCCCTAGTCAAATCTAACTGGATCAATTGACTTGACTTGACTAACCAAGTGAACACTATTGCTGTCTAGGCAATCAGCAAGTAGCTAAAGGTTAGACAGTTGGTGAAGGAAATAATAAGTTCAAGCATCCTTGTACTTAAGGGATCTGATACCTGATCAAAACAAATCTTAACTCATGCTTGGATCTTAGGGCTCTGATACCTTACTAAAACAAAATTTGTAAACTATTAAACACTAAGGTTAACGCTTCTCCCTTTACCTTAAGTATCTTTGCAATTCATTTCTCTTAAGCAGCTTTTCAAAAACTGCAATTAACTTCTTTAAGTTGAAAATTTTCCTTGAAAATTTTTTTTTAATCTGAAAATTTTTTAAATCGGAAAATTTCTGAAGTTGTTTTTTGGAAACTCCTCAAAATTCACTAAGTTAAAAAGAGTTGAATTCTTATTTAAAATATCACAAAGAAATATCTCCTCAAGCAAAATCAATGGTTTAAAGTTTTTTTTAAACTATTTTCCTTAGCAAATTTTCTTTCAAAAATGTTGCTATTAAAACCAATTCTAAGATGTTGCTTTTCACTTACCCCTTTTTGCCTCTTACCTAAGTTTTTCAAACAAACTCTACTAAATTTTGTTTTGAAAATCTAAGTTTTTTCAAAACTAACTTATTTTTGATATATGGCAAAGGGGGAGAGTAGAGAAATTCAAAGAGAATAATTTAAACTTAAAAGGGGAGCTTATATTAAAGGGGAGCTATGTTTATTAGTAGAGAAATTCAAAGAGAATAAGAATAATTTAAACTTAAAAGGGGAGCTTATATTAAGGGGGAGCTATGTTTATCTTGCTATCATGCTTATCTTGTGCTTATACGTAATTGCATATTTTTACTTAACATTGAATTTCGGTTGCCATTATCAAAAAGGGGGAGATTGTTGGTGCGGGAAGCATCCGACGATCGAACCTTAGTTTTGATAATGGCAAAGGATTCAAAGTTAAGTTAGTTTGTGATCTAACATGTTGAATGAGTGTTTCAGGAAAGTCCTAGCTGCGGTTAGGCAGGTGAAAATCCTAAGGGGTGGTAACCTTAGGTCCTAGGGGGTGGTAACCCTAGGTGGAGGAAAACCCTAAGGGGTTGCAACCTTAAGTCCTAGGGGGTGGTAACCCTAGATGGAGAAAAACCCTAGGGGGAGGTAACCCTAGGTCTTAGGGGGTGGTAACCCTAGGCGGAAAGTCCAGTTGGTCTGGAGGACCGGACTGGCATCAGGTAATCTCTCCTGAGGGGAGTAGGTGAGGACGCGTTCCCCGTAGAGGGAACAGTAGGCGTCGGGTCGACCTAGGGTTTCCGGTTGGAAATCCGAAGTCAGACTCGGACAGTCCGAAGACTGTCAGTTCTTCTTTACTATGATTTATCAAATTCTAACATTGTCTTGCAGGGTATTTGCTCGAACTAACCTTGTTTTGCAGGAAAGGAACCTGCTGGAAAAAGGTGGTCCGGGCGCTCGGGACCAAGTTTTATCCCTGCCGCGACTTCGCCACGTGGAGCATCCTGGTTGGTTGGCCACGTCGCACTCCAGGCGCCCGGAAGGGATCCAGGCGCCCGGAATGTCATATAAAAAGAGGGTCGAGGGAGCAGCTAAAGAACAAAATATTCTAAGCTTTCTTCTGTGAAGTGCTGCCAACAAGACGACCTTGAAGTGCTACTACTCGACGTCGACGACCCGAATCTCAGACTCTTCGATCTTTTGTTGTCGGTATTAGTTTAATTATTGCATTAATTGTAATTCAAATTGTAATCTTTCCGATATTATAGTTGTTACCCACTGAAAGCGGTCAAGGACCGCGGGCCTTCGAGTAGGAGTTGCCATAGGCTCCGAACAAAGTAAAACATCTGCGTCTGTTGTGCTTGCTTTTACTTTCTGCTGCGTTTCTATTCTGTGTTTTAAAATCGTTAAAATAGTCACGAGCGCTATTCACCCCCCCCTCTAGCGCTTTCGATCCATCACCCTATTCGTTAAATTAATAAAAGAGGGCATATTTATAGCCCAAATCTATGTAGATGATATAATTTTTGGCTCAACTAACTCATAATTTTTAGAAGAATTCACAAATTTAATGGAACAAGAATTTGAAATGAGTCTGGTAGGAAAATAACTTACTTTTTAGGATTACAAATCAAACAAACAAATTAGGGAAATTATATTTATCAGTAAAAATATAACAAAGAATTACTTAAAAAATTTGGGATGGAAAATACTAAAGAAATAAAAACACCCATGGTAGTTAACACTATTCTAGATGACGACCTAAATGGGAAACCAATTGACTTAAAATACTATAGGAGTGTTATAGGTAGCCTACTGCACTTAACTACAAGTCGACCCGATATTCTATTTGTAGTGGGTATGTGTGCTAGATGCCAAACCTGTGCTAAAGAATCTCATTTGACTCAAGTCAAAAGAATCTTTAGAAATCTTAAAAGAACAACAAATATAGGAATTTGGTATCCTATAACTAACAATTCTGAATTAATAGGGTATTTTGACTCAGATTATGCTAGATGAAAATTAGACCGCAAGAGCACAAGTGGTGGATATCAACTACTAGATCCATCACTTGTCAGCTGGTTTAATAGAAAGCAACACTGTGTTGCTCTGTCTACAACTGAGTTAGAATATATAACCATAAGAGATTGTGATGCCCAACTATTATGGATGATGCACACTTTAAAAGACTTTAACTTAAACATTACAAATGTAAAAGTATTAATTGACAATATTAGCTCAATTAATTTAACAAAAAAATCTGTGCATCATTCTAGACCCAAACACATTGAAATTAGGCACCACTTTATCTGGGATCATGTCACTAAATGAGACATTGAACTCAAGTACATTCAGTCCAAATCTAATTTAGCTGACATATTTACCAAACTCCTCCCTGAAAGTGAGTTTAGCAATCCACATAGAAAATTAGGAATGTGTTTAATAAACTAGGTCTCTTAAATTTCAAAAACTGTTTCTAAAAATAGTGTTTTCAAATTCTAGGATAAAATCTTTATTTTTTTTAAATCTTCCATTTCTAGAATTTTAAATTAGTTTTAGCTTTAGACTAGAACAATTCCTTAGAAAGCATGTTCCCTTAAGGCTAGTACTTGAGCATCTTGATAGATCGTTTGAAGCGATAAAGGGGGGGGTGAATATCGTGCTTTTTAAAACTAATCTTTTCTTTTATATCAAAGTCGTCCACAGCAAAAAGTAAAAAGAGACAGATTGTTTACTTCGTTCGGAGCCTAGCTCGACTCCTATTCGAAGGCTCGCGGTCCTTGACCGCACCGGTGAGCAAACCACTATAACTCTTCTTTCCGAAATTCTTCGAAAAGAAGCAGAACGTACAATGGAGCAAGATAGTAACACCCTACTATCTTGCTTAAATGAATTACAAATGCAAGCTTTAAAATAAATTTTACCGACAAATAAAATGGAGATTTAGCTTACGTCGGCACTTCCGGATGATGTAGCTTGCTGCACAGATGAAGACGAAACGTTTGCAGAGCAGGAATTTTGATCAGAAAAGTTGTTATTCTGGCCTCTGTCTTCGAGTCTGAATTTATAGGTGTACTGGAGGTTCGGTCGACCGATCCCTCTGTTCGGTCGACCGAACCCGCTCCCTTCCTTCCTGGCTGAAGTTCGAAGCTGGCTCGATCTTTTGCATTTACTAATGGTTTGGTCGACCAAACTCCTTTTTCGGTCTATCGAACAAGCTTTACCTTGTTCGTGAGAATCTGCCGTGATCTTGATTTAATGCAGCTTTAATGTTGATTGGATCGATCGACCGATCTCTCGGTTCGGTCGACCGATCATCCCTTCTTTCCTTTCCTTGCTGATCGGTGCTAACCAGCTGGCTTTGCTAAGTCACTAGGTTCGGTCGACCGATCTTACTGTTCGGTCAACCGATCAGGCTTTGATCTGATTCTGGCTCAGTTCTGATCTGGACTGACTTATGTGCTGATCTTACTTGATTCGATCGATCGATCCTCTGGTTCGATCGACCGATCCAACTTAACCTGCAAGACAGTGTTAAAAATAACCTGCAACACAGATGTTAGACCAACATAACCTACAACACAGATATTAGCACAATAGTATAATAATGAGAAATAAAAGAACAGTAGAACTGTTCTTGATCTCAACTTGGAAACCTTCCTGGTTTCTTCAGTTGGATCAGCGACCTAAGGTTGTTCCCTTCGGAAACCCGACCTCACTGTCGCTCCTCCAGTTTGTTTACCTCAACCTACCTGCCAAACTTTGATCCTCCAGATCTAGTTTGGACTTTTCACTTAGCCTTGATTGGCTCCCCAGGACTTTTCCTTCGATTTTCGGTCCTCCAGACCGCTCGATCACTCTGTTAAGCCTCGACCCACTTGGACTTGCACCTGGGTTCCAAGACTTGCTAAGATTTCTCCGCCTAGCTTCCAGCTAAGACTTTCCCGGTTGAGTAAACATCCTGCACACTCAGTCAACTTGTTAGATCATAATAAGACTTAACTTGAACCTTTGACAACATCAAAACTCAGGTTTGATTCTGGTGTAACAACCCAAATTTCTCCCTTTCGAGTCCCAAAAATAATTTAAAAATATTTAAAAATACTATAGAAAAATTCTAGAGATTTTTAGAAATTTTTAGAGTATTTTTATGCAATTTTTGGAGGTCGTTTGG
This sequence comes from Zingiber officinale, assembly GCF_018446385.1. Lineage (NCBI taxonomy): Eukaryota > Viridiplantae > Streptophyta > Magnoliopsida > Zingiberales > Zingiberaceae > Zingiber > Zingiber officinale. The sequence goes on along the minus strand of NC_055987.1, from coordinate 83,533,100 downwards.
TATTTTTACTAAACGAAAGAAGTTTTGACAAAAAAATATCCAAGCCGAGATTCGAACCATGGACCCCGGACCTGAACCGAGCCTTAACCGAATCCGGCTAACCAACTGCTCCGCAAACGTTTTGTTAAAGAAAATGGAGTGAAATATATATAAGCAGTAGTTAGGAACAATTAAAATAAATCGAAATAAAAAGGGCGCGGCTGAGGGATTGAAGCCGAGACCCTTTGATTCGGTTAAAAATCGGCTAACCAACTGGGCTAGCGATCGGTGCTAATTAGATAGGCAGCGACAAATATTTAAGCTATAGTTGAGACGTTTAAAATAAATTGGAATTAAAAGTGCGCGACTGAGGGATCGAAGCTGAGGCCTTTGACCCAAGCAAAACCCGCCTGACCAGCTGTGCTGGCGGCCGGTGTTAATTAAGGAAAGAGTAAATAATATTTAAGGTATAGTAATTAATAAAAATCTTAGTTATAAGAAAAGGCTTAAGTTTTTTCCCGAACCCTAAACTTTTCTCACCCGAACCTCTCTTCTCCTCTTACGCTCGCGTCGGTGCTTCTCGTCGGGCGAAACCGCAGCAGCAAGCAAGGGGAGTTCCGGCGGCCGACGAGGGTGTTCTCCGAAGATTTCTTCACCGTCGTGATCCTTGTGTCGAGGAGAAGCCAGGAGCACGAAGAGGGGGCCAAAATCGTCGAGATTTGGAGCTCACCCGAAACCCTAGAAGCCTCATTCTCGGCCGTAAGTCCAAGAAACTCAAGGGTAAGTTGCTCACTCACCTGCAGTAAGAGTAGTTCCGAGATTTTCTGCCCTTGTTGCTGTGAATTGAGGTTTCGGATATTTGTGTTCATGATTTCCAAAGCTTTCTGCCGTGTTGATTTTTGAAGCTTGCTGCTAGGGATATTAATTCCTGTTTGTGGATTCTTTCAAGCTTTAAAATTAGTACTGCAGCTTTTAAGTTAGATTTTTCTGTGGTGACCTTGATGAGCATGCTCTGCTCGTGTAGAGTTTTTCTTTCAGTTTTTTTTTAATTTTGCTGTAAAGACTTTTGGTTTAGGGTTTGCTGTCGTGAGACTCAAAGATAAGGAATCGGTTTGGTGTTATTGGTTCTCGTATTGACAGTGGAACTTTTGGACAAGATTGAAGTGTTTTAAGATGTTGGTCATTGTGTTGCACTACTGGTGTAGGCTGGGAAATGCTGGGCAGATTCGAAGGGATAGGTTTCAGTGTGTTAAGTGGATGTGTCTACAACATTCTCTTATGAAACTTGGATTGCACATGTACTACTTGAAGTTTTGAGTTGAGTCCTTTAAGAATAACAGTAGAGGAGCCATGCATGCTTACCGGTATTATATGATATGAATTGAATTGAGTTTATATTCTGTTTTTAAAGAATTTAGAATGTGTGGATTTCTTAAGTTATGGTTCTAAGTATATCATGTATCAACTCTTTGATAGCAGGATCATCCTTTTCTTTGATATCAGTTATAGATCTTTTGTTGAGATATTGGAACACGAATTGGAATATGCAGTTTAGTTGCATTGTGTAGCACCTGAGTTTGGATTTTTCCTTGCTGTAATAAAAAGAACAAGCCTTGCATAGGTTTAAATTTCAGCAGGTTCTAGTTTTGTTTGTGCTAAGCAATTTACATAAACGGATTTAGTTTTGGGAGTAGCAATTGGGAGGAAATAGAAGTAATAGCTTAGAACAAACGAAACAAGTTATATAGGATCCAAAAATTCTAGTGAGTTCTAGTTTAATAGAAGCACCCTTTCCTTATGCTTTGTTTTGTTGGAAACAATTCGGCATGTGTAGATCTATTGTAGTGCAGAATTTTAGTGTAGATCTTCTTATAGTGCAGAATTTTAGTGTCGTCTGAAGTTTGATTGATTAACTAGTTAGTTAGTCTAATTAAAAGGAGTATTGGAGTATTAATCCGATTAACAAGTATTAGATGAATTTATTGGGATTAATAATTCGATTAAAAACAAACTAGGAGATTGTTGGCATACTCACTGTAGATGTACCACTATGGTTTGGTAGTAAATATGTAACATGACTTCCTCTGTAAGGAAATATCAAAAAGGATGACATGGATTACATGTTTTCTGTAGATATACCTGATGTGTTTTGCCATTTATATGATGGGTTAAGTAGTAGATGATGGGTTAAGAATAGAACAACCCTTCCTTTGTGCATTTCTGCAGATACGGGCAGCTTCACTTGGAGCATAGAACAGCCCAGATTTATATGATGGGTTTAGTACCAACCAGGTTTTTACTAGCTAGTTAACTCAAATTGATCAATATATGTTGTTTAAAGCCCAGATTTATAGCGATGCACTGACATAAGCATCTGAAATCTAGGGTTAGGTCCTAAGCATCTCACCCATTCTGAATACCCAGTAGTCTAAGTCAAAATCTAGTCTATGTCTAAGGGCGTACATCAGAAAAAGATGAACTGGTCGCAAAACGCCCTGATCTCTAGATGATAAAGGATAAATGCAAGACACGATCATCTTATAAAAAGCGTTGTCTTTTGGACTAAGGGGTACAGTTGACATCTTTTTAGGACGAGGTCCCTCAAAGAAGTCAGCATACATGAGGTATAGAGTCAGATGAGAGAAAGGAGCATGTAACGGATCCGGAAGGGACGCACTAAAAAAGATACGGTTGACCAAAGGTCGGATCCGTAGAAATCGAAGGAACATGTCCATATCAAATAACATTTCTCGAGTAGCAACTCTAGTCCTATATGATGGGGATCAAGTTCACACAGATTATGATAAAACTCAGAACACAAAATAGGATTATATGCATGACGACAAAAGAGAATGTTGTCTAGTTGAAAGTGCTATGTGATGTCTATGACCTCAGGACAGAAAGTTTGATAAAATTGAAGATCTAGGCACCGCATTCCTATCACTTTAAATTTCTTATTATGAAAGGATTGACGCAATTCTTCGGTAGAGAACCTAGGGTCTTGGCTGAGATTAAGAGAGCTAGCCTCTCTTTGTGCAGTAGCTATACTTTTCTAACTAAAAAATAATAAAATGTAATAAATAACTTGCGTAAAAATATTAAAAGGAATAGAATAAAAGGAAGTTACCGAGGCATTTTCGAACGGAGAGAGGCTGGGATCGGCGAATAGAATAAGAAGTAGAAGAGAAGAGGAATGTGTTGGATGAGTTGTATGGATTCCCTGAATCTGTTTATATAGAGGGTGATCGGTCGACTGATCAAGGGTTCAGTCGACCGATCCCTTTATATCGCTATTATTTTTGATCGATGAGACACTGTTCGATTGACCAGACAACTGTTCGGTCGACAAATAAATTAACTTTCCAGAGATAAAGGGTAGGTGAAAATGTAAGTGAACGGATGGAGAATGAAGTTTTCCAGTTGTTGACCGCTTCCACTTTGGCTGGATCCACTTGAATACCTTCTTTGGAAATAATGTGACCTAAAAACGCCACCTGATTTAACCAGAACTCGCACTTTGAGAATTTAGCATAAAGCTGCTTCTGCTGAAGAGTCTGCAGTACTATCCTCAAGTGCGTGTCATGCTCCTCTGGGGTCCTTGAATAGACCAGAATGTCATCGATGAATACAATGACAAATTTGTCAAGATATTCTCTGAACACTCTGTTCATTAGGTCCATGAAGACCGCAGGTGCATTGGTCACTCCAAATGGCATAACTACAAACTCGTAGTGTCCATATCTGGTTCTGAATGCCGTTCTGGGTATATCTCTTTCTTTCACCTTCAGCTGATGGTACCCAGAGCGCAAGTCTATCTTTGAGAACACCATCGCTCCTCTTAACTGATCAAATAAGTCATCGATCCTGGGAAGGGGGTACTTGTTCTTGATTGTCACTTGATTCAAAGCTCTGTAGTCTATGCACATCCGCATTGTCCCATCTTTCTTCTTGACAAACAACACAGGAGCTCCCCAAGGTGAGTGACTAGGGCGAATGAAGCCTTTGTCCAGTAACTCCTGTAGTTGCTCTTGTAACTCCTTCAGCTCTGCTGGAGACATGCGATACGGAGCTTTTGAAATTGGACCGGTTCCAGGAACCAATTCAATCTCAAATTCCACCTCTCTGTTGGGAGGTAGTCCAGGTAGCTCTTCTGGAAATACTTCTGGATACTCGCATACTACCCGGACCTCCTCCTGCTTGAGTCCCTTCTCCTCTTCTGCCTTTACTATGTATGCAAGAAAACCTGCACACCCTTTAGCTAACATCTGGTGTGCTGCTAGGGATGAGAGGAGCTTCTGGGTCTTCTTCCTTGGCACTCCTGTGAACTCAAAAGTTGGCTCACCTTCTGGACTAAAAATTACTTTCTTTCTGCGGCAGTCCACTGAGGCACTGTACTTGCTGAGGAAATCCATACCAAAAATGATATCGAAATCCTGCATGGCGAGGACTATTAGATTTACATATAGCTCTCGGTCTGCAATTCTAACCAGTACAGCTCGGAGCCACTGATTGGATTCCATGACTTCCCCAGAAGGTAGGGTTGTCAGGAACTTGGAGTTCATACTTTCTGTAGGCACCTGTAAACTACTGGCAAAAGGTATCGATACAAAAGAATGGGTCGCCCCAGTGTCAAATAGTACAGTAGCTATGTGCTGGAAAATAACTACTTGACCTGTTACGACCGTGGAGGCACTAGCAGCTTCTTCTTTGGTGAGGGAGAATACTCTGGCACCATCAAAGGCTGGAACTGGTGGAGCTTCTAACCTTCCTTGACTAATATAGGGTCCCTCCAATGCTGCTCCCATGTGGTGCAACTGTGCAGGCTGGCCTCCATATTACAATGGTGTGGCTGAGGTGCTTTGAATTTATTAGGACACTCTTTAGCCATGTGTCCTTCCCGACCACAGGAGTAACATCCAGTCTTACCCAAAAGGCGGGCTCCTGGATGTGTTCTCCCACATTTGGGACAGGGAGGGAACTTGGTCTGCTTGTTTGCTGGTCCTCCCTTCTGGCCACCTCCTGTGTTCCACTGCTTCCTTTTACCTTTGCCTTTCCAGTTCTGCTTACTTGACTGTGACTTCTGGCTTCCTGCTGTCTTGTCCTCTGTCTTCACCGGCTTATGTTGTGCTCGTTGTGCTTTGATGTTGTTCATGTAATGTTCAGCAATTAATGCTCTACTGATCAATTCTTCGCCAGTCTGGGGTCGATGAGCTCCACTGCTCACATTCTCTCAGCATTACGAGCATCAGCTGACTCGCTCCTTCTCTGTACTCACTAGCTCCGGACAGAGACGAGCTAACTGTTGAACTTCTTGGCCGCTTCCTGACAGGTCACCTTGCTTGAACTCTATAAACTCCTCGTAGTGCTTGTTGGTGATCTGCAGGTGAAAGAACTCTTCATAAAACTCGACTGAAAATCAGCCCACTCATCCGATCAGCTGCTCTCTTGGTCTTTATCCTCTCCCACCACATACGAGCATCTCCAGACAGTCAGAAAGAGGCGCACTTGACCTTCTCGACTTCGGCGGTCAAGAAGCTCCATAGTGCTCTCTAGTGTTTTAAACCAAGCCTGGGCATCCCAGGGCTCAGTCTCTCTGGTTTCAGCTTCAGCCACTGTATAAGATAAGCTTCTGGTCTCTGGGGTGCTGTGACGGTTCCCTGAGTAGCTGGTGGAGTCTCAGTTACCACTGGAGTCTCTGCAGCGACAACTGGAGGAGGGGGAGGAACTGCTTGCTGGTTTGCCATCAGATTGGCAATCACTTGCTGCTGCTCTGCTACTTGCCTCTGGAGCTGAGCAACCACTTCAGAAAGGTTGGGCTCAGTTGCTCTAGGCACTTCGTTCTCTTGGGCTGGTTCCTCAGTGTGAGTAGCACGGGGACGTCCTCTTCTTGCCATCTAATTATGAAAGGTAAAGGCTTGATATCTTACTTTAACCCTTCTAATCATACTTAAATATGAATAAATAAAAGGGAAACTAAATCTTCTATCTTACTTTAGTACTAAAAAGGAAAGTACTCTATACTGCAGTAAAAATAAGGAAAGCAGAAATAAGAAAGGAATTTAAACACTTTCTTACTTGGAGACGGCGAGGATGATGCTGATGTGTGTGTGATGCTGGAGAATGGAACACTGCTCTGATACCAACTGTAACAACCACCCTTTCTTACCACTACTCTCTAAGGGAGATTGTTACCTAACTATAACTTCCCTCCTAGTGGCACTGACTCTATAATTAGAGTCAGGTAGATTTTATCACAGTTCAGAGGGATTCCCACCGAAAAATTCGGCAGAGTCTCCCCTGTACCGGTGACCAAATCCACAATACATAAAAGATATACACAGCCACATGCGGCTGGATCACAATATTCTTCACAACCACGCATTAATAAATCATATTCTAATCAAAAACTAAACTAGCAATAAGAATTAAACTCAAAACTCTCAGAACAAAGCATAACAAGCTACAACGCACTTCAAACTCAAGCATAAACTCATAATTTCTTAACAGAAATAAGGAAAATGAACTAGACATAAACTCTAAATAAATAAGTCTTGCTAATCCCCTCTGGACCTCTCCATAGTTCAGTCACCACACACATCCATCATCACCACCACCCTGTCGCCTCCCTTCATATCTTAGCTTTTCCTTTATCTGCAGTAGGAGGAAAAGAAAAGTATCTATAAGCGAAAACGCTTAGTAAGTACTAATCTATCTCACAAAACTCGAAAAGCATAAATGAAATGCATAAGTGCTGAAACTGAAATAATAATAAAGCTATCTGCATGTGCTCATGGTATACAGAAAATGAACAGAATACAAATCATACTCAGTATCAAGCAGGATAACAAGAAACTAACAATGTAAACTTAGAATCAAAGAAACTAACCATTCTTATCTATTCTAAGCTTGGAACTTATTTCATTTCTTGTATCCTTGTGTTAGAAATTAATCTTCTAATTTCTATCTTTTACTTTCTTCTTCTTTCTTTCTTTCTTTACTTTACTTCTTTACTTTTCTATACTTTTCTTTACTTTGGGTTTTCTTTTCTTGGGCCCAGGCCTAGTACCAACTCATGCGCGTTCCCTAATAGGTTGGGGTTGCGAGCCACCAATCCTAAAAGAGCAGACCTCGGTCTACCAGGGCCAAGACCTCGGAAATGGTCACCTGGATTTGTTTAACGACAAGCTCTTGGATGTCGGGTACTAGCCTCTTGCTTTACTTACTTGTTATCTTTCTTTAATTAGACCTTGGTCTTTTCTTTACTCATACTTCTCATAATCCTTTACTAGAGCTTATTAGAATCCTTTAGATATATATCTAACAAGTATAGGATTACGACTAACCAAGCATGCTATACAAAAATAACACAAAGGAAAACAAATCTGAACTCCCTAAGCCTGTTATAAAATAGAGCAAAGGAAAGCAAATCTGGACTTTCTAAACATGCTATAAAATAGAGGAAAAGAAAGCACATATGGACTTACTAATCATGCTATAAAAACATGGCATAGAATGCTACTTTAGTGCTTCTAAACATGCTGTAAAAATAGGCAAAGAATGCTACTTAAATACTTCTAAACATGCTGTAATAACAGGGCAAAAGAATGCAACTTCAGTGCTTCTAAACATGCTGTGAAACTAGGCAAAGAATGCTACTTTAATGCTTCTAAACATGCTGTAATAACAGGGCAAAAGAATGCAACTTTGAGCTAGGACTAGAGGGCTGTTCGTACATCAAAGAATTCGAAAACAGAACTACTATGGCAGGAAATGCTCTAATCTGCATGGTATAAAGAACTAACAGCATTGGCAGAACATGCTACCACTTAACTGCATAAAGAAATTAACAGAACAAGCAAGAAGCGCTACAAGCTACAAGGTATAAGGGAATTAATAGCACAAGACAGCTACATATCAACCCCTAAACCACAAGTACTCTTCACGCAGTGTGCCACGGCAACAGGGAACAACAGGAAACCAATGCTAGCTTCCATGTAACCCGATTATGCCAACTAAAATACTAAGTTCAAGCCTGAAGAACAATCCTCATAGCCCTGCTGGAAACTCTACATGAACTGTACTACTTGGAAATGCAAACTTCGAAACTGTAAGTCACCACCTACAAACAAAAGCTTCTTAAAACCTGCTGTGCTTAGCAAAAATCCAACCTAATCCTTAAACGAATCAATAAGGACTCTGTTCCCGCTCGGCAAGGAAAAGAAGGAAGCAAAAATCGCGGAGCTACTCCTACCACAGGTGAGTAGTACTTACAATGCCTTCTTGGACTTACAACCGGAAGGAGAGGGCTGCTAGGGTTCGGCGAGACTTGAAATCACCGCGCCTTCTTCGCGTCTACGTGCTCTTCACGTCGAGGAGGTCACGAGGATGAGAAGGATTCTCCGAAAAACCCCTCGCCGGCAGCCGGAGGAAGTGCCCTAACTCGGCTTCGTCTTCGCCCAAGCACAGCGCCGTCGCACGCGTCGGGAGAAAGGAACGAGAAGAAAAGGGATTAGGGCTCGGGGAAAGAAATTAACCCTTTATAACCTATTTAATTTCTGATCCTTACTATAACTTAAACCTATTTCTCCTCATACTTGGTTAACAAAGTGTGCGCAGCCCAGTTGGTTTGCTGTGTCCGGTTGGGTTTGGTTCGGCCGGAGGTCACGGGTTCGAGCTTCGGTTTTGACAAATTTTTGTCAAAATTTCTTTCTTTTTGTAAACATACTAAACGACCTCCAAAAATTACGTAAAAATACTCTAAAAATCCCTAAAAATCGCTAGAATATTTTAAAGGTATTTACCAATATTTTTATGGACTTTTAGAACTTGAAATAGGGAAAATTGGGTTGTTACAAACGATGCTAAGGAGCTTTGGAGCAAATTGGCAACAATCCATGAAGAACCCTCCACTGTACCGAATCAAGAGGAATCCAAAGAGGGCGACTCATTGGAGCAAGATCAAGAGGAGGACTCCGAAGTTGAGAGATACTCAACTTCTGAAGAAGAGGATGAAGAAGCTTCCACCTCCACGGATCAAGTCAAATCTATTGGAGGAGTATCATCTTCGGATCAAGAGGAAGCCTCTACCTCCGGATCAAAAGGAGAAGATGTCACCCCTACAAGCAAAGGTATAACAATTTCAATTACTAATAAAAATCATATTATATGCTTTGAATGTAGGGAAAAAGGTATTACAAAAGTAAATGCCCTAAATTGGCCAAGAAGAAGGGCCAAGTGGCACAAAAGGGCAAGGAGAAGCCCAAGGAGACCACTCCCAGAACAAAGAAGAGCAAGGAGCATATTATGTGCTTCTCTTGCAATCAAAAGGGGCATTACCGAAGTCAATGCCCTAAGGGGAAGAAGGTGGTCAAGGCTCAAGGAGGAATCACAATTCAAGGGGGAGCCTCCAAGGTAAAAAGGAAGGTATCGTTCATTGAACCTACCCCCTTTAATAATGGTAAAAAGCATGATAGTTCTAATCTATATCATTTTAATGCTATTTACCATGAAAATAGGAGGCATGATAAGGTTAAGGAAAATCATGTAGTTTATCATGCTAAAACCCCTCAACCTAGGGCTAGGAATGTAGATAAAATTCTAGGCAAGAACTCCAAGGATTTTAGCTACAAGCCTAGAAACAAAAATGCTCATGGATTTAATGGCAAACCAAAAACTAAGGACTTAGTGATGGAAAATCAAGTCTTGAGGTCAAGACTTGACAAACTAGAAAAGACCCTAAAAAGGATGAAAAATATCCTTAAAGGGCAAAATAAGCAAAATCTAGGTTTAGGACAACAAGGGTCATCCAAGGGCCATAGAGGTTTTGGATACAAACCTAAAATAAAAAAGGATGCACCTACTTACCATAGAGTTCCATATAGCTATGGAACCAACCCTAAGTCTAGAGGTCAAGTCAAGGATACAAGGGAAGTTATCCCTAGAAGTATCTTTGCAACGACAAACGTGACTAAGACTTCTAAGAAGTCTAAGAAAGTCACAAACAAGGTTACAAGGGAAGCAATCCCTAAAGTTGACCTAGAAAAGGTGGCCAAGGCTTCTAAGAAGCCAAACAAGGTCACTAGGAAGGTATCTAGGGGAGTTATCCCTAGTGAATACCTAGAGCATCCAAGGAGCACCAATAGATTTTGGGTTCCTAGGAGCATCTTCTCTACCCCATAGATGGGTTAGAGAGTGTCAACTCTAAGAAGAAGGGTAGTTAACCCAACTTTGAAGAAATTGACACTCAAGGAGCATTTTCAAAGTTATTATTAACCTTTGAAAATGAAATAGATTTATGATTTACTCTTTGAAAGAGTAAAATGTGCCAAATTTGAGAAGTTTTGATTCTATTTTAAAATGACACATATTGGAAAATCATAAGAACTACCAAGTTGGGATTTTGGTATGTTCTTAGGAAATTAAAGGCAATTTGAGCCTTAATTTAAAATGCTACTCTTGTGGAAAAATGAAATATGTCAACATTTGAGGAATAAACTTAATTTCAATTGGCATAAATTAATCAAGAGAATTAGAAATGTCCATTTAGGTTTTGGCATTTTCTTGAAGCACTTTTGGGCAATCTAGGTTTAATTTTTAAGTTAGCTAAGATTAAGGATACTTAGATATGTAATCTAGGCAATTTTATTTATGCTAAACCTTGCCATGTTATGTTTGCCCATCACATGCCATAACACCATATTTAGTTTTATATTTTTCATTCATGACTTATTATGAAAAATACAAAAATATCATGTCATGTCATATATACATCATGTAATTATAGGAATCTTTCTTTTGAAAGCTATTTCATTTTTATGTATGTCATAACATTATTGTAAAATACCGGAAAAATGGCGAATATTGATAAGAGAATTTTCCGGAATTTTTAGAAATTTTTCGGAAATTTTTCGGAACTCGTATGGACGAGTTAACGGGGATAAAAATGGGGCCCGGGAAAGCCTGTTTAGGCTACCCAATTTAAGTGAGGAAAAGTTGAAATTATTTATTTATTTCTTTTTCTTTCCTTGTTTTCGCCGAAACCTCTCCCCCCGTGCGTCCTTCTCTTCTTCCCCCGCCGAACCCATGCGCCGACGCCGAACATTCTTCTCCCGATCTTCTGTCCTAACCGCCACGAGAGCACCGCCGACTCCTCCTCTCGACCAATCTATCCTCGCCGGCCGACGAGAGCCAAGGATAAAGCCCTGTCGTCGGCCACACACCGAGCCCTAGGTCTTTCTCTCTCGGCGTCGGTTGCTTTTTCCTCCGGTACCGGAGCCGTGGCCGAGGGATGTGCTTCTCCTCCCTTGCTGGTGCTCTCGGTTTTCCCTATGCCTCATCGCCTCCTCGCCACAGAGATCTTCCTCCGCCGATTCTTCCTCATCCATTCGGAGCCGCGCGCCGATCACCGGCCACGGGAGCCAGTGCTGATCGTCGGCTGACAACGTGCCCTAATGCTGGTACAGATTCATCACCTTCACTCTCGAGCCGTGCCCTAGCTTTGATGGAGGTGGACGAGCCCTAGATTCGATCTCTGCGCTTTGTCCAATTTTGGTGAGGAGGATCACTACCGGAGTAGTGGTTGAAGGCTCCGATCTATCCACTCCCTTCTCTAGATTTGAAGAGCAGCCACCAGGTTTTCTCCGCGCATAGGAGGTTACGATCCAATTTATATAACTGGTATTTTGTTGAATGTTGTCCAGCAAGTATTGATTTGTGGTATTTGGTATAAGGGCAGGAGCTGCACCTCCAACGGCACTTCGAGTTATCAAGGGTGTTTCTTACTTGGGGTAAGTTGTTAGCATAAAGGTTATGGATTTAAGGTTAGGGTTTAAATATATATATATATATATATATTGATTTCGACTTGTAGGTCAACGGCTTCATCCAGCTTTCGGTCACACTAATCTCAAGTCAACAGTGGAGAATCCAGAATTTGAGTGAGTTTTTGGATTAAGGTAAATGCATTGATGTTAGTGTGAAAAGGATTACATGGTTAAATGTTATTCATCTTGCTCGTTAGGTTTAAACAGATGATGGACTAATTAGGGTTAAAGAAATGAACCCTAGTTAACTATTGGATTTAGTTTAGGTAGACAAGTGGTTATGTTGATTAGGGTTTTCCCTAATTTAGTCTCGTGGATTTTATTTAGCTATTTAAATTCTTATGAGTGTTAGCTAAATAAAAATATATATTGATTGACACAGGACCTTGACGCGAGACGATATCTCAACGTCAGATTTGGACCGGATACGATCCTTCCTATTGGAGGCGGGTACCTTGACTTATCTTTTTGATATGTCTTGTTGATATGTCTAGTAGGTCATAGCTTTTAGTAATAATTATGTTCGTCATTATTTTGGTATGTCACTTTTGGATACCTGTTACATGCTTGTTTGCTCATCTATTATGCATTTTATGCTAGTACCCACATGATTATATATATATGCTCAGAGGGGTAGTGACATACCATGCTTGTTCTGTTCAGGACCTAGGTTTTTGATATCCTATCTGACCTGTGTACTTTAGATCTTCGTATTTGACCATCGATATTATGATACTCATTTTATGTATATGGATATGATTATGCTGATCAGTTTATTGCCATGCTTAGTGTCATGCATCATGATTGCATGCTGCGCGATTGTCGGCTCCACTATGGTTGAGCACATCGCCAGTTACATGTACTGCACGCACCACCACTCATGGATTAGTGGTATATCAGACAGGTGTGTAGCGGTTCTGCTGTTTGGCTCTGTTGGTCTGAGGACTCAGCGTGGTAGCCGGCAGACAGTTCTGCTCTGTTTGGCTCCATTGGCATTTAGTGTAGCAGCGTGGTAGCCGACAGACGGTGGACTCTGTTTGGCTCCGTTGGTCAGGTGACTCAGCGTGGTAGACGGCAGAGATACCTCCCCGTCATCGTGTACCGGGAGATGAGAGCATTGAGCTCCCCCATTTATGATTTGGGGTCAGAGGACAGAAGTACTCCGACAGCATCCCGTCCACTCAGTCACTCATCAGGTGTAGTGATGGTAGAGTGCACGGTTGTCACAGCCTACCCACTCGGTCTCACCATTGTGTGTGAGATGACTAACTGGCGTCAGGGGTGACCAGGACGCATCATTGGCATCATACGTATTTATACATTTACTGCTTGTGTTTGCTGCACTTATATGCTGCATTTGGATGGATGCATATGTTTGACATGCATACAGGATTTATGACACTTCCGGTCTGACGACCTGATTATTCTGATAGGTGGCCCTGGTGAGTACAGTACTCTTCAGCCTTTTCTATTATGCATTACGTTCTTTTGTTCAGGAGACTGTACTCTATAGTTATTACTATTTGTTATAGTTTACTATACATGTCAACTAGGTATCTGCTGAGTTGTTGAACTCACCCCCGTGGACACTATCTTTTTCAGGTACTAGGTTATTTATGGAGATGCTTGGAGTATCCTGGCTGCCGGTCCCCATGTCACATCAGAAGACCTGTCTCTGCCTTTGTTTATTGTTATTTTTGGTATATGTATTTGTGTACTTAGCTTTGTGTTCCGGTTTTGTGTTCGGAGTGTTGTTTTGGTTGTGTGGTGTAAGCCTAACCGGCTAGCAGTGTTTTATTTGGTTTTGTATGGGCTTGTATTTTATGTTTATCCACTGTATTGGTTTTGTTTTAGCCGTGTAGGCTGATGATATATATATAACTGCGTGGATGTGTGTATATTCCAACCGTCTGTGGCTGATGTATATTATGCCTGTAGAAATGCTTCAGATTGTCACCTGTACAGGGGAGGTGCTGCTGAAATTTCTTCGGACAGGGACTCCTCTGGGGCGTGACAATTATCATGCGTTATGTTTAATTCCTTAAAAGCAAGGACAAATGGCATTTATCAACAAGTGTTTTCAACAAGTGTTGTCAACAAGTGGTATTAACAAGTAACATCCTAAGTGGATGTTCAATATCCACAAAATGCCTAGATAGATATGCATGATCCCTATATTAGGGCAAAACCAAACTTTATATCTCACAAAGACCAATAAGATGACTTGCATGTGTTTTAGTGCACATTAGATACAAGTGAGATGTTAGGATGATGAACAAAACTCAAGATGTTGATTTAGTGCATTCTTTTGAGTTTTAAGTTCATCAAAACATATAGTTATGTGTTCCCATCATTGGGAAAGCTAATGTACAAGTAATGTGCATTAAGCCCAAGGAATATGGTGGGATATTGGTTTTGGAAATGTTTTTGAAATAATTTTGGAAAACCTTGGTGAAGGCTATCTTTTGATAGTAATCACCATTGAATAGTTAGACATAAACTTGAAGAAAACACTAAAGTTTTTGCAAGTTCTCAAGTTTGTGTCAATCTTTGAAAATATGATGTATTTTCATAGAAAACTATTTTTCCATGATAAATTATACCCTAAATAATGTCTACACAAATTTTTACGATTTTTGGAATTTTGTAGAATTTTCTAGGGGTCTCTGAAATTGGCTGAAATTGAATTTCAGCAATTTCAGGCCTTCAATCGATCAGTGGATCGATTGGAGTGCCTTAATCGATCAACCGATCGATTGAGAAGGCATTTCTCGCGAGCAGAAGCTCGCTGGATCGATCAGCCGATCGATCCAAGAAGACTGAATCGATCAGTGGATCGATTCAGCAGGATTCAATCGATTGGAACCCAACTCCAATCGATCCAGGATGCTGATTTTGGCTGAGAAAGCTGATTTCAGCATTTTGAACCTTGTTTAGTCAGAGTAACCATTCCAAACCCCTGAAAATACATTTGTATACATAAAAAGGGTGTTTTCGTGTGGAAAACAAGGATGGATTGGTTAAGGAAGGCTAAGTTGAAGTTTAGGTTGAGGTTTGTTTCAAATTTTGAATATTTGAACCTCAAAACTTCTAAAATTGGGTTTCCTAAAGTTTTAGGGATTCTAAGTCATTGTTGGTGCAATGACAGAAGTTACCACCATGTTTTTAGGGGAAGGGACTCTTTAAAGACATGAAAAATATTTTTCATGAACCTTGGAAGGTAGTTAACCTTCCGTTAAGAACATGCTCAAGGTTGAGCGTTTGAACTTTAATGGGGAGTGGATATCCTCATTGTTCAAGTGGTTTCAAGTAGATAATGCTCAAGGATGGGCATTTGCCTACCTTGGGGGAGAATGTAGGGTTAAGGATAATGAAGGGTATGGGATCTTCATTATCGTGTTGATCACAACGAGTGAAGTTGTGAACAACGATGAACAACTCTTCAGGGGGAGAGTTTTCAACAAGTGAATTTGTTGATGTGTGCCCAAAAATGGGGCATGGTTTGATGTGTGCCAATAGGGGGAGAATGAAAGGGAGTAAGTTAGGCTTTCATTACCTAGAGGGAGTTTGCCCTCTTAGGGGGAAAATGAAGGGCTTAATTTATGTATTCATTACCTAGTGGCATGAAGAAGGTTTAGGCTATGGGATTAGCCTAACTTACATGTGGTATTGTAAGTGATAGTGTTGGTATTGTCAAACATCAAAAAGGGGGAGATTGTTGGTGCAACATCCCTCAGGTCAAGGTTGACCTAGTTGACCAAGCTTGAGTCTTGGTTTGGGTTTCGATGTTTGACAATACAAGGTTGATTGAAGAAGAGTCAAGTAGGTCAAGGATGACCGGATACTTGACTGGGAAGTCCTAACTGGGATGTTAGGCAGAAGAAAATCCTGGTGAGTGAAGCCAGGCAGAAGAGACCTGGTGAGTGAAGCCAGGCAGAAGAAAATCCTGGTGAGTGAAGCCAGGTGAAAATCCTAATGAGTGAAGCTAGGTGAAAGACCTGGTGAGTGAAGCCAGGCAGAAGAGAAGACCTGGTGAGTGAAGCTAGGCAGATTGGAAGTTCTGGTGAGTGAAGCCAGGCACGGGGAAATCTAGATGGGTCAAGATTGACCAGACATCTGGTGGAAGTCCAAGTAGGTCAAGGGAGTGACCGGATACTTGGTACGAAGAGAAAAGTCCAAGTGGGTCAAAGGGATTGACCGGACACTTGGTGGGGGGTCTCGGCAGGTCAAGGGAGTGACCAGATGCTAGGCATGATATACCAACAGGTCAAGGTTGACCGAATGTTGGTTTGAGAGGCTTGGGACTTGGTTTTGGGCAAAAACCAAGAGCTGGATCGATCAGTGGATCGATCCAGGCTTTTCCCAGCTAACAGAAAGCCTTTGGATCGATCAGTGGATCGATCCAGGCCTTTCCCAGCGAACAGAGAGCCTCTCTGGATCGATCAGTGGATCGATCCAGAGGTCCCAATCGATCAGCCGATCGATTGGGACGCAGCTGGTTCGCGCGATAAGAGCTAGATCGATCCGTGGATCGATCCAGGCGTTTTCCCATAGCACAGAGGCGCTCTGAGTCGATCCGTGGATCGATCCAAAGCCTCCCCGATCGATTGGGAGCTTTCGAATCGATCGGGATCCGACCGTTGCGTCGTATTTGAGCTGCAGGCGTGCGATGGCTGCGGTAGAACTTTACGATTTCATCTCAGATCAACACAGCGACTTCTCCACACTTCTCTCAAGCTCAGATCGCCAGTTCTTGAAGGTTCTTGGAGGTTTCCCAAGTCAAGAGGCGGATCAAAAGGAAGAAGAAGAAGTTAGGGTTAGGGTTTTTATTGCACATCTTGTAAGCTTTTGCTTATCTTGTATTTCCCTTTCTTCTTCTTGTATTGAGAGTGTTGTAGGGCTTCTCCGCCTTTGGTAGTTACCATAAAGGAGTGTTATTCATAGTGGAGGGTGCGTGAGTAGGTGTGGATCCTTGGACTAGTCACCTCTTGTGAGGTGGATACCAAGTAAACCATCCTTGTTAGCGTTGTATGCTTTTGTTTCTTATATTTCCGCTGCATATCTCTGAAGAAACGAGCAACGCCGACGACGAGCATGCAAAGAGCTATTCACCCCCCTCTAGCTACTTTTCGGACCCAACAGACGGAATATTTAGAGTTACAGTTTTTTTTTTATTTTATGTTTTTTAAAATAATTTAATAATTAAGTTTTAGAATAATTTTAAATTTAAGTTTAAATAGTTTTGAATAAATTTAAAATGATTTTTAATTAGTTTAAAATAAGTATAAAATAATTTAAAATAATGTTAATTAGGTTTTAAAAGTTTTTAAAATATTTTTTATATTTAAATTAATTTTTAATTAACTTTAAATTAATTTATAAATAAGTTTAAAATAAATTTTAATTAAGTTTAAATTAATTTTTAATTAGTTTAAAATAATTTTTAATTAAGTTTAAATTATATTTAAATAAGCTTAAAATAATTTTTAATTAAGTTTAAAATTATTTTTAAATAATTTTAAAATAATTTTTTTAATTAAATAAGTTTAAGTTAATTTTTTAAATAAGTTTAAAAAAATGTTTTTAATTAATTTTTTAAATAAATTTAAATTAATAATAATTTTTAATTAAATTTTAAATAAGTTTAAATTAGTTTAAAATCATTTTTAAATAAGTTTAAATTAGTTTAAAATAATTTTTAATTAATTTTTAAATAAGTTTAAATTAGTTTAAAATAATTTTTAATTAATTTTTAAATAAGTTTAAAATAATTTTAAAATAAGATTAAATAAATTATAAATTTTAATTAATTTTTTAAATAGGTTTAAATTAGTTTAAAATAATTTTTAATTAATTTTTAATTAATTTTTAAATAAGTTCAAAATAATTTTTAAATAATTTTTAAATAAGTTTAAATTAATTTTTTAATTAATTTTTAAATAAGTTTAAATTAATTTTTAATTAATTTTTAAATAAGTTTAAATTAATAATTTTTTTTAATTAATTTTTAATTAATTTGTAAATAAGTTTAAATTAATTTTTAATTAATTTTTAAATAAGTTTAAATTAATAATATTTTTTAATTAATTTTTAAATAAGTTTAAAATAATTTTTAATTAATTTTTAAATAAGTTTAAATTAATTTTTTAATTAATTTTTAAATAAGTTTAAAATAAATTTTTAATTAATTTTTAAATAAGTTTAAATTAATATTTAAAATAAGTTTAAATTAATTTAGTTCAAAATTAAGTTTAAATTGGGTTTGATAATTAATTGAATTTGTTTAGGTTTGAATTAGGTTTGATAATTAATTGAATTTGATTAGGTTTGAATAATTAATTGAAAAAGGTTATTGAACGCATGTTAGATTCAAATTTAGTTTTGGGTTAATCAAGCAGACTTCATAAGGATAAGCTTTCAGTTCAGTGGCGAGGCATACGGCTTACTTGGATATCATTATACCACTTGCTGAAGGCTTTCCAAACTGTTCTCGCCCAAAAAACTTAATACTAAATTTTGATCTAACTAGCCTATGTTTGACTGGGGTAGCTTCGGTCAGATCCACTAAGTTTAGTGCACCAGGTAGAATTTCATATTCAACCTAGACATGCCTTCGATAAAGTTTCCTTGACGTACTATCATCCCAATCCATTCCGGTGCTATGTTGTTAGGGTTTGGTAAACCTTTTTCTTCTAACCGTTCTAAGCAGAAATGAACCTAGTCCTAAGTATTGAGTTTTGTTTAATCAAGTTGGTTGGATTGTTTTTCTAATTGCTCCCCCTGAGTCATAGCTTAGATAAGGTCTATCTAAATAATGGATTTGACTCTTAAGGACCAAGTAGTGGTTTGGTTTAATTGGTTTGGTTAAGTGTTTGGTTTGAACCCATGCTTGGACTTGACTTCTAACATTTTGACTGATTAGGGGCATGTATGATTTGTTTGTTTTGTTTAATTTATAGCCAAGCCCCGATTTGTTGTACACAACTCGTTGCGAACCAAGTACCATATTTAGACACTTGGATCCCATTTCGAACTTTTCCAACGTTTTCTTGAGTCGCTCGACTTGACCTTTCAAGTTGGAATTTTCTTCCTCAAGTTTTTCAACTTGAGTCGAAGTTCCGACTTGAACTTGGTTAGTCGAGTCACTCAAGCTAACTTGTTGCTTAAGGTGGTCTATTTCCTTAAGTAACAAGTTATTTTGTTTTTCCGATTTTGCTAATTTTTTAAACAAACATTTAACTACTTTAAGCAAATTTGACTTAGAATAAATTGTTACCATATTAGGATCTCCGGATTCGCGATCTTCCTCGGATTCGTACTCTTCATCTGACTCGGAGTCGGAATCTTCGTTTCTTGCCATAAATGCAAGATGACCCGAGTGCTTCGTTTGTTCCGCGTCGGATTCGTCGGAAGAAGTTTCGTCCCATGTTGCTTGAAGCGCTTTCTTCCGTCTTGTCGATTTGGATCTTTCTTCTTTTCGATTTGGGCATTCGTTTTTGAAATTCCCCTTCTTGTTGCATCCATAACAAATCATTTCTGATTTGTTTTGGATCTGGTTCGGTGGAGTCTTTTTGGTGCTTCTTCTGAACTTCTTCTTAGTCAACAACCTTCGGACCATGTTGACTAATTCTTCTTCGTTTGTTGAGTCTGAGTCTGACTCACTTTCAGACTCGATCTTTGTTTTTGATTTTGCTTCCTTGCTTGGACCTGCATACAAAGCAACTCCTTTCTCGACATGGCTCATGTTAAATTGCTCGTGTAATTCCAACTCGCAAAACAATTCATCTAACTTAAGAATTGAAAGATCCTTAGAAACTTTGTAGGCATCTACAATTGATGCCCACAAAGCATTTCTCGGAAAGGCGTTCAAAGCGTACCTTATTGTGTCGCGATTTTCGAGATTGTGTCCAATCAGGTGAAGGTCGTTGAGGATGTCCTTCAGTCGAGCGTGTAGTTGCGAGGCCGTCTCTCCAGGAAACATTTTTATATTTAACAAATTATTTAAAAGTAGATCTCATTTGTTTACCTTCGAGTCGTCTGTTCCTTCGTGTAGTTTTACTATCGATTCCCATAATTCTTTGGCGTTGTCGTAGGGACCAACTCTATTCAACTCCTCCATCATGAGCCCGCACTGAATGGTATTGATTACTTTACAGTTCAGTTGTGCCTTCTTGACCATCTGAGGAGTCCATTCTTCTGGTTCTAGGGTTACTCCGTCCTTCATTGGGGGAGTATAGCCTTTCAAAACTGTGAACCAAAGCTCAATGTCGGACTTTAAGTAGCACTCCATCCTATTCTTCCAGTAACTGAAATTTTCTCCTTTGAATAGTGGAGGTCAGACCGTACTATAGCCTTCTTGATATGAGTTCATCATCCTTGCAAGAAAAAATTAAGAAAAATATTTCCAAGGCACTCGTCTTGGGATTAGTAGTGCTTGAGAAGAGAATAGAATAAAAAAAAATATTTCTAACAGAAAAGAAAAGGTTTTAAAAATGCTTTGAAAATCGGTTAAGAAATTTCAGAGCTAACCAGCTCTGATACCAATTGATAGATAGTTTGAAGCGATAGAGGGGGGGGGGGGGGGGGGGGGGGTGAATATCGCGCATTTTAAAACTAATCTTTTCTTTTATATCAAAGTCATGCACAACCGAAAGTAAAAAGAGACAGATTGTTTACTTCGTTCGGAGCCTAGCTCGACTCCTACTCGAAGGCTCGCG
This sequence comes from Zingiber officinale, assembly GCF_018446385.1. Lineage (NCBI taxonomy): Eukaryota > Viridiplantae > Streptophyta > Magnoliopsida > Zingiberales > Zingiberaceae > Zingiber > Zingiber officinale. Next base: position 83,512,582 of record NC_055987.1, on the reverse strand, counting down.
ATCCTTGACCGCACCGGTGAGCAAACAACTATAACTCTTCTTTCCGAAATTCTTCGGAAAGAAGCAGAACGTACAATGGAGCAAGATAGTAACACCCTACTATCTTGCTTAAATGAATTACAAATGCAAGCTTTAAAATAAATTTTACCGACAAATAAAATGGAGATTTAGCTTAGGTCGGCACTTCTGGATGATGTAGCTTGCTGCACAGATGAAGACGAGACGTTTGCAGAGCAGGAATTTTGATCAGAAAAGTTGTTATTCTGACCTATGTCTTCGAGTATGAATTTATAGGTGTACTGGAGGTTCGGTTGACCGATCCCTCTGTTCGGTCGACCGAACCCGCTCCCTTCCTTCCTGGCTGAAGTTCGAAGCTGGCTCGATCTTTTGCATTTACTAATGGTTCGGTCGACCGAACCCCTTTTTCGGTCAACCGAACAAGCTTTACCTTGTTCGTCAGAATCTGTCGTGATCTTGATTTAATGTAGCTTTAATGTTGATTGGATCGATCGACCGATCTCTGGGTTCGGTCGACCGATCAGCTCTTCTTTCCTTTCCTTGCTGATCGGTGCTAACCAGCTGGCTTTGCTGAGTCACTAGGTTCGGTCGATCGATCTTACTGTTTGGTCGACCGATCAGGCTTTGATCTGATTCTGGCTCAGTTCTGATCTGGACTGACTTATGTGCTGATCTTACTTGGTTCGGTCGACCGATCCAACTTAACCTGCAAGACAGTGTTAAAAATAACCTGCAACACAGATGTTAGACCAACACAACCTGCAACACAGATATTAGCACAATAGTATAATAATGAGAAATAAAAGAACTGTAGAACTATTCTTGATCTCAACTTGGAAACCTTCCTGGTTTCTTCAGTTGGATCAGCGACCTAAGGTTGTTCCCTTCGGAAACCCGACCTCACTGTCGCTCCTCCAGTTTGTTTACCTCAACCTACCTACCAAACTTTGATCCTCCAGATCTAGTTTGGACTTTTCACTCAGCCTTGATTGGCTCCCCAGGACTTTTCCTTCGATCTTCGGTCCTCCAGACCTCTCGATCACTCTACCAAGCCTCGACCCACTTGGACTTGCACCTGGGTTCCACGACCTGCTAAGATTTCTCCGCCTAGCCTCCAGCTAGGACTCTCCCAGTTGAGTAAACATCCTGCACACTCAGTCAACTTGTTAGATCATAACAAGACTTAACTTGAACCTTTGACAATATCAAAACTCAGGTTTGATTCTGGTGCAGCTTGCACCAACACATCTCACCAACACCCTAGGATTCCATTGTTTATGATTGTAGAACATAGAAAGGGGTGAGATGCATAGGCAAATTGCCTGGACTTTAGATGCTTATTTCAGTGCATCGACATAAATCTGGGCGTTAAATACAAAACAGATATTAATCAGGTTAAGTCGTTCAGTTTAGTCAAACACTAACTGATGATGATTAGACTTAACGTGACTAACCAAGTGAAAACTGCTATCATCTAATAGTCAATAAATAGCTAATTGGTTAGACAGCTTTTGTAATGTCAGGTTCAGGGGGAGGATTAATTGTTCTTATACCTACTTTGAAATCAATTTTTGAAAAATATCTCCTTTTAAATCAGTTTAATACTAAGTGTTTCAGAATTTTTTTTGGATTTTTCAAACTTAGTTTTGAAAGTTAGACTTACTTAATTGGACTATTTAAACTTAGGTTTGAAAATTAGTCTTATTTTCGAACTCTAAACATTTCAAACTTAATTTTGAAATTCATACATTTTAAATAAACTTTATCTGGATTTGTAACTTAGATTTTTCATTTTGAAAATTATATTCAACTTAGTTTTCAAAACATATTTTTAGAAATTTATTTAAAATAAACTTAGGTTTGAAAACAGATTTTACTTAGTTGGATTTTACAAACTAAGTCTTGAGAAATAAAATATTATTTAGTTTTGAAAACTTGATTTGAAAATTGGACTTAACCGTAATAATCTATTTTTTTAAATGCTATATTTGAAAATTATGGTTGCAAAACTTATTTCAAAAAATTAAGTTAAAATTACAAATTTTAAAGTTACCTATTTTTAAGTCATCTTTCTAAAGTTAACTATTTTCTTGAAAAAGATAAAAGCTTGAGTTATCTTTCTATATTTATAGCTTAAACTCCCCCAAGATAATCTGACTTATATTTCCAGACTTCCTTACATTTTTTAATTATAATTTGTTCTATGTTAATTTTTGATGAATGCCAAAGGGGGAGGTTAAACAAAACAACAAAATTTAAAAGCTAACTTAACAACCTTATAAATGCTTGCTTTTACTTGCATATATTTTTCACTAACTTAACCAGGTTGTCATTGCATAAAAAAAGGAGAGATTGTTAGTGCGGTTAGCACTAACGGTCTAACTCAAGTTTTGATGAATGACAGAATAAGTTAAGTTAGTTTCGTTGTTATCTAACACTCTGACCGAGTGTGCAGGAGAAGCCTAGACAGGTCGACGGGCTGACCTGATGTCTGACACGAAGCCCAGCTAGGTCGACAGGCCAACCGGATAGCTGGCACGAAGTCCAAACAGGTCGACGGGTTGACCGGACGTTTGGCACGAAGTCCACCTAGGTCGACGGGTTGACCGGATAGCTGGCACGGAGTCCAGACGGGTCGAAGGGTTGAACGGATGTCTGACAAGTAAGTGAAGGTAAGTCACTAGAGGGGAGTGATTGTGAGGATGCGTTCCCGGGAAGGGAACATTAAGCGAGATCATGACTAGATTCCGGTCTCGAGGAGACGGAATATAATTACTATTCTATTTTATCATAAATTGTGCTAACACTCTGTTTTACGGGATATATAATTTACATTGCCTCGGACTAACGTTTTCTTGCAGGAAGGAGATTGCTGGAAAACAAGGGTCCGGGCGCCCGGAGACAATTTTTATCCACAGCGTCGCTTCTCCACGTGGAGATCAATAGTTGGCTCGGCTACGTCACATTCAGGGCGCCCGAAGGGATCCAGGTGCCCCGAACCTCCTATATAAGGAGGGTAAAGGTTGGAGCCAAAGAGCAACAACGACAAGATCCTCCAACGCTTGCTCTGTCGTGCTACGCTCCTGCGAAGCTGCGAAACTACTCTGGCAACGTGTTGTTCTTTTATTTCTTCCTTTTTGTCCGTATTGTTTTTCTATTTAGCATTCTTGTACTTTAATTGTAACAATCATTTCGAATTGCTAGTGAATTGTCCAACAAAAGCACTCAACGAGTGCGGGCCTTGGAGTATGAGTCGACAAAGGCTCTGAACCAAGTAAAACAACTTGTGTTAGCGTTGTGTTTTCGATTTTCCGCTACTTACTCTATAAGAAATTTTTTTTTAATTGCTATTCACCCCCCTCTAGTGAATATCTCGATCCAACAGTTAACACATTAACAAGTATACATCAAATGCATATCACCCAACTTCATCTCTATCCACATTGATCATGGCTTTGGCACAACAAATCAACGTTTCAAGTTTAAAACCAATCCGTTAATCATGAGATTGCATCTCCATAATTTAAGTATATTTACTTTTAAGAAACCAGTTTAAGAAGCCAGCTCCTTTCCTTCTCTTGAACATTTCAAACAGTTTCTGAAATTTGAATCTAGAGATGCTTTTCTTTCCTTTCTCTTCTTTGTAGTAAGTATAGGTTGCTGATCTGGTTCATTCCTACAATTCTAGTTCAGCACTCAGCTTCCAAATTCAATTTAAGAACTCTGATTCCAGGAAAAATCAAAAGAGCAATTTCAGAAATTCAAACTCTAGGAAATTAGTTTCAATTTCTATGCAATTTATTACTGTCCAGATTATGTATCAGTTCTGGTTTTTGGTACACATATTGGCACATAATGCTATCTTGGCAAAACAATTTCAGAATCGATCTTTACTGTAAATGAGTTGCAGTTGTTCTTGTGATTACAAGGAACCAAAGGTCTGGAGCTTATGAACTTCTTTTTCCATCAGTAGCATTTTAAAATAACTACATAACAGTAGAAGAAGGAACACATGCAAATTTCAGCTTCATTCTCATCTTTACAGAATTTAGCACATCAACATCTTCTTCCCCCATATGTCTCCTAGAGCTTTAAATGTATCAACATAATATCAAGTCTCTAAATCCAAAGCAATTGTAGCTTGTTCTTGATATGATAAAACTTAAGAAATGGATACATTTAGCATACAATCTTAAGAGCACTTCATTCATAACAAGATTTCAGCATTTTCTTTTCTAGAATAGTAGCACTCTAACCTTAAAACCTTTAACGTTTAACTCAATTGCATCTTTCCAAATCTCCATCATTAGCTTGAATTGGAATCCCGACCATTAACAAATGAATCCAAACATTCAAAAACATTATACACCTCCCCCCACACTTAATCCTTTGTTATCTAGTCAATCCATCTCATCAAGAATTCAACCAAAACTCTCAATAAATGACAAGCAAAAATGATTAAGGATTAGAATGCTAGATGAAAATATTTCAAGAAAATTATGGGAAAGAAATTGGAATTTATGATGGAACAAGAATGACCAATATCCTTTATTTTCATGCATACATATACTATTGTGACTTTGAAAAGAAACCAAGCAAGTTCTAGAGTTCAATTACTATGAGCACATGCCACATAAAAATATAATAGAGTATAGGCTTGAAGTGGTCCTCACTAGGTAATTTTCATGCAATCAAGGTCAATTTATCGAAGTAAAATCCACCACTACACTAACCAATATCATGTAAGTAGAGCACCCAATCATGTCAAATGACCTAAAATTGATGATCAAATTTAAGAAACTTTTACCATCTTAAAAATATTATTAGAACAATTTCATGGAGACTTTTATTCTAAATGACATTCTATATACTTAACAAAATGCAAAATGTAGAAGTAAAATGCAAATGTAAAATATGAAACTAAGGAAAATCGCACACAAAGAATTTATTAACAAAGCATAAATTAAAATGCAAAAGAAAATGAAATTGGAACCAACTCCCCTTTAATTCTCGGTGGTTGAAGGAGATTTTGAAGAAAAATCCATGCCAGTAGTGAAGTACTCGTGGTTCCAATCAAATTATTTTTATTAATCATTTTTCCCTTGAAAACTCTTTCTGGAGGTTTAACACGGTTCAGTTCAAGCATCCACTCTGGAAGCTTATATTCTCCTACAACATCAATAAAAGACAATCTCTCCCACTCACATATGGGATGAGAAAAGAATAGGAGAATATTAGTCTTGGTAGAAAATGTATCAAACAATGAATCACATCTAATAAAATCAATGAATGGTACCTTTATGCAATTTTCTGATAAATCGCAAGAAATACTCACCTTGTCATGTTGAAAGGTATCTGGAGTGGTGATTGTTACCTCATTCTCATCAAGTAATGGTTCAAACTCTGGTTCAGGTGAATGTACAACTTCATGTAGTGATTCTTGGGTTCTTGCCTCCATAGCACAAGTCCTACACTTACATCCTCTATTATTGGGGTAATGCTTCCAGTAAGTTATCCCCTACACCTAAATCATCTTCTACATTTGTATCTGCATCATTCACAACATCTAAAGCAACACTATTAGTAGAATCAAAAAATTTGAACAACTACATCATCATCACAAAAAATACTAGAAAAATCTTGTGAAGTAATGGAAGTAAGGTCAGGCCTGACAGAATCTCTACTTTCCATCTCCTCACTAGAGTTTTGTGCTTGTAACTGGTTGATGGATGATGCAATTTGATCTAACTGATTCTGTATATTCTGTATCCTTAAGAATTGTTGCTCTTGATGCTCTCTCATTTGTTGCATAACCTCATTGAATTTTCATGTTGACTCTGCAAATTATACTTGTGCATCCTCATACTTGAAATGTGAATAATCTACCCAATTAGAATTATAGGTATTAGAAAATGACTCATACCTATTCTACTGCTCCATAGGTAGGTAGTACTAATATTCAGACTGATAGAACTCAGTCTGAAGCTGATAGTAATGACTCTCCCTCCTACCTCCAAAATATTGATAATATGGATCCATGGTCAAATAGATTTCCTGTTCTTACACTGATAACTAGAAAATAAAATTAGAAGACTCAGGAACATATAAAATCAAACACATGGATATATATAAAAATGGAACAATTGAAATAGAAATTTTTAAGTTTTCAAAATAAAAAATAATCCTAAGATTATCAAACACCGTATATTCTCCCCGGCAACGGCGCCAAAATTTGATGAACGAATCTATCACACTCGCAAATCAAATTAACAATTTATATCCAATGAACCCCTTAACTACACAATGATGTTGTAATAACGAGCCCAGGATCGAATCTCTCAAGGAACTAACAGTAGGATGATAATCTTAGGATCATATGTTATTCCTATTTTTGGGATTTTAATATAGAAATAGGGGTTTTAGCTTTGAATCTAAATCTAACAAATGAAAAGTACAACAATTAAGAAACTAATCTAATGCATACATGAAATCTCCTAGGTGTCAATAATCAATCAACAACGCATTGTCACCCTACGTTATGATTAAACCATCAACACACTTAAACTAAAAATGAAATACAAGACATAATTAAATATGATCTAAAGCAAAATTTAAACCCTAATTTAAAACTTAACCACTTAACAATTAACCAAGCTCAAACAAAACTTAAACTAAATTGCATCAATGAAATTATAACTACTAAACATGAATTAAACTTCAACAAGACAAAGAAATGCTAGATTGCAGTGATAAGAACATAACAAAAACCAAAATAAATCTGTTCTAGCTATAACAACAATAATAAAGTAAAATAAAATGATAAACCGTTCCAATATCACAACCAATCTAACCAAACAACACTTCTTGTCATCACACAAGAAGCCAGAGACGAGAATGCCCAACTCCGGTCATCAGTGAAGAATCTTAGCTGCGTCTCAATTCCAGGATTGCTTAGCAATACCAGAGTAACGCCTCCGGCAAGCTAGAAACAACCCGAAATCTATAAATGGTCGAAAATCTGGAAATCTACGAATCCTGATCTCTGAATCTGGAATGGAAGCTACGGATGATGAGCGATCGTCGGCTGGATCTTAGTAACACCGGAGGAACGCCGCCAAGTGTTGTTGATGGGAGGAGAGTCACAGATCTAAGGGAGCACCTACCAAATATGTGAAAACAGAGTATCGCCGAAAGCAAAATCACGCCGGAAAGAACACTCATTGGCGGCTCCAGATGATTGGGATGAAGCTGCCTTGAAGATCTCCACTGAAGACGTCGCCTGAGAAGATGATCGGAGATGGAAATCGGGGTCGGAATCGCTGGAGACGTTTGTGCCGTACTACTGTTCGACGCGAAGAACAGTGTGGATTCGACGAAGGAAGCTATTGTAGCTTCTTGATTTAAATCAGATCTCAGATCTGTGATGGATGGCTGTGGGTGATTTGGATCCTAATCAACGGTGGAAAGTCACTCAAAATACGATTCGAAGGTATTGATCTTGATCAAGGGTCTGGATCTACTCTTCCTGAGGTCGGATGGACCAGATCTTCAATGGATGGTTCAGATCTCTCTCATTTATGATGAACGGTCCGTAATGCTCCAAAGCTTGATCTTCTCGTTTAAACTCCTATTCGAGCACAAATTCGGTTCAAATAAATCCACATCCAAGATCCTTTGATGCCTACAAAATAAGAATCAAATATTAGCATCAAATAACACAAAAATAAAATAATTTGTAATTAAGTCCAAGAATAAATGCAATGCCGGAAATGTGATGTAAATATAGGTTTTGTCTATGAAAATAACATTAAACCATGCATATATGAATCAAAATAGTATAGTAAAATCATGGTTATCAGTCAGCCTGTCCATTTTTATGCTACCCTAGTAAGGTTCTGACCACCTGCATTCTACTGATCATATCTCGTAATGTTGCAATGATGTGACCATCTCATTCATTTTTTTTGTATGTACTATCCCAACATCTTGACATTGATATTGCATTACACATGTTCCACAATGTCATTCATACATCTAGTCTCGTCACTAGGTTACAGGTTCACATGCCATATTGTCACATTCTGACAAATATGTTCTCATCCATAGGGGTAGATATGACACAAGGTACGACCACTCCCCTTAGTGCATATGACGAGATTGGTCGGTGTCAGTTTGCATTAGTGCATATAGACATTATTGCTCAAGGGGGACTTGTTGGATCGATGTGTTCGCTAGAGGGGGGTGAATAGCGATTTACAAATTTTCGTAGAGTACGCAATGGAAATTAAAACAACAAAAATCAAAAAGGACAAAGACACTAAGATTTTTACTTTGTTCGGAGCCGAGGTCGACTCCTACTCCAAGGCCCGTGGTCGTTGACCACTTTTAATGGGCAATCACTATCAATCCGAAAATCTATTACAATTCTAAAGTACAAGTGCTGAATAGTGAAATAAAATACTGACAATACAAAAAGGATGAAGAGAACAAGTTGTCAGTTGTCGGAGCAGCTGGGCGTAATTGATGCGTTCGGAGCAGCGTACAAGGGCACAGGTGTTCTGTTCGAATTGATTGAATAAGGCTGCTCCCCGAGGTCCCTTTTATAGCAACTCTATAACGACCCGCCTTCTACTAACTAGGCTGTAAGGCCGATCGCTATAGTTATGCTGTGCTAAACTATTCCCTGACCATCTCTAGAACTAGATGCGGAAGCTAGACTAATTAAAATTTTGCTAAGCTGTTAACATTTCTTGGTGCTACATGTACTAAGGAGTCTAATCTAAAGTATACTTAACATATACTACATCCCCTATGGTCAAGGAACTGAAATATATGTTTTCCAGCTGTTATCAGACCTCCCAATCGATCCACGGATCGATTGGAATAGTCGGATCGATCCAGTGATCGATCCAATGATCAATCCAGCATGCTACTGTGCCCGGGACGATAATTTGGATCGATCGGCTGATCGATCCAAACTGGTCAATCGATCCATTGATCGATCCCAGAGCCTTCTGTTCGCGACAGAAATTGCTGGATCGATCGGCGGATCGATCCAGACGCCTACTGTTCGCGAGACCAGATGCCCAATCGATCCTTCAATCGATTGGAAACTCTCGAATCGATCAGCTGATCGATTCGAGTTTCTGATTTCGTGCCCAAGGGTCTGATTTCAGCACTGATGCGTGCCAAAGCCTTTACACAACATTATCAAAGCTAAAGGAAACATTCTACGAGGTAATGGCTAACATACTAAACATGATTAAGGCATAGAATACTAATTCATGGCATGTAAACACATGGAAACCAAAACTAACAAGGTTTTAAACTGTTCTCTTGCTAACTAACAGAAACATAAGATAACGCTTGCTATAAGTACTAATGCATACTGAAAATGTTCTAATGCATAATAGAATAAAACTAGATCCCTAGGATCTTTATTCCAGTTCCTTCCACACATATCTTGATCTGCATTGACCTCCAGCCTCCATTGCTTTTACCTGTATCTGCAGTATAAGGAAAATAGTATCTGTAAGCTAAAAAGCTTAGTAAGAAACCATCTATCTCACTAAAACATGCATACGATGCAAATATGATTTTAAATCATGCTGTTTGAAAGGATATGCTAAGTATACTGGATAACTAAACATGGCATGGCATATAAGCATACAATCATGGCATATCTAAAGTTGAACATGCTATCAATCACATGGTATCAATGAAGAACTAAGTTGATACTAAAACTAAGCTAAGCTAATACTGAACTACTGTTAGGACTGTACTGAATTCACGAACTAATTTGTGAGAGGTTGAAAACCATATACATATAGTAAGTAAAAATACTAAACATGCTGCTGATGGGCCCTGGCAACTGTATTTGCTGTGCGCGCATCCCTAACTAGACCCGGGATTGCAAGTTCCGAATCTAGTAGGGTTTACTAGGTTAGCTAAACCTAGGGACGACTATGGGAGCCCAACCCAATGGATATCTAATCCAGTACAGTGCCACTGAAAGTAAAATACTGTAATAGCTACTACTATTTTACTGAATCTAGGTTATCTGAACCTAGAACTAGGTTGTCTGAACCTAGAGGCGACTGTGGGAGCCTACCCATTCGGACATCTAGTCTCATAAAAACTGAAATAAAACTGATCATGCTAATTAACATGTTCTATGGCATTCAACTAAATGCCCACTGTATCATAAGACTGTGCTAGACATTTTGTCGAGCATTTGGCGCTCTCTAACTCTCCTCTCGATCAGGGAGACCACCTCTAGGCACCCAGCATCGTCTAAACCCCTATCTACAGGGGATACACGTGCTCGGCCCATCTAGAGATGCTCACTAATCCCTAAATCTGTGAGAAGAGTTAAAATACACACTATGTGCTGACAAAATCCAATAAAAACTAATCTAATGCATAAAAGAAAACACGCGAGAGCTACTTATACTGCAGGTGAGGGGTTTCTTACCTTGTGTTCGTAATTTCTTACGATTCTAATCGCTAGGTTTCCGGAGGAGACGATCCTTTCGACGATCTTCTCGCGTCTATGCGTTCCTCTCGCGGAGGGGAGCGTCCTCGTGTAGAAGTCGTCGCCGGAAAGTCCTCCTATGGCCCTAGGGGTGAAACCCTAGGCCTTCTTGTGGTTGGCGCCGAGAGAGGGAGGAGAGGGAGAGGTGGCGTCGGTGAGGTTAGGGTGAAGGAGAAGTTGCCGAACCAACACAACAATGAACCAAACCCCACTTAAATTTTCTATTTATATTAAGTGGGTATTTCAGCCCAACTTAAACTTAAATATAAATGTTTCCCTTTCCTTTCAGCACGGCCCTGCTGGGTTCAACTGGTTACTATAATTATCCGTAAATCATAGGTCTCGGGTTCAATTCCCGCTTAGGCCGTTTTCGTTTTCTATTTGTTTTTGCTACTTTCGCTACTCTAAAAATTCTGTAAAAATATCCTAAAATTCCAGAAAAATCATAGAATATTTCTAAAATAGTTTTGAGAATTTTCGGGCGTTACAATCCCCCATACCTTATAAAAAGTTCGTCCTCGAACTTAGAATAATTCTGGGTACTTCTGTCTCATGCTGGCTTCTGTCTCCCAAGTTGCCTCTTCTGCTGTGTGACTGTGCCAAATGACTTTGACTAATGGTACTTCCTTGTTCCGTAATTTCTTAACTGCCCAGTCTATTATCTGAATAGGCCGACTATCATTGCTGAGGTCTTCGCGGATCTGTACCGACTGGGGCTCAATCACCTGGGTGGCATCTGGGCTTCTTCAGCATGGAGACATGAAATACGTTGTGGACGGTGACATTTCTCGGGTAGCTCTAGCTCATATGCTACCTTGCCCACTCTTAGATAAGGTATGGTCCCACATACCTGGGACTTAGCTTGCCCTTCTTCCCAAAAATTACTCCCTTCATGGGAGCTACTCGAGGAACACCTTTGAATCCCCAACTCGAAAACTCTAAGTGGTCTCAGCTGTATCAAGATAGCTCTTCTAGCGGCTCGAAAGCCGTCTCTATCCTCTCGGATCTCGATAGCTGTGGTATCTCGCTACTAGATCTCGTCTCAAGTTCTAGTGCTTTCGCTCACCACTCATACCAGCAGATTGGAGATCTACACTCCACCCATAGAGAGCCTCGTAAGGTGCCATGCCGATGGTGGCACGATAGCTGTTGTTGTATGCAAATTGCTAAGCTCGGATATTTGCACCAACTTCCTTAAAGTCTAGGGCACACGCCGAGCATATCTTGAGTGCACCGATTTACTCGCCTCGACCATCCGCGAGGATGGAATGTTGCTTGAACTTTAACTTAGTGCCCAACGCTGACTGTATACACACTCCCTAAGTGTGATGTGAATCTATTGTCTCTGTCGAAATGATGGTTCGTGGGACTCCATGTAGTCTGACGATCTCCTGGAGGTACAACTGAGCTAGCTTCTCCATGGAGTAGGATATCTTGATAGCTAAAGTATGGGTGATTTAGTCAACTCCGACTATTACCGGATGGCGCAAAACCATTCGTGGTTACAGCCCACTATGAAATCCATAGAGATATCCTCCACTTCCATTCGGAATCAGTATAGGTTGCAGAACTCCTCCTGATGTGATGTTCCGCCTTGACCCTCGGCGGTGAGGCGGATGCTAACATATCTCGCGATGTCTCGCTCATCCTGTGCCACCAAAATGGTTCTTCGGTCTTGATACATTTGGTGGAACTGGATGCATCGTGATAGGGAGTCTTGTGAGCCTCATCTAAAATCCGCCTGTAGCTCCTCACGATCCGGAACACGTAGTGCTACCAAAATACAACACCCCGCTATCGGACACTCTGAATTCTCTACTTTCTAATTCTGCTAGCCCTTGCTTGATTTTCTGAATTTCAAGGTCCTGCTCCTGAGCTGACTGAATATCACCAAGCAAGGTAGACCCTAAGGTCATAGTAGAGAGCTGTCCAACGATGAGTTCGAGACCGAAATCTACAATCTCCTTCTGTAGGGGCGGTGACATGGCTGTAAGAGATAACAAGGTAGCACTGGATTTTCTGCTAAGTGCGTCGGCTACCTTATTGGCTTTCCCTGGGTGGTAGAGGATGTCTATATCATAATCCTTGACCAGCTCTAACCATCTGCGCTATCGCATATTCAGATCCTTCTAAGTGAAGAAATACTTCAGACTCTGATGATCTGTATACACTCTGCACTGAGCTCTATATAAGTAATGTCTCCAAATTTTGAGAGCGAACACTACTGCTGCAAGCTCAAGGTCATAAGTAGGGTAATTCTTCTCATAATCCTTGAGTTGTCTGGAGGCATAGGCGATCACCTTGCCGTTTTGCATCAATACTTCTCCCAGTCCCAACTTAGAGGCATCACTATAGATGTCAAAGCTGCTGGTGTTGTCTGGTAGAGCCAAAATGGGAGCACTGGTCAATCTCCTTTAGCTCATGATTCGTCTCCATCACCTGTCCACCGAAATTTCCTGCTCTTTACGTAAGAGCCGGCTGGGGAGGCTATCTGGAGAAGTCCTCTACAAACTTTCTGTAATATCCTCGCAATCCTGAAAGCTCTCGATGTCATTGGCGTTCTTAGGTCTCTTCCGTTACCGCTTCTATCTTGCCGGATCTACCATAATACCATCCTTGAGATGATGTGACCCAGGAAGGACACTGATCTAGCCAAAATTCACATTTCGTGAACTTGGCGTATAGCTGGTTCTCCTGAAGGGTCTGCAATACTAGTTTCTGCGTGTTCTTCCTGGTTCTGAATAGATAAGAATGTCATCGATAAACACAATAACAAACTTATCTAAATACTCCCTGAATACTGCTTCATGAGATCCATGAATGTAGCTGGAGCATTGGTTACGCCAAAGGGCATGACTACGAACTCGTAGTGTCCGTATCTGGTTCTAAATGTTGTCTTGGGTATATCCCTTCTTTAACCTTCACCGATGATAACTGATCCGAGATCTATCTTGAGAATACCGCCTTTCACCGGGTCGAACGTGTCATCGATTCGGGAAGGATACCTGTTTTGATCGTGACTTGTTGGTGATCCGTAGTTCATGCACAACAGATGCTTCCATCCTTCTTCTTCACGAACAATACAGGCGCTCCGTGACTGGGCAGATGAAACCCTTGTCAAGCAGCTCCTGTAGTTGCTCCTGAAGTTCCTTCAGTTCTGCTGGAGCCTTGCGATAAGGCGCTTTGGAGATAGGATTTGTACCGGGAATGAGCTCTATCTCAAAGTCAATCTCCCTGTCTGGTGCTAAGCCTGGTAACTCTTCAGGGAAGACTGTCGAGTAGTCACATACGACTCGAACCTCTGCTACCTGTTGGTTCTTGTCCTGGCTGGCGTTGACTACGTGTGCTAGGAATCCTGTACATCCTGTATCCAGTAGCTTCTGTGCTTTCATAACTGAGAGAAACTTCTTGGCCTTTCTCTTTGGTTCCCCGCTGTATTCAAATTGCACTGCCGCTTCAGGTTGGAAGATGACTTTCTGTTTACGGCACTCTATGGTAGCACCGTATCTGATCAGAAAATCCATTCCAAAGATCACGTCATAGTCGGTCATCTCTAGCACTATCAGATCATAAAAGAGCTCTCTGTCTGCTATACTGACCGGCACTGCTCTGAGCCAGTGCGTGGATGTCATGATCTCTCCTAAAGGTAGTTCCATCAAAAACTGGCCACTGAGTACCTCTGAGGGTCTTTCTAATTTTTCGGAAAACATCCTGGCTATATATGAATGGGTTGCCCCAGTATCAAATAGAACAGTAGCACTATACTGTAAAATGCTAATCTGACCTGTGACAACTGTCGAGGCATTGGCTACGTCCTCTCTGGTGAGTGAGTAGATCCTCGCATTCGCCATAGCTGGAGGGGCTTCTAATCTGCTCTGGCTGATAAGTGGACCTTCTAGAGCGGCCTACATCTGATATAACTGAGCTGGCTGGCCTACATACTGAATCTGCTGTGGCTGAGGAAGACCGGCCTTGTTCGGGCACTACTTGGCCACGTGCCCTTCTTATCCACATTCAAAACATCCTCGTGTGCCCTTGCGACAAATCCCTGGGTGGAATTTCCCACAAGTAGCACACTTTAGATAACTGGGTCGCTTGCTAGATGGTCCTCCTTTTGGGTCACTCCCTGATTTGCGCTTGCCGTTGGAGTTCCCTTTCCAGTTAGAGCTGTGGCCTTGCTGTTTTTGAGTGTGAGAGTTTCCTTGGCTTTTGGACTCTGAGGAGACTTGCTTCTGCTGCTTTATGCTGTTCTGGTAATGCTCTGTGGTCAAGGCATTGCTCACTAACTCCTCTGTGGTTTGTGGCCTATGTATGCCACCAGCCACGTTCACTGCTATCTCTGGCCTCAGCATCTTGAGCATCAACCGGATTCGTTCCTTCTCTGTGCTGACTAGCTCCGGGCATAGACGAGCCAACCTGTTGAATTTCTTCACGGCTTCCTCAACTGAAAGGTTGCCCTGACGAAACTCAGTGAACTCGTCATAGTGGCGGTTTGTAACCCGTATGTGAAAGAACTCCTCGAAGAATTCCTTCTCGAAGTCAGCCCATAACATCTGGTTCACTGGGCGCTTCGGATTCTTTCCCACCACATGCGTGCGCCTCCGTCGTCGGCGTAAGGAGGCACACTTCACCTTGTCATGTTCGCCACCCGTAAGCTCCATCGTGCTCTCCAAAGGTTTTGAACCGGCTTGTGCATCCCATGGTTCACTAGTGCCCCGAGAAGTTCTCCGCTTGACTCACGCCACCGGATCGATAGGCTTCCTTCTTGGCTCACCTCTGGGACCACTGGTGCCTGGTATCAGGCCGGCGTGTGGTTGAGTGGAACCTCTAAGACTTGGAGTCGTCAGTGTCGGCCCGGTGATTTGGGGGTACTCACGATTAGCCTTGAGGGTGGCTATCTCTGTTCGCTCTAACCACCGTCAGAATCGAGCCACTAATGTCAGAAGGTCCGGGAGACACTGAACTGCCTGCCTCTTGCTGGGGCTCAGTAGCTAGTGCCCTTCTAGTTGGG
Source organism: Zingiber officinale (assembly GCF_018446385.1). Classification (NCBI taxonomy): domain Eukaryota; kingdom Viridiplantae; phylum Streptophyta; class Magnoliopsida; order Zingiberales; family Zingiberaceae; genus Zingiber; species Zingiber officinale. The sequence goes on along the minus strand of NC_055987.1, from coordinate 83,497,019 downwards.
CGTCCTCGTGCCATTGCTAAAGACGTAGAGGATAGAACATGAATAACTATTACAATCATAATTGTATAACTATCGTTATCATGTTATATACTATCACATACTATCATGCAGCAGTTTATCTATACACATGAGCTATACAAGAAAGCAAGAAACATAAATAAAGTAGAGGTATTCTTACATGGAAGCTGTAGGTTCAATGCTGATGTGTGTGTAGGAAGTATGGAACGCTGCTCTGATACCACTCTGTAACGACCCGCCTTCTACTAACTAGGCTGTAAGGCCGATCACTACAGTTATGTTGTGCTAAACTATTCCCTGACCATCTCTAGAACTAGATGCGGAAGCTGGACTAATTAAAATTTTGCTAAGCTGTTAACATTTCTTGGTGCTACATGTACTAAGGAGTGTAATCTAAAGTATACTTAACATATACTACATCCCCTATGGTCAAGGAACTGAAATATATGTTTTCCAGCTGTTATCAGACCTCCCAATCGATCCACGGATCGATTGGAATAGTCGGATCGATCCAGTGATCGACTCAGCCGGCTACTGTATGCGAAACATAGGTTGGATCGATCCAATGATCAATCCAGCATGCTACTGTGCCCGGGACGATAATTTGGATCGATCGGCTGATCGATCCAAACTGGTCAATCGATCCATTGATCGATCCCAGAGCCTTCTGTTCGCGACAGAAATTGCTGGATCGATCGGCGGATCGATCCAGACGCCTACTGTTCGCGAGACCAGATGCCCAATCGATCCTTCGATCGATTGGAAACTCTCGAATCGATCAGCTGATCGATTCGAGTTTCTGATTTTGTGCCCAAGGGTCTGATTTCAGCACTGATGCGTGCCAAAGCCTTTACACAACATTATCAAAGCTAAAGGAAACATTCTACAAGGTAATGGCTAACATACTAAACATGATTAAGGCATAGAATACTAATTCATGGCATGTAAACACATGGAAACCAAAACTAACAAGGTTTTAAACTGTTCTCTTGCTAACTAACAGAAACATAAGATAACGTTTGCTATAAGTACTAATGCATACTGAAAATGTTCTAATGCATAATAGAATAAAACTAGATCCCTAGGATCTTTATTCCAGTTCCTTCCACACACATCTTGATCTGCATTGACCTCCAGCCTCCACTGCTAGTCCATTTTCCTTTTACCTGTATCTGCAGTATAAGGAAAATAGTATCTGTAAGCTAAAAAGCTTAGTAAGAAACCATCTATCTCACTAAAACATGCATACGATGCAAATATGATTTTAAATCATGCTGTTTGAAAGGATATGCTAAGTATACTGGATAACTAAACATGGCATGGCATATAAGCATACAATCATGGCATATCTAAAGTTGAACATGCTATCAATCACATGGTATCAATGAAGAACTAAGTTGATACTAAAACTAAGCTAAGCTAATACTGAACTACTGTTAGGACTGTACTGAATTCACGAACTAATTTGTGAGAGGTTGAAAACCATATACATATAGTAAGTAAAAATACTAAACATGCTGCTGATGGGCCCTGGCAACTGTACTTGCTGTGCGCGCATCCCTAACTAGACCCGGGATTGCAAGTTCCGAATCTAGTAGGGTTTACTAGGTTAGCTAAACCTAGGGACGACTATGGGAGCCCAACCCAATGGATATCTAATCCAGTACAGTGCCACTGAAAGTAAAATACTGTAATAGCTACTACTATTTTGCTGAATCTAGGTTATCTGAACCTAGAACTAGGTTATCTGAACCTAGAGGCGACTGTGGGAGTCTACCCATTCGGACATCTAGTCTCATAAAAACTGAAATAAAACTGATCATGCTAATTAACATGTTCTATGGCATTCAACTAAATGCCCACTGTATCATAAGACTGTGCTAGGCATTTTGTCGAGCATTTGGCGCTCTCTAACTCTCCTCTCGATCAAGGAGATCACCTCTAGGCACCCAGCAGCGTCTAAATCCCTATCTACAGAGGATACACGTGCTCGGCCCATCTAGAGATGCTCACTAATCCCTAAATCTGTGAGAAGAGTTAAAATACACACTATGTGCTGACAAAATCCAATAAAAACTAATCTAATGCATAAAAGAAAACACGCGAGAGCTACTTATACTGCAGGTGAGGGGTTTCTTACCTTGTGTTCGTAATTTCTTACGATTCTAATCGCTAGGTTTCCGGAGGAGACGATCCTTTCGACGATCTTCTCGCATCTATGCGTTCCTCTCGCGGAGGGGAGCGTCCTCGTGTAGAAGTCGTCGCCGGAAAGTCCTCCTATGGCCCTAGGGGTGAAACCCTAGGCCTTCTTGTGGTTGGCGCCGAGAGAGGGAGGAGAGGGAGAGGTGGCGTCGGTGAGGTTAGGGTGAAGGAGAAGTTGCCGAACCAACACAACAATTAACCAAACCCCACTTAAATTTTCTATTTATATTAAGTGGGTATTTCGGCCCAACTTAAACTTAAATATAAATGTTTCCCTTTCCTTTCAGCACAACCCTGCTGGGTTCAACTGGTTACTAGAATTTTTTGTAAACCATAGGTCTCGGGTTCAATTCCCGCTTAGGCCGTTTTCGTTTTCTATTTGTTTTTGCTACTTCCGCTACTCTAAAAATTCTGTAAAAATATCCTAAAATTCCAGAAAAATCATAGAATATTTCTAAAATAGTTTTGAAAATTTTCGGGCATTACAAACTATGAGACTGATCCAGATCCTTGATCCTCGCGATCAGCTTTGACCCGAAGCGGATCGGTCGACCGATCCCCGCTTTGGTCGACCGATCAGATGATCTCCACCTCATTTGATCTGCTTGCTCCGCTCCGCTCTGGTCAAATCCTATGCAAGGTTCGATCGACCGATATGCAGGTTCGGTCGACCGATCAATCTTCTCTGACCTGATCATCTCAGTCCACTCCAGTCGATGATCATCCTTGGTTCGGTCGACCAATACTAAGGTCCGGTCGACCGATCCCCTGGTCGAACCTGGTCCATCCGCTGGAGCTTTGACCTGCCGCTGCTTGGGGGTTCGATCGACCGATCCAGAGGTTCGGTCGATCGATCCTGGTCAGTTCTAACCCTGCATAAAAATGTTAGTTTCCTGCAAAACAGAGTTAGAACAAAAAAAGAATAGTAATTAGATTCCATCTCACCGAGACCGGAATCTAGTCAAGATCTCGACTTAGAGTTCCAAAATGGCTCTAAGTCGGATCGGCGCCTAAGTTCCCTTCTCGGGAACGCGTCCTCACAGTCACTCAACTCTAGTGACTTACCTACACCCACCTACCAGACGCCCGGTCAGCCCTTCGACCCGTTTAGACTTCGTGCCAACTATATGGTCAGCCCGTCGACCTAGCTGGGCTTCGTGCCAAACATATGGTCGGCCCGTTTGGACTTTGTGTCAGCTATTCGGTCGGCCCGTTGACCTAACTGGGCTTCGTACCAGACATCCGGTCAGCCCATCGACCTGTCTGGACTTCTCCTGCACACTCAATCAAAGTGTTAGACAACAACAAAACTAACTTAACCTAATTTGCCATTCATTAAAATCTGAGTTAGACCATTAGAGTTAGACCGTTAGTACTAACCGCACCAACAATCTTCCCCTTTTTGATGGAATGACAACCAGGTTAAGTTAGTGAAAAAAAAGTATACAAGTAAAAAAAACAATTATAGGGTTTTTAAGTTAGTTTGTATTTTCAATTTTGGTTTAGCTAACTTAACCACCTAACCCTCCCCCTTTGGCATTCATCAAATAGAAGCATGGATCAAGTAATTATAAATACAAAGGAAAATTAAAATATACAAGCATAAGTCAGATTCACTTGGGAGAATTTGAATGATTAAAGATTTTTGCTTAAAGAAAACTTTTTCAAAATAGCGAAGTTTGAAACAGACTTGTTAAACATAAGTAAGATTTTCGAAACCAAGTTAATAGTAATTCGAACAATCCAGATTTTCAAAACTAAGTAAAATTAAGTCAACTTTTAAGCTGAATTCAATTTGCAACATTTTAAAAAACTGATTTTAACTTTTAACTTTTGTGAAAATGACTAAGTTTTTAAAAGAAACTATGTTTTCAAAAACATAAGTTTTACACAGATAATTTATAAAAGTAATATTTTCAAAACTTAGTTAATAAAAACTCATTTTGCAAAATTCAGATTTTCAAAACTAAGTAAAGTCTCATTTTTAACATCATAAGTGAGGTCAACTTTTAAGCTAGATTAAATTTTCAAAATTAAGGACAACGACTTTGAAAAACTTAGATTGTGAACTTAAGTTCTAATTTTTGTAAAATTTAACATTCAAGTCAAACTTAAGTAAAATCAAATTTGCAGAACTAGATTTTCAAATTAGATTTTCAAAACTAAGTTAAAATTAATTTTCAAAATCATTTTTCAATAAAAAGTAAAGCCTAGTTCTTAACAAAACTTAATTTTATAAGAGTTAGTTTTCAAAAATAGGTTTAAGAAAGCATTTTTCAAATACAAAAACATTTTAAATAAAGGAAAAATAAGCATATTGATTTCTCCCCCTGAACCCGACATTAAAAATAAACAACTATCTAACCAATTAGTTACTTACCAACTATCAGAAGATAACAGCTTTCACTTGGTTAGTCAAGTTAAGTTCATTGTAATCAGTTAGTGTTTGACTAAGCTGAATAACTTAACTTAATTAATATATGTTTAGTATTTAACGCCCAAACTTATAACGATGCACTGAAATAAGCATCTTAAGTCCAGGCAATTGGCCTATGCATCTCACCCCTTTCTAAGTTTGTCAATCACAAGCAAGGTAAGCCTAGGTGTTGGTGAGATACTCAAGTACTAGTCCTATGGGTACATGCTTTCTAAGGAATTTGAACTAATCTAAGGCTAAAACTATTTTTGAAATTCTAAAAATAGGAAGGTTTTGAAAGCATTTTTATTCTAGAATTTAAAATAACCATTTTGGAAAACAATTTTAAAATTTTAAAAATCCTAGTCTATTAAGTACATCCCTAATTTTCTATGTAGATTTTGTCTGTTTACCTTGTTGACAAGCATTACATATGGTTGAGTCTAAGTTAGGTAACTTTGGTAAGCCTCTAACTAATCCATTTAATTTGCTTATATTTCTAAAATTTGTGTGTGACATTCTTCTATGTCATAACCAAGTTTCTTCTTTTTGTGTTAAATAACACTTAACTGAAGGAGTGGTTAAGTTAATTGCATAGATGTTGTCTTTTCTAAAGCCTTTTAGACTTATAGTAGGATTATCTAGATATTTGATTAAGCATTCTGTAGATAAGAATTTAACCTTATACCTAGTGTCACATAATTGACTTATACTTAGAAAATTATATTTAAAATTTTCAACAAATAAGACATTTGTAATAATAAAATCTATTTTTAATTCAATATTACCTATACCAATTACCTTGAGTTTCCAATTGTTTCCAAAGGCAACTGTTCCTAGACTCTTGTAAGTAAGTTGGGTGAACTTGATGTGATCTCCAGACATATGCGTGGAGCAACCACTATCCAAAATCCACATGATTTCCAACAATAGGTAGGAGTTAAAGTTAGTCTAATTTTATTCATTTAAGATTATTTTCAAGGTTGGTCACTTTATGTGAATATTTGAGTTAATTTTCAAATGAACAGAATTAAAGTTTAATTTTAACATAAATTTTTTAAGTAAAAAAAAAGTTTAATTTTAAACTAAATTTTTTAAGTTAAAAAAAATTAAGTTTAATTTCAAAATAAATTTTTAAGTTAAAAAATTAAGTTTAATTTTAAAATGAATTTTTAAATTGCAAAAAAATTACGTTTAATTTTAAAATGATTTTTTTAAAAAAAATTAAGTTTAATTTTAAAATAAATAAAAAAATTAAGTTTAATTTTAAAATAAATTTTTAAGTTAAAGAAATTTATGTTTAATTTTTAAATTAATTTTTTTAAAAAAATTAAGTTTAATTTTAAAATAAATATTTAAGTTAAAAAATTAAGTTTAATTTTAAAATGAATTTTTAAGTTAAAAAAAAATAAGTTTAATTTTAAAATGAATTTTAAAGTTGAAAAAAAATTAAGTTTAATTTTAAAATAAATTTAAGTTAAAAAATAAATTTTAATTTTAAAATGAATTTTTTAAATTAAAGAAATTCACGTTTAATTTTAAAATGAATTTTAAAAATAAAATAAATTTAATTTTAAAATAAATTTAATTTTAAAATAAATTTAATTTTAAAATAAATTTTTAAGTTAAAAAAATTTAAGTTTAATTTTAAAATAATTTTTTTAAAAAATTTAAGTTTAAAAATAAAATTAAGTTTACTGTAATTTAATTTTCTTTGACTCAATTTAATTTAATTTAATTAGGTTTAATTTGATTTAATTTTAATTTGATTTAATTTAATTTAATTTAATTTAATTTAATTTTATTTCGATTTAATTTAATTTGAATTTTAATTCGATTTAATTTGAATTCGATTTAATTTAATTTGAATTTTAATTTGATTTGATTTAATTTGAATTTTAATTTGATTTAATTTAATTTGAATTTTAATTTAATTTCAATTTAATTTAATTTAATTTAATTTTGATTTAATTTAATTTGAATTTTAATTCGATTTAATTTAATTTAATTTTATTGGGTCCTTAGTCATCTCACCTGATCTACGTTTTCAATCAGGGAATCCTATAATTTTGTGAAATGAATTAGGTTCAATTTTAGGGTTTTGTTTTTAACTTGTGTTAGATTCAGGTTTAGCTTTTGGTTCAACAGATAGACATTCTCTGGATAAACTTCGAGGCTATGGTGAGTCACTTGGACATTATTAGAGTAACCATGCCTTCGAGGTTTTTCAAATAGTCCTATCCACTAGACTTTGTACAAAACCTTGGTCTAACTGGTTAGGATCCATAAAGGGTAGCTTCGGTCAGTTCCACTTAGTCAAATGCACCAGGTCGAAGTCATATCTTCCTAAACATGCATAGACTAAGCTTCCCTAACGTACTATCATCCAAAACTTCACCAGTACCATTTTTCAAGTTAAACTTGAGTCCCCTTTCTAATTGGTCCTAAGTACCCTGCCGGGTAGATTAGTTTGGGTTACCCTTCCGGGTAGGTTAGTTTTGGAGGTACCAGCTATTCTGGAGCCTCCCCCTGAATTATTGGCCTTTTAAATTAATTTTTAGTTTTAGGTTTATGTCTATTTCTTTTATAGTTATACTTTACTTGATGATAGTCTAAGTTTTGGTGAGTTTTAGTATACTTGGGTTTTAAATTTTTTGGTCTAGGTTTGATTGACCTTATATAATATATTTTGTCTTTAGGTATGTAATATTGATTAAGTTCTACTTGCGTGGTTAAGCACGCTTTCGGAACCCAAGCTTTACTAGTTGGTTTGTGTTGGGTTATTAACGATTTAAATGTTTTGTTTGAACTTGACTTGCAGCCAAGTCCAGTTTTGTTGTAAGTTGCTTTTTGGTTATTTAAAATTAGATCCAAGTTTTTGGATCTACTTGTAAATTTTTCTAACATTCCTTTTAAATTGTTAATTTCTATTTTTAATGATGAATTCTCCTCCTCGAGTGTTAGATCTTGAGTTGGATTGTTATTCGTGATTTGTTCCTTGAGATTTTGATTTTCTTCAAGGAGCAATTCATTTACTTTTTCTAATTTAATTAATTTATTATTCAAACATGAAATAATTTTAAAGAATTTTTTATTTAAATTGAGATATACCTCTTCGGGACCTTCGAAAATGAGTATGGACTCGTGGCTTGATTCGGGTTCGGTCTCGTCTTCTGATTCGCCTTCCGACTCAGCTTCGTAGGCCATTAGCGCAAGATGACTCTGGTGCTTCTAATTTTCGGCCTCTGATTCGTCTGAGGAGGTTTTGTCCCACGTCGCTTTGAGGGCCTTCTTTTTGGTCGTCTTCATTTTGTCGTTCTTCAATCATGGACACTCATTCTTGTAATGACCCTTCTTGTTGCATCCGAAGCACGTCACATTCCTTGATTCTGTTGGAGAATTGATCTTCTGAAGGTCCTTCTTGCTGAAGCTCTTCTTTCTCCTGGTGAACATCTTCCTTACCAGGTTCACCAGGTGTTCTTCATCGTCAGAGTTTTGGTCAGAATCTTCTTTAGGTCCAGGCTTATTCTTCTTTTCTTTGGAGGAACCTGCAAACAAAGCTATACCTTTCTCGGATCTAGCGTTAGTTTGTTCGTGTAGTTCTAATTCACAAAAGAGTTCGTCTAATTTTAATTTTGACAGATTTTTAGAAATTTTGTAGGCATCCATGATGGATGCCCACAAACTATTACGTGGAAATACATTTAATGCGTACCTTATCAAGTCTCTATTATCCATCTGGTGGCCTATCGCGTGGAGCCCGTTGAGGATGTCCTTAATTCTCGCGTGAAACTGACTCACCGTTTCTCCTTCCTACATTTTTATATTAAATATTATATTTAATAGTAAATCTTGTTTTGTTACCTTTGCGTCACTGGTCCCTTCGTGCAGCTCGATCAACTTGTCCCATAGCTCTTTAGCGTTCTGTGCGGTCCTACCTGGTTCAGCTCTTCCCTTGTCAATCCGCATTATAACGTGTTGATATCCTTGTTCTCCGTCGACGCTTTCTTTTTTAAGTCCGAAGTCCACTGTTCCGGATCTAGCGGAATTTCGGAGTTGTCAATGGGTGTTTTGTAGGCTTTCGTGATACTGAGCTACTGGTTGAAATCCGTCTTCAAGTAAACCTCCATCCTTTTCTTTCAGTACGGAAAGTCGTCCCCGTTCAATAGGGGAGGACGCACCGTACTGAAACCTTCGATCTGAGACATGATGACTCTGCACACAATAAAGCAGCAACAAACACAATCCCAAGACTTGGTCTTGGATTAGTAGTGCGGGAAGATTTAAGAATAAAAAGAACCAAATTGGTGTTGCACCAATTTGGATTTAATTGCAACGAAAAAACTTTCCAAAACGGTAATAATACCAGTTTGGAATTATGTGAAAAGACTGAAAATCCGAAAGAGTGAAAAAAAAATTGGAAAGAAATGTCACCCCCTTATCTGACTAGTGGTTGTACCAAGTCAGAGCGGTACCCGCTCTGATACCACTTGTTAGATCGATGTGTTCGCTAGAGGGGGGGTGAATAGCGATTTACAAATTTTCGTAGAGTACGCAGCGGAAATTAAAACAACGAAACTCAAAAAGGACAAAGACACCAAGATTTTTACTTGGTTCGGAGCTTAGGTCGACTCTTACTCCAAGGCTCGTGGTCGTTGACCACTTTCGGTGGGCAATCACTATCAATCTGAAAATCTATTACAATTCTAAAGTACAAGTGCTGAATAATGAAATAAAATACTGACAATACAAAAAGGATGAAGAGAACAAGTTGTCAGTTGTCAGAGCAGCTGGGCGTAATTGATACGTTCGGAGCAGCGTACAAGGGCATAGGTGTTCTGTTCGAATTGATTGAATACGGCTGCTCCCCAAGTTCCCTTTTGTAGCAACTGTGAGACTGATCCAGATCCTCGATCCTCGCGATCAGCTTTGACCCGAAGCGGATCGATCGACCGATCCCTGGTTCGGTCGACCGATCAGATGATCTCCACCTCATCTGATCCTCTCGCTCCGCTCCGCTCTGGTCAAATCCTATCCAAGGTTCGGTCGACCGATAAGCATGTTTGGTTGACCGATCAGTCTTCTCTGACCCGATCATCTCGGTCCACTCCAGTCGATGATCATCCTTGGTTCGGTCAACCGATACCAAGGTCTGGTCGACCGATCCCCTGGTTGAACCCGGTCTATCCGCTGGAGCTTTGACCTGCCGTTGCTTGGGGGTTCGATCGACCGATCTTGGTCAGTTCTAACCCTGCATAAAAATGTTAGTTTCCTGCAAAACAAAATTAGAACAAAAAAAAAGAATAGTAATTAGATTCCATCTCACCGAGACCGGAATCTAGTCAAGATCTCGACTTAGAGTTCCAAAATGGCTCTAAGTCGAATCGGCGCCTAAGTTCCCTTCCTGAGAACGCGTCCTCACAGTCACTCAACTCTAGTGACTTACCTTCACCCACCTGCCAGACTTCTGGTTAGCCCTTCGACCCGTCTAGACTTCGTGCCAGCTATCCGGTCAGCCCGTCGACCTAGCTGGGCTTCGTGCCAAATGTTCGATCGGCCCGTCGGCCCATTTGGACTTCGTGTCAGCTATCCGGTCGGCCCGTTGACCTAGCTAGGCTTTGTACCAGACATCCGGTCAGCCCATCGACCTGTCTGGACTTCTCCTGCACACTTAATCAAAGTGTTAGACAACAACAAAACTAACTTAACCTAATTTTTCATTCATCAAAATCTGAGTTAGACCATTAGAGTTAGACTATTAGTGCTAATCGCATCAACATGACTAGTTTGGAGAGCGGGACCATAGCCAAATATACCAGGTGAGCCTAAAGATGATTTTCCACCTATTATTCTGGCCGAGAGGGAGGAGTTACCGACATTCACGGAGGAGGTACTCTTAGGACATCCTCTGACTCTGACTCAACCCTCGACTTCGACCCATTCCTCGACCTCACTATCTGTTAAGGACCGACTAGCTTGACTAGAGGAGTCCTCCACACAACTTCAGCAGTTAGTCTCGGATGGATTTAGTGCCATTCGGGGAGAGATGACTACAGGCTTCTCTGCTCTCTGGGAGGAGATTACCACTGGTTTTTAGCAAATCCTACGGATTGTGTGAGCACCTAAGCAACCTTCACCTCTAGTTGATCATCAGCTCTGACTTTATTTACTATACAGTGCATGTTTTGGATTCTATAAATATTTAAATATATACTATTTGCAACTTTTTACCTCTATTGCTTGATCAATCTAGGAATGTGTTTGATAGAATAGGACTGCTATTTTTCACTTTCTTTAAAATAGTTTAAAAATTCTAAGAAAAAATCTTTACTTTTATTTTCTTGAAATTCTCATTTTCTTAAACTGTCAAAATTAATTTTAACCTTAGTCTAGATCAGATCCATAGAAAGTATGTTCCTATCGATCTAGAACTCGAGCATCTTATAAACACACTAGAACTCCCTTAATTGTGTATTCCAAAACTTAGAATGGTGTGAGATGCGTAGGCCCTTTGCCTGGACTTAAGATACTTATATTTATGCATCAACACAAGTCTGGGTGAGAAATACTAAATTATAGTGAGGTTAAGTAATCCATCTTAGTGAAATACTAATTGGACACAGATATTTAACTTGACTAACCAAATAAATACTGCTATCTTCTGATAGTTAGTTAGTAACTACTAGTTAGACATGGAAGAATACTTTCTAAGTGTTTAGATTATTTTTAATATCAAATTCAGGGAGAGGATATTTAAAACCAATTTTTAAAATAATTTTAAAATACAAAGTGTCTTTGAAAACTACTTTAAATATACTTTGAAAAATATTTTCAAAAACACACTCACAGTTTTCTAAAATTCTTTTTGAAAAATTACGTTTCCAGATAATATTGACTACATTTTACAAGTAGATTGAGAAATATAATACAACTTATCTTAAGATATCTTGAAGAAATTATGAAAATAGTTTCAAATTCTTGTTTAAGATACTTTGAAAATCCTTATTTAAAAATTCTTCAAAACTTATTTCAAAATTATTTTTTTAATACAAAAATACTTTTCAAAACCACTATTATACTATTTTTGAAAATTACCATAAAAGTTTCTTCAAAACTATTTGAACTTTAAACTTTACAGTTAGTTTTGTAAAAGTTATCTTTAAAACCTAGTACAAAAATTCTAAACTTTCCTTGCACAAAATTCTAATATTTTTTAAAATACAAGTGTTTTGATGAAAGTTTTTAGGTCTATAAAACTCTTTTAACTCCTTTCCTCAATAATCCTGAAAGTTTTTTTGTTGAAAAATTTTATTATTCTCACTGATTCCTTATCACATATTTTTTTGTTATCTACTCATATTTTTTTGATGAATGTCAATGGGAAGGGTTAGGGGTTAAGTTAGAAAATAAACAAAAATTAGCATAACTTAACTCCAAAAACGATAAAGAGAAACGAAACTAACTATCTCATTTTTTGTGTATCACTTCTCTTAGAATAATTTTATGTGTATTTGTTATATATTTTTTTCCTAACTTAACCCAAGTTGTCATTGTTAGCTAGAGCCAATCATTTGATGATTGTATTATGGACTTGTTGTATCATATTCTATATAAATAAAGGCATTTGGTTTTTGGTTATTATACTTACTTGTATTGGTGCCAAATAAACTAAGTATAATAACGTCCTTGAGTAGAAGGTTCTTACCTATATCAATCAGTTAGCTGAACTGATAGTGAGATGATATAGGGAACACTACTCTTAATCATTCCTAGTCGAGTATTAACATTCAGGGACAATGTTAATGCAATAAGACTAGCATGTAGGTCAACTCGATGACTTGATCTCACAAGTCATGGATATAGAGATATCAAGTTGACACATGGGTATGCATTAGAGAATGTATACTGAATGACCCGCCATGAGAAAGTATCATGGATCGTTATATGAGTGTCATATACTTTCTCATGTGGCTATTAGTATGACTACTAGTCCTTGGACCTGAAGTCACCATAGATCCCTACATAAGGAGTTATGTACTTTGGTTTCGTCAAACGTCACCCGTAATTGGGTGGACTATAAAGGCGATTACTGGGTATGTAACGAATTATGCAGAGGGATGTGAGTGATGTAGATGGGATCTATCCCTCCTATATGACGGGAGAGACATCGGTATTCATGAAGTGCATGGCCATGCCCAAATGAGTCAATATGAGATATTGAGCTCATTTGTTTTAGTGAGTCTACTTGGAGTTCAAGATTTAGATTGATCAGAGGATGACACGGTCTATACCTCACATTGATCAATCTAGATGTCTAGGATAGAAGGACACTTGTCATATATTGTGAGGAGTCATAATTAGTAGTCACAAGGTGATGTTGGATCTCAACATTCTTGTAACTTGTGTAGTAATGATGTATTGCTAGATACTGCTCATTACTTATGCTTCTAAATGAGTTTAGGGGCATTGCCAACGTTACAAGAACCTATTGGGTCACACACAAAGAACAAGTGGATGGAGATTAGGTTCATATGATGAATCAAGAGGATTAGATTTATGTGATGAATCAAATTGGATTAAGAGTAATCCTAATTGGGCTAATTGAGTTGGACTCAAGTTGATTCATGTGTTCAATGAGTCTAATTTAGATTATGACTCATTGAATCAATTTAATTAAATGAATTAGATTCATTATATTAAATTGGCTTGAATTAAATGGTTGGATTAGATCAACCATGAGAGAGATTAAGTCAAGTTTGACTTGACTTGAGAGGAAGAGGAAGAGTTAAGTTTGACTTGACTTTATGACATATCATTTGTGACTTGGCATTAGGAGAACTAATGATGATGTGCCACATCATCACATGTGCCACCTCATGGAGGTTACAACTATTCTCTTTAATGGCCTTCACATTAATTGTGATTAATGTGAAGGGGGTTACACCTCTTGTAGTGGCCGACCAATTGATGAAAAAGAAGGTTTTTTTTCATCTTGGTGAATAACTCTCATTCAAGTGATCTTCCTCCTCCCAAGCTCTCTTCTTGCTCCTTTCTCTACTGTTGTCGTGGGTTTCAAGCAAGGGAGAAGAAAGGAGAGTGAGTCTAATCCAAGAAGAAAGGTTAGTGAAAGTCACATAGAGATTTTAGAGGAGTGTGTTCTCTTCTTTTCTTCTTCTTCCAATCCCATCCGAGAGCATCAATAAGTGCTAGCACACTTGTGGTGTTCTCTTCTCCATCCTTGTGTGTTAGAGAACACATCTTGTTCGTGTGGATACTACTAGAGGTGTGTACATTTGAACACACTCGAGATCCGGCGTACCTTGGACGAGCGGGATTTGCAAAGGGCACGCAACAAGGGTAACCTTCTAAACATGTAGATCTAAGTGTAGATCTAGTTAGTAAACTCGTACATGTAAATTTTGTTTTATACTCTTCGCACGGATCCATTGGCTAGGGACTTTCGGGGTTTCCGCGACGAGAAAAAAGCGGTTTTCACGGCCCGAAAAACCCAATAGTCATTGCATCAAAAAGGAGAAGATTATTAGTGCAGTTTGTACTAACGGTCTAACTTAGGTTTTGATGAATGACAAGTGAGTCAAGTTAGGTATTTTGTGATCTAATTGCGTTACCAAATGTGTAGGAATTAACAAGTCCAAAGGATTGGACACCAGATTGAAATCCAGCTAGGCCCGTAGGACCGAATAGCTATGCGAAGTCCAGATAGGTCAATGGGTCGACGAGATGTCTCGTAGAAAGTCTAATTGGGTCCGAGGGATTGGACAACCACAGAAGTCTAGTTGGGTCTGCGGACTGGACAACTGACATGAAGACCTGGTGAGTTAGAAGAATAGTCAACCAGCTACAAGATGGTAAATAAAGGTAAGTCACTCGAGGAGAGTGACTTTGTGAGAACGCGTCTTGGTTGAGGCACAGTCGGCGTCAGTCCAAGTTAGGTCCATTTTAGATCCCTAATCTGAGACCTTGACTAATTCTTGGTCCTAAGAGAATAAGAGCTAATTACTGTTTCTTATTTTTACTATGTTAACTTTGTTTTGCATGATAGATGTTTTAATTTTGGACTAACACAACTTGCCGGGTAAAAAGAGCAAAAAGCCTTCGGATGAATAGTACCCAAAGGCGCATTCAAGCATTGGAAGACGCCTTCTATGAACAATACGAAGGCGCTTTCCAAGGGATAAAATTTGGATCTCAACGTAGATAAGGCACAACAAAGTTGGGATAAAATTTCTCTCATTGGAGGCGCCTTCAACACTATAGAAGTCACCTTCCATGCCCTATTTAAGGCAGTCTTGACCAAGTTTCATTAAACAACTACTATACGAGCTATTATGCGTCAATTCGAGGTTCTAATTGCTCCGACTTCTTGCTATGACTCTGCTACGAAGCTGCTGTGCCAGATGACTACTCCGAGGACTTCCAATCATGATAAAAAAACTAACACTGACATAAGAGCGCTCTTACATCGATCCCTACGTGTTGGTAATAAAATTTTTTGTACTTAATTATTGAAAAAGGGAAGTGTAGCGTGTTACACTTCACATAAATTCTTTGTACTCGATTCCCTCTTCTGGAGGTATCTGAAGAGGTATTTTAGTGGATTACGCATTGATAGGTCCGCGGGATCTGATTCTTGGAGTAAGAGTCGCTGAAGGTTCCGAACCAAGTAAAACCGATCGTGTTTTCTAGTGTTTGTTTTACTTAATTTCCGCTGTGTACTTATCTTTTAAAATCCAAAAAGAATGGGATTTTCAAAACTACGTGATTCCCCCCTCCCCCCTCACTTGTGACTCAATCCAACATAACTAAGGTGAGCAAAAGGCACAACTTAGTGGGTCATTCGCTAAGGCGAAACTTTGTCGAATTGCAATGCTAATAAACTACAATTGTTATTTATTTGATAATGAAAAATATAGAAAGGATTTGCATAGGATTTTTATTTATCTAAAAAAATGCTTAAATTTGTAAATAACAATTATGGGGGATCTTTGAGGAGAAAAGAATTATCTTATTGTTTATTAATGCAATAAAAGTTATTGGGATATTGCCATTCCTGGTGTTGAACTAGGATAAAAGAACTACAGTTGATACATGACATGTAGTTTCAACAATAATAAAGAAGCGAGAGGATATTTAAATTGAATGAACAGAATTCTCACAAGTAAGAGATTTAATTCTGCACAACATTGTGTAACATTAAAACAACTTCCATGAAACTAGAGATTTCAGGAGAAAATAAATAGTACACAACTTTCAACCTAATGCATGATAGCAAAAGGAGAACAAACTAACAGGCATAGACTAGCTTACATATCATTGCTTAAAAATAGTTAGGGTAACAAACATCCATCTTCAATGTATTCTAAATTAGATCTTTAAACTTCATGTTCATGGTGCTTTAACAAAAGAGTACAAGAAGACAATTATTCAGTTGGCGGCAACTAAAGAGTTAATTTATAGTTTAGTAAGTTTGAAGCAAAAAGTCACAGTTGAATGCTATGCTTTCTAGGGAATCAGAAACTTGAGAAAACGCAGGAAAGCTTGAGTTAGTGATAAAATATGAGAAAATAAATTGATTACCATGGAAATGTTCAAAGGCTACTGATGAATTTTATAGTTAGACAAAGTGAAAGAGCTCGTAAGGTCTCTCTAATAGTGGGCTGAGAAGTCAGAAGGAAAGACTTTGAATAAATCTCATCCGAGCATATGACTCTCTATGCTATGGTTTGGGGAGTCAGGTAGGCAGGTTCCGTCACGTCATAAGTACAAGAAACACAATAAGAGGAGCGAAAGAAGAGTATGAGATAAGAACTCGGTGAGGCTGGGCAAAAAAGATCTTGATGAAGTTCTTCAATTCAGTGGAGGGCTTCGACGAAGAGGGCTTCGATGGAGAGGGATTCGTTGGAGAGGCCTTTAGCGGAGAGAGGATGGGAGGAGTTTGCGTGAGGAGGTTACGATTTTAGGTTTCTGCTTGATAGAGGTTCACGTGACGGCTTTCACGCGTGAGGAGTTTGGTTTTGGGGAGTGAGGAGTTTTGGCGGAAAAATAATTGAGGGAGGGTTTTCACGTGAAAAGTGTTGGCAAAAAATAATTAGGAAGGCGAGATGTTTGAGCAGAAAGCATTAGAAAAGTTTGAAGACTATTAACGGTGCATATTGCACGCTGTTAAAATTTTATAATATTTATTGACAGTGTGCATTTTTGCATGCTGCCATTTATATATGTATAATGATTATTAACAACGCGCTCTGCACTCTGTTAATATAAGTTTTAACAACTCACTTTGCACGCCATAAAAAAGTTTATTGACAGCATACTTTTTTCCATATTGTCATTTGTATAAATATTATACTATCTGCAGCGCACATAATTAGACGTGCTGTAAAAATTATTATTAATGGTGCACTTTAACTACATGTCGTTGATGATGCGTTGCGAAAAGTCACTTTTGTTGTAGTGATTGGTCTCTTGTCCTCAAGCATAACCCTTTAATCTTGTACTATACTAGTACTATTCTAATTTGTATGTACATTACACAACTAGAAGAAATCTCAAATTACATTCAAGGGGAGTTGGATGAGAAGAGAATTGTTACAACTTGAGTTGAAGGTAAAATCAATGGTACGCAGACCATATTAATGTTACAACAACTATACATGCACAATCCAATCATATTGGTTAAGAGGTCATAATTATACATCATGTCATACATCACATGCATTTTAATCTTATAATATTATTTTATTATGATTCCAATTAATGATTTATGTGGCGAAACCATACAGGGTTCTAGGGGCATTACCCTTGGCGGGGTCCAAGGGGCAGCACCCTTGGCGACCCCCGAAAGGTAACAATTTCCTTAACTCGTTAAGTGAGTTGCTGATATATTTATCTTTGATATTAACAATTAAATTTCATAAATTGTTCATCATAGATTGATCCATTATTGTAATCAAATCACAATTTTGATTACTAACAGAATGATTAGTATCTCACAATCTAGTTACAATAAATTATCACAAAGATATCAATAATCATAAAATCACTATTGTTTGATTAGTTGAATGAAACCAGATTATAATTTTCATATTATCGAATTAACATAAAGGTACAATCACTACTGTTTCATACTAGATTAATCAAGACATCTATAAAAAACGATACATAAATCATTCCTCTAATCACAATAAGCATGTTCATCTATATCACATATAAAAACGAACATAAAAAATAATTTAATTGAATTCGCAAATGATTCTGATATCACTATTGAATTTTGAAGCATAATCAAATATTAAAACGCAACGTAAAAAAGAATCTACCGGAGATCCAAACGAATTGTTATTAAACATTTGTTAGGAAAGGTTACCTTCGACACGTGAATGCTTTACGAATTTAGAGAGTCAAGCCGAACTCAGCACGATTAACACATTTACACCTCTATGGTACCCACATGAGCACATCGCCGTTGCCTGTCTCATGAGCACATACCTACACCCACGCCGTAGTGCTAGATACTATATATAAGATGAGATCGAACCCTAACTTTTAGGATTGAAATGATCTTATCCGATAAAATTATGTTTTGTGACTTTCTCAACTTTCAAATCTTATCTAATAAGATATTGTTTTATTTTGTTTTATCCATATACAAAAATAACCTTGGTATTAAAATTATGGGCTTTAATTTAGTCAATCGCATATTCACAATATTCACAAGGAAGACCAGGAGAGAAAATGATATTTAGTTAATTCAGTGAATAAAAGATAAAACAGTAATTAAAAGTAAATTGACGGCACAATAACTTTAAAATAGAAAAACGAAATCAATTATTTGAAAAAAAAACACCTATATATTATATAGGAGATGATCCGAGAAAATGTATTGAGTAGGGAACTAGTAACTTTTAGATGAAATTTGTATTACTTCGACAGTAAATACTAGACAATCGATTTAATTCTCGAGCTTCAACTCTCGATCAATTCAAAAGGGGTTTGCTTTATTTTGGATTGGGCTAAAAATCTTAAAAGACAATTTGATCAAAAATACAATATGTAGAGCTATTTTTATATATTTTTTAAAAGTAGTCTTTTAACAATAAACATAATAAGACAAACTTTTTTAATTTTTTTTCTAACAACTTGTGATAAAATAAAAAAAAAAGATTCTGGGTTGCCCTAAATGTCATCCGTCTACTTCCGGCGGTCCCGTGGTTGATATTCAATGATCGTCTGCCCGATCCGGTAATTTTCATCGAGCACAAGCATGTTTTTCAACCAATGAACCATGACAGTCAACGAACCGAGATGGCGAGACATAGACCTTTTGGCTATCGCCTATGGCACACGGATTGAAGCGCGACAGGAATCCTGCGCAGGCAAAACACATGGCGATTCCCTTTTTCTCGTAGTCGAGTACAAAACAGACACCCGTCAAAACAGCTCCTCCTTCCAGGTTGCCCTTTGTTGAAATTGCCCAATTCGTTCCTCCCGTAATCTGTCAGGATTGTTTTCCCCCATCATCCTCCTCCTCGCCAATGGAATCCGGCGATCAGGCCTTTCTCGCCGGAGCGGAGATCCATGGTTTCCTTACAGCAGCAGGTCGGTCTCCATCACTCGAATTCTTTTTAGGGTTTGCTCGTTTGAAGTTCCTGAGATGTTATGTTTCTCCCCACGAGCTTGACCAGCTCGTTGAGGTCCTTAACTGTGAAATTTTTTATGACTGTAACTTTGTAAAATGATTTTGGTGCCACTGGAATGATCGTCTGCCCGAACAGCAAAGTCCTCGAGGAGTTGAGTTAAGAGTTTTTTTTTTTTTGATAAATTATACTAAGAACCAAGTAAGAATGTACAATCTAAGAGTTTAAAGATCTAAATACATGTGTTTGGATCTTTATGAACATCCTGCTTGACAGATTCGGCACCCCTCCATCAAACATACAACGGTTCCTGGATTGCCAACTGAGATATACCATACATGACATAGCCAAAGTCCTCATCTTTGCAATATACCTCGAGCCTCTAATCTCCCTTTTGAAGACTCGTAGCATCTGTCTCGTAGTGCTCAAGGCCCAGCTAACTGAGCAACTGAAGAAGAGGTGATCTTGGGTCTCATCCTCCCCCGGCATAGGGGGCAGGCCTTGCATGACATATAAGGCTATCTTTAGTCCGTAAGCATCCATGAGGTAGTAGCCACAACACATAGCTATACTTGGGTATAATGCTGACCTCCAAACTACTATAGTCTAAGTTGGCTGTTGACCACTTGGTCAAAAGAAGTCATATGCGTCTGCGGTGCCTCATCGAAACGAGGTATACCAAGAAGCGTCCCTTGTTAGAGTGTAGGATCACCATATTTCTTGGGCTAACTCATGTTCACGATGACATTTGCATCCTATAGGGGCCTAGTTTTTTTTTTTTTTTGCAGTTATACTTATCACAAAGCCTTCAAGGGGAAGGTTGGGAAGGCTTATGCTTCCACTTGATGGTGATACACCTCCGGTGGATATTCTCTTAGTTCTTTTTTGGCAAAATGTCCAACTGGTTCATTCATTTGGTGATCATTCAACATAATTGCTTGGAGTGATGATCAACAACTTCATTTGTCGAGTAATTTACACCTTGGGTTTTCTTTCCACTTGCCAATTAGGATTGCTCAAAATTCTTTGTTGTTCCTAAAAGTGGGTGAAAGCTCATGATCCAAGTGTATAGAGCTAATAGTTGAGCCTCCCCTCCCCTTTGTGGTAGCTATAGGGAGGATTGACTAAATTGAAACAAGACTTGTAGTTTCTCTCCACCTTTGTGTTTGGAATAGAGATTATTGATGGAGACAAGGTAGTTGCAACTGAATAACAAAGATGGTTTAACTTGGTCCAACTTGTGGATTAGAGCATCACTCCTATTCTCCAAGTTCAAGTGACGAGCGAGGAATAGCCACATAGCTAGATGGAAGAATTTTAACAATAGTTTGCTGTACTCTTTTTTTAGGGGATGAGTTTGACAAATAAAATATCTCACATTTGCAACAGGGGGGATGCATCGGCTACTTTCTTTAAAACATTATGATGACATGAAGATAGGGTTTGCTTGTTCGTTTAGGCCATTTTCACATCATATTGTAGGTACCTAAGGTAGTTTTGATGTGGTCAACCGAGTTAAGTTGACTCCTGTGTATGTTTGATGCCTTATGTCTAAGTGTGTAGGAACTTAAGAGCAAATATGTCGAGCGAAAGACGCATCTAGTGAGAAAGACGACACGGGAGAGAGTCGACGGGCTCGGTGAGTCTAAGGGATGAGGTGCTGTGGAAGAGCAGACGAGAAGGAAGTGCATGACGTTTCCGAGGGATGAGAAGTCGGAGTGAAAGCTTACTCGATGAGAAGATCGGTAAATGGGTTCGGGTGAGCCCTATTCTGGATGGCTGAAGTCACCCAAGTGAACGGAGCCGGATCGGAGGAGAATCAGATAGTCAACTAGATGTTGACTCTCCAGGCGCTCGGTCCAATGGGTCAGCTCACGTGCGCCTTGATGCTGCCCCTTGATGCGAGGCAGAGCAAGGGCGTTCGGGCGCTCGAACTTGGATGAATTTATCTAGATCGAGCTGTAATGATGTGGATAAAATTTTATCCACGTCTAGGCACCGGAACCCATTCCAGGCACCAGGAGTTGCCATGTTAGCAAACAGTTAGATTTAACCAGCAGACTATAAATAAGCCCTAGCACTTATACACGAATTCATTTTCTGTTCTACTACTTTGTTTGTGAGCTGCCAACGTTGTAAGAGGCTACTCCGCCCGAAGGAGATCTTCATAATGAGCTTTTCATAGGCTTGGATTAGCAATCTTCTAATTGCAAACCAAGTAAATTTCTATGTCTCTTTCTTTTATTAATTAGTTTATCAATTGTTTTTATATAAGTGTTTTATTATTTCAAAAGATCGATAAAGGTGTGTTTTTCTTATTGGGGCAATTCACCCTCTCTTGTCGTCCAATTGAGGACCAACAATTGGTATTAGAGTCAGACTCGCTTCAGAAGGACTAACCACCATCCAAAGCAAAAGAAATTGCCGGATCTAGCATCTACTCACTGAAATTTAAGGGTGATTTTGCAACGTGGCAAAAGTGCATGGAGGTATTCTTCAAGACCGATTTTGAAATATTATTAATTATAGAATATGGTTTTGTAGCACCTACGGATCAGCACGGAGCCGAGAAAGAAGAGTACACATGGACGAAGAGGAATAAGCCGACTTCGTGGCTAATGGAAAAGCAAAGTTCTATCTGCTTAGTGTTCTTCCGCCCTAGGAGGGTAGTTGGATTGGAAGCAACATTACTCTAAAAGCCAAGAAAGACGAATTAGACGCTGACACTTTTTTTTGACGATGATGAAACATCATATATGGTAAGGAAATTTAAGAAATTTTTTAGAACTAATAAGTTTAATTAAGTGCTGGCAAACAAAAAAAGAGCAAGGAAGATAAGATACTATAACTGTAATGAAGAGGGGGATACATCAAGGAGGACTGCCCAAAGATGAAGGACAACAAGAAGGACCAAGTACAACAAAGCATAAAACTCTTAAGGCGTCTTGGCATGAGTCGTCATCAGAATTTGATTTGGAGGAGTACGCTGGACTTGCATTGATGGCAAGTCACCAGGACGATAACATAGACGAAGGGGGAGGCTCCTCAGAAGAAAGCTGCAACGAGGAGGAAGAAACAAGTTTCAGAGCAGATCCGGTAAGTGAGGTATGTTTACTATTTCCTTACCAATTATATTCAGGTATTAAATCCATGAGTAGATCCTTATATAAGTTTAAATTTTAAAATAATAATTTGAAAAAGGAAATATTAGAATTGAAAACAATTTTATCAAATACATGTTCCATAGAAATGTATGATATTAAACGATGAAAATGAAAAATTGAAGGACTAAATTGAAAAATCAAGAAACTTTGCATGTGTTAATCAAAATACCTGGAAAAATTGTAGAAGCCTAAATTAGTTTCTTAAATATCATAAGGACCAAATTAGAAAAGTATCACAAGAATGTGTACCCAGTAGTTAAAAATTTATTTTGAATCCCCAAATCTTGTTTAGTCTAAATAAATGATTATGCATATTTTATGTTTAGGAATATTAATTTCATTTGCATGCTTACTATTAATATTTATTACTAAAATTTTTTCCACTGTTGCTAGAATGAAAAATCTCTTAGTATTAAATTTTTCAAAATTTTTCTTCGATTAAAATTTTTTTTTATGAATTTTTGATTGAAAAATCATAATTTAAAATTTAAAATTTTTCAAATATGTATTTTGAAAAATCTAATTTTTTGGAGAATCATCGTTATATTTTAGATAAAGAGAGAAATTAACCTGATTTTTAGATTAATAAAATTATTTTTAAAATATTTATTTTCGAAAAGAATCATGTTTATTTCAAACATTTTTCGTACAATCTTTTTGTTTGAAATTCTTATCCAAATTGTTTATAGTGTTAGATCCCTTGAATTTCTATTAAACATATTTTTTAATAAATTTTTGATAAATAATGAATTTTTTATGGATTATTTACCGAAAATCTTATTTTTAAAACTAAAAAGCCTTGAAAACTTATTTTAAAAAATTTAATTTTTCATGAGTTGTATCAATAATTAGAAAAATTTGGGAGATTTATTTGAATAATAGTGAATTTTTAAATTTTATCTTGCAAAAATTATGTTTTTGCACAAAATTTTTTGTTTATGCTAAAATACTTAAAAAATTTTCGTGACAATTATTTCTGAATATTCATATAAT
This sequence comes from Zingiber officinale, assembly GCF_018446385.1. Lineage (NCBI taxonomy): Eukaryota > Viridiplantae > Streptophyta > Magnoliopsida > Zingiberales > Zingiberaceae > Zingiber > Zingiber officinale. Next base: position 83,473,569 of record NC_055987.1, on the reverse strand, counting down.
ACTGTTACACTTTTAGAAAAATTTCAAAATTTTTCTAAATGTTAAACTTACTTTTAAATTAAATTTATAAATGTGATTATTAAATCGTGGAAATTCACTTTGAATTTTGTTGCCTTAACCCTTAGAAATAGTTTCAAACATTTTTTTTTAATCTTTGTTTTCCCCGATTTTTTTTTGCTATTATCAAAGGAGGAGAATGAGAGATGAGAGCTTAAGTCTAGGGAGAGGCTACGCTTGTAATTTTATAGTTTACAAAATTCCAGTTTTAATTGTCATTTTATTAAAGCTATGTTTTTCTACCCTAATTCTAACTTAGGTTGATGCACATTAAAAAGGGGGAGATTGTAGGTATCCCGAAGTAGTTTTGATGTGGTCAACTGAGTGAAGTTGGATCTTGTGTATGTTTGATGCCTCGTGTCTAAGTGTGTAGGAACTTAGAAGCATAGAAAGTTGAGCGAAAGACGCAGCTAGCAAGAAGGACGACACGGGAGAGAGTTGACGGACTTGGTGTGTTGGAGGGACGAGGTGTTGCGGAAGAGTACGCTAGCGGACTAGAAGGAAGCGCGCGGTGTTTCCGAGGGACGAGAAGCCGGAGTGGAAGCTTGCTCGAAGAGAAGGCCGGAAAATGAGTTCGGGTGAGCCCTATTCCGGATGGCTGAAATCACCCAAGCGAACGGAGCCGGATCGGAGGAGAACCAGACAGTCAACAAGATATTGATGCTCCAGGCGCCTTGCTCTGGGCGCCTTAACTAAGTTCAGACGCTCGAATGCTCTGGGAGCTCGGACCCCCTAGGTCAGCCCAGGGGCACCTTGACGCCCGCCTTGACAAGGAGGTAGAGCAAGGGCGTCCGGGCGCTCGGACTAGGATGAATTTATCTAAATCGAGCTGTTGCGACGTGGATAAAATTTTATCTAAGTCCAGGCGTCCGGAGCTACCACATCAGCAAACGATCAGATTCGACCAGCATACTATAAATAGAGCTTTGGTCTTAGTAGTTACAATTACTTGTACACGAATTCATTTTCTATTTTACTACTTTGTTTGTGAGCTGTCAATATTGTAAAAGGCTATTCCGCCCGAAGGAGATCTTCATAGTGATCTTTTCATAGTCTTGGATTAGCAATCTTTTGATTGCAAATAAGCAAATTTCTGTGTCTTTTTCTTTTATTGATTAGTTTATCAATTGTTTTTATACAAGTGTTTTATTATTTCAAAGATCAAAGAAAGGTGTGTTTTTTTTATTAGGGCAATTCACCTCTTCTTACCGGCCGATCGAGGATCAACACATACCTTAATCTTTTCCTTGGTAATTGTATTTCCAATTCCATATTCTAGTGTGTTCAGTTTTGTGAGCTACAAATGTCAGGTAGTAAGCTAATTCTTTAATATCCTAATTTTTGTTCACTTATGACCTTTGAAAATAAGACTTGATTCTTCTTATGACAAAACTTGGTGTAATTTGTGAAAATGCTACTTATGTTAATTTCCAGTTTCATTTTTATTTGTATGGTGTACTAATATGCTTTATAGAGGTCAATATTTAGTACTGTACTGTTGAACATATTCTCATATTTTAGTCATATAATAAGCTTTTCCTGATTTGTTCTATCTATTCTTTTGACAGATTTAGATTTAGAGAAGTTATTTGAAGTTGCTTCTACTAGGTGGTTTCGGCCGAATGAAGTTCACGCAATATTATCCAACTACACACTCACTAAGATACAGCCCCAACCAATTGACAATCCATCAAGTATACCAGTCATTCTTAATCTTGCACCAAAAAATATTTGCTATTTAAAAAATTAATTTCATGTGTTCGTACTGATATCTGTGAAAAATATTTGGTTAGACAATTTCAGGCATCACTATGCAAAAATTTCTATTTTTCACTTTAGTCTTATCTTGTTTTGTTGATCCCAATCCATGCTGGAAAAATGTACCCGTCCCCAACCCCATATCATGAACACCTGCTGATAAGGAGTTAGATTAACAAAACCTGCCTCATTTATAGAAAAACTTTATTATCTATTTATGCCATATGCATGGTTTTCAAATTTAACTAGCTCTAAATCATTAAAGCTAATTTTAGTAAAAACAAACAACTTACATCATGTTGCTTTACAGAACTTTTATAGTGATATGAAAGGATCATATTATGATACAATAACATCGCAAAACATGAATTGCAAACTCTAAATCTAATAATTATTTTCATATTCCGAGTGTGACTACATGTAATGGATGACACTGTCGTGGTCTGAGACATTTCTATGAAAGCATTAATTTATCTTCCATTTGTCTGCACAAAAGTTTTCAAAGTACTGCTCAGATTGAATACTATGGTTTTATAGCGGCTGCAAAACTATTTTGAAGATTGAGTAAGGATAAAGTGTTAAATGGTATTAGATTAATTGGGATTATTGGATTAATGTCTTGACATTAGTAGTTCTAGTTTAGGGTTTCGTGATTAGTATATATATGCCCATGTAATGGTTACCCCATTTTGAAGTAAAATGCCCCATTTTGAAGTAAAGTAATAACATAATTTCTTACCCTAAATTTTATTGTAATGAACCTAGAGACCTAAACATAATTACCATATAGTAGGAACTAGACCAACTTGTAATGTTTTTTTTTTTTACATTAATGAATAGGAAAAATAAGTAGAGAGGCTTCCTAAGGGAATTTAATCCTAACTGATTTTTCCAGTTACATGCTATCACAATCTAGTCTCACAATTTGGCTACTCTTGATCCCTTGTATCTCTAGATCCTCTCTCTCTTCATGTGTTTGATGCTCTGTCACTCAAAATTGCATGGCCATAAGCTTGTCCTTTGGATGAAGCCCATGATAGCTTGCTATTGGGATATGACTACGAGGTGCAGATCCATACGATCATCCTCCAGTTTGGCATCAAGCAACCAGATGTTGGTTGATCTCAGTTGGAGCTTGATCTACATTTCAACTGTAGATTGGCTAGGGTCTGATCACTTGTGTGTACACCAGGAACAATAGATGCTGGAAATGTGGGTTGGATGCGCCATACTTATGTCACTCAGTTGCATACTTATGTCACTCAGTTGCATAGCGCCATGGCCATGACCTTGTCCTTGCATTGATCGAAGCCCATGCTTCTTATTGGTATATGACCACAAGCTATAGATCCACATGATCACCCTCCAATCTGCCATCAAGTGAGACATGTCGGTTCCTCTCATTTAGAGCTCGATTTATGTTTTTAGCCGTTGATCGGCTGTAGTATGATCACTTGCTTGTACATCGGTAACACCATATGCTAAAAGCAGAACTCATGAACACCTTGTGGTGCTCCTCCATCAAAGAACCTCAATTGTGCAACACTTGATGATATCCTTTAACATGACAACGAACTATTTGGAATCTGATTTTGTCCATTGTGATTGTAGACTTATCCATGGTTTAAACTCTCGTGCACCACGGGTGAAACATCTTGTTTCACTAATCAATTGACATGCCAATGACATCGACACACTTTGCGCCTTCACAGGCCTCCGCAAGGCCGTGCGAGTCCTCGCGGGAGGCGTCCGTGAGTCCATGTGAGTCCTCGCGGCCATGCGAGTCCTTGCGGCGGTGCAAGCCCATGCGGCGGTGCGAGTCTTCGCATGATCCCCACGCCCGCCGCAGACGCGTCGCGTGATTGCTGCAATGGCCTTACATGAGGTTTTTTTAATTTATTTATTTTTCTTTACGGTTAATATTTTTTAGGCAACTTTTTTTAACTATTTTTTAAAATTTTTTAATGATTAATTTTTTCTGCTTTCTCATATTCTATTTTTTGTTATTTATATGATTTTTAAAATTTTTTCTAGAAAAATTTCCCTCTAATTAAAATAAAATAAATATGAATTTAATTTAAAATTATTTGATCCTAATCATTATGTTTAGACTTAATTAATTCTAGATGAATTTTTACTTAATTTTTAAAATATTAGTTTAATCTAATAGTAAGTATTTATAGTCAACAAATATTATAATAATATTTTAAATTAATATATTTTATATTTAAAAAAAATATAAAATTGTATATGCACGACATGATACCAAAACCGTTAAATGAGAAAAAAATGGAAAAACTATTAGACCAAATGATATTTTAATAGAGGTATGAAAGTGTTAAGGGGAGCAATGTCTTGAGTGACTTGTGAAATTATCGAATCTTATATTGAAAATGAAGAAAATATCTAATCAGAGGGTGACTATTTTAGTTCCCTTGTATAAAAACAAAGGGGACATACAAATTTGTGCGAATTGCAAGGACATTAAACTAATGAGCTATATCATGCAATATTGAAAAAGAGGGATAGAAAAAATTGAAGAGCCCACGGTGATTGAAAGTCAATCCGGCTTCATGCTTGAAAGGTCGATGTTAGAAAGTTCTCATTTTCTCAGCTAATTGAAAAATGAGAAAAGCAATAAGATTTACACGGTACTTATTGACTTGGAAAAAATAGTCCCAAGAGAAATTGTGGAGAATAAAAGAAAGGTGTTCATGTAGGTATATTAAAAAAGTTAAGGATATGTTTAAGAATGTAATAATAAGAGTGAAGACTCTAGACAAATTAGACATTTTCTATAAAAATAGGATTACATTAATGATCAACTCTAAATCCATATTCTTTTATACTAGTTATGGATGAACTTATTGGACACATCGAATACCAAGTCATGCTAGTTGGCAAGGACGGAACTTACCATTCTGCTTGTCGATCGGTATCAACACCGCGAGGTCGCGAAGGCTGCTGTGACCTCATGGTTGCCTCCACGAGGATACGGATGTAGCCATGACCTCATATTTTTTTCTCGTTTTACCTAACCGAGAGGGTAATTTCTCTAATCATATGTATAAAATAAAAGAAAAGTATAAAATTGTGCGAATTATAGGGACATTAAGCTAAAGAGGCATACTATAAAATTTTAGGAATTAGTAATAGAAAAAACAATAAGGAAGAAGACTATGGTGATCTAAAATTAATTTAGATCCATGCTTGAAAGGTCGACAATGAAAGTTATATATATCGGGAAAAGAAGTGAACTCACACATGATATTTGTCAATTTAGAAACAACTTATAATAGAGCTATGATAAAAATTATGTCGAGAATTCTATAAAAGAAAGGAATTAGTGCGGTGTATATTAAAATAATTAAGGATATGTATGAGAATGTAATGACAAAAGTGAACATTCGAACGAACTAATTGAAGCGTTTCCTATAAAATATGGTTACATCAAGGATCAATTCAAAGTCCTAATCTTCTTACCGTAATCATGGATGAACTCACTAGACATATCCAATACACATTACCATAGTGCATGTTGTTTGCAGATGATATTGTTTTAGTGGAGGAGACATGTGAAAGAGTGTATGCTAAATTTGAATTTTGATAGAAAATTCTAGAAGTGAAATGTTTTAGGTTTAGTAAAATAAAATAAAATATATAAAATTTAACTTTAACAATATTAGATGTAGTAAGCCAATTGTTAAGATAGAAGATGATAATTATATATAATTGTGAGCTTTAAGAATTTAAAATCTTTTTGCAAAAGGATGGAGGCGTTGAGAGATGTGTTACATAAAATATAAGTAGAATGATTGAAATGGAGGAGAACATTAGATCTTCTTTGTAATTAAAAATACATTTAAAATTTAAAGGCAAGCTCTATAAAATGACGGTTAAACATGCTATATTATATGTAGCTGATTATTGGGCTATGACTCAAGCACACAAGCACAAGATGAGAGTGGCATAGATGAGGATGTTAATATAGATGTACGGACATATGAGGATGGAAATGATAAGAAATGAAAATATTAGAGAGAGTTGGGTTGCATCTATTGAGGGAAAATTATAGGAGACACGTCTAAAATGTTACACATATACTTGAATACTAATGAATACTCCATTTAGGTGATATGAAACTATAATAAATACACATATTAAAGGAGGACGACTAAAGAAGACTTGGTTAGAAATGATAAAACAAAGTAAATTTTATTTAAATATAAATTATAATATAGTAGTTGATAAAGTCCAATGGTGTAAGTAGGGGTGTAAATGAGCCAAACTGCTTGTGAGCTATTCGAAGCTCGATTCGATAAAAACTCGTTTGAGCTCGTTTAATTAGGCTCGTTAAGATAAACAAATCAAGCTCAAGTTTCATAATATTCGACTCGTTAGCTTGTGAACATGTTCGTTAAGCTCATGAATCAATTTTTAAACAAAAAAAAAATAATAGTTTTGATATTAAATTTATAGATTTTATACTCTACTTATGAAAAACATAGACAAATATATTAAATTTATTTATTAGAATAAAATTATAAATTTTAACAAGAATATTATAATTTTTTAAAAATATATAATTTATTTTTTAATGAATATTTAAATTTATAATTTATATTTATTAAGCTCGTTTAGGCTCGATAAAAGCTCGAATAAGCTCGTGAGGCATGAATATATTCGTTAAATAAAGCTCGAGCTCGGTTCGATTATAAACGAGCCAAACTCAAACATCCAAGAGTTCGGCTCGATTACACCCCTAGGTGTAAGAGGATCCATTTAGCTGATCCCATCTAGTGACATAAAAATTGTTTTTTTTCCTTATATTTTTTAATTTTTAATTTTATATATATATATTTTTAAAATTGGTAATTCCTTTCATGTTAGTTTTTTCCTTCGTAATTTTTTTCTTCTTTCATCTATTAATTTTTTTCCAATTTCATTCATCCATTTTTTCCCCTTCCATCCACGAAGGTAAACAAAGAGAAAAAAAGACCCCACTTTAACTTTGTTAAGGCTGGTTAATTTTTTCTCCATCTCTTCACAAGGTAAATAGAATACAAAAACTTTTAACCTCAAGAATGATTATTGAGAAAGATAATTTTTTTAAAATATAATATAATTTTTAACTTTATAAAAATACTATTATTAATGAATTAAATTATTCTATATATAAATTTGATTTAATTTTAAATTGATTAAAATAAATCCAAATTAAATCTAGTTTGAACATATTTGATTTTGCTATTTCTACTAGGTGGATTTTAGTTAATCCTAAATCGTCTTTTACTCAATATGCATCAAACATTTTATAAGATAATATCAAAATTTAAACTTAACATTCAACTTCTCAAATATAGCTCAATAGTAAGTATCTATAATAATTAAATATTAGTAAAATTAGTTTTTAATTAATATGATTTATATTTAAAAAAGTATCGAAATTGTATTGGCATGACACGATATAATACTAAAATTGTATTGTTCAGTCATAAATTGAAACTCAAATATGATTTAATTTTAAACTTTGTCCAAGACACGTTACCATGGTGCATGTTATTTGCAGATGACATTGTTTTGGTCAATGAAACATGTGACTTAAATTCTAAGATCCAAAGATAGTAAGAGACATTAGAATTTAAAGATTGCAGGTTTAATAGAGCAAAAATAGAAATATATAGAATTTTAAGTTTAGTTATAGGTGGAGTAAGACAATTATTAAAATAAGAAATGAAGAGTTACTTGTAACTGAAAGTTTTAAGTATAGAAGATGGTTTTTATAAAAGGATAGAAGTGTTGATAGAGATATTTTATATAGGATACATGTAGGATGACTGAAATAGAAGAGAGCATTAAGTATTCTTATGATTGTAAGGTACCTTTAAAATTAAAAAAAATATTATATAAAATAATGTTTAGACCTTGTATGCTATATGTAGTTGAATGTTAAGCTATAAAGTTAGTACAAGAGCAGAAGATGAGAGTAGAGATTAGAATTTTAAAGTGGATCTCCGAACATCTGAGAATTTTATATAGGATACAAGTGGGATGATTAAAATAGAAGAGAGAGTTAGATATTCTTGTGATTGTAAGCTACCTTTAAAATTTTTGGTTAGACGTGTTACAAAATAGTGGTTAGACCTCTTATATTATATGCAGTTGAATGTTAGTTAATACACGAGTAGAAGATGAGAGTTGCAGAAATGAGAATTTTAAGATGAATGTATGAACATATGAGTATGTACAAGATAAGAAATGGAAATATTAGAGAGAAAGATGAGATTGCTCCTATTGAGGAAAAACTCAGAACTCTAAGAGATACTTTTAAAATGGTATGAATATTTACTTAGGTAATTAATAAATGCCTAGTTAGGTGATGTGGGATCATGACAAGTGTGTACATCAATTAAGGGGAAGACAAGACTTAATTAACAATGTTAAAATAAGATAAAATTTATTTTAATATAAATGAGGATATAATAGGAGATTAAGTTCATTGGCGTAAGAGGATTCATATAGCGATACCTCTTGGTGGGATAAATAATTAGTTGTTGTTGTTATTATATAATGTGCATCGCTTTGGTCAACATACAGGTTAGATAACATAATTTTTGTGTTGTTAGTTTGTGTTCTAGGTATTACTTAATTCATATACAAAATTTTATATGGAATTATATATTACTTTGAGTGCTTTATTTAATTACAAAGTGATAAATGAAACTTGTGTTTATATTGGTTACTTCAGTTGTATAGTTGGATCAATTTTATCAAATATTAGCTTCTAAAAAAAATAAAATATAAACCACATATATAATTGCTTATTTATCTTCCATGTGCATTTGTTATGTAGTGATCGATCTTATGCTGTCTACATATGCTTTTCAAATCCTCCACTTCAAGATTGTTAAATATTAATCTGTATGGTTAGGTATTTATTTTTTGTGTTATGTTTTATATTCAATGTCAATTGCACATCTCTTGTTGATTTAAGTTCTTATTTGTAGCTATTTAACATTTATTCTTTTTTAGGACACTATGATATGAGCTACAAAAGTCATAATTCATCATCAGATTACCTACTATTTTAACACAATGTTTGACAACATATAAACAATATAAAACTTTTATGCTGTCACTCATTTTGTTCATATTCTAATTGTATTCTATTATCCGTCTAGATGGCAGGGTACTGCTATTTGACAGGAAAATGTTGCGAAACTTTCGGAAAGATGGTCACAATTGGAAGAAGAAAAAAGATGGAAAGACAGTACAAGAAGCTCATGAAAAATTGAAAGTTAGATTTCATATCTAACGTGAATTTCTGATTCATCAATTTCATTTATAGTGCTTGAGCATGCAACCCATTTAATGTTCTTTGAATAATTCAATTATTTCCATGATGTTTGCTATGACTTTTTTTAGAGTATCATTGTGTGCTTGGGTTTGGTTGCCGATCAGAACAATCTGTTTTTTGTATTGTACCTTGTCACACTCAATTTAACATGCCTTAAAGCATGCTAAATTTAGATGGATATTGCATCTTCCATTTAATTTACTTATTTCTAGAAAGGGGAACTAGAGTAATTAGAGAGGCAATTGAATTATTTATATCATGCAAACACTACTCAAATTGTTTTGACATGTTGTACACACCGAGATAAACTTAAAGCTTCTTCTAAAACTAAGAATATATAAATTAACAATTGAATTAAAATTTTACTATATTACATAGATGAGTTTTATTCTATAAATCTCCTTCCACTTGTTTACTTCCAAAAGTGTATGGCAATTATGTATAATTTCAATACTATGTCATGCTAACATGCAACACTCTTCAAAGCGTGGTGAAATCAACTCAAATGATCCAGCATAACAATTAGAATGCTAATTGATTTAAAATTTTAAGTAACAAGCTACCAAAAGTATAACAAACATTTTAATCAATGATGGTATCTTACTAATATCAATTTTTTTTTTTTACATTAGATGGAAGCATTGATTCCTTTTGCTTTGGGAGCTTCAAGTTTGATCCGTGATTTTCAGTGTCAAGCCATGCTAGTTGACAACCATAAAAGACACATATAAACCCTTTTTACATGGTTGGAAATACTCGGTTTCTACTCTACAACCTATTATCCGTAGGTGGATAAACTCTGACAACACCTAAATCTTTCTCCTCTTGCAAACAATGAACTTTGAGCAAATACAACAACAACCAAGCCTTATCCCATTAGGTGGGGTCAGTTTTATGGATTTTTTTATGCCATTGAGCTCTATCTCCTACTATATCATCATCTATACTTAAATAAATTTTATCTTGTTTAATTGTTGCTAACCAAGTCTTTTTTGATTTTCCTCATTTGATATGCGTGTTTGTCATAGTTTTACATTGCCTAATTAGAATATTTATTGGTCATCTAAGTATATACTCGTACCATCTTAAACGTGTTGAGTTTTCCCACAATAGATGTAATTCGACTTTCTCTATAATGTTCTTATTTCTTATTCTGCCCATCCTCGTATGTCTACACATTCACCTTAACATCCTCATCTTGCAACTCTCATCTTGTGCTCATGTTTTTGAGTCATAGCTCAATATTCAGCTCCATATAATATATCAGGTCTAATTGCGATTTTATAGAACTTTCTTTTAAATTTTAGAGGTACTTTACAATCACATAAAACACCTGACGCTTTCCTCCATTTCAACAATTCTGTTTGTATTATATGTAAGACATCTCTCTTGATTTCTCCATTATTTACAAAAATAATCATAAATATTTAAAACTCTCAGTTCGGCAACTCGTCATTTTCTATCTTAATAATTGTCCCATTACGTCTAATATGACTAAACTAAAGTTCCATATATTCTATTTTTATTCTACTAAGTCTAAAACTTTTCCCTTATAGTGTTTTCCGCCTAGATTCTAGCTTAGCATTTTACTCCTTCACATGTTTCATCTACAAACAACATGCACCACGATACTGTGTCTTGAATGCGTGTAGTGAGGCCCTCAGCGCGTAGCGCAGACGGTGGGCGTATGACATCTCTGGCGTAATGGCCAAGGGTCGATTCTCAAGAACTGACGACTTGGGTTTATCCCACCATGCTCCTATGATATGTGTATCTGCATGTACCTCCCTCCATATCCGTGGGGCTGACACTAAGGGGGGCCGCTAAGGTAGCGAATCTACTTTGAATACGTGCAGTGAGTTCGTCCATAATTAGCATAAAAAGATAGCGACTTAGAGTTGATCCTTGATGTAATCATATCTTTATTAGAAATGCTTCAGTTACTCTACGTGAAGTTTTTACTCTGTACATATCCTTAATTAGTTCAATATATGTTACGTTAACATCTCTCTTTTCTAGAATTCTGCATAGATCTTGTTTTTGCTCCCGATATTTTTTAATTAGTTGTCTAAGAAGATATATAGATTCTATTGTCGACCTTCCATGCATGAATCCAAATTGATTTTCGGTCACCGTGGTCTCCTTAATCTTTTTCCTATTACTCTTTCCCAAAGTTTCATGATATCACTCATTAGTTTAATACCCCTATAGTTTGTACAATTTTCTATGTCTCTCTTGTTCTTATATACAGGAACTAGAGTACTTACTCTCCATTGATTAGATATGTTTTTTTTTTGCTTTCAATATCATATTAAATAATTTGTAAGCCATTCAATACCTTGTTTCCTGAGACACTTCCATATTTCTATCGGAATATCATCTGGTCTAACGACTTTTTCATTGTGCATCCGATTTAAAACTTGTTCTACTTCTGAAGTTTGAATTCTACGATAAAAATTTAAATTTCTATACTCATTTAACCCACTTAAATTATCTAAGTTAAGTTGGTTACCTAAAACTTTATTAAAAAGTTGATGAAAATACTTCTATGCTCTTTTATTTTTTCCTCGTTTACTAGTACCCTATTACATTCATCTTTAATACATTTTATTTAGATAAGATCTCTTATCTTCTTTTCTCTTACTTTAGCTATTTTATATATATCTCTTTCCCTTTTTCTTATCTATTTTTTGATATAATCGTTCAAAAGTTTCATTCTTTGCTTCATTCATTACTTTCTTAGCCTCTTTCTTGGCTATTATATATTTTCTTAAGTTTTCATCATTCTTTCAAATATATAATTCCTTGTAAGCTTTTCGTTTTTTCTTCACTTTCTCTTGTACTTTCTCATTCCACCACCAAGATTCTTCACTTAGTTGTGCATGTCCCTTTGACTCACCGATTACACTCTTAGCTACTATTTTTAATTTTGATATCATCTTATTCCATGTCATATTAGAGTCACTGTATATTTCACCTAATACTTATACTTTTACCTTTTTTTTTAAATATATTTTACTTTCCATCGTTTAACTTCAACTATCTAATTTTAGGAGTTGTATGTATTTTCTTTTTATTGATACTATACTAGGCATATATCCAACATTACTAACCTATGTTGAGTAGTTAAGCTTTCTCCAGGAATAACTTTGCAATCTTTACAAATCTTTCTATCCCTCTTCCTAACGAAACTCAATTTGCGATTTATTATTCTCACTTTTGAACGTGACTAAGTATTCTTCTTTCTTAAATAACATATTAGTTAATATAAGATCATATGCTACGCAAAATCCAATATAGTTTTCCCTTCATTTCTAGTTCCAAACCCATAACCTATATACCCTCTTGTATTCCTCATTTTTTTCACTCCGACATGCCCATTTAGATCACTCCTATTAAAATTATTTCAATTGATAGAATGTTTTGTAATATTTCATCTAGGTCGTTCTAAAACCTTGATTTAATAGATTTATCTAATCCTATTTGCAGTGTATATATGCTAATTACGTTCATAGTTTCTTTTACCATTATTATCGTAAGAGTTATAATTCTATTCCCTTTTTTAATTACTTCTACAATTTCATCCTTCAATGAACTATATACAACAATACCTACTCCATTTCTTGTTTTACTTTCTGTACCATAACTTAAAACTCGAGTTTTCTATCATCTTTACCTTTTCACCTATCCATTTTGTTTCTTATAACACATAAAATACTAATTTTCTCCTAATCATCACATCTACTACTTCCATTGATTTACCAGTAAGAGTTTATATGTTCCATGTTCTAAATCTTAGACTATTAGTTTCCTTGTAATATTTGTTCTTATCTAACCTATGGTGTGAAGGGGAGCCTTGGCGCAATGGTAAAGTTGTTGCCATGTGACCAAAAGGTCACAGATTTGAATCCTGGAAACAACCTCTTGCAAAAAGAAAGGTAAGACTGCGTACAATGGATCATTCCTCGGGACCCCGTATGATGGAAGCTTCATGCATCGGGTTGTCCTTTATCTAACCTATGATGTTATAACTCTTACCTATTTAGCATTACATCTAAGTTTTCATGGAGATGTAGCGGTCCTTACTGATATATTATAGTCGGACCTTACAAAGTGAACTTTTACATATTTAGCATTACACCTGAGTTCTGAAGATGTAGCGATCTTTGTCGAAACATTACAGTCGAACTCTGCAATGCGTTCCTTTCGGGGAACAACCTATCATTAGCATAATAGTTTAATAGATCTATTCATTGAACATTTGCCATAGTTTAATGTTGGATAACAACCTCACGCAATCCTCTTCCTTTATCTGGGCTTGAGACCAACTATGATGGGTTCGTCATGGGCGGAGTTACAAAGAAGGAACTTGATTGTTTGATCGTGTTTGTTGGCTTTGGTTTGCTCTCCAAAGGCCCTCAAACACAACCACACTATCCTAGGAACCTCCACGAATACATCTCCAAAATTTTCCCATAAAGCTTCCATGAAACCCTTTCTGACTTAATTCTGCCAATACGTCTTCTACTTGCTTATGAGTCTAATTAGTCAATTGATATCTTCCTTATAGTCCAGTACTTCATTGTAGATGACAAGAATTTGACTGCGGTCACAGCTTTATACGGATCCCATTTTCTTAGTAGATTCCTATTTTAACATTAGTTGACTGCATTGCTGGACTGCCTATGCATTAGTCTACTGTCACAATTCATCACAAAACTTTTTATACGATATCATTTTGGGTTGAGTTGATTACACAATCAACTCAACCATCAGTCAGACTGCCCAAACTACAAAACTCTCCAAACCACAACTTTGTGGTATTGGATTTGTTTAGTCAACTGCTCCATTAGTCGACTTCATCAGTTGATAGGTATCTCTATCAATCAATTGAATACCCCAAACATGACTAAATTACATTTTGCTAATTTTGAGTTCATTAATTGATTATTGTTCTCTCCATAATGGACAAATATTCTGGTTCTAGCTACACCAAGGCTGGAACTATTTCTTGCCAAGAGACTCCTTGTCTTCATGATTACCTAGTCTGCCTAGAAGAAGTCAACTCCGACTTAAGTATGCCTAACATATTAGGACCTCCTTTGTCTACAAACTCTTTGCCTATTATTCAATCCTTTTTTGCCTACCAAGACTTCCCTTTGCCCAACCTTAGGTTACCCTTGAGTTATTAACTCTCTCAGCCATCAGTTGATTGATGCGCAACTAGTCAAACTACAAAACTTTGATTGCACTTGGGGTGTGGTTTTCTTAGCCATCAGTGGATTGCATCTCAACATTAGTTGATTATTCGCTTGATTTTGATCATATCTAAGGTTGGGTTCACCTAAGAAGCCATCTAATATTTTCCCTTATATACAAGTCATTCCACTTATATCCATCATGGACTTTTCTCCAAGCCTTGAGGTCTTCTATCATCAAGCTGCATCCCTCGGATGTTCCAAATACTCGGCTTCTTATATCATCCTTCGTGTCTTTGCATACGTAGTTCACCTCCTCGACTTGCCATGCTCTAATGCTCCTCGTCTCGTGGTCCCTCGTATGTGCCATCCTTCTCTACTCATCAAAACCCTTAGCTATCTAAATGCAGAGGGGGACAAAAGTCCCAACAGACATGAGTGTGATAGGAGGGATTGCCATTGCCACCTAGTATGGGTTTCAATAGTTTTTTGGAAAGGTAAATTTCAATTGTTTGGAGCCAGTTTCATAATACTTTCTCTTTGAGAGTAGATTTGAAAATGGATGAATAAGGAGCTTATTTAATCTTCAATATGAGTCTTTTTGTGGTAACAAGGTTACTTCAGTTTCCTATATTTGCTATCAAGATGCTGATATTAATTGGGACCTCTGGAGTTCATGCTTTATTCAGATAAGATATGGTTACCTTCAAAAAAAAAGATAGGCTTCTGGATGGTTAATCACGCATCAACTAGATACTCTCTTGTTTGATGATGATATACTTTTCCTCTCTCCTATCTCCATTATCAAGACGCTGATCCTAAGTTGCCTTTAGAATGCTTTTTTAGATAGGTGGATGACCATTGTTTAACTGCATAAACATCTACCAATGAGTCTAAATTATGTTTTTGTATCTCTACAATTCAAGTTGTTCCAGGGCAACCGATTCATGTTTATCTAAGGATGTCAAATCAAGAATTTTTGCTGGGAATCATATTAGTACATTTTCTAACCATGAATCATATCAAACTATGAATTTTAAGGTTTAGATAAAAAATTCTAAAATATGACGGGAAAGAAAATTCTACTTGAAAATAGTTTTGATATGCAAAAATATATAAAATAATATAATTCCATTTAATAACATAATATAATAGATAAAAGTTGATAATAATTCTAACCAAGGTTTAAAATGTTAAGCCATGAAATTGGAGGTTAGGTTTTTGGCCATAATAATGCACCTTCGGTATTATATTATGTTGCATCAGTGTGACTTTGGTACTATATTATATTGTGCCGGTGTGAATTCGAGATTTATATGTTATACTTGTAATATGGATGAATTATATAATATATTTTTAGTATAATATTAATTAAAGGCAAAGTTGCACTCACGATTATGTGATTTGGCACTTGAGACTTTCCCTCCCTCAATTTGCACTACTTGTCCTCGGATTGTGATATTGGTGATGCTGAGACCTGTAGAAGTCACCTTAAGCACTTTTGCCTCCCTGAATTTACACAAAATCTCTACCTGACTTTTAGGGCACTTTCCTCCATCGTTCCACCTCCCTCGATTCGTTGTTAATTCTAGATTTGCCTTCTCAAAATCTTGTTTCCATTTAAGATGTCTTTCTTGTCTCTGCTTTCCCTTCCTAACTCCTTTGTCCATGCCGGTACCAATATTATTCCGCTTTTGGTGCGGGAGTGAAATGATAAGTATTGACCATTCTGAGCAACACAACTGGATGCTTTAAATTCTGATTCCACTTGAATATATAGCAGCACATCATATGTTAATGACAATATACATATTATTGTTTATTTCCTTTCATTAAGATTGCAATGAAATGAGACATAGAAACTTCAAAAAATTCTCAATCTACTTATTGTTGGTGCAGCAAGGCCGGCAAAAGGGGGGTGACTTGCATGAAAAATAAAACTATACCCTCCTCGTGCTTTCAACTCAAAAATGCAATAGTAATAATAAAGTAACTGAAATAAAGAAACAGAAATAAAATAGAGACTCAACAGTTAACCTGGTTACAACCAAGAGGGTTGTTAATCCAGGATGAAGAAAAGCGCACTAGAAAAAGTCTCCTTTACTGAAGGCAGAGAAACCTTTTACACTCTAACAGCTCAGAACTATTGCTAGAAATGAATACAGAGTTGATTGAACAATTGATTTCTAATTCCTAGGTCCAGGGGCCCTTTTATAGACCCTGTAAACTCTATCTCGTAGGTCTAAGGCGCCTCCAACAGAGGTCCAAGGCGCCTCCAATGAGTTGTTAGGATAGAACTCTATCCGAACCTCAACGGTCATTGAAGGCGCCTTCATTGCATGTTTAAGGCGCCTTCAAGGTTCCTGCTATAAATACCTTCCTGCTTGCATGGTATAAATAGTTTCCAGCCTCTTTTGACTCCTTTTCTTCTTCGCTTTGACTTCCGAAGCTTCGTTTACTTGGGTGATTTCGGCCAACCGAAATAGGGCTCACCCGAACCCAATTTCCGACCTTCTCCTCGAGCAGCCTTCCTCCCAGACTTAACGTCCCTCGACGCCGCGCTAGTTCTTCTCCCCCATCGGTGTACTCTTCTGCAGCTCTCTCGTCCTTCGGACTCACCGAGCCCGTCGGCTCTCTTCCCATGCCGACTTTCTCGCAAGCTGCGTCTTCCGCTCGACTTCCTGTGCTCCTAAGCTCCTGCATACTTAGACACAGAGCTAAAAAACAAACAGGACCTAACTAATTTGGTTGATCACATCAAAACAACCACGGGGTCCAACAATCTCTCCCTTTTTGATGTGCATCAACCCAAGTTCAAGTTAGGGTAAAAACAAACAAATAGTAATTTTAAGAAATTACAAAACTAACATTTAAAGTCTAAGTTTGCAATTAAACTAAATTGCAACAAGCATAAAAATTTAGTTCTAATACTAAAATGCAAAAAAAAAAAAAATTTAACCAAAGTTAGATTTAATTTTCCCCTAAACTTAACTTGTACCCATTTCTCCCCCTTTGATCACAGCAAAATCGGGGTACCAAATGTAAAAAAAATCTAAGTCAATTAAGAATATTTTCCAAAATGGTCAATTAAGTTAACTTTAGAAGACTTTTTAACTTAGGCAAAAATAGTTCTAAAGATTTTCCAAAAAATTCTAAGCAAGAATATATTCCTAAGTATGGAAAAAGAAAGAAAAAAAATCTTAAAGCATTATTTAATTTAAATTTTAATGCTTTAATAAGAAGTTAATTAAACATTTCATTTCAATATTTTGGCTTCCAGGTCGTGGCGATGCACTAGGTCTTCTTGATTATTGGAGCAACAACCGCTTCCTTAGACAAAACCTCAAAAGAAATTATCTGTTTAATTTTTCTTTTGAAAGCCTTAATTTAAAAAAAAATCAGTCTAAAACAGATTTTGGAACCCAATAAAGGTTCCTTCCATAGTTGTCAAAAGCGCTCGCTTCGCTCGCTTAAGCGCAAAGCGAAGCGAGGCGCAGCCCTTGCGCTTCCGAGAACGTGGAAGCGCAGCAGGTTTAAGAAGCGCGCGCGTCGTTGCGCTTCGCGCAGAAGCGAGCGAAGCGCAGCTCTTCTGCGTGACCCTAAAAGTTTCCTTTTTTGTTTTACATTTTATTTAAAGCCCTAATTAATCTCTTTAAACCTGTCTCTTCGTCTCCCGCGGCTGTTCGTTGCGTCCGCCGCTGCTGCAACTAGACAGATTTGCCGTGGCTGCTTCTTCACGTGTGCTGCTGCTTCTTCACGCGTCGCCTGCAGGTAAGTTTTCAATTTCTGTACTTAAATTCAGTTTGAAGCATCCTGGCCATTCTGCGATCGCCTCCGGCGGCGTCGCGGGATGCCTTCGGCGGCGTCGGAGGCGTCGCGGGAGGCCTCCGACGCCTCCAGCTGCGTCGCGGGAGGTCCCCGACGCCTCCAGCGGCGTCGCGAGAGGGACCCGACGCCTCCAGCGGCGTCGCGGGAGTTCTCCGACGCCGGAGGCTTCCCGCGACGCCTCCGGAGGCTTCCCGCGACGCCTCCGGCGACGTCGGTGGCCTCCGGCGACGGCTCTGGCGACGTCGCGGGCATCGCGATGGCATCGCCGTGGTCGAACTCGCGTGAAACAGTGGAGGAGAAAAAGTTTGATTTTATTAAATCAAATTTAAATATATAAACGAAATTAAAAATATAAAAAAATTGATAAAGTTTATTAATTCATATAAATTTAATTTAAAGATATAAAAAATAAATTAAAATTTTAAAAAATTTAATAAATTGCATTAATTTATATAAATCAGATTTAAATATATAAAAATTATTTAAAATAAACAAAAATCTAATAAATATTATTAATTCTAATTTCTAAATCAGATTTAATTATTTAAATTTTAATTAAATGTATCAAAAATATTTTAAAAATCTAATAATCTTATTAATTTTAAACTAGATTTAATTATTTAAAATTTAACCTTAATACTTTTAAAAAAAATCTAATAAACTTTATTAATTATAAATCAGATTTAATTATTTAAACATATAAAAAATATATTTAAAATAAAAAATCTAATAAATTCAATTAATACATATAAATCAGATTTAAATATATAAAATATATATAAAAAATAAAAATCTAATAAATATTATTAGCACATATACATCAGATTTAATCATTTAAATATATAAAAAATATATGTAAAATAAAAAATCTAATAAATTTTATTAAGACATATAAATCAGATTTAAATATATAAAAATATATATATTTAAAATTAAAAATTGTAATTAATTCGTATAAATCATATTTATATTTTGATATTTTTTTTACTGTTTTATATTGTTTTACTTATTGATTGTTTATTACTAATTGCAGCGCTTGGCTCTTGATTCTTGAGTTAACCATGTCAAATATAACAATTTCATCCACTCGAAAAGATATTGCTTGGAATTATGCAACATGTTCAGATCCTAAAAATCCAAATGTTGTCAGTTGTATTTTTTGTGGTAAAATAACAAACGGTGGAATTTATCGACACAAGTTACATTTAGTCGGGGGCAATAGAAATGTGAAAGCTTGCCCGAAATGTCCTGAGCATGTTAAAGAAGAAATTAGAGAGTTTATGCAAAAAAAGAATAATTTGAAGAATCAAATGGATGAAATTCCTCATTCTGATGATGTTGATAATTTGGAAGATTTGGAAGAAGATGAAGAAGTTGATCATCAAACTAAAGTGAAAGGGAAACGACCAATATTAGATTCAAGCAACCATCCTACGACCCAA
This sequence comes from Zingiber officinale, assembly GCF_018446385.1. Taxonomy (NCBI): domain Eukaryota; kingdom Viridiplantae; phylum Streptophyta; class Magnoliopsida; order Zingiberales; family Zingiberaceae; genus Zingiber; species Zingiber officinale. The sequence goes on along the minus strand of NC_055987.1, from coordinate 83,453,929 downwards.
GGTAAAAAGTGTAAACAAACCGGGCCTATTAATCTTTATTTTATGAAAGATGTCGATGAAATTGTCAAACAAAGACGTGCAAAAAGCAAAGGACAATTTGATGAAAATAAAAAGAAGTTAAGAGATATTGCAGTTGAGAAATTTGCAAGATGGATGTATGATGCTGGGATTCCTTTCAATGTTGTTAAATATGATTCTTTTGAGTCTTGTATTGAAGTTATTGGACAATTTGGATCGGGGATGAAACCTCCATCATATCATGAAGTGAGGGTTAAGTATTTGAAGGAGTTGGCAAATACGAACTCACTTTTCAAATCCCATGAAGAAGATCATGCTAAGTTTGGGTGCACAATCATGGCAGATGGATGGACAGATAAAAAGGGTAGGACTCTTATAAATTTTTTGGTGAATGGTCCTAAAGGAAGTGTATTTGTCCAATCAGTTGATGCTTCAGGCTATTCTCACACAACGGACAAAATATTTGAGTTGCTTTTTAAATTTGTGTATCGTATTGGAGAAAAAAATGTGATTCAGATTGTAACAGATAATGCAAGCTGCAATGTCACTGCAGGTAATATTTTAAATTTTTGTTAGTTGTTAGCCTATTACTTCCAATTAATAATTGAATTATATTTTTAAGTTTTTTGATTAAATTTTTTTGTTTTTTTAGGTCATCTTTTGGAAAATCGATTTCCACACTTGTACTGGACTCCCTGTGCAGCTCATTGTTTAGATTTGTTTCTTGAGGATATATTCAAAATTCCTCATCTCAGAAAATTACATGAACGGGCGTTGATGGTGAATGGTTATATTTACAACAGACCACAAGTATTGAGCATGATGAGAGAGTTTATTGGACAGAGAGACATGGTAAGAACCGCAAAGACACGTTTTGCAACTGCTTTTTTAACTTTAAAGCGGTTTCATGTACAACAAGCAAATCTGAGAAAAATGTTTACATCTGAAAAGTGGGCAAATAGTCGATTTTCCAAAGAGGTCGCAGGAAAACGTGTAGCAGAAGTAATATTGATGCCTTCTTTTTGGAAAAATATGGTTTTTGCATTAAAAGTTGGTGGTCCATTGGTAAAAGTATTACGGCTGGTAGACGGTGAAAAACGATCTCCTATGGGCTATATTTATGAGGCAATGGACAGGGCCAAAGAAGCTATTGCTGCATCATTTAACAATAATGAAGAGAAATATCGTAGCATATTTGAATTCATTGACAAAAGATGGAACATTCAACTGCATCGACCTTTGCATGCAGCCGGATATTTCTTGAATCCAGAGTGTTTTTACTCTAACCCTGATATAGAAAATGATACAGAAGTGATGGAGGGTTTGTACAAGTGCATATCTAGATTGGTGAGAGGTGAGGATTTACAAGATAAGATCACAAATCAATTGGAAAAATACAAGAAAGCAGAAGGACTTTTTGGTTTGCCAATGGCTATCCGACAAAGGACTTTAAAATCGCCAGGTAAATTTATAAATAATATATCGTGCAATAATCAATATCAATATTGGATGGTAATAAAATTAATCTTATAATTTATATGTTTTTGTTTTTCAAGCTGATTGGTGGTCTTCTTATGGTGCATCAACGCCCGAATTAAAAACATTTGCAATGAAGATTTTAAACCTCACGTGCTCTTCTTCAGGCTGTGAACGTAATTGGAGTGTTTTTGAACATGTAAGTTGAATTTTTTTTAATACATATTAAAATTTATATTATGAACTTAACCTTTTACTTTTTAATTTTTTTGTAGATACATTCTAAGAAAAGAAATAGGTTGTCTCAACAACGGTTGAATGATTTGGTATATATCAAGTACAATAGAGCTTTGAGGAGAAGATATGACATGCGAGATAAGATTGATCCTATTACTTTGTCAGAGATAGATGATAGTAATGAATGGTTGTTGGGAAAATTGGATGACAGTGATAAAGACGATGATAATGATTTTGTCTTTGAAGGTGAAGATTTGCGTTGGAGTGATGTAGCACAAGCATCTGGGGTTGGTGAAAGTGCATATGACTTTCGATCTCGAAATGCGTCTTCTTCAAAAGGGACATCATCATCTGCATTAGCAAAAAGAAAGCAGTCTTCAGCTCAAACTAGTCTTGTAAATGAAGAAGAAATTAATCTTGATAATGAAACTGAAGAAGAAGATACTGATGGATACAAATCAAGCGATGGAGCTGATGACATAGATTTGGACAATGAAGATGAAGAAGATGATTATTTTGATATTTGATATTTCATGTATCATATTTTCAAAGACTTTTAATTTTCAGTAATCTGCAACTTCATCAAAGAATATTTTGTTTATGGTTATTTGGATTTTCAAAGACATTTTGAAAGTTTTTTTAATAGATATAATAGCCCTTTTGTTTATTATGTTCTTTTCCGTAAAGCCCGCGCTTCGCCTTGCGCTTTGCGCTTTAAGCCCCAAGACCCTTGAGCGCTTTTTTGCGCTTCGCGCTTTTGACAACTATGGTTCATTCCTACTGGGTTATTTAAAAACTTAGGGGGTATATAGTTTCTAGGAATTTTCCTAAGTTGCCCCTGATGTTTTCTAATGTACCAGTTTAATTTTTCATAAATCCTTAGTTTCGATTTTGGAAATTTATTTAAGCATGCATTATTTTTCAAATTTTCAACTTCAATTTTTAATTCTTCATTTTCTGATTTTAGATTGTCGTACATATAAAGTGGACATGCTTTTGCTAATTTAATTTTTAATTCAGTATTTTCTTTTTCTAATTTAAGTAAGTCTTTAGAAAGAGATTTAATAAACTGAAAGAACTGCTTGGGAGTTAGATTACGTACCTCACTTACCTGTATATCTGTAGCTCCCCCTTTATTGCAGCTTTCTTCTTCTGATGTTCCTCCCCCTTCATCAATGCTCATTTCTGAGCTTGACTCTTCTTCCAGCTGATGGTTAGCCATGAGCGCTAACCCCGAGAATTCTTCGACGTCTGATTCGGAGGATGAGTCTGACCATGTGGCCTTTAGGTTCTTCTGTTTTGAGGAAGATGGTCGCTTTTCCTTTACCTTTTCCTTTTTCTTCAATTTTGGGCAGTCATCTTTAATGTGCCCTTCTTCGTTGCAGTTGTAGCAACGAATCGTCCTTTTATTTCGCTGAAGCCTCTTTGTCTGTGATCTAAATTTATTAGTATTAAAAAATTTATTGAAACGTCTTACCAATAGAGCCGCTTCGGATTCGTCGATCGAGACTTCGGAGTCGGAACCATTTATTCTTGCCTTTAAGGCAATGTTCTGACTAGTCTTCTCTACTCCATTTGGCTCTACAACTCGAGATTCGTGAAGTTCAAAAATCGAAAACAAATTTTCTAAAGTACTTACCTCGAAGTCCTTAGAGATGTAGTATGCATCTACTAAGGACACTCATTTTGGAGTTCTGGGGAAGGCGTTGAGCGCGTACCGGATCGAGTCCCGGTTTGTTACTTCTTCTCTAAGGTTGCTTAGTTGAGTTATTAGCTCCTTAATCCTTGCTTGGAGTTGCGCTACCTTCTCGCCATTGTTCATCCGGAGGTTGGTAAGCTGGGTCCGGAGGATGTCGCGCCTTGCTAGCTTCGCTTCGGAGGTACCTTCGTGAAGCTCCAGGAATTTTTCCCAGAGGTTTTTCGCGGAGTCGTAGCTTCCTATCCGACTTACCTCCTAAGGCGGCAGAACGCTGAGCAGGTGGAACTCAGCCTTTCCGTTGGCGACGAAGTCTGCTTGTTCCTTCTTCATCTAGTTGTACTCTTCTTTGTCTTTTGGCGCTTCATATCCATATTTCATTATTAAGAGTATATCAAATTCAGTTTTAAAAAATACTTCCATTTTTCGCTTCCAAGTAGCGAAGTCTCCATCGAACTTTGGGGGATGGATGTTCGCGCCGGCCATCGTCTTGATCTTTGTGCTTCAGTCGACGGTTAGTCCTTCTGAGGCTGTCGGGCTCTGATACCACTTATTGGTGTAGCGGGGCCGGCAAGAGGGGGGTGAATTGCTTGAAAAATAAAACTATACCCTCCTCGTGCTTTCAACTCAAAAATGCAATAGTAATAATAAAGTAACTGAAATAAAGAAACAGAAATGAAACAGAGACTCAACAGTTAACCTGGTTACAACCAAAAGGGATTGTTAATCCAGGGCGAAGAAAAGCGCACTAGAAAAAGTCTCCTTTACTGAAGGCGGAAAAGCCTTTTGGACTCTAACAGCTCAGAACTATTGCTAGGAATGAATACAAAGTTGATTGAACAATTGATTTCTAATTCCTAGGTCCAGGGGTCCTTTTATAGGTCCTGTAAACTCTATCTCGTAGGTCTAAGGCGCCTCCAACAAAGGTCCAAGACGCCTCCAATGAGTTGTTCGGATATAACTCTATCCGAACCTCAACGGTCATTTTGACCTGGCTCAAGGCGCCTTCAACAAGCAATGAAGGCGCCTTCAATGTTGAAGGCGCCTTCAATGCATGTTTAAGGCGCTTTCAAGGTTCCTGCTATAAATACCTTCCTGCTTGCATGGTATAAATAGTTTCCAGCCTCTTTTGACTCCTTTTCTTCTTCGCTTTGACTTCCGAAGCTCCGTTTGCTTGGGTGATTTCGGCCAACCGAAATAGGGCTCACCCGAACCCAATTTCCGACCTTCTCCTCGAGCAGCCTTCCTCCCCGGCTTAACGTCCCTCAAACGCCGCGCACGTTCTTCTCGCCCATCGGTGTACTCTTCTGCAGCTCTCTCGTCCTTCGGACGCATCGAGCCCGTCGGCTTCCTTCCCGTGCCGTCCTTCTCGCTAGCTGCGTCTTTCGCTCGACTTCCTGTGCTCCTAAGCTCCTGCACACTTAGACACAGGGATAAAAAGCAAACAGGACCTAACTAACTTGGTTGATCACATCAAAACAACCACGGGGTCCAACACTTATAAATTGTTTGTGAGAGTTTAAGGTTCTAGTTGTCTATTTTTTGCCTTGCCTATGCGAGAATATTGTTTCTGAAGCTTTAACAATTAATCACATCATACCTACTTAAGAAATTACTGACATAGAACTTAGGCGTCTTAGTCAAAGGTTTAGCACCCATAGAATGTGTTGATATGGGTGCCTATCTGTACCAATTGGGAAGTAAAATGAATTGAGAAGAAGCTGCAGCTGCAGTTCTGGAGCTGGATCTGATAATTTGAATGGAATCTAAAACCTTCATCGTAGTTGCTAATTTATGATGACCTTTTTGTGTTCCGTATCTCATAGGAAGGCAGGGTCAGTAGGTTCTGCATGAAATCATTATCTTAAGCCGTTATTGTGCTGTTTCATCTTGTAATTTAATTTGATTGATCTTCGTGTAATGTTATTTGGAATTCATTGTTTAGTATTTTTCTTAAGCAGTGACTACTCATCAAATTGAAGATCCCACTTTAAGATGCTCTTTGTTTGTTCCTTTATTTTACCCTCATGCTTGTTATAATGCATGTTATAATTGACAATTGTACATGTCTTTATCGCTTATATCTGATATCTATTTTGTCTTTGCCATTTCCCTAATCCTGGTAAGATGAACATTAAGTAGTTGGTCTATGTCACAGATAGGAAATGAAGATAGGATTCATGTTTACTATGCACGCAGTGAAGATGACCCTAATTTTTACAGGAGATGCTACTGGCTATTAGATAAGTATGTTCTCTATATATAGCTAATTTTATTTCTACTGCAAGTACTAAAGCTTGATTCTGCATCATATATTTGCTCTAGCTATATTTTTGGTGGTAGCTACACTAATGAGGTGTATGTATGTATGTATGTATGTATGTATGTATTGCTTAACTATGGGTATGGACATGCCAAATGAAACCCTTCAGTTTTATCCTGAGATGAGTTTAATAATTGGTATGAAAATTAATGGGAGACCAAACTACTTAGTGCAATTAAGGTACATCTAATGACATTTTTTCAAAAGATATAATACTGTACAATGATGGAGAAAAGAAGTGATAAATCCTGATTACTTGAGATTTATGACTTGGTGGTATTGTTTGTTAGGTTTTTTAATGCTGTCACCAGGTGCCCTGATGGAGGGGAGGGTTGAGCAATCTAATAATTCTAACAAACAAATCCTACCTATCAAGATCCTAAAGTCATACAATAATATAACTAGATAGTAAATAACAATAATCCACATAACGGATCCTCCAGAGATTTATTTTAAGAATATACAATCCCATAAATAGAGAGCATAACCACTAAAAAGACAGCATCAAATAGTTAGCAAAATAACATAATGAAAATCATTGTGAAACACCCTAACGATACCAACTCCTGTAACTATGATTGTTGGAGCACAATCACCAATTTGGCTATCATGGAAGGTCATCTGCAGCTAGCTAGAAAAACTATTGCATCTGTATAATTGAAGGAAACAGAAAGGGTGCCAACATGATGAATACAACAGAAGTCAACATGTTAATAAAACATTAGTATGGTAGCAAAGAAGTCATAAGCTATATGCATCTTATAAATGCATAATGCACCTGGAATAATAAACTGACATCTGATCCATGTTTGGAACTCTCCTAACATACATTATGCATTCTAACTAATTAAATTGAATCAAATCCATGCATATAATGCTTCTAACAGGTACAATATTAATGCGGCCTTAGTAGCAATTAGTCGTGCTCATTAAAATCCGAGTATTTGTTGAGATAGCTTGCAAACAGATAACCATGCATAGTTGGCATACTCTGCCAATCATATCAACTAGAATTTGACTGAATTAGATAAAATCAAATTAGAATGAGGAATGATGATTTTTTAAAATCAGTGGCAGTATCTTGGTGGTTTCCAAATTCCATTGAGTAGACCTAGGTGGGGGGAATAATGGTGTTTGTCACTGTGAAGAGAAAGAGTTGTTATGTGGGCGATGGAGAAGAATGAAAATGCATGGGTCACAAAGAGTAGGTGATGGAAAGCCTATATCTTGTCAGCCTTGTTTGGAGTAAAAGATGAAGGGTCAGGACTTGGGAGGAGAAAGGTCACGAGGGTTTTAAATAATTTCCTATATTAGGCTCATTAGTTATTGGAACCACACACTATTATAGGGAACCATTAGTTAGTGGAACTTTTAATAATTGATTCATTGTTTCAATTCTAAAGGTGATCGCCGAGGCAGCCTTGGTAAGGGACAATTTGGCCTAGTTGCTAAGCAGTGCTTTTAGGCAACCCTGTTAAAAAGTAACCATTGTATAGCTGACGGCCAGATTCGCTATGCAGTTCAAGCATGCCAAAGAAAAACTACTAGCTTTTTATTAATTGTATTTAATAATATGATATTAGAAAGTAACCATTATTCTCCCTACACCCCTTGTTCATCAGAGCCTCCCACCCTATGTGACTTTTGCCGCCCTTTTTCATCTAATGTAGATGGCTTGCATCAACGTCCAATCATTTTCCGACCATCTTGTCTCTCTCTTCCTTATGTGCATGCCCCCTCTTTTTTTTGTATGTTTTTTGTATTTTTAAATTTCATTCAATCTGAGCACATTTAAAATGTTTTTTTAAGAATTTGTTTCAGTTTTTCTTAGCTGTAATGTAAAATATGAAATGATTTATTATTGCAGGTGATGCTTGCTTATCAATTATGATTGGTTTATTTGTAAATTTAGTTTGATTGATCATGAATATATTTTAGTGTAGTCGGTTGGCTATCTATCGCTTCAGAATCGTCTTTTGATAGTTGAATTTGTGTAACATATTATTTAACCAATTATTGAAGTGTCGAGTTGTGACAATTGACATGTGTGAAATTATTCATTTTGCTTGGTCGACGCACAAGATTTTGATAATAGAGTTGGGATGTACATCAGAAACTACTTTAGTATAAGAGTGGCAACGCACAGTGGAAACAGAGAGGTAGAGAGACTAAGGGAGAGAAGGGAGGTGAAGGTACAGAAAGAAGAATTTTGAAGAGAAGGACCATGGTGGGAGAGAGGGATGGGTAATATGGAGGAATAGGAGGAGAGGGAGAGGAGTATATGAAGAAAGAGGGAAAATAAAACTCTTTTAAAAATACTATTGACCATAAATTGATATACAATATATATAGAACTTCTAAATTAGTTAAATAAATTCAAATGACGCGCAGCTAGATTGAACCCGCTTGATTCAAATCACCATGTCTATTTGACGGACTCTACCTAATCCTAAACCAATTTTCATTTGACTCTCAAAACTTAAAATATCAGTTTGATTTAGCTTAAATGTAAAAAAAAATAATTTCAAATGCAAACATTTTAAATAGGATAAAAAATAGATATCTAAGACCATTAAAGATTTTTTAATGTTTAGAGAGACGGAGAGATTACACGAGAAAGTGACGAGAGAACTAACATTCGCTGAGATCATGTCGAGCTTCGTCTCCTTGCCCTTTGACTCTCAATTTTGTCTTGAGTATCAAGAAAAAATCAACTTTGATTCGAACGTTAAGAAAAAAAAGTGTTCAACACGACATTTAGATTATGTTAAGAAAATAAGTTGTTTATTTTTATTTCACTATTATAATTTATTTTATTTAAATCATTGAAGATTTTACTGTTTATGGCCCGACCAAGGTTGTTAATTGCCGTCTAGAAAATTTATTAAGGTGTTTAGTGGGTGAAAAATGGATATTTAGGACTCAATTTTGCCACTTGTTGATATTTTTTAACAACAATTGAGTAAACTAATCTACTGGTCATTGGTTGTAGTTTATTCAAAAATCAAAATCGTGTATGGGTCGAACGCTCGTCAACCAATTGACTTGATTCTCTTACCTACCACTTCTCATTCTTTAAAGTTAGCTGAGAGTTTTACTTAGGGATGTAAATGAACCAAGCGTTCATGAATAAGCTTGGTGTTCGGCTTGGTAAGAGCTTGTTTATGTTCGTTTAATATATACAAGATTAATTAAACAAATAAGTTTGAACAGCTCGTTAAGCTAAACAAATAAGCTTGAAATACATATATGTTCAACTCGTTAACGTTCGTAAATAATGTTCGTGAACAATGTTTGTGAACAATGTTCACGAACTATATTCATTAATAAAATTCTTTTCAATATACTAAATAAACAATAGAATAAAATAAATAAATAAATAAATAAATAAATAAATTTAAATTATCAAACTCAATAACTAATCAAACAACTAAAGTTTCAACAATTAAACAAGCTTGAATTGAGAGTCCGATAACATCTAAACGAGCCAAGCTCGAACTAAGCTCAAGCCAAGCTCGAACTAAGCTCAAGCCAAGCTCGAACTAAGCTCAAGCCAAGCTCGAACTAAGCTTAAGCCAAGCTCGAACCAAGTTTAAGCTAAGCTTGAATTGCGAGCTCAATAATATCTAAACGAACCAAACTCAAGCCAAATTTCAAACAAGTTTAAGCTCACAAAAAATAAGCCAAACGAAGCTTGAACAATCATTTCAAAAACTTAGTTTATTTTAAGCTCGGATCGGCTCGGTTACCTTATCAAACAAGCTTGAACATCCTAAAGCTCGGCTCGGCTTGTTTATAACCCTAGTTTTACTAAGCGCATTAGAGAGATTTATATCGATGTAGGAGAAAAATCGCATTGAGTAATGAGATTTATAAAATACAAGCTAATGCACATCGTAAGTTTAAGGAGTACAATGTAGGGGACTATGTAATTGCCCCCATTCACATAAAATGTTCTTCTAAAAACTCTTTAAAAAACTTCATGCTCGCTTTTGTGGTCCATTTCAAATTGTGAGAAAAATTGAAATGAATGCATCTGTTGTTGACTTGCTTGTTAATTTTAGCATCAATGAAGGTTTAAAATTTTGACCCGTGCTGAAATTTCAATCTCAAACTGGAATGATACGGTTTTGGTATCGTGCCGTGTCGATACAATTTTAATATTTTTATTTATTTATATATAGTAATTATAAGATAAATATGCTTATGGTGTATATAAAAATAAATTGTATATTGAATTTCTATAATTTCTCAATTATTGAATAATTTAATATTATTAGAAAAAATAATTAAATATTTTTTAAATAAAATTGATTTATCAATAACTCAAATTAAAATTGATCTATCTATAATAATAAATATATAAATTAATAGAAAGATATATAATAATTATATAAATTAATTATTTATTCATTTAATTAATTATTAATTAAATAATATATATTTTAAATAATAAAAAATATAAAATAATAAAAAATTATCAGAAAATAAATCTAATTCATTAGAATTTTTAATATATTTTTAAAAAATTTTAAATAAAATTTAAAATAATATAAAATAATAAAAAAATTAGAATATAAATAAGAATTATTAAAATTTCAAAATAGTAATTAATAAAATTTCTTAAATTTATTTTAATATTAAATATATTTTTAATATATTTTATTAGGATAATTTAATTAGGATTTATAAAAGCCTATTCGAAATATCACGCGTACCTTAGGAATTGTTTAAATTAATTAAATAGAAAATTTAATTTTGGAAAAAAAAACGTTGCTGCCTTCCCTAAATTCACCGTTGCCCGCTCGCGGTGGATCAGGGGACACGCTCGGCGGCGTCGGAAGCGTCGCTGGAGGCATCCCGCGATGCCTTCGACGCTACTGGGGGCGCTCCGCGACGCCTCGACGCCGCTGGAGGCATTCCAATGCTTCCAGCGCTCCCGGAGGCGTCCCGTGACTTCTCCGACGCCATCTGCAACGTGTCGAGACAGGGATGCCTTCGATGCAGGTTTCACCTGCTCGGCGGGACTATAAAAACTATCCGTGCCGGGCGGCACGGAACGGTATTTCATTCCATGGCATCAATTCCAATTTTCAATATTGAGGACTTATTGCAATATAGAGGGGCATTAGAACATTCGTGTTTGCCTATTGATTTGCAAGTCGCGTACCTATGGTGTCGGTTCCCACGCTTCCATTTATGACATAACCGTCTTATCAAATTGACTTAGATCATCAAACAATGATATCTCTTTACCGAAGTACACATAGATATCTAGTTTGTAGGAAAGGACTGTGTCACACTTGGATAACTGAAGATGAGCTTAGAGAGCTATCTCTTGAACTTCTAAAAAAATTAGAGTTGCAATCACCTGGCTTAGCTAGAGAGATGCCACCACCTCGTGCCAATGTGTGACGCTGATTGACTTGATTTCTGAGCTCTATCTCTCTACTCAATGGAGTTGAGTTCTATTTTGGTCGAGGAGAATAATGCAGAGAAGGAAATAAATCATCATTAGTAGACAACATTTGAAGAAATGAAAAAAAGGATCGCCCGGTGCACGAAGCTCCCGCTATGCGGGGTCCCGGGGAAGGATCCATTGTACGCAGTTTTACCCTGCTTTTTGCAAGAGTCTGTTTTCAGGATTCGAACTCGTGATCTTTTTGGTCACAAAGCAACAACATTTGAAGAAATGAATTAAAGAAATTTCAAATTAACACTTCACCGATAAAACAAAATAAATTGAAGAATATTAAAGTATAAAGTGGCTGCAATAATTACATATTTGATTTGTTTGTTATAATTAGTATTTTCGATTTAGACAATAAATAGGGAATTAATTCTGATTTTTACTAAATTATAATATTTTTCTTATTTAACATATTTATTTCTATATTTGTTATTGAGTCAAGTTATAAATGGAGTCTAAAGTTCTATATTTTAACATCTTGAATTAATTGATTTTTCACTTTTTTTTTGTTAGAGTTTATTCCTTTTGGTGAGGATCTTGTTTTGCTCATCCATTGTGCTACATTAGATGCCCTTTTGATGATAGATCAACAAATGGGTGTCATCTTGATGATTGAGGAAAAAAGGGGTGCCCATTTGATTTTTGCCTAATAATTCTTTGCTAATGAGATTTCTTCTCAGTTTTTACTATTATGGTAAAAATTACCACTTATTTTTGTTTAAAATTCTTAAACATATTATTTGATAGTTATTTTTATTTAGTTTTTTTGAACATACTAGTTAAAATTTGATATGATATGATATGATATTGCATATATAATTAAATAGGTTGATTTTAGTGGGATTAGTGTAGTTTTATTTCAGATATTTGTTTGTTAGAATTTGATAATGCAAGATCTGACTTTTTTTTTTTAATTTCTTGAATGAATATTAGTTTCTTTGCCCTTAACAGAGTTTAATATTTATCATTCATAAGGTTCTTGATTTTCTTTTGTTCTCCCATATACTATTTGTTGATTTTGATCCAATCCATTTTATCGATTCTATAAGATTGAGGCTTATATTTTTCAATTGAGTGATACATGATTGATACAGATATGGAAACTGATATCGTCATTTCTTCACAATTGAAGGATGATGCATCATTGTAGACAATTGGTTGTCGTACAAAAGTAATAATTACATCTGAGTTTGAGGTTGGATTCTTGTTGCATAGGTTGGATTCTTCCTCTTTGCTTATGCAACCACACTTTCTCTAATGCTTATATGCTTACAGCCAACATTTAAAATCTCGTTCCGTGCCACTTGGCACAGACAGATTTTATCGTTCCATCACGAGAGCAAAATCGGCACAGGTGCCGCGATAATTTTGCCGCATCATCGCTTGCGCCACGCATGACAGACGGAATCCAACACGCGCCCCTTCTTTGCAAACGGTTGGAGGCGTCCTGGATGCACCGCGTCGCGTCGCGAGACACCCGTGCGATGCACTACTACTAGTACCAAAATTAAAATTTTTGATTTAATCAATTTAAATAATTTCCAATTTATGGGTGATATTTCGAAAAGACTTTTATGAACTCTAATTAAATTTTCCTAATAAAATATATCTTTAAAATAAAAAAAATATAATTTTTTTATTAATTAATATGCTGAAATTTTATTTTTTACTGTTCTAAATTTTATTTAAAAATTCTATTTTTTAATAAATTAGATTTATATTCTAATATTTTTTTATTATTTTGTATTGTTTTAAATTTCATTTAAAAATTCTAAAAATTTATAAAAAAGTTCTAAAAATTTATAAAAAAAAAATTCTAAAAACAATTATAATAATCAGATTTATATTCTAATAAATATTTTTGATTTTTTAAAACATTATAATAATCAGATTTATATTCTGATAAATTTTTTAAAATCAATATGTAACTTATTTTAAATTATGCACAATAATTATATTTATCTAATAATTACCATATATAAATAAAAAATTTTGAAACAGTATCGACACGACATGATATTGAAACCGTATCGTTCCAATCTGGTATTGAAATCTCAGCACGGGTCGAGATTTTAAACCTTGCGTACAAGATTCATCCCACTAAGATTTTGTAATAGGATGTCTACAAAAGAAAATTTGACTTAAATTTCATAATATCAAATTCACTCCTGTCATCTACATGCAAACCTTACCTCGCAGTATGCATTTGCGTGATACGATGCATTTTAATGGAATTGATAACAAGAGAACATGATTGTGGAGGCAAGAGAATTCTGAATTATTCATAACCATTTAATACTCTCCTCACATTCACATTTCATCCTTATGATAATTGCCTTCATCCAATAACCCTTGTAGGTTTTGATCCATAGCATTGTTTAGCATTAATTGACACTTATTTCCCTATTTGACCAATAATCTCAGTCAACAAAATCATATAATTGTTAACTTTACCAATTCTCGATCTTATCTAATCCTTGGTTTATCCTAGCAATGGTTTTTAACTATATGCCATTGCTCAGGTATTTGTGGTAGGGGTAGCACCTATGATCTTCTATATGCAATTGGCTTTGCTATGTGACCATATATGCGTTCTATATGGCCACATATGTGTGCGTACATCCAACAACAACTAAATTTTATCCCACTAGGTGGGATTTGACTATATGGATCCTTTTACTCCATTGGGCTTTATCCCTACTATATCATCATTTATATTTAAATAAATTTTATCTAATTTTATTTGTCATAGTTTTACATCGCCTAACTGGAGCATTTTCTCAGTTGTCTAAGTCCATGTCCGTACTATCTTAAAGGTGTCTCCTAGAGCTTTCCTTTGCAACCTTGACTTTCTCTCTAATACTTTTTATTATCTTGCCTCTCCTTGTATGTCCGCACATCTAATTTAATATCCTCTATCTCTGCAACTCTCATCTTATGCTCATGTACTTAAGTTATAGCTTCCATATAACATAGCAGATTTAACCGTTGTTTTGTAAAACCTTTTTTTAAGTCTTAGAGGTACTTTAAGATTACAAAGAACAGTGCTCTCCTCTATTTCAACTATTCCACTTGTATTTTATATAAGACATCTTTCTCAATCTCTCTATCCCTTATAAAAATGATCCTAAATACTTTAAACTTTCCATTATAGACTTGCCATCTCCTATCTTAACAATTTTCTCATTGTGTCTAATATTGTTAAACCTAAATTTAATATATTCCGTCTTTACAATACCAAGCCTAAAACTTTTCACTTCTAGCATTTCTCGCCAAGATTCTAGTTTAGTATTTACTTTTTCACGTATCTCATTTACCAAAACAATATCATTTGTAAATAATATGTATCACGGTACCTTGATGTGTCGTTCGTCCATGATTAATATAAAATGATAAAGACTTAAAGCTGATTCTTGATGTAACTCTATCCTTATGGGAAACACGTTGGTTAATCCGTTTAAAGTTATATCTTTAATTAGTTCAATTTACGCTATGCTAACACTTTTCTTTTTTTTAGAATTTTTTATATAATTTCCCTTGGGACTCTATCATAAGTTTTTCTAGGTTGACGAATACCATGTGTAAGTCTTGCTTCTGTTCTAATAATTTTCAATTAGTTGCACGAGAAGATGTATAGTTTCTATCAAGGTTTAAAATTTTGACCCATGCCGAGGTTTCAATCTTGGACTATAACGATACGGTTTCGGTATCGTATTGTACCGTGCCGGTATAATTTCAGTATTTTTTAAATATAAAATATATTAATTTAAAAAGTAAAATATTTAACATAAATATTTAAAAAATAAACAAAATAAACAATATAAAAAATAATCTATAAAAAAAGGAAAAGATATGAAAATAGATAAATAAATAACAAAAAATTTTATTATAATCTTTAAATTAAAATAATTGAAACATAAAATTAATTAGATAATTTTATTAGGGTAATAGGGTTTAATAAAGCCTCTTTAGATTATCTCCATCACAGTTAGCAGTTGATTAAAATAATTAATCTAAGTTTAATTTAAAAAATTCGAAATCCGACACCACTGACGAGCTCGTGTGACTTCGGTGCTGCCACGGGTTCGCGACCCCTCAGCCATGGTCGCGGGGATAATGTGACTCCTCCGGCACAACCGAGTGGTCGTGCAATCCCTCTGCAGTGGTCGCACGATGCCTCCGCAACGACAGCGGAAGGGTTATGCAACCTCTCCGCTGCTGTTGCGGGGTTGAGCGACCCCTCCGCTGTGGCCGCAGGGTTGCGTAATACATCGCAGTTGTTGTGGGTTTGGTGCCGAGGTCGTGCCGATGCCGGTCGCCGGGTGGAACGAGATGTTTTATCTGTTTCGACTGTCTCGGCACGAAACTTTAAACCATGGTTTCTATTATTGGCCTTCCAACATAAACCCAAATTTATTTTCGATCACCATCATCTCCTTCCTTAGTCTTTTTTCTATTACTTTTTAAAAAAGTTTCATAGTATGGTTCATTAATTTAATACTTCTATAGCTTCCACAATTTTATACATTTTATTTATTCTTATATAAGGGAATTAAAGTACTTACCTCCACTAATCAGATGCTTTTTTTCATTTTTAATATCGAATTGAATAAAATTTAATACTTTGTTTCCTTAGGCACTTTCAAACCTTTATGTCCAACTACTTTGCTATTGTGCATCCCATTTAAATTATTTCACTTCTTAAATTTGAATTTTATGATAAAAATTTAAATTTTTATATTCATTTGACCTATTTAAATTACTTTAATTAATTACTTAAACTTTTATTAAAAAGTTAGATGAAAATATCTCTTCCATCGCTCTTTTATTTCCTCATTATTTAATAAAATCCTATTATATTTATCTTTAATATATTTTATTTAGATAAGATCTCTGGTATTTCTCTCTCTTATTTTATCTATTCTATAAATATCACTTTCTTCTTTTGTATCCAATTTCGATATAAGCATTCAAAAATTTCATTCTTGTCTTCATTTACTGCTTTCTTGGCTATTGTATACTTTTTAAGTTTTTGTCGTTCATATAAGTGTATAATAACTTATAGGCCGTTTTTTTTTTTTTTTTTCACTTTCTCATTTCATTACCAAGATTCTTTAGTTGGTGGTGCATGTCCTTTGACTCACCGAGTACACTCTTGGTTACTATTTTCAACTTTGTTTCCATTTTATCCCACGTCATATAATACTTGTACTCCTCTTTTTAAATTTATTTTGTTTCTCATCCTTTAACTTTCACCACTTAATTTTAGGAGTTGTGTATATTTTTTTTCTATTGATACTATGCTTGAGCCGTATATCCAACACGACTAACCTATGTTGGGTTGTTAAGTTTTCTATAGGGACCTTGAAATCTTTACAAATTTTTCTATCCTTCTTTCGAACTATAAGAAAGTCAATTTACTTTTGAATGTGACCGAGTGCTATTCTTTTTTCTTAAAAAACGAATTAACTAGTATAAGGTTATATGTTATCGCAAAATCTAATATAATTTTTTTTTTTTTTTTGTTCCAAATTCATAACCCCCATGCACCCTATTGCATTCCTCATTTTTCATTCCTATATGCCCATTTAGGTCTTCTTTTATTAAAATCATTTTGGTTGGCTATATGTTTTGTAATACATCATTTAGGTCTTCATCTGATCCCTACTTAGGTGCATATATGCTAATTACATTAATAATTTTTTTTACCACCTTTTTAATTATTCCTACTACTTTATTCTGTAGTGAACTATCGACAACAATACCTACTCCATTCAAATCGATTAGAGTCGAAGCAAATCAAATAAAAATCCTAATTCGTCCTAGTCCACAAATAAGCTTCTTATAGGCAAATATTTGTTTTTGGTAACCCAAGTATTCACTTATACACTTTTTTATGTATTCAATTATATGCATTCTGCCTATATCTGACATGTTCATTGTTATATATGTGTTTTTTGTAGGATGGTTGTAGATATTTTTATGGAAAGTTATTAATTCAACAAGTTGAGCAATATACTTTATTATATATAAAGCATTATTATCAATATAACTTTTTGAATATATTTTAGCATATGCTCTCACATCTGTCTTAGTGTGTTGCATATATGTTCTGCCTATTTGATTCTTGTTCTACTTGATTGATAATCCTTGCCTGTTAGATTGATCAACCCTTGTGCATTGGCCTAACTTACGTGAATAATATATCTTCGCCCCTAGTTTTCAATGAAACTAGTTTTCTGTCGTCACTCAGCTTATCCTTGATTCCTGAATCTTCCAACAATTATATAGTATTATCTATTCAATATTCCCACCTTAACCGTATAGCCATTCGGGCCATTACAACCATAATCATATGTGACCAACCAGCACCCTTAGTCTTCGACACCAATCTCAACCTCTCCAAGCAGTTACCTAACCTAGTACCTCTTTACCATGCTATCATGGCCACCCTTTCAACCTCAAACAACCTTATTGTCTGCATACAACTAAATTCATCCTTACAAGAAAAGGACCACTTTTATTTGAACAGAGAAGTCCTATACAATTAGAATAATTTTCTACTTAATCAACAAATTACATGAATGAGTTGTACCTTACAACTCAATATACACTTGAGATCATAGTTTCAAAAACAGTTTTATGTTTGTTGACATGATTGCGACAATGGTGATGAAGCTTGAGTGAGATATTACAAGGGCCAACCTTCTGTAAGCTCGAGGGCTAGGGTTTTGTTCCTGTGATGAAGCAAGGAGGGATCTTCTGTAGGATTGACTTGGTGCCGTTCTCCTGTTTTCATCATCTGAATCTTCTTCCTATTCTTCTTTTTCTCACAGTGCATTTCATTATTTGAGTCATCTTTACCGTTCGTCATTTTCTATAATATTGATATCCATGCCTTATTTATAATCTCCATTATTTTCTTTGATTATGTGCTAAGCTGCATAAAATCAATACTGATATAAATTCATTCTTATTCAGGAGCTTGGAGCGCATAGTTCTCGTGCACTACCGTCAAACATCAGAGGTCTTTCAACCCTTTCGAAGTCTTATGCAAAGTTCTATAGTAATGATTTTAATGCATTCAAAAAAAATGTAAATCTGATTTCTTGTAGCGATGGGGAAGGAGTATAAATCTCGTGTAGCTCAATGCTATGCCACATGGTTTTAATGAATCAACATGACATCTCAGTTTAGTCTCTTGTGAAATGCTATAAGCTATTGTTATGGTATATAAAACTTAGATGAGTGAAATATCATTGATTTAAGCTTAATCATTTTGGTGCATTGTGACGCCATGTCATAAGAAGCAACCTAGTGCTATGCACGATGATTTCCAACTTAAGAAAGTTGTTTCACTGTTATTTGAGCTTCACATATTGATAACTAGTTCTTGGGGCTTTTATTGTGCTACAAGTTTATGTGGGGTGAAATTGAACACCGAGGAGTGCGTTTAACAGAGATCGACAAGGTTTAGACAGATGGGATCCTCTGGTCCGCAATTTTGCGGACCAGAGGATGATCCACTGATTGTGATTGGTGGATCATGATGGACCCCATTTGTTTAAGTGATGGGGTCCATCAAAATAAACCAATCCACAAAGTGGACCATCCTCTAGTCCGTAAATTGTGGACCAGAGGATCCGTGCTCAGGTTTAGATGAGTGTGTCATTATCTTGAACTTAGGACATTGATTAAGGCCTACCTACTAATGGATTTGTTATACCATTATGATGATTGTGACGAATTTCATGGGTTATAGTGCCTCCCTTGGCTTGTGGTTTCTTTTGAGAGGATCCGTGCTCAGGTTTAGATGAGTGTGTCATTATCTTGAACTTAGGACAGTGATTAAGGCCTATCTACTAATGGATTTGTTATACCATTATGATGATTGTGACGAATTTCATGGGTTATAGTGCCTCCCTTGGCTTGTGGTTTCTTTTGAGAGGCATTGTTTGCTTCCAATCCCCTCCCTACCTACGCTTTTTTGGTAAATGAATGTTTCTGGTGTTGGTGCATCACAAGTGGAGCCATTAGTAGATGTGTATCTCAATTAGTAATCTCACTGTTATATGTCTCAGTCAGTCAGTCTCACATAGAAGAAAGAGGAACTCGACAATATAACTTGTATTATCACTGGTTGATGAATGAAGGTAGGGTTCTCTTTATAGACCCTACCCAAACCTAGTCTCCTAAGACATGGTGTGTCTTTTACTAGGTCTGCTAGCTTTGGAAAATAAGAAAAAAAAATAAGAATTTTACAGCCTTTTTCTAAAATACTACAACTTTTTAATTTTAATCAGTTTAGTTATTGCCAGTTCATATGGTCTTTGAGTCGACAGTGGCTGTGTTTTTTACAAATTTATTTTTTTATTTTAGATTTGATGTTCTTGAGAACCTCTTTCAGAATGCGAATGTCATTAAATAAATAGTAATGTATTTCAAAACTGTTTGGTTTTTCTTTATATAGAATGAACTCCAGAAATGCTGGCATGGTTCATGCAGAATTGAATATGCTGAGGTTGCCTTGGTCTGTGTTTACAATCAACACAAACTTGCTAGTCACTTACAACTAGGCATGGCATCAAGAGATTAATTATTCCATAGAAGTATAGTTTTCCTTGTTCTTAGTATGTCTCCATGGTATCAGGACAATGCAGTTCAAGGAATTCCTGCATCATTAGAATGCACTGAGGTTTTATCATCAAAAAACAGGATGCATAGTGGTTCTCCATCAACGCCAGTGCATTCGGCTACTGATTCTGCCCATTCAGAGGAGTTGGGATCTGCAGTTGTATCGGAAGAAACTTTGGGAGAATATCATGTCAGCTGCACTGGTGAGACAGCTGTTCAAATTCTCTTCTGCCGGTTAAGATTGACATGCGAAACTTCCCCAACAAACGAATTACTATATACATACACATATGTATGTGTGTATGGATGTATATATATATATATATGTATATTGGGCCCTAACAAATTTTTTTAGAGTCTTGTGTATAATCATTTTCTCAAATAATTCTTCCCAATATGACATATTTTCCTTCATTTTCATCTTTAATAATTTGTTGATAGTGCCTGATTATGTTATACCTTCAGACTGATATGAATGACACTCATAGAATTTGACCTCCATGATTTATATTTCGAATACTTTCTTGTGTGGTGGTTCTACAGTGAAGCTTCATCAACCTTTGAGTTTATACATTCTCTCATCTTTCAGGTTCTACTAGTACGCCATTGATGGATAACTGCAATGATCTTCAAAATCATGAGTTCAGTCTCCATGATATTAACACACTTGAATGGGATGAACTTGTTGTGTCTACTGTTGACGATGATTCACCTGTTACGAGAGATGGTAATGACATTATGCCAATAAGAAAGTGGATCATCCTTTCATCCTTATCTAAGAATCTTACAATGGTTTCTTTCACAGGTGATGGTTTATCCAGTTACCAGCAAAGTAATGATATTAGAAATTCCATTAACGCTGTAAGTGAATTGGTAAATGCTCTATTGATTGAAACCTGGAATTAAGAAATAGATTTTTATGGCCTTTAAAGGATGAAAGTTATTGCTAAAAGTTTTCAACTTAGGTCAGAAAATTAGTGGTCTACTTAACACTTAGCAATTTATCCTAGAATTTATTTTGTGTAAAGTCTAAATTTCCTTTGAGGTCTCTCATTAAGTCTTTTAGGCGATAGAAAGTTCTAGTGGATGGACATTTCACAGTGAATACAAATTTGTAGCCCACAATAGATTACCTTGAGGGAGATGAACTTACTCCTATGTTCTGTTGGAGAATGCAGTAGAGTTATGTGTAAATATGTAATTAGGGGCTATAATATATAAAGGCGAAAAGGGCTACCTAGGGATCCAATAAAAAATAATTTCCCCTTAATCTTAACATGGTATCAAAGCTATTTGAGAGGGAATTCATTTATGTTTAATCTGTTCCAATCTTGGATCCTATGTCTGTGCGTAGTAGCTTAAGGATTTTATATTTACCTAAAGAGTGCTCCAACAAAATGAATCTTTTGTGATGAAGGTTATGATTAGAAGTTCGACAAGTAAAGAATCTAAATTTGGTTTTGTATTCTGTTAGAAGGGAACTTTATTTCCTGAATGAGCAAGAAGCATATAGTGGTGGCAAAGTCAAGTACAAAGTAAGAATATATAGTATGGCCTAACAATGTACAAGCTCATTCAGGCTCAGCATTTAATGATGTGACAAAAGGCGAAATCGCTCGCCCTAGCGCCCCCGCCGCACCCGACCCCAGTGTTGGTTGGTTCTAGGAAGATCGTACCGGTTCCACTGTACAAAAATTTTGTACAAGTGTCGAATCTTTCCTAAACAACCTATTGTGTTCTTTAGAAATTAAATTAGGAATCACAAACGGAACTTAACGTTATTGATTTTAAATTTAACTTATCTGTTCTTAATGATTTAGATTTGGATCGCAAGGAGAACTTAACACTATTGATCCAAATCAACCTATGTTACAAATTCTATTAAATATCTATTTCGAAAATCGGTTCTTAGGACAAACATGGCGAGGCACATGACCTTCTTGGGTATGGGAGCATCCACCACTGCCTCGACATAACCTCTTAACGAAATTAAATATTTAATTTCCTAAAATAACATTAGGTTTAACCAAAAGGAACAATCGAATCACAAATTCGAAAAACAAACAAAAAAACACAACTTCGAAATAAATCCAAAACTCTAGAATCATATGCCTCTTGTGTTTGGAATTCGTACAAAGAAGAACTAGCATGATGCGGAAAATAATTACTAGTTATACCTCTTCTTTGTATGCTAATAACCTCGAGATCTTCTGCCGTATTCCTCGCCTCCTTTTGGACGTCGTGTGAGCGACGATCCTCCAAGATGAACACCACCCAAAGTCTTCTTCCTCCTCCTCTAAACTCCGGCCACCACCACCACAAAGAAATAAGAGAGCAAGGGGAAAGGAGAGGGAGAGAGGACCGACCACAAGAGGGAGCACAAGCAAAAGAATAAGAATTGATTTCTCATGAGCCCCCCATCTCCTTCTTTTATATTACTTGCCCAAGGCAAATAAGGAAAAGATTTTTACAAAAATTAAAATTTTCCTCTTGTTTTTCCTTTTCCCCTTTTATTTTTCCGTTTGTTTCCCTTGATTGATTCAATCATTGATTGGATGATTGGCCGACCCTTTAAAGGAAGGAAATAATCTTGTAAAAAATTTTATAAGCAAAGAAGGAAAACTCTTATAAAATTTTACAAGCTTTTTTTTAATTTCCTAATGTGGATGTTAAAAAACGAAAGTTTTAAAAATTAAAACAAAGTTTTAAATTTTAAAACTTCTCTTCTAAAATTTCTTTTTTAACATGGTTACAAAAATAGAAAGTTTCAAATTTAAAACTTCTCTTCCTTTTTTCTAAAAATCATGAGGATGGTTAAAAAAGGAAAGTTTTTTTTTAAAACTTTTAAACTTTCTTTTAAACCATGTGACCTAATTCAAATAAGGAAAGTTTTATATTTTAAAATCTCTCTTTTAAAACTTGTAGATATCTATAAAGAGAAGATTTTAGAAATTCAAAACACCCCTCCTAGTTTGAATTATATTGGCCGACCCCTTCTTGCTTGGGCACCAAGCAAAGGGCCGACCCCTTTGAGAAGTAAGCGGCCGACCCCTATGACTTGGTCACCAAACCATGGGCCGACCCCCTCTTGGACACCAAGATGGGCTTTTCATGAGTGGATTTAAGGCTTCATTGAGACTACGACAGGGACCTAGAGGAGAAATTGATTTTGACTTCCCGATGAGCTCAAGTATCCCGTGTTCTCCCCGAACACACAAATCAAGTTCATCAACTATAACTCATTCCACTAGAGATTTATTATTGCACTACTGCACCAATCCCAAATTACATTATGGACTCCTTATCATGAAAGTGTTAATCTCCCCGTGTTTAAGATATCGAATGTCGATTAATTTAATTGAGTTACTGACAACTCACTATAATTAATGTCTTAGTCCAAGAGTAGTACCACTCAACCTCATTGTCATGTCGGACTATGTCCACCTGCAGGGTTTAACATGACAATCCTTATGAGCTCCTCTTGGGGACATTCTCAACCTAGATTATTAGGACACAGTTTCCTTCTATAATCAACAACACACACTATAAGTAATATCATTTCCTAACTTATCGAGTCTATTGATTTATCGAGCTAAATCTCACCCTTTGATAAGTTAAAGAAATAAATACTAAATATATGTTTTTGTTATTATATTAGGATTAAAAGCACACACTTCCATAATAACTAAGGTCTTGTTCTTTTATTAAGTCAGTATAAAAAAAACTTACCTTAAATAGTCTTTCTCAATACACTCAGAGTGTACTAGTATAATTTATTAGTCAAGATAAACTAATACTTAATTACACTACGACTATTCCAACGGTTTGTTCCTTCCCATCTTAATCGTGAGCAACTGTTTATAATTTATAAAGGACTGATAACATGATCTTCTGTGTATGACACCACACATCATGTTATCTACAATATAAATTAATTGAACAACTACACTTAATAAATAAATGTAGTCATTTGACAATGTGATTCTTTTATTTCAAAAATAAATGTTTACAAAAGTTAGGTTTTTAGTATACACTCTAACACCCAGGCCATCACGAGGGAGGTAAATCACGGTAGCCGAGAGGGCAAGTGATGGTGGGGTGAGTTGCACAAGGTCCGGGGATTTATGCCTCGACAATCCTGAGATTCGACCCTGCGACCTCATGTGGCAATGCTCAGCATTTAATGATGGAGCTAGTCAATGATGCTTTACTGTGACCATCAAATTGCAATGCATATAACTTTGAATCATGTGTTTCATGAAAGGAAAAGCATATAAAGGTTTACTGTCACTTTATCAAATAGAAAACATAATAAAATGAATTCATCACTTCTTTTATTAGATTTGATGATCAGTTAGTAGATTTGCAGTTCAAATTATTAAGACGACATATAGTTGAATATATCTATAACAAGCTAGATTTATACAATCTATTATTGCTACAGAGGTGTTTAAATATGTAATGAGTGAGGGTGTTATTTGTAATATTCCCTATTGATTAATGAGAAATAATTAATAAAATATAGAGCGTATATTTTATCCATTATAATTTGCCAACAACAGGGATTCAATAAAGCCTATGAGATATTCTTACAAATGGTTTATGGTGATGAGGACAAAAAACCGGAGTAGTATTACAGTGTAACGATGCATAAGATAACAAATTAAAAAATGTGGATGCAAGGTATCACACTTGCAATTGTCATTGCGAAAAGCAATTCAAATTTCTAAATTGCACATGGGGTTCTCCAACGACATCAGGCTACTCAAGGATATACAAGGATAGAAGAGTTTCTAAAACTTCCTATGCATGTTCACATCACCCTAGAGCAATGAATCCGTAGTGATAGGAGGTATGTGAAATTCAACAGGAGTTAGAAAATAAGTGTTAAACCCTTGATACATTCTATCCCATGGTCAAGATGACCAGAATCTCTCTATTGTTCTCCCTCTATTCGTCGCCCTCGCAATTATCTTTCACTAAAGCTTTATCAACGTGGCATCAAGAATGCTATCCTTTACGGTTATTTCTCTTGTCTATGGAGCAGCCTCTTGAGTTTGTTACTTAAGGGAGGTTGCCTCTCATTTATAAGTTGAAGAAATAATTGTGTGAGCTGAAACAATCTTTGAGGATTGTATAAGCGGAAACAATCTTTGCAGTTGATTTGGCAAATTTAGCTATGCTATTCTTCAGTATGATATGCTTAGGAGTGTTGCTAGCCATTCAGTATTCTATCTCAGTTCTTCATTAGGGAAAGGTAGCTTGCATATTTTCTACGTGGATGAAATTATGATAACTAGCAATGACTCCATTGAGATCCTGATTGAAAAATTATCGACATCAATACTTAAACGATGCAAGTATTTCATTGGTATAGAGGATGCTCGCTCGAAGGGAGATATTTATATTTCACAATGGAAGTATCTACTTGGCATGCTCAAAGAATTTGTATGTTAGAGACTAAACCAATTGACACACCCATGGATCCTAATGTCAAAATAGTAGTGGAACTAGAGGAGCTACCAAATGATCAAGTGAAATGTAAGAAACTGCTAGGATAAATGAAGTATCTTACAGTTACTGGATGTGACATATCCTTTGTCGTTTATGTCATGACTACTGGGTAGTAACCTTGAGTATCCTACAATAGCTTAAAAGTGCTCCTGATAAGTGCTCCATAATCAGGGGCATTAATGCTGGGTAGTTCTCCCAAACACAAGTGCTCTATGCTTGACTATCATGTTTTGTTAGGAAGGAATTTGATTTTGTAGAAAAGTATACGTTGTAGCTAGAGTTAGTGCAGAGACAAATTATAGGGTCATCACTCTCACAATATGAGTTTAGTTGGGGGTAAATAGTTGATGACAAAGCTGTACTCCACTACAAAGCCAATGAAGCTTCAATACAATAATCAAGTTGTCATGCACGTAACATTGACTATGTATTTAATAAAAGAACAAAACACATTGTAATGATTAGGGAGAAAGTCTAATTAAATGAGATCATTATTTTATTTGATAGTTCCAACGATCAAGTAGCTCATCTGTTGACCAAATGGAAGTTTTCCTAGAGATGGATGGTCTATATAGCCTTATTTTCCCTTTTTGGTGGAGGAAACTTGATATCTTGGATGAGCAAGAGGCCAGTGTAGTTGCCAAGTCAAATGTAGCAGTAAGATACGAGACCATGATTCTTACCTTGTGAGCTTAATTAGCTCAAACAAAACAATTGATGATTTAGTTGGTGGTGCCCCTCCTGAGCCCATGCCATTGTATCAAGATAATTAGATACTCATGCGCGTTGCTTGACTTGTCTTTCACAAGAGATCGGTGGAGAGGAAAAACTTTATCTTTTATATATTTCAAGGCTGCGTACAATGGATCGGACCTACATGGCGGGAGCTTCGTGCACCTGGCTATCATTTTTTTTTATATTTCAAGGATTTTTTTTATTATTTTGTTTATAAATTAAAATTTATTATTTCTAACAAGAGCAAAACATAAAAAAGATCAAATGACACATAAAGATCAATTAGCATTTTTTAGGGAAAAATTACAATACAAGTGAACAATTAACATATTTTCTGAGTGTCTTTGAGGCTACCTATGTTTTTGTGTGTTAAGCTATGGTTTTATATTAATTTTGAACCAATTTGAGGGGGACCATGTTCAGGGAATAACAACATTGTTTGAAAGCAATTTTGCGCAAGGATGGTGCAAATAGTTCTTAGAAATGATTTCGAAGGAATATTTTGCATTTCTGTATCTTGGGCAAAACAAGTGATAGAGTTGTCTGTCTTTCTAGAAATTTTGGCTCTCTTTTTTTTTTCCTGCATGTTTGTTAAAAATAGGTTACTAATTTTAGTTCCTTACAGTGCTTTATTCCATCTAATGGTGTGCCTGGAAGATTATCTTCCACATTACCATTGAATGCTACATCTGGTGGTGATGATTATTCTGTTGAACAATCAATTAGCGACTTCCTTCATCTGGGAAATGGCCAAGATATCACTGCAGCGTCTTTAGGGGCAGAGAAACTGAATTATGATGCAGAAGTATACGATTGGGATGCTTTGGCTTGCAGTAGAAAAACACCTACTTTTAGTGACACTGGTCTCGTTAGTCAGAACAATTTTGGATGCTGGAATGTAAATAGTGATTCTCTTGTCTTGCTAGAAGATTTTCAGATTCAGGTTCCATGTACGGTGGACGGTGAAGCTAATTCAGTGACCACAATGACGGGGGATCCTATTTTCAATATAACTGAAATCTCACCTGGTTGGTCTTATTCTACAGAGGAAACAAAGGTATTATTATTATTTGTCCAGACACTTTCTTTCTGAGTAAACTATTATCTGCATGCGCATCATTTGCCTTTGATTATTAGCACATGACACAGGCTTTTTTTCCTGAAAGGTTCCACCGTTGGTATATTAATTATGGATTAAGTTAATAATGCTTACAGGTTCATGCAATGACTCTAAGCGTAACCATAGAGCCAGATCCAAGTCAAAAACAGAGGTTGAAAAAGGAAAGCAAAATAGTTATAAAATAGAAAGAACCTTACTGCACTCTATGGATTGAGTGTAGCTTAGTATTTCAAGATACACTTGCATTAGCTTCCTGAAATCACTTATGCACACTTGTCATCCATTCAAAGACTGGATGTCTATAGCAAAACATTTTGTATTAGCCTAAGCTTAAGCAATCTTCTTTCTTTATGGGGAGCCCTTGGGATCCCCATAAAGACCTTCATGGGGCCAGAAGATGATCATGTTAGAGTAAGTAAAGCTGCCTTTAAAAATTTGATGATTTTTTTTTTCATCCAAACTATCCGTAACCAAGCCTGACAGAGTGATGAAGAACAATTTATTGTGGCAGTAACCCTTTGAGGAAGTAATTCAAACTCTCTGCAAGAGATTTCTCCTGAAAAACCCAAGGAATAACCAGCCTTCAGAACTAACGTGCCAGAATTTCACTAAGCAGAGTTAGTTTTGATCTCTAGATTGCTGAAACTGCAGAAGCGGTTATCCACTTGAATTCCTTTCCTGAACAAAACCTCTTTTTATGTCAACTCATACTGAGTAAGCCAAATAATAGTTTTAATCTTATTGGTTTGGAAAGCTTGCTAAATGGAGTCAATGATTGGATTATTGACACCATTGAACTTCAGTATTTTGTAGGCACCTCCTCTGGTAATTGTCTTCCTTGTCAGTTATCAGACCAACCTTCAAGACCACAAATAGTTCACAGAGCTCCTTGTAATGTCCCCATGAAATAGTATATTAAAGTGGAGGATGCTTGAGGGTGCAATGCATCCCTATCGTGCATACAAGAAGGTGATTCGTGTGGAGACTTCAAACAATGTGGCTAGTGAGATTATTTGAAACTCCTTATTGCGATCCAATAATTGCATGTGAAAGCGTGTCATGGTAGCCAGTCATGTGGCAATGATCACGCACAAGGTGATAACTTTAAAGCAAGCAACACATAATGGGGGAGAGGGGATAACATTGTAGAGGAAAAGGATCAAATGGCTCTTAAATAACCCTAACAAACCTTGACCTTGATACCTAATCCCACTCAATTGGTTTAGTTTGGTTTAATATGGATCAACATTCAAAGTCTCAAGCAATGTCGGAGATTTGGTCTTTGATGGGAATGATATTGTTTAAATATCATGTCAATGTTTCGATGTAGTGCCGATAATGAATTTGAGGCAATAGGAGGAAGGAGAGGAGGAAGGAGATGTAGAAAAAAAACGAAGATAAACAACTATACAATTAAATTTAGACTTGAGAAAATCATGTGCATATTCTATTATTTGCAAGTTCTAGATCCTTATTCCTTCCGAGTTGCAACTTCAAAATGAGAAAGAAATTTAATAATTTTCTGGACCAACATTCAAGGAAAATGTAAATGTTGCATATTATTAGTTGTGTATATCTGTATATATTAGCTTAATTACAGTTTTCTAAGATAGATTACTAGTTTTGTATATAAATATATCTCACTCTTCACTAAACCCAGATAACATGGTGATATGGGTTATGATAAGCCGACCTGTCGGATGACGTGGGAGTTAGGGTCGAGAGAGAAAGGAGAGGCTTATAGTTGGGTGAATATATGATTTAGGGGAAAGACCGACCAAATAAAAAGTTTTTGTAGGCGCTTGGCCGGGCAAAGTTCGACTGAGCTTAAGGGCACTTAGTCTTATAAAGCCTTTAGTATATTATCGGCCGAGCGAATGCCAAGTGAGCAACAATGTGCTTATATGCGCTCGACCAGACAAAGCCCGACTAAGCTTAAGGGAACTTAGTCTTATAAAACCTTTAGTATATTACCAGCCGAGCGAAGGCCGAGCGAGCACCAATGTACTTATATGCGCTCAGCCGGACAAAGTCTGACTGAGCTTAAAGTCACTTAGCCTTACATAACTTTTACTATATCACCGGACGAGTGAAGGACGAGCGATCACTAATGTGCTTATATACGCTCGACCGGACAAAGCCCGACTGAGCTTAAGGGCACTTAGTCTTATACAGTCTTTAGTATATTATCGACCGAGTGGAGTTCGAGCGAGCACCAATGTTCTTATATGCGCTCAACCCGACTGAGCTTAAATGCACTTAGCTTTATGCAACCTTTAGTATATTACCGGCTGCCCCTAGGGCGTAGCGCAGACGGTGGGCGCATGATATCTCTGACGTAATGGTTAGGGGTCAATTCTCAAGAACTGACAACCTGGGGTTTACCCCGCCATGCGCCTATGGCCTCTATACCTGCATGAATCTCCCTTCATATTCGTGGGGCCGACACTAGGGGGGCCGCTAAGGTAGCGGATTTACCTTTTTTTAGTATATCACTGGTCAAGTGAAGGCTGAGCGAGCACCAATGTGCTTATATGTGCTCGACCGGACAAAGCCCGATTGAGCTTAAAGACACTTAGCTTTATACAGCCTTTAGTATATTATCGGCCGAGCGAAGGCCGAGCGAGTACCAATGTGCTTATATGCACCTGACTGGACAGAGCCCGATTGAGTTTTAGGGCAGTTGGCCTTATAAAGCATATAGTACATTCTGGACGGAAACATGCTTAATAGAAGGTATTCTTAATATATATACGATCGGCTTGAATAACCGATCAAGAGATGCTTAACAGAAGATATTTTCAATATATATACGAACGGCTTGAACGATTGGTCAAGATATGCTTAACTGAAGGTATTCTCAATATATATACGGTCGACTTGATTGACCGACCGAAACATGCTTAACAGAAGATATTCTCAATATATATACGACCGGCTTGAATAATCGACCGAGATATGCTTAATAGAAGGTACTCTTAATATATACACGACTGGTTTGAATGACCGACCAGGACATGTTTAACAGAAGATGACATACAAGTAGGAGACAACTTTATGATAGCTTAGTGAATTTGGCGGGAAATATTCTCCAGAAGCTTCTTTAGTTATGGGAATATATTCCTATTTACACATCATTAGGAATATGAGTCATAAACGACAAAAGAGGTACATTTGGGTAAAAAAGATTCATTAAACGATTATTGCACGAAACCTAAAAGGTGATTTCATCTTCTAACAAACTCTAATAAACCGGGAACTACCTCATGACTACGGAGGTTATATGAGATAGTATAAAAAGGGGGATCCTCTCCATTGGTAAGGTATGCAAACTAACTCTGTTTCTAAGTACTTTCATTACTATACTTCTTCTTCTTCTTCTTCCACCTTCGAGAGAGGAACCGACTTGAGCGTCGGATGGCCTAGCCAAGGATCCCCATCCCGGTCTTAGGTCACTAACGCTTTATTGGATCGTCTTGATCATTGAGAAGTTCTTTCGGATCTTCAGGAGTTCATCATCTTTGAGACCCCCGTTCATCGGAGCCAGCGCACCAGCTCATAGATTTCAGACAGGATCAAATTTGGCGCTGTCTGTGTGAAACTTCACCTGGATCTGAAGCTACAAGATGGGAGAAGATGGAAAACCCAATACCGTTACTCTGACACAGGAAGATATGGAGTTACTCATCAATGCGAGGGTACAGAAGCTGTTACAACAACAATAACAGGCTAAAACTGGTGGTACGTTGTCTGTAGCATCACATCCGGTAATATCAACAACTGTTCACCAGAGGGAAAGAGCGATCGAGGGGGATTATCCTGCTTGCTTACTCCCTATCCCTCTCTCTCCAACTCGATACCCTCGAGCATTTTTCCATACACCTTTTGAACATGGGGGACGAAAGACAGTTCTTCAGAAATTTTATGGAGAGACACCTGTAAGGGATAAACAAAAAGGGAGATCGTAGCCAGCGATAGTTCTTCTGAGAGGATCGTTCCATTCTCTCAATGAGTGCTAGATGATCCTTTGCCGAAGCATTATCAAAACTTAAATATCGGAGAATATTTTGGAACAACCGATCCAGAAGATCGTCTTCTTAAATTCGAAAATACGGTTCTCCTTCAACAATTCACTGATGGTGTCAAATGCCGGATGTTTCTCACTACCTTTGGAGGGGCAGCTCAAAGGTAGTTCAAGTGATTACCGGATAACTCTATACATCGCTTCAAGGATTTTCGCAAGATATTTCTCTATCATTTTTCTAGTAACAGGCGATATCACAAAATCCCATGGAGTCTTTTTTTCAATCAAGCAAGGGCCTAAAGAAAGCATCAGAGCCTATATTAAGAGATTTAATCAAGTAGACATAGATGTTCCCACGACTATTACGGAGATATTGGTAAGTGTTTTCTCTCAGGAGCTCAATGATAATGACTTCTTTAAAGATCTGGTAAAAAATCCTCTCCAACTATGCAACGTCCCATAGTACCTGCTTAGCCATCCAGAGGGCCTCGTGCATGCCCTCCACATCGTCATCTTGAACTACAACCGTAAGTTGTACAACATATGGAAATGCCATAGGAGGTTCCACGGAGGTGGTGCACGTATCATCAATCAGGTACCTATAACAGAGAAAATTGTTTTGCTCTAAAGAATTAATGAACGAGTAATGCTTGATATTGCCGGCGTTCTCTAGTTCCAAATCGCCAACAGTACCTGAGGCAAAATAGTCCGCTCAAGCTGGAGTATCGGACGGCTGAGTTGCATATAGGAGTTCTACCACTCCTGGCCAAGCAAGCTCAAGCACCTGGTTTGGTGCAATAAGAAACAACATCAGTCAGACAAGAAGAAAATCGTAGTAATGCTCCCCGGGGTAATATCAACATGATAGCTGGAGGATCGACAGATGTTGATTCTAACCGAGCGAGGAAATTACATGCTCACCGATTGGAAATTTATACTGTGGGGTGTAGCAATTATAACATTTCTCGTACCTTTATTGATACTGATAGCTCAGTTAATATTATTTTCAAACAAGCTTTTGATCAGTTGCAGATAGATCCGAGTGAGCTGCAGCTCATGGTAACTCCTCTATATGGGTTCATTGGAAATGAAGTTCAACCATTGAGTCAGATAATATTGGCTATATCTTTGGGAGAAGATCCCTTAATGAGGACGCGCCAGTCGTATTTTATGGTGGTGGACGCCCCTCTGCATATAATGTTATCCTGGGTTGACCGACCCTAAATGAATTCCGGGCGGTCGTTTCTACTTTTTGCCAGAAGATAAAATTTCCAGTGGATGATCAAGTAGGGGAAGTAAAAGGAGATCAATTGGTAGTGCGCAAATGCTACGTGGAGATAGTTAGGGTGGAGGCCAATGCCGCACGGAAGATACAAATAACGGAGGTCAATGCTATTCAGGAAAGGTCGCCCATCCTGGTGTATGAAGAAAAGGAGGAGGTACAGATCCAAGTTGGCCGACCGGAAGTTGTTACTCATGTGGCATCAGATCTAGAACCAGTATTGAAAGTCGAGCTGATACAATGTTTAATACGCAATAGTGATGTATTTGCCTGGACGCCAAGGAAGTGACGGGAGTATCCCCTATGGTCATGGAGCATACGCTTCATGTATATCCTAATGCCCGACCAGTTAAACATAGGAAGCAGGATTTTGGAGTTGATCAGAATAAAATCATTAAGGAAGAGGATAAATTACTAGAAGCTGGTTATATCCGGGAAGTGCAATTCCCCACTGGTTAGTTAATGTGGTTCTGGTTTCCAAATCTGGAAACAAATGGCAAGTATGCATAGATTTTTGGGATCTTAATAAAGCTTGTTCAAAGGATTATTATCCCCTACATCGCATCGATCAAGTGGTGGATTCTACTTCTGAATGTGAGCTTATATGCATATTAGATGCCTATCAGGATATCATCAGGTCCTGCTTCCTAAGGAAGACCAAGAAAAGATTAGTTTTATAACTGCCGAAGGTATGCCTTTCAGATTAAATAATGTTGGGGCTACTTATTAAGGACTCATGAATAAAGTCTTTCAAAAGTAGATCGGAAGAAACATAGAAGTTTATGTGGATGATATACTTATCAAATCTTTGCGAGTTGCAGATTTATGTGCGGATATAGAAGAAACTTGCGGGATTCTGAGACGGTATGGACTTAAGCTCAACCCCTGTAAGTATTTATTCAGAGCCAAAAGTGGAAAATTCTTAGGATACATTGTAACTGAACAAGGGATAGAAGTCAATCCCAGCAAAGTACGAGCGCTTCAAGATATGGTTCCACCGCGCAACATGGAGGCACAGAGGTTGACCGATCGGATCACTGCTCTATCACGCTTTATCTATCGATTGATCGATAGAAGCCTTCCTTTCTTCAAGATACTCTGCCAGACTACTAAGTCCTGGGATGAGGATTGTGATAAGGCGTTTGAAGAATTAAAAAATTATTTATCTACTTTGTCTGTATTAGCTAAACCAATAATGGGGGAGACTTTGTGGGTTTATTTATCCGCCAATGAGCATGCTGTTGGCTCAGTTTTGGTAAGGCAAGACGGAAAAGAATAGCAACCTGTGTATTTCTTAAGTCATTTATTAAAGGGAGTCGAGTACCGTTACACTGCACTGGAGAAATTAACTTACGGATTGATTCTGGCCGCTCGGAGATTATGTCCTTACTTCTTATCACATCCAATCATAGTATTAACTAATAGTACTTTGGGTCGAGTGCTCATTAACTCGAAGGCGTCTGGGCGACTGATTAAATGGACAACTGAACTTAGTGAATATGATATACTGTATCAACCCCTAGCAGCAATCAAAGTTCAAGCATTAGCCGATTTTATAACAGAAATACAAGGTCCAGAAGAAGAGGAGACTTGAAAATATATGTTGATGAGTCTTCTACTCGGCAAGGCAGTGGAATAGGAATTCTTCTTATATTACCAAGGGAGGATCGATTGCAACTATCCGTTTGACTAAATTACAGAGCTACTAATAATGAAGCAGAATATGAGACGTTAATAGTAGGGCTACAAGCTACCAGGCATGTAGGAGCTACTCGGATTCTGATTCTCAGTTGGCAGTACAACAACTAATAATAATTTTGAAATCAGTAATGAGCGACTCAAATTATATGCAGAAGCCTTTGATAAGTTGAAGGCTGGATTCCAAGAAGTAAGTATACAGAAAATCGTCCGATCTGATAATCAAGTAGCAGATGCATTAGTTAAATTGGCTTCCTCTATAATACCCTGGAGCTTAGACAGACCTATGGAACAAACAGTGTTAGTGTCTTGTATTGAACGACAAGCTAATGTGGAGATACAAGATGATTGGAGGGCATCAATCATCATGTTCTTACAACAAGGTATCTTGTCAGATGACGGAGAACATGCACGTGTATTTAAGAAGAGAGCTAGTCGATATATCATGGCGAGGGATCAATTATATAAAAGGGTTTTTTCTAGTCCACTACTTAAATGTGTCAGACCAGATGATATGCAGTATATTCTACATGAAGTGCATTAGAGTTCTTGTGGTAGTCATGTGAGGGGACGATCTCTTGCCAGGAAAATATTATTAGCTGGATATTGTTGGCCTATTTTGTAAGCGGATGTTGCTCAGCTTATAAGAACATGCTTATCCTATTAGAAGCATCAGAATATCCCTCATCACCCCACTGAATTATTGAAGGCTTCCATTATATCTTGTCCCTTTGATCAATGGGGGATGGATATAGTGGGACCATTTCCTATTGCACTTGCTTAGAGAAGGTTGTTATTGGTGGCCGTGGATTATTTTTCAAAATGGGTAGAGGCTGAACCGCTAGCTAAAATTACTGAACAAGCAGTCATTAAGTTCTTATGGTAGCATATTATTTGTAGATTTGATATTCCACACAAATTAGTTTTTGATAATGGGAGACAATTTCAAGGCAGGAAAATTAGTGAGGTGCTCGGAGTATGGCATTACACAGGCTTTCACCTCTGTGGCATATCCGTCAAGCTAAAGTAACTAATAGATGTTAGGGTCGATTGATGCTAGGGAGTGAATAGATCATCGCGCTTAAGTTGCTTGCTTTGATGATGTTGTTGCAGGGAAAACACTCAAGCAACTCTCACAACACTAACACAAGGAATTTACTTGGTATCCACCTCAAGAAGAGGTGACTAATCCAAGGATCCGACCCTTATTCACTCATCCACTATGAAATAACTCATTCTCGGTAACTATCGAAGGCGGAGAAACCTGGTACAAACTCTCATACAACAAGAAGAAACGAAGAAGCAAATACAAAGAAAATCTTACAAAATTTTACACAAATGAAACCCTAGCTATCTTCTTCTTCTTGTGTGGAACATCTCTTACTTGGAAGTGCAGCAACACTTTGCTTCAAGAAGCTTCAAGAACTGGCGAGAACTTGTGAGAAAAGATCGCAAGAAGTGGAGAGTCGAACTCGGAGTCGCTGCGAGGAAGACGACTTTAAACTCAACGCTTCCTTCGCAACGGTCACATCCCAATCGATTGACCAATCGATTGGGGAGACTTGAATCGATCGGTTGATTGATTCATAGTGCCTCTGTGCTCTACTGGAGAAGGCCTGTATCGATCGCTCGATCGATTCAGCCTTCATCGCGTTGCGCGCGATTTCCAGCTGCTAATCGATCGGCCGATCGATTGGCGGTGCCCAATCGATCTGATCGATTGGGAAGGCTTATATGCGCGCGATATAAACTCCCAATCGATCGGCCGATCGATTGAGCTTGGTTCAATTTGATCACTTGATCAAATTGACCAAACCTAGTTTGCTCGAGTCAAGTCTAGGGCTCTCAAACCCAACATCCGGTCAACCGTGATCTGTTGGGTCTCCTCGTGCTTAGCATCCTGTCAACCTTGCCCTGCTGGGAGTTCTTCACCAAGTGTCCGGTCAATCCTTGACTCACTTGGACTTTTCTTCTCGTGCCAAGTGTCCGGTCAACCTTGACCCATTTGGACTTATCGTCTCGTGCCAAGTGTTCGGTCAATCCTTTAACCCACTTGGACTTTTCTCCTCGTGCCAAATGTCCGGTCAACCTTGACCCACTTGAACTTACCGTCTCGTGTCAAGTGTCCGATCCACCATAACCCACTTGGACTTCCTTCCACCAGATGTCCGGTCAACCTTAACCTACCTGGATTTCCACGTGCCTAGCTTCACTCTACAGGTCTTTGCATCTGCCTAGCTTCACTCACTAGGACCATCTGTCTGTCTTCCCTCATCAGGATTTTCCTATTGCCTGACTTCACTCACTAGGACTTTCACCTAGCTTCATTCACTAGGATTTTCCCACTACCCGGCTTCTCTCACCAGGGCTTTCACTTGCCTAGCTTCACTCACTAGGTCTTTCACATGGTTTCACGGATTTCCCAACTGCTTAGCTTCACTCACTAGATCTTTCAGCTGCCTAACCTCCAGTTAGGACTTTCCCAGTTAAGTATTCGGTCAAACCTTTGACCTACTTGACTTTTCTTCTCATCTAACCGGTTAAACCTTGACCAGAGGGGAATTGCACCAACAATCTCCCTAAACAGATGATTGCTCCTGCAATCTCCATATATTGTCAAACATCGAAATCGAAATATCGAGACTCAAAGTTAAGCCAACTCAAGCTTAATCAAACCTGGTCACCCAGGGGATATTGCACTAACAATCTTTTTCTTTTTGATGTTTGACAATACCTTTAAATTAGGATAATCCCATAGTCTCAACTTCTTCTTAATGCTAAAGCATGAATGAGGGTTTCTTTCATTCTTTCCCTTCCTAGAGAGCAAACTCCCCCTTTTGATAATGAAGATAACCCTACATTCTCTCTCAAACTTTCCTAGAGGGCAATGAAGGCCTAACTTAAATCCTACATTCTCCCCTATTGGCACACATCAAAAACTCTCCGTCTGAAAAGTTGCTCAATATTATTCACAACTTCACATGTTGTTCACAACACTACAATGAAGGTCCCATACCTTTCACTGTTTCCAATGCTCACCCTTGAGCATTAAACCACTTTATAATGCTCATCCTAGAGCATTCATAACTCAACAATGAAGATATCCACTCTCCATTATTTTTCAATGCTCAACCTTGAGTATTTACTCTAACGAAGGTTAACCACCTTCTATGGTGTTTGAAAAATTAACTTTCATGTCCTTAAAGAGTAACTTCCCCTAAAGATATGCTCCAGATTTCTGTCAATGCACCAACAATGACTTGGAGTCCCTAAACCTTTAGGAAGTCCAAAAATTGAAGTTTTTAGGTTTAAAAAATTTAATATTGAAACCAACCTCATTCTAAACATCAATCTAGTGGTCCTTAACCATTTCTCCTTATTTTCATCATGAAAACTACTTTTAAATGTATATAAATATATTCAAAGGGTTTAAGAGTGGTTAATGAGATAAAATATGACTTAAAGTGTTGAAATCAGGCTTTCCCAGCTAAAATTAACCTTCCCAATCGATTGGGGTTGGGGCTCAATCGATTGACATTATTTCAATCGATCGCCTGATCGATTCCGCGAGTTTCTGTTCGCGGAGAAAGTGCTTGAATCAATCCATTGATCGATCCAGGCTTGAGTGAATCGATCGATTGATCGATTCATTGAGCTTCTGCTCATGGGAAACCCCTCTCAATCGATCGCCCGATCGATTGAGACACTCCAATCGATCGGGTGATCGATTGAAAGTCTGATTCCTTGAAAATGAATTTCAGTTGAAATTCAGAAATACCCTAAAAATACTACAAAATTTTAAAAATCATGAAACTTCTTTTAGACATTATTTATGGTATATACTATTATGGAAAAATAATTTATAAGAAAATATATCTTATTTTCAAAAATTGACACAAATTTGAAAATTTTTGAAAACTTCAATATTTTCTTCTAGTTTGCGTCTAACTTTTCAATGATGATTGCTACCAAAAGATAACCTTCACCAAGGTTTTCAAAGTATATTTACAATGATTTTCAAAATCAATTTCTAACCATGGTCTTTGGGCTTTCCCATTGGAGTACGCATAACTATGCGTTTTGATGAACTCAAAACTCAAATAGATGCACTAAATCAACATTTTGAGTCTTGTTCATCATCTAACATCTTACTTGTATCTAATGTGCACTAAAACACATACAAGTCGTCTTATAGTCTTTGTGAGATGTAGATTTTGGTTTTGCCTAAACTCGGGATCATGCATATCTATCTAGACATTTTAGGAGTTATGAACATCCATCTAGGATGTCACTTGTTAGTAAATGTCATTATCCTTAAATACAAGGAAATTAAAATGATGCATGATGAGTTATGACATATATCAAGAAAATAATTTTCAAAAGAAAATATACTATTATTACATAATGTATGTATGACATGACATGCTATTTTTATTTATTTTTCATAATAAAAATGAATGTAAAATATGATATCATGACATATGATAAACAAACAAAACATGACAATTTTGCATAAACAAAATATATCTAGATATTCTATCTAAGTATCTTTAATCCTTAGCTAAACCTAAAATTGATCCTAGATTTGCTCTCATTTTATGAAGAAAATGCTAAAATCCAACTTGACATCTCTTCTACTCTTGATTTGTTGTGTTAATTAAAATTAAGTCCAATTCCTTAAATTTTGGCATGTTTCACTTTTCCAAAGAGTAATCAATTAATCCTTTTAATTTTCAAATGTTAATAAAAATTTTGAAATACCTTCAAGTGCTAACTTTATCAAGGTTAGGTTAACCACCCTTCCTATTTAGAGTTAACACTCTCTAAACCCATCTAGGGTGTAGAGAATATGCTTCTCGGAACCCAAAATCTATTGGTGCTCCTTGGATGTTATAGGTACTCGTTAGGGATAACTTTCGTAGATACTTTCCTAATGACCTTTCTAGGTTTCTTAGAAGCCTTAGTCACTTCCTTTAGGTCAACTCTAGGAAAAGTTTTCCTTGTGACCTTCTTAGTAACATTGTTAGACTTCTTAGAAGTCTTAGTCACATTGGTCTTGGCAAAAATACTTCTAATGATAACTTCCCTTATATCTTTGACTTGACCCCTAGACCTAGGGTTGATTCCATAACTATATGGAACCCAATGATAAGAGAGAACATTCTTCTTGACTTTGTATTTGTATCCCAAACCTGTATGACTATTGAATGGTTCTTGTCTAACTCTCCCTAGATTATGCTCATTTTGATCCTTAATAATATTTTCCAATTTCTTTAGTGTCTTTTCTAACTTATCAAGCCTTGACCTCAAGGTTTGATTTTCCAACTTTAAATCCTTAGATTTTGATTTTTCTTGATTTCTGTGAGCATTTCTATTTTTAGGCCTATAACTAAAATCCTTAGACTTATTGCCTTATTTGTCTACCTTCCTAGCCTTAGGTGTGGTAGTCTTAGCATGATAGGCCACATGATTTTCCTTAATTTTATCATGCTTCCTATTTTCATGATAAATAGCATTAAAATGATATAAATTATTTCTAGCATGCTTTTTATCATGGGTCAAAGGAATATGTTCAATGAATGATACCTTAGATTTACCTTGGAAGCTCCCCTTTGACTTGTGCTTACTCCTTTGACTTTGGTCGACTTCTTCTCTTTAGGACATTGACTCCTATAATGTCCTCTTTGATTGCAAGAGAAACATACAATGTGCTCCTTGCCTTTGGGTTCTACGGGACCGATATCCTTTTTCTTGGCCAATTTTGGACACTTGCTCTTATACCGTCCTCTTTCCCTACACTCAAAGAAAATAATGTGATTTTTATTATTTAAACTTGAAATTGTTATACCTTTTCTTGTAGGGGTGACACATGATCCTCCATTTGATTTTTCTTAATTTGTGGAGGTGACACCATCTTCTTTTTCTTCATTTAACCCGGAAGTGGAAGCCTCTTCTTGCTCCGATGTCAATACATGACACTCCCCCTCAATCCCAGAGGTGGAGGCTTCTTCATCTTCATCCTCTTGCTCATTGAACAAAGTGTATGCTCTCTCTTTGCTCCTTTTGAAGCTTCTTGTTTTTCTCCTTCGGAAGTCGAGCATCTCAAAATTTCGGAGTCCTCTTCCTCTTGATCTTGATCTAATAAGTCGCTCTCTTTGGATTCTTCTTGGTTTGGTACAGTGGAGGGGACCTCATGGAGTTTAGCTAATTTGTTCCATAACTCCTTGACATCTTCAAATTCTCTTATTTGCTTCAAAATATTGCTCGACAATATGTTGATCAATACTTTGGTCACTTTGTCATTGGCCTCGCTTCTTTAAATTTTCTCTTGGCTCCACTTGCTCTTCTTGAGAGCTTTTTCTTTTGAATTTGTTGGAGCTTGGAAACATTCCATTAGAGCAAACCAATGCTCTATGTCCACTATGAAGAAATTTTCGATCCTTGATTTCCAAATATCGAAATTTGTTGATGTGTACGATGGAGGCACCTTTGTGTTGAATCCGAATCCATCTCGGAATTCCATTTGAAGTTGAGCTCTCTTGATGAAGTTTTTGAATTTGTTGAACTTTGCTTCAACTTCTTCTCCCTCTAGCTTGTTGCCCTTTCCA
The DNA here is from genome assembly GCF_018446385.1 of Zingiber officinale. Lineage (NCBI taxonomy): Eukaryota > Viridiplantae > Streptophyta > Magnoliopsida > Zingiberales > Zingiberaceae > Zingiber > Zingiber officinale. Next base: position 83,413,094 of record NC_055987.1, on the reverse strand, counting down.
GAGATGATTCCGGTGAAGAGCGCTCTCGCTTTGATACCACTTGTTAGGGTCGATTGATGCTAGAGGGGGGGGGTTTGAATAGCTTGTCGCGCTTAAGTTGCTTGCTTTGATGATGTTGTTACAGCGGAAAAGACTTAAACAACTCTCACAATGCTAACACAAGGGATTCACTTGGTATCCACCTCAAGAAGAGGTGACTAATCCAAGGATCCGACCCTCACTCATTCATCCACTATGAAATAATCCATTCTCGATAACTACCGAAGGCGGAGAAACCTTGTACAAACTCTCAATACAACATGAAGAAACGACGAAGCCAATACAAAGACAATCTTACAAGATTTTACACAAATGAAACCCTAGCTAGCTTCTTCATCTTGTGTGGAACGCCTCTTGACCTTGAAAGTGCAGTAACACTTTGCTCCAAGAAGCTTCAAGAATTAGCGAGAACTTGTAAGAAAAGATCCAAGAAGTGGAGGGTCGAACTCGGAGTAGATGTAAGGAAAATGACTTTAAACTCGACGCTTCCTTCGCAACGGTCACATCCCAATCGATTGACCAATCGATTGGGGAGACTTGAATCGATCGGTCGATTGATTCAGGGTGCTTTTGTGCTCTGCTGGAGAAGGCCTGTATCGATCGCTTGATCGATTCAGCCTTCATCGCGTCGCGCGCGATTTCCCGCTGCTAATCGATCGGATCGATTGGGAAGGCTTATATGCGCGCGATATAAACTCCCAATCGATCGACCGATCGATTGGGGTTGGTCCAATTTGATCACTTGATTAAATTGACCAAACCTAGCTTGCTCGAGTCAAGTCTAGGGCTCCCAAACCCAACATCCTATCAATCGTGACCTGTTGGGACTCCTCGTGCCTAGTATCCTGTCAACCTTGACCTGCTGGGAGTTCTTCACCAAGTGTCCGGTCAATCCTTTGACTCACTTGGACTTTATTCTCGTGCCAAGTGTCCGGTCAACCTTGACCCATTTGGACTTATCGTCTCGTGCCAAGTGTTTAGTCAATCCTTTAACCCACTTGGACTTTTCTCCTCGTGCTAAATGTCCGGTCAACCTTGACCCACTTGAACTTACCGTCTCGTGTCAAGTGCCCGATCCTCCATGATCCACTTGGGCTTCCTTCCACCAGATGTCCGGTCAACCTTGACCTACCTGGATTCCATGTGCCTAGCTTCACTCACCAGGTCTTTGCATTTGTCTAGTTTCACTCACCATCTGTCTGTCTTCCCTCATCAGGATTTTCCTATTGCCTGGCTTCACTCACCAAGAAAAAAAAAAAATGTGGAACCGCCACATCAGCGGCCCCCCTAGAGCCGGTCGACCCCTGGACCTTTCAGCCACGGAACCATGCACTCCCCATCTGTGCTACGCCCTGGGGACTTCACTCATCAAGACTTTCACCTAGCTTCACTCATTAGGATTTTCCCACTATCCGGCTTCTTTCACCAGGACTTTCACCTACCTAGCTTCACTCACTAGGTCTTTCATCTGACTTCAATCACTAGAATTTCCCAATTGCCTAGCTTCACTCACTAGGTCTTTCACTTGCCTAACCTCCAGTTAGGACTTTTCCAGTTAAGTATCCGGTCAAATTTTTGACCTATTGACTCTTCTTCTCGTCTAACTAGTTCAAACTTGATCAGAGGGGAATTGCACCTACAATCTCCTTAAACGGACGATTGCTCCTGCAATCTCCATATATTGTCAAATATCGAAACCCAAACATCTAGACTCAAACTTGAGCCAATTCAACCTTAGTCAACCTGGTCAACCTTCATTCAGTCGATTAGGGACTTTAAGGAGTGATCAGACGGACTTTCTTAAGAGGAACCGGAGACTTTAAACCTTCATTCAGTCGATTGAGGATCTTAAGGGGTGATCAGGTGATCCTCTTAAGGGGAACAGAGACTTTAAACCTTCACTTAGTCGATCGGGGATCTTAATGGGTGATCGGGCGGGCTCCCCTAAGAGGAACCGGAGATTTTAAACCTCCATTTAGTCGATTGGGGATCTTAAGGGGTGACCGGGTGAGCTCCTTTAAGGGGAACATGAGACTTTAAATTTTCATTCAGTCGATCGGTGATCTTAAGGGGTGACCGGACGGGTTCCCTTAAGAGGATCCGGAGACTTTAAATCTTCACTCAGTCGATCGGGGATTTAAGGGGTGACCGGGCGGGCTCTCCTAAGAGGAATCAGAGACTTTAAACCTTCACTCAGTCGATCGGGGATCTTAAGGGGTGACCAGACGAGTTCTCTTAAGAGGAACCAGAGACTTTAAAAACTTTCATTCAGTCGATCAAGGACCTTAAGGGGCGACTGGACAGACTCCCTTAAGGGGAACCAAAGACTTTAAACCTTCTTTCAGTCGATCGGGGACCTTAAGGGGTGACCAGGCGGGCTCCCTTAAGGGGAACCGGAGACTTTAAACGTTTAACAAGTTGATCAAAGCATATGGATTGTGAATATTATATTTATCTCATATCGGTTGGTAGTATATGGCCGATCGATTCATCATGTAACCTGGAAATTCATTGGGGAAGGTTTTTATTTCATATTCAGTCTCTTTACTTTGCTCGGAAGTATATGGTTACATAATCTATCATATAAACTGAAGATCTTTTATAAAACGATTATATTGCATCCGGTTTACCTATTTCGTCCGGGAGTATATGCTCAACCTATTTATTAGATAGGTCGAGAGTCCTTTATACAATCAAGGCATTCAACCTATCATAGAAGTCTGGAGATCATCAGGAAGAATTCATTCAGCATTATATATCACTCAGAAGATAACTATGAGGTCTACTTACTTTGATTATAATTTCTCTATGGGATTTCTCTGCATGATATATGTGGTAGATGTATTGAAAAATCTAAGCCATATGGATATTGGGGTGGTTTCGAAGACATGGGAAGTTACGAAAGGAAAAACAGATAATTGTAAATTTTCATATGTATTTGATAGCACAGTAATGACGAAATAATAGGAAGATGTAAATACAAGATTCCAAGTTTATTTAAATCTACTTAAAAAGTCTTTTGGGAGCTCCTTGTTAAGTCGGCGACGGTTTACAAATAGAGGAGGAGGTTCTCCCGATAAGTAATCCCCTTCCCTTAACAGTTGGATAACTCCTTCAACAGAATGGGTGAGGGAACTTAGGGGAGTCTAAATAGGATCTGCGTCTACTTTGCTAGGGCTCCTCCTCACCTGTCTTATATGCCTGAAGTTCAGATTGTAGGATCTCCTTCTCTCCCTTCAGGGTAGCATTCTGTCTTAGAGCTTTTTAGCTCTTTCAAAAGTAAGCTCATCTGCAAATCTTGGGCTCGTAGTCTTTCTTGTTGTTGAAATAATATAAAATCTTTAGAGGTTAATTCTTGAGCTAGCTCAGGAGATCTAGAGCCATGAGATAATTGTAATTGTTCCAAAATAGTAGTTTTGTGGGATAAATCTGAGAGAGCTTTGTCTTGATTTCTGGGAGTTGAGATGTACTTCGCTGCAATTGAAGTTCCAAGTCTTTATTTTCTTCTTCTCGAGATTATAGTAATTGACGACAATTTTGTAGGACTTTTTCTAGGCCAGCGTTGAGTTCAGCTTGTGAATTTACTTTGTCTCATAGCTGAGTAAGTTCATCATTAGGGAGGTTGGAAGCAACCTGTAATTCCTCCACTTTATCTTTCAAAATTCGATTAGTTCATTCTAGATCCGCAGCTAGCTGACCCAACTGTAAGCTTGAGACGTAGAACTAAAATAAGATAACAACATAGTTACACTTTATAACCATACACTAAGGAAATTTAATCACTAACTTATTGCAGTAGCTTGGCGGTTGTGGTCATCAACACGTTCAGAGATGGTGCACCCTCTCATATGTGCTTGTGAATGCATCCATCACTCAGCTAGTGCACCTTTCAGTTGAAGTATCCTACATGAGGGAGGAATAGGTGTCTGGCCAAGCTGGGATGATAATCTATGAGATTGTTTAAAAAGGATGGAGGAGTTGGTGAAAGTTGTGGGTTGTGAAGAAGCAGAAGGAAGTTCAGGAGTTGCCAAGGAAACCTGTGAAGATGGATCAGGAGGTGTAGGGCTGATCGATGAAGGATCTTGTTCAATAGGCGTTTTGATGGGCCCAGGAATAACGGATCTCCTGCAAGGGGTTCTTTTGGCATCGGGCCTGGTGGGAGAAGAAGTTAAAGCCTGAAGAAGGGGCGATGAAGTTATAGGGACAGTTGGTGCCATCTCGAGTGAAAGAACAACTGGAGGAATAACACGAGACATAGGGATGAGAAGCCCCGATCTCATCATATTGAGTGTAGAACAGGAATGAGCATGTGTAGGAGGAGCAGGTTCCTTACCTCTGGTATAAGAGATTTCGGAGGGAGTAATAGGAATCTACTCAAAAGTAGCTATGGTGGAGATAAGTGGACATGGGATTGAGGCACGAGGTCTCTTATGCTTTACAATGAAGGGATCTTCCTGTTCCGGTAAGCTGGAGGATTCCCTGGGTCGTGCAACTGGAGGTAGTAAATCAAGAGAAGAGGAAGGATGATTAAGACGGTGATCTCTTAATAAATCTTCCCCCGTTCTAGTCAAGACTACTCTTGTTAAGCGAGTATTTCTGTACATGAAAACGGGAAGGATAGCATCAACTAGAGAAAAGAGAAACTCATGTTAGGAATAATATAAAAATGATAAAAAATATATATAAGGAGAATAAATTTATTGAAGGAGACGTATAATTCTGTGTTGGCTGGGTTGAGACCAAAAGCAAACAATAAACCTTCTGCGATTAATATAGGCAGGTTAAATTTTGCGCATGTCAATTTTCCCATGGAAGAGCGAAAAACAAGATCTTTAAAAATATCGCCTAAGTGGGGAATAGGAGGAATGTTTCGTTGCCAGGTTATCGGATACGGCGAAGGAGAAGGAAGGTGTATGAAAAAAAAACTGTCCCTTCATTCTCCTTGGGATGGAATTCTATTGAATAGAGTGACTTTAGGGCGTGACTGAAATTTAAATAAGCTATCTTCCACTTGACGGGGAATGAAGAAATGATGGAATAAGCGAGGAGATAAAGGAAAATCAAGTAAGCGAGAAACAACAACAAAACCAACCATAATAGAGAATGATTGAGGAATGAGTTGATGTAGGGGAAGGTCAAAATATCTACTAATATCAACAAAAAAAAAAGGGTGAATGGGAAATCTAAAACCCGATAAGACCTGTTCCTAGAAGATTGCCATGCTCTCTGAAGGAGGGAGGTGAGGACGATCCTTTGAATTAGGGACGGCTAGGTATGGGGGAAAATCATAGTTCCATTAGAGCTTATAGGCCTTTTGTATAGTAAATCTGGAAGAACATTGAGTGTACCACTCGTCGGATGTTGACATTGTTAGAAGAAGAGATTAGTAAGGACGAGAAGAAAAGCTAGTAAGAGGCGAAGAATAAGAAATAGGTAAACTGGAGGAAGAAGATGAGGTGTTAGGGATTTTTCTCTTTAAAAGCCTTAGCAAAGTATCGAAAAAGGTGTTTTAAGTAGGAGCGTTAGATTGAGATGATAAAAAAAGCGGGGTCGAGGGGGAACCGTTGGATGGATTGATAAGGCGACGGATATAATGAGATGGATACACTTAGGACGTCAGAGACATATGTGTCGCCAATAGGAAAACGGTATCGACAATCGACATAAAAGGTTATGTTTCCAAGATATTAGAGTCATTACTAAGATTAGACTTAAAAGTTCCAAGATCCCAAGGAAGGCTAAGTATTTATAATATAGAACATGAGTTATATGTTTTTCATATTGTAAACTCGGTCAGCTATAATAAACAGATCGGGTCTTAAGGCTAGTTCAAAATATATATGTATGTATAAACTCGGTTAGTTATTATAAGCCGATTGAGTCTTAAGGCTATATATATATATATATATATACTTGGTTGGTCACTAAAGGCCGGTCGAGTATTAAATCTGAGCGAAAATGAATGTAGAAGTAAGCGAACTCGATCGGCTGATAGAAGTCGGGCGAAGGTTACAATCGGGAAATAATAGGTATGGATTAAAATAAGAGTGATCCTCCTGTAGAAGACTAATGAATAATAAATCTAAAGAAAGTGGAACAAATCCGAGTTAATGTTAAAAGCTTAAGGAACACCAATTCTGGTTAAAACAAGTATTAACTTAATGTATCAATAATAGAATCAAATCAATTGCAGAAAAAATCAACATAACCTCATCTAAGTATACAAATTTCCATATACTTAATAAATAAAGTTAAAGACAAATTGTGCGAATATTTGAAACATCATAGGAAAAGGTTAACACTTAAAGCTGTTAAGAAAGATTCTTCGTTACAAAGATACGTTGATGATTATATTAGTTTAGGAAATAAATTAGGACGCTGGGTCTTGAGTAATCTCCTATGGTCAAGGAAGTTGACCGGAGGGTCGGAAGCTAGATATCCCTTTTCTTTTAGTTGCTCTATGGCCCCATCAACCCCATGATTGAAAGCTTTGACAATAGATGCGACGATAGGAGCATTGAAGTCGGGCGATTCAAGAAGTATTCTTTTCCTCTTTTCGAATCGGTCGTCTTCACCCGCCTGATAGTTGGCTAGAGTATCTTGAGAAGTTTTCAGTTCAGTCTCCTTAGAGGAAATGTCTACTTGAGCTTTAGTCAAAGATGAACGCAGAGAGGCTATCTCGGTGCCCTTAGAGTGTAAATCGGAGATTTTAGTAGCCAATTCTAAAGCATGAGCATCCTTCAGTTTGCAACAGAGATAATAGCTGAGTATTCTCTGCGGTGAGCTTATCTAGTTTTGAGGTTAGTTCAGCGCGAAGATTGATATCTGATTGAACTTGAGATTCAAAGTTTTCTGAAGTTTTCTATTGACTTAGGTTTTTAGATTCAACCTCAAATAGTCTGCGGGTCTCTTGTAACTGTGCAGACAACTCAGATATCTCTTTAGAAGCTTGAAAAGAAGATGCTTCAAGGGCTTGTTGCCTCAACGTATCATTCTCTGAAGCCGAGTCATATAGTTGACGGACCACACTCATATTAGTGACCTAGCGCTATAGAGTGGAAAGTTAATAATAAAGTGCATTAATGAGAAAATAACTGAACGAAGAACATCTTACCTTAGTTTTCTCGAAAGAAAATTTATCTGTCAACTCGGCGGAAGTGAGCTTCTCAAGCTGACGACGAGTGTCTGCCCAAACTATTGTTAAAGAACTTCCCAATAGTATTGGAAGGGTAGAAGAAGGTGTGGATGAGGATGATAAGGAAGTGTGCAGTGAGGGTGGAGAGAAGAGAAGAAAAGGAGGATTATGAGTTTATTGGAAAGGTAACGGGATTTGTTCCACAAAGGTCTCAGGATCCGGACTAGTACCCTGAGTCGGGAGGTCCCCTTGAGGCGGGATAGATGGTGAGGCAAGAATAGGATATAAGAATGTTAAGGTGGGTTCAGGAGTAGTTTGAACATCTCCTTGGGCCATATCTTCTGGAACATAAATTATACGTCTCTTGGGGAAGGGTGTTAGGGGCAGTCTACGCCCTAGACGTTTTCCTGTAGGAGTAGCTTCTTGCACTTGTTCTTGTATTTCCATAGGAGTAGTTTCCGGCAATATGGGGGAATTTGGAGATGTTTCCCCAGAATAGTTTGTGAGCTAGAGGCAGCCGCTCGTTGGATGGAGGGTTCAGGCAAAGGAGCAGTAGAAGGTTGATGTCGCTTGTCATTAAGCTCGACATTAAGTTCTTGTTCTTTGGCCAAGAACGCCTCCTCTTCTAGAGTAATTTCCTTGTCAACCAAGGTTTCAAACACAACATCCACTACAACAAATAAAGAGTATTTTAGTTGGTAAAAAAGTAATGGTGAAGATATTGTAATTTCTTTTGAACAGGGCTTAGGCCAAAAAGGTATAAAAGGTCGCTACGTATTCATTTGTGAATGTAAAAACGATGACCAAGTATTCTAGTAGAGTAATCGGTCAAGGTTGACGGTTGATGAAGTTCTTTTATATCAAGAAGAGGGGGGAAAGAAGATCGCCATGCAGTAGACCATGTGGCGGGTTTAGGAAATCTTATGAAGAAAAATCGTGACTTCCAACCCTTATTGGATGAAAACATTTTTTCAAAGAAAACCATCTTCGGACGAGATTGGAAAAAAAATACTCCTAGCTTCGATTTTTTGGGATAGGAGAACATGAAGAAATTTTAGGGAGTAGGAGGAATACTGAAGAGGCGAAACAACATGTACAACCCACATAGATATCGAAAAGCATTTGAGGCGAATTGTTGCAAAGGAATACCAAAATACTGACTTATCTCCGCTAAGAATGGAGGAATAGGAAACATAAACCCGTTACTAGTTGATCCTTAAAGAAAGTAATATAGTTATCAGGGGGAGATGACGATAAGCATCAGGTTGCAGAACCTTAATACGATACTCCTAGGGATCTCATACTGGAAACGAATGGAAGTTCTATCGGTAGTACTAAAGGATAAATGAGTTTGAGCGTACCAAGGAACTAGTGATTCCTCAGTTATGGCAAAAAATAGAAGTACTGTAGGGATAAGCGACTTACTAGGTCCTTAAGGAAGGGAGGTAGCAAAAGGTCAAGGAAAACGAAGGAGCGCCGAGTGTTGGAGAGAGTCGAGAGAAAGAATCGCCAGGAAGTGAGTCGAGGAAGACGAAGAGTAAAGAAATAAAGACTTAGGGTTTTGGAGTAGTATAACTAATAAGGATCGTCGTTGAATTAAAATGGCTCGTGATAGGAGAGTCGTTGATCTGCTAGGGAAATATGTGATAGGACGCTGATAAAAAAGCATGTTAATGGTTGTTTCAAGAAATAGAAGAAAATGCTACATGGCCCTCACCCATAAAGAAACATTTATGATGAACAGGACAGACCAAATCATAGGCTGAGGCGTCATATCTTCGAGCGCCCCAACATTCTTTTTCCGTTGAAGGACCAATTACTGACAGGACAATTTTGAAAAGTCGCTCGACTATCAAGGCATAATTAAGAGAAAAAAGAAAAGAGAGTATAAAATAATGAGTTAGACGAGTAAAGCAAATAAACTAAATCAAAACGCATGTCTAGTTAGTCGGCTACACCTCCTTCGACTAGATTTGAAGGGAAGGTTAGTGATATGGGTTATGATAAGTCGGCCTATCGGATGATGTGGGGGTTAGGGTCGAGAGAGAAAGGAGAGACCCATAGTTGGATGAATATATGATTAATAGGGTAATGACCGACCAAATAAAAGGGTTTTGTAGGCGCTCAGTCGGGCAAAGTCCGACTGAGCTTAAGGACACTTAGTCTTATAAAGCTTTTAGTATATTACCGATCGAGCGAAGGTCGAGCGAGCACCAATGTGTTTATATGTGCTCGACCGGAAAAGCCCGATTGAGCTTAAGAGCAGTTAGTCTTATAAACCCTTTAGTATATTACTGGTCGAGTGAAGGCCGAGTGAGCACCAATGTACTTATATGCGCTTGACAAAGCCCGATCGAGCTTAAAAGCACTTAGCCTTACACAACTTTTACTATATCACCAGACGAGTGAAGGTCGAGCGAGCACCAATGTGCTTATATACGCTTGACCGGACAAAGCTCGACTGAGCTTAAGGGCACTTAGTCTTATAAGACCTTTAGTATATTACCGGCTGAGCGCTCGATCGGACAAAGCTCGACTGAGCTTAAAGACACTTAGCTTTATACAACTTTTAGTATATTACTAGCCAAACAAAGGACGAGCGAGTACCATGTGCTAACCGACTGGACAGAGCCCGATTGAGTTTTAGGGCACTTAGCTTTATAAAGAATATAGTACATTTTGGACGGAAACATGCTTAACAGAAGATATTTTCAATATATATACGACCGGCTTGAATAACCGACCAAGATATGCTTAACAGAAGGTATTCTCAATATATATACGAACGGCTTGAACGATTGGTCGAGATATGCTTAACAGAAGGTATTCTTAATATATACACGATCGACTTGATTGACCGGCCGAAGCATGTTTAACAGAAGGTATTCTTAATATATATACGACTGACTTGAGTGACCGACCGATATATGCTTAACAGAAGGTACTCTTAAATATACACGATCAACTTGAATGACCGACTAGGACATGTTTAATAGAAAATGACATACAAGTAGCAGACAACTTTATGACAGCTTAGTGAATTTGGCGGGAAATATTCTCCAGAAGTTTCTTCAGTTATGGGAACATATTCTTGTTTACACTTCATCAGGAATATGAGTCATAAACGACAAAAGAGGTACATCTGGGGTATAAAAAAGATTCCTTAAAGAATTATTGCACGAAGCCTAAAAGGTGACTTCATTTTCTAACAAACTCTAAGAAATCGGGGATTACCTCATGACTACGGAGGTTATATGAGGTAGTATAAAAAGAGGATCCTCTCCGTTGGTAAGGTATGCAAACTCTAGCATCTAAAACTCTGTTTCTACATACTTTCATTACTGTACTTCTTTTTTTTCTTCTTTCACCTTCAAGAGAGGAACTGACTTGAGTGTCGGAGTGCTTAGTCAGATATCTCCACCCAGGTCCTAGGTCACTAACGTTTTGTTGGATCATCTCACTGTGCGCAGGATCGTTGAGAAGCTCTTCCGGATCTTCAAGAGTTCATCGTCTCTGAGACCCCCGTTCCCCGGAGCTAGCATACCACCTCGCAGATTTCAGATAGTATCAAATGGTATCAGAGTCGACTCGAAATTAGGATTCCAACTTCGCTCTTATGCCCTTCACACCTTTCTCCTCAAATTGCAGAACTACAATCCTCCACCCTGTAACTCTCTCGTGCCCTCCTCAACACCCTAGTTCTTTAGTCTCGATCTGATTCCAAACGACGGACTTGCGCACCACCTTCAATTCATCCTTGGATTTGCCTCTTGAAGGGATCAATCTAGGGTTTTGTCTTCGATCGATTTGAGGGAACTTAGACCTCGAAGATCCCCCTCGTACGTTGCAATCTGCTTCCAATTCATAGGGATTTTTTTCTCTTCCGCGTCAAGTGGAGATTGCGTATTCCAAGCGGTGATCTAGGGCTCTTTGTCATCTTCTACGGATAACTGATTTTACTGTGTTCATTGTCATGCCCTGCTTTCCTAACCCGAACAACACCTACGCGTGATTGTAAGTCGCATCGTCGCATGCACCGAACAACTGTCGCTATCCTCCTTGGATGCGGTTTCCTTATTGTCCTGCTCCACTCACGACGATTTTCTTGTTATCGGAGCTTCCGTGTGCAGCTGACATCGATATTGGTTTAGCCTTCTTGTGCACGTGGGTTTGTCTGCCTTGTTATGGGATAAATTTTTATGGTTGAAAATAAGTGTTCTATTATGACGTATATGGTGCATGTCTAAAATCATAGACTTTAAGTTGTTTGTCTTTATAAGTATAGATAAAGGTGGTCATTTGACTGATGATCCTCCTAAATATGATTCGAAGCATACATAGCTTAAAGAGGATACTCGCTTGTTTCTTCATATTCAGAATTGTATTGATAGTGAGGTAATTTGTTTGATCAATTACTGTAAATTTGTTAAAGAACTGATGGATTACTTGAAATTTCCGTACTTGGAAAAGGGAGTCATTTTCGCATGTATGAAGTTTGCAAAGCCTTTTACCATGTGGAAAAACAAAATCAATCATTTTATGACGTTCAAGAAGACGTGTGAGGAGCTTAACATGCTGCTGTCCTTTAGCCCTGATGTGAAGGTTCAACAATGCCAACGAGAGTGAGTTTCCTCGTTGGCCTCTCTCTTGACTCTGAGTGTGCTAAGTCACAATCTCTCTCTAGTTCTGAGGTCTCCCCTTTACTAGATGTATTTAGTCGTATTCTACGTACAAGAAGTACTGCATCTGTTCTGCTTAATAATGCTTTGGTTAGTCACAATACTAATTATATGTTTGGGAGATCAACTAGTTATAGTGGCAAAAGGCGAAACCCTCGCCCTCAGGGCCCCCGCCGCACCCTGCCCAGGGTCATCACGAGGGAGGTAAATCACGGTAGCTCGGTGGCAAGTACGCAGTGGGCCGAGACTTTTTGCACAGGGATAGGGAATAAATCCCCGTTGCCCTGCGGACTCGAACCCATGTTCTCAGTGGCAAACTTCCACGCCTTTACCAGCCGAGATAACCCCGTGGGGCAAGATCAACTAGTTATAGTGAAAATAAAGAAGGTGGCTATTAGAACTTTGAAACTCGAATTCCAAATTCTAGTGGTATTATATGCAACTACTTTCGTAAGCCAGGCCAAACAAAGTTTGAGTGTAGAAAGCTTAGTGCAAAAATCAACACAAACACTTACCATATTATGCCCACTAATGATACCTCGAATAAATGTCCTTATCTCTACAGGTGAATTTGTCAAGTTCTCACAATATCAGGAATCACTGAAATCTTCATCTCCCTCTGTCACTACTATTGCTTATTCAAATAAACACAACGCATGCCTACTTTCCTTATCTTCTAAATGGGTAATTAATTCTGGTGTCACGGATCATATGATATGTAATTCTAGTCTATTTTCTACTTTTTAGCCCAAAGCTAACACTTCTACCGTTACTTTAGCTGACGAGTCTCCATCTTATGTTCATGGGTTTGACACTATCAATCCTATTCCTTTGCTTCCTCTGTCCTCTATCTTACATTTATTTAATTTATCCTTTAAGTTGCTCTCTGTTAGTCAACTAACTTGTAATCTTAACTGTTGCATCTTATTTTTTCGAAATCATTGTTTATTTTAGGATCTTTTAATGAAGAAGATATAGGACATGAGTATGGAGGCCTCAATATTCTTGACACACCGTTCTCAAATTCTTTTGTTTGCTCGAGTGCCACTTCTCCTTTCGTGGCTATAGGTTAGGTCATCCATCTCTCTCTTTTCGCAAAAAGTTTTTTCTACAATATAGTAAGGCGTCTTCATTAGATTGTGAGTTGTGTTAGTTTGCAAAACATTACTGTCTTAATTCGAGTCCTAGAGTAAATAAACGTGCTACTATTCCTTTTAAATTAGTTCATTCCGATATTTGGGGTCCTTGTTTTATTTTGTCTAAACCTTATTTAGGTATTTTGTTACTTTTGTGGATGATTATTTTCATGTAAGTTGATTATATTTAATGAAAAGTCGTTTTGAGTTATTTTCTCCATTTTGTGCATGTTGTGCTAAAATTAAAATCGAGTTCAACGTATCCATCCATACTTTGCGAAGTGATAATGCTAAAGAATATATGTCCAATTTCTTCTAATCTTATATGGATCAGAATGACATGCTTCATGAAACCTCTTGTGTTGATACTCCATTCCAAAATGGTGTGGCTAAACGTAAAAACAGACATCTTGAAACTGCACGGACTCTTATTTTAAATGAATGTTTTCAAACCTTTTTGGGTTAATTCAGTTTCTACAACATGCTTTTTCATTAATCACATGTCATCCTATGTTCTTCATGGTGAGATCCCTTTCGAATTCTTTTTTGCCAATAAGTCATATCCTGTTAATCCTAGGATATTTGGTAGCACTGGTTTTATTCTAGATGTTCATCTTCATGTCACTAAATTAGATCTCAAAAGGTTATATTTGTTATTCTCGTCTTTAGAAAGATTATTAGTGTTATTGTTCCATTATTAACAAATATCTTATCTCAATTGATATTACCTTCATCGAAGACACCTTATTTTCCTTCCTCACCTACTCCGACTCATCAAAGGGAGGATGATGTGTTCTATCACATCCTCCGCACCAGTCTTGGAACCAGCTCCTGTCAAGCCTCCTATTATTCAAGTTTATTCCAGGCATCAACCTCTTGATTCATGTCCTGCACCTTCTCCTTCGTCATCAGATCCTGTCTTGAGCGATGATTTTCCTATTGCATTACGCAAAGGTAAATGCTAGTGTACTTATCCTTATTTTGTTTCTTATAACGGTTTGTCATCTTTCTCTTGTTCTTTTATTACTTCACTTGATTCTATCTCTATTTATTACTTCACTTGATTCTATCTCTATTCCTAAAACTGCCCGTAAGACCATCCTGGTTGGAAAGATGCAATGATAGAGGAGATAAATGCATTAGATGACAATGACGCTTGAGACTTGGTCGATCAGGGAAATGAGCTATAAGATATAAATGGGTATTCACAGATAAAGTCAATCCAGATGGGTCAGTTGCTCGATTGAAAGCTCGTCTTGTCGTTAAGGGCTATGCTTAGACCTATGATGTGGACTATTTTGACACTTTTTCTCCTGTTGCAAAATTGACATCTGTTCAATTATTTATTTCAATAGCTGCTACTCATCATTGACCTTTACATCAACTTGATATTAAAAATGTTTTTCTTCATGGTGATCTTCAGAGGAGGTGTATATAGAGTAGTCTCTTAGTTTTGTTGCTAAGGGGGAGTCAGGGCAGGTTTGTTGGCTTCGAAAATCTTTGTATAGTTTGAAATAGAGTTCTCGTGCTTGGTTTGAAAAATTTAGTCATGTTGTTAGAAAATTTGGTATGATGAAAAGCAAGTCTGACCATTCTATGTTCTACAAGTAGTTAGGAACTATCATTTTGTTAGTTGTGTATGTGGATGATATCGTTATTACTGGAAGTAATAATATGAGGATCACATCTTTTAAATCTTTTATTCATACTCAGTTTCACACAAAGGGCTTGGGGGTGCTAAAGTATTTCTTGAGTGTTAAAGTTACAATGAGTAAAAAAAATATATTTCCATCTCAAAGAAAATATGTCCTTGACTTATTAACTGAGACAGGAAAATTGAGGCAAAGTCTTGTAGTGCACAAATGACTTAGAACATGCACAAGAAATGTGGAACTATTAGAACCTCCTGAGAGATATTGAAGGTTGGTTGGAAAGTTGAATTACCTTACCGTAACTCGTCCAAATATTACATATTTAGTTAGTGTTGTCAGTCAGTTTATGTTATCGCAGCGTTAGAACAAATTTTGTGTTACTTGAAAGGAGCATCCGGATGGGTATCGTTTATGCAAATCATGAGAATGGATAAAAGATCTATTTCATGTTATTGTATCTTTATTGTAGGAAATTTATTCTCATGGAAAAGTAAGAAGCTAAATGTTGTGTCACGATCTAGTGCAGAGTTAGAATGTAGGACTATGACAGAGTTTGTGTGTAAGATAATGTGGATATATCAACTCTTGACTAGAGTAGGACGTAAAATTTTAGTACCAGCAAAATTGTGGTGTGATAACGAAACTTCTTTTCATATTTTATCAAATCCTGTGTTTCATGAGTGAATTAAGCACATTGAAATTGATTGTCATTTTGTTCGTGAGAAAATTTAACAAACCTTGATTTCTATAGGACTGGAGAATAACTAGGGGCATCTTCACAAAAGCTTTAAATAAGATTCGGATTGATTATCTTTGTAACAAGTTGGACATGATTAATATATATGCTTCAACTTGAGGGGAGAGTATTAGCCGTATATATCTGTATATATTAACTTAATTATAGTTTCGTAAGATAGATTCTTTCCTAAGATAGATTATTAGTTTTGTATATAAATATGTCTTACTTTCAATAAAGTGAAGGGGAGTCTTGATGTAATGATAAAGTTGTTGCTTTGTGATCAAAAGGTCACGGGTTCGAATCCTGGAAACAGTCTTTTGCAAAAAGTAAGGTAAGACTGCGTATAATGGATCCTTCCCCAGGATCCCGTATAGCGGGAGCTTTGTGCATCGGGTTATTATTTTTTTTTTTAACTCTTCAATAAAGTGATAATATTCCTTTTTATCCCATATAACACATATTAAGCTACAAAGTAAACCTAAATATTGAATTATTAACTAATACTACTTTTTATTTATAATTAATATGCAGTTTCAATTTTGAAAATTTTGGCATTTGAGACATTTTATAGAAAGTTAAGGTAGGTAGACATTATAAGTTACTGAAAAAATTTGGTAAATTTATAGGGTAAGAATATGAAATAATGAATGATTTGGGCTATAACCTCTCACTTAAGTAAATAATTGGAAGATGAGTAATTTTTTCAATGAAATTTAAATGGTGATTGGTGGGAGAATTAAGAGATTTTTTGTAAGAATGTTTTGTTAAAACATTGTGGCAAAAGGCGAATACGCTCGCCTCCAGCCCCCCGTCAACCCGTCCCAGGGCCAATACGGAGGAGATAATCACGGACGGCTACTAGTCTTTGGAATAGTGACTAGCACATAAGGGAGGTATTTACCTCGGTTTTACCGAGATTTGAACCCCATACCTCATTGTTAAAACATGCAATTTAGTCAGAGCGTTGTAATGAGTGTTTATTTATATCATCTGTTGCTACAAGGTGGCACCCGTTCACAACTGTTCCAGGTTCAGATTGCGACTTGTACCTGAAATCTATCTTCAAAATCTTTTCATGTATTATAGTTTAATAAACAGCTGCAACTTTCCATAGAAAGATAAAGTGAATGATCCGCCCTAGAGGGGCCACCAAGTTGATGATTTCACATTTTCCACCAATAAAGTGAATGATAGATGAGTTTTTCTCTTATTGTTTGCGAAAGTGTT
This sequence comes from Zingiber officinale, assembly GCF_018446385.1. Lineage (NCBI taxonomy): Eukaryota > Viridiplantae > Streptophyta > Magnoliopsida > Zingiberales > Zingiberaceae > Zingiber > Zingiber officinale. The sequence continues at coordinate 83,396,487 of NC_055987.1, read as the reverse complement.
AAAAGATAAATATGATAAATTTATGTCTTAATCAGGTTAATAATTTAGTGGTCAATAAATTGGGACAGTAATCGAGTTCAAATGTGAAAATTTATTACCTGCTTTATTCTTGTTTTGGTAGACTCTTTGAATGAAAATAAAAAGGGGAAATTTTCTGATCATAGTGGTTGGTTATTTTGTGTGCCATTATACACTTCAATCAACATCTTCATCAATCAGTTCTCATTATTTGGGATCCACCACATGAATCTTATTCCTCTATTTAAACCAATTAATTTATTTCTATTTCATTAATTAATTATTTTTTTTGGTCTCCCTCTAAGCCTTACATCTACTCTAATAGAACTGTTCTAATTATAGAATTGATATAGAAATTTAAATGTGAAAATTGATTTCCTGCTGTATTCTTGTTTTTGTTTTGGTGGTTTATTTGACTAAAAAAAATTCAGGTCATAGTGGTTGGTAACTTTTGTGAATCAATGAAGCACTTGATGTCATCCAACATCTATTGTGCCTTTGGCGATAAATGTGTTGCCGCTGAAGTAGTCCAACCAGGTGTCTACCGGTGCAAGGCACCTCCACAGCCACCTAGTCCAGTTAATCTTTTTCTAACAATGGATGGTTGTACGCCAATTAGCCAGGTTTTGAACTTTGACTACCGCTCTTTACCAGATGTTTCTTCGGATTGTCCAGCAATTTCGTCAGAAGATGATTCTAATAATATAAAGTTGGACCAAGTGCAGAAGAGACTTGCTTATCTTCTGTTTTCTACATCCATCAAACCTACAATTTTATCAGGTCGTATACATCAGAAATTCTTCAATGGTGCCAACAAATTTGCATTACTCACTTCTCCTTCAGTTGAAAAAGACTGGATGAAGTTTTTAGAACTGGGTGACACTGATACGAGCTCCTCTGCACCAACTAAAGATGATTTCATTCACCTGTTGTTAAAGAACAAACTACAGGAGTGGCTTTTGCTAAAGGTGGCTCAAGGTTGTAAAACAACTGAGCATGATAGTCAAGGTCAAGGAGTCATTCATTTATGTGCTATCCTAAACTATACATGGACAGTTCGTTTATTTTCCTTGTCAGGGTTGTCCTTAGATTTTCGAGACATTCATGGATGGACGGCCTTACATTGGGCTGCATATTATGGGAGGTACATTTGCACCAATTTTTTTTTTGGTAAACCAGTATCCATCTCTTGTGATCCGACTAATATGTTGATGGCGTCACCATATAGTGTTATTAATTTCACTTTCTAAATGGTTTACTTGATAGTATGACTTCAACTGTCCTAATGTATTTTCATAAAATATTCTGATTCTAGTGGTTGTTTTTTAGATGTATCAGTTTAAAATGTAGCTTGAAGATTGAAGGTTAAAAAGCTGTTATATTGTTTTATCATTGTTGGAGAGCTGCCTTCTCCATTTTTGGCTTCCACACCAACATAATTTGTTAAATTTGAGTTTTGACCTTAAGAAGATAAAAACTTTTTTTTTTTTTTTTTACTTCAGTCAAATTCTACTCAATTCAATGCCTTGGTAATAATTTGGAATGCATTCTATCTCCCTCTTGTTAGCCATCATTGTGTTGAATTTACATTTTTAATGATGGTGCGGAACTCATTCTTTGTCATTTAGCCCTAACTTTGACTACATATAAAAGGTTAGTTAACTCATGATTCAGGTTGCCTCAATTGAAAGCTACATTTCTATGAGAAACAAATCACATTGTAGTATATGACACAACACTCAGATATAATACTTAAAGATGACACTCGACACTCTTGTTAATCATGTTCCAGTGTGTCTAGAATTAATCATTTTGGACATTTAGACCCCACACCTGTCTTAAATGCTCAAATATAAGTCTAGATTACTATAGTTTTTGATATCTAACTCTTGTTTGGTATTATGAAAGACTAGTATGTGTTTGACTAACATTGATATAAAACTTGATTAAATCCAAACACAAGACTATAACTTAATACTAGTTTTAACTTTATAATAGAGCTTTTGCATAAAACATTTGGAGTTTCCCCCCCTAAAGTTATGTGATTAACAAGTTGTCAAGATCGCTACATCGCCATGAGAATTTGGGTGTATTGTTAAATATGCAAGAGTTCTTACACCATAGGTTGGATAAGAACAAATATTATAGAAAAATTAATGATCTAAGATTTAAATCAATGGAGGTAGTAGATAATTAAAAGAAAAATTAATATTTTGTATGCACAAGAGACAAAATGGGTAGGAGAGAAGGCAAAAATGATACAAAACTCGAGTTTTAAGTTATAGTCCACACAAAGGAGTAAAACAAGAAATGAAGCAAGTATTGTTGCAGATAGTTTGTTAAAGATGAAGTTGTAAGAGTAGTTAGAAAGGGGATAGGATTATAACTCTCAAAATAGTAGTGGCGAAAGAAACTATTAATCTAATAGCATATATGCATCTTAAGTAGGATTAAATGAAGACATCAAATCTAAGTTTTGGGACGACCTAGATAAGGCATTACATAACATTATGCCAAATAAAATGATTTTAATAGATCTAATTGGGCATGTCGGAGTGAAAAATGAGGATTATGATAGGGTGCACGAGGTTATGAGCTTGGAACAAGAAATAAAGAAAGAAAAATTATATTAGATTTTACAATAGCATATGACTTTATATTAGCTAATATGTTTTTTAAGAAAAGAGAAGAACAACTTTTTTATAAATTTTTTAAATGAAAGTTTAGGTTAATAATCTAATAGAGGTATGAAAGTGTCTAGGGAAACAAAGTATTCAATAGTTTACAAAGTTATTTAACTTGATATTGAAAATAAAAAAAATGCTTAATCAATGAAGGCTAAGTACTCTAGTTTCCTTATATAAGGATAAAGGAGACGTACAAAATTATGCAAATTATAGGGGTATTAAACTAATGAGTCAAATCATAAAACTTTGAGAAAGAATAATAGAAAAAAGATTAAGGAAGGAGACCACAATGACAAAAATTTAATTTGGATTCATGTCTGGAAGGTTGATAATAGAAGTTATACATATTCTCAGTTAACTAATTGAAAAGTATCATGACAAAAGAAAGATCTACACATGGTATTCGTTAACCTAGAATACGTCTATCTAATTGAAAAGTATTGGGACAAAAGAAATATCTACACATGGTATTCGTTAACCTAAAAACGTTTATGATAGTCCTAAGAGAAATTATATAAATAATTCTAGAAAAGAGAGGTGTTAGTGTAGTATATATTGAACTAATAAGGATATGCATGAGGATATAATGACAAGAGTGAAGACTTCAGGTCGATTAATTAAAACGTTTTCCAAAAAGATAGTGTTACATCAAGGATTAGTTCTAAGTTCTTATCTTTTTACATTAATCATGTACAAACTCACCGGACACATCCAAGACATGGTGCCATGGTGCATATTGTTTACAGTTGACATTGTTTTATTAGATGAGACACGTGAAGGAGTAAATGATAAACTCGAATATTGACAGAAACACTGGAAGTGAAAGATTTTAGCCTTAGTAGAGTAAAGACAGAATATATAAAATTTAAGTTTAGCAATATTATACATAATGAGACAATAATTTAGATAGGGGATTACGAGTTATCTAGAACTGAGAGCTTTAAGTATTTAGGATTTTTTTACAAAAGGATGGAGGGATTAAGAGAGATGTCTTATATAGTATATGTAAATAGGATGATTGAAATGGAGGAGACTGTTGAGTGTTCTATGTGATTGTAAAATATTCTTAAAATTTAAAGGGAAGTTCTACAAAATGACGGTTAGACTTGTTATGCTATATAGAGTTGAATGTTGGGCTATGACTCGATCTTGTGGAGATGAGGATGTTAAGGTAGATGTGTGGATACACGAGGATGAACATAATTAGAGAGAAAGTCGGAGTTGTATGTATTGAAGAAAAATTCTAGGAGACAGTTTAAGATGGTACACATATGTAATTAGACGACCAATAACTGCTCTAGTTAGGCGATATGAAACTATGACAAATATGAACATCAAACGAGGAAGATCAAAAAAGACATAGTTAGCAATAATAAAACAAGATAAAATTTATTTAATAATGATATAGTAGGAGATTGAGCCCAATGGCGTAGAAGGATCCATTTAACCGACCCCATCTAGTGGGATAAGGTTTGGTTGTTGTTGTTGTTGATTAGCAAGTTGTCAAGAATTTAGCACTTTAAGAAAATGGATAATGGAAATTTATGAAGATTTTAGTATATATAGGAGAAGAAACATTGTTACTGAGATGTTCATTAGAATCCTTTCTATATATTTCAACACATTATTTACAAACATATGGAAGAACTTTTGTTAGTCATGACAGTAATTTTACAATCTGTTGTGAATCTAGGTGCTTATAAATGCTTAATAGGTGTTTTGGGTATGCATTACATGTGACGTACTCTGACATCGTCTTTCCTCCATGTTTAATTTTCTTTTCCATGATATATGTATATGAACATCTTTTGTAATTATTCATTCAGGGAGCAGATGATTGCTGCTCTTTTGTCTGCTGGAGCAAATCCTAGCTTAGTCACTGACCCTACCTCCCATAGTCCTGGAGGCAGCATGGCTTCTGACCTGGCATCAAAACAAGGCTTTAACGGCTTGGCGGCATATCTTGCTGAGAAGGCACTTGCTGCACATTTTGAGGCTATGTCATTGTCAGGGAACATGAATACAGAGGGCGTACCTGCTAAAACTAGCATAGCTAACTTTGAAAATGCTTATTCTCAAAACCTCAGTGAGCAAGAACTTTGTCTGAAAGAATCATTAGATGCATACAGGAATGCTGCTGATGCAGCTGATCGTATACAATCTGCAATGAGGGAGCGTGCTCTAAAGCTGCAAACTAAAGCAGTTCGGCTGCACAAACCTGAAATGGAAGCTTCCCATATAGTGGCTGCTATGAAAATTCAGCATGCATATCGTAATTATAACAGACGAAAGATGATGAAGGCTGCTACAAGAATACAAAGCTATTTCCACACCTGGAAAATGAGGAGGGATTTTGTAAACAAGCGCAAAAAAGCTATTAAAATACAAGTAAGACTTTAAAAATCATTTTGTCTTTATATTGACTTATGTCAACCATCTCAGCAAAATAAAAGAATTAATGCTTCTGCACTAGGAAAAATTGTATACATCTCTCCCTAGGTTTTCTTTATTATTCAATGCTTTTCTTTAGCTGGTATGGCTATATTCCTATTCACTTAACTTTTAGATAAGAAAATCATATTAATTTTATGTTATTTTCCATAGTTGTCTCTGTTTTGCTGGTGTATGCAAACCCTCGACAGATGTAGAGACTATTGTGATTTTTATTTTAATATTATTTTTTATTTTTGAGCAGTCTATATTTCGCGGGCACCAAGTGAGGAAGCAATACCGGAAAATCTGTTGGTCAGTTGGAGTGCTTGAGAAAGCAATTCTTCGTTGGCGATTGAAGCGAAGAGGCCTGCGTGGCATTCAAGTTGAAAATGCAGAAGCAATGAGTTTCGATACAACACCAGAAAGTACTGGAGAGGAGGGATTTTTTCTTCTTAGCAGGAAGCAAGCTGAAGAGCGGGTCAGTAGGTCGGTTGTACGAGTTCAAGCCATGTTTCGGTCATATAGAGCCCAGCAAGAGTATCGAAGAATGAAGATGGCATATGAACAGGCAAAGGTAGCTTTGCTGTGGCACATACCTAATTTCCCTCCAATACATGTGATCTGTCTAGCTTTCTGTCGATAATTACCATGCCAAAGAGTTTAATGATAATCAGGCAGCCCAACTACTGACTCCCTTTTAAGACAGTGTTACCTGTCACGTAACATATTATCCAACAATATTTTACCTGTCGGTTGTGTTGGCTTACATGCAGCAAATAAAATTTTGATAAAATACTTGAAACTTCATTATCCTTTTTTTTTTTGACAAAACCCACTTCAAAATAAATTTGATTTCAGGTCCAATGGAAAGATGCATGCTATTTCCTATGATTGATTTAATATTGACTTTATGAAGCAGAAATTTGTTTAGTCAACTACATTCATTGTATTGCTGATACTATTTTTTTTGCTTTCAAATTATATGGTGCAGCTTGAGTTTTCTGAGCTCCAATGAATTGAAGTAGGCTACTCCACAGTTTCTAGTAGCAGGAATGTTCTACAAGTTTGTCTTCACTCTGAAGGAGTAAATAGGCGTACCTACAAGTTTGGCCTCCAACAAGTAAATAGGTGTAATTAAGTCCCCGCGTGTAAAAGTCTACCTACAAGATTGTCTTAACTCTGAACGAGTAAATGGTGTAATTAAGGCCACGTGTTTAACAGTCTGATAATTGTAATTTGTTTCTCCTGTTTAAACCAATATGGGGTAGGAAAAATTGGAGGAATTTGTAATGCTAATCTTGGTAGTTGTGGAAGTAGAAAGGATGGGATTCATAACAAAAAGAAGTCTACTGCAGGAGGCTGAATGATGCTATGGGTTAAATTTCACTTGCTGTATCCAAGTCATGATCCATGTAATGATTTGTTGCAAAAAGCATGTCTTCAGATAAAGAGATGGATTGTATTGTATGTTAAAGTATGTATATAATATGCAACTTTGTTTTGGTGTTAGTGACTGTCGGTCTTGTTGTAAGGAATACAATACGCAATTTCTCTTTCACGACAGCAGAAGTTGGAACAGGTTTCAGCATATTTGATTGACAAAATGTGCCAATTTTCAGTTCATGCGTCTCTTTTTACCTATTTTCTAAATCACATTGTAGGTTTTGAAATCATGCCTAGAATTGTGATACATCAATAATAAATTAAATGATGCATCTATGACAGAATCTAGTTATCATCAAGTCTTTAAAGTAATATTATAAATTGAAACAAAAGTTAACGAAAAGCTGGTCTGAATTTATCATAAAGGTTTGTTTTTTATTTGTTGTCGAAGATCGTGCAAACTTAGTAGAAATTTTTCATAGGACTAAATCGGCAACCCTAGACCTTTCTCAATGAAGGAGAAGAATCAAGAGGAAGACCATGATTCTATAGGATCGAGATGCGCTAGGGGGGAGGGGTGAATAGTATGCGTGATTTTTTCATGCTTTTCGAAAAACACAGAGTATCGTAGCGGAAGATAGAAATAGAGCGGAAGTAAAATAATTGCTAATATTTTTGTTTTACTTAGTTCGGAGTCTGTGATAACTCCTACTCCAAGGCTCGCGATCGTCGATCGCTTTTGTTGGACAATTACTATAGATTTGGAGAATTACAACTTAAAAGTACAATTAAGTGCAATAATTAAACATAAACCGACAACTTTTGAGGATCTTAGAAGGTCGTGCTTTCGATCGTCGGAGTTGCGTCGCTCGATCGCCGAAGTTACGTCACGGAGTCGCAGGATCATCTTTTAGAGTAGTGCGTCGTAGAATGTTCGCAAAAGTCAGTGTATCTAAGGCTCGGCTCGAGACTACCTTATATAGGCTGTTGAAGACGCTTTCAAACTCCATTGAAGGCACCTCCAGCTTGAATTCTATCCCTAGTTCTGCGGTGTTGATAAGCTCCGCTTTCTACGAACTTCCTCTGTTTGAAGGAGCCTTCAACCTCCATGGAAGGCGCCTTCCATCCAGCATCCAAGGTGCCTTCAAGCTTCATTGAAGGCGCCTTTGCGCCTTGCTGCGTGAGGCCTTCTACTAAGGCACCCGAGGCATCTCCAACAGCCCCGGAGAGGCGCCTTGCTGCGTGAGGCCTTCTACTAAGGCACCCGAGGCATCTCCAACAGCCCCGGAGGCGCCTTGGACACTGTTCATTCAAGATTTTCTATGTGCAATTCCCTTCTTGCAAGGCATATTAGTCTACAAATAAAGTATACCCTGTAAAACAAAGTTAGCACAATAAATATGAATAATAAATTATTTTGACAGTGTCCGGATTGTCTGATTCTGACTTTTGGATTTCACGAAAATCCTAGGTTGAACTGATGCCTACTGCTCCCTCTTCTGGGAACACACCCTCACCTTCTCCTCTTAGGAGAGTTTACCTTTTGCCAGACCGGTCCTCCAGACCAACTGAACTTTTGCTCAGAGCTCGAGACTTCAGGACTTTCCCGCTGGACGTCCGATCTTTGACCCATCTAGTCTTTTACCTTGTCCGCGACTACACGAATTTTCACCAAGAGTCCTTGACTCTAGGATTTCGCCCAAAGTGCTCGACCCGCCAAGACTTTCCACCTAGGGTTACCACCCTCTAGGACCTAGGGTTACCTCCCCCTAGGGGGTTTCCACTTGCCTAGAATCCACTAAAACTTTTGCCTAAGAACACTTAGGACTTTCCTGCAAGCTTATTCACACTTGTTAGATAACAAGACATCTTAACTTTGGACTTTTTGCCATAATCAAAATTTAGGTTCGATCGTCTGGTGCTTCCTGCACCAACAATCTCTCCCTTTTTGATTATGACAACCTGGTTCAAAGTTAAATAAAACATAACAATTAAGTAAAGAACTTAAGCATGAGCATAAGTGAAACAATTAAAAGAACTTAAAAATTTTTTTGCCTTATGCTCCCCCTCAATCAATAATCTTAACTTTAAGCTTTCTTTCTTCCTTTAATATATATCAAAAAGCGTTCTACGTTAAGAGAAAATTTTTTTTTAATTAAGAAATAGGAAAAACTTAGCCAATTTTTAAGACTTAGCTAATCTTAATCTTTCAAAAAAATATGTTAAACTTAGTTAACTTTAAGCTTTGCAAATGACTTAGTTTTTTACCAAAAAAAAAACTTAGTTAAACTTAAGTGTTGAAAAAGTCCTAGTTTTTTTTTACAATAATGCATAAAACTTAGCTTTTTAAAGAGATTTTCATAAAAACTTAGTTTTTTTTAATTATTAAAAAAATTCATAAAAACTTAGCTTTTAAAAATATTTTCATAAAAAATTTAACTTTTAAAAATATTTTTATAAAAAAAATTTCTTAAAAACTTAGATTTAAAAAGATTTTAGATAAAAAAACATCGTTAAATACTTTAAAAATAATTTCATAAAAAATGCTTTAGTTTCTTTTCACTCCTCCTAAATTAATGTAAAAAATATGTTAAGTTTTAGAGTGCTAGAGTCCAAGCATGAGAGGGTAAAGTAAAAGCAAAAGAAATCTTCAAAACAAATATCTAGGGCGCTGGTAAACCTAAATTACAATACTAAGGACTCATAATGCCTGTACAATAGGCACAATCAACCGTAAGATCATTGGCAACGAATCTGTAATATGATCACTAACTACAAATCACCAAATCCATAAATATCATAGACATGTTACTCCTCACATCACTATCAACAACAAATACCAAATAATAGATCATCAAGTCAAATATTCATTAATAGATCATCAGAAAATAACATATCACTACATCTGATCTCATAATATCCACCAATCTCAAATCATCCTCAACATCAATCAAACCTGAAAACTTCCCTGCACGATGATAGAGAAAATGGAAGGCGTCCAACCTTCAATAACCATTGCTAACAAACTTAAATATATTCAGCATGGTTCAACATTTCATGTTTATGTTGTACCAATTAAAGGGATTATACCCTATGGGTAGGTTTGTTGCAGCATAAATTTTTAGTGAGACAAACATGTCATATGCTCACAAATCTAACTTCCCAATGACCTGCTCTTATCATGGGGTACTATCAAAATGTAGAAATATATCACTATCCTACCAAAGGTGTATGACTACTGAAGTCCAAGGGACATCCCTTGACTTCTTGATCGATGATCAACAATTCTCTAAATGGTAGAGATATGACCAATCCAAGGTCCATAGAGTCATTTGACTTCTTGACTGAGAGCCTTCCCATTAAGAGGGTATCACCACAGCTCTCATAATCGTAATCATAAATGTCCCCCGACAAATATCAATAAAGGTCGAACCCTCTATTATGAACTATAGGTTTCAAGACCTTGGATAAATGGTCATGTGGTCAATGTTTTGAGCTACTTGATGAAGACAATGTTAGTTGAGTGCACTAACCATTGTCTGGTAACCCATCACACTACAATTGCTCCACCTGAGTTTCAAGAACCTCTAGTGACGAGTCATGCACACAAGGGTAGAGGAGCACTATCACTAATAACTGGTCAAAACAATTGTCAATCGATGCTCTGATCCTCGAAGATCATCATATGATATTTCACTCAGTAGTAGTTGGATTTCATAAGTGTAAAGCATCTAACATCACCTTCTCCACATCATTGCGGGTCATATATCTTTAGATACCTTCAAGGACATCTAATCATATCCGATCGGTCCAGTCAGGATCTCCCAAAGAATAACATAAGATGAGTTGGCTAACCATCACCTTGTTAACCATTATGCCCTGATTCTTCCTTTTTAGGTTCAAGAACTCCTGATAATACGCTATACCAAAGGAGGTAGAGGAACATTATCTCTCTAGAGCATCTCAAAATCATCAACAAGAGATGCTTTACCCCTGAAAGTCATCTTCTGTATTTTCCTTCACTTGGTGCCTACTCATGTAAAGGGTATGCAACTAACTTCATCTATCTCGCATCAGTACAAGTCATATATCTGAATGTATGCTCCAAGTTATAACCCAAGTAATGATGGTATCTTGTAAGTGTTAAGAAGCTAGCTCTACACTTTTCTACATCAGTGAGGATGTCTACCCAAATGTACCTTCTAAGTTATCTAATCAGGTATATAAAATCCATGGTTAAAGTCCCCATGGAATATGTTATATCGATCCTCTAAAACTGGTCAAGCCGATAATGGTATATAGTTAATTCAGTCCTTTCTACATCTATCACGCCCCAGAAGAGTCCTTGCCAGAAGAAATTTCGGCAGCATCTCCCCTGTACAGGTGACAATTTGAGACATATCTACAATGCCCTCAGGGCCACATATACCTCGGCCAACACAGCCAGAATAATAACAATAAAATAACTAAACAACCACTCAATTATATATGTAGCATCCCACTCGGCTGTACTAAAACCAAAACACAGCGAAAATGATAGAAAACCAAATACAAACCAAAATACAAGATTGCTAGCCGACTAGACTTACACAACCATCAAACAACACAAAACACTCCATAACAACACTCCAACGGCAAAACCAGAATATACAATGCTAAGTACTCTTAATACACAAAACAAATAAAAACATAAATGAAACCGGTAAGTCTTCAGATGTGACGTGGGAACCGGCAGACAGGATGCTCCTGGTACCTGAAAAAATAGTGTCCACGGGGGTGAGTTCAACAACTCAGCAGATACCTAGTTGACATGTATAGTAAACTATAACAAATAGTAATAACTATGGAGTACAATCGCCTGGACAAAAGCTGGAAATTCCCAATAGAAAAGGCTGAAGAGAACTGTACTCACCAGGGCCTCCTATTAGAATAATCAGGTCGTCAGACCGAGAGTATCATAAATCCTGTTTGCATGTCAAACATATGCATCCATCCAAATGCAGCATATAAGTGAAACAAACACAATAAGTAAATGCATAAATGCGTATGATGCCAATGATGGGTTCTGGTCACCCCTGACGCCAGTCAACCATCTCACACACGATGGTGACACCGAGTGGGTAGGGTTGTGACAACCGTGCACTCTGCCATCACTACTCCTGATGAGTGACCGAGTGGACGGGATGATGTCAGAGTACACCTATCCTCCTACCCTAAATCATAAGTGGGGGAGCGCAATGCTCTCATCTCCCGGTGCACAATGACGGGGAGGGATCCCGGCGTGCTACCACGCTGCAATCACACTACCCATCAGCGTCCCAACGGAGCACCACCGAGCAAATCTGACATGCTACCACGCTGCGTCCCGCTACCCATGAGCTTCCAGCGGAACACCGACAGAGATGAAACTGGCGATGTGCTCAACAATAATGGAGGAGACTATCGCGCAGCATGCAATCATGCGAATGATGCATGACACTAAGCATGACAGAATCCTGAACAACATAGCAATATCCATATATATATAAAATGTGTACCATATGACAATGAACCAAATCAAAGGTACACAGATCAGATAAGGTATAAAAACCTAGATCTTGAACATAATAAACACATGGTTGTGTCACTACCCCTATAAACATGTATAATCAGGTAGGTACTAACATGAAGTGCATAATAGGTAAACAAAACAAGCATGTAACAGGTATTGGGTAGTGACCAACCAAAGAAAAGATGAACATAATCATTACTAAAGGTTATAACTTACTAAACATATCAACATGACATTATCAAAAATAAGTCAAGGTGCCTCCAATGTAGATCGAACTAATCAACCTCTATGTCGATGTGCTCATCCCGAATCCGAATCCTGTAATAAACCGTACGGTTTAGCTAAGTTTTATTATAAATAAAATAGCTAAACCAAAAATCCTAATCCAAATAAAAACTATGTTTTTATTTCCATTGGATTGTCCATATTTTCCTGCATAGCTAATCTCAGTATGAGTAAATCTAACTCGATTAGCTAATCCTATTAAACCAGGAAACCTTAATCCATCGATCAATTAACCAATAACCAATCCATCCCTAAATTATCAATCTATTGCATAATGAATCAAACTAAACCAAACAACTCACCCAAATTTAAATGTTCTGCTGTAGGACTCGCAACCAAAGAACCCTACTGCTGGCCTGAGCTAGGTGGATCCACTGATTTCCCCAATCAAGTACCCTACATTACAATCATCACAATTAGGCAATATCACATAACAAGCTCGAACCCTAACCAACATTTACCTAAATCCAAATATCCTTCTGTTAACTCACGATCGAAGGGTTCTCTGCCAGAACAGGGTGATCAGAGTCGTGGCTCGCCTGTGAACGATGCTGGCCTCACGAAAACGACAGTGGCACCAACCGATTAGAACCGTGGCACCTTCCTAATGAAATCACTGATGCTTGCTCAGATTCGGCAGCAAGAGGAAAATATAGGGAACGAGAACAAAACCTAAAAAATCTACCGACGATGACTCCTTGGGTGGTATCAATTGTTACTTTGCTCGGATCCACCAACTAGGGAGTCATCACGAGAGATCCAAAGATAGGCAGAGGATTGTCGGCTTGTACCTATTGCGAGGTGCGGCTTGATGCATGATGAAAAGGAATCGGGATGAAGGCTAGCCTCATCCTCTGTCACGACCACACCTGATGCTGGTAGCCGTGAAGATCGATGCCATCGCGACCTAGCTTCAGCTTGATTGGCGTTGGCGACCGGTGTGGCGCAGCGAGACCACACTGCTAGGGCACAAGTGAGGAAGGGCAGTGACACTTCCGTGCAGCAGCGGTGCTGTGCAAAGGTGCGGCAGCAGGTCCTGATCCCAACAGCGGAGACAGGGAAGAAGGGGGCAGGCTCGGGGGAGGAAGAAGGAGAAGAGAAATGTCGGCTTCTCTTGGTCTCGACTTTATGCACGCGGGAGGAGAAGGAACCGTCGCATGCGGTGGTTAGGGCACGGGAGGAGAAGGCGCGGGCGTGTGGGTTCGGCGGGGGAGAAAAGAAATAAGAATAAAAGAAAAAAGAGAATAAAAAGGAAAAGAAAAATAACTTTTCCTCGCTTAAATGGGGTAGCCTAAACAGGCTTTCCCGAAGCCCAATTTTATCCCCGTGAACTCGTTCATACGAGCTCCAAAAAATTCAAAAAAATTCCCAAATATTTTGAAAAATTCTCTTAAGGTATTACGCCCATTTTTGGTATTTTACAACATTAGTACAAGTCATGTACTCAAATGTACCTTCCAAGTTATCTAATCAAGCATAAGTAACCCAAGGGTCGGATCTCCATGAAATAGAGTAAGTCGATCCTCTACTCACCGAACTAACAAGAGTAAATCAATCCTCTATTGACCAAGTCAACATGGGTAAATCAGTCCTCTACTGACTGAACCAACAAGAGTAAATGAATCTTTTATTAATCAAGTTAATAAGGATAAATCAGTCCTCTACTGAACGAACCAACAAGAGTAAATCAATTCTCTATTGACCAAGTCAACAAGGGTAAATCAGTCCTCTACCGACCGAACCAACAAGAGTAAATCAATCTTTTACCGACCAAGTAAACAAGGGTAAATTGGTCTTATACTGACCCAGCCAACAAGGGTATGTGACTCTAACTCTCGCCCAACTGGTAGTAACAAATGCTAGTAATAATAATAGTATGATGGGAGGAATCCCCTAAGACAATAATCCCTGATCTCGAATAGGGTTTGATAGACCTAAATAGTGGCTGACCCAACACATTTCATATATGCTACAAATAACTGGACAAGTACCAACAGAAGTGTATGATAACAGTATATAAACATACCTACTATAACTTGGAGATGTCTTGTCATTGCCTGAACACAAAACTCAAAAAGTCACATCGAGAAAACAAAATATGAAATACAAAATATAGGAAATAAGTCTCGTAAATCTATGGCTTTGATACTAATAAATTGTCATGCCCTAGAGGAGTCCCTGACTGAAAAATGGATAGAATCTCCCTTATATCTATGACAATGAAACCTGGATACAAGGCTATAAGGTCGCACAAGTAATAATCAATAGCCCACATGGGTGGAACATACACAACCACATAGTTATATACACAACCCATATGGCTAGAACAAAAAGAATATAACCACACAGTTGTATAATAAACAACCCATACGGTTGTACTAAAAATATAGTGGAAGATAAAAGAAAAACCCATAACAAAAAATGATAGACTGCTAGCCGGCTAGGCTTTCCACAACCATAACAAAACAAATACAAGACACCACATAACAAAACTCCAAAATAAAGTCGAGATATACAATGCCAAGTCCATAAATTTGTAATGCAAGTAAAATAGGAAATAAAATCAGAAACCATCCTAGGATGTGATGTAGGATTGGCATACAAGATACTCTAAGAAACTCTACAATCATCTAACTGCTACATGAAAAAAAGACAATACACAAATTGGGTGGTGAGTGCGTACCACTTAGTGGATAATAGACAAGATAGTACATGATCTATATAAAATATGGAGATCCAAGCATACAGTCTCAGTAGAGAAATAAGAACATGATCATATATGACGTAATGAATGAACATAACTATACCTGACATAATCAATGAACATAACCATAACTGACAAAATGAATACTCATACCCAATCTAGAATTGACACATACAATATAATGATTAGTAAACTCACCAGGGATCAACAATAGATCTGCTCGTAATACTTGAGCAATATAATTGATGGCATATACATGTATGATAAATGGCATGTATGAAGCATGACAATTGTTGGGTTATCGGGCCACGAAAACCACATTTTCGTGTCGCGGAAACCCCGAATCACCCATGCCACTGGATCTCGTGCGAAGAAAAATTTCTAAAACAACGAATACGAGTTTCACACTCTAGATCTACAATAGATAAGAGTTATACCTTGAAGCGTGCCCTCGCAAATCCCGCTCGTCCAACGGTACGCCGGATCTTGAAGTTGTCAACATAGACAACTCTCTAGTGATATCCACACGAACAAGATGTGTTCTTTAACACTCAAGGATGGAGAAGAGAGCACCCCAAGTGTGCTAGCACTTTCTAGGGCTCTCGGGTAGAATTTAAAAAGGGAGAAAGGAGAGAAAATAAAAGGAATCTCACATACTCCTCTAGGTACCCTCCTTTGTGACCTTCACTTCACCCTATTCTCTTGGAACTCAACTCACACACCTTCTCCTTTTCTTGAAAGCTCTCGGCAACATCATCAAGGAGGAGGAAGAACCAAGGAATAAGAAGCATTCAACACCAAAAATTCAATGCCACAAAAATGAAAACTCCCTTTTCTTTATGTGGCCGGCCACACATGAGTAACTCCTCATTTAATGTGGCCGGCCACATTAAATGGAGGAGTGTAACCTCTTGATCTCCCTTGATGATGTGGAGATGATGTGGCAAGGTTAGTCATGCCATGTAGGATGAGTCAACCGTCATGATGTGGCAATACATCAAGTCAAACTTGATGTTTCAACTTCCATTTGGTCAAGTCAAAATTGACCAATTCTCTTCCTTTGTGAGTTAAATCCAACCTTTGATTCAAGTCAACTTTAATTTAATGAATCTCAATTCATTAATATAAATTGACTCAATGAATCAAATTTAAATTAGATTCATTCAACAATTGAATCTAATTGAGTCTAACTCAATAAGTCTAATTTGAATTAATCCAAATCCAATCTTTGGTGCATCATATGAACCTAATGTTGGGGATCGGTCGACCGGCTTGAAGGGGGGGTTAGATAGACGGCACCCCCAAATCTTTGCTTCCTACACTTGTTAGCTTGCGCAGCGGAAATACAAAACAAACAAGCTAAACTAAAGACAAGAATAAGAAAGGATGCAAACCGCTAACAAGCACGTTTACGTGGTTCGGAGATAACTTGCTCCTACTCCACGGCTGTCCGTAAGGTGGACGATCCCTCAATCCGTCGGTGGATTAATCCCCGGAAACTCCGGCCAGCACAATCCTCCTTGTCGGTGGAGAAACCTCGCCACAACTCGATCAAGAGCACTTGGATTGCTAGGGCACTAGTTGACTACTAATTAGAGGTTACCCACCACTAATTTCGTCAACCTCAACCAAGCTCCCAAGGCTTGGTTATATAGGCCACGGGTTGGAAAACCCCGCCTACCAGTCGACTGCTAAAACATGCAGTTGACTGTCCTCTGTGAAAATTCGACCGTTACATCCCAACGGCTCGATTCCACACATTCTGTTCGCTGCCAGTCGACTGCCCCAGTCGACTGCACCAGTCGACTGCTAAAACATGCAGTCGACTGCTACAGTACTGCTACAGTAGCGCTACAGTACTGCTACAGTAAAACCCTAAAACTAGGATTTTACTCCGAGTACAATCTCTCATGCACTCGTACCCTCACCCTTATGACTCATTTGACGCTTCATTTGCAGCTTTGACCTCTTGCCTTCAAGCCTACTTCCTTTGGCTCTCGTCCCTCGGATGCATTCAAGCCCGCGGCTCGTCCCCAATGCCATCCTTCGCGTCTGCCTCGAAGTCGCTTCCCTCGGCCCTTGTCCTCGCTGCCTTGTCCACGGTCCCTCAGATGCTCCATCCTTCACCGGACCCGAAGCCATAAACCTGAGTCACATGTGTATCCTGCAAACCTGCACAACTCAAATACACATATCAAATACAAGGGTGAACCTAACTTAAACCCTTTGCCTAAACACCAAAACACATGGTCCCGCAGACCATTGGGATTGCTCCAACACCTAATCCAATTGGTTCATCCTATGAATCTAATCTCCATCCACTTGTTCTTTGTGTGTGACCCAATAGGTTCTTGTAACATTGGCAATGTTTCTAAACTCCTTTAAAAACATAAGCAAAGAGCGGCATCTAGCAATACATCATTGCTACCCAAGTTACAAGAATGTTGAGATCCAACATCACCTTGTGACTACTAATTGTGACTCTCACAATATGTGACATTGTCCTTCTATCCTAGACATCTAGATTGATCAATGTGAGGCATAGACCATGTCATCCTCTAATCAATCTAAATCTTGAACTCCAAGTAGACTCACTCGATCAAATGAGCTCAACATCTCATGTTGACTCATTTGGGCATGGCCATGCACTTCGTGGTCTAACTCTATCAAGAATACCGATGTCGCTCCCGTCATATGGGAGGGATAAATCCCATCTACATAACTCACATCCCTCTGCATAATTCATTATATACCCAGTAATCG
The DNA here is from genome assembly GCF_018446385.1 of Zingiber officinale. NCBI lineage: Eukaryota > Viridiplantae > Streptophyta > Magnoliopsida > Zingiberales > Zingiberaceae > Zingiber > Zingiber officinale. The sequence continues at coordinate 83,378,663 of NC_055987.1, read as the reverse complement.
CCTTTATAGTCCACCCAGTTACGGGTGACGTTTGACGAAACCAAAGTACATAACTCCTTATGTAGGGAACCATGGTGACTTCAGGTCTAAGGACCAATAGTCATACTAATAGTCATATGAGAAAGTATATGACACTCATATAACGATCCATGATACTTTCTCATGGCGGGTCATTCAGTATACATTCTCCAATGCATACCCATGTGTCAACTTGATATCTCCATATCCATGACTTGTGAGATCAAGTCATCGAGTTGACCTACATGCTAGTCTTATTGCATTAACATTGTCCCTGAATATTAATACTCGACTAGGAATGATTTAGAGTAGTGTTCCCTATATCATCTCACTATCGATTCAACCAATCGATTGATATAGGTAAGAACCTTCTACTCAAGGACGTTATTACACTTAATTTATTTGGCACCAATACAAGTAAGTATAATAACCAAAAATCAAATGCCTTTATTTATATAGAATATGATACAACAAGTCCAAAATACAATCATTAAATGATTGGCTCTAGGGCTCTAGCTAACAACAATCATGTGCAATAATCATATCTCAAGAAAATGCAACAATCATAAGCAAATGTAGATATATCTAAAAAAAGCCGCACCACGCATCATATGCATATCCATGCATGCATCTTTGTCACTCCTAACCACCTCTCGTAAAACCATGACCCTTGTATGGCAGAGAGGTCGGATTCGTGATAACTGTACTACCCTCCCATTACCACTATATAATGGGCAAGGCTGATAGTTTATTAAGTAGTTATCTAACTACATAGCATCAGGGTCCCTGATCACTCACATCTCTAGTCCCTAACTACTGTACCCTCCAGACCCACTACACTCAAGTGGCAGAGGTAGACAGAGTATAACACTGAGCGACCAAGTGAGCATGATAGGACTAGCTCCACTCCAAGCTACCACTCTCCCACAGTGGCTGAATGGACAACTAACATATTTGATGACTTATACCATAAGGGAGCAAGTGGTCATCAACATGCATATATATGATTGACAACTAGCTCATACCACAAGGGAGTAAATGTTCGTCAGCACGCAGTGTAATGATGAACATGATGTAAATATTCATGATACTGACATGATTATCATCAATGCAACATCCAATCATCATAAAATACCTCCAATACCATGATCCATCTAACACATAAAAATAAAGGTATGTATAGATGCAAAAGGTGTATATAAATTAACACATAAGGTATAAAGTAACACCTATCAAACACCCCATACAAGTGGTTACGCGACAACATAAGATCAATCAACCTGATACCTCCAACAGTACACACCAAACCTATGTACTCACCTAAAATAGGTTTAATTGACTTGATACCTCCAAAAGCCACATCAAACTCACGTGCACACACAACATGGATATAATCAACATAATTCCTCCAATAGTAAACCCCAGACACATGTGAACACACAATATGCAAATGGACAGTCAACATAGTGACTCCTATAATACATACCAAACATGTATATACTCAACAACATATGCATAATCAGCATGTCAACACAATCAACTAGAAACCCCCTACAGTGCATACTTTACATGTGCACACACAATACAATATAGATATCTAAAACCAAGACTGTATATGAAATAACTAGATTATCTCTAAGGTTAAGCAGATAAGTATCAAATAGGATAATAAGTGAATATATTTAAGGTACAACCTAATCCATCAATTAAAAGTAACCATGCACTAAGTTTAATGAACTAAAGAGGACAAGGAAGAAATACCTGCCTTTATCTGTCGATCATGCTAAATAATCCCACGTTAAGATACTCATCTCGAATCAATGTCCTACATCAACATATTTTATTTAGCTAATTTTATCTAAATTAAATAGCCAAACAAAATCTTCAATCTAATAAGGGTAACTCTAATTGTACATGATCTTTGATTAATCCCCCAATTAACCTTAATCATTCTACAACTAAAATCAAATGTGCTTAATGCATGAATTACCTCTAAATCTCCACTCACTACCAGAAATATGGATGGTCAGAGTTAGGGTTATTATCATCCAAACCAAGTACCCCCACACCAACCGATTTGACCAGGAGTAAGGTCTAGCCCTAAATCCAAAGGTAGGAGGATGGTCGAAGCTATAGTAGATGACAAAAAACCTAAATCAGAAACCTCCCAATGCAACATTAGAATTCAGATTATTTCAAATATGATATTAACTTGTCTTACCTTTAATCCATAGCATACGATGAAGAGAACTCCTTAATCTGATGAAGAGGCAAGATAGAAATATGATGTGGAATTTGGATCCCTCTCTCAGTAGGTAGTGTCTATTCTCGGTGATCAGATGACTCCAAGCAAGTGGCCATCCTCACCTTGAAGGCGAGAAGAGAAGCAAAGGGTGGCTGGACCCCTAGAGATAGCACCCCTTTTTTTCTTTGGGCAATGGCTCTTGTGTAGGGGAAGAAGGAGCAGCTGTTGATTACGGCGATCGACAACACATCAGGACAAGGGCGTTGGGTTGGTCGCTGTGTCAAGGTTATACCTTGGCTTGGATAGGTGACTGACGATGGGTGTCGATTGGCAGCGTTTGGTGTCTACGATTGGGGCTCGCAAGAGTGAGCGGTTGTGGCTAGGGCATGCGGCGGATGTGGCTAGGGCACAGGCACAAAATGAGGGCTTCTAATGAGTGCCTAGTGTTTGTTGCTAGAAGAGGGATGATGGCGGCCAGCGATCGACAGATCAAAGCAGCGCTGGTCGGCAGTTGCTCGATGGGGGAGAAATCGTGAGGGAGAGGGGCTTGGGGAAATGAGATCGGTAAGGAAATAACCTACGTTTCTAATTATTTATACTTAGGATTATTTAATTAAACCTTATCTTAATTCCTCAATCAACTCCTATTTAAGGGATATTTTAAACAGACTTTCTCTTACCGCAATCGACCCATCTCCTTAAAATGTGTCATAGAGACTCCATTTAATTTTGTATTTTGCTATTGAGGTTACTGAATTAATATCATTTGCTTTGTTGCCAACGCAATTTTGTTCATCACTTCTTCCAATTTGTTCTCAATTCTGCTTTGGTCAGAATATGTAACCTGAGCTTCATGAACACCCTTTTCCACCATAGGTCTTGTGCCAAATTGTTGGTAGTTATCTACCATAGTCTCTATCAAATATTTGGCATCATTAGGTGTTTATTAACCAAAGCTCCTCCACTAGTAGCATCTATCATGCTCCATCCATAAGTAGCAACCCTTCATAAAAATACTAAATTAACAGTTGGTCACTTATTTGATGTTGCTGGCAACTTGTACACAACCTTTTAAACCTCTCACAATACTTATTAAGTGTCTCAAATGTAACTTGTTGAACCCCATAAATACTCTTCCTAATTAAAGTTGTTCTGAAAGTAGGAAAGAATTTACCTAAGAACACTCTCCTCATATCAATCCAGCAAGTAATGGTTCCTGAAGGTAAGTAGAAAAGCCAATCTTTTGTTGCATCAACCAAAGAAAATGGGAATGCTCTTAATATCCTCCTCTGGAATCCCATGAGGTTTCATTATAGAACACACAACATAAAACTCTTGCAGGTGTCTATTCAGATCCTCACCAAATTGCCCATGAAACTTAGGTGGTAAATGTATAATCCCTGATCTAAGCTTAAAATCAACTTCCAATTCAGGATACTTGATGCAAAGGGGCTAATGTGAGCCATCAGGAGCTGCCAACTCTCTTAGCGTATTGCCCTGGCCAAATGTCATCCTCCATGAAGAATCTAAAGACATGGAAGTAGAGGTAGAAGGTTGTTCTTCTTGAGCCCTATGTAACGTGTGAAAAGTCCTCTCAATCTCTAGATCAAACTGAACCAATTCCCCCTGCTTTTCTTGGTCATAGACTGCACACTACAAAACCCAATTAAAAAACACAACACAGTGAAGTACCAAAGAGCATATGTCAATCTAAGAATTAACAATTACCATTAGGTCCCCGACAACAATGCTAAATTTGATAAACAAAGGTTTTAGTTGTATTAATCTCAGTTTCAAATACTCTCTAAAATATCCCTCATACTAATTTGGTAGAGTAGAGCCTAGGATTGAATCATGAAGACTTCATGGTATTATCAGCATCATTAGATTGATTCATTGCTCAGATTTTACTAGGGATTTCCTTGGAGTTCAGATTCTAACTAAACAAGGCAAACTAACTAACACTTGAGGATTAGATCATCCAATGCTCTCTTCTATGAATGTGAACTAGCTAAAGTGAATCCCAAAAACTCCTCAACTAAACTAATTAATATCTATTGAACTATGGACTTAGCTTAATGAATCCAGCCTAGGAACAGAAATGAATCTAATAGATTCTGTGAAAAAGAATTAAAATCATAACTAGACAATAATAGAAGGAAACTCCATTCAAAACAAAACCAGTTCAAGAAAGAGATTGGTCCTAGTGTTCACACATAATCAGAATCAAGAATGGAGTGACTCATGCTGATCCACATTTGGTCCATAAGTACTCTTGATAGAAAAACTCAACCAAGAGAAAATACCAAATTTGGTCCCAAACACTTGGTTCTCTTCTAGGCACCTCGATTTTAGCACCTAGATCCCTTCCAGGCACCTAGACCACCTTGGTCTAGAAATCTAATACCTGGATCATAAAGTCTACACAACAAATATATGGAAAGCAATAAGGTCAGCCCAATTTGGATTGTCTGGTCCTAACTTTTAGATTTCTTATGAAACTCTAGGTCGGATCAACACTACTGTTCCCTCAATGGGGAACGGGTCCTCACCTACTCCACTCAAGAGAGTTTACCTTTTACTAAATAGCTGTTTGGACTTTTGCTCAGCATCTAATTTTGACTTTTGATACTTCCGCTAGACGTCCGATCCTCGACCCTCTAGACTTTCGCTTGGAGTCCATGACCGTAGGACTTTCGTCTGATGTCCTCGATCTGCCAAGTCTTCTGCCTAGTCCACTCGACTAGGATTTTGTGCCCAATTCTTTGACTAGGACTTCATGTCTAATCTCTTGACTAGGACTTCTTTACCTAGTCTCAACTAGGACTTGCCTACACACTCAGGTAAGCTAATTTGAAAACAGCATAACTTAACTTTGAACAATTTATCATTATCAAAACTAGGTTCGAGTAAAGCATAGTAAAAAAAAATTCAACACATAAAGAAAACTCTTGAAAAAAAGAAGTTTGAGTTTTTCAAGTGTTAAAAACTTTTAAAGTTTCAAAGTAAGGATTTTTCAATGTAGCCCCCCATCCCCCTTAATTTAACATTCTCCCCTGGAGATTTTGAAAGCTTGCATATTTTAAAAATATATTCATTTGAAAATTTACCTAATTTGAAAAAAAATATTAACTTTTAACCTTTCTGTAATGATTCGCCTTCTACTAACTGAGCTGTAAGGCTGGGGGTTACATTGTCTAACTATTGTGTGCAGAAAACTGAACTAATTAAAATCTCACTCTGCTAATGACTATTAAAATCTGTAACTTATGTTCAAAATACCTTTTCATTGTTGTACATATACTAAAGAATGGAATCTAAACTCTCCATATGGTCAAGGAACTGAAATAAGAGATTTCCAGCCGAAATCAGGCTTTCCCAATTGATTGAGGTTGAGACTCAATCGATTGGAACATATCAATCGATCCACTGATCGACTCAATGTGCTTCTGTGCACGGAAATCCCGTCTGGATCGATCGGCTGATCGATCCAGTCTGGCCAATCGATCAGTTGATCGATCCAGCAGCTCTCTGTTCGCAGGAATGAGCTCCCCAATCGATCGACTGATCGATCTATGACCAATCGATAAGCTGATCGATTCAACAGCTCTTTGTACGTGGAAGTCGCATCTCAATCGATCGGCTGATCGATCGAGGACTCCTCGATCGATCATCTGATCGATTCAGCAACTCTCTGTACGCGGGAAATTTCTTCCCAATCGTTCGGTTGATCGATTGAGGACTCCTCAATCGATCGGCTGATCGATTGGGTTTCTGATTTCACAGAAACTCCACATGATTTCGTACAGAACTCACATAAATCAACTCAAAGCATGAAACAACACTACTAGTCATGTCATTACTCATAGTTTGCTATCTAATATCAAGACAACTAGTAATCTAAGCATAACATAGTGCATACTTTCACAATTCATGACACTTAAACATCCTAAAAGTACAGAGTAGTAACAAAATCAGAAATACTAAGTTTTTAGATTGGCTAGTCCCTAAGAGTCTTTATTCCAAGTTCCTTCTCACACACATTGTGACACATTGACCTCCAGCCTCCGCTAATCCATCTTCCCTTTACCTCTATCTGCAGTATAAGGAAAAAGGAAAACTATAAGCTTGGGAGTTTAGTAAGAACCATCTACCTCACAAAAACATGCATTCAATGAAATCATGCTTTCAAAAGATGCTAGTTAGAATGCATGCTGATAATCGTGCTGAAAATACTAAAATATGGCATACAGATATGTAAGTCATGGCAATTAAATACGGTTCATAGAACTAACTTGTTTTGTCAAAGAGAAAAGCTAAACTGATACATAAGCTAGGCTAAACTGATGTTAGACTAAGGTTAAATCTGAACTGCATTCACATAACTGAATTGTAAAGTTTTGAAAACTATTTTTTTCATAATAGATAAAAATAATAATCATGCTGCTGATGGGCCCGATAACTATACTTGCTATGAGCGCATCCCTAACTAGACCCGAGGTAGCTAGTCCCGAATCTAATAGGGTTTACTACGTTATCTAAACCTAGGGACGACTATGGGAGCCCAACCCAAGGACAACTAAGAGTCCAGCACAGTGCCACTGATAAAGTAAAATACTGATTCATAAGCTAATTTATCTTATCTTGCTCTTACTAGGTTATCTGAATCTAGAGCTAGGTTATCTGAACCTAGAGGCGACTATGGGAGCCCACCCATTGGACCGTAGTCCCATATAAACAGAAGCAAGACTAATTAAGTATGCTATTTAAAATGCTTATATGGCATTTAACTGAGCTATTAAAATGCCCACTGTCGCATATAACTGTACTAGTCATTTTATCGAGCACTTGGTGTGCTCTAACTCTGCATATGGCTGAACTAAGAATATAGAAGCATACGATTAGCTACTTATACTGCAGGTGAGGGGTTACTTACTTCCTGCACTAGGTTTCTTACAATTCTGATCGCTAGATTTCCAGAGAAGAAGATCTCTTCGGTGTTCTTCTTGCGTCTACACGTTCTTCTCGCGGAGAGGAGCATCCTCGTATCGGAGACGTCGCCAGAAGGTGCTCCTATGACCCTAGGGATGGAACCCTAGATCTCTTGGGCTTGGTGTGCTGAGAGGGTGAGGAAGAGGGAGGGGCAGTGGGTGAGGGTGAGGGATAAGAGAAGTTGTCGATCAAAATAATAAATCCCCACTTAAATTTCCTATTTATATTAAGTGATTAATACGACCCAACTAAATCATAAATATAATTTCTCTCATCTTCTTTCAGCACACCCCTGCTGGGGCCCCCTGGTTACTAAGGTCATCTATGTAACAACCACCCTTCTTACTACTACTACTACTACCTAAGAGTGACCGTTACTTAACTACTAACTCTACTTAACCGGTGTGATTAAAAACCACATGGAAACCCTACCGAAAAATTTCGGCACAGTCCCCCCTGTACCGGTGACCTTAAACTGACATACATAATATACACAGCCACAGGCGGCTGGAACACATATCAAACACACAAAAGGAATAACATCACCACGCAGTTTAATGAAATCAAATCGTGCAAGTACTGAATAGCGAAAACAAAAATAAAAACATACAATTAACTAACAGCGGAAGACTAAATGACTCATCTAATACATTCTTAATAAATGGAAATCTTAATAAATTCTTAAACTAAGTCCCAAGGCTTCCATAGTCCTGGCATCACACACCATCCGCGCCACCTTGTCGCCTTCCTTGCTAAATCTTTTCTTTTCCTTCATCTGCAGTAAGAGGAAGTGTAGTCTATAAGCAAAATTTGCTTAGTAAGCGCTATCTAACTCACAAAATCTCGATATGCATGAGGATATACTGAAATCTAAAACTGAATGCTCAAAAGGAAATCTACTCATGCTCATCTACTAGTGGAAGAAACATACTGAAGGGCTAAACATGTAAAGTAAATCTATACAATCATGCTAGCATAAAGAACTAAACTTGTTGATTTTAGAACTATCTGAAACTTATTTCATTTGTTCTAAACTTAATCTTTAATACTTTATGTTTATGTAAAACTCGTTTTACTTGTTCAAAAACTTATACTTATAATACTTCAAAATAATAATCAACTTCTTCTTGGGCCCGACAACTGTACTTGCTATGCGCGCATCCCTAACTAGACCCGAGATAGCTGATCCCGAATCTAGTAGGATTTGCTAGGTTATCTAAACCTAGGGACCGACTATGGGAGCCCAGCCCAAGGACTACTGAGAGTCCTGCATACTAGGTTATCTAAACCTAGGGACCGACTATGGGAGCCCAGCCCAAGGACTACTGAGAGTCCTGCATACTAGGTTATCTAAACCTAGGGACCGACTATGGGAGCCCAGCCCAAGGAGTACAGTGCCACTGATAAAAGTAAAATACTTGTTATCTTTTAATACTTCTAATATATAATGCCTCGGCATTTTCTTTAGCACCTTGTGTGCCAAAATCCCTAAAGTCTTGACTTCGGGATCTACTTAAGGCCTTGGCCTTTTTCTTTCTTTTCTTTATCTTTCTTATCCTTTTTTTAAACTCAAAATACTATAAAACCTAACAAAATCTGCATATTTCACTTAACAAAAATCTGCACTGAAATGCTTAATAAAACTGCGCTGAGATGTTAAATAAAACTGTATGCTTATAAATAAAACCGTTCGTGCATATTGAGGTGGCAAGAAAACTTAAATCTGAATACTTGAAATAAATAACATGTATAGCTGCTCATGCTTGTTAAAATAACAAATAAGGACTAAAGATAAATCTAAATTCTGCATACATAGCCAATACAAAAGAAACCAGAAACTGATTGCTTTAAAGGAATGCCACTCATGCACATTTAATTACATAAGGAACTAGAACTCTAAATCTACTCATGTTCAACTAATAACATAAGGAACTAAAAATCTAAATCTGCAAGCAATGCTTATAAAAATCTGTGTACAATATTTATAAAAATCTGCATTTTATGAAGAACTGCACTTAATGGAAGAACTCTGCACTTAATGAAAATTGCACTTAATGGACCTACACATGCTGAATTGTTTCCAACCGAACAAAGCATAAGAACATGTTACTGCTACTATCACAAATTGAAACATGATACACTAGAATAAAAACTACGTAGACAGGAATCTACACATTCTAAAACATTTCCAGCAAAACAAGCATAAGGAAAGGATGCTTCTATTGAACTAGAACTCGCTAAACTTGCTAAAGGTTTAAACAAGACCCATATGAAACTTATTTTCATTTCTAGATCTGGCAAATTCTGATTAGAAACTCTATGGCAGCGACTTCAAAACTAACTGAATGCCTAGCAACCAAAATTCTTGTACAGCATGAACCGAAAACAAAGAAGGAATGTACAGCTTAATCCGAATCAAAGAAGGAGAACTATAGCATGTTCCGAAATCAAAGAAGTCTAATAACCATCCTGCTAAAAGGCTACTGCATACAAAGGAACTCCAATCTGAATCTTATGAAGGCAAATTCAGGTTCATTACAGCAGCAAACAAAAGAACACAAACCCAAATTCTACATGTTCCGAAAGCATGAAAGGGAGGCTAAATCCCAAACCATAATTTCTGTGCAACACAATCCGAAACAAAGATGGAAACTAAAACTCGAAACTAATTCTCCTGTTCTTCATGCTTAAACTAAATCAATCCTTCTCTTCTTTCTTTAAGGTTCACGGCAGCAAACAAAAGGGAATTACTACCGGAAACCCAAAATCTGAATTGTTTCTCATGCTCATTGCCTAGAACAGAAAAATCCGAAGCAAGCAACCACAAGCTAAACAAACAAACAAGCAAACCATCGAATTCAAGAGAACAAGATCCGAAAATAGAGGAAGCAAGGAAACTCATGCAAAGCTTCGGGAACAAGGAGAAAATCAAGAATTAAACCTCGGAGCTATCCTACTGCAGGTGAGTAGCAACTTACCCCTTGTTTGCTTGGACTTACAACCGAGAGGAGGAAGGAGGTCTAGGGTTCGGGTGAAGCTTCAAATCTCGAGATTTCAACCCTTCCTCGTGCCCACGAGCTCTCTTCGACTAGGGAACCTCGAATCTGTAAAGACCGGCCGGAAAAAGGCCTTCGCCGGCGCCGGAGAACAAAGACCTAGCTTTTCTGCGGTTCCGCCGATCACCGTCGCGCGCGTGAGGGAGGAGGAGAAATTTGGTTTCGGCTAAAACCTAAGTTCTCCTTTTAATACTCTCATATTTCTATTAACTAGTACTACTTAAATATATTTCAATATAGATTTAGTTAAGAAAAGTTCGGCTGGTCTGTTGGTGGGCTGCGTTCTGCTTAAGGCCCGGCGCATTGGTTCGAATCCCGGCTGCAATCTATTTTCTTCCTATTATTTCTTGCTATTAACTTCTATTACTTAAATAAAATTCTTCCTTTACTTAATCAAATAACAATTGCTAGCCCAGTTGGTTAGCCGACTTTTAACCGAATCAAAGGTTTAGGCTTCGATTCCTCCACCGCGCACTTTTTATTCCAATTTATTTTAAACGTTCTAACTATAGCTTAAATATATTTCACTTCCTAATGTAATAGTAATGACCGCCATCACAGTTGGTTAGGATGGTTTTGACCGAGTCAAAGGTCGCTGGTTCAAATCTCGGCTTGGACATTTTTTGTCAAAACTTCTTTCGTTTAGTAAAAATACCAAACGACCTCCAAAAATTGCATAAAAATACTCTAAAAATTTCTAAAAATCTCTAGAATTTTTCTATAGCATTTCTAAATATTTTTAAGAACTTTTAGAACTCCTAATGAGGAAAATTGGGTCATTACAATCTATAAATCGTAGGGTCTAATAGGCCTCGGGTTCAATTCCCGCTTAGGCTATTTTATGTTTTTATTTAATTTTGCTACTTCTGCTACTCCAAAAATTCCATAAAAATATTCTAAAATTCCAGAAAAATAATAGAATATTCCTAAAATTTATTTTGAGAATTTTTGGGCGTTACACTTTCTCTTTCCCTTTGACAAATATCAAAAAGTTTTTATGAGGAAAGAATATGTTTGTAAAAGAAATTTTGAATGCTGAACATAGTGTAATGTGATAAGTTTTCAAAACATCTAATATATGAAAAATTTAAAATACTTAGTTTTGAAAAGCTAGAAAATTTTTCTTAGGTTTTTGAAGAATGTTTTAAAAGTTATTCACTTTTTCTAAAATGTTTTAGAATAAATACTGTTACAAAATTTCAATGAAGTGAAAAAAATGCTTTGAAAAAATTTCTTAAGGAAGTTTTGCAATTTTCTAAGACAATGTGTGAAATAAAGAAATTGGGTTTGCTAGATATTGAGTGTGTGATTTACTTAATAGATAAGAAAAAATAATTCCCTTATAGTCCAAGCATGCAAAATGAAAGTAATTTTTTTTTATATGCATATTTACATTATTCCTTCTTTTCATAATTTGTTCAAGTCTAAATTAGTCATTTCTCTTTTTTCCTTAGTTATAATTGGGCATTATTAGATCTACTTAGTTTTAACTTCTTTTTGTGAGCCACCTATATCTAAGTGTAATGTTTAAGTATAGAGTTGGCTTGATTATTAATTAATTTTGAGTTAATTAAATTTGAGTTATTTGATTTCAGTTTATCTTGATTAATTAATTTTTAGATTAATTAAATTAATCGAGCTTGAGTTTGATTAAGGGGGTTTAATTCAATTTATTAATTAAGTTAAATTAATTTATTCATTGAGTTTGATTAATTAGTGTCAATTAGATTAATTGATTACTTATTAGGTTATTATGTATTTAAGTTGGGTTTGATTTTAATTTTTTAAAGTTTGATTTCATTTAGGTTAAAGTGTGAGTTAATTTGGGTTAAATTTGATTAAAGTTTGAGTTTGATTTGGTTTAAATTTGATTAAAGTTTTATTTAATTTAGATTGAATTTGACTAACTCTCAATTTAACTTAAATCTATCTCACCCTTTTTTAGATTTTCAAACAAGAAATTTTATAGATTTTTTGAGATGATTATTTTATGTTTGCTAATTTAATTTGGAATCTAAGGATTGATTGATATTTGAGTTTGATTCAGGTTTAATCGTCAGTCAGTTAAATACATATTTCAAAAAATGGCTTCTAGGCTGTAGTGAGACATAGGGGCCTTCTAGGGTATCAGACAAAGCCTCTTTAAGAAATTGTATACTTAACTTTCCTATTGAAAAAAGTTAGTCTATCTAGTCTAGGATGTGGTGAGGTAGCTTTGGTTAGTTCTACTTAACTAAGTAGACAAAATAGGGTACGCATTACCCTACTTGACTCTTAGACCAAGCTTTCCTAATGTACTATCATCTTGCCCCACCCTGGTACTAGGTTAGCCATGTTTCAATCAAGTCTAAGTCCTTATCTAACCATTCTAAATTAAGAAGATAATAAACTATGCATGTATATAAAATATTAAATTAATCAATCATACAAATCAAGAAAATACGATCTTTCTTTTAGCTTTCCTTGGATTATAACCTCGATAAGGTCTATCTAGGTAGTGAATTTGACCCTTGAGGATTCAGTATTAGTTTGGTTCAACTTAATTAATCAAGCTTATTTTAGGGACCCATTCGTGTACTTGGTTTCTATTTATATTACAATTGACAAATATGATTTGAAGCAAGAATTAGCTTTGTATCCTAGTCTGGATCCATTGTATATGACCCTTTGTTTTTCCCATAATCATGTCTAGATTTTTGGAATCCACAGTGAACCATTCCAATGTATCCTTAAGTTCTTTAACTTGATTTTTCAGAGTAAAATTTTCTTTTTCAAGTTGTTGGACTTGCGTTGAAGTTCAACTTTGAACTTGGTCAGTCAAAGAACTTAGGTTGGTCACTTCCTTAAGGGTTGTTACCTCCTTTTGGAGTGACTTGACTTGAACATTAGACTTAGCTAATTTATGCATCAAACAATTTATTAAATTATACAAGCATTCTACTTTAATAGAGTACCTCACTATTTGGATCATCTAAAATGAATATGGATCCATGGATTCTCTCAGACTCGACTTCGGATTCAGTCTTAGACTTAACTTCAGATTCGCTCAGACTCAGCTTTAGATTCAGTCTCAGTAATGTGAGCTTGTACTGGTAGTACCAATAAGCTTAGTTGAGTTTATTCTTCTTCGTCCAACTCTTTTGATGATTCAGACCACATTGCTTTCAGGACCTTTGTTTGGATCATTCTCTTTTTTCTTTAGGATTTCCAAACTAGGTTGACTAGTTTGGAGATGGTATCTTTGTCATCATCTAAATTCGATTCATCTTTGGATATAGGTTCAATTCTAGGCTTGGGCTTTGATTCCTTAATCTTGAATTTTCCTACAGGAACGACACAATCTTTCTCGGCCAGACATTCATTAGAATGTTTGTCTAACTCAAATTTAGAAAATAATTTATCTAATCTAATAATTAAAAAATCTTTGGAAATCTTGTATACATCTATCTTAGATGCCCATAAGGTATTATTAGTATTAGCCCTAGTACCAATTATGAGATGATTGTAAAGGGCTCATTTTGTATCATATATCATTATTAATAAAAGGTAAAGTTGGTTATTATATTTATTGTAGTTCAGTGCCGATTGAATAAATATAATAATGTCCTTGGGTGGTAGCTTCTTATCTATAGTATATCAATTGGTTGAATTGATAGTGAGATATTGTAGAGAACACTACTATTAATTATTCCTAGTTGAGCATTAATATACAAGGACAATATTAATATATTGAGACTAGCATGTAGGTCAACGGATAACTTGATCTCACAAGTCATGGATATGAGATATCAGGTTGACACATGGGTATATATTAGAGAATATATACTGAATGACCCACCATGAGAACGTTTCAGATGGGATCTATCCCTTCCATATGATGGAAGCGATATCTGTGGGCCCCTTGATTAGTAGGACACAAGAAAGCATGACCATGCGTAAATGAGTCAATATGAGATATTGAGCTCATTTGTTTGAGTGTGTATACTTGGAGATCAAAAAACACAAAGATTGATAAGAGGATGACATGGTCTATGCCTCATTGATCAATCTAGATATCAAGGATAGAGGGACCAAGTCATACATGATAATAGCCACGTACAGGTTAGGTCGGATCTCGACTTTCTCGTCACTTGGGTGGCAATGATGCCTTGCTAGATGCCACTCATTGTTTATGTATCGCAAATGGTGATTTGGGTACATTGCCAATGTTATGAGAACCTATAGGGTCACACACAAAGAACAAGTTGATATGGAGATGGGTTCATGCGATGAATCAATGGATTAGGTGTAATCCGAATTTGACTCATTGAGTTAGACTCAAAGGGATCCAATTTTTGGGTTGAGTCGAGTTGTTTGAGAATCAATGGGTTGGACTCATTGGGTGAACTTGAGTTCACAAAGGAAGTTGAATGGTTGATTTTGAGCCATTAGATTAGAAGATGAAAGGGTGATTAGAAGATGAAAGGGTGGAGACTCTTGGTATACCATGAGATGGTTAAAAATATCATTTGGATGATATTTTTCATAAGTTTTTCAAATATTGAGAAGATGAAAAGTCCCCTTGATCTTCTTCTTCCTCCTTTCCTTTTCTTGGCAGAGACACACATATAGGTTGCTAGCACAACCTTGTGTGTGTTTCCCTCTCCATCTTGCTTTGTTTGTGAGACAATTAAAGACAAGGCTTGTTTGTGTGGATACCGTAGAGGCGCGGATGCTTGAACGTGTTGAGATCTGCATCTAAACAAGAAGAGGTTGCTGTCTGGATTGCGAAGGGCACGCATCAAAGGTATAATCCTACCATGTAGCTTAGTATAGATTATGAATAGAAAATGTTTCTTCCCTTCCTATGGATCTGCTGGATAAGAGGATCTAGTAATTTTTCCACTGCATTTCCGTGTCTTTGGCGTGCTAGATCCCAACAGGTATTCCTAGGAAAGGCTTTGTAGTGTATACCTTATAATATTATGGTTCTACACTTTCTATCCAATCGAGTCAAGTCTGTTGAGAAGATCTTGGATCCGACCATGTAGTTAACTTGTTGATTCTCTATTCTTCATTTTGATATTATATAATTTATTTCAAAACAAATCTTTCTTACTTACCTTAGTGTTGGAGGTTCTTTCATGAAATTTAATCAACTTTTTCCAGAGATCCTTTGCGCTGCTAAACGGTCCAACTCGGTTCAGCTCCTCTTTGGTCAAGACACACTGTAAGGTATGAGTGGCCTTTATGTTTGTCTTGATTTTCCTTTTTGTTGGTTCATTCCATTTGTCATAGGTAAGAGGTAGTTTATCCTTGGTGAGGAGTGTGAATCCTATTTGGATCACAATCTACATCTCCACATGGGTCTTGAGATGGTACTTCATTTGGCCCTTCCAGTACCAAAGTCCTCTCTGAAGAAAAGAAATAGGCGTGCGGTACTGTAGCCTTCTTGATGGATCATTTTTAATAAATCTCATTAAAGAAAAACAAAAAGTAGAATGTACCAAGACTTGGTCTTGGATTAGTAGTCCGTAAGAAAGAGAGAAAGAAATATTGCTGAAGTGGTGCAAAAAATTTTGAAAAAAATGATAAATTTGTTAGAAGAGGTGATTCCACCAATTTTTACTAAAGGGAAAAAATTGAAAATGAAAATTCAGAAAAAGGGGTAAATACTCTTATGGTGGTTGCACCAATTCAGAGTGCCCCCACTTTGACACCAATTGAAGGATTGAAAAGCATGCTAGAGGGGGAGGGGGGGGGGGGGTTGGTGACTAGAGCTCATGACTTTTCATGTTTTACGTAAAACTCGAGAGTACATAGTGGAAAGTAATGAAACTAAAACAATATTAACACGGTTTAATTTTACTTGGTTCGAAGCCTGTGACGACTCATACTCAGAGTGCTTTCTATGAGCAATCCACTAATAGCTTGAATATTATAAGAAAATACATAATTTAAAGTGCAAGTAATACAAACAAGTATACTGATGACTTTAGAGTAGAAGATTGAAAGTCATCATTGAAGCAATGTTTATGCGTCATGAAGAGCTTTTCAGAGGAGCACGCAAGCACGAAAGTTGTAGAGAATTTATGTATGAAATGTTGTGTTGAATCTACTGCTCAAGACCTTATTTTATAGCTTCATCCAAGCACCTCTATTCTCATTGAGGCACCTTTATTCAGAGCAATTTAATCTTGATCCGTCCTCTTCGTAGCTTATCCTAATCTAGGCACCTCTATTCTTCTAGGCACCTCAATCCTAGGCGCCTCTATTCTTCTAGGCACCTCAACAGTTGACATGGCATTGATCAACTTTGATCGTCGAGGCATCCAGGCACCTCAGTTCCAGGCGCCTAGATCCCTTCTAGGACCTTAGTCCAGAAATCTAATACCTGCATCACAAAGTTAGCATAAAAAATATATGGAATGCAATAAGGTCAGTACTATTTGGGCTGTCTAGTCCTGACTTTTAGGTTTTCCATGAAATCCTAGGTTAGACTAACACCTACTGTTCCCTCAACGGGGAATGTGTCCTTACCTATTATTCTCAGGAGAGTTTATCTTTTGTCCAACACCTGTTTGGACTTTTACTCAACATCCAATCTTGACCTTCAGAAATTTTTCTAGACATCCAATCTTCGACCCACTTAGACTTCTGCCTGGTATCCATGACCCCAGGACTTTCGCCCGATGTCCTCGATCTACCAAGTCTTCGGTCAGTCCACTCGACCAGGACTTTATGCCCAATCCCTTGACCAAGACTTCATGCCCAATTTCTTAACCAGGACTTCTTTGCCCAACCTCAACTAAGACTTGGCTACACACTCAAGTAATCTCATTACAAAATAATATAGCTTAACATTAAATCGTTTGTCATTATCAAAACTAGGTTCAAATAGCTAGTACTTCCAGTACCAACACAACAACCTAAGCTTAAAAATGAAACTATGATTCTAGACCTTATTATTGGAAGGTGTAAACTTTAAAATTAAATAAGAGATTTTTGTTATTTATTTGGTCTTATCAATTACATGCAAGATAGGTAAACTATCCACATGCATACATGACATAAATTATGACATAAATATCATGACATAAATCATGGCATTAATCATGACATAATCTGTTGGATCGAGTTGCACGTGAGAGGGGGAGGGAGTGAATCACATGATTTTTGAAAAACTAGCCTTTTTCATTTTTAAGAACTCAGTACACAGCAGAAAACTATGAGAAAAGATGAAAATAGAAAAGCAAGTAAAATAACATGCGTTCAACTCTACTTGGTTCAGATCCTTTGGCGACTCTTACTCTAAGACTCAGGTCCCATGGACCTATCAATGAGTAATCCACTAAAATACCTTTTTTATACCTCTAGAAAAGGGAATCGAGTATAAAAAGATGGAACAAGTGCAACACCCTACACTTGTCCTATTGCAAATACTTAAACACACAAATTACAGCTCGTTACCCAACACCTTTGAAGATTGTCAGCTTAGGTTCAGTGTCGGTCAGTTCCTCGATAGTAGTTGGGTATAACAATGTCATAGCAGACTCATAGTAGTAGGCTGGAGCAGTCAGAACCTCAATCTGATGCATAGAAGCTTGTATGTGAGTTGTATGTTGAATCATGCACAAACAGGGCTTATATAGGCTGTGGAAGGCGCCTTCAACCTCCTCCAAGGCGCCTCCACAAGAAAATATTATCCCCTTATCTTTGATGATGATAAAATCAACAAACTGTAAGTTTTATCCATTGTAAGTCACCTTCAAAGCACTTCAAGGTGCCTTCAAAGCAAGCTCAAGGCGTCTTCCATTGCTTGAAGGTGCCTCTAACTGCTGGTCTGACACAACAATTTTCCAAAGGCCATAACTTTTGACTCCTAACTCAGAATCAAGCTCTGTTAGTTTCTACGCTTGCAGAATTTGAAGGCTAGATTTTTCTCTACAACATAGAGTTAGAAAAATATATTCATGAATATTTTATAAATATTTATAAGTTAGATCTTGTCTTCTCGAGACTAGAATCTAGTCAGTGTCTCAATTTAGGTTTCTGAAATAGACCTAAATTGGATTGACACCTATTGTCCCCTCAAAAGGGATGCGTCCTCACCGAGTCACTCTTCTCCAGTGACATACCTTTACTTACCAATTTTCCAGTTGTCCGGTCTGCAGACACAACTAAACTTCCTGTCAGATATCCGGTCGACCTGTCGACCTATCTGGACTTCACACCAGCTATCCGGTCGACCTGTTGACCTAGTTAGACTTCACATCAGCTATTTGGTCGGCCTATTGACCTAGCTAGACTTCACACCAGCTATCCGGTCGGATCGTTGACCTAGTTGAACTTCTCGCTAGATATCCGATCGATCAGTCGACCTATCTGGACTTCTTGCTAGATATCCAGTCGGCCCGTTAGCCTATCTGGACTTCTTGCCAGATATCTGATTAGCCCGTTGCCCTATCTAGACTTCTTGCCAGATATCTGATTCTTTGGATCCATCAATTCCTGCACACTTGGTAAAGACATTAGACAAGCATTACATCTAACTTTAACCTATTTGCCATATATCAAAACTAGATTATTAGTGCAACTTGTGAAAAATACTGAAAAATAGTGAATAATGATAAGGAAATTTTCCAAAATTTTTAGAAATTTTTTAGAAATTTTTCGGAGCTCGTATGCACGAGTTTACAGGGATAAAACGTAGCCCTGAGAAAGTCTGTTTAGGCTACCCCGTTTTAACGAGGAAAATATTTATTTCTTTTTATTTTATTTTTTATTTTTCATTCGTTTTTCCCTCACCAGCGTGGCTTCCTCCCGAGCCCTGAGACGTCGATCCTTGCCCTAACCGACGTCGCACGTGGCGGTTTTTCTTCTCCCCGAGCGATAAAAACCCAAGCTGATCCCCTCCTCTCCTCTTTCCCCTTCTTCCTTACTCCTCTGCCGGTCGCCCTCGCTGTGGAGACTGCCACAACCAACGCTGCTCTCTCCCCTCTTGCGTCGAGTGGCCAGCATTGACCAACGCCGACGGCGAGCCCTAGTTCTTCCTACGCGTGCCACTGCAGAGTGTGAGTTTTCTTCTCCCTTCTGTTCTCAGCGTTTCACCGCCAGCCCTAGCTTTCCTGCTCGCTGTGATCCCGCCGGCCGAACCTTTCTTCCCTTCTATTTTTCTTCCTCCGCTCGGCCGAGCAGTTCCTTACATAGGGTCTCCTTGCTGCCACATTTGAGAGAGAGATCAACGACACTACTGTGGATCCAAGCATCACTGGTTAAGGATGACCCATAGCTTCGGCCACAAGTTCCAGTAACAAGATCTGTGGTTGTGAGTTGGCAGGAAGATACTTAGTTTTAGGTAAGTTGTGGTTTGGTTCATATATCAATTTAATTCAGATTGGTGGGTGACATGTTTGGTTCGGATACTTAGGTTATAAGGGGAATTACTGATTGGGGTACTCGTGTGGAGATTAGCAGCTCCATCTAGCTCCGACCAGCATTTCCGGCAGCAACTTCTTAGCTGAAAATCAACAAAGCAGAGCTAAATTGGGTAAGTTGTGCTTGGATTTGTTTGTTTAGGTTTATGTGTAAATGGATTAGGTTTGGAATTGATTTAATGGTATGATTAGGCTTAAGGTAAATTAACCCTAGTTAATCGTTGGATTTATGTTAGCTTCTCGAGGATTTGATTTAGCTAATTTATTTATATGTAATTAGCTAAATCTGAATATCATGTACTACAGGACTTTGACGCGAGATGAGTATCTCGACGTCGTATTCAGACTAGATTGGACTTTTCGATTGGAGGCGGGTACTTTGACTTTTTGTCATTTGATATGCATAGTAATGTTTTTAACAAATAGCAATGATTGTGTTTCTTATCTGCTTCAGTTGGTCACTATCTGATCTGTTACATGCTTGTTTGTTTACTTGTTATGCACTTCATGTTAGTACCTACCTGATTATACATGCTTATAGGGATAGTGACACGACCATGTGTTTATTGTGTTCAGGACCTAGGGTTTTTGATACCTTATCTGATCTATGTACCTTAGATCTTCAGATTGATCCATTGATGCTAGGGTATACATTTTATATCTGTGGATAGGTTCAGGATTTTTGCCATGCTTAGTGTCATGCATCATCTCGCATGATTGCATGCTGTGCGATAGTCTACTCCGTTATTGTCGAGCACATCGCTAGTTACATGGATCTGCACACACCACCACTCATGGGTTAGTGGTATATCACACAGGTGTGAGACAATTCTGATGTTTGGCTCCGTTGGTCCGGTGACTCAGTGTGGTAGCCGGCAGGCGGTTGGACTCTGTTTGGTTCCGTTGGTCCGCTCATGGGTAGTGTGACGCAGCGTGGTAGCCAGTAGAGATTTCTCCCCGTCATTATGTACTGGGAGATGAGAGCATTGAGCTCCCCCATTTATGATTTGGGGTAGGAGGATATGTGTACTCCGACAGTATCCCGCCCACTTGGTCACTCATCAGGAACAGTGATGGCAGAGTGCACAGTTGTCACAACCCTACCCACTCGGTCTCACCATTGTGTGTGAGATGGCTGACTGACGTCAGGGGTGATCGTGTCATTGGCATCATATGCATTTATACATTTTTTGATTGTGTTTGCTGCACTTATATGTTGCATTTGGATGGATGCATATGTTTGACATGTATACAGGATTTTGATACCTCTCGGTCTGACGACCCTGTTATACTTATACCTTGGTCCTGGTTAGTACAGTTTTCTTCTGCTTATTTCAATTGCATTTATCCTTCTTATATCAGGAGACTGTACGCATGGTTAGTGTTGGTTGTTATTTTCTTTATTATGCATATCAGTTGTTACCCGTTGAGTGTTGGACTCACACCCTCCTCCGTTGCTATTTTCAGGTTGATACTTTCTGGAGTGTTCCAGTCGCTAGTCCCCTGCAGTCCACGAGGACGTTTGTGTTGGTGCGGTTAGCACTAACGATTTAACCCAGGTTTTGATGAATGACAAATCAGGTTAAGTTAGTTTGTTATTGTCTGACACTTTGATCAAGTGTGCAGGAGAAGCCCAGACAGATCGACGGGTTGACCGGATGTCTGGCACGAAGTCCAGCTAGGTCGACGGGCTGACCGGATAGCTGGCGAGAAGTCTAAGCGGGTCGACGGGCTGACCGGACGCTTGGCGAGAAGTCCAGCTAGGTCGACGGGCTGACCGGATAGCTGGCGAGAAGTCCAGACGGGTCGACGGGCTGACCGGACGTCTGGCAGGTAAGTGAGGTAAGTCACTGGAGGGGAGTGACTGCGAGGACGCGTTCCCGGGAAGGGAACATTAGGCGTCGATCCGGCTTAGATCCATTTCGGATATCTAAGTCGAGATCGTGACTAGATTCCGGTCTCGGAAAGACGGAATCTAAGTCATACTTTTTATCTATATAAACTATGCTAACAACTTGCAGGAATTTGCCTCGGACTAACGCTTGTCTTGCAGGAGAAGGATTTCTGGGCGCCCGGGAGGGAAATTTCATCCTGATTGCGCGTCGCCACGTGGAGCTCGCTGGTTGGACTTGCCACGTCTCACCAGGGCGCCCGGAAGGAATCCAGGGCGCCCCGAGCTTTATATAAAAGAAGGGTCAGAGGGGAGCTTCAAAAAAACAACGAAAAGAAAAGTCTTCCACTGCTCTGCACTTCTGCGACGCGAACAAAGCTCCGACACTACGCTCCTTTCTTGTCTTTATTGTCGGTATTTGCTTTTCATTTTCATTAGCATTCATTGTACTATTTTTGTAATCATTATTTCGAACTGCTATGCATTGCCCAACGAAAGTACTCACGGAGTACGGGCCTTCGAGTAGGAGTCGTCACAGGCTCCGAACGAAGTAAAAAACATTTGTGTCTATTTTACTTTTCCGCTGCGTTTATACTCTAAGTTTTCGAATCGATATTCACCCCCCCCTCTATCGAATCTAACGGTCCTACAGTTTGTTGGTCTTTAGGTTTTTCTTTATTACACTATGTTTAGACTTGTTCTATTTTGATATTTTGGATCTTGTATGAACTTTTACTTGTCGATGGATTTTTATTCGATATGATCTACTACATGCCTGCCTGGACGACAGAAGAGGTGAGTTGATTTTATCGTCGGATTTGAGTTTTATGGGTGTAGTGGAGTAGGACATCAGTTTTGTGTTTTATGAGTGTAGTTGAGTAGGATGATTTGAGATGTTTACTTATCATTTGTTTTAGTTCGCTATTTAACTGCGTGGATGGTGTGATTGCTTGCTTATTTATTTGTTGTTATATATATATGTTCCGACCATGTTGGCCATTTATGACTATGGATGTAGAAAAGTTTCAGACTGTCATCCGTACAGGGGAGGTACAACCAAAATTTCTTCGGTCAGGGACTCTCCCGGGGTGTGACAATTTATTTGGTATCAGAGCTAGGTTGACGATACTTGTTTAATTTTTTTGTTACGGCTTTTTGAGATTTATCTGATACCAATTTATTGGTATCAGAGCGGGTTACAAATACCGCTTTTGGTGTTCTGAATTTTTGGGTTAACCCAAGTTTACTAGTTAACTTGGGTACTTATTTTCGGATTTAGTATGGATTTCTGTTGGTTTTCTTGTATGAAATTTCGAGGTAAAATGGGGACTGGACAGCGACGGAATATCTCCAGACGACAAATAGGTATGATATTTATTTTATAATTGTTATACTTGCAGTAATATCTGTGATATAACTTAACATATATGAGGAGATCTACACGAATAGCTGCGAGACGTGGTGTTGGACGGCCACGTACGAGGACCTTGGGATCTTTGAACTTGTCAGAGATGCCTACTGGGGTTGAGCCTGTCAGTCAGGGACAGACTCAGGATACTGCGGGTGCATCGGGCTCTCAGACCCCGATGGCTCCTTTAGAGGTACCCACCTCGGCTACACCGGTTGTATCCACCCCTACTGTATTTACGGTACCACCAAGGGTACCATTGGCATACCCGACACCTGCTCCAGCAGAACCTGCGGTGTACCTGACACCTCCACCTCCTGGACCGACCGTGTACCTGGCACCAGCAGCACCTGTACCCCCAGTACCTACAGTGTACCCAGCAATACCTGTACCAGCGGTACCGGTTGCACCATATCCGGTACCACTACCTATCGTATATCCAGCTGCAGCTACCTATGCTAACTCTGTAGTGCCACAGGCGGCATATGCTCCAGTTTATGCAGCAGCACCGGGAGTACCTCCCCAGGTTTATTCAACGATACCACCTGTAGCACCAGCTCCAGTGTTTCCGCTAGTTCCTGCAGTCGTCCCTACCCACCTCACTGACATTGTCGTGGCACAAGCCAGGATTCCAGCGTTGGCAGAGCCGATGAAGAGTCGATTTACACTCTTTCGAGGAGACCTTGATCTGAGTGTGGCCCTGTCATGGATAGAGACTATGGAGCGGACCTTCTTCTATATAGCTTGCTCCGAGTGGGAGAAAGCAGAGCTGGCTGCTTTCCATTTACGGGACGTGGCTGACACCTGGTGGGTTACTCAGCGTTCCATCATCGGCGAGCAGAACATTACTTGGGTCAGGTTCAGAGAGGCTTTTGAGAGCCGCTTCTTCCCACGAGCATATCAAATGACCCGCCGACAGGATTTCCTGAGTTTGCGACAGAACAACCGGTCGGTGACAGAGTATAATGCAGAGTTTAACCGATTGACCAGATTTTGTCCAGAGCTAGTTGCTGAGGACAGTTCACGTATGCAGCAGTTCATTCAGGGGTTGGATAGACATTTGCAAGTAAGGCTTGCCGATCTTGGTAGCGCATCTTATTTAGAGACGTTGGACAGAGCCCTCATGATTGAGTCAGCTCAGTAGAGAGCGTTTCCGGACAGAAAAAGGAAGCAGACGGGTCAGACATCAGGACAGACCCAGTAGGCACTAACGATCGGACAACAGTAGAGTGGTTGCAGTCAGCCTGGTCAGGGTACGTCTGGGGTATTTCGTAGGCCTCAGAAGTCAGGGCAGTCTTCCTCAGGACGTTTCCGGTCTCCTCAGCCCAACCAGAAACAACCTGCCAGCGACATTCGCTGTTTCAGATGTGGGTCGAGAGATCACATCACCCTAGCCTGCTCTCTGAGACAGTCAGTTTGCTTTTATTGCAAACTGCCTGGGCACCAGAGCCGAGATTGTCCACAGAAGACTCAGCATATGACTTCTAGAGGGTCTGGTCATGGAGGACAGCTCAATCAGTCCGGAACTTATCGAGGAGGGCAGAGAGCCAAATCTTCGCAGAGTCAACAGATGTCCGCCCCCCTGCATCAGCTGCATTTGGCATGCTCGGACAGGAGTACCCCAGTACTCCCATAGTACCCCAGAGCTCCGTTCTGGGACCTCATTATCTGACTCAGGGGTAGTATCAACTGCAGCCTCAACCCCTATTCCAGTATCCGTCGTAGCCCCAGCCATAGGCTTAGTATCAGATGCAGTCCCAGCCATCGGTATAGTATCAGTCGCCGCCCTCCCAGACTTCTCTGGTATAGTATCCAGCACCACCTCAGTGGCAGGCTCCTATCCAGACGCAGTAGTCGCAGGCAGCGTTACCACCTCTTCTTCCTCCAGAGATTGGGCGTATTCATGCGGTCACCAGAGAGGATGCGCAGCGAGCCGACGGATCCATTTTCCGTGGTACAATTTCTATTTATGCATTATCTGCAGATATACTGATAGATACTGGTAGCTCACATTCTTTTATATCTCGTACTTTTATGCGGGAGACTGGTAGATTACCTACTATTAGACTGCAATGACTGACCGTCTCTCTACCGTCGGGTGATACATTGGATGCCACCCAGGAGGTCAGAGGTTGCCCGTTAGACTTTGGCAACATGATACTTACAGTAGATCTTCTAGTACTGGAGATGGTTGAGTTCGATATTATTCTGGGCATGGATTGACTGTCGGCATATCATGCTACTATTGATTGCCAGATGAGGGTGATCACATTCCGACCTCCGAACCAACCCTCGTGGAATTTCACTGGCATCAGAGACGATGGTATATCGACTATTTCAGCGATTCAGGCTCAGAAGGTGCTGTCAAATGGTTGTCAGGGTTTTCTGCTATCTTTGATTAGTACTGACGACAACAGTAGTTCACAGCTCTCCGATGTGCCAGTAGTCTGAGAGTACCCAGATGTATTTCCAGAGGAGCTACCAGGTTTGCCTCCCAGAAGGCAAGTGGAGTTCGCTATTGAGCTGATTTGGGGACCGCGCCGGCATCAAAAGCTCCTTATCGTATGACACCAAAAGAGTTGAACGAGCTGAAGGTTCAACTCCAGGAGCTTTTGGATAGGGGATTTATTCGCCCTTGTGTTTCTCCATGGGGTTCTCCGGTACTGTTTGTCAAGAAAAAGGATGGTACATTGAGGTTGTGTATTGACTACAGACAGCTGAATGTAGTGACTGTCCGAAATAAGTATCCTTTACCTCGGATCAAAGATTTATTTGATCAGCTCAGAGGTACATCAGTGTATTCTAAGATTGATCTACGGTCCAAATATCATCAGCTGAGAGTACGAGATTTTGATATCCAGAAGACAACATTTCGCACCAGATACGTACATTATGAGTTTTTGGTAATGCCATTTGGGCTTACCAATGCACCAGCGGTGTTTATGGACTTGATGAACCGCATCTTTCTAGAGTATCTAGATCAGTTTGTTGTCGTTTTCATCGATGACATATTGATCTACTCGTGTTCTGAGGAGGAACATGCACAGCATCTTCGCATAGTCTTGGAGACTCTTCGACGACATCAGCTATATGCGAAGTTCAGTAAGTGTGCCTTCTAGCTACCTTCAGTTGGTTTTCTGGGACACGTGGTCTCTATTAGAGGTATTTCAGTACACCCTCAGAAGATCAAGGCTGTCACCAGCTGGGAGTAGTCGAAGTCAGTGCAGGAGATCCGCAGTTTTCTGGGACTGGCCGGATATTATCAACTTTGTCGAGGGTTTCTCGCGTATTGCTATGTCGCTGACACGCCTTACCAGGAAAGGCGTGAAGTTCACATGGTCCGAGGATTGTGAGACCAGCTTTCAGGAGCTGAAGCGGAGATTAGTGTCGGCTCCAGTTTTAATTTTACCTTCTGGAGAGGATGGATTTGTACTCTATACCGACGCATCTGTTCAGGGTTTGGGTGCTGTTCTGATGCAGCACGGCAGGGTAGTCTCCTATGCTTCTCGACAGTTGAAGGAGCATGAGAAGAACTACCCAGTTCATGATCTGGAGCTAGCTGCCATCATCTTTGCTCTGAAGCTTTGGCGGCATCATTTGTACGACATTACATTTGAGATTCTCACTAATCATAAGAGTCTCAAATATATTTTTACTCAGAAGGAGCTTAATCTCCGACAAAGGAGATGGATGGAGTTCCTAAAGGATTATGATTGTACCATTAGCTACCACCCGGGGAAAGTTAATGTGGTTGCCGATGCGCTCAGCAGGAAGTCCAGAGGGACTTTGGCTTGCCACCGGACTTCAGTCATAGACTTGATTCAGGGTTTCTATGAGTTAGGCGTTGAGGAGTAGGGACCGACAGAGCAGGGTATTCTGGTTACCATGGTTGCTCAGTCGTCGATCAGGACGAGGATCCGAGAGGCCCAGGCCAGTGATCAACATTTGTAGTTTATTGGCAGCCAGATAGCTTCTGGGCAGTAGACCGAGTTCACACAAGATGAGGAGGGTATTATATACTTCCGAGGCAGATTATGCGTACCTCAGTCTCATCCGATTTTACTGGATCTACTTTAGGAGGCTCATCGCTCTCGATTTGCGATCCATCCAGGTGGGACCCGCATGTATCGAGATTTGAGGCGTTCCTACTGGTGGAATGGTATGAAGAAAGACATCGCAGAATTCGTAGCTAGATGTCTTGTCTGTTAGCAGGTGAAGGCTAAGCACCAGAGACCTGCCGGTTTACTTCAGTAGATTCCTATTCCTGAGTGGAAATGGGAACACATTACTATGGACTTTGTGGTGGGTTTGCCGAGGACACGACGAGGCCATGACGCAATTTGGGTAATCGTTGATCGATTAACCAAATCCACGCACTTCTTAGCGATCCGGAGGATAGATTCCCTGGATCGATTGGCAGATCTGTATTGCCGGGAGATCATCAGATTGCATGGTGTTCCTTTGAGTATTATTTCGGACAGAGACCCCCGGTTCACGTCTCGATTCTGGCAGAGTCTGCAAGAGGCCTTGGGCACTCAACTCCGTTTCAGTACAGCTTTCCATCTGCAGACAGATGGATAGTCAGAGCAGACTATTCAGACTCTAGAGGACTTGCTGAGATCTTGTGTAATGGATTTTGGAGGTAGTTGGGAGGACCATTTGCTGTTGGTAGAGTTCGCCTACAACAACATCTTTCATTCGGTTATCCAGATGACATCGTTTGAAGCATTGTATGATAGGCCTTGTCGGACACCCACCCTCTGGGATGAGGTTAGGGAGGCCCAGCTGTTGGGACCTCATAGAGCTCAGCAGGAGGTAGAGTTGGTCCGTACGATCAGACGGAGGATATCAGAGGCGCAGGACCGCCAGAAGAGTTATGCTGATCGGAGACGCGGACCTTTGGAGTTCTCTATTGGTGATCATGTTTTTCTGCGAGTTTCACCCATGAAGGGGGTGAAGAGATTTGGTCTCAGAGGTAAGCTAGCTCCACGATACATTGGCCCTTTCCAGATCATGGAGAGGATTGGAGCAGTAGCTTACCGGCTGGCGCTACCACCGTCCCTGGCAGGCGTGCATTATGTATTCCACGTATCTATGCTGAGGAGATACATACCTGACTCGACACATGTGCTGACAGATATCTCAGTTCATGTATAGCCTAACGTGACCTACGAGGAGGTTCCTGTATAGATTCTGGATCGGAAAGAGCGTCAGTTGCAGAACAAGACTATCCGGCTGGTTAAAATCGGATGGCAACATCATTCGAACGAGGAGGCTACCTGGGAGCTCAAGGATACTATCCGAGTTCGATACCCCCATCTTTTCACTTGAGGTATGTGATTTAATTTACCGTTCAGCATTTATACTCTTTACCTGTTGTTAGTATTTGCTGATGGTAGATACCAAAATTTGGGGACCAAATTTTTATTAGTGGGGGAGAATGTAAAATACCAAAAAATGGCGAATAATGATAAGGGAATTTTTCGAAATTTTTAGAATTTTTTCGGAGCTTGTATGCACGAGTTTATGGGGATAAAACGGAGCCCCAGGAAAGTCTGTTTAGACTACCCTGTTTTAACGAGGAAAAGATTTATTTCTTTTTATTTTGTTTTTTCTTTTTTCCTTCATTTTTCCCTCACCCGCGTGGCTTCCTCCCGAGCCCTGCGACGCCGATCCTTGCCCTAACCGACGCCGCACGCGGCCGTTTTTCTTCTCTCCGAGTGATAAAAACCCAAGATGATCCCCTCCTCTTCTCTTTCCCCTTCTTCCTTGCTCCTCTGCCCGTCGCCCTCGCTGTGGAGACTGCCACAGTTGATGCCACTCTCTCCCCTCTTGCGCCGAGTGGCAAGCATCAACCAATGCCGACGCCGAGCCCTAGTTCTTCCTACACGTGCCACTGCAGAGTGTGAGTTTTCTTCTCCCCTTTATTCTCAGGGTTTCACCGCCATGCCCTAGCTTTCCTGCTCGCTGTGATCCCGCCGGCCGAACCTTTCTTCCCTTCTATTTTTCTTCTTCCGCTCGGCTGAGCAGTGCCTTACATAGGGTCTCCTTGCTGCCACATTTGAGAGAGAGATCATCGACTCTACTGTGGATCCAAGCATCACTGGTTAAGGATGACCCATAGCTTCAACCATAAGTTCCAGCAGCAAGATCTGTGGTTGTGAGTTGGCAGGAAGATACTTAGTTTTAGGTAAGTTGTGGTTTGGTTCATATATCAATTTAATTCAGATTGGTGGGTGACATGTTTGGTTCGGATACTTAGGTTGTAAGGGGAATTGCTGATTGGGGTACTCGTGTGGAGATTAGTGGCTCCATCTAGCTCCGACCAGCATTTCTGGCAGCAACTTCTTCGGCTGCGAATCAATAAAGAAGGGCTAAATTGGGTAAGTTGTGCTTGGATTTGTTTGTTTAGGTTTATGTGTAAATGGATTAGGTTTGGAATTGATCTAATGGTATGATTACGGTTAAGGTAAATTAACCCTAGTTAATCGTTGGATTTATCTTAGCTTCTCAAGGATTTGATTTAGTTAATTAATTTATATGTAATTAGCTAAATCTGAATATCATGTACTACAAGACTTTGACGCGAGACGAGTATCTCGACGTCGTATTCGGACCAGATTGGACTTTTTGATTGTTGGGCGGGTACTTTGACTTTATGTCATTTGATATGTATAGTAATGTTTTTAACAAATAGTAATGATTGTGTTTCTTATCTGCTTCGGTTGGTCATTACCTGATTTGTTACATGCTTGTTTGTTTACTTGTTATGCACTTTATGTTAGTTCCTACTTGATTATACATGTGGCAAAAAGGTGATTCGCTCGCCCCCAGCGTCCCTGCCAACCCGTCCCTAGGCCAACACGGAGGAGGTAAATCACGGGTGGCTACTAGCCATTAGTGGAAATGGCCAAGACATGGGGGAGGTTATGCTTGGTCACACCGAGTTTCGACCCCAAGATCTCATGTGGCAACACCCCATGTCTTAACCATCGCACCGCCCCAAGGGGACACCTACTTGATTATACATGCTTATAGGGATAGTGACACGACCATGTGTTTATTGTGTTCAGGACCTAGGATTTTTGATACCTTATCTGATCTATGTACCTTAGATCTTCAGATTGATCCATTGATGCTAGGGTACACATTTTATATCTGTGGATAGGTTCAGGATTTTTGCCATGCTTAGTGTCATGCATCATCTCGCATGATTGCATGACTCAGCGTGGGTAGTGTGACGCAGCGTGGTAGCCGGCAAGGATTCCTCCCCGTCATTGTGTACCGGGAGATGAGAGCATTGAGCTCCCCCATTTATGATTTGGGGTAGGAGGATAGGTGTACTCTGACAGCATCCCGTCCACTCAATCATTCATCAGGAGCAGTGATGGCAGAGTGCATGGTTGTCACAGCCCTACCCACTCGGTCTCACCATTGTGTGTGAGATGGCTGACTGACGTCAGGGGTGACCATGTCATTGGCATCATATGCATTTATGCATTTTCTGATTGTGTTTGCTGCACTTTTATGTTGCATTTGGATGGATGCATATGTTTGACATGCATATAGGATTTTGATACCTCTCGGTCTGATGACCCTGTTATACTTATACCTTGGTCCTGGTTAGTACAGTTTTCTCCTTCTTATTTCAGTTGCATTTATCCTTCTTGTATCAGGAGACTGTACGTATGATTAGTACTAGTTGTTATTTTCTTTATTATGTATATCAGTTGTTACCCGCTGAGTGTTGGACTCACACCCTCCTCCGTTGTTAATGTAAAATACCGAAAATGGGCGAAACACCATAAAGGAATTTTTTTAGGATTTTTAGAAATTTTTCTGGAATTTTTCGGATCTTGTATGGACGAGTTTACGGGGATAAAAATTGGGCCCCGGAAAAGCCTGTTTAGGCTACCCCATTTAAAAGAGGAAAAGTTTATTTTCCTTTTTCCTTTTTATTTTCTTTTTACCTTTCTCCTCGCTGAACTATGTCCGTGCCCTAGCTTGCGACGCCGCCTTCTCCTCTTTGGTAACCGGCGCCGCGACGGTTCCCTTCCTCCTCTCTTCTTCTTTCTGCCGCCGACCCATCTCCTCTCTTCTTCTCCGTTTTGTCTTCCACTGCTGCACACTCTTCCTCTTCGCCAAACGACGGCGCCAACGCCACCGCAGCCGACGCCGACCGTGAGAGAAACAGCAGCGGCAAATCGGAGAAACATGATGCTAAAGCTTTACATCGAACTCATGTTACAACCATCATGGGTGATTTTAATATTTTGCAGGGTCAACACACTCCCATTTGAAGAGGTCAGAATTGATATTTCTAAGTGCCAACATAGATCACCTGCATTCAAGGAAATAAACCCCATGGGGCAAGTTCTAGAAATTTCTGAGGGAAGATTTAAGCTTTTTGAGAGTCATGCCATATTGAGCTACCTTGTTTGTGCATTTCCAGGAATTTCCTAACCACTGGTATACTGCAGATCTCACGGCCAGAGCCAAAATCCACTCTATATTGGATTGGCATCACTCCAATCTACGCCATGGTTCAATGGGCTTTGTTCTTAACAGCACACTGGCACCTGCACTTGGTCTTCCATTAAATCCACAAGCAGCAAAGGAAGATGAGAAAGTTCTTAGTGCATTATTGTCATGTATAGATATCTTGGTTGAGTTAGGGAACATTTGATGTAGAGGGCAACATCTTTTTACCCTGCTTCAATCGGCATTGTACGCGGACAATCCATAGCTGCAACCACAGACTTTTCAGCAGCTAGATCTCTGGCAAATTAAGGTAAGTTGGCTTGGATATCAGATTTACATAGCGTGTGTTTCATGTCAACGTTGGATGAATTGGGTGAATCCAATTTGGAATTTCTTAATTAAATTATGATTTAGTTTAGCTAGTTGATGCATAATAGAATTAGCTAAACTAGATATTGGTGACACAGGATTTTGACGCGAGACGAGCATCTCGACGTTGGATTTGGACAGGATTGGACCTCATTGGAGGCGGGTACCTCTTGACTTATCTTTTATGATATTGTCAATTGGATATGCATAGTATTTTATAGCTACAAGCAATGATCATGTTTGTCTTTGGTATGTCACGGTTTGATACCCATAGCATGATCCGTTTGGTCGCTTGTTATGTATCCATGTTTATACTTCATGATTGTTACCATGAGTACCTTAGTTCATAGAGTAAGTGACATACCATGCTTTACTGAGTTTAGGACTAGATTCGAGATTTTTATTATCTAGCATGTGTACTTACATTTTTATATCATATCTGATTTGTGTATCTAGACCCTTTGCTTTGATCCATGTATGTTGTTGGTACATATTTTATGGAGGTGGATATGCTCAGGACTTAGGTTGTTATATCATAGAGGACCTGTATACCCTAGATCTATGGATTTGACTTACTGGTACTAGGGTACACCTTTTTATACGTATATGGATTTGGTTCAGGATATTGTCATGCTTAGTGTCATGCACCATTCGCATGATTGCATGCTGCGTGATAGGCTGCTCCATTATTGTAGAGCATATCGCCAATTTCATCACTGTTCGGTGCTCCGTTGGTCCGCTCATGGGTAGCGTGGCGCAGCGTGGTATCTGTCAGTGCTTCGTTGGTCCACTCATGGGTAGTGTGTGTGTGTGGTAACGTCGAGGATCCCTCCCGTCATGGTGTCTGGGAGATGAGCATTGCGCTCCCCATTTATGATTTGGGGTAGGAGTATGTGTGTGCTCCAACATCCCGTCCATTCGGTCACTCATTAGGGGTAGTGAGTGCATTGTCACAACCCTACCCACTCGGTCTCACCATTGTGTGAGATGGCTGACTGGCGACAGTCATTGGCATCATACGCATTGATGCATTTATTGCTTGTGCTTGCTGCATTTATTTGCTACATTGGGTTGGATGCATATGTTTAACATGCATACAGGATTTGTGACACTCTCGGTTTGACGACCCTTTTGTTCTGGATAGGAGTTCCTGGTGAGTACAGCTTCCTCAGTTACCTTTCAGTTTTGCATATTTCCTATATATGATTAGGAAGCTGTATTCCATGTTTATTGCTATTAGATATATCTTACTAGGCATGTCTATTGGTATTCGCTGAGTTGTTGAACTCACCCCCGTTGACACTCTATTTTTCAAGTACCAGATTGTTATGGTCGCTTGGGAGTATCCTGGCTGCCGGTTTCCCACGTCACATCAGAAGACTATAGTTTCCGTTAAGTTTTATTTGTTTTATGTATCAGTGGGTTTAGCTCTGTACTCCGGTTTTGCTTCTGGAGCGTTGATGTTGTTATGTGGTATTTTGTATTGGTTGTTGGTTGTGTAAGCCTAGCCGGCTAGCAGTTTTGTGTTTGGTTTGTATTTGGTTTCTGTCATTTTCCATTGTGTTTTGGTTTTGGTACAGCCGAGTGGGCTGCCTTACATATAACTGCGTGGTTGTGTTTTTATTGTATTAGCCGGGTAGGCTGTATCATATAACTACGTGGTTGTGTGTATATTCCAGCCGCCTGTGGCTGATGTATATTGTGTATGTAGAAATGACTCAGATTGTCAGCCGTACAGGGGAGGTGCTGTCGAAATTTCTTCGGACAGGGACTCCCCTGGGGCATGACAATTTAGTGGTATCAGAGCCAGGTTATACGATACTTGCTATGTGTTCTGGATTTTCGAGATTTATCTGATACCAATTTATTTGGTATCAGAGCACGGTACGAGTTTTATATCCCGTGTTTTGGATTTCGTGTTTTAGTTTTCTCGATGTGACTTTTCGGGTTCTGGGACCTGGCAGTAGCAGGACATCTCCAAGCTATAGGAGGTATGTTGGTATATATTATCCTACCTTTTTGGTTAGTTTATGCCCTGTTCACTATTACAATCTATGACATGTATTAGTATTCTTTATTAGTACCTGTCTAGTTGATATAGCATATATTTTATGTGTTAGGTAAATCACTGATTATGGTAGACCTTGATAGAGATCAAGGATTATAGTCTCCAGTAATTTTTCATATCATATCACCAGTAGTTTTAGCTTCTGTTACTACTAGTTGATTAGCAGATTGAGGCACATACTAGTCTCTGCTAGTATTAGCTGGGTAGTGGATAGTATCTATATCTTCATGTTGACCTAGCCAGTAGTATACCATGTTATCTTAGTTAATTTCATCAGTAAATATTGGTTTACTCTTGTTAGATCGGTCAGTAGGAGTTTAATTTACACTTGTTGATTTGGGTAGTCGTATATTGATATACCTTAGTTGCTTGTGGAGGCTTAAGGTATTCTTGATTAGTTAGTAGATGACTGATTTAGTTTTGTTGGTTTGATCAGTAGAGGACAGTCATACTCTATTTTTAGAGGTTCAAATCTTTTGATTATTTGTGCTTAGTTAGGTATCTAGAGTACATTTGAGTACATGACTCGTACTGACGTGGAAAAGACTGAATTAGCCGTATACCATTGTCGGCTTAGTCAGTCTATTGAGGATCGATGTATACTATTCCATGTGGACTTTAATTTTAGACTGTATGTACCTAGTTTGATTGTCTATGATTGCGTTTTCCTGTATAATCTTTATGTTTGATTTTATTTAGTAATACCCATAAACCATGAGAGTAGGTAACATAGGGTTTGTGTGGTAGATTGGATTAAATATGCTGATTATACATACCTGTGTAGTTTATACACTTGATTATTATGTGTTGTAGGAGTTCTATGACAGACGGTCAAAATTGCATTTAGTGAGTGTATATTTGTCCAGATGATGATTATTGTGGGTTTCTAGTAGATTATACCCGAGTGGTCTGATTGGTTTATTGGAGGTATTTTGTCGATGAAAACTATGTTGTGAAATGTACACGTGTTTGAGTGTTATATTGGAGGTATCTTATCGACTTAATCTGAGTTGTGATATGTGCAGATGTATTCGGTGTAATATTTGAGGTATCTTGTTTATTATATGATTGTTCTGAGTGTATACTCGTGTCAAATATGATTTGTTGGAAGTATTACGTTGATTATACTCTTGGCATAGGTGTATATATGTCATGTGAGTGTTGTTTGAGGTGTATTGTTGATTATACCTATGTTGATATATGCACATGGGTTTGGTATGCATTGTTGGAGGTATCACGATGGTTTATACCTTTGTTGTGAGTATGTTTGGTGTGTACTAAGTGGAGGATTATGTCGATCATACATATGTTGTGTGTGCACGTGTGCCAGTGGTATGGTTGGTAGCATCATGATAATTCTACTTATGTTGAATGTGGAATGTTAAAAGTCTACATTATGATATTTGTTATGATCTTAAATAAATTCGCTACCTTTTCTAAACAGACAAATCCAACATCAATTTATCCCTTTTATAATCCAATATTCTGTTAACTATCGTAAATAAATTCGCTACCTTTTCTAAACTGACAAATCCAACATCAACTTATCCCTTTTATAATATTCTGTTAACTATCTTAAATAAATTTGCTACCTTTTCTAAACAGACAAATCCAACATCAACTTATCCCTTTTATAATATTCTGTTAACTATCTTAAATAAATTCGCTACATTTTCTAAACAGACAAATCCAACATCAACTTATCCCTTTTATAATCCAATATTCTATTAACTATCTTAAATAAATTTTGCTACCTTTTCTAAACAGAACCGCTTGCTTGACCACTTGGTCAGCCGAATTTACTTAAGGCTTGGTTCGGCCGGAGGTTGCAGGTTCGAATTTGACTAATTTTCTTTATTTTTTGCAACTTGTTTCTTTTGGTAAAAATACCAAACGAACTCCAAAAATTACATAAAAATATTCTAAAAATTTCTAAAAATATCTAGAATTTTTATAAAGCATTTATAAATATTTTTAAGTACTATTAGGACTCGAAATGAGGAAATTTGGGTTGTTACAATTATCCAAACCTTATAAAAAGTTCGTCCTCGAACTTAGAACAATTCTGGATATTTCTGCCTCATGTTGTTCCTCACACAAGAACTTTTATCTAGCTTAAGCACATATAAACAAATACTTCTAAAGATTTCTCTTTACTGCAAAAAAAGAAAAGCATACTAAAAAGAATTTAAGTACTTTCTTACTTGAAGACGACAAGGTTGGTGCTGATGTGTGATGTTGGAGAATAGGAACTACTCTGATACCAACTGTAACACCCCACCCTCCTCACTACTAGACTGTGAGGGCGGAGTGCTACTGGACTACTAACTTTACTTAACTATCCTTGTTCACATGTTGATAGAAATTCCTAAAACTCTCGGAGAACTAAAAACATAAAATTAACTAGCAGCGGAAGACTAAATGACTCATCTAATACATTCTTAATAAATGACAATCTTAATAAATTCTAATGCTAGGTCCCAAGACTTCTATAGTCCAGGCATCACATATCCATCCGCACCTCCTTGTCGCCTTCCTTTGCTATAACTTTTCCTTTCCTTTATCTGCAGTAAGAGGAAAATGCATCTATAAGCAAAATTGCTTAGTAAGCGCAATCTAACTCACAAAACTCGAATATGCATGTGAATATACTGAAATCTAAAAGCTGAATGCTCAAAAGGAAAACTACTCATGCTCATCTACAAGCAACAGAAACATACTGAAATGCTAAACGTGTAAAACAAATCTATACAATCATGCTAGCATAATCTTGCTGAATTTTAAACACTTTCTGAATCTTATTTCACTTGTTTAAAAACTTATACTTTAATACTTCAAAATAATAATCAACTTTCTTCTTGGGCCTAGGCGTAGTACCATCTTATGCGCGTTCCCTAATAGGTTGGGGTACCGAGCCACCAATCCTAAAAGAGCAGACCTCGGTCTACCAGGGCCAAGACCTCGGAATTAGACACCTGGATTTGTTTGACGACAACCTCGGAAGTCGGGTACTAGCCTCTTAAATAAAGTAAAATACTTGTTATCTTTTATTACTTCTAATATATAATGTCTCGGCATTTTCTTTAAGCACCTTGTGGGCCAAAATCCCTAAAGTCTTGACTTTCGGATCTACTTAAGGCCTTGGCCTTTCTCTTTATTTTCTTTATCTTTCTTACACTTGCTAATACTTCTAATAAAAGAATGCTTCTTTAAAAACTGAAATGTTTAAACAAATTCTAACTTTAAAATGCATAAACAAAAATCTGCATACTATGCTAATCAAAATTCTGCATACTATACTAATCAAGATTCTGCATTTTATGCTACACTATTTCTGCATGCTATGCAAACATAAATTCTGCACTATAATACTTAACCAAACTGCACTATAATCTTTTTCTTTAAAAAACTGCATTATAAGTTCCACCAAAAATCTGCACTACAAGTTCCACAAAAAATCTATACTATAAATTCCACCAAAAATCTGCACTACAAGTTCTACTATAAACTTTAAAGAAATCTGTACCATAAGCTCTTAAGAAATCTGCACTACAAGCTCTAAAGAAATCTGCATTTTAAGCTCTAAGAAATCTACACTACAAGCTTAATTAAAATCTGCACTATAAGCTTACATAAAAATCTGCACTATAAGCTTAATTGAAATCTGCACTATAGACTTAATTAAAATCTGCACAATAAGCTTAAATAAAAATCTGCACTATAAGCTTAATTAAAAATCTGCACTATAAGCTTAATTAAAATCTGCACTATAGGCTTAATTAAAATCTACACTATAAGCTTAATTAAAAATCTGCACTATAAGCTTAATTAAAATCTACACTATACGCTTAATTAAAAATCTGCACTACAAGTTTAATTAAAATCTGCACTATAAGCCTACATAAAAATCTGCACTATAAGCTTAATTAAAATCTGCACTATAAGGCTACATAAAAATCAACACTATAAGCTTAATTAAAATCTACACTATAGGCTTAATTAAAAATATGCACTACAACCTTAATTAAAATCTGCACTATAAGTCTATATAAAAATCTGCACTATAAGCTTAATTAAAAATTTGGACTATAGACTTAATTAAAACTGCACTATAAGCCTACATAAAAATCTGCACTATAAGCCTACATAAAAATCTGCACTATAAGCGCTTCTCATGCTTCGAATTCAAGAAGAACAAAGGCCCGAAACTACTCCTACTGCAAGTGAGAAGCACTTACCTTGCTTCTTGGACTCACAACTGAACAAAAAGGGCTTCTAGGACCTTGGCCGGCCGCCGGAGATGATGCCCTAACTCCCTTTCATTTTCTGCCCGAGCTCCGCCATCGTACGCCGAAGAGAAGGAGAGAATGGTTTAAGTCACGGGAAAACAGAGCATCAACTTATCCCTATTTATAACTTAATATTTCTATTAACTCCTTAAATAAATTCGCTACCTCTTCTAAACAGACAAATCCAACATCAACTTATCCCTTTTATAATCCAATATTCTGTTAACTATCTTAAATAAATTTGCTACCTTTTCTAAACAGACAAATCCAACATCAACTTATCCCTTTTATAATCTAATATTCTGTTAACTATCTTAAATAAATTTTGCTACCTTTTCTAAACAGAACCGCTTGCTTGACCACTTGGTCAACCGAATTTACTTTAGGCTTTGTTCGATCGGAGGTTACAGGTTTGAATCTTGACTAATTTTCTTTATTTTTTGCAACTTGTTTCTTTTGGTAAAAATACCAAACGAACTCCAAAAATTGCATAAAAATACTCTAAAAATTTCTAAAAATCTCTAAAATTTTTCTAAAGCATTTCTAAATATTTTAAAGCACTATTAGGACTCGAAATGAGGAAATTTGGGTTGTTACAATTCTCCATACCTTATAAAAAGTTCGTCCTCGAACTTAGAACAATTCTGGATATTTTTGCCTCATGCTGTTCCTCACACAAGAACTTTTATCTAGCTTAAGCACATATAAACAAATACTTGTAAAGATTTCTCTTTACTGCAAAAAAAGAAAAGCATACTAAAAAGAATTTAAGTTCGTTCTTTCTTGAAGACGACAAGGTTGGTGCTGACGTGTGATGTTGGAGAATAGGAACTGCTCTGATACCAACTGTAACACCCCACCCTCCTCACTACTAGACTGTGAGGGCGGAGTGCTACTGGACTACTAACTTTACTTAACTATCCTTGTTCACATTTTGATAGAAATTCCTAAAACTCTCGGAGAACTCAAAACATACAATTAACTAGCAGCGGAAGACTAAATGACTCATCTAATACATTCTTAATAAATGACAATCTTAATAAATTCTTATGCTAGGTCCCAAGGCTTCTATACTCCAGGCATCACATATCCATTCGCACCTCCTTGTCGCCTTCCTTTGCTATAACTTTTCCTTTCCTTTATCTGCAGTAAGAGGAAAATGCATCTATAAGCAAAATTGTTTAGTAAGCACTATCTAACTCACAAAACTCGAATATGCATGTGAATATACTGAAATCTAAAAGCTGAATGCTCAAAAGGAAAACTACTCATGCTCATCTACAAGCAACAGAAACATACTGAAATGCTAATCGTGTAAAACAAATCTATACAATAATGCTAGCATAATCTTGCTGAATTTTAAACACTTTCTGAATCTTATTTCACTTGTTTAAAATTTATACTTTAATACTTAAAAATAATAATCAACTTTCTTCTTGGGCCCAGGCGTAGTACCATCTTATGCGCGTTCCCTAATAGGTTGGGGTAGCGAGCCACCAATCCTAAAAGAGCAGACCTCGGTCTATCAGGGCCAAGACCTCGAAATTAGACACCTGGATTTGTTTAACGACAACCTCGGAAGTCGGGTACTAGCCTCTTAAATAAAGTAAAATACTTGTTATCTTTTATTACTTCTAATATATAATGTCTCGGTATTTTCTTTAAGCACCTTGTGGGCCAAAATCCCTAAAATCTTGACTTTGGGATCTACTTAAGGCCTTGGCCTTTCTCTTTATTTTCTTTATCTTTCTTACACTTGTTAATACTTCTAATAAAAGAATGCTTCTTTAAAAACTGAAATGTTTAAACAAATTCTAACTTTGAAATGCATAAACAAAAATCTGCATACTATGCTAATCAAAATTCTGCATACTATATACTAATCAAGATTCTGCATTTTATGCTACACTATTTCTGCATGCTATGCAAACATAAATTCTGCACTATAATACTTAACCAAACTGCACTATAATCTTTTTCTTTAAAAAACTGCATTATAAGTTCCACCAAAAAACTGCACTACAAGTTCCACCAAAAATCTATACTATAAATTCCACCAAAAATCTGCACTACAAGTTCTACCAAAAATCTGCACTATAAACTTTAAAAAAATCTGTACCATAAGCTCTTAAGAAATCTGCACTACAAGCTCTAAAGAAATCTGCATTTTAAGCTCTAAGAAATCTACACTACAAGCTTAATTAAAATCTGCACTATAAGCTTACATAAAAATCTGCACTATAAGCTTAATTGAAATCTGCACTATAGGCTTAATTAAAATCTGCACTATAAGCTTAAATAAAATTCTGCACTATAAGCTTAATTAAAAATCTGCACTATAAGCTTAATTAAAATCTACACTATTGACTTAATTAAAATCTACACTATAAGCTTAATTAAAAATCTGCACTATAAGCTTTATTAAAATCTGCACTATAGGCTTAATTAAAAATCTGCACTACAAGCTTAATTAAAATCTGCTCTATAAGCCTTAATAAAAATCTGCACTATAAGCTTAATTAAAATCTGCACTATAAGGCTACATAACAATCAACACTATAAGCTTAATTAAAATCTACACTATAGGCTTAATTAAAAATATGCACTACAATCTTAATTAAAATCTGCACTATAAGTCTATATAAAAATCTGAACTATAAGCTTAATTAAAAATTTGGACTATAGACTTAATTAAAATCTGCACTATAAGCCTACATAAAAATCTGCACTATAAGCCTACATAAAAATCTGCACTATAAGCGCTTCTCATGCTTCGAATTCAAGAAGAACAAAGGCCCGAAACTACTCCTACTGCAGGTGAGAAGCACTTACCTTGCTTCTTGGACTCACAACCGAACAAAAAGGGCTTCTAGGACCTTGGCCGGCCGCCGGAGATGATGCCCTAACTCACTTTCATTTTCTGCCGGAGCTCCGCCATCGTACGCCGAAGAGAAGGAGAGAATGGTGTAAGTCACGGGAAAACAGAGCATCAACTTATCCCTTTTTATAACTTAATATTTCTATTAACTCCTTAAATAAATTCGCTACCTTTTCTAAACAGACAAATCCAACATCAACTTATCCCTTTTATAATCCAATATTCTGTTAACTATCTTAAATAAATTCGCTACCTTTTCTAAACAGACAAATCCAACATCAACTTTTCCCTTTTATAATCCAATATTCTGTTAACTATCTTAAATAAATTCGCTACCTTTTCTAAACAGACAAATCCAACATCAACTTATCCCTTTTATAATATTCTGTTAACTATCTTAAATAAGTTCGCTACCTTTTCTAAACAGACAAATCCAACATCAACTTATCCCTTTTATAATATTCTGTTAACTATCTTAAATAAATTCACTACCTTTCTAAATAGACAAATCCAACATCAACTTATCCCTTTTATAATCCAATATTCTGTTAACTATCTTAAATAAATTTTGCTACCTTTTCTAAATAGAACCGCTTGCTTGACCACTTGGTCAACCGAATTTACTTAAGGCTTTGTTCGACCGGAGGTTACAGGTTTGAATCTTGACTAATTTTCTTTATTTTTTGCAACTTGTTTCTTTTGGTAAAAATACCAAACGAACTCCAAAAATTGCATAAAAATACTCTAAAAATTTCTAAAAATCTCTAAAATTTTTCTAAAGCATTTCTAAATATTTTTAAGTACTATTAGGACTCGAAATGAGGAAATTTGGGTTGTTACAATTCTCCATACCTTATAAAAAGTTCGTCCTCGAACTTAGAACAATTCTGGATATTTTTGCCTCATGCTGTTCCTCACACAAGAACTTTTATCTAGGTTAAGCACATATAAACAAATACTTCTAAAGATTTCTCTTTACTGCAAAAAACGAAAAGCATACTAAAAAGAATTTAAGTACTTTCTTACTTGAAGACGACAAGGTTGGTGCTGATGTGTGATGTTGGAGAATAGGAACTGCTCTGATACCAACTGT
This sequence comes from Zingiber officinale, assembly GCF_018446385.1. Classification (NCBI taxonomy): domain Eukaryota; kingdom Viridiplantae; phylum Streptophyta; class Magnoliopsida; order Zingiberales; family Zingiberaceae; genus Zingiber; species Zingiber officinale. The sequence goes on along the minus strand of NC_055987.1, from coordinate 83,336,459 downwards.
AACACCCCACCCTCCTCACTACTAGACTGTGAGGGCGGAGTGCTATTGGACTACTAACTTTACTTAACTATCCTTGTTCACATTTTGATAGAAATTCCTAAAACTCTCGGAGAACTCAAAACATACAATTAACTAGCAGCGGAAGACTAAATGACTCATCTAATACATTCTTAATAAATGACAATCTTAATAAATTCTTATGCTAGGTCCCAAGGCTTCTATACTCCAGGCATCACATATCCATTCGCACCTCCTTGTCGCCTTCCTTTGCTATAACTTTTCCTTTCCTTTATCTGCAGTAAGAGGAAAATGCATCTATAAGAAAAATTGCTTAGTAAGCGCTATCTAACTCACAAAACTCGAATATGCATGTGAATATACTGAAATCTAAAAGCTGAATGCTCAAAAGGAAAACTACTCATGCTCATCTACAAGCAACAAAAACATACTGAAATGCTAAACGTGTAAAACAAATCTATACAATAATGCTAGCATAATCTTGCTGAATTTTAAACACTTTCTGAATCTTATTTCACTTGTTTAAAACTTATACTTTAATACTTAAAAATAATAATCAACTTTCTTCTTGGGCCCAAGCGTAGTACCATCTTATGCGCGTTCCCTAATAGGTTGGGGTAGCGAGCCACCAATCCTAAAAGAGCAGACCTCGGTCTATCAGGGCCAAGACCTCGGAATTAGACACCTGGATTTGTTTAACGACAACCTCGGAAGTCGGGTAATAACCTCTTAAATAAAGTAAAATACTTGTTATCTTTTATTACTTCTAATATATAATGTCTCGGCATTTTCTTTAAGCACCTTGTGGGCCAAAATCCCTAAAGTCTTGACTTTGGGATCTACTTAAGACCTTGGCCTTTCTCTTTATTTTCTTTATCTTTCTTACACTTGTTAATACTTCTAATAAAAGAATGCTTCTTTAAAAACTGAAATGTTTAAACAAATTCTAACTTTGAAATGCATAAACAAAAATCTGCATACTATGCTAATCAAAATTCTGCATACTATACTAATCAAGATTCTGCATTTTATGCTACACTATTTCTGCATGCTATGCAAACATAAATTCTGCACTATAATACTTAACCAAACTGCACTATAATCTTTTTCTTTAAAAAACTGCATTATAAGTTCCACCAAATATCTGCACTACAAGTTCCACCAAAAATCTATACTATACATTCCACCAAAAATCTGCACTACAAGTTCCACCAAAAATCTGCACTATAAACTTTAAAGAAATCTGTACCATAAGCTCTTAAGAAATCTGCACTACAAGCTCTAAAGAAATCTGCTCTAAAGAAATCTGCATTTTAAGCTCTAAGAAATCTACACTACAAGCTTAATTAAAATCTGCACTATAAGCTTACATAAAAATCTGCACTATAAGCTTAATTGAAATCTGCACTATAGGCTTAATTAAAATCTGCACTATAAGCTTAAATAAAAATCTGCACTATAAGCTTAATTAAAAATCTGCACTATAAGCTTAATTAAAATCTGCACTATATGCTTAATTAAAATCTACACTATAAGCTTAATTAAAAATCTGCACTATAGGCTTAATTAAAAATCTGCACTATAAGCTTAATTAAAATCTGCTCTATAAGCCTACATAAAAATCTGCACTATAAGCTTAATTAAAATCTGCACTATAAGGCTACATAACAATCAGCACTATAAGCTTAATTAAAATCTACACTATAGGCTTAATTAAAAATTTGCACTACAAGCTTAATTAAAATCTGCACTATAAGCCTATATAAAAATCTGCACTATAAGCTTAATTAAAAATCTGCACTATAGACTTAATTAAAATCTGCACTATAAGCCTACATAAAAATCTGCACTATAAGCCTACATAAAAATCTGCATTATAAGCGCTTCTCATGCTTCGAATTCAAGAAGAACAAAGGCACGAAACTACTCCTACTACAGGTGAGAAGCACTTACCTCGCTTCTTGGACTCACAACCGAACAAAAAGGGCTTCTAGGACCTTGGCCGGCCGCCGGAGATGATGCCCTAACTCCCTTTCATTTTCTGCCCAAGCTCCGCCATCGTACGACGAAGAGAAGGAGAGAATGGTTTAAGTCACGGGAAAACAGAGCATCAACTTATCCCTTTTTATAACTTAATATTTCTATTAACTCCTTAAATAAATTCGCTACCTTTTCTAAACAGACAAATCCAACATCAACTTATCCCTTTTATAATCCAATATTCTGTTAACTATCTTAAATAAATTCGCTACCTTTTCTAAATAGACAAATCCAACATCAACTTTTCCCTTTTATAATCCAATATTCTGTTAACTATCTTAAATAAATTCGCTACCTTTTCTAAACAGACAAATCCAACATCAACTTATCCCTTTTATAATATTCTGTTAACTATCTTAAATAAGTTTGCTACCTTTTATAAACAGACAAATCCAACATCAACTTATCCCTTTTATTATATTCTGTTAACTATCTTAAATAAATTCGCTACCTTTTCTAAACAGAAAAATCCAACATCAACTTATCCCTTTTATAATCCAATATTCTATTAACAATCTTAAATAAATTTTGCTACCTTTTCTAAACAGAACCGCTTGCTTGACCACTTGGTCTGCCAAATTTACTTAAGGCTTTGTTCGGCCGGAGGTTGCAGGTTCGAATCATGACTAATTTTCTTTATTTTTTGCAACTTGTTTCTTTTGGTAAAAATACCAAACGAACTCCAAAAATTACATAAAAATATTCTAAAAATTTCTAAAAATCACTAGAATTTTTCTAAAGCATTTCTAAATATTTTTAAGTACTATTAGGACTTGAAATGAGGAAATTTGGGTTGTTACAATTCTCCATACCTTATAAAAAGTTCGTCCTCGAACTTAGAACAATTCTGGATATTTCTGCCTCATGCTGTTTCTCACACAAGAACTTTTATCTAGCTTAAGCACATATAAACAAATACTTCTAAAGATTTCTCTTTACTGCAAAAAATGAAAAGCATACTAAAAAGAATTTAAGTACTTTCTTACTTGAAGACGACAAGGTTGGTGCTGATATGTGATGTTGGAGAATAGGAACTGCTCTGATACCAACTGTAACACCCCACCCTCCTCACTACTAGACGGTGAGGGCGGAGTGCTACTAGACTACTAACTTTACTTAACTATCCTTGTTCACATGTTGATAGAAATTCCTAAAACTCTCTGAGAACTCAAAACATACAATTAACTAGCAGCGGAAGACTAAATGACTCATCTAATACATTCTTAATAAATGACAATCTTAATAAATTCTTATGCTAGGTCCCAAGACTTCTATAGTCTAGGCATCACATATCCATCCGCACCTCCTTGTCGCCTTCCTTTGCTACAACTTTTCCTTTCCTTTATCTGCAGTAAGAGGAAAATGCATCTATAAGCAAAATTGCTTATAAGCACTATCTAACTCACAAAACTCGAATATGCATGTGAATATAATGAAATCTAAAAGCTGAATGCTCAAAAGGAAAACTACTCATGCTCATCTACAAGCAACAGAAACATACTGAAATGCTAAACGTGTAAAACAAATCTATACAATCATGCTAGCATAATCTTGCTGAATTTTAAACACTTTCTGAATCTTATTTCACTTGTTTAAAAACTTATACTTTAATACTTCAAAATAATAATCAACTTTCTTCTTGGGCCCAAGCGTAGTACCATCTTATGTGCGTTCCCTAATAGGTTGGGGTAGCGAGCCACCAATCCTAAAAGAGCAGACCTCGGTCTACCAGGGCCAAGACCTCGGAATTAGACACCTGGATTTGTTTAACGACAACCTCAGAAGTCGGGTACTAGCCTCTTAAATAAAGTAAAATACTTGTTATCTTTTATTACTTCTAATATATAATGTCTCGGCATTTTCTTTAAGCACCTTTTGTGCCAAAATCCCTAAAGTCTTGACTTTGGGATCTACTTAAGACCTTGGCCTTTCTCTTTATTTTCTTTATCTTTCTTACACTTGTTAATACTTCTAATAAAAGAATGCTTCTTTAAAAACTGAAATGTTTAAACAAATTCTAACTTTGAAATGCATAAACAAAAATCTGCATACTATGCTAATCAAAATTCTGCATACTATATTAATCAAGATTCTGAATTCTATGCTACACTATTTCTGAATGCTATGCAAACATAAATTCTGCACTATAATACTTAACCAAACTGCACTATAATCTTTTTCTTTAAAAAACTGCATTATAAGTTCCACCAAAAATCTGCACTACAAGTTCCACCAAAAATCTATACTATAAATTCCACCAAAAATCCGCACTACAAGTTCCACCAAAAATCTGCATTATAAACTTTAAAGAAATCTGTACCATAAGCTCTTAAGAAATCTGCACTACAAGCTCTAAAGAAATCTGCATTTTAAGCTCTAAGAAATCTACACTACAAGCTTAATTAAAATCTGCACTATAACCTTACATAAAAATCTGCACTATAAGCTTAATTGAAATCTGCACTAAAGGCTTAATTAAAATCTGCACTATAAGCTTAAATAAAAATCTGCACTATAAGCTTAATTAAAAATCTGCACTATAAGCTTAATTAAAATCTGCACTATAGGCTTAATTAAAATCTACACTATAAGCTTAATTAAAAATCTGCACTATAAGCTTAATTAAAATTTACACTATAGGCTTAATTAAAAATCTGCACTACAAGCTTAATTAAAATCTGCACTATAAGCCTACATAAAAATCTGCACTATAAGCTTAATTAAAATCTGCACTATAAGCTACATAAAAATCAGCACTATAAGCTTAATTAAAATCTACACTATATCCTTAATTAAAAATATACACTACAAGCTTAATTAAAATCTGCACTATAAGCCTATATAAAAATCTGCACTCTAAGCTTAATTAAAAATCTGCACTATAGACTTAATTAAAATCTGCACTATAAGCCTACATAAAAATCTGTACTATAAGCCTACATAAAAATCTGCAATATAAGCGCTTCTCATGCTTCGAATTCAAGAAGTACAAAGGTCCGAAACTACTACTACTGCAGGTGAGAAGCACGTACTTTGCTTCTTGGACTCACAACCGAACAAAAAGGGCTTCTAGGACCTTGGCCGACCGCCGAAGACGATGCCCTAACTCCCTTTCATTTTCTGCCCGAGCTCCGCCATCGTACCCCGAAGAGAAGGAGAGAATGGTTTAAGTCACGGGAAAATAGAGCATCAACTTATCCCTTTTTATAACTTAATGTTTCTATTAACTTCTTAAATAAATTCGCTACCTTTTCTAAACAGACAAATCCAACATCAACTTATCCCTTTTATAATCCAATATTCTGTTAACTATCTTAAATAAATTCGCTACCTTTTCTAAACAGACAAATCCAACATCAACTTATCCCTTTTATAATCCAATATTCTGTTAACTATCTTAAATAAATTCGCTACCTTTTCTAAACAGACAAATCCAACATCAACTTATCCCTTTTATAATATTCTGTTAACTATCTTAAATAAATTCATTACCTTTTCTAAACAGACAAATCCAACATCAACTTATCCCTTTTATAATATTCTGTTAACTATCTTAAATGAATTCGCTACCTTTTCTAAACAGACAAATCCAACATCAACTTATCCCTTTTATAATATTCTGTTAACTATCTTAAATGAATTCGCTACCTTTTCTAAACAGACAAATCCAACATCAACTTATCCCTTTTATAATCCAATATTCTGTTAACTATCTTAAATAAATTTTGCTACCTTTTCTAAACAGAACCGCCTGCTTGACCACTTGGTCAACCGAATTTACTTAAGGCTTGGTTTGGCCGGAGGTTGCAGGTTCAAATCTCGGCTAATTTTCTTTATTTTTTGCAACTTGTTTCTTTTGGTAAAAATATCAAACGAACTCCAAAAATTACATAAAAATACTTTAAAAATTTCTAAAAATCTCTAGAATTTTTCTAAAGCATTTCTAAATATTTTTAAGTACTATTAGGACTCGAAATAAGGAAATTTAGGTTGTTACAGATCGGTCCAGGTGATCTCCGAGGGCTTCCTCCACCATCGCAATCATCTTGTTGAGGAGAACACGTAGATGTGAAGAAGTTTTTGAGAGCTTGAGTTTTTCCAAAACCCTAGAAGCCTTTTTGCTCGGTTGTGAGTCCAAGAATGAAGTAAGTGCTACTCACCTGCGGTAAGGGTAGTTTCGAGCTTCGATTTAGAGTTTTTTTTTTGGTTTTCGGAGTATGCCGTGAGAAATTTTGGTTTGCTAGGGATTTAGTTTCTTCTTGTTTTCAAATTTTTGCTGTAAAGAGTATTATTTAGGGCTTGCTGCCGTGAGACTCAAAGAAAGAACATGAAAGGATTAAGTATGTTGATCATTTTATCCCTTTTGGTTTCCTTGCCGTGGCACTGAATAGGGGGAATAGTTGTGTTTTCGGTTTGTTTTTGAAGTTTGCTGCCATGAAACTTAATCCAAAATTTGTTAGATTTGGATATGAACAAATTGTTTAGTTTTGAGTGGCTATGTGTAGCATTTTGGTTTCTTTTGCTTCCTTGCCGTGGCACTGCAGATAGCTTCAACAGGTTTTAATTTCTGTTGCTTTGTAAAAGTATGAGTTTTGAATAAGTTTTACATGGGTTTTGGTTAAAGTTCCAACAAGCTTCACATAGGCTTTAATTCCAACAAGTTTCAATTTTGTTTGTGCTGGAAAAGGGGCACGAACAACCCTTTTAGAGTTTATAGTGCAGATTTTTGTGAAGCTTATAGTGCAGATTTTGTTAAGCTTATAGTGCAGTTTTTTTAAGCTTACAGTGCAGATTTTTGTTAAGTGTTATAGTGCTGATTTTTGTTAAGTATTATAGTGCAGATTTTGTTAAGTATTACAGTTTTAGAATTGGTTTAAGTATTGTAGTTTTGTATAAGGCATTCAATTATTAGAAGTATTTATAAGTAAGAAGTATTTTACTTGAAGAGGCTAGTACCCGACTTCCGAGGTTGTCGTTAAATAAATCCAGGTGACCGTTTCCGAGGTCTTGGCCATGGTAAGACCAAGGTCTTTACCCTTGTAGAACTGGTGGCTCGCTACCTCAGTTTTTATTAGGGAGCGCACATTGGTACTAAGCCTGGGCCCAAGATATTAGTATTTTGAAGTATAAAAGTATAAGTTTTTGAACAAGTGAAATAAGTTTCACATAAGTTTAAAGATCAGCAAGTTTAGTTTTTCTTTTATACTAGCATGTTGTTTAGATTGTTCTTACTGTTATTGCTATTAGTTGAGCAGCTTTACATGTTTAGCATTTCAGTTTGTTTTGATTTCCTTGCTATTAGATGAGCATGAGTAGTATTTCTTTTAAAGCATTCAGTTCTTAGATTTCTTCCTGTTCATATGCATATTCGAGTTTTGTCAGTTAGATAGCGCTTACTAAGCATTCTTCTTATAGTTGCATTTTCCTCTTACTGCAAATAAAGGGAAAGCAAAGCTTTAGTGAAGGAAGGTGACAAGGAGGTGTGAGATGGATGTGTGATGTTTGGACTATGGAAGCCTTGGGACTTAGCTTAATAATTCATTAAGATTTTGTATTCAGAATGTTGGAACTATTCTTTTATGTTGCTGGATTTGCTTATTGAATATTTTATGTTTTAGAACTCTTCCTTTTAATTACTATGCACACTAGTTCCATAAATTGAGTTGTATCACTGTGGCATGCATATACAGACTGATATGTTTTAGTTGTGAACATATGCTTGAATAGAATGTTGAGATGAGTCATGTATGATTGCAGTTGCTACTAATTGCATGTTTTTCATTTTTGAGGGTTTTAAGTATTGCTATTTTCATGTGAGCAACTCTAGTTAAGTATAGTTAGTAGTACAGTAACATCCCGCCCTCACAGCCTAGTAGGGAGGAGGGTGGGGTCGTTACAAGTTGGTATCAGAGCAGTCCTCATTCTCCAGCATCACACACACATCAGCATCAGCCTTGTCGTCTTCAAGTAAGAATGTATTTATACTTTCTTTTATGTTTTCCTTTATTATTTATGTGCAGTATAGAGAAATGTTTAGAAGTACTGCTCACCTGTAGTAAGACGTGTTTTCCGTTGATTTCTCATCATAGAATTATTGTATGTGCAGATTTATTTTGTGTTTTATGCATGATTGTGTGTTACCTAGTTAGTTTCACTTATATATGCATATGGAAAATACCCTATCAGTATTTTGAGTTTAAGAAAAGTATAACAAAGATAAAGAAAAGAAAGAAAAAGGCCAAGGCCTTAAGTAGATCCCAAATTCAAGACTTTAGGGATTTTGGCACACAAGGTGTTTGTTAAAATGCCAAGGCATTTAAGGAAGAAGTAATTAAGATATTTTACTTTGAAAGACCAGAAATAACACTTAACGTGAGTAGTGGAACTCACCGACCACAGACTGGTGAAGAGCTGGTCAGCAGGGCATTAGTCGCTGAGCACTATCTGAATAGCATCAAGGCACAACAAATGCAATTCAAGCCAGTCAAGATAGAGGACAAGGCAGCAGAGAGTCAGAGCAAGCAGAACTGGAAGGGCAAAGATAACAAAAGGAAACGATGGAATACAGGAGGCAACCAAAAGGGAGGATCAACAAACAAGCAGGCCAAGTTCCCTCCCTGTCCTAAATGTGGGAGAGTATATCCAGGAGCATGTCTTTTGGGTATGATTGGATGTTATTCATGTGGTCAAGAAGGGCATTTGGCTAAGGCATGTCCTAACAAGCTCAAAGTACCTCAGCAACAGACAGCGCAATAGGGGAACAAGCCTCAGTTACACTACATGCCTGCAACTCTGGACGGACCTCAGCTCAGTCAAGGAAGGTTGGAAGTCCCACCAGTTTCAGCCAGTGCCAGAGTATTCTCCCTCACTAAAGAGGAAGCTACTAGTGCCTCCACGGTCGTAACAGGTCAAGTAGTTATTTTTCAGCATTTAGCTACTGCACTATTTGATACTGGGGCGACCCATTCTTTTATATCAGTACGCTTTGCCAAAGAATTTCAGATGCCTACAGAGAGCATGAACTCTAAGTTTTTAATGACCCTACCTTCTGGGGAAGTCATGGAGTCCAACTAGTGGCTTCGGGCTGTACCAGTCAGAAGTTCAGACCGAGAGATATATGTTAACCTAGTAGTCCTTGCGATCCAAGTTTCGATGTCATTCTGGGTATGGATTTCCTCAGCAAGTACAGTGCTTCAGTGGACTGCCGCAGAAGGAAAGTGATTTTCAGCCCAGAAGGTGAACCATCCTTTGAGTTTACGGGAGTGCCGAAGAGGAAGACCCAGAAATTCCTCTCTTCCCTAACAGCTCAGCAAATGTTAGCTAAAGGGTGTACTGGTTTTCTTGCACACATTGTGAATATAGAAGAACAAAAAGGACCCAAGCAGGAAGATGTTCGGGTAGTCTGTGAGTATCCTGAGGTATTTCCAGAAGAGCTACCTGGACTACCTCCCAACCGAGAAGTGGAGTTTGAAATTGAGTTGGTTCATGGCACCGGTCCAATTTCAAAAGCTCTGTACCAGATGTCTCTAGCAGAGTTGAAAGAGCTACAAGAACAACTCCAGGAGCTGCTTGACAAAGGTTTCATTCGTCCTAGTCATTGACCATGGGGAGCTCCAGTGTTGTTCGTCAAGAAGAAAGATGGATCTATGCAGATGTGCATAGATTATAGAGCGTTGAACAAAGTAACAATTAAGAACAAGTACCCTCTTCCCAAGATAGATGATCTATTTGATCAGTTAAAGGGGGAAACAATGTTCTCTAAGATAGATCTGCGCTCTGGGTACCATCAGTTGAAAGTGAAAGAAAATGATATACCCAGAACAGTTTTCAGGACTAGATATGGACACTACGAGTTTGTAGTCATGCCTTTTGGTGTGACTAATGCACCTGCGGTCTTCATGGACTTAATGAACAAGGTGTTCAGAGAATACCTTGACAAGTTTGTCATCGTGTTCATCGACGACATTCTGATCTATTCAAGAACCCCAGAGGAGCATGACACGCACTAGAGAATAGTACTGCAGACCCTTCAGCAAAAGCAGCATTATGCTAAATTCTCAAAGTGTGAGTTCTGGTTAGAGCAAGTGGCATTTCTAGGTCACATCATTTCTAAAGAAGGTATCCAGGTAGATCATGACAAAATAGAAGCGGTTAACAACTGGTGTAGACCCAAGAATGCCAGGGATATCAGAAGCTTCCTTGGTTTAGCTGGGTATTACAGGAAATTCGTGGAGGACTTTTCCAGGATAGCCTCTCCACTAACAGCCCTCACTAGGAAGAATAAGAAGATTGAATGGTCAGACAAATGTGAGCAAAGTTTCCAAGCACTGAAGAAAAGACTGACCAGTGCTCCTATTCTGACTGTTCCAGAGAGCAACAAGAATTTTGACATATACAGTGATGCTTCCAAGATAGGCCTTGAGCTGTTCTCATGCAAGAAGGGAAGGTTATAGCTTATGCTTCCAAACAACTCAAAGACTATGAGAAGAACTACCCCACTAATGATCTTGAGCTGGCAGCTGTGGTCTTTGCACTAAAACTCTGGTGACATTATTTGTATGGGGTTCAGTGCAGAATCTTCACCGACCATCAGAGTTTGAAGTATTTCTTTACTCAGAAAGATCTAAACATGAGACAACTCAGGTGGCTAAAGTTGGTTAAGGATTATGATTGTGAAATCCTTTACCACCCAAGTAAAGCTAAGAAAGTGGCGAATGCACTAAGTCGGAAGTCCAGTGCAACTCTGATGTCCTTGTCATCATTAGCGCTGCCACTGCAGAAGGAATTGTCTGACTTTGGAGTTGAAATTGTTTATGGGCAACTCTCTACATTGACCTTAGAGTCAACCTTGCTTGAGGATATACAGAGAAAGCAAAGTGAAAATCCAGATATCCAGAAGATTAAGCAAGGGATACAAAAAGAAAAAAATTCAGAGTTTCGGATATCAGACAGTGGAATTCTTTATCAGGGGAGCCACCTTTGTGTTCCCAATGATGAGGAATTTAGAAGGAAGATTTTAGAAGAAGCTCATAGTACACCGTACTCCATGCATCCTGGTTCCACCAAGATGTATCAAGATTTGAAGTAGAAATTCTGGTGGTCTGGACTCAAAAGAGATGTTGCAAAATATGTCAATACCTGTTTGATATGCCAGAGGGTCAAACCAGAGCACCAGAGACCCGGAGGAGTCCTACAACCCCTTCCAATACCGGAGTGGAAGTGGGAGGAAATATCCATGGACTTTATAACAGGTCTTCCAAGAACTACTAATGGATATGATGCGATATGGGTGATAGTGGACAAATTGACCAAGTCTGCCCATTTTCTAGCCATCAAGGTGCCCCACTCTATAGAGCAATTGACACAGCTATATGTTAAGGAAGTGATCAGACTTCATGGAGTCCCGAAGTCGATTGTTTCCGATAGGGATGGGCGTTTCACTTCTCATTTTTGGTTGTGTGTTCAAAATGCATTAGGCACCAAACTCAAGTTCAGCACAACCTTCCATCCCCAAACTGATGGACAGACAGAACGAGTAAATCAGATTTTAGAAGACATGCTCAGGGCTTGTGCATATGATTTTAAAGGCAGTTGGTGCAAGTATCTGTACTTAGCTGAATTTGCCTACAACAATAGCTACCAGGCCACTATCAAGATGACACCGTATGAAGCACTATATGGTCGGAAGTGTAGATCACCTATATGCTGGCTGGAGACTGGAGAAAGAAAAGAGAAGGAATATGAACTAGGCAGGCAGACAGAGATGATAGATGAGACCACTCAGACTATCCAGAAGATCAGACAGAGAATTGAGACGACCCAGAGTAGACAAAAAAGTTATGCTGACGCACGCCGTAGGCCACTTGAATTCCAAGTAGGGGATTCGGTCTTTTTCAAAGTTGCTCCGATGAACGGAGTGATGAGATTTGGAAAAAAAGGGCAAGTTAAGTCTCCGCTACGTAGGACCCTATCTGATCACAGAGAGGATTGGGAAAGTAGCTTACAAGCTGGACTTACCGCAAGACATGTTAGCAATACATAATGTATTTCATGTCTCTATGCTAAAGAAGTGCCTCCACGACCCTAGCCAAGTGATTCAGCCTCAGTCAGTGCAGATTCAGGAGAATCTTAGTTATGAGAGCAGACCTACACAGATAGTGGATAGAGAAGTTAAGAGACTAAGGAACAAAGAAGTACCACTAGTGAAGGTCATCTAGCAGAACCAGAAGCACTAGGAAGTTACTTGGGAGCGTGAGGACAGCATGCGACAGAAATATCCAGAATTATTCTAAGTTCGAGGATAAACTTTTTATAAGGTATGGGGAATTGTAACAACCCAAATTTCCTCATTTCGAGTCCTAATAGTAATTAAAAATATTTAGAAATGCTTTAGAAATATTCTAGAAATTTTTAGGAATTTTTAGAGTATGTTTATGCAATTTTTGAAGTTCGTTTGGTATTTTTACCAAAAGGAAGAAGTTGCAAAAAATAAAGAGATTCGGCCGAGGTTCAAACCCGCGACCTTCGACCCGGTCCAAGACTTAAGCAAAGCGCGATAGCCAAACGCCCAAGCGGGCTGTGCTGATCAAGGAAAGGGCGGAAATATATTTATGTGGTAGTAGATAACAAGAATATTTAGGTATTAAGAGAGGAATTGGATTTAATTTTCCTGTGACCTAAATTCTTCTCCACTCTCGCGTGCGACGCTGTTCCCTGCTCGGGCGAAAACAGAAAAGAGGAAGTTAGGGCTTCTCTCCGGCGATCGGTCCGGGGTGATCTCCGAGGGCTTCCTCCACCATCGCAATCATCTTGTTGAGGAAAACATGTAGATGTGAAGAAGTTGCCGAGAGCTTGAGTTTTTCCGAAACCCTAGAAGCCTTTTTGCTCGGTTGTGAGTCTAAGAACGAAGTAAGTGCTACTCACATGCGGTAAGGGTAGTTTCGAGCTTCGATTTAGAGTGTTTTTTTTTTGTTTTCGGAGTATGCTGTGAGAAATTTTAGATTGCTAGGGATTTAGTTTCTTCTTGTTTTCGAATTTTTGCTGTAAAGAGTATTGTTTAGGGCTTGCTGCCGTGATACTCAAAGAAAGAACATGAAAGGATTAACTATGTTGAGCATTTTGTCCCTTTTGGTTTCCTTGCCGTGGCACTGAACAGGGGGAATAGTTGAGTTTTCGGTTTGTTTTTGAAGTTTGCTGCCATGAAACTTAATCCAGAATTTGTTAGATTTGGATATGAACAAATTGTTTAGTTTTGAATGGCTATGTGTAGCATTTTGGTTTCTTTTGCTTCCTTGCCATGGCACGTAGATAGCTTCAACAGGTTTTAATTTCTGTTGCTCTATAAAAGTATGAGTTTTGAATAAGTTTTACATGGGTTTTGTTTAAAGTTCCAAGAAGCTTCACATAGGCTTTAATTCCAACAAGTTTCAATTTTGTTTGTGCTGGAAAAGGGGCACGAATAACCCTTTTAGAGTTTATAGTGCAGATTTTTGTGGAGCTTATAGTGCAGATTTTGTTAAGCTTATAGTGTAATTTTTTTTGAAGCTTACAGTGCAGATTTTTGTTAAGTATTATAGTGCTGATTTTTGTTAAGTATTATAGTGCAGATTTTGTTAAGTAATTCAGTTTTAGAATTGGTTTAAGTATTGCAGATTTGTACAAGGCATTCAATTATTAGAAGTATTTATAAGTAAGAAGTATTTTACTTGAAGAGGCTAGTACCCGACTTTCGAGGTTGTCGTTAAACAAATCTAGGTGACCGTTTTCGAGGTCTCGGCCCTGGTAAAACCAAGGTCTTTACCCTTGTAGAACTGGTGGCTCGCTACCTCAGTTTCTATTAGGGAGCGCGCATTGGTACTAAGCCTGGGCCCAAGATATTAGTATTTTGAAGTATAAAAGTATAAGTTTTTGAACAAGTGAAATAAGTTTCACATAAGTTTAAAGATCAGCAAGTTTAGTTTTTCTTTTATGCTAGTATGTTGTTTAGATTGTTCTTACTGTTATTGCTATTAGTTGAGCAGCTTTACATGTTTAGCATTTCAGTTTGTTTTGATTTCCTTGCTATTAGATGAGCATGAGTAGTATTTCTTTTAAAGCATTCAGTTCTTAGATTTCTTCCTGTTCATATGCATATTCGAGTTTTGTGAGTTAGATAGCGCTTACTAAGCATTCTTCTTATAGTTGCATTTTCCTCTTACCGCAGATAAAGGGAAAGGAAAGCTATAGTGAAGGAAGGCGACAAGGAGGTGTGAGATGGATGTGTGATGTTTGGACTATGGAAGCCTTGGGACTTAGCTTAATAATTCATTAAGATTTTGTATTCAGAATGTTGGAACTATTCTTTTATGTTGCTGGATTTGCTTATTGAATGTTTTATGTTTTAGAACTCTTCCTTTTAATTGCTGTGCACACTAGTTCCATAAATTGAGTTGTATCACTGTGACATGCATATACAGACTGATATGTTTTAGTTTTGAACATATGCTTGAATAGACTGTTGAGATTAGTCTTGTATGATTGCAGTTGTTACTAATTGCATGGTTTTCATTTTTGAGGGTTTTAAGCATTGCTATTTCCATGTGAGTAACTCTAGTTAAGTATAGTTAGTAATACAGTAATGTCTCGCCCTCACAGCCTAGTAGGGAGGAGGGTGGAGTTATTACACCTTTGGCGACTCCTACTCCAAGACCTAGGTCCCGTGGACCTATCGATGGGAAATCCACTAAAATATCTTTTTCGGTACCTCCAGAAAAGGGACTTGAGTACAAAAAGATGGAACAAGTGCAACACCCTGCTCTTGTCCTATTGCAAATACTTAAATGCACAAATTACAACTCATTACCCAACACCTTTGAATATTGTCCGCTTAGGCTCAGTGTCAGTCGGTTCCTCAACAAGAGTTGGGTGCAACAGCGTCGTAGTAGAGTCATAGCAGTAGGCCAAAGCAATCGAAACCTCAATCAGATGCGTAGAAGCTTGTATGTGTAACACCCATAGGATATCTAGCAAGTTTATATATTTTTACCATGGTTAAAAAAATAGGCCCTATGTGGAAATTTGCAAAAAAATAATAAAATAGAACCAAAAAGAGATGACCAAGGTTTGAACCTTGGACCTCTTACTAGATACATGTATGTGATAACCAATGAATCAAGAGAGTATATTGTTAGGAAGAGAAGGGACAATATAGTTAAGAGTAAGAGAAGGTTTCTTTCATTTAGGAAGAGAAGTTGGAATTGCCTTCTTCCTCTCAAAGGAAAAGATGATTCTTGCTCTCTCTTTTCATTAAGGGATGAGTAAAAGAAAAGAGAAGGAAAAACTCATTTTCCCTTCTTCTTTTCATTTGGAATAAAAAGAGAAAATGAATGAAAACATTCATTTTGCTCTCTTCCTCCTCCCTTCTCCTCTCCACCGAAACCCCTCTTCTCTCCCTCACCATTGCCGAACCAAGCAAGAAGCAAGCTCCCTAGGAAAATCTTCACAACCAAGGACTTCTTCTTCTAGGAAATTAAGCGAGAGGATGTGAGTATCCCCTCACTGCAGTACAAGTAGTTATCGATTTTCCTTGTATGTAAATGCTTTTGAAACCTTAGAGATCTCCTTGCAAGTTTCGGCCAAGATAGATTGGTGGTCACTTAGGATAAACAAGTCTACAAGTTATGCTTTATGTTGTACAAAAAAAAAGAATCTAGAACCTTACCTTGAAGTTTCGGCCAAGACAAAAAGAGAAGGTTTAGAGCAAAGTTTCTTTTGGTAACATGCTTGTCTATGCTCCTTCCTGATATAGGATCTTTTACATGTTGTTAGCTAAGTTTAATACTTCATATGATATTAAAAAGTTTAAGAACCCGAACCCAATGTTTCGGCCAAGATGAGTTATAGGGTTTATGGCAAAGCTTTAAAAAGGAAACATATTGTTTATGCTCCTAAACTTGTTAGACTTTCTTATATGTTGATAGCTTAGTTTTTCATGCTCCATGTTGTATAAAATTAGGAGAAGTTTATCTTCAAGTTTTGGCCAAGAATAGGAATGAAATTTAGAGCAAGGTTTTTTTTTGAAATTTCAATGATAATATGTTGTTTATGCTTCCTCATGATGAATGAACTCTTATGTGTTGATAGCTTAGATTTTTTTTATGCTTCATGTTATATATATATAAAAAAAATGAAAACCCTAGTGAAGTTTCGGCCAAGATAAGATATGAGGCTTAGGGCCAAAATTTAAAACCAAAACATGCTTGATTATGTTCATTCATGAGGTATGATACCTTGTGTGAAGTTAGGTTAAGACTTTATGTTACATGTTGCACTAGAAGACTTGAAACTCTACTTGTAGGTTTCGGCCAAGGTAGAATGTAAGCTTAGAACTAAGTTTTTCTAACCTAATTATGCTTCGTTATGTTTCTACATGTTGTATGATCTTTTGTATGAGATTAGATAAGTTTTCATGCTACATGTTGTACAAATGAATCTTAGAACCTCACCTTAGGGTTTGGCCAAGCAAGTATATGAGCTTAGAGCAAGGTCTTGAAATTTAACCATGCTTATTTATGCTTCTTTATGATGTATGATTATTTATCTATAGTTGGTTGAAGTTTCATGCTTCTTATGGTGGCCAAAGTTTAGAATTCATGCTAGTAAGGTTTCGGCCAAGATTGAAAGAATAGGTTTAGGGAGAAGTTTTTGAACCTAACTATGCATGCTTATGTTTCCTCATGTTGTATGATTCTTGATATATGGTTAGTTAAGGTTTTTTTAAAAAAAAAAACCCTAACCTTAGGGTTTGGCCAAGATAGGAAAAAGGGGTTTAGGGAGAAGTTTTTTTTTGAACCTAACTATGCATGCTTATGTTTCCTCATGTTGTATGATTCTTGATATGGTTAGTTAAGTTCCATGCTTCATGATATGATAAGATATGTTATACTTCATGATATGAGATGATATGCTATGTTTCATGGAATGATATAGGATATACCTCATGATATGATATATGCTATGCTTTATGATATGATTTGCTATGCTTCATGATATGATATATGCTAAGTTTCATGAGATGATATGCTATGCTTCATGACATGATAAATGCTATGTTTCATGTAACATGCTATGATCTATGTTATGATAAGAACATGTTACGGTTTATGAGATATGTTATGAAAGGCTTATGTAAGAAGAAAAGCCTAAGAGATGCTTCCCTTAAGTTGGGATCAAGAGCACTCTTCATGATGCGACAAAGAGATGCTTCCCTTAAGTTGGGATCAAGAGCTCTCTTCATGATATGACATGTATGATAAGACAAGAACATGATATGTATGATGACATAATAAGAAACATGATACATGATATGTATGACATGCTATTTTACTTTTTGTATGGCTTGTACCAAGGGTGGGCTCCATAAGCGCCCCGAGGTCGATGGACTATGAAACGTGCCTCGTAAAAAGGGATGAGCTCCTTAGTACGCCCCTAGGTCGACGGACTATGAACGGACCTAGATCCCTAGTAGGTTCGGGGCTAGCTACCCTGTCCTAGGGATTGCGCGCATTTATGTATGTATGTGGTACAAGCCGGACCCTTATGTTGATATTATGTTCAAGTATGTATATGATATGAAAAAAAAAACATGTTGCATATGTTCATTTCATTATGCATGCTTTCAAAGGAACATCTTGCATCTACATGTACATGTTATATGATTCCCTTCACACTTATTAAAGATACTTTTGAAATCATGTTTATGATGCTTGGATGATCATGTTATTAGTTCATGTTATGTACTCACATGTTATGATATGTTTCATGTTATGTCGTCACATGCTATGATATGTTTCATGATATGTTCTCACATGCTATGATATGTTATATGTTATGTCCTCACATGCTATGATACGTTTCATGATATGTTCTCACATGCTATGATATGGTTATGTCATGTTTTCACATGCTATGAGATGTTTTATGTGTATGTATGATTTATAGTTTTATGAGTAGGAAAGGAACTTACTAAGCCTTAAGGCTTATAGTTTTTATGTTTCCTTGTACTGCAGAGAAAGGCAAGGAATGGATGAACTAAGGGGAGCAGCAGGAAAGGCAGGGAGTGTGTGTGGGAGTGGCATGGTGGATAGATCTAATTTAGTTTTAAAACTTTATTTGGTTGAATTGTGCATGTGTGCTAAAGTTTGGACCTTATGTTTATGATGATAACTTGAACTAATATGATATGCATTTATGATGTCTTATTTCATGTCAGTAGATTTATAAGATCATGATTCATGTTCAAGTAGAAAATATAGATTAAGTTATGCATGAATATTAGTATGATTTATGGTTCACATGCCACGTTAAAAAAAAAAAGAGATGCATATGATAAATATCTTTCGCTGCCATGAGATCATATGCACATGTATGTTAGGTAGGTGTAAGTAACCCCGTCCCTTAGGGTAGCCTTAGCGCCCCCGGAAGGGGCGGGCGTTGCAGTTTGGTATCAGAGTAGGTCTACCTTCCACTACACACACATCAAGCCTACATCCTGCAGCTCCAAGTAAGAATTTTTATGCTTAAATTTTTATGATGCTTATGCTTAAATCTATTCTTTCATAATAATTTGATAGTATGCATGTCTACTCCATTTTTATTATTATTTGATAAGTTACAGTTTTAGTTTAAGTATGCATGATGGTAGATTAGGAATAATAATAATAACTTATGCTAGCCTTGTTATTATTCATGAAGAGAAGCATGGCTAGAAGACGCAATACTAGAGCAGAGGAGACAGTACCTCCACCTGATCTGATGCATGTAGTCACTGAGCTCCAGCGTCAGGTTACAGAACAACAACAGATAATCACTGCTCTAATGAATCAGCAGGGGAATACTGCTACCCCACCTGGGAATCAGAACGCGATACCAGTCATACCGGTAGCTACACCAGTACCACCGGTACGTGTACCACCAGTAGGCCCAGCTCCAGTGGTTCGTCAAGAAGCACACTTGATTCAGTGGCAAAGATTGAAACCGGAGGTTTTCTCTGGCAACTGTGAACCATGGGATGCTCAAGCCTGGTTCAAGACGGTAGAAAGCATCGTGGAACTATTGGATTGGCCTGAGCACGAGAAGGTCAAGTGCGCATCATTCTGTCTTACGGGCGATGCAAGAATGTGGTGGGACCGAGTCAAAGCAAAAAGAAAAATAAATCAAATGAGATGGACAGACTTCGAGACAGAATTTTTTGAAGAATTCTTCCATATGAGGGTGACAAACAAGCACTATGACGAGTTCATCGAGTTTCGACAAGGCGATCTGTCAGTTAATGAAGCTGTTAAGAAATTCAACCGTTTAGCGCGCTTATGTCCAAAATTGGTTAGCACTGAAAGAGAAAGGGTCAGACTTATGCTGAAGATGCTCAGACCTGAGATAGCTCTGAATATGGCCGATGGAGTTAATAGACCGCAAACCGCCGAAGAATCAATCAGTAGTGCCCTGATCACCGAACACTATCAGAAGACGATGAACGATGGCAAGAGTCAAACTCATCCGGGAGGACAGAAATCTTAGAGCACCCGAACCAACTGGAAAGGAAATCACAGTGGCAAGAGGAAGCAATGGAATGATTCCAAGGGTGGTCCAGCAAGCAAGCAACTCATGTTTCCTCAGTGTACCACCTGCGGAAAGAAGCACCCGGGAATATGCCATATAGGCACAAATATGTGCTACGGGGTCGAACATATGTCCGGACAGCTTTCTACCCTGACTATAGCACAGACACTATTCGACGATATATTGGGGAAGCAAACCCGCGACCCATGCATCCAAAGGATCAAGCAAGAGGTCTTCGAAGGAAAGAATGATGGATTCCTATCGCTGATAGTGGAGTATTATACCTCAGGGATCGCTTATGTATTCCCGAGGATCCAGAGCTGCGAAAGAAGATACTAGAAGAAGCCCATGCAACGCCCTATGCAATGCATCCTGGATCCACCAAGATGTACCAAGACCTGAAAAAGAAATTCTTGTGGTTCGGTATGAAAAGAGATGTGGCTCAATATGTCAGTACCTGCTTGACCTGCCAAAGGGTTAAAGCAGAACACCAGAGACCTGGAGGAGTACTGCAGCCAATTCAAATTCCAGAATGGAAATGGGAGGACATTTCTATGGATTTCATCTCAGGACTGCCCAAAACAACGAACGACTATGATGCTATTTGGGTAATCGTAGACAGACTGAAGAAATCCGCTCACTTCCTAGCAATCAAGATGACTTACTCAATTGAGCAACTGACTCAAATATATGTCAAGGAAATTATTAGATTACATGGGATTCCTAAGACCATCATTTCTGACAGAGATGGTCGCTTTGTTTCACATTTCTGGGAATGTGTTCAGAAGGCTCTTGGCATGAAGCTATTGTTCAGTACTACCTTTCATCCTCAGACTAACGGACAGATGGACAGACGGAAAGGGTGAACCAAGTACTAGAAGACATGTTACGGGCTTGCACTTTAGACTTCAAGGGAAGCTGGTGCCGATATCTATGCTTAGCGGAATTCACCTACAACAATAGCTACCAGGCTACTATTGGAATGACACCTTACGAGGCTTTGTATGGGAGGAAATGCAGATCCCCTATATGCTGGTACGAAGGTGGTGAAAAGAAGGAAATGGGATTTTGAACAGATTTCATTGACAACACCACCCGTGCTATACAAAACATCCGACAAAGAATAGAAACTACTAAGAGACGCAGAAGAATTATGCAGATAAACGGCGTAGGCCGTTAGAATTCAACCCCGGAGATTCAGTATTTCTCAAGGTAGCTCCTATGAAAGGAGTGATGAGATTCGGAAAGAAGGGAAAGCTAAGTCCGCGCTACGTGGGACCATATCCGATTTTGAAAAGAGTCGGCAAGGTAGCTTACGAGATAGAGCTGCCTCAAGAAATGTCGGCAATCCATAATGCATTCCACGTTTCAATGCTCAAGAAATGTATACCTAGCACAGACCAAGTGACCGAGCCACAGACAGTGCAAGTTCAAGAGGACTTGAGTTACGAAAGCTGACCCGTTCAAATATTGGATCGGGATGTCAAAAGATTAAGGAATAAAGAGGTGGCCCTAGTAAAAGTCTTGTGGCAAAATCAGCGATTCGAAGAGGCAACCTGGGAACGTGAAGATGATATGAAACGAAAATACCCGGAGCTATTTTAAGTTCGAGGATGAACTTTTATGAGGTATGGGGGACTGTAACACCCATAGGATATCTAGCAAGTTTATATATTTTTACCATGGTTAAAAAAATAGGCCTTATGTGGAAATTTGCAAAAAAATAATAAAATAGAACCAAAAAGAGATGACCAAGGTTTGAACCTTGGACCTCTTACTAGATACATGTATGTGATAACCAATGAATCAAGAGAATATATTGTTAGGAAGAGAAGGGACAATATAGTTAAGAGTAAGAGAAGGTTTCGTATAAGGACGGGGGGAATTAAGCTCACATAAGATGTTTGGTTAAATGTCAAGTAAGTGCAAGTACAAGAAATTAATAGTTAAAAGAAAGTATTTTACTTTAGAAAGTCATGTATCGGACACAAGGTCCATGGGTGGGCTCCTAGATCACCCCTAGGCCCCTATATCGCCTAGTAGTACCTTGATAGGTTCGGGATTAGCTACCTCAGATCTTATTAAGGATGCACGTAAAAAGGTACAATGCCGAGCCCAAAGCAAGATGATTATTATTTTCACTAATTATGTACTATAATGTTTTCAAATTTCATGGTTTGTTTTAGTGTAAGCTTCCCAAGTTGAGAATTTAAGTTATAATGTGTAGCCTTGATGAACTCTATAATATGCCAAGATTCCTGTGTTCCTTACATTACTAGCAAGGTTTTTAAGTTGATGGTTTGCATGATAAACTGGTTTAAAAATACATGTCATGTACATGCATGAATTCACACAGCCGTGCACCTCCTGCTCTTGGCCAAGGTGACACGACCGTGTGGTTTCACACGGTCGTGCTAGAGTGGGGTGTGTGATCCCCACACGGCCGTGACACAACCATGTGGAGTCACACAACCCTGAACTTTCTTCTCTCGGCCAAGTTGACATGGCTGTGAAAATTTCCACGGTCGTGCCATGCTCCCTCTTTGGAGGACCTACACGGTCGTGTGGTATACACGGTCGTGCCCCAACCTAGTCCCTGGAAGGGGTTACACGGTCATGTGCTACACATGGCCATGCAAGGCTTAGCCTCTGGAAATGTCACACGGATGTGTGACACACACGGCCATGTGATGGGTCTTGCTTCAAAGGTGTCACGACCGTGTGTCCTTTACATGGTCGTGCCCTGTACTTGCAGGGAAGGCCTTACACAGCCGTGTGGCACACACGGTCGTGCCCAACTTTGGGCCTGGTAGGCTATACGGTAGGTCATCTCCACACGGCCATGTCTCAGTTCCCCATGGGTAAGTCTACACGGTTGGTTAGGGCTACATGGCTTAGGTCTCTAGCAGATCTAGATTTTATCTCAGCTCTGCTTCCCTTCAAAACATGACTTAGCAATTGTAACAAGTTCAGAGTATATCTTTGAACCGAGCAGTGTGCATATAATGAAGTCTTTAGAAGGTATGAAAAGTGTAATGCCCGTGACTTAGGTTGGAGTGAAAGAAGTAGAGTGGGCGTTACAAATATTATCACCATATCTTCGATGATGATAAAATCTGTAAACTACAAGTTTCATCCACTGGAAGGTACCTTCAAAGCACTTCAAGGCACCTTCAAAGCAAGCTCACGGTGTCTTCCACTGCTTGAAGGTGCCTCTAACTGCTGGTTTGACATAGAAATCTTCCGAAGGCCATAATTTTTGACTCTGAACTCAGAATCAAGCTTTGTCAGTTGCTACGCGTGCAGAATTTGAAGGTCAAGATTTTTCTCTACAACATAGAGTTAGAAAAATATATTCATGAATATTTTATAAAGATTTATAAGTTAGATCCTATCTTCTCGAGAATAGAATATAGTCAGGGTCTCAATTTATATTTTCAAAATGGACCTAAATTGGACCGACGCCTACTGTCCCCTCAATCAGGACGCATCCTCACCGAGTCACTCTCCTCCAATGAGTTACCTTTACTTATCAGTTTGCCAATTGTCTGGTCTGCAGACCCAACTTAACTTCTTGTCAGATATCTGGTTGGCCCATCGACCTATCTGGACTTCGCACCAACTATCATGTCGGCCCGTTGACCTAGCTAGATTTCACACAAGCTATTCGGTCGACCTGTTGACCTAGCTGAACTTCACATCGACTATCCGGTCGACCTTTTGACTTAGCCGGACTTCTCGCCAGATATCCGGTCGGCTCGTCGACCTATCCGGACTTCTGGCTAGATATTCGGTCAGTCCGTTGACCTAACTGGACTTTTTGTCAGATATCTGGTTGTCCTGTTGACATATCTGGACTTCTTGCCAAATATCCGACCCTTTGGATCCGTCAATTCTTGTACACTCGGTAAAACCATTAGACAAACACTACATCTAACTTTAACCTATTTATCATACATCAAAACTAGATTATTAGTCTAACCTGCCCCAACAATCTCCCCTTTTTTGATGTAATGACAACTTAGGTTAAAGTTCGAAAAACAAATACAACTAAGCATTCAAATAAGCATTAAGCATGAAATGTTTAAAGTGAGTTGATTTTCTAACCTAACCCACTATCCTCCCCCTTTGCCATACGTCAAAAAGAATGCACAAAGCATAATTAAATAAATAAAAGTTTAGCATGTAGGATTTTGCAAACTTTGTTCTTCAAGCAAGTTTCAAACAATTATGTCATGTATTTCAAGGATTTTTGAAGCAAGGTTTAAAAAACCAACTACTTTTGCATGCAATTTTTCAAATAAAACTTTACAAAGGTAAAAACTCATGTTCATTTAAATAATAGTTCTAACTTTGAAAAGTGATTTTTTTTCAAATAATTTTTAAATGTTAAAATAAAAAAATATTTTGCAAAGATAATTGCAATGAAAATTTTTTCTAAAATTTTCAAAGTAATTTTAAAGAAGAATTTTCTAAGAAAAATTTTCAAAGTACTTTTAACGAAATAACTTTTTAAGATGAACTTTCAAAGTACTTTTCAAAGAAAGGATTATCAAAGAAATATTTTCAAAATAATTTAAAGAAAAATTCATAGTAAGACAAACTGTAACGACCCGACTCCTGGGTACTAAGCTGTGAGCCGGATCGCTACCCTAACTACTGAAACTACTGTGTACTGTGCGGAAGCTGGGTAAAATAAAATTTTACTAAACTATTGTAGTTGCCTCTGTTAACTCTGTGAGAGTGAGATTTCATATCCAACTACCTTCTAGATATTCATAGCTATACTGGGGAGGTAAAACTGGAGCTTTGGATCGATCCGTGGAACGATCCACTGGCGCCCACGCGAACACTGGCTGGATCGGTCTGTCGACCGATCCAGCTGCTCACTGATCGGTCGGTGAGACCGATCAGTGGCTCACTGATCGGTCGGCCGACCGATCAGTGACTGCTGAATGCGTCCCGAACTCTCTGCTCGCGGAGGGATCGATCGGCTGACCGATCCTGGGGGATACAGTAAGCTACTGTATCCATCTGGATCGGTCGGCTGACCGATCCAGGAGAAGGAATGGCACTAGATCGGTCTGCTGACCGATCCAGGTTCTGATAATCTGAAACGAAATCAGAATTCCTGATTTCCAGCACTGATTCGTGCCAAAACCTCACACTACCACTATCTAATGCATAATAAACATTCTAGCAACATGTAGTAACAATTCTAAACTTAAGCTAAAGCAAGGTTTACTGGTTCACGGCATTTTAACAACTTAAAGTGCATGAAGGTATGAATTTCTAAAAGTTCTAATTGCTTAAAACATGAAACTAAACCAAATACTGAAAAGTGCTAAGGTAAATGCTAAATCCGCAGAGGGTCTTTTATTCCAGTTCTTTCCACACACATCCTCATCTGCATTGACCTCCAGCCTCCACTGCTAATCCATTTTCCTTTTTACCGGTATCTGCAGTATAAGAAAAGTAGCATCTGTAAGCTAAGAAGCTTAGTAAGAAAACCATCTATCTCACAAAAACATGCAACGATGCGATTATGTTTTTAAAACATGCTGTTTGAAAACTGAACTGAGCATGGCAACATGGCATGACATACAAACATGTACTGAACTGATCATGGCATACAAACAAGCGGAGCATAGCATATTGTATCTAAAACTAAGCATGAATACTGAACTAGTCATGCATATATCTAAATCTGTACATGAACTCAAATCATATAAACGGAACCTGAACTGAACTGAAAGCTAAATTAGTGTTCTCATCACTGGTTACAAATTTGAAAACTATACATATAATAGATGAAAATACTAAACATGCTGCTGGGGCCCTGGCAACTGTACTTACTGTGCGCGCATCCCTACGAGACCCGGGGTTGCAAGTTCCGAATCTAGCAGGGTTACTAGGTTATATGAACCTAGGGACGACTGTGGGAGTCCAGCCCATGGATATCTGATCCAAATACAGTGCCAACTGACTAAAAGTAAAATACTGAATACTGTTTTATTTTACTTTGCTGTTCTAGGTTATCTGAACCTAGAGCTAGGTTATCTGAACCTAGAGGCTACTGTGGGAGCCCACCCAATGGATATCTGATCCATATAGCTGTAATAACTGATAATAAGCTGAATAAAATGTTTCTAATACATTTTACATGCTGTTAGAACGCCTACTGGTGCATCCTTCTGAACTGGGCATTCTACCGAATACTTGGTGTGCACTACAAGCACACCCTAAAACTGAAAACTGTAGAACTACTGAACTAACGCCCAAACTAACAAGCGAGAGCAATTATACTGCAGGTGAGGGGTTTCTTATTTCCTGTTCGTAATTTCTTACGATTCTATTCGCTAGGATTCCGGTGGAGATGATCTTCTCGACGATCCGCTCGCGTCTTCGCGTTCCTCTCGCGGAGAAGAACCTTTTTCGTGTTGGAGTCGTCGCCGGAAGATGTTCCCTTGACCCTTGGCTTGGTGTGCCGTGCGTGAGGAAGAGGGGAAGAAGGAAGAAGCGGCGGTGGTGTTGGGAGGGTTTCGGTGGAGAAGGATGTGCCGAACCAAATTAATATAACCCAACCCCAACTTAAGTTTATATTTATATTAAGTGGGTAACTAGGCCCAACTCAAATATAAATATAAATGTTTCCCTTCTCTTTCAGCACGGCCCTGCTGGGTTCAACTAGTTACTAGCATTATCCCTTAAACCATAGGTCTCGGGTTTGATTCCCGCCTAAGCTATTTTGCGACTTATTTGTTTTTGCTACTTCCGGTACTCCAAAAATTATGTAAAAATATCCTAAAAATCTAGAGAAATCATAGGATATTTCTAAAATAAATTCGGGAATTTTTCGGGCTTTACAATCCCCATAGACTTAAAATAGATATCGGTGAAAAGGTCTCCTCATAATCGATTCCCTCTTTCTGAGTGTACTTTTGCAACAAGCCTTGCTTTGTAGGTTTCTTCCTTCTCGCTCGGTCTATTATCTGAATAGGCCGACTGTCATAGCTGAGATCATCACGGACCTGTACCAACTGGGGCTCAATCACCTAGGTGGCGTCTGGAATATGCTTCTTCAGCATGGAGACATGAAATACGTTGTGGACAGCTGACATCTCCTGAGGTAGCTCTAGCTCATATGCTACCTTGCCCACTCTCTTCGTGATAAGGTATGGTCCCACATATCTGGGAGCTAGCTTGCCCTTCTTCCCAAAACGCATGACTCCCTTCATGGGAGCTACTCTGAGGAAAACTGTATCCCCAACTGAAAACTCTAGGGGTCTGCGTCGTGTATCAGCATAGCTCTTCTGACGGCTCTGTGTTGTCTCTATCCTCTGGCGAATCTGCTGTATGGCTGCTGTGGTATCTGCTACTAGATCTGTCTGAAGCTCTAGTTCACCACTCTCATACCAGCAGATTGGTGATCTGCACCTCCGCCCATAGAGTGCCTCATAAGGTGCCATGCCGATAGTGGCCTGATAACTGTTGTTGTATGCAAATTCTGCTAGACTCAGATATTTGCACCAACTTCCCTTGAAATCTAGGGCACAAGCCCGGAGCATATCTTCGAGTACCTGATTTACTCGCTCAGTCGACCATCCGTCTGAGGATGGAAGGCTGTGCTGAATTTTAACTGGGTGCCCATAGCTGACTGTACACACTTCCAGAAGTGTGATGTAAATCTGTTGTCTCTGTCTGATATAATGGTTCGTGGGACTCCATGCAGCCTGACAATCTCCTTGAGATACAACTGAGCTAGCTGCTCCATGGAATAGGATATTCTGATAGCTAAGAAGTGGGCTGATTTAGTCAACCTGTCGACTATTACCCAGATGGCATCAAAACCATTCGTGGTTCTAGGTTATCCCACTATGAAGTCCATAGAGATATCCTCCCACTTCCATTCTGGAATTTGGATCGCAGAACTCCTCCCGGTCGCCGATGTTCCGCCTTAACCCTCCGACAGGTTAGGCAGGTGTTGACGTATCGGCGATATCACTTCATCCTGTGCCACCAAAATCGTTTCTTTAGATCCTGATACATTTTGGTGGAACCGGGATGCATCGCATAGGGTCCTGTGAGCCTCGTCTAGAATCTGTTTTCGTAGTTCCTCGATCTGGAACACAAAGTCTGTCACCACAATACACTACCCCATCGGACACTCTGAACTCTCCACTTTCTGATTCTGCTAACCCTTGCTTGATTTTATGGATTTCAGGATCCTGCTCCTGAGCTGTCTGGATATCATCAAGCAAGGTAGATGCTAAGGACATAGAGGAAAGCTGCCCGACTATAAGCTCGAGACTAAAAGCTGTAATCTCCTTCCTTAGGGGTGGCGACATAGCTGCTAAAGATAATAAGGTAGCACTGGACTTCCTGCTGAGTGCGTCTGCTACCTTATTAGCTTTCCCTGGATGGTAGAGGATATCTATGTCATAATCCTTGACCAGTTCTAACCATCTGCGCTGTCGCATATTCAGATCCTTCTGAGTAAAGAAATACTTCAGACTTTGATGATCTGTATACACTCTGCACTGAGCTCCGTACAAATAATGTCTCCAAATCTTGAGAGCGAACACCACTGCTGCAAGCTCAAGGTCGTGAGTAGGATAGTTCCTCTCATAATCCTTGAGTTGTCTGGAGGCGTAGGAGATCACCTTGCCCTGCTGCATCAGTACTGCTCCTAATCCCAATTTGGAGACGTCACTGTAGATATCTGTCTGTGTTTTTTGGTATAGCTAAAATAGGAGCACTGGTCAATCTCCATTTTAGTTCAATTCTCATGATCCTCCATCCTTTGAAATTTCTTGTTCTTTCCGGTGAGAGCCGGTGGGAGGCTATCTGGAGAAGTCCTCTGAATTTCTGTAGTAGCTGCTAATCCCGAGCTTCGATTTCACCTGGCGTTCCTAGGTCTCTTCCAGTTACTTACTTCTATCTTGCTGGGATCTACCATAACACCATCCTTGGAGATGATGTGACCAAGAAAGGCTACATGGTCTAGCCAAAATTCACATTTCGTGAATTTGGCGTCTGTTAATTCTTGAAGGACCCGCAAAACTATCTTCGGATGCTCTACATGGTCCTCCGAGTGCACGAATAGATAAGAATGTCATCGATGAACACGATGACAAACTTGTCTAAGTATTCTCTGAATACTCTGTTCATGAGGTCCATGAAAGTAGCTGGAGCATTTGTCACGCCGAAAGGCATGACTACGAACTCATAATGTCCGTATCTGGTCCTGAAAGCTGTTTTAGGTATATCACCTTTCTTGACTCTAACCTGGTGATATCCTGATCTAAGGTCAATTTTAGAGAACACTGTGGCTCCCTTTAGCTGATCAAACAGGTCA
Organism: Zingiber officinale; assembly: GCF_018446385.1. Lineage (NCBI taxonomy): Eukaryota > Viridiplantae > Streptophyta > Magnoliopsida > Zingiberales > Zingiberaceae > Zingiber > Zingiber officinale. The sequence goes on along the minus strand of NC_055987.1, from coordinate 83,307,448 downwards.
TCTATCCTGGGGAGAGGGTACCTGTTTTTAATTGTGACCTGGTTCAAGGCACGGTAGTCTATGCATAGGCGCATGCTTCCATCCTTCTTCTTCACGAACAACACAGGTGCTCCCCATGGTGAGTGACTAGGGCGTATGAAACCCTTGTCAAGAAACTCCTGTAATTGATCCTGAAGTTCCTTCAGTTCAGCTGGAGCCATGCGGTACGGTGCCTTGGAAATTGGATTTGTGCCGGGAATGAGCTCTATCTCAAATTCAATCTCCCTGTCTGGTGCTAAGCCTGGTAGCTCTTCAGGGAAGACTGCTGGGTAGTCACAAACGACTCGAACCTCTGATAGCTGTTGGTTCTTGTCCTGGCTGGTGTTGACTACATTTGCTAAAAATCCCATGCATCCTGAATCCAATAGCTGCTGTGCTTTCAATGCTGAGAGAAACTTCCTGGCTTTTCTCTTTGGTTTTCCTATGTACTCAAACTGTACTCCTTCTTCAGGTTGGAATATGACCTTTTGTTTACGGCACTCTATAGAAGCGCCGTATCTGATCAGAAAATCCATTCCAAAGATGACATCGTAGTCAGTCATTTCTAGCACTATCAGATCACCAAAAAGTTCTCTGTCTGCTATAATGACTGGCACTGCTCTGAGCCAGTGTGTAGATGCCATAATGTCTCCTGAGGGTAGTGTTGTCAGAAACTGACTATTGAGTAACTCTGGAGGTGTTGCTAATTTCTCGGCAAACGCCCTGGATACATAAGAGTGGGTTGCCCCAGTATCGAATAAGGCAGTTGCATTATGCTGTAAAATACTGATCTGACCTGTGACAACTGTCGAGGCATTTGCTACGTCCTCTCTGGTCAGTGAGAAAATCCTGGCATTTGTGTTAGCTGTGGGGGCTTCTAATCTGCCCTGACTGATCTGTGGACCATCTAAGGCAACATACATCTGATGTAGCTGCGCTGGCTGAGCTCCATACTGTATCGGCTGAGGCTGAGGAAGGCTGTTCTTGTTCGGGCACTGTTTAGCCATGTGCCCTTCCTGTCCACATTCAAAACAACCTCGCGTACCCTTGCGGCAAACTCCTGGATGATGTTTCCCACAAGTAGCACACTTGGGATGTCTGGAATGTTTTCCAGCTGGTCCTCCTTTTGGGTCACTGCTTGCCTTACGTTTCCCCTTCCAGTTGGAGCTATGTCCCTGTTGTTTCTGCTGAGTACCTGAGCCAGCTTGTCCCTTGGGCTCTGTGGAAACCTGCTTCTACTGGGTGATGCTGTGCTGATAGTGCTCGGTGATCAGAGCACTACTCACTAGCTCCTCTGTGGTTTGTGGCCTATGAACGCCACCAGCCACATTCATTGCGATCTCTGGTCTGAGCATCTTCAGCATCAACCGTACTCGCTCCTTCTCTGAGCTGACTAGTTCTGGACACAGACGGGCCAACCTGTTGAATTTCTTCACGGCCTCCTGAACTGATAGGTTGCCCTGACGAAACTCTGTAAACTCGTCATAGTGTCGGTTCGTGACTTGCATGTGAAAGAATTCCTCGAAGAATTCTTTCTCGAAGTTGGCCCATGTCATCTGATTTACTGGCCACTTCGATTTAATCCGCTCCCACCACATGCGTGCGTCTCCTGTTAAACAGAAGGAGGCACACTTCACCTTTTCGTGCTCTGGCCAGTCTAGAAGCTTCATCGTGCTTTCCAGTGTTTTAAACCATGCCTGAGCATTCCATGGTTCGCTAGTGCCTGAGAAGTTCTCGGGCTTAATTCTCTGCCACTGGATAAGGTAAGCTTCTCTCTTAGCCCCTGCTACTGGGGCTACTGGGACTGATACTGCAGGCTGAGCTGGTACAACCTCTGTGATTACTAGAGTCGTGAGGTTCGGTTCTGGAGTGACTGGGGGAGTAGTCTGCTGGTTAGCCTTTAAGGAGGCTATCTCCTGCTGCTGTTCAGCTAACTACTGCTGTAGCTGAGCCACTAGTGCTGTAAGGTCTGGGGGAGGCACTGAACTTCCTGCCTCATGCTGGGGCTCAGCCGCTGATGCTTTCTTAGCTAGACGTCCTCGTACCATTTTCTAAATAGCAGAGAACACATATATATAACTAGGCTATCATGTTATAGTTAACTACTGGTAACATGTTGAATACTATTACTGTAAACATGAATTAATTAACTACCAACATGAGAGCAAACATGAAGCACATATAACTGATATGAAAGCTGAAAACAAAACTGAGTGAGAGATGTTCTTACTTGGAAGCTGTAGGCACAATGCTGATGTGTGTGTAGGAAGTGAGGAATTCTGCTCTGATACCACTATGTAACGACCCGACTCCTGGGTACTAAGCTGTGAGCCGGATCGCTACCTTAACTACTGAAACTACTGTGTACTGTGCAGAAGCTGGGTAAAATAAAATTTTACTAAACTATTGTAGTTGCCTCTGTTAACTCTGAGAGAGTGAGATTTCATATCCAACTACCTTCTAGATATTCATAGCTATATTGGGGAGGTGAAACTGGAGCTTTGGATCGGTCCGTGGAACGATCCACTGGCGCCCACGCGAACACTGGCTGGATCGGTCTGTCGACCGATCCAGCTGCTCACTGATCGGTCGATGAGACCGATCAGTGGCTCACTGATCGGTCGGTGAGACCGATCAGTGGCTCACTGATCGGTCGGCCGACCGATCAGTGACTGCTGAATGCGTCCCGAACTCTCTGCTCGCGGAGGGATCGATCGGCTGACCGATCCAGGGAGATACAGTAGGCTACTGTATCCATCTGGATCGGTCGGCTGACCGATCCAGGAAGAGGAGTAGCACTGGATCGGTCTGCTGACCGATCCAGGTTCTGATAATCTGAAACGAAATCAGAATTCCTGATTTCCAGCACTGATTCGTGCCAAAACCTCACACTACCACTATCTAATGCATAATAAACATTCTAGCAACATGTAGTAACAATTCTAAACTTAAGCTAAAGCAAGGTTTACTGGTTCATGGCATTTTAACAACTTAAAGTGCATGAAGGTATGAATTTCTAAAAGTTCTAATTGCTTAAAACATGAAACTAAACCAAATACTGAAAAGTGCTAAGGTAAATGCTAAATCCGCAGAGGGTCTTTTATTCCAGTTCCTTCCACACACATCCTCATCTGCATTGACCTCCAGCCTCCACTGCTAATCCATTTTCCTTTTTACCGGTATCTGCAGTATAAGAAAAGTAGCATCTGTAAGCTAAGAAGCTTAGTAAGAAAACCATCTATCTCACAAAAACATGCAACGATGCGATTATGTTTTTAAAACATGCTGTTTGAAAACTGAACTGAGCATGGCAACATGGCATGGCATACAAACATGTACTGAACTGATCATGGCATACAAACAAGCGGAGCATAGCATACTGTATCTAAAACTAAGCATGAATACTGAACTAGTCATGCATATATCTAAATCTGTACATGAACTCAAATCATATAAACGGAACCTGAACTGAACTGAAAGCTAAATTAGTGTTCTCATCACTGGTTTCAAATTTGAAAACTATACATATAATAGATGAAAATACTAAACATGCTGCTGGGGCCCTGGCAACTGTACTTACTGTGCGCGCAACTCTACGAGACCCGGGGTTGCAAGTTCCGAATCTAGCAGGGTTACTAGGTTATATGAACCTAGGGACGACTGTGGGAGTCCAGCCCATGGATATCTGATCCAAATACAGTGCCAACTGACTAAAAGTAAAATACTGAATACTGTTTTATTTTACTTTGCTGTTCTAGGTTATCTGAACCTAGAGGCTACTGTGGGAGCCCACCCAATGGATATCTGATCCATATAGCTGTAATAACTGATAATAAGCTGAATAAAATGTTTCTAATACATTTTACATGCTGTTAGGACGCCTACTGGTGCATCCTTCTGAACTGGGCAATCTACCGAATACTTGGTGTGCACTACAAGCACACCCTAAAACTGAAAACTGTAGAACTACTGAACTAACGCCAAAACTAACAAGCGAGAGCAATTATACTGCAGGTGAGGGGTTTCTTACCTTCTGTTCGTAATTTCTTACGATTCTATTCGCTAGGATTCCGGTGGAGATGATCTTCTCGACGATCCGCTCGCGTCTTCGCGTTCCTCTCGCGGAGAAGAACCTTTTTCGTGTTGGAGTCGTCGCCGGAAGATGTTCCCTTGACCCTTAGCTTGGTGTGCCGTGCGTGAGGAAGAGGGGAAGAATGAAGAAGCGGAGATGGTGTTGGGAGGGTTTCGGTGGAGAAGGATGTGCCGAACCAAAATAATATAACCCAACCCCAACTTAAGTTTATATTTATATTAAGTGGGTAACTAGGCCCAACTCAAATATAAATATAAATGTTTCCCTTCTCTTTCAGTACGGCCCTGCTGGGTTCAACTGGTTACTAGCATTATCCCTTAAACCATAGGTCTCGGGTTCGATTCCCGCCTAAGCTATTTTGCGACTTATTTGTTTTTGCTACTTCCGGTACTCCAAAAATTATGTAAAAATATCCTAAAAATCTAGAGAAATCATAGGATATTTCTAAAATAAATTCGGAAATTTTTCGGGCTTTACACAAACAGTTTCACAAATGTTTAGGTAAACATTTCCCAAAAAATAATTTTTCAAAATATTCTAAAAATCCTTTTTTAAAACTTTCTAAGTAAATATTTCAAAAGTTTGAAAGTACATTTGAAGAAAATTCTTCTCAAAAAGGTTGTCAAAATAATTTTAAGAAAGAAAGAAAAGGTAACTTAATTAGTGCCCTTAAGGTAATAATTAACTTTCTTACTCTTAAGTTAAAACTCTCCCTTAATTTAACACTCCCCCTTAATTTGATACTCTCCCTTGATTTAAAACTCTCTCTTAATTTGTACTAGGGTTTGAGTATGCTAAATTTCAAGGCCTTAGCACATTCTGATTATCTTTGTTAAGTATAAAAAGTTCTACCTAAGTGTTTAGGAAATTTAGTGTTAGTAACACATATATTCAACGAGTATATTGTTTTCATTAGTATTTCTACAAACTTATTATAATTATTCATTTATGTTTGATTAATAAGATTATTTAAATTAATCATCAAAGATTAACCTTGGATGTAATTAATTAGGTTTCCAGTTAAATGCAATAATTTGTTATTAACTCAGTAATAGTCTATTGATTAACTCTTAATTCACTTATCAGCTTAAATTTGATATTAATTGATTGATAAATGAGAGTATTAGTTTTCAGTGTCTAAGTTTTAAATAATTTTCTAAAAGATTTTTAAAATAATTTTTAAAGGATTTTTTAAAAGAATTTTTAAAATGATTTAAAAATAATTTTTAAAAGGATTTTCAAAATAATTTTTTAAAATGAATTTTTAAAATAATTTTAAAAAGGATTTTAAAAATGATTTTAAATTGATTTTTTAAAATAATTTCAATATGATTTTTAAATATTTTTCAAAATGATTTTAAAATAATTTTCAAAAGATTTTTACAATAATTTTTAAAGGGGGTTTTAAAATAAATTTTAAAATAATTTTAAAACAATTTTAAAAATATTTCTAATATAATTTTAAAAAGATTTTTAAAATAAGTTTTAAAATAATTTTTTAAAGGATTTTTAAAATAATTTATTTTAAAATATATTTAAAAGATTTTTTTTTTAAATTCTAACTTAAATAGTCCAAAATTAATCATGTATTAAATTTGATTAATTAATGTCTTGAATCATTAATTAATTATGGATTATTTAGTTATTTTGAATTTAGAAATAAAATTTTAGATTGAGTTATATTTAAGTAAAGCCTAAGAGTTTTTTTTCATATTGACTGATCTTTTAATTTTAGAGTAATAGATCAGATGTTAATGTATTAAGTTAATAATGAGTTAATATATAAATTTTTGATTAACTTATTAATTAGGGTTAATTATAGTTTAATATAATTTAATTTTAATTTTAATTTATAAATAAGTTACAATTATTTTTGGATTAATAGTAAATAATGAATTAATTATTGAAAGTAATTAAGTTGAGTAACTTACAATAGTAATTAAGTTTTATTAATTGATCAGAATGATTAAAATTCATATTATTGAAAGAATTATTAAATTATGACTAACTAATTAAAATTTGAGATAATTGATTATTAGTTAACTTAATTCAGATAAGTTAATAGATTTTGAATTAACTAAGATGAATAATTATTGAATTTCAAATATAATTTATGTTTGAATTTAAATAAATATTTTTCTAAATATTAAAATGAGTTTTAATGAATTTTAAAAGAATTTTTAAAATAATTTGTATAATTTTTTTTAAAAATAGTTTTAAAAGGATATTTAAAATAATTTTTAACTGATTTTAAATATTTTAAAATAATTTTCAAAATATTTTTAAAAAAACTTAAAATAATTTTGAAAATTGTAAAAAAATATTTTAAAATAGTTTTTAGAATAATTTAAAAGATTTTAAAAATAATTTTGAAAATATTTAAAATAAATTTTAAAATAATTTTTCAAAGATTTTAAAAATAATTTTTAAAAGATTTTAAAAATAACTTTTAAAAGATTTTTAAAATAATTTTTAAAAGATTTTATAAATAATTTTTTAAAATGTTTTTTAAAATAAAATTTTAAAATGATTTTTAAAAGATATTTTTAAAGAATTCTTAAAATATTTTTAAAATATGTTATAAAAAAAATTAATTGTTTAAAAGTATTTTTAAAAATTTTTTAAAAAAAATTAAAAGTATTTTTAAAATATTTTTTAAAAATATTTTTAAAATAATTTTTTTTAAAAATATTCAATAATAATTTTTATTTTTTTTATAAAAAATAATTTCTATATGATACGTTAATTACATTATGTTTAATTCAATTTTGATTTTGGTGTTAAATTATTATTAATATTTAATTTTATTTAATTTAAATTTGATTTAATGTAAATTTGATTTGATTTAATTTTTATTTGATTTGATTGAAATTTGATTTAATTTATTTTAAATTATATTAATATTAATTTATGATTCTTAGTCATGTCACCCGATCTATGTTTTAAATCAAGTTATCCTATAATTTTGTGAGATGAGTTTATGTTGAATTTTAGGGTTGGGTTTAACATTGTGTTTTATTCAAGTTTAGCTTTGGGTTCAACAAATAAACATTTCTTCAGATAAACTTCTGATGTATGGTGAGTCACATAGACATCATTAGATTAACCATGCATTCGAGGTTTTCCAAATAGTCCTTATCTATTAAACTTAATAACAGAACTCTGGTCTAACCAGTTAGGATTCGTAAGGGTAGCTTCAGTTAGTTCCACTAAGCCAAATGCACCAGGTCAAAGTCATATCTTCCTAGACATGCATAGACAGAGTTTCCCTAACCTACTATCATCCAAAACTTCATCAGTATCGTTGATCAAGTTAAACTTTTGCCCCTTTTTAACTAATCCTAATTACCCAGTCGGGTAAATTATTATTTTGGAGGTGCCAACTAGTTTGGTATCTCCCCCTAAATTATAATACTTTTGTTTTATTTAATTAAGGTTAATCAAATTTTTAGTTAAGGTTTAATTAAATTTAATGTAAGGTTAAGTTTTTAATTTTGAATTAATTAAGTTGGTTAAATTATCTTTCCTTAAAAGATTATCTTTAGTATTTAACTTTTTATTAATATTGAATTTTGAATTTTTTAAACTGGTTAAGTTGTAAAATACGGTGCTAAAATAATAATTAAATAATAAGATTATTTGACAAATAATTTTATTATATTTTTTAGAAATTTTCTAGGATTTAAACGGAGTTCATATAAGCCGTTTAAGAGGATAAAGCTATCCAGCGTAGAGGAAGCCTGCTTGGAATACCCAATTAAGTGGGAATTGATTGAGGAATGAAGTTAGGGTTTGATTAATTTACCCTAAGTTTCTAATCCTAATTATTTTATAATTCCTGATTCCTTCTCCCGAACCCCACTCCTCTTCTCCCCTTGCCTCGATCGCGAGCCTCTCCCCCTTCATCGTCGCCTACTGGCCGCCGCTGCCGCCGCCGGTGTGGAGCTGCTCACCTCTCCTCTTCCTCTCCCTGCTCGACACCGATACCAATCCCTACCTGATCCTGACCTTCTCATCTTCTCTGCCCAGTTCCTCTTCGTCATTGTGCCCTAGCCTCTGCCCAATGCCATCGCCGCCCGATGCTGCGCGGCGAGTCTTCGCTCGATGTCGCGCGTCTCCTCCTGATGCCACGCCGTGCGTCTCAGCCCGATGTCGACCGCGCGTCTCCACCCAAGTGCCGCTAATGATCCATTTCTCCATCTCCCTATTTCCCTCGCATCCATCGCCGCCATTGGATCATCTTCCCGAGCCCTAGAGTCGAGCTGATTTCGTCCGGTTTTCCTTCGCTGCTTGAGGTGGGTTCTGTCATCAAGGTAGGTTGAGGTATGGCGAGCACCACTATTTCCATTTTTCTTCTGATCGTTGGTCATGGCACTCATTCGATCTGTATATGGACTGTAGAACCCATTTGTAGCTCTATCTCTAGTTCCAACAACAGTTCCATTGATCACCCTTTCCGGCAGTTAGGTCTTCGGCTGTGAAATAACAGGGGAGCAACCATATGAAGGTAAGATGTTTATAGAATTGGAGAAGGGGTTGTCAACATGGGATTGGGTGTAATGCTTAGATGACTGTGATGATTGTTATGTAGGGTGTTGGATTTGGAAATCAACAACTCCATCTTGCTCCGGCCGCGATCTTCGGTAGCGAGCACTTCTCCGGTTGTGAATTAACAAAGAGGTCTCCAATTCAGGCGAGTTGATGAAACTAAATTATGTTTATCCTTAATCAAATGTGATTATAGCATGTTTAATCTAAGGTAGTTGTGATGTTATGGATGAGTAACTAGTTGTGTTGGTTGGATTATCAGATGTGGTAGTTAGAAATTGATTATGTGGAAGAATTATGCATGTTCGATTCATGATGCTTAGTTGTTGATGGAATTAAATTGGACTGGATAAGTTGGATAGTTCATGCCTTTCTTGGATTAAATTGAAGTATGTGAAGAAAGAGTTTGAATCGGTTTAGGTTGGTTGATAGTTGACACATTGATTGTAGATCTTTAGTTTTATGTCGTATTCTGTATTTGTAGGATTCGAGTAGGATGTGGTCTTCTGGATTTGTTGAAGATGGTTGACACGATCTACAGTTAAAGGCAGGTACTTCTTGCTTTATCTCTTTAGTATTTTGACCCTAGTGCATGAGCTTTATATTCAGATAGATACTGTGTTTATCTTGACCACTCTTATTTTTCCTGCATTTGATACTTCCACTCAATTTTTGAGCTACTCGTTTCTATGTTGATACAATCTCTCATTGTTATCTATGATATTTAGCAGATACCAGACACCAGATACTAGATACTAGTTATTGGATTTATAGATATCGGACACCATGCTTACTTGCTTTGACTGCTATTTATACATGTTTCTTATTGAGCATGCTGGCTTTATGTAGCATACTTGATTCTTTGTTTATATATATATATATAATGACTGTTGCATTGTACACATCATGTCATTGCATGCATACCGGCGACCATGTCTCCCTTGTGGTTGAGAGGGTCGTTGGCTAGGGCTGCACGCTCGACCAGTCATGGGTAGTGGCGGCTAGAGCATGCCTCTTGTCCTATCGTGTCGCACTTGGCCACTCATGGGTAGCGGCGGCTGGAGTTGTGAGCAGCAGGGGCCCTATTGCTATGTAGCTAGATAGCTACTATGCAAACTGTCCACTCGGTCACTTGAGAGTAGTGACGGCTGGAGTGTCGTACAGTTGTCATTGATCTGACCTCTCGACTATACAGGGGTCGTGGTGCAGAGAGGTGGGCGGGGTGACCATCCATGCATACACTCTTGTTATTATACTTATGCTGTTGTTGCTTACTTATGCTGTTGTTGCTTATTTATGTTGCTGTTGCTTACTTATGCTGTTATGCTGACATAGGTTGAGATATATACCTGTGATATGTGTTTAGACACTGGCTTACCTATGGTTATTATGTATATACTGTTGGACCCCGTGGTTGTTTTGGTGTGACCAACCAAGTTTAGGTTAGGTCCTGTTTGTCTGATCCCTGTGTCTAAGTGTACAGGAACTTATGAGCACAGGAAGTCGAGCGGAAGACGCAGCTAGCGAGAAGGATGGCACAGGAAGAGAGCCGACGGGCTCAGTGCGTCCGAAGGACGAGAAAGCTGCAGAAGAGTACACCGGTGGGCGTGAAGAACATGCGCGACGTTCGAGGGATGTAAAGCCGGGACGGAAGACTGCTCGAGGAGAAGGCCGGGAACTGGGTTCGGGTGAGCCCTATTCCGGATGGTCGAAATCACCTAAGCAAGCCGAACCAGAGCAAGTCGACCGGGAAGTTGACTTAACAAGTGTTCGGTTGACCGAACCCACTGATCGATCGACCGAACCCCTTTCATCAGTAGCTAGCCATTGGAGACACATCAGCAGCCATGTCAGCAACCAATGGCTGATCGGTCGACCGAACCCTCTGATCGGTCGATCGAACCGGAGATAAACCACAAGACATAGTCGAGCGTACTGATCGGGGTAGCTCAGAGAGATCGTTGGCTGATCGGTCGACCGAACACAAGGATCGGTCGACCAAACCCAAGCTCGATCCAGAGAGACTACACCTGGACGGAAGGCTGGGCAGGTATAGCAGGTTCAGTCGACTGAACCTGGGGATCGGTCGATCGATCCTTCTCAAGTCAAAACCTGATCCCGAAAATCCGGTTATCTGATAAGTCTTGGAACCCCTATATAAAGGGGTCTCAAGTAGCTATTCAAGAACAATGAAAAAAGCAATCAACTTTCTGTGTTTTATTTTCCAAGCAATAGTTCTGTGCTCTCAAAGTGTAAAAGGCATCTCCGCTTTTAGAGAAGGAGACGTTTCTAGTGCGCTTTCAAACTGCCTTGGATTAACAACCATCTTGGTTGTAACCAAGTAAAAACACTAAGTCTGGTTTTCTCTGTTCATTCTTTTTAATTCTATTTAATTTCATAACTATTGTTTTATTTGAGTTGAAAGTTCGAGGAGGGTATAATTTGTGATTGCAGGCAATTCACCCCCCTCTTGTCGGTCCTCGCTGCACCAACAAGTGGTATCAGAGCCCAATAGCCTCAGAAGGACTAACCGCCGTCTAAAGTATAAAGATCAGAACAATGGCCGGCGCGAACATTCATCCGCCGAAGTTCGACGGAGATTTCGCTACATGGAAGCGAAAAATGGAGTTATTATTTAAAACGGATTTTGACATTCTTATTACAATGAAATATGGTTTTGCAGCTCCAAAAGACAAAGAAGAAAACCAATGGACGAAGAAGGAGCAGGCTGATTTCGTCGCTAACGGAAAGGCTAAGTTCCACTTGCTCAGCGTTCTTCCGCCCCAGGAGGTAAATCGGATCGGAAGCTACAACTCCGCAAAAGACCTCTGGGATAAATTCCTGAAGCTCCACGAGAGTACCTCGGAAGTAAAGCTAGCGAGGTGCGACATCCTTCGGACACAACTAACGAACCTTCGGATGAACAATGGCGAGAAGGTAGTACAACTCCAAGCAAGGATTAAGGAGCTAATAACTCAACTAATCAATCTTGGAGAAGAAGTAACGAATCGGGATTCCATCCGATACGCGCTCAACACCTTCCCCAGAACTCCAGACTGGGCGTCCTTAGTAGATGCATATTACATCTCTAAGGACTTTGAGGTAAGCAGCTTAGAAAACTTATTTTCTACCTTCGAACTTCACGAGTCTCGAGTTGCAGAGAAACCAGTAGAGAAGTCGAACCTCAACATTGCCCTACAAGCCAAAAAGGACGATCTCGACTCCAAAGCATTGATCGACGAAACCGAAGCGACGCTACTGGTAAGATGTTTTAATAAATGTCTTAAATCTAATAAATTTAAATCACAGTCGAGGAAGCATCAACGTAACAAAAGGACGGTACGATGCTACAACTGCAACGAGGAAGGGCACATCAAGGATGACTACCCCAAACTGAAGAAAAAGAACAAAGAAAAGCTTCAAAAATCGACGTCCTCTACACGCAAGAGCCTGAAGGCCACATGGGATGATTCTTCATCCTCCGAATCAGAAGCCGAAGCTTTCTGGGGACTAGCACTGGTGGCCAATCATCTCTTTGAAGGTGACTCGGACTCAGAGATGAGCATTGATCAAGGGGGAGAATCAGAAGAAGAAAGCTACGATGAAGGAGGAGCATCACCAAGTGAAGTACTTACTAAAGACTTAGTCAAATCAGAAAAAGAAATTGTCAATTTAAAAACAATGTTAGAAAATGTGAATTTAGAAAATGAGAAATTAAATTTGGAACTTGATAAATTGAAAACTGAAAATGCATGCTTAAGACCAAATCGATTTCAAAAATAAAAAATTAAGGTCTACGGAAAATTAAATTGGTATATAAGAAAACATCAGGGTCAACTTAGAAAAATACCAAAAGTGTATGTACCCCCTAAGTTTTTAACCAACCCTGTAGGAAGGAACTTTTACTGGGTTCCAAAATCTTTGCTAGAGTAAAACTTAATGAGTTAGAACTTACAGCGAGTAAATTAAAAAATAAATTTCTTTATGAAGCTTTGTCTAAGGAAGTGGTTGTTGCTCCAATAACCAAGAAGGCCAAGTGCCTCGCCACGACCTGGAAGCCGAAATATCGAAATAAAATGTTTAATTAACTTTCTGATAAAAGCGTTAAAATTAGAATAAAATAATGCTTTAAAAGGTTACTTAAATATTTTTTATCATTTTTAAATGCTGCACATGAATTTTGAAAAATTCTCAAATAGTATTTATATCTAAGTTTAAATCTATTATGAAATTAGAAATTATTTTATTTACACTTAAAAAATCTTTTTTGCTAAAAGGTCTTCTAGAGTTAGAAAGTTTTTGGTTTAAGTTGAATTTTTTTTAAGGTTAGAAATTTGTGGAAATTGTCTTAACCTTAAATTGTTTACTTTGCAAGATTTTCAAATGACTTAGAAAATTGTTTTCCCCTGTTTTTGTTGTGATCAAAGGGGGAGAGTTTAGTAATAAGTTTAGGGAGGTTTAGGGGGAGTTAGAAAAAATTAAATTTTTAGTATTTTTCCCTTCTAACTAATGTTGCAAATTCTATCATTTATGTGCTTAAAATGTTAGTTTAGTAATTTTCTTAAAATTACTATTTGTTTGTTATTACCCTAACTTAAACTTGGGTTGATGCACATCAAAAAAGGGGAGATTGTTAGACCCCGTGGTTGCTTTGGTGTGATCAACCAAGTTTATGTTAGGTCTTGTTTGTCTGATCCCTGTGTCTAAGTGTGTAGGAACTTAGGAGCGTAGAAAGTCGAGCAGAAGACGCAGCTAGCGAGAAGGATGGCACGGGAAGAGAGCCGACGGGCTCGGTGCGTCCGTAGGACGAGAAAGCTGCGAAAGAGTACACCAGTGGGCATGAAGAACGTGCGCGGCATTCGATGGACGTAAAGCCGGGACGGAAGACTGCTCGAGGAGAAGGTCGGGAACTGGATTCGGGTGAGCCCTATTCCGGATGGCCAAAATCACCCAAGCAAGCCGAACTAGAGCAAGTCAACCGGGAAGTTGACTTGACAAGTGTTCGGTTGACCAAACCCACTGATCGGTCGACCGAACCCCTTTCATCAGCAGCCAGCTATTGGAGACACATCAGCAGCCACGTCAGCAACCAATGGCTGATCGGTCGACCGAACCCTCTGATCGGTCGACCGAATTGGAGATAAACCACAAGACTTAGTCGAGCGTATTGATCGGGCCAGCTTAGAGAGATCATTGGCTGATCGGTCGACCGAACACAAGGATCGGTTGACCAAACCCAAGCTCGATCCAGAGAGACTGCACCTGGACGGAAGGTTGGGCAGGTACAACAGGTTCGGTCGACCGGACCTGGGGATCGGTCGACTGATCCTTCTTGAGTCAAAACCTAATCCCGAAAATCAGGTTATTTGATAAGACTTGGAACCCCTATATAAAGGGGTTTCGAGTAGCTGTTCAAGAACAACGAAAAAAGCAATCAACTCTCTGTGTTTTATTTTCCAAGCAATAGTTCTGTGCTCTCAAAGTGTAAAAGGATTCTCCGCCTTCAGAGAAGGAGACGTTTCTAGTGCACTTTCAAATTGGCTTGGATTAATAACCATCTTGGTTGTAACCAAGTAAAAACACTAAGTCTGTTTCTCTCTATTCATTCTTTTTAATTCTGTTTAATTTCATAACTATTGTTTTATTTGAGTTGAAAGTTCAAAGAGGGTATAATTTGTGATTGCAGGCAATTCATCCCCCTCTTGCCAGTCCCCACTGCACCAACATATACCTCACATGTTACCCATGTAGATATGAGCAGTACTGTAGCAGGTCTTTGCTACACCTTACCTTCTATTACTAGCCTAGGATATGGTTTTCAGGTATGACCACTTATTATGATATCCCATTATCTGCTATTTTTCCTACGAGACTGTATACCTTTGTATCTCTAGTTCTATTTTTTGTTCATGCACTATCTGTCTATTACCCGCTGAGTATTTATACTCACCACCCCGTAAACTAGTTATTTCACCAGGTAGCAGGTAAAGGATTTATGGAGTCACCTGGAGGTCCTGTCCGCCAGTCCCATGTCACATTCGAGGACGATCTTATCATTTTGGTATTCCTTAGGCTATTTGTATTTCGATTTTGTACTTGTTCTTGTATTTGTGTATCCTGTTATTTGGAGTATTGTTTATGGTATCTTGTGTTTGGTTTGTTAATATTTTGTCAAGCCGAGCCGGCTCGCAGTTAGTTGTTCTGTTGTTTTATGTTCCTTATTTTTTTGATTTCCGCTGTGTTATGTTTCAACCGTGTGGGCTGCTATTAAAACTGCATGGTTGTGTTATTTATCCAGCCGTGTGGGTTGTTGTATACTGCTGATGAGTATGTCTGTGGTTATATGTACTTATGCTTCATATTGTCACCGATATAGGGGAGTTGCTGTCGAAATTTTATCGGTAGGGACTTCTTTGGGGACGTGACATAAGTTATCTTTGTTTAAAAGATTATTTAAGTTTTTATTAATTGTTAATTTCAAATATGTTAAATTAATTGAATTATCTTTCAGATTTAAATTTTTATTGATTAACTTGTCTTGCTTTTGGATTGAATTTATCTTCACATTATTTATATTATTGAATATTTTATTAAGAAATTTATTAATTTTATCTAGATCAATATTGACTTTGTCATTATTATCATTTAAATTTTTAGATTTATTTAAGTTTAAATTTGAATTTTTAAGATCAATATTTAACTTTTCTGAATTTGTTAATTTGTTTGAATTATTTTTGTGTAAAGCTATATTTTTAGTATTATTAGTTGAATTTTTCTTAGGGGTAGAGTTACTCAAATTGATTTTATCTATATTATTGAATGTTGTGTTAAGAGATATGTTGATTTTGTCTATATTGATTTGGTCATCATTTGAATTTTGAGGGTTGTTAATTATTTTTGAATTTTTTCACTAAATTAATTAAATTTATTTTATTAGATAATATCCTAGGGGTATTTTGAGAAGTGTTGCCAAATACACTATTTTCATGTATATTTTCATAAATATCTAAATTAACTTGGATATTTTTTAAACTACTACTAACAGGAGTATTTTGGTAAATATTACTAACCTTAAGCGCAACTCCTAATTTTGTAGTCTTCTCCGTTGGGTTTGACTCAAGTCTAGATTCACTTTGACATGCTCCTCTAGCTTCAATGGCTCCTCCTGAATCTTGATCAATTGGGTCTAAAGCTCGTATGATTCTTGAACCTTTTTAATCTGCATAAAATATTGTTAGTTAAAATGGTACAAATTGACTCAGTTACCTTTTTATTCAACTCTGAGTCCCGAGAAGCCCTTTTTAATATCAGCAAGTAATCAATATTTTTGCTTCCCAAGAAGCACTCCATTCCTTGCCTCCAGTAGTTGAAATCTTGATCCTATGGTGGTGGTTCGTTGATGTTTCGTCCGAGCATCTCTTTGTGATCCATTTTTCTTACAAAGAAAAATCAGAAGGAATGCCCCAAGACTAGGTCTTAGATTAGTAGAGTTTAAAGTAAAAAAAATACTAACGACTCAAGTTGTGTTGTACCAACTTCAAGTAAAAATTGAATGAGAAAGAATTGTTTGAAGAGGTAAACTTTACCAATTCAAACAAAATGAAATTCAAAAAGGAAATAAAATAATTCCCCTTGGCTTGATTGGTGGTTATACCAATTCAGAGCAGAACCTGCTCTGATACCACTTGTTGGATTGAGTCGAACGTGAGAGGGGGGGGGGGGGTGAATCACATAGTTTTTGAAAAAATTGGTCTTTTTCGTTTTTAAGAACTCAGTACGCAGTAGAAAACTATAAGAAAAGACGGAAATAAAAAGTAAGTAAAATAACACGCATTCGGTTTTACTTGGTTCAGAGCCTTTAGCGACTCCTACTTCAAGACTTAGGTCTCGTGGACCTATCGATGGATAATTCACTAAAATACCTTTTTTGGTACCTCCGGAAAAGGGAATCGAGTACAAAATGATGGAACAAGTGAACACCCTACACTTGTCCTATTACAAATATTTAAATACACAAATTATACCTCGTTACCCACCACCTTTGAAGATTTTCAACTTAGGCTCAGTGTCGGTCGGTTCCTCGGTAGTAGTCGGGTGCAACAACATCATAGTAGAGTCACAGTAGTAGGCTGGAGGAGTTGGAACCTCAATCAGATGCCTATCTTCGATGATGATAAAATCTGCAAACTGTAAGTCTTATCCACTGGAAGATGCCTTCAAAGAACTTCAAGACGCCTTTAAAGCAAGCTCAAGGTGCCTTCCATTGCTTGAAGGTGCCTCCAACTGTTGGTCTGACATAAAAATCTTCCGAAGGCCATAACTTTTGACTTTGAACTCCGAATTAAGCTCTGTCAATTGTTACATGTGCAGAATTCGAAGGTCTACATTTTTCTCTACAACATAGAGTTAGAAAAATATATTCATGAATATTTTATAAAGATTTATAAGTTAGATTCTATCTTCTTGAGACCAGAATCTGGTCATTGTCTCAATTTATGTTTTTAAAATGGACCTAAATTGAACTAACGCCTACTGCCCCCTTAAATGGGGCGCATCCTCACCAAGGCACTCTCCTTCAGTGACTTACCTTTACTTACCAGTTCGCCAATTGTCTGGTCTGCAGACCCAGCTAGACTTCCTGTCAGATATCTGGTCGACCCATCGACCTATCTGGACTTCACACCAGCTATTCGGTCGGCCCATTGATCTAGCTAGAGTTCGCACCAACTATCCGATTGGCCTGTTGACCTAGCTGAACTTCACACAAGCTATCCGGTCGGCCTATTGATCTAGCTGGGCTTCCCGCTAAATATTCGATCGGCTCGTCAACCTATCTGGACTTCTTGCCAGATATTTGGTCAACCCGTTGACCTATCTAGACTTCTTGCTAGATATCTGATCATCCCGTTGACCTATCTGGATTTCTTGCCAGATATTCGATCCTTTGGATCCATCAATTCTTGCACACTCTGTAAAGCCATTAGATAAACACTACATCTAATTTTAACCTATTTGTCATACATCAAAACTATATTATTAGTGCAACCTGCACCAACATAATCATGGCATAAAATATGTCATTAATATGACATTAATCATTACATAATTGTTATAAATTAATTATAAAATCAAATATTATAAAGGATTTGGTTTCCTTAAACCAAGATTAAATATTAGATTAGGAAATAATTTTTAAATCTAATCTAATATTTTATTAGGAACCAATTTCCAAAATTGGAAGTTCCTAATTAAATTAGAAAATAATTTTTAAAATTGAAACTCCTAACAAATTAGGAAAAATATCTAAAATTGGATTCCCTAACTAATTATGAAATATTTTCCAAAATTAAAAATTTCTTAACCCATTATGAAACTATTTCTTAAATTGGATTGCATAACAAATTAGGAAATAAATTTCAAAATTTAAAATTTTATATCAGATTAGGAAATAATTTTGGTATCAAAATTTCTTAAAATTTCCGTAAATAAAATCACAACAACCTTCAACATGAAAAACTAGCTCCATAATCTATGTTGAAACATAAGTGGCTTTGATACTACTTTCAGGGTTTCAACGACGCACATTTTAAAATTTTATTTTCTAAACATACAGTGGAAGAATACTAATTTCCTTAAGTAATACAACATGCATCACACGTAAACATAGGACACACATGTGCCTGATATAATTATAGAAATAATAACTTCATAAAATATTATACCTGTTGGTTGACGTAAAGAGGAAATGACATCAATGAGCAAGCTTAACAAAGCTTGCTTCTACTTGTATCCACGTCGAAAAATCCTCAAGATGACTTCACCAAGTTATGTGTAATGTCTCTGCTTCGGTACTAGCCGAAGGGGGGAGACGAAGCAATCTGGTAGAGGGACCACAACTCAACTCAATACCTAATGGCACAAGGTAACTTGATAGTATGAATCAAGCTGGATGACAGTGCTAAAGTCATTGTCCAAGGGATGGAAAACTTACTGCCATGAGGGACAGCAAATCCGAGTGGTAGAGTTCCAATAGCAACCATTGCTTGCTAGAATAGGAGGTAGCAACTTGGGTGGTTGGAATAGTAGATCTATCCAGAGTATCCCCTTGCGCTAGTGACGAGCAATAGCTGTTCAGTGGAAGAAGGAAAGAGCAACAACCTTTTCTTGCTCCTTTGGATGATGGGAGGGATGGTGCTGGACATTGGGGTGGCCGGTCGATGGCACTAGATGACAATACAAAGAGGTTTTCTCCTTATGGTCGGTAGTGACAAAGAGAGAAGAGGGAGAAGAAAGAAAACCAAAAACCTAACAATTATATTTTGTTTCATAGTTTTTTTCTCTTCTCCCTATATATATATATATATATATATATATATATATATATATATATATATATATATATATATAAAGAGTGAGCGCAAACCCATTACCACTAACCCAAAATCTGATTTGTTAGCCTTAAGTTTGGTTTAAGATAAAACCATCTTGGTTCAAAACCAAACCATCTTTAATTAAAACCAAATCAATTTGGTTCATAATTAAACCAAAGAGGTCCTAACTCGTTTACAAGAGATGTGACCCATCTGCACTTCCATCCCATCAAATACTTTCCATATTTGCCTTTCGTCTTGTCCAACTAGACTCAATCTCTCTCAATTTAAAAATCTAATTCTTAAACTCATTGTATGACTTTCAGATAAACTCATAGTGAATGTGACCTTATAGGTTTCTGGTTATATTGGCTATTCATAATTAATTATTAATTATGAATAGTCATGAGTGACACTTTGTAGTATATCATGATCCCAAATTGATCAAAAATCACAGTTGATTCAAAAATCCCTTTTGAACCCTTTAGCAGCTACAATTATTCGTGTGTTTGTTCCTTTCACTCATTTTATACTCAGTTGGTTTAGGGCATGGTCTATATATCAGTCTCCACTAGGTTGACTATGTCACACTTAGCCTAAGTAGTAGTTACCTATCTTATAGATTCAAATTACTCTAACACTTGTCTAAGAAGACCATCCTCTTGACATGTTTCTGCTTTGGACAAAGACATACGAGTAATAATTCTAACAAGTAGTCATAGGATATATGTCTCCATATTAAAGGAGTGGTGAATCTTCTGTGAGCTATTCAAATACCTTTGGACATCTTGACTTATATCCAATCATTCTAGGGCCACACTTCCAAAAAATGCTTGCTTAAGATGTCAAAGCATAAGTCTTTATGACTAAGATGACTTGAATACCTCAAGTTAAAGGAAACTTACACTCAAGCTGCAATGAGATCTTCATAGACATGTATAGAACCACATGAAGTCTCATAGTAGGTCACTTTCAATACAATAGTTACCCTTAACCAACATCCATATGTTAACTCTCAACATCCCTAATATTTTCAGCTAGTAAGGATCAGCTACTTGGACAAACCAAGGAGTTTAATATATGCTAGTCTTATAGAATTGATGATGTCCAGTCACACTAATTCATCGACTAGAGAATCTTTCAATACACACATAATTACATATTAAGAGCTATCCACTTATTATGGTCCAATTACAATTTCTCTCATTCCATATATTGTACTGTGGACTTCATTAATTGTGTTTAAGATCAAATCATATACATATAGAATATATACTTAAATAGTAATTTTATTTATCCAATAAATACTATATTATCTAAGGCAATTGTCTTAGGACACTTCTTAAATATAATAATTATTGCCTAGGATCTTGATCAGGATCAAGAGAAGTGACTACTCAATTTTCTACGACAATATCAGAGGGGCTATTGAGGGGTATCAACCCTTTTATATGAATGCGCTGGAATTTCTTTAATGATGATGTGATGCCAGTGATAAAGCCACAACATAGACTTAACCCACTCATTTTGGACATGGTTAAGAAGGAAGTAACAAAGCTTCTACATGTTGACATTATATACTTTATCTGAGATAGCAAGTGGGTGAGTATGCTACGTTGGTGTTGAAATTACCAGAAAATAGAAGATGTGTTTTGATAATTAGCAAAGGTTCTGATGTGCATAAGTTATATATGTTTTTAGTTATTCTTTGATGCATATCTATATATATTTCATGAGTATAATCTATATTTATTGCACCATATTTATTATATTATCATACTTCTACTCTTGTTTGAAGATTTTCTCTTTACTTGTTTTGATTAATAGGATGCAATTGGGAGCATAAAATAGAGCGAGAATGCACATTGTAGCAACTTTAGAAGATTTGCAACCTAGGCCATGCCCACAGGCATGACCGTGTGCCTCTTCCATCAAGAGTCATGGGCAGACCATGCCTGGTCCCCAGAATTTCCCATGACTTAGTTGTACCTCCCCTTCCAGGCAAAGACATGGCTCAGCGATGCCAAAGGCACGATCATGCATATTTCTCCCAACAACCCACATGGCTTGGTTGTGCCAGGAGGTATAATAGAGCGGACCTTTTTCACCAATTGCACTCCCTTGCTATGCCTTAAAGTACGACCTTGTGGTGTAGAACACAAGGGGGTTGTACTCCCTACTATAAAAGGGGGGTTTTCTCCCATTTTCACTTATCCTTGGTTTGGGGGCTCTGCCCCCTTCCTTTGGGAATGGATTTCCCCTCTAGGGAAAACTTTAAAGCCTCCATCTTTGAGTTGTTGACAATTCGTCCACCTCCAAAATAAAGACACACTTTAAAGACATTGACAACGCATATCTAAGCATTTCTTCTCCACATATTTTGGTTGTAAGAATGTTATTATTGTTGGTGTAGTTTACACTAACAGTCTAACTCAGATTTTGATAAATTATAAGTGAGTTAAGTTAGGTGTCTTTTTGATCTAATTGCTTTACCAAGTGTATAGGAGATGACAGGTCTGGAGGACCTGATAGCAGGATAAAATTTAGCTAGGTCTGCAGGACTCGTTAGTTGGTACGAAGACCAAATAGGTCAAAGGGTAGACCTGATATCTGGAAGGAAGTCCAGCTGGGTCGACAGGGCCTGACAGCTAGCAGAAGTCTAGTTAGGTTTATGGACCTAATAATTAACATGAATACCTAGTGGGTCAAGAGGCTAGTCGATAGACTGTAAATTGGTAAGTGAAGGTAAATCACTAGAGGAGAGTGACTCAGTGAGAATGTGTTTCGATTGAGGAATAGTATGCGTCAGTCTAGTTTAGGTCCATTTTAGATCCCTAAATCAAGACCTTGACTAGTTCATGATCTTGGAAGGATAGGAACTAATTGTTACTGCTTATGTTTATTGTGCTAACATTGTTTTGCAAGTTATTATTTATTTTGGGCTAACATGGACTTGCAGGATCGATTGGTACAAATTTAGCTTAGATAAATAGTTCTAAAGGCACCTCAGACCGAGCTGAAGGTGCCCTTACGTGTGGCGCAAAGGCGCCTTGGATCTGATGGAAGGTGCCCTCTCGTGTGGGATTGAAGGCACCTTAGAGCTGATGGAAGGTGCCCTAAAGAGGATTAGAATGTTGCTTTATCATGGATGAGAAGCGATCTTCTGGGGATAATGCTTCAAGGTTGAAGGCGCCTCCATAGGCATTGGAGATGCCTCCAACATCCTTTATAAGGGCTATTCGAGCAGCATCTGAGAGACAACTTGATAACAAACTTCTATGACTCCTTTGCTGCCTCAATTGTGATTTTCTACTACTGCGCTATTACTCCATGATATTCGACTACTGTCGATAGACCGATATCAACACACAAGCCTGTTCAGATTCCTATATACTAAAGTGTTGGTAACAATCTTAATTTACTTTTTACCTTTCATATTCACAAAAAGGAAGTGTAGGTTGTTAGAATGTCCTATTTTCTACTTGTACTTGATCCCCTCTTCCAGTGGTTCCAGAAGATCCATTTAGTGGAATATCCATCGATAACTCCACAAACTTGGGTCTTGGAGTAGGAGTCGTCAAAGGCTCCTAACTAAGAAAAATCGATTGTGTCTTTTGTATTCTTTTTAGTTTTTTCCACTGTAATTTTATTTTAAGATATTAAAATTACTCTAGTTTCAAAAACTCATGATTCACCCCTCCCCCTCTCATGATCCAACAATTATTCATATCTTTGGTTTGTTCTACCTTCTCAATGGAGTAACCCTCCGATTCTTAGGATGTAGGGAGTAATTTCGAAGCGATATTGATATATGAACTATGTATATGACATTTCCTTGTTCAATGAAATATTTATATCATGTTCTATGTGTGTTGTACCTTGTAAGTGTTTGATGAAATATGTGAATGGTGTAAACATATGGATTATAGTGGATTGGTCACCTTGTAGAGGAGAAGCGCTAGGGTGTATTAACCACACATTTTAGAATGATCCTTGTGAAATGAAGTCATTTCTCTACAAAGGTATTAGCTAACTAAGAGCTTAATGAGTTTACACTAATTTAATGTTAGGAAGTAACTTGTGTAATATAATGATTATATGACCCGGGGACTACTAACAAGGGGTATTCCTTTAATCGAATTTTCTATGTTATCTCTTTTACTTAGCAACATTGAATGAGAATGGTGTAAACACTCTGGTATATCCTTAATCCTCGTTAGGAAGTACCTAAGATAACTCTAGTGATTCTATGATCGAGGGGCCATTAGTGATAGAGGGTATCCCTTTAACCGAACTTTCTAAAGTTAATCCTTTACTAAATGAGGTTGGAATTATTGTAGCTTACCGGTAATTAGGTTAAAATCCCTACATGATTATAAACATGGAGGGTAAGGAAGTGAACATTTACTAGGGATATTAACTAGCATCATAGTGAAACTAAAACCCTAGAACCATTCCTCAACCAACTGTTCTCCTTCTCTCTTCATTCTCTTGCTCTACTAACTCTCTCTCCCTCTCTTTCTCTCTCTCTTCTCTCAATCTCTTGCTCACAAGAGTTCAAACAACCTTTGATTATCAAGATAACTCATCATACGAAATCAACTAGTACTTAATCAATAGTCTCTATGGTTCGATATCATTTTATTACTGACGATGTAGTCATGCACTTGCGACTTCATAATAAGTTTTTAGCGTTGTTGTCAGTGACTATTTTTGATTAATATTAGTTGATTAGCATTTGAGTTACTCTAGATATTTTTCTTTTTCTTTCTTATTTTTCATTATGCATTTTTCTTCTTATCTTTGATTCTATATTTTTACTTTTTCCTTATAATTTTTCTTTAGATACCATGAGCATTAACATGTCAAGTAGGCCTTTAAGAGACTTTATCACACGTTTTTTCACAAGATTATGATCCCCCATTGTGTAACCTCAGATTTAAGTAGTAAATTTCCAACTAGGCTTAGAATTAATTACCATGATACAAGGTCACAAATTTGGATAAGTCTTAGAAAACCCATACTTGCACCTTGAAGCATTTCTTGAATATTACAACATGGAACAATGTGAGGGAGTCTCTACTGATGCTATTTGGTTGATTGCATTTCCTTTTAGCATCAAAGATAGATCAAAGACTTGGTTTTATTCTCTCATTCCTCAAAACATTACAAGCTAGGAACAATTAGAGCAGTGATTTCTGAATCATTGTTTCCCTCCAAGCATAATAGTGTACATGAGAAATTGCATTACAAATTTTGCTCAGGAAGATGGAGAATCACTATCTGAAGCATGAGTTAGATTCAAAGGTTTATTAAGATAGTATCCTCATCATAGTTTTGAAAGATGACTGATAGTGTACATATTCTATATGGGGATTTCTTTCTCAGATAAGTCATTATTGGGTTCATCTACTAGAGGTTCTTTGATGAACAAAAGTTTGGATGAATCATATACATTAATTGATCAAGTGACATTGAATCTCCAAGATTGGTCAAACAAAAATTGGATGAAATCTCTCCTAATAATTTATGAAGGGCAAGCTAAGAATGTCACGCCCCAAGGAGTCCCAACCAGAGAAAAATCCGGCAACATCTCCCCTGTACCAGTAACAATCTGAATCATTTCTACATCCACAGATATACATCAGCCACACACGGTTGAAATATATACACAACCACGCAGTTTATATTCAGCCCACTCGGCTGTAACAATAAAAAAAAAATACAACCACGTAGTGTTATATATATCTAACAACCCACTCGGTTGGATCAAAATACCAAAAACACAGTGGAAATGATAGAAAACCATTACAAACAAAAAAAAACAAGACTGCTAGCCAGCTAGACTTATACAACACAACAAACAATACAAAACACCACATCAAAACACTCCAGAACCAAAATCTAAATATACAATGCTAATTACACCGAATACATAAACCAAACAAAGTACTAAAAAAAACCAAAAACAGGTCTTCTGATGTTGCGTGAGAACCGGCAGACAGGATACTCCAAACGACTCTAAAAATCTACCTACTGCCTGAAATAGAAATAGCTCAACGGCGTGAGTTTAAAGAACACAGCGGATATCAAGCTAACATGCCTAGTAAGATATAACTATTAGTAATAATCATGGAGTACAGTCTTCTGATCAATAATAAAAAGTGCAAATTGAAAAGATAACAGAAGAAGAACTGTACTCACCAGGACCTCCTATACAGATGTAAGGGTCGTCAGACCAGATTATATAATGTCTCTTGTATGCATGTCAATCATATGCAACCACCAAAATACAATAAATAAAGTGCAGCAATCACAAACAATAAATGCAATCAATGCATATGATGCAAAAATGACATGTGTCACCACTGACGCTAGTCAGCCATCTCACACGCGATGGTGAGATCGATTGGGTAGGGTTATGACAACTGTGCACTCTGCCATCACTACTCCTGAGTGACCGAGTGGACAGGATGCTGTCGGAGTACAGCTATCCTCCTACCCCAAACAGAGTGGGGGAGCACAATACTCTCATCTCCCTGAGACAGTCCAGAGGAGGGATCTCTGCTAGCTACCAAGCTGTGTCACCACTACCCATGAGCGGACCAGCGGAACCTAATAGACCAAAATTACCACACATCCTGCTTGATATACCACTTACCCATGAGTGGTTGTGTGTGAGATCATATAACTGGTGATGTCTTCAATAATAATGAGCCGACAATCGCACAGCATGCAATCAAGTAAGATGGTTCATGACACTAAGCAAGTAAATCCAAACCATAATCACCTCCACAAAATATGTACCAAACAAAAAAATAAATCATACTATGACCTAGGTATCACAGATCTAAGTACACATGCCCGATAATAAAATCTAGAAAACTAGTCCTATACTCAGTGAAGCCTAGTATGCCACTTCCTCTAGGAACTAAGGTACACATGGTAATACTCAAGAGATATAAACATGGATACATAACAGGCAACAAATAGAACATACTATAGGTATCAAATAGTGACATACCAAGGGCAAATCTAAGCATGAGCATTGCTACTAGCTATAAATTACTATGCATATCAAAGTGACAATATCATAAAAGATAAGCCAAGAGACACTTGCCTCAAAAAGAAGATCGTATCCGAAATAAATCCCATGTTGAGACGCCATCTCGAATCAAAATTCTATAATAATAATCATATAATTTTAGCTAATTCCAAGTACACCAATTAACTAAATCCAAATTCCTATTAACCCAAGAAACCCAAATCCATCATTTAATGTTGGTTAGCTTGATAAGTCAGATCTAACTTGAAACATAGATTAAATTCAACATTTAATCTCAATCATTTTCTAACAACCTCTTGGACCGATTATCCCTAATCTTCCTAGCTTAATTCGGATCAAGCTAAAATAGGAATCCAAATTCAACAACTCACCCAAATTAGACCTTCTCTATTGGATCACAGCCGGTGAAACTGCTGCTGGAAACTAAAGTCGAAGCCAAGATAAAGTTGCTGCTGTTAATTATTCCCGATAAGCACTAGTTAGCTGGAATTCAATAGGATTATAGTTCTACAAATCAGTTCTATAACCAAATGAAATTCATGTGAGTACCATGGTCGGCAATCACAAGGAAACAGGACTAGAGATGGAGATGCTCACCTTGCTAGCTGTTTTCTTTCTTCCAGAGTAAGTTGTTACTAGAAACAAAGATGGAGTTTCTACCTAAGCTTGTGCCAGTAGCTTTATCTCTGCCAGAGATCCAATAAAACTGACTGTTGATATAGGTGAAGAATGAACCGACGATAGATATCACGACGAGGATAACACTGTACATAGGTGATGTGATAGGAAGAGGGCAGTGGATCCAAAACTAGGGCACAGTGTCAACAGGGGTGGCGGCGCACAGGAATCAGATCTAGGATTCGGTTGGCCAATTTTGGACCTCGGCGTCGTGGTTGGCGGCGCTTGGGGCAGAGACAGAAGAGGAGAGGTTCGGCGTCGCGGCTCGGGAGAGAAGAGGAGAAGACGACCGGCGGTGAAAAGAGAATGGGGGCGCCGGTTGGGGAAGATGATCGGGTTGGGGGAGATGGCGTCGGAAAGAGGAAGAGGGATCAGCGTCGGGTGAGGGCTAGGGCACACGGCGGGGAAAAGAAGAAAAGAAAAGGAAAAAGAAAAGAAAAACTAAACTTTTTCTCGTTTAAATGGGATAGCCTAAACAGGTTTTCCTGTGACCCAATAGTTGATCCCCTTAAACTTATCATACGAGCTCCAAAAAATTCCCATAATATTTTTGAAAATTCCTAAAATTTTTGTTAAAGCTATTCACCCATTATCAAGGTGATGTATTTTACATTCTCCCCCACTAATAAAAATTTGATCCTCAAATTTCGTTATTTACCATCAGCAAATATTAGCAAAAGCTAAACAGTATAAATGCTGAATAGAAGTTTAACCCATATACCTTAAGTAACAAGATGGGGGTATCGAGTTCGGATCGTATCCTCGAGCTCCCAGGTGGCCTCCTCGTCAGAATGATACTACCATCCGACTTCAAATAGCTGGATAGTCTTGTTCCGCAGCTGGCGCTCTTTGTGGTCCAGAATCCGTATCGGAACCTTCTCGTAGGTAACGTCAGGCTGAATGGGAACTGGTATATCTGACAGAACATGTGCTGGTCAGCTACATATCTCCTCAGCATGGACACATGGAATACATTATGAATGCCTGCCAGAGCCGGTGGTAGCGCTAGACGATAAACTATCGCTCCAATCCTCTTCAAAATCTGGAATAACCCAATGTATCATGGAGCTAGCTTACCGCGGAGGCCAAATCTCTTCACCCCTTTCGTGGTGAGACTCTTAGGATTACATGGTCGCCAATAGAGAACTCCAGGGGCCTGCGTCTCCGATCAATATAACTCTTCTAACGGTCCTGCACCTCTGACATTCTTTGTCTGATAATGCGGACTAACTCTGCCTCCTGTTGAGCTCTTTGTGGTCCTAGCAGCTAGGCCTCCCCAACCTCCTCCCAAAGGGTGGGTGTCCGACAAGGTCTGCCATACAACGCTTCAAATGGTGCCATCTGGATTGCCAAATGATAGCTGTTGTTGTAGGCGAACTCTACCAATGGCAAGAGGTCCTCCTAATTGTCTCCGAAATCCATAACGCAAGACCTCAGCAAGTCCCCTAATGTCTGAATGGTTCGTTCTAACTGTCCATCTGTTTATGGATGGAATGCTAGACTGAAATAGAGCTGTGTGCCCCAGAGCCTGCTAGAGACTCTACTAGAACCAAGACGTGAACTATGGGTCCCTATCCGCTATAACACTCAAAGGAACACCACACTCTATGGAACACCATCAATCTGATGATCTCTCGATAATACAGCTCTACCCATCGTTCCAGAGAATCATTTTTTTTCGAATCGCTAAGAAATGTGTGGATTTGTTTAATTGGCCAACGATTACCCAAACCGCGTCATGGCCTAGACGTGTCCTAGACAATCCCACCACAAAATCCCTAGTGATGTGTTCCCATTTCCACTCCGGAATAGGAATCCTTTGAAATAAATCTGGCAGGTCTTTGGTGCTCAGCCTTCACCTACTGACAGACTAGACATCTAGCTACAAACTCCGCGATGTCTTTCTTCATACCGTTCCACTAATAGGAACGCCTCAAATCTCGATACATGCAGGTTCCACCTGGGTGGATAGCAAAACAAGAGCGATGAGTCTCCTGCAGTAACTCCTCCAAAACTGGATGAGATTGAGGTACACATAATCTACCTCGGAAATAAATAATACCCTCGTCATCACGAGTGAACTCCGTCTACTGCTCGGAAGCTATCTGGCTGTCAATGGACTATAAGCGCTGATATCTGGCCTGGGCCTCTTGGATCCTCATCTTGATCGACAACTGAGCAACCATGGTAATAAGAATACTCTGCCCTATCTCTCCCTGCTCCTTAAGGCCCAATTCGGAAAAACCCTAAATCAAGTCCGTGCCTAAAACTCGGTGGCGAGCTAAAGCCCCTCTAAACTTCTGGTTAAGCGCATCGGCAACCACATTAGTTTTCCCTGGGTGGTAGCTAACGGTACAATCATAATCCTTCAGGAACTCCATCCATCTCCTTTGTCGGAGATTGAGTTCCTTCTGGGTGAAAAGATATTTAAGACTCTTTTGATCCATAAGAATCCCAAATGTAATACCCTACAGATGAAGCCGCCAAATCTTCAAAGAAAAGATAATGGCAGTTAACCTTAGATTATGTACAGGGTAGTTCTTCTCTTGCTCCTTCAACTGACGAGAAGCATAGGAGACTACCTTGCCGTGTTGCTTCAAAACAGAGCCCAAACCCTGTAGAGAAATATCGGTATAGAGTATGAACTCGTCTTCTCTAGAGGCAAAACCAGAACTGGTGCCGACACTAATCTCTGATTCAGTTCTTGGAAGCTGGTCTCGCCAGCTTCTAGCCACATGAACTTCACACCCTTCCTGGTCAGGCGTGTCAGTGGCATAGCAATGCGAGGAAACCCCTCAACAAACCTCCGATAATATCAAGCTTGACAAAGGAAGCTGCGAGTCTCCTATATAGACTATGACAACTCCCAACTCGTAACAACCTCTATCTCCTGTGGATCCACGGTATACCTGTTGGTTGCTACTCGGAAAACCTAGAGGTTCCACTGTACAAAAATTTTGTACAAAGGTATGAACCTTTTCCTAGCTACCATGTGTTCTTTTAAATTAAATTTTGGATCGCCTGTGGAACTTAACACGTTTGATCCAAAACTTAATCTATTTGTTCTTTTAGGTTTTGACTTGGATCTCCTGCGGAACTTAACACGTTTGATCCAAATCACCTAAGTTATTAATTCCATTAAATATTAATTTTCAAAATTGGTTCCCAGTACTGACGTGCGAGGCACATGACCTTCTTGGATATGGGAGCAACCACCACCGACTAGACAAAACCTTTTAAGGAAAGCTAATATTTAATTTCCTAAAATAACTTTAGGTCAACCAAAAAGAACAATCAAATCACAAGGAAAAGAAAAACAAAAGAACACTATATCGAAAACAACTTCGAAACACTAGAATCGTATGCATCTTATATTTAGTATTATTTCAAAAAATAACTAGTATGATGCGGAAAGAAAAATTACTAGTTATACCTTTTAGAAAGACCTCTTGATCTTCTACCGTATTCCTCTTCTAACCTCGAACGTTGTGTGGGCAACGATCTTCCGAGATGAGAACCACCTAGGCACCTTCTTCCTTCTTCCTTCAAGTTTCGGCCAAGCACAAGAACTTCCAAAGGATGAAGAATTTTCCACCAACCAAGCTCCAAGGGATGCAAGCTTTCTCTCCTTCTTCACCTTCCTTGATACGGCCACATCCTCCAAGCTCCAAGAGATGATAGATTTCGGCCACAACAAGAGGAGAGAAGAGAAAGGGAAGGGTCGGCCACCACACCAAGGAAAAGAGAGAGAAAAATAGAATAGAGTCCTTAGCCTTGAAGCCTCCTCTACCCCCTCTTTTATAATCCTTGGTCTTGGCAAATAAGGAAAATTTAATAAAAACTTCCTTAATTCTTTTGCCATTGAAAAGAAAAATTTATTCAATTAAAAATAATTTTTCTTTTCAATTTGTAATGGCCGGCCACCACATAAATTCTCCAAGCAAATAAAATTTTAAACAACAATTAAAACTTTCTTATTTGCTTCCGAAAATTTATAAAAATTTCTCCAATAATTTTTATCCCTTCATGATTGGTTTATAAAAATGAAATTTAATAAATTAAAATCTTTCTTTTAAACATGTGGATAAAAAGAAAGTTATCTCTATAAATTAAAAACTCTTTTAATCTACAAATAAGGAAAGACATCAAATCTTTTCTTAATCTTTTGTAGAAACTTATAAAAGAGAATATTTAATTTTAAACTCTCTTTTAAATCATGAACATAGTTAAAAAGGAAAGTTTTCTTAAAATTTAAAATCCTCCTTTAATCAACAAATAAGGAAAGATTTCAAATTTTAAACTCTCTTTTAAACATGTAGATGATTTACAAATTAGGAAAGTTTTTACCAAAAATTAAAACCATCCTTTTAAACTACAAATAAGGAAAGAGATTAATCTCTTCTCTTAATCTTTTGTAGAAAGCTATAAAAGGAAATTTTTAATTTTTAAACTCTCTTTTAAAATCATGATATCCACATAAGAAATAATTTTAATAAAAATCCTTTTTAATATTCTAGTGGCCGGTCACCTAAGCTTGGGACCCAAGCTTTGGTCGGCCACCTACATGGCTCATCCACTTGGTCTTGGCGGGCCCTAGCTTGGGTTCCAAGCTAGCTTGGCTAGCCCCATTGGATGGGTAAGAAGGTGGGTATGCGGTGGGTATAAATCTCTATAACTAGAGGCTACGATAGGGACCGAGAGGAGGAATTGGTTTTGGTCTCCCGATAAAATTAAGCATCCCGTGCTCGCCCCGAACACACAACTTAATTTTATCAATAATAATTCATTCCACTAGAGAACTATTATTGAACTACCGCACCAATCCCAAATTACATTTTGGGCTCCTTCTTATCATGAGTGTGTTAGTCTCCCTGTGTTTAAGATAACAAATGTCCACTAATTAAGTAAGTTACTGACAACTCACTTAATTAATATCTAGCTCCAAGAGTAGTACCACTCAACTTCATCGTCATGTCAGACTAAGTCCACCTGCAGGGTTTAACATGACAATCCTTACGAGCTCCTCTTGGGGACATTCTCAACCTAGATTACTAGGACACAGTTTCCTTCTATAATCAACAACACACACTATAAGTGATATCATTTCCCAACTTATCGGGCTTATTGATTTATCGAACTAAATCTCACCCATTGATAAATTAAAGAAATAAATATCAAATATATGTGCTTGTTATTATATTAGGATTAAGAGCACACACTTCCATAATAACTGAGGTCTTTGTTCCTTTATAAAGTCAGTATAAAAGAAACGACCTCTAATGGTCCTACTCAATACACTCTTAGTGTACTAGTGTAATTATATAGCTAAGATAAACTAACACCTAATTACACTACGACCTTTCAATGGTTTGTTCCTTTCCATCATGGTCATGAGCTACTGTTTATAATTTATAAGGTACTGATAACATGATCTTCTGTGTGTGACACCACACACCATGTTATCTACAATATAAATTAATTGAACAACTACATTTATCACAAATGTAGACATTTGACCAATGTGATTCTTATTTCTAGATAAATGTTTTATACCAAAAGGTAGGCTTTTAGTATACATTCTAATAATCTCCCACTTATACTAAAAGACTAAGCTGCCATATCTGCTGCCATACATCTGATTCCCATGCCTTTCAAAAAGCTCTTGCCTTAAGGACCTTAGGTTATCATCTGATGCAATCTAGGCGGCAACAACTTCTCCTCGTTATACAATTTCTCGTATTGGGTAGTACTTGCGCTCTATTGTGTTTACTTGCCTTATAGACTCATGGTTTCTTCAAGTTTGCTACTGCACCATTATTATTACAATAAATTGTAATAATCTTTGGACAAACTAGAAATCATATCTAAGTCTATCTTGAGGTTATTTAAGTCATTCAACTTTTATGGCCACCTCAGAGGCTTGCCATATACTCATCTTCTATGGTGGAGTCCAGAAAAACACCTATGCTTATCACTCTTCCATAGTTATGACTTTTCCTCCTAAAGTAAACTCAAAACCCCGAGGTCGACTTATTATTGTCCCTATCCGATTAGAAGTCAAAATCCGTGCAACCTACAGGAACCAAATTAACTGCCTTGTAAGCTAGCATATAATCTCTAGTGCCTCTAAGGTACTTTTAATATATGCTTTACTGCAGTCCAATGTCCTTGTCTAGGGTTACTTTGATATCTGCTAACTATGCCCTTGGCAAAACAGATTTCTGATCTCGTGCATAGCATACATTAGGTTGTCTAGCTATCGAAGCATAAAGAACTGCCTACATGTCCTCAATCTCCTTTGATGTCATCGGAGACATCTCTTTAGATAAAGTCACTCCATGCTTAAAAGGTAAGAAACCTTTCTAGGAGTTTTGCACGCTAAAAATGAGCAAGGATTTTTCCGATGTATTAAGCTTGGGATAAGTAATATATATTTTTTTCTTGCGATCCCTTATTTCTTTGATCTCAAAAATATATACATTCTCCCAAGTCCTTTATATCGAATTATTTGGACAACCATACCCTTACTTCTGACAACATTTTGATATTGTTTCCAACTACCAAAAATGTTATCCACGTATAGTACAAGAAACACCACCACGTTTCCATCACACCTTTTGTATACACAAGATTTATCCGTTTACTCAATAAATCCATAGGTCTGGATGTTCCAAGACCTTGTAGCTTTGCCTCAGTCCATAGACTGATTGAGCTTGCACACAAGATGCTCTTAGCCCTTTACAATGAACCCTTCTGGTTGCTTTATATGGATGCTTTCTTCAAGACTTCCATTAAGGAATGCTGTCTTGACATCCACTTGCCAAATAGATAAAAGAATCCGGATAGACTTAAGCATGCCTACCAGTGAAAAAGTTTCCTTTTTCATCTAGCCTTGCTTTTGAAAGTTTCTACCTTCCTGTCTATCCCTCTTTTCCTATTATTGACCTTTTTACACCCAAAGGCTTTTTACACCATTTGGTATTTCTACAAGCTTCCAGATTTTATTAGAATACATATATTCTAATTCTATTATTCATTACTCTTTTCCAAGATGTTGCATCTTTATCTTGGAGTGCTTCGTCATATGTCCGGAGATCAGGTTCATGTCCTCCAGGGATCGAGTCCAAAAAACTCTCCCAAAACATGAATCCTTTTAGGTTGTCTAACAACCCTCCCACTACGACAAGGCACTTTCTGCAATTGTGTATCATTTATGATACGTGTTGCAGTTTCCTTCTGGTACCTCATCTTATACAGTTGGTACTAGATTAGACATGTCTTTTATTATTTCCTTAAGAGCAAATTTTCTTATGGGCACATGGTTTATTACATAGTCCTTTTCTAAAAATCGGTCATTGATGCTAACAATGACCTTCTGATTTTTAAGACTATAAACCTACTTTCATTTCTCTAGGATAACCCACAAACAAGTGAATTCCTGTCCAACTTATCATTGTCTCTCTTCTGCATATGTGCTGGACTACCCGAATCCGAATATGCTTCGAAATAGGCTTATGCCTATTCAGCAATTCTATATGAGTAGAGAGTTCTGTCTTTGGAAGGTACTATATTCACTTCCGTTTCCAGAGTATATCCTTAAAATGATTTTGGTAATATTCTAAATAACTCATCAATCTACTTATTTCCATAAGAGTCCTATACCTTCCTTTATCTACACCATTCTGTTGGGGTGTACCAGGTGCAGTTAGTTGGGATTGAATCCCTACTTCTGATAAGTGACTCCTAAATTCTCCCAAGAGGTACTTGCCACTACGATCTTACCATAGTGACTTTTACTTTAACATTTCTCCGCATCAGCCTTGTACTCTTTGAACTAATCAAAGTACTTAGTCTTGCGGTACATTAAGTAAATTTATTTGTATCTTGAATAGTTGTCTATAAAATAGACGAAATATTCAATACTACCTCTTGTCTGGATAGTCATAGGATCACACAAATCAGAATGAACCAATTTCAACATATCTTTGACTCCATACCCCTTAGACTTAAAAGCTTCTTGGTTATTTTTCCTTCCAAGTAAGACTCGTAGGTTGGAAAGATTTCCACTACTAATGAACCCAAAAGTTCATCAGCTACCAATGAATCCTACTCAAGTTAATATAACCTAGCCTTAGATGCCAAAGATATAATTGGTTCATTTCCGAAGGTTACTTTCTCTTAAAGTTAGAAGATGTGTTACTAATTTCCATTTGTTGCATCATGAGAGTTATTGGATTTATAAATTGTCAACTAACGTACCAGAACAGATAATTTCCCTCTTTTTCTTAATAACAACTTTGTTATTAAAAGAGACAGAATATCAAGTTCTTTGAATAGTTTAGAAACTGAAAACTAGTTCTTTCTAAACTTGGTGCGTAAAGATAATTACTCAAAAATCTATGTTTTATTCTTATCAAAAGATAAATATCTCCCACTGCAACAACTACCATTTTTACAGTAGTGCCCATGTGGACGGTGTTTTAATTTTCATTTAGTTGCCGGGTTTCCTGGAACCCTGAAATGAATTGTAGACATGATTAATGACATCTGTATCTACACTCCAGGTTCTGCTAGATAACACCACTAAACATGTTTCAACTAATGAATTAAATACACCTATATTGTTCTTAATTCTAAGAAGACAGTCTACCTTAATGTCCAAGTCCTATTTCCAATCATTACAATTGGGACTACTAAGTCTTTTCTATAGTATGACTACTAGGGGATTGACAAACATTTTAAATCCTAAGAATCATAAAAAAATTTGGTCAAGATCAACTCCTTAAAATCCCCATGAATTTTGTATGCCACGATAGTGTGAACGTATACAAAATCGAAGAGGAGATTTTATTCATTAATTTTATTATCTCGTCAACTTTACTTTATGACGAATAAAATTAATAGTTGATCTGTCTTTGATCAAATATTTGGTCAAAACTTTTTGAATTTAAAACAACATTGATTCCTCAAACAATATTATTTAAATCACCAACACCTCAAACACCGTGAATTTTGCATGCCACGATAGTGTGGGCGTATACAAAATTTAAACATTTGTAAGAGGAGGGGGTTACCCATTAATTATCTTGTCAATAAATCTTTATGACAAATAAAATTACCTCAAACACCGTGAATTTTGTATGCCATGATAGTGTGGACGTATACAAAATCAAACATTTGTAAGAGGGGTTTTTAATTTTATTATCTTGTCAACCTATTTATTTGACAAATTAATAGTTGGTTTTCTTCGGTCACACAAATAATAGCAATGACTCCGATGGGGAAGATACTATTAGACGTGCCTAAGTGTATACCATTACTTGACACTAAGTCCATTAATAAGATTATGCCCCTTCCGATGGGGAAGATCACACGCTCTTAATTAACTTCCTATAGTCATCCAAAATAGAAGTTTAATCTAGTGATCCGCAAACAAGCTCATCGGATATGGAGGAAGGCACTCAGAGCCAACGCGCAAGCTTGTTGCATCACTTATAAACCAGTAATGGAGACCGTGGAATTTATTTAAAATAAATCCCTCTCCCACTTAGTTATTTAAAGTGAGGAATTTTGCCTATGCTAGTCTACCTAACATGCATACTAACAAGCATACACAACACAGCATAAAAAGCAATAAATAGAAAAACTAATTTTCAACTATTATGACTTTTATCTATTGCTATCCTCCGTGTGTCGCCAACCCTAGCTGCTGCCATCTTTGGCCACCACCACTGGGTCTAGTTGTCGCATCCATCTTGCTCCTTGTTGCGCTGCGCCTCTGGTCCTCAAAAGGTTCCACGCCTTGCAAGATTCGATCCGCGACATAAATAGAATTTTACATTTTTCGATCCTATATTCCTCGAAGGAATGTACATGTAAACTAGATCGAACATAAAATAAAATTTACATCCATCGATCCTATATTTCATAAAAGGAATGTACATGTAACTAGATCAAAAAATAAAATCCTAATAAAACTAAATACAGCTCCTGCTGTATTTTATAATACAATCATGCACACACAATAAAATGCCCTTGACATGTCCAAGGGTCCAATCACACACATAATAACTATAAGCCATAATAGTTGGATCTTGCATCCACAAAGTTAGCATATCCTACTATTATCCTGCCTAAATTATGTATGACATGTGCATAATTAAACTAATACCAAATACATAGAGGCAAAACCATAGCTCTAATACCAATTGTTGGTTGCTACTCGGAAAACCTAGAGGTTCCACTGTACAAAAATTTTGTACAAAGGTATGAACCTTTTCCTAGCTACCATGTGTTCTTTTAAATTAAATTTTGGATCGCCTGCGGAACTTAACACGTTTGATCCAAAACTTAATCTATTTGTTCTTTTAGGTTTTGACTTGGATCTCCTGCGGAACTTAACACGTTTGATCCAAATCACCTAAGTTATTAATTCTATTAAATATTAATTTCCAAAATTGGTTCCCAGTACTGACGTGGTGAGGCACATGACCTTCTTGGATATGAGAGCAACCACCGCCGACTAGACAAAACCTTTTAAGGAAAGCTAATATTTAATTTCCTAAAATAACTTTAGGTCAACCAAAAAGAACAATCAAATCACAAGGAAAAGAAAAACAAAAGAACACTATATCGAAAACAACTTCGAAACACTAGAATCGTATGCCTCTTGTATTTAGTATTATTTCCAAAAATAACTAGTATGATGCGGAAAGAAAAATTACTAGTTATACCTTTTAGAAAGACCTCTTGATCTTCTACCGTATTCCTCTTCTAACCTCGGACGTTGTGTGGGCAACGATCTTCCGAGATGAGAACCACCTAGGCACCTTCTTCCTTCTTCCTTCAAGTTTCGGCCAAGCACAAGAACTTCCAAAGGATGAAGAATTTTCCACCAACCAAGCTCCAAGGGATGCAAGCTTTCTCTCCTTCTTCTCCTTCCTTGATCCGGCCACATCCTCCAAGCTCCAAGAGATGATAGATTTCGGCCACAACAAGAGGAGAGAAGAGAAAGGGAAGGGCCAACCACCACACCAAGGAAAAGAGGGAGAAAAATAGAATAGAGTCCTTAGCCTTGAAGCCTCCTCTACCCCCTCTTTTATAATCCTTGGTCTTGGCAAATAAGAAAAATTTAATAAAAACTTCCTTAATTCTTTTTCCATTGAAAAGGAAAATTTATTTAATTAAAAACAATTTTTCTTTTCAATTTGTAATGGCCAACCACCACATAAATTCTCCAAGCAAATAAAATTTTTAACAACAATTAAAACTTCCTTATTTGCTTCCGGAAATTTATAAAAATTTCTCCAATAATTTTTATCCCTTCATGATTGGTTTATGAAAAGGAAATTTAATAAATTAAAATCTTTCTTTTAAACATGTGGATAAAAAGAAAGTTATCTCTATAAATTAAAAACTCTTTTAATTTACAAATAAGGAAAGATATCAAATCTTTTCTTAATCTTTTGTAGAAACTTATAAAAGAGAATATTTAATTTTAAACTCTCTTTTAAATCATGAACATGGTTAAAAAGGAAAGTTTTCTTAAAATTTAAAATCCTCCTTTAATCAACAAATAAGGAAAGATTTCAAATTTTAAACTCTCTTTTAAACATGTAGATGATTTACAAATTAGGAAAGTTTTTACCAAAAATTAAAACCATCCTTTTAAACTACAAATAAGGAAAGAGATTAATCTCTTCTCTTAATCTTTTGTAGAAAGCTATAAAAGGAAATTTTTAATTTTTAAACTCTCTTTTAAAATCATGATATCCACATAAGAAATAATTTTAATAAAAATCCTTTTTAATATTCTAATGGTCGGCCACCTAAACTTGGGACCCAAGCTTTGGCCGGCCACCTACATGGCTCATCCACTTGGTCTTGGCCGGCCCTAGCTTGGGTTCCAAGCTAGCTTGGCCGGCCCCATTGGATGGGTAAGAAGGTGGGTATGCGGTGGGTATAAATCTCTATATACTAGAGGCTACGATAGGGACCGAGAGGAGGAATTGGTTTTGGTCTCCCGATAAAATTAAGCATCCCGTGCTCACCCCGAACACACAACTTAATTTTATCAATAATAATTCATTCCACTAGAGAACTATTATTGAACTACCGCACCAATCCCAAATTACATTTTGGGCTCCTTCTTATCATGAGTGTGTTAGTCTCCCTGTGTTTAAGATAACAAATGTCCACTAATTAAGTAAGTTACTGACAACTCACTTAATTAATATCTAGCTCCAAGAGTAGTACCACTCAACTTCATCGTCATGTCGGACTAAGTCCACCTGTAGGGTTTAACATGACAATCCTTACGAGCTCCTCTTGGGGACATTCTCAACCTAGATTACTAGGACACAGTTTCCTTTTATAATCAACAACACACACTATAAGTGATATCATTTCCCAACTTATCGGGCTTATTGATTTATCGAACTAAATCTCACCCATTGATAAATTAAAGAAATAAATATCAAATATATGTGCTTGTTATTATATTAGGATTAAGAGCACACACTTCTATAATAACTGAGGTCTTTGTTCCTTTATAAAGTTAGTATAAAAGAAACGACCTCTAATGGTCCTACTCAATACACTCTTAGTGTACTAGTGTAATTATATAGCTAAGATAAACTAACACCTAATTACACTACGACCTTTCAATGGTTTGTTCCTTTCCATCATGGTCGTGAGCTACTGTTTATAATTTATAAGGTACTGATAACATGATCTTCTGTGTGTGACACCACACACCATGTTATCTACAATATAAATTAATTGAACAACTACATTTATCACAAATGTAGACATTTGACCAATGTGATTTTTATTTCTAGATAAATGTTTTATACCAAAAGCTAGGCTTTAAGTATACATTCTAACAATACCCCTACTGGTGACCATGTGTCTCAATCATCTTACAGAAGACTATGAAAATACGCACTACTGAATTTCACATATAAATGTTCCCATCGAAACATCCTTAGAACTATGCGAAGATGGTGTACGTGATACACCTCGAATCGGGAATAGATCACCACGTCGTCAATAAAGATAATGGATACTGAACCAATATCCTAGGGATACCCAAATCATCTAGTCCATGATAACATCTAGGGCACTATAAGCCTAAATGATAAAACCAAGAACTTATAATGTCTGTACATTAGACATCCTCAACCATAAGATTCCCGACAACAAGTCTAAAATCTGACCACTAACTACAAACCATCAAAGAAATAGATCATCAAATGTGAGAGCAACACTCCATCATAAGAAAAATAACATATGTGGGAGCAACGCTCTACCACAAGTAATCCTCAATATGTGGGAGCAACAGTTCACCACAAATGATCCATTATATGTGGGAGCAATGCTCCACCACAATAATCTATAATGTGTGGGAGTTACGCTCCACCACAAACAATCCATAAATGATCAAGACATCTAACTATCTAGCTAGAGAATGCACGAGATCGCTCTACCAGAGGTCACTATGGGCAGTCAAGGGTATAACAACCTAGTAAACATATCAAATCCATTGTCAACTCTCTCAATATCGTAGTGGGCCACTCACTAGTAGGAGAATTAGTTGACAAGGTAAACAACCAAAGACATAATGGTAGACACTCAACATAGGTAGAATCATCATGATACTACCAATAATACACCCGACTCACGTGCACACACAACACACACGTGAGCACACAAGATAGGTATGATCAGCATGATACCTCCAACAATACATACCGAACACGTGTGCATATATCAGCGTTGGTATAATCGACAATACTCCTCCAATAATACTCACCTAACATATATACACATATGCCAAGAGTATAATCAATGTAATACTTCTAATAAACATAATAGACATGTGCACATGTGCACAGAATTGATATAATCAATAGGATACCTCCATCATAACACACAAATACATGTGCACATACCACTACTTAGATTCAATCGAAAAGATACCTCTAATAAAATAATCAGACACGTACACCTAACCACATAGGTATAATCCACAAGAAACCTACAACAATCATAACTGGACATGTATACAAACACTACCTACAAATGGACAGTTTATCCTAGGACTCCTACAACATATACCAATAATGTGTACACATAACATAGATTTGCATAATCAACATATTAACCCAATCAACCAGACAAAACCCTATGCTACCTACTCTCATGGGTTAGTGGTATACCTCAAAAATCAAGCATAAGTATCAAGCAGGAAAAATAATAATCATAGACAATCCAAGGTATGGGCAGCCTAATCATCTAGTAATAATCATGCTCTAAGTTCAAACGAACAAATAGAGGCCAAGAAAGAAATACTCGCCATGGTTCAACATTGCACGTCTATGTCATACCACTACAAAGACTATATCTAATAGTTCACTTAACCTCTTGCTAAGAGTCTACCTATCAAGAGTGTATTTCTATAACTCTCATAGTCATAACTATAAATATCCTCCGTCAAATGTCGACAAAAGGTCGAACACTCTCTGATATGACATATAGACCTCAAGACCTTGGTGAATGATCATGTGATCAAGGCCTTAAGCTACTTGATAGAGACAATATTAGTCGAGCCATCTAACTATTGTGTTGCAGTACTTCATGCTACAGTTGCTCTACCTGAGGTTCAGTAACCTCTAGAGGCAAGCAATGCACACAAGATAGAGAAACACTATAACTAAATAGCTAGTTAGAATATCTATCAATTGACACTCTACCCCTCGTAGATCATCGTATGACATTTCAACTCGAAATAGTGGATCTCATAGTGTTAATCAACTAACACCTTGGTAACAGTTATATCTCCTAAGTGTTAAGCAATTAGCTCTACACCTTCTTACATCAGTGGGGGTCACCTAGCCCAAATGTACCTTCTAAGTTATCTAACCAAGTACATACAATCTAAGATTAAAGCCCTCATGGAATAGGATACATCGATCCTCTATAGACTGACCAAGATGATAATGGCATATGACTAATTCAGTCTTTTCCATGTCGATACAAGCCATGTGCTCAAATGTGCTTACAATATCTAACTAAGCACGAGTAACTGCAAGATCAATATCTCTATAAAATAGAGTAAGTCGATTCCTTGCTAATCAGACCAGCCAAAAATTAGATCGATCATCTACTTACTAAATCTAACAAGAGTACATTAATCCTCCACAAGCAACTAAGGTAAATCGATCCACGACTACCCAAGTCGACAAGCGTAAATCAGTCTTCTACTGACCGATCAAACAAGAATAAATCAATCATCTACTGACAAAACTAACTAAGATAAATCAGTATTCTACTAGCTGTGTCAACATAAATATGCAGGTATTATCCACTACAAGCTAACAATAGTAGAGACTAATATGTGCCTCCAACTCCTAACCAACTAGTAGTAACATAAGCTAAAACTACCGGTGGTTTGATATGAAAAATCACCTGAGACTGTAATCCTTGATCTCTATTAAGGTTAACCATGATCAGTGGTTGACCCAATACATGTAATATATGCTATAACAACTAGACTAATATATACTAACAAATATCATAACTATCATAGTCAATAATGCATATACTAATAGAAATGTATGATAACAATATACCAACATACCTCCTATAGCTTGGAGATGTCCTGCTGCTGCCAGGTCCCAACACTTAAAAAAGTCACATCAAGAAAATCAAAACACGAAATCCAAACATAGGAAATAAGACTCATAAACATGTGGCTCTAATATCAATTAAATTGTCACACCCTGAGGAGTCCTTGCCAGAGAAAAATCCGGTAGCATCTCCCCTGTACAAGTGACAATCTGAATCATTTCTACATCCACAGATATACATCAGCCACACACGGCTGAAATATATACACAACCACGTTATATTCAGTCCACTCGGTTGTAACAATAAAAAAAATACAACCACGCAATTATATATATCTAACAACCCACTTGGCTTGATCAAAATACTAAAAACACAGCGAAAATGATAGAAAACCATTACAAACAAAAAAACAAGACTGCTAGCCGGCTAGACTTACACAACACAACAAACAATACAAAACACCACATCAAAACACTCCAGAAACAAAACCTAAATATACAATGCTAATTACACCAAATACATAAACCAAACAAAGTACTAAAAAAATCAAAAATAGGTCTTCTGATATGGCGTGGGAACCGGTAGACAGGATACTCTAAGCGACTCCAAAAATCTACCTGTTACCTGAAATAGAAATAGCTCAACAGTGTGAGTTCAAAGAACTCAACATATATCAAGCTGACGTGCCTAGTAAGATATAACTATCAGTAATAATCATGGAGTATAGTCTTCTAATCAATAATAAGAAATGCAAATTGAAAAGATAACAGAAGAAGGACTATACTCACCAGGACCTCCTATC
The DNA here is from genome assembly GCF_018446385.1 of Zingiber officinale. Taxonomy (NCBI): domain Eukaryota; kingdom Viridiplantae; phylum Streptophyta; class Magnoliopsida; order Zingiberales; family Zingiberaceae; genus Zingiber; species Zingiber officinale. Next base: position 83,264,243 of record NC_055987.1, on the reverse strand, counting down.
CAGATGTAAAGGTCGTCAGACCAGATATATAATGTCTCCTGTATAGATGTCAATCATATGCAACCACTAAAATACAGCAAATAAAGTGCAACAATCATAAACAATAAATACAGTGCAGCAATAATAAACAATAAATACAATCAATGCATATGATGCAAAAATGGCATGTGTCACCCCTGACGCCAGTCAACCATCTCACACGCGATTGTGAGACCGAGTGGGTAGGGTTATGACAACTATGCACTCTGCCATCACTACTCCTGAGTGACCGAGTGGATAGGATGTTGTCGGAGTACACCTATCCTCCTACCCCAAATAGAGTAGGGGGAGTGCAATGCTCTCATCTCCCTGAGATAGTCCAGAGGAGGATCCCTGCCGGCTACCACACTATGTCACCACTACCCATGAGCGGACTAGTGGAGCCTAACAAAGCAAAACTGCCACACACCTTGCCGATATACCACTTACCCATGAGTGGTTGTGTGTGCAGATCATGTAACTGGTGATGTGTTCAATAATAATGAAGCCGACAATCGCACAGCATGCAATCATGTAAGATGGTGCATGACACTAAGCATGTAAATCCTAACCATAATAACCTCCACATAATATGTACCAAACAGGAAAATAAATCATATTATGACCTAGGTATCACAGATCTTTGTACACATGCCCGATAATAAAATCCAGAAAACTGGTCCTATATTCAGTGAAGCCTAGTATGTGTCACTTCCTCTAGGAACTGAGGTACACATGGTAATAATAAAGAGATATAAACATGGATACATAACAGGAAACAAACAAAACATACTATAGGTATAAAATAGTGGCATACCAAGGGAAAATCTAAGCATGATCATTGCTACTAGCTATAAATTACTATGCATATCAAAGTGACAATATCATAAAAGATAAGTCAAGAGATACCCGCCTCAAAAAGAAGATCGCATCCGAAATAAATTCTACGTTGAGATGTCGTCTCGAATCAAAGTCCTGTAATAATAAGCATATAATTTTAGCTAATTCCAAGTACACCAATTAACTAAATCCAAATTCCTATGAACCCAAGAAACCCAAATCTATCATTTAATATCGGTTAACTTGATAAGTCGGATCTAACTCGAAACATAGATTAAATTCAACATTTAATCTCAATCATTTTCGAACAACCTCTTGGACCAATTATCCCTAATCTTCCTAGCTTAATTTAGATCAAGCTAAAATAGGAATCCAAATTCAACGCTCACCCAAATTAGCCCTTCTCTATTGGATCACAGCTGGTGAAATTGCTGCTGGAAACTAAAGTCGAAGCGAAGATGAAGTTGCTGCTATTAATTATTCCTGATCAACACTTGTTAGCTGGAATTCAATAGGATTGTAGTTCTACAAATCAGTTCTATAACCAAATGAAATTCATGTGAGTACCATGGTTGGCAATCACATGGAAAGGAGATGCTCACCTTGCTAGCTATTTTCTTTCTTCTGGAGCAAGTTGCTGCTAGAAACGAAGATGGAGTTGCTGCCTAAGCTTGTGCCGACAGCTTTATGTTTGCGGGAGACCCAATAGAAACTAGTTGTTGATATAGTTGAAGAACAAACCGGCGATAGATGGCACGACAAGGATAGCACTGCATAGAGGTGATGCAATCAAAAGAGGGCAGTGGATCCAAAACTAGGGCATGGTGTCAACAGGGGTGGCGGTACATAGGAATCAGATCTAGGGTTTGGTTAGCTGATCGTGGACCTCGGCGTCGTGGTTGGTGACACTTGGGCAGAGACGGAAGAGGAGAGTTTCAGCGTCGCGACTTAGGAGAGAAGAGGAGAAGACGGCCGGCGGTGAAAAGAGAAAGGGGCGCCAGTTGGGGAAGATGATCAGGTTGGGGAGATGGCGTCGCGAAGAGGAAGAGAGGAGAAGAGGGATCGGCGTCGGGTGAGGGCTAGAGGGCACATGGCGGGGAAAAGAAGAAAAGAAAAGGAAAAAGAAAAGAAAAACTAAACTTTTCCTCATTTAAATGGGGTAGTCTAAACTGGCTTTCCCGTGGCCCAATAGTTGATCCCCTTAAATTCATCATACGAGCTCCGAAAAGTTCCTAGAAAATTTTTGAAAATTCCTAAAATTTTTGTTAAAGCTATTCGTCCATTATCAAGGTGTCGTATTTTACAAAGAATTCAATTGCAATGGTCACAAAAGAATTTGTACACCTTCCCATGTACAGAGAGGAAACTTCATCAACTCACAAAAAATTTATCAAATCACAAAATGAGGGATCAACAAGAATAGAGAAGTCTAGTGTAGAATGTAATGTTATGAAGTTGAGAAGTGGCAAGAATCTTAAAGAACTTATGGTGAAAAATCTATAAAGAAATGAGGAGAAGAATAAAAGAGAATCATAAAACCTCAGTTCCAACACTCCAGAAGGTGTCCATAGGTCATTGAAACCTTTTCCTCAATGGTTGATTACACTGGACAAGCAATTTGAAACCTTGCCACATGATCAAAGTGAATTTAGGGAAAAGAAAGACTAATTTCTCCCAAGGCCTCCACTAATCCCCTTTCCACAAAGGCAAGTGACAAGTATGAGCAAAAAAGAATTTAGCAAATTTTGTGATGATAATTTGGTTGCATGAAAATTTGCTAATTTAATTCAAGATGATGAATTTTTTTGATTATGATGAATTAGCCAATTGCAATCTTGTTGGAATACTTAATGATGATGAATTTTTTTATGACGATAATCAATTTGAAAGTTATGATAAAGTTGTCGATCCTCCAGTTGATGATATTGATGTTAATGAACTTTTCATCACTTATGATAATGATGTGGTGGATAAAGGTGTAGGGACTTGTGCTACGGAGGTAATGCCCCAAGAATCACCTCCTTTGATTCCACAACCACTGGATACTATAAGAGTTGTAAGAATTGAACAAGTTATGGATATAAGTGTAGAGACTTGTGCAGAGATAGTAGAGCTTTAAAAATCACCACTTTTAATTGCACTACCACCTGAACTAGAGCTAAAACCATCATTTGATCTTGAAGAAGTCACATCGACTTATTTAGAACTTTCAGGTACCTTTCAATAATGCAAGGTTAATATTTCTTGTGATCTTTTAGAAAATTTCATAGAAGTATCTATTAATAATTTTGTTTCATGTGATTTAATTTTTGATACATGCTTCATCAAATTTAATATGGTTCTAGTTTTTTCTTATATTGTATGCTTATGAGAGGTGTGCTTTTCTTTTGGGTGTGCAAATTTCACTTGGGCTAGCAATTGGAAGCTCAATCTGAGCCATCTTCGACCGCCAGAAAGAACTTTCAAGAAGATGAAAATGGAGAGAACGATGCTACATTATATTGATCACATGAAGATAGCTCTCTTCATAATAAATGGGTTATTAGAAATAAAGTTCATAAGTATTCTACTTCGGCCAGAGTAAGATTCAGATGAGCCTAAAAAGGGTCTGAGCTAATGACCTAACATAAGTGCTTCTTGGGAGGTAATGCAAGTTCTTTTTCTTGTTTTTCATCTAAGTTTTTCTTTACTTTCCATTTTACATAACCCCAAACCCTCTACTTAATTTTTCTTACCTAATCTTATTTTTGTAGGATTCAAAGATTAGGAGGAATGTGACTACTTGATAGAGAAGTTAATAATTTTGGCATTTGGGACTCATTATTTGGTAACTTCTCTTATTTCAAATCTCTTCTGCATTATTTTTTATTTTTATTGGGACAATGAAAGATTTAACTTTGGGGGATGTATATATATTGGGTTTTCAGTTAGTTTTCTTTTTGTATAATAAAAATTTTTCTAGTTGGATCATACATCACATCATGATTGTTTGTTTCATAATATAAAAATGCTAGCACTCTTATTCTAGATTTCATGTGGTTTATTGTTGACTAATTGTACTAGTATGTTTAGTGATGTATCTTTTTCTATCTATGTTAGCATGAAGTGAGCAATGTTTTTTGCTTTAAGAGATTGAGTGCTGGTCTTATTTTATGATCTCTATACACTTTACCTAAGTTTGATAGTAGATAACTCTAAAAATAGTTATGATTCATAGAAATGGACTAGTACTTGTGTTTCTAAGATGGCCTCTCAATTACATTTTGGTTACTAGATTATCTTGGATCATGACAACTTACTTAGAAAAATCAAAATTCCTTCATTTGCATTTATATATTTGCATTTGTGTTAGTGCTTCAGCTTTAATGCGCCAAAAAAAATTCATTTAAATATGGGATATAAAACAATTGTCATGAGTGGAAACTAATAATTTACCGAGTTAGGTTACTGGGAAATAAATGTTATGTTTCTCTTGATTTTGAGTAGTCCTTTGAGACCATATGTAGTATAAGAGGGATGAACCATGCATGTGGTAGATAGGTGCCTATTGGTAGGAGCATAAGGAACACAACTATATGATGACTTGAGTAGGCTTAGGGATTGAAACTTAAAAATTTAGGCCAGTATTGCATTGTGCATGGAGAACTATTACTTAGGCTATACTCAAATAACTTTTATATCTTGCTCACCAATGAACTTATTTGATAGGATTATATTGACTCACTAGGGATTATAACATGCTATTTAGCCATGGGAGTCTAGATTGCAAGTTTTTGCTTGAGGACAAGCAAAGGTTTAAGTCTGGGGGTGTGATGTATGTAGGTTATATATGTTTTTAGGCATTCTTTAATGCATATTTACTTGTATTTCATGAGTATAATATATGTTTATTGTACCCTATTTCATTATATTGTCATACTTCTACTCCTCTTATTTGGAGATATGCTCTTTACTTGTTTTGATTTATAGGACACAATTTTGAGTAAAAATGAAGTGAGAATACACAATGAAGCAACTTTAGAAGATCTGCAACTCGGGTTGTGTCCTAGGCATGACTGTGTACCTCCTCCATCAAGAGTCGTGGGCAGGTCATGCCTCTAAGGCATGACCGTGCCTAGTCCCCAGAATTTCCAATAGGTCATGCCCCAAGGCATGGTTGTGCCTCTTATTTTAAGCAAAGACATAGTCATGCCTATTTTTCCGAGCAACCCACACAACTTGGCTATTCCAAGAGGCATGGTTGTAATTCCCTTTTTTGCCAGTTGCATGCCCCAGCTGTGCCTTGAGGCACAACTATGTGGCAGAGAACATGAGGGGGGTGTGCCCCTTGTATAAAAGGGAATTTTCTCCCCTTTTCACTTTTCCTTGGTTTGGGGGCTCTGCCCCTTCCTTTAGGAAGAGTTTTCCCCTCTAGGGGAAACCCAAGAGCCTCCATCTTGAAGCCATAGATAATTTGTCCAGCTCCGGAGCAAGGATCCACTTCGAAGACATCAACAACGCATAGCTAAGCATTTCTTCTCCTCATTTCTTGTATTTAGGTTGTAAGAATATTAGTATTCATGTCTTTGGTTTGTTCTACCTTATTAATGGAGTAGTCCTTTGATTCTTAAGATGTAGGGAGTAATTTTGATGTGATGTTGATGTATAAACTATGTATATACCATTTCCTTGTTCAATGAATTGTTTATGTCATATTCAATGTGTGTTGCTCCTTGTAAGCATTTGATGAAATGTGTGAATGGTGTAAACATGTTGATTGTGGTTGATTGGTCACCTTGTAAAGGAGAAGCGATAGGGTGTATTAACCACACATTCTAAAATGATCCTCTTGAAAGGAGCTCATTTCTCTACAAAGGGTTTAGCTAACTAAGAGATTAATAGATTTACACAATTTAATGTTAGGAATTGACTTGTGTAATATATCGATTGTATGACTGAGGGGCTCCTAGTGACAAGTGGTATCCTTTTAATCGAACTTTCTATGTTACTTCTTCTACTTAGTAACATTGAATAAGAATAGTGTAAATACTTTGGTGTAGCCTTTAATCCTCGTTTAGAAGTAACTGAGATAATTCTAGCGATTCTATGACCAGGGGGCTAGTAGTGACAGAGGGTATCCCTTTAACCAGACTTTTTAGAGTTCCTCCTTTACTAAATGATGTTGGAATTATTGTAACTTACTGGTAATTAGGTTAGAATCCCTATATTATTATAAATATGGAGGGTACGGGAGTGAACATGTACTAGGGAAATTAACTAGCATCACATTGAAACTGAAAACCTTAGAATCATCCCTTAACCAACTCTTCTCCTTCTCTCTTCATTATCTTGCTCTTCTAACTCTCTCTCCCACTCTTTCTCTCTCTTCTCTCAATTTCATGCTCTGAAGCATTCAACTAACCTTCAATTATCTAGATAATTCATTGTATGAAATCAATTAGTGCTTAATCTGTAGGATCGTTGTGCGCTAGAGGGAGGAGGGGTGAATAGCACTCGTGACTTTCATGTTCATTTAAAAAAAAATCAGAGAGATAATGGTCGCGGAATAAAGACAGAAAGAAAACAAGATAATGCTAACACTTTGATTTACTTAATTCGGAGCCTATGACGACTCCTACTCCAAGGCCCACGTGTGAGAGTACTTTTGATGGGCAAATACTATTGATCCTATCTGAGAAGCCTGACAAAATGAAAAGCTGGGAGAAAACCTACTACTGATGAAGAATAATACCTATAGAATACCGATCTGAGAAACCCAAAGCGGGTCTGGGAGAATGAAGTCATAGAATGCCCTCCTTGTGCCAAGATCCAAAGACGAAAGGAAAGCTTTAATGAAGAAAATCGAGACCTAGAGCTTCCAAGGCTTCCTGCGCACAAGAGACCAACCAACACTATTGTCAGTGACCTAAGACCGGGGTGGGAATCCCTGGCTAGGCCCTCCGACGCTCAAGTTAGTGATCTCTCTTTTGGTGTGAAAAGCAGAAAGAAGAAGAAGATGAACAGTAGTTGAAAACTAGGGTTGTGAGTGTGAGATTCAACGTGAGCATACCTGGCCAACGGAGAGGATTCCCCTTTTTATACCACTTTATATAACCACCATAGTCATGAAGTAGACCCCGATTTGTTAGAGTTTGTTATGAGATGACGTAAGCCATGTACTTGCAGAAAATAACTTTTAACGAATCATTTTTGTACCCCAGATGTACCTTCTTTGTCGTCTAGTACTTGTAGAAGAATCTAGAAACATTCTTCCCGCCAAGTTAGTCAACCTATTATATGATTACATGAAGCAGATATTCTCATAAGTTATTTATAAATATCCTCAAAATGTTTATTCTCGTCTTGTCCTATAAGTTATATTTTATCACTCCTGCTTGGTTATCCTGTCTCCACTATGTTGTGGACAACCCGATATTATACTATGTTTTGTATCGATCGGGATTGACCCTAGGTTTTGTACAGGAGGGTTATTATTTTTATTTAACACATGTCCTCATCGTCCGATAATATATTATAAATCCTGTACGGTCTTGTAGTTGCTCATTCTCGGACGATCATATACATCCGCCCGATATTAGTCTATATTCACATGTGCTAGCTCAGACAATCCCGACCGATATTGGCCTTTCTTTCTTAAGGTATATCTCGATCGATATTAACCTACCCTTCTCAAGATGTACCCCGACCGATATTAGCCTATCTTTTCTTTAAGGTATTATCCCGGCCGGTGTTGGCCTATATTTTCTTAAGTGTGTTACCCCGTCCGGTATTTGCCTATATTTCCTTAAGCATGTTGTCTCGGACGATATTGTCCTATATTCTTAAGCCCGATATCCCGGCCGATATTTACATTGCTTAATTCTGCTATCTCTTTTCTTTCCCCTTTTCACCGGGGACCTACTAAACCTAACCCATATCACTAGCCTTCCCTCCAAGTCTAGTCGATGGAGGTGTAGCCGACTGACTAGACACAGGTATATTTTTGTTTCTTTGCTTATCTTTACTCGTGACCCTGCCATGGGCACTGTAATAGCCTCGTGACCTTCTTTTATAGTAGCCCTCGTGACTTCTGGTACAGTAATCCCGTGAACCCAAGTATAGTGATCCCGTGAGTCTTTTGATCCTTTAAATAGGGCTATGATCCTTTCTTCGTTCTTCACTCGCCTCAATTCTTTTCCTCCTTGTTCACTTCTTCTTACCGAGAGTATGGCTTTAGACCCCCTTTCTGGGGGCAATTCTTGTCGAACAAGGCGAAATCTATATATGAGGTTGCCCAAGCTTTGGATCTAGTTAATTCTCCGGTTCGAGAGCTGGAAGTATTTCTGTCGGTCGCCCAGTTTCAAGTACGATTGGAAACTGCCCTGAGGAACCAAGTTCCTCGAGATCTAGAATCTCAAGTCAAAGACATGACTGCTTTGCAGACCCAACAGACTTCAAAGGGGTTCACACTAATTATGGAGATTCAAGTGACTAGCCCATGGGCGTCCCGACGATGGCAAAGCCCAGGTTATCTGCAGGCTAAGGTGGACACTCTGGAAGCAGAGCTCAAAATGTTCCAGCAGGAAGTGGATTGTTCCATGATATGCCTGAGGGGGCTTGAACAAGTTTGCACCTCCTTTGTTCATGAGACCACCCTTTTCCCTACTTTCTCCCGGGCATAAAAGAATGCATTGGCTCTTCTAAACGGTGAGGGAGGAGGGCAATTCGGTTGGATGACAGAGTTTTCATCCTACCCTCCTACCAGGCAAAATATTTTCACTTCTGTGGCTTGGTTGGGTTTACCCTTAATCAGGTTGAAGTTTTCTAAGAAGTATGAGGGCTCATGTTTCAGCAGGTTTCTATTCAAGTCTAGTTGAAGGAGGTGTATGAGTTTATGTTTAGTTGAATTACATAGTTTAGGTAATATTACATGTTCAATCAGGCTTTGCCTATTGAGTATATGTAAACCTTATTTGTTCTTTACTTAATTGATGATATATTTTGAGCTATGTGAGGCTAAAACACTTTGAATGCAATCAATATGTTAGACTCAATCAAACTCCTTTTGACTTGAGCTGATATTAACATATTAACTTAGCAGGTATTGACCCATCTATGGTAGGCATGTTTTCCCGGCCGATGTTAGCCTGTCTAATATAGACAAGGTTATCCTGACCGATATTAGCCTGTCTATTGTAGACCAGGTTATCCTGACCGATATTAGCTTATCTATTATAGATAAGGTTATCCCGACCGATATTATCCTGTCTATATTAATTCAGATAGTGTTTCACGCCTAACTAACTATTATTCTTTCATATTTTCTGTCTTTGACCTGGGGTCTATCAAATCCGATCCATCCTCCTTTATTACACATAGTAAACCACGTCCTTTTTTCAGAATTTCCTTGATTATGATTGGCTTTTCAATAGTAAGAGAACGTTCGAGGCGCACGACGAGGTGCTACCAACTCCTGCATGATTCGATTTGTCGCATCCATCATCAATGCCCATCTATGGTCATTTGACGCGTGTCTTTTCTTTCCTCTCTATAATACCAACGCCGACACACTTCTATAATAAATGGTGTCTATTGGAAAAAAGGTATTCCTATCTGACGGTGGTTGCACATTCTTTCAACCCTAAACCCTTCATTTTCTTATCGACTTTGCCCCTTCTTCCTTTCCTTAGTGTTTTTTCTTTGATTGCACTCCTTTGATCCATCTTTACACTTTCCATCTTCCCGTGCTCTTCTTTCTTAGTTCACAGTAAGTAACCTATTACTCTGTTAACCTTTACTTCTATCTATGGCTGAAGAAACAATTGCTCCTTGGTATACCCAAATTTCATCTTCTTTCGACAAGGATACTCGGCTCGCTATTCGTATGCAGTATGAAATTCCTGAGGAATATGATATCTTAATCCCTGAACCAGACGAGCATCCTCACCGTCCTCCTGCTAACTGTGTGACTTTCTTTAGGGATCAGTTGATAGGGGGTTTAAGATTTCTCATTCCTCCCTTTCTAATTGATGTGAGCCAATACTTTGACATTCCTCTTCAACAATTTGTGCCCAATGCCTTTCATTATTTATGTGGCGTATATATGTTGTTTCATATACTTGATATTCCTCCTACTCCCCAAAATGTTTTCATGTTTTTTATCCGAAAGTAGCAGAATCGGGTGTCTTTCTCTTCCAGTCTCGAACCAAGATGGTCCTTTTTGATGATATGCCTTCTTCTCTTAAAGGCTGAAAATCTCGTTTCTTCTTCATAAAGTTTTCTGGACCTATTCCTTGGTCCCATGCTTGGAAATCCTCTTTACCTCCTTTACCTGATGTTAAGGGGTTTCATCTTCACCCCTCTTTTCCCCTTTATTGTGAAAAATTGTTATGTCATCACCTCTCTATCCATAAATGGCTACGAAGTGACCTTCTATACCTGTTTGGGTTAAGCCCTGTCAAATATAAGATCCATGGCTCCTTAGGTAAATCTTTGATTCTTTTTTCCTTTCAATGTTTACTAACTGAACCCTTTCCTTTATTTTATGTAGTGGCTAGCTTCTATGCTGCTTTGATAGATGAAGAACTACGTCTAAAAGAAGCTGACCTTCATGCCAAAGAGAAAGATCTTCTTGCCGCCATCAATCCACCACCTTTAATTGAAGCTTCGGTTCTTCCAGTTGAAGCTTCTATTTCTCAAGTTACTCCTGACGTTCTTGAGATTCTTCCAGCAGGAGTTCCTGCTATCGCTTTGCCAACTGTTCCCTCAACAACGACCATTGCCTCTTCATCAGCCACTTCTCTTCTTGTTACTGAGCTTACATCCCCTGTAAGCTCAGAAAAATCTCTTGCTGAAACTGCTCCTGGCAAACGCCCGGGACGTAAACTAACTATAGTCCCCCCTTCAAAAAGGAGACTCACTCTTCTTGCTGAGGAATCACCGTCGGAAGGTTTTGCTTCTGCTGCCCCTTCTTCTAATGAGCCTACTTTGGCTAATTTATATCCTTCCCTTCTCTTTTCTTCCTCTTCTCTTAGTAATACTGCCCCTGGTAGTACTTCTTTTACTTTTCCTTTATCTGTTTCAGAATTTGGATCTTTACCTCCTTCATCCTCTTCTTACTTAATTTTTGCTCCCCCTTCTATCCCAACTACCTCCTTTTCTACCACCTCCTCTTCTATCCCTGTTCTTCCTATACTGCTAGGAGGCTCTTTCACCACTACTCGAGAGGAAATTCATACTCTCTTTGGAGAGCTCCCCCATTCTGAGACAATTGATCAATTCTCACATGAGGAAACCAATGTATGTTTGCTATTATTTATTTGTTATTTATCCGTGACTGCTTTATGACCCATTCTTATGTTCGTAGCGGTGGATGGCCAATATAGGTTTAGCTCGCCTAGCGCATAACCTATATCATGAGAACGAGAAGTTGAAACGACAAGTTGTTGAGCTATCTTCTACCACTCTTTCAGAAAAGTCTAAGGAACAATATGAAACCCAACTTGAGAGCCTTCAGTCTCAATTTAAATCGGCCACAGACCTTAATACTGAGTTATCTTCCAAATTAGAGAAGCAGATTGCTGAGGCTAACAAACTAAAGTCTGATTACGAGTCTGCCTTGGCTGACAAACTCAAAGCTCTGCGGTTGAAGGATGATGAAATAACTTCCTTAAATACTTCCTTGAATACAGCCAAGATAGAAGCCTCCACCAAAGATGCTGAGTTAAAGTCTTCCCAATCGGCTCTAGTGGTTTACAAAGCTGGTGAAGATGGTCGCTTCAAGGAGCGGGCCACCACCCTGATCAAGTCTACTGAATTTAACAGGTCGATCGTAAAGTCTATTTTGGCCGCCTATACCGCCGGAGCTGAAGGAGCAGTAAAACAATTGCTAGAAGAAGGCTTCTTGTCTCGTGATCCTCCTCCTAACTTCTTGAACCGGCGTAAGCTGACTGATAATAGGCCTGTGGATCTATTTCCTCAATTGTCTATAGAATGATCATTCTATTTTGGTTCTAGTCGTTGTAAAACTAACTATGAATTTGTAACCGTTTGGCTTATATACTTTTATCTTTTGTGTTTATGTGTCTAAACTCTTTTCATTAGTGGGGCTCTACTACCTCCCTTTTGAATTCATCCTACCTTTGTACTTGTCTTTTTCTTGTTCACTTTGTCTTAGTATATCAACTATTGTCTGACTTATTACTATTACCCGACTCTATTCACATAAGTTCTTCACTTGCCATCAATGTCGAACGGTCCATTACAACCAGTCGATTTACCATTATGCTTGCAAATATCGACTGGTGCTTTATACTTAACTAGTTTTCATCCAATTCAGTATAACCGACCGACGTTAGTTTCAACTTATTTATTATGATCGATCGATTTACTGTAGCATCGCCAATCTCGACCGATTTATTATAATATTCTTCATCTTGACCGGTCTATTATAACCGGTTGACTTACACTTATGTCTACCAATATCATCTGGTGTTTATACTTAACAGGATTACGTCCGATCTGGTATAATCGTCCAATATGATATAGTCAATTTCGCCTAGTCTGTTATGTCTGAAAATATTGTCCGGCACGTTACGTTAGACTAGTTTTCATCCAATTCGGTATAACCGACCGACGTCAGTCTCGACCGATTTATCATGATCGGTCGATTTACCACCATATTTATGAATATCGTCCGGTGTTTTATGTTGGAGATCGGTCGGCCGGCTTGAAGGGGGGTTGGATAGACGGCACCCCCAAATAATCGCCTTCTACACTATTGTTAGTATACGCAGCGGAAATCTAATACTAACTACAAATATGAATACAAAGAAAGCTTAAGACAAGAATAAGAAATGCAAACCAAGCTAACACGTTGTTTAACGTGGTTCGGAGATTAGGACTCCTACTCCACGGCTGTCCGTAAGGTGGACGATCCCGATCCTTCGGTGGATTACTCCCCGGAAAACTTCCGGCTAGCTCAAACCTCCTTGTGGGTGGAGAAACCTCACCACAACCCTCACAAGAGCTCCTTTGATGCTAGGGCACTGGTAGACTACTAATAGAGATTAACCACCTCTATTTCGTCAACTCAAACCAAGCTCCCAAGCTTTGGTTTTATAGGCCACGGGTTGGAAAACCCCGCCTACCAGTCGACTGCCAAAACATGCAATCGACTGCCCTCAGTGGAAATTCGACCGTTACATCCCAACGGCTCGATTCCATACGAACAGAGACATTCTGTTCGCTGCCAGTCGACTGCCCCAGTCGACTGCACCAGTCGACTGCTAAAACATGCAGTCGACTGCTACAATACTGCTACAGTAGCGCTACAGTACTGCTACAGTAAAACCCTAAAACTAAGATTTTACTCCGAGTACAATCTCTCGTGCACTCGTACCCTCACCCTTATGACTCACTTGATGCTTCCTTTGCAGCTTTGACCTTTTACCTTCAAGCCTACTTCCTTTAGCTCTCGTCCCTCGGATGCATTCAAGCCCGCGGCTCATCCCCAATGCCATCCTTCGCGTATGCCTCGAAGTCGCTTCCCTCGGCCCTTGTCCTCGCTGCCTTGTCCATGGTCCCTCAGATGCTCCATCCTTCACCAGATCCGAAGCCATCAACCTGAGTCACATGTGTATCCTGCAAACCTGCATAACTCAAATACACATATCAAATACAAGGGTGAACCTAACTTAAACCCTTTGCCCAAACACTAAAACACATGGTCGCACGGACCATTGGGATTGCTCCAACAATCTCCCCCTTTTTGGTGTTTGGCAATACGTTTAAGTTAGGGAAAACAAATAGCAAATAAACATGCTAATACATCCAATGGACTTATGATGCCAAGGCTACACACTTGGACTTACTCCGCCAAATGGTCTTACGATGCCAAGGCTACACACTTGGACTTACAACGCCGAATGGTCTTACAATGCCAAGGCTACACACTTGGACTTACAACGCCGAATGGACTTACGTTGCCAAGGTTACACACTTGGACTTACAACGCCGAATGGTCTTACGATGCCAAGGCTACACACTTGGACTTACAACGCCGAATGGACTTACGATGCCAAGGCTACACACTTGGACTTACAACGCCGAATGGTCTTACGATGCCAAGGCTACACACTTGGACTTACAATGCCGAATGGACTTACGTTGCCAAGGTTACACACTTGGCAACCGCCGAATGGACTTACGTTGCCAAGGTTACACACTTGGATTTACAACGCCGAATGGTCTTACGATGCCAAGGCTACACACTTGGACTTACAACGCCAAGTGTGTAACCTTGGCAACCGCCGTAAAAATGCATCATGCATTTGAACCTATCCCAAGGCTCTCCCTACACCTACGCTCCCCATGAGCTAGGATTTTTACAACGGGCTTTTTAATAACCTATCCCAAGGCTCCCCCTACGCAAAGGCACTTTCAGGTTTTCCCAACTAAACCTTACTTCTCACCCTTTGCCTAACATCCAAAAGGTCCTCCAACAATATCCCAATTGTTGAAAACTTGTCATTCCAATTGACCCTAAACTCATGTGTTTATCCCCCATGGATTTCATACACTTGTATGAGTTGACTTGGTCAAAATCCAGTGCTGAAAACAATTTCAGACTGGTATCAGTCGACTGCAAGAAGTGCCAGTCGACTGGTCGCTACTGGTTGAGCGAACAGAATGTTTCTGTTTCCAGCCAGTCGACTGCAACTTTTAGCAGTCGATTGGTGCAGTCGACTGCTAAAACTAGCAGTCGACTGGCACAGTTTTTCAGCCTTTTTCAGCATTTCTGACCCAATTTCAGAAATGCACCAATAATTCCACAGACCTCCAAAAATCCCCAAATTTTGTGGAGAGGTCTGTTTTACCCATGTCTACTTGGGAAAAATACATTCAAAAATGTATCTATCACAAATCCCAAGATTGACACAAAATTCAAAACTAGCTAAAAAGTTCAATTGAACCTTGACCTAAAGTCCTATTTTTGGCTTCCTCTTGATGTATTTGCCCATATTAACCCACAATGCATCCCTAGCATTAGTTTATATGGCATTTATACATCCAAAACCAATTTTCATGCTATATGACCCCAATTGTCATATTTCTTGCATGAAACATAAACTAATTGTGCCAAAACCCTAGGTTTGAGACTCAAGTCCGTCTCCAAACCACTTGGCACATTCCATGGCTTGTCTAGACTCCCAAGTAAAACCCCCTTGAGATCCATTGACCATGGGTCCCAAATTGACTCTTTGAGCTCCCCCTAGAGCTCTTAACCTTAGTCACCTCCCTAGGTGACTCATCCACAATGGCTAGGCCACATCGGTCCACCCCTGGTGAAACTTGGTTTACAAATCTAACTTTCTTAACCTTGGACACTTTGTCCTTGGTTAATTTCTCCTTACCATTAAATGGTTTTCCCTTGCCATTTATTGACTTCTCCTTGCTATAGTCATATGCAACCCTAGCATAAGACTTTCCCTTAGCTTTGGAGGACTCTCTCTTGCCATGATCATTTGCCACCCTAGCACATGATCTCTCATTAGCCTTAGAGGAACTAGATCGGTATCCCAAGCCCGATCTATCATTGTTGGGTCTTTGGCTACCCAACATCATCCTTAATTCCTTAGATCCAACATTGAATCTCTTAAGGAATTGTTCCAACTTATCAAGCTTTCCCCTTAAAGCTTGATTCTCCTTCTCTAGGTTTCTAACCCTAGAGTTAATTTGTCCAAATTGGACATTCCTAGACCTACCCTTCCTAGGCATGTGTCTCCCCTTCTTGGGATTAATGCCTTGGGTCTCCCTAGGTCTATTGTTTCTAGATTTTTCATGCATAGATTTCCTAGGGTTTTGATCTACATTAACCCTATTCCTATCATGATATTTAAATCCAAAATTTTGCATGGGCATACAATGATAATCACAATCATTTCTCCTAGCATGCATGGGAACATGAAAATTTGAATTGCATTTCAAATTAGGGTATACCTCCCTTACCCTTGAAGCTCCCCCTTGACTTGAGCTCCTCTTCTTCTTCTCCCACTTCTTTAGATGCTCCAACTTCTTGAACTCTCCCTTCCTTGAGCATCTTGTGTGGTAGTGTCCAAGTTCTCCACACGTGAAGCATCTAATGTGCTTCTTCTCCTTCTTCTTCCTACAACTCAAATTAGATTCTAAAGGAATTGAATTGAGTTTAGGAGATACCTTCTTCTTACTCATTGGACACCTACTCTTGTAGTGTCCCTTCTCATTACATCCGAAGCAAATTATGTTGTTCTTTGACTTCACTTGGATGGAGGTGCTTGCTATGTTTACTTCCAAGACTTCATCTTCTTCACTTGTCTTGGAATCTTCTTCAATTCTTGAGGATGTAGATGATGCCTCATCTTCCTTCTCCTCCTCGTATATTGAGCGTGACTCAACTTCCATTTGCTCCACCTCCTCTTCTTGAGCTACTAAACCCAACTCCTTGGGCTCCACATCCGATTGGTCCTTCTTCTCCTCTTGGACCACTTCATCACTTTCTTCGAATTTTTCTTCTTCTTCTTGTGTAGGCAAAAATTCCTCCCATGGAAATTTCTTCACTTTACTCCACAATTCATGGGCGTTCTCATATTTACCTACACCACTTATCACATTAGGAGGCAATAAATCAATTAAAATTGCTATTACCTTTGAGTTTGCCTCCGATCGTGAGGTTTGCTCCTCCGTCCAATGTCGTGTTCGGAGCTTCTTCCCTTTCTTGTCTTTAGGGACTTCAAATGGCTCTTCCACCACCATCATTGTGTCCCAATCCGTCTCGAAGAAGTTCTTCATCTTCACCATCCAAAAGGTGATATCCCATAAGCTTCCTCCTTCGAACTTTGGCGGATCTATCAAGCCGGTCATCTTTGCTTCCTCGGCGGTTAGTCCGACGGAGAGCGGCCTTGCTCTGATACCACTTGTTGGAGATCGGTCGGCCGGCTTGAAGGGGGGTTGGATAGACGGCACCCCCAAATAATCGCCTTCTACACTATTGTTAGTATACGCAGCGGAAATCTAATACTAACTACAAATATGAATACAAAGAAAGTTTAAGACAAAAATAAGAAATGCAAACCAAGCTAACACGTTGTTTAACGTGGTTCGGAGATTAGGGCTCCTACTCCACGGCTGTCCGTAAGGTGGACGATCCCGATCCTTCGGTGGATTACTCCTCGAAAAACTTTCGGCTAGCTCAAACCTCCTTGTGGGTGGAGAAACCTCACCACAACCCTCACAAGAGCTCCTTTGATGCTAGGGCACTGGTAGACTACTAATAGAGATTAACCACCTTTATTTCGTCAACTCAAACCAAGCTCCCAAGCTTTGGTTTTATAGGCCACGGGTTGGAAAACCCCGCCTACCAGTCGACTGCCAAAACATGCAGTCGACTGCCCTCAGTGGAAATTCGACCGTTATATCCCAACGGCTCGATTCCATACGAACAGAGACATTCTGTTCGCCGATCGGCACCTTCATTTCACTACCTTCAAACTCTCATGATCCTTACTTTCTGATCTAGGCTTTCTAGAAGTGCTACAAAAACCCTAAAAACTAGGATTTTACTCCGAGTACAATCTCTCGTGCACTCGTACCCTCACCCTTATGACTCACTTGATGCTTCCTTTGCAGCTTTGACCTTTTACCTTCAAGCCTACTTCCTTTGGCTCTCGTCCCTCGGATGCATTCAAGCCCGCGGCTCGTCCCTAATGCCATCCTTCGCGTATGCCTCGAAGTCGCTTCCCTCGGCCCTTGTCCTCGCTGCCTTGTCCATGGTCCCTCAGATGCTCCATCCTTCACCAGACCCGAAGCTATCAACCTGAGTCACATGTGTATCCTGCAAACCTGCACAACTCAAATACACATATCAAATACAAGGGTGAACCTAACTTAAACCCTTTGCCCAAACACCAAAACACATGGTCGCACGGACCATTGGGATTGCTCCAACATTTTATACTTAACTAAATCTTGCCCGATCCGGTATGATCGTCCGAGTTTATTGTTTTTAATCACCTAGATAATCTTAAATTACCCTATTAACCTCATACCCAACCGATTTTCCTCATACCTCTTTGATTCATTAAGAATCAAGCGCATAGAGAGAGAAAAATTGGTCGTGTTTTCCGAGGAAGATCGCTAAACTTAATACCTTTTCTGTGGGATTCATCTTTCTTTTTGAATTTGATCCCATCCTTCGATGACATTACCTCTTTATGACAGTTATGATTCCGGGTACTCTTCCTTATTGGATTCATACTCTTTCTTTCCATACCCACTTTTATACTTAAGTTCTACACGAACTGTTATTGTTCTTATTATTTTATATATCCCTGTTCTTTCGGGTTGCTCCTTTTTCCAGTTCTTCTTTCCCCCTTGTTTAAGGGTTTTTGGGTATAAGGCCCTGAGAGAGAGAAGAAGGTTTAAAATGCTATCTTCTTCTTCCCGACTATTCCTTCCTCTTCCTTTGTTTGCTTCCCTTCAGCTATTCTGCCATGGCCACTCCTTCCCTAGCGTGGTTTCTTTCGTGCGCTTCTAGTCTTACCAAGCCAGAGGAGGTGGAGTTACAAGTGAACTATGATTTTCCTTCCTATATAGTTCGCCCTACCCCTTAGGATAGTCCGCGTCTTCCTCCTTTAGGAAGTATATCGATCTTCTGGGCTCAAGCCTTATAAGGTTTCCGATTTCCCCTTCATTCCTTTTTCGCTGATGTTAGTATTTATTTTGATATTCCTCTTAATCAGTTTATTCCCTAGTCTTTTTCTATCCTTGTGGGTTTTGTTGGGGTGTCTAAACTACTAGATTTCCCCTTATCCCCTCGTCTTTTTCACTACTTCTTCATTCCCCGCCAAGTAGACATTGGTGTCTTTAAATTTCAGTTTCACCTTATGGCCCTTTTGTTTAGCAGGATTCCTCCTCAGGAGGAATGATGTCACAAATTTTTCTTTATACGTCTCCCTTCTTTTGCTTCTTTTCCTATTGATTGGATACATAATCTTCCCCCAGCTCCTAACACTGATAACCTCCTCGCTGATCCCTCTATCTCTGTTGCCTTATCCAAGCTAAGGGGGGCTAAATTCAGCTTACCGTCCTTGATTGTGGAGGGTTTAATGTTTTCCTTTGGGATAAGTAGCATCGACACTCCCTTGGTTGTCTCTTTTGGTATGTCTAAACATTCTAGGCTATGTTTATCAGTTATTTGCTAATTATTTTCTATAATAACGCTCAATTCTTGTGTTTCAGTTGATACTCTCCTACCCGCTTTTATGTACAAGAATACAACTATGACCAAGTCTTTTTTGAATAAATTTGGAGAACAATTACTACAAGCTCGTCGAGCTAACCCTACTACCTCTACTTTGGGTTTATTGTCTAAGGAAGAACAAACAGCAGAAGCTATTACTTCCATGGAAGAAGAAGAGGGACAACCTTTTATTACCATAGTCAAGAAACCCAGGCTTACTGAGGAAGTTCCCTTTCGTGATACTTTTGGTACTTTTGTGCAGGCCCCTATTGCTCCTTCACCTATTTCTTTTGAGAGAGGTAATGCACCAACATTCCCTGCCCACATTATTTCCAATCTTTCTCTTAGAATGATAAGACCGGGTCTGCTTATTCCTTCCTCTTCTTCTATTGTTTCAGCTACTTCTGCTTCTCAGATGGCTACTAACACTTCGGCTCCTCTCAACCTCTGTCACTGGCCTTACCTCCTTTGGCTTATGGACCCCGAGCTAGAAGAACACCTTGCAAGAGGTCTTCTCCGGGTCCAGGACCATCCGCTATCCATGCTTCAACAACTGAATCAACTTCTATTGCTTTGTCATCTTCCATCCCCTCTGGTTCTTCCTCTGTTATTCCCATTTCTACCACTTCTCCTCTCTCTCTTCCTTCTTATTCTACCCGGCCTTCCTCACCTTCGGTCCTCCCATCTTTATTTAGACAGGCTGTGGGTCTGCCTTCTTAATTAAGGCAAGCTTTGGACCCTCCTAGTTACGATTTGTTGCAGCTACAAGGCCCATTGGCTGAATCTTGGCAGCATAGCCAAGAACTGCTAAGGGGTACTAGCATTTCCAACCGTGTTGACAATCATAGTCGTCAAGCTATTGCTGTAAGTGTTTTTTCATTATATATTGTTATCGTATCATTATTTACTGCTAACTGCCCTATTGTTTCAATTTCTTACCTCGAGTCTTCATCTAGACCAACTTCTCATTGCTTTGGAAAGAGAAAATGGCAAGTTAAAAGCTCAAATAGAGGCACCGAAAGCTAATCTTCCTCCTTCCCACACTGAGCTTACTCAGTTACAAGAGAAGATAGCTTTACAGGCTCAACAAATAGAGGCTATGAAAAAGGAACTGCAGCATAAGCGGCAGTCATTGAAAAATAAAGAGCTTGAAAGAAGAACCCTAGAGTTGCGAGTGGATCGATTAAATTCCAGCCTCCAGGTGGAATCTGCTTTAAAAGACAAAGCCATCTCAGATATTTCTCATAAAAACGTTGTCTTAGAGAAAGTGGAGAGGCTTCACAATGTCTTTCTTTCTGAGCAGGCTCAAGATTCAGCCTCAAAAGATTTTGCTATTCTACAAGAGCAAGAACAAAGAAAGGCTCAGGATGCCAAGATATCCTCACTTCAGAAGGAGATAGAGCAGCTTAAATCAGAAAGATATGCTTTCAAAGCCCAAGCTGCCACACTACAAACCGAATTTCAAAGTTATAAGGGGCAGGAGGAGGATCGATGGGAGGACTGGCACTTAGCTTATCTAAGGCCCCAGCCTTCACTAATGAATATATCTGCCGGGTCATAGGGACTTTAAACCATTCTGTGACTAGAGTTATTCAACAATTGAGAGAAGGTGGTTATCTACTCGGCAAACCTCCCCTTCAATTCATAAATCGTCGCAGACTTAATCATGAATTACCCCAAGACTTTATAGGCGATTTTATGTAAGCATGATTATGTGCTCAAAAAGACTTTTAACTAAAAGATTTGTAATTAAGTACTTGTAAGACTTGTAAATAAAAGACTTGTAATTAAGTATTTGCGATATTTATAAAAAATTCATACTTACCTGTTTTTCCGTCCTTCATTGTCTGGTGGCCGCTTCTTGAGAATATATCCTATTTTGCTTAAAAGCTTCTCCTATTGTGGTATCTTAAGTAATTACATAGCTTCAACCAATAAGGCTTTTCCCTAAACCCTTTGATCTTTATTCAGACTTGACTGGATATAAGGAATTTCAAAGACCTCAATGTTTCCAAGGGATGTGTAATCTCGAGTAACTTTATCTGAGAAGCTCCATAGGATTTATGTATTCTTGGTCGGGCGTACAATCTCGAACGATTTTAAATAGAGAACTTCATATGATTGTAACTTCTGATGGGGAATGTAATTTTGAAAGATGATATATAAAGAATTTCCTCTAAATTTTGAATTCTGGTCAGGAGTGTAATACCGAGTGATCTTTATAAAGAAATCTAGATGACTTTGAATCTGGACTAGGCATATAATCTCAAATAATTTAATGTGAAGAATTTTATCAACCTTTGAGTTTTCAGTCTGGCGTGTAATCTTGATCGATTTAATATGAAGAATTTCATCACCCTCTGTCGAGCGTATAATCCCGACCGATTTAATATGAAGAATCAATCTCTGAGTTTTTGGTCGGGCGAGTAATCCCGATCGATTTAATATGAAGAATCAATCTTTGAGTTTTCGGTCGGGCGTGTAATCCCAAACAGAGTCCTCTATGCTCTATCATATTTTGATTAGGTACTCAATCCTGAACGACTTTGTTAATGATAGTTTACAGTCTCCGGTTCCTCCCAGGAAGGCCCGTCCGGGTTACTTCAAGAGATTTCCCGATTGACTGTGTTCATGATAGTTTAAAGTCTCCGGTTACTCCCAAGAAGACCTGTCCGAGTTACCTCAAGAGATTTCCCGATCGACTATGTTTGTGGTAGTTTAAAGTCTCTGGTTCCTCCCAAGAAGACCCGTCCGGGTTACCTCAAGAGATTTCCCGATCGACTATGTTTGTGATAGTTTAAAGTCTCCGGTTCCTCCCAAGAAGATCCGTCCGGGTTACTTCAAGAGATTTCCCGATTGACTATGTTCATGATGGTTTAAAGTCTCCGGTTTCACCCAAGAAGACCCGTCCGGGTTACTTCAAGAAATTTCCCGATCGACTGTGTTCATGATAGTTTAAAGTCTCCGGTTCCTCCCAAGAAGACCCTTCCGGGTTACCTCAAGAGATTTCCCGATCGACTATGTTCATGATAGTTTAAAGTCTCTGGTTCCTCCCAAGAAGACCCATCCGGGTTACCTCATGAGATTTCCCGATCGACTATGTTCATGATAGTTTAAAGTCTCTAGTTCCTCCCAAGAAGACCCGTCCGGGTTACTTCAAGAGATTTTCCGATCGACTATGTTTGTGATAGTTTAAAGTCTCCGGTTCCTCCCAAGAAGACCCGTCCGGGTTACTTCAAGAGATTTCCCGATTGACTATGCTTTATGTAAAACTAAGATGCTAGCACTAACCTTGTGATGGTTTAACATCTTTGAGATTTTCTTAAGGAAGCCTGGTAGGTCCTTCCTTAAAGCTCCCGATCAATAGCTACTTGAGCAGAGCAAGAAGGTTTACCCGGTGATCATTATGTTATTAAAACTGTGTCTATTTTTCGGGCGATACTTGGCCTGCATTGTATTTACCAAATTGAATGAAGTACATAAATTATGAGCATACTTGTTATTTGTTCGCAGGGAAACTGCTTCAAGTAAATTTGATTTGTTCTCTCGAATGTATTCTTGAATGATATGAGCTTGTTAAGTTTGGTAGGGTTGTAAATGATTTGCACACCATGGGCGCTCGAGAATTCTTCCTTCAGTGTCCTGGAGATAATATGAACCCGATGTCAGTTTTTCTACCACCTTGTAGGGTCCTCCCCATTGTGGTGCCAATTTGTTAACATCGCCAGCAGGCTTGACACGTTTCCATACTAGATCTCCCACCTAAAAGAATCTTGGGATGACCCTCTTATTATAATTCTACCTCATTCGTTATCGGTATGATGTGAGATGAGTTACAGCTTTGTCTCGAATTTCTTCTATCAGATCTAGCTTCATAAGCCGCCGACCTGCATTATCATCATTATATAGTTGTCTTCTATCGGATTCCACTCCTACCTCAATAGGAATGACAGCTTCTCCTCCGTAAACCAGTTGGAAGGGAGTGATTCCTGTAGCTTCTCGGGGTGTAGTACGATATGCCCAGAGAACACTAGGTAATTCATCTACCCAACTGCCTCCAACATGATCCAGTTTGGTTTTTAATCCTCTTATAATCTCTCTCTTGGTTACTTCTGCTTGACCGTTACTCTGTGGATATGTCACAGAAGTGAATGCTTGAATAATACCATAGCTTTTGCACCAGTCTAAGATTTTGTCTCCTTGAAATTGCCTTCCATTGTCAGAAACTAATTTATGAGGAATGTCAAATCTGCATATGATATTTTCCACAGGAATTTAATAACTACATCTTCAATAATCCGAGCAAGTGGTTCTACTTCTATCCATTTAGAGAAATAATTTACTACTACTAATAAAAATCTCCTTTGTGCAGTGGCCAAGGAAATAGACCAACTATGTCCATGCCCCATTAGTCAAAGGGGCAGGAGACTATAGAGGTTCTTAACAATTGTGTAGGATGGTGTGAAATATTCTAATGTTTCTGACAAGAAATACAAGCTCTTATAAATTTAGCAGCATCTTCATGTAAAGTAGGCCAGAAATATCCTGCTAATAAAATTCTGTGGGCCAAGGACCTCCCACCTATATGACTACCACATGAGCCCTGATGAACCTCTTGCAGGATATATTGTATATCTTCCGTCCCAATACATTTAAGTAAAGGTCTAAAGAAAACTCTTTTATATAACTACTCCCTTATCAAAGTATATTGAGCAACCCTCTTCTTAAATATCCTTGCTTGTTCTGCATCAATTGGAAGAATACCTTGTTGTAAATATAATATAATTTGTGCCCTCCAGTCACCTTGTATCTCTACATCAGTCTGTCTCTCAATACAAGATACTAACAATGTCTGCTCAACTGGCCGATCCAAGCTCCATGGTATTATAGTAGAGGCCAATCTAGCTAATTCATTTGCTACTTGATTCTCAGATCGAGGGATTTTTTGTAGGTTTACTTCTTGGAACTGAGCCTTCAGTTTATCAAATGCCTCAGCATATAACCTGAGTTTATCATTATTGATTTCAAAGTTACCTGATAATTGTTGGGCTGCTAATTGAGAGTCAGAATAAATATAAACCCGAGACGCTCCCCCATGTCGAGCGGATTGTAACCCTGCTATCAATGCTTCATATTCCGCTTTATTATTAGTGGCCCTATAATTCAACTTGACAGAAAGTTGAAGCTTATCCTCCCTCGGAGATATAAGGAGAACACCAATTCCACTACCTTGTCTGGTTGAAGATCCATCCACATAAACTTTCCAAATATTTTCTTCTTCAGGACCTTGAACCTCTATGATGAAACTGCTAGAGTTTGTGCCTTGATGGCCGAGTGAGGTTGGTACTGTATATCATACTCACTAAGTTCGATCATCCATTTGATTAACCGACCAGATGCCTCTGGGTTACGCAACACCCGTCCGAGAGTACTGTTGGTTAATACAATAATTGCATGTGCTAAGAAATATGGGCGTAACCTCTGGGCGGTCAACACTAATGCATAGGCCAACTTTTCGAGTGTAGTATATCTACACTTGTCTCCTTTTAATAAATGACTGGAAAAATATACAGGTTGTTTCTCTTTCCCTTCCTATCTAATTAACACAGAGCCTACAATATTTTCATTGGCTGACAGATATACCCAGAGAGTTTCTCCTACTACAGGTTTAGCCAACACAGGAAGGGTGGCCAGGTAATCTTTTAATTCCTGGAAAGCTTTGTCACATTCTTCATTCCATTGAAATTTGTTAGCCTTCCGGAGTATCTTGAAGAAATGGAAGCTACGATCAGCGGACCTTGAAATGAATCTGGACAAGGCGGTGATTCGGCTAGTGAGTCTTTGAGCTTCCCTCATATTATGTGGTGGCTCCATATTCTAAAGTGCTTTGACTTTGCTCGGGTTGGCCTCTATTCCCTGCTTGGACACCATATACCTCAGGAACTTTCCACCTTTTTCTCCAAACAAACATTTGCATGGATTTAACTTGAGCCCATATTGCCTCAATGTTCTGCAAGTCTCCTCTACATCCCTATAGAGATCAGTAGCCTGAAGAGACTTAATTAAAATATCATCAACATATATTTCCATATTTCTCCCAATTTGTTTCTGGAAGACCTTATTCATAAGCCTTTGATAAGTTTCTCCTGTATTTTTTAGTCTAAACGGCATAACATTATAACAATAAGTACCTTCAGATGTTATGAAACTGACCTTCTCTTGATCCTCCTTAGCAAGGGGGATCTGATGATAACCTTGATAGGCATCCAGCATAGAAATGTATTCACACCCGGTTGGAGAATCTACTAATTGATCGATCCGGGGCAAGGGATAATAATCTTTCAGGCAAGCCTTGTTAAGATCACGAAAATCAATACATACTCGCCATTTGTTTCCTGGTTTAGAGACTAGAACAACATTAGCTAACCAGCTAGGGAACTGCACCTCCCTGATGTATCCAACTTCCATGAGTTTAGCCACTTCCTCCTTGATGATTTGATTTTGTTCGATACTGAAATTCCTCTTTCTCTGCATGATAGGTCGAGCATCTGGGAAGACATGCAAGTAGTGCTCCATTACTGAAGGAGAAACGCCCGTGACTTCTTTAGGCGTCCAGGCAAAGACATCATTATTTTTCTTTAGGCACTAAACCAGCTCGATTTTCAGCATAGGATCAAGATCGACCGTGACATAGGTAGTAGCTTCAGGTCGGCTAGTCTATATCTGGACCTCATCCTTTTCCTCATAGATCAGAACAGGTGGCTTCTCTTGAATGACATTGACCTCCATTCTTTGAATTTTTCGAGCTGCACTAGCTTCAGTCCGGACGATCTCCACATAACATTTACAGGCTGTCTTCTGATCACCCCGGACTTCCTCAACCTGATCATCAACAGGAAATTTAATTTTTTTAGCAGAAAGTAGAAACAACTGCCCTAAACTCATTTAGGGTCGTCCGACCCAGTATCACATTATAAGCAGATGGAGCATCCACCACCATGAAGTGAGATCTTCTTGTTCTCATTAGGGGCTCTTCCCCTAAAGATATGACCAACTTTATTTGTCCGAATGGTTGTACCTCATTACAAGTGAATCCATATAAAGGAGTCACCATCTGTTGAAGTTCGCTCGGGTTAATCTGCAGTTGATCAAATGCTTTTTTGAAGATAATATTTACAGAATTACCAGTATCTATAAAGGTACGAGAAATAGTATAATTGGCTATTACAGCCTTAATTATTAATGCATCATCATGGGGTATTTCTATTCCCTCGAGATCTTTGGACCCAAAACTGATCTCTGCACCCGCGATCATTTTAATGTTTCCCCAAGCGGCATTGCTTCTATTCTCTTCTTACCGGGCGGTCGGGGCCTCAGGCTGAGTCTTCTCAGGCACCTGAATCATACCGACCGAGGTTGGTAATACACTATGTTGAGGCTCGACCGGGCGATATTCTAACTTGAGCAGACTTTGTTGCATGGGATATTGTTGCTGATAGTAATTTTGTCTCTGATATCAATCCCTATTTGCTCTTTTATTTTTCAAAACAAAACAGTCTTCTGTGTGATGACTGCTAGTCTTATGATAAATGCACCATCTTCTTGGTGCCTCTTGCTGTATCTCCACATGTTGTACTGCTTGTGGACGATACTCTCGATGACGATGGGCTGAATGAACTATTTGAGGTCCCCTCGGTGGAGGAACAGGAGTGGGGGCCTTCTCCTTAACAGAGGCAGGAGAAGAAGTAGTACCTTCTTTTCTGCGCGCAGCCTCAGCTTCTTCAACATTAATAAACTCAGTGGCACATTCAATTAAGGAGTCAAAATTGGCAGGGGGATTTCTCACCAGATCTTTAAAGAAATCATTATCATTTAAGTCTTGAGAGAAAGCACTTACTAATATTTTCGTGGTAGCATTGGGCACATCAATAGCTACTTGATTGAATCTTTTAATATAGGCTCTGATGGACTCCTTAGATGCTTGTTTAATTGAAAATAAGCTTCAGGGAGTTTTGTGATACCTCTTGTTGCTGGAAAAATGGTGTAGGAAAACCTTCTTGAAATCCTTAAACTTTTGGATAGATTTTTTCGGCAATCTCTTGAACCAACGTTGTGCCGCTCCTCCGAGTGTTGTAAGAACATTCGACACTTCACTCCATCAGAAAATTGTTGTAATAATGCTACATTCTCAAATGTCAACAAATGATCCTCTGGATCTATAGTCTCACTATACTCGTTGATCTGCAGATTTTGATACCGCTTAGGAAGCGGATCATCCAGTACACTTTGGGAAAATAGAGAAATGACTCTTTCCGGCGAGCTATCACTAGCTACCATCATCTTAGTTTTGCGCTTTTCTTTGTCTGGCACCTCGCTACAGGATTCCTGAAATATAGGCCTTCATCCTCCCTGCTCAATAGGAGTACGAAGGAAAGATCGAGGGCGCCTAGTCGGAGAAGTAGCAGCCAGAGGGAAATATACATGATCTTCTTCTTCCGGCTCCTTTCCCTTCCGATACTCAGTAGTCGAAATCGCCGGGTTATGAGCTACTGGCAGAGTAGCTCCAGTATGAGCTTGTTGTTGTTGTTGCTATTGTTGTAAAGCTTTCTGCACATGAGTATTTATGAGGAAATCCAGCTTCATGACTAATGGTGAGTAAGTTTGATTTTCCAGTATCTTCCATCTCGTAGTCTCAGATTCAGGTGAAGTTCCCACAGACGGTGCCAAATTTGATCCTGTCTGAGAAACCTGACAAAATGGAAAGCTGGGAGAAAACCTATTGTTGATGAAGAATAATACCTGTAGAATACCGATCCGAGAAACCCAAAGCGGATCTGGGAGAATGAAATCACAGAATGCCCTCCTTGTGCCAAGATCCAAAGACGAAAGGAAAGCTTTAATGTAGAAAACCGAGACCTGGAGCTTCCAAGGCTTCCTGCACACAAGAGACCAACCAAAACTATTATCAGTGACCTAAGACCGGGGCAGGAATCCCTGGCTAGGCCCTCCGACGCTCAAGTTAGTGATCTCTCTTTTGGTGTGAAAAGCAGAAAGAAGAAGAAGATGAACAGTAGTTGAAAACTAGGTTGTGAGTGTGAGCATCAACGTGAGCATACCTGGCCAACGGAGAGGATTCCCCTTTTTATACCACTTCATATAACCTCCATAGTCATGAAGTGGACCCCGGTTTGTTAGAGTTTGTTATGAGATGATGTAAGCCACGTACTTGCAGAAAATAACTTTTAAGGAATCTTTTTTGTACTCCAGATGTACCTTCTTTGTCATCTAGTACTTGCAGAAGAGTCTAGAAACATTCTTCTCGCCAAGTTAGTCAACCTGTTATATGATTACATGAAGCAGATATTCTCATAAGCTATTCATAAATATCCTCAAAATGTTTATTCTCGTCCTGTCCTATAAGTTATATTTTATCACCCCTGCTTGGTTATCCTGTCTCCACTATGTTGTGGACAACCTGATATTATACTATGTTTTGTATCGGTCGGGATTGACCCCTAGGTTTTGTACAGGAGGGTTATTATTTTTATTTAACACATGTCCTCATCGTCCGATAATATATTATAAATCTTGTACGGTCTTGTAGTTGCTCATTCTCGGACAATCATATACATCCGCCCGATATTAGTCTATATTCGCATGTGTTAGCTCAGACAATCCCGACCGATATTAGCCTTTCTTTCTTAAGCTATATCTCGGTCGATATTAGCCTACCCTTCTCAAGATGTACCCCGACCGGTATTAGCCTATCTTTTCTTTAAGGTATTATCCCGGCTGGTGTTGGCCTATATTTTCTTAAGTGTCTTACCCCGTCCGGTATTTGCCTATATTTCCTTAAGCATGTTGTCCCGAACGATATTGTCCTATATTTTCTTAAGCCCGATATCCCGACCGATATTTACATTGCTTAATTCTGCTATCTCTTTTCTTTCCCCTTTTCACCAGGGACCTACTAAACCTAACCCATATCAACTATCAATTCAAATAAGTTACAAATGCAAATAGGTAATTAAGTAAAAGTAACTTGATAATTAAATAATACCAACGACATTAGAAATAGATCTTGAATGTAGTTATATTCGGAGCATCTTTTAGGCATCAAAGAGGCATTTTTTGAGCAGCACACAGAAGCAGAAGTTGTTCGAAATGTTGTTTTTAGGGTGCTGGTCGAATGCTTCTTTTATAGGTTGTTTCGGGCGCCTAGACCACCACCGGTCGCCCAGACCATGACGTAGGCCCATCCAATCAGTGTTCTCTAGCTTAGCGGTCAGATAACCTTCGGTGTTCTAGGCGCCCGGACTAGCTCTAGGCACTCAAACCGCGAAGGTGCCTGCCCAGGGGCCTCGCCTGAGCGAAAGCTTTCCAAGTGCCCGGACTCCCTCCATGTGCCCAAACCATAAATTTCTAGTACTTCAATTTCCTGCAAAACTAGGTTAGTCCAGGCAGTAATATATAACAAAATATAAGTTTTGATAGTCTTTGGATTGTCCGATCATAACTTTGAGTTTCACTAAAACTCTAGGTCGGATCGACCCCTACTGTTCCCTCTTCGAGGAACACTTCCTCACCTGCTCTTCTCAGGAGAAATTATCTTTTATCAAATCGGTCCTCCAGACCATCTGAACTTTTACCAGATCTGTCTGTCACTAACGCCCCTTGATCATACAACACAGAAATACATAAACTACTTAATGTACATAGAGATGAAGGTGATAATTGCATTTAACCATCCCACTTCTTTGTAGATATTTGCTTTACCTTTCAAGATGACACCCTAAACGTCCGTTAGTGGGATCTACTTGTCACTAGCATCCCTCGGTCATACGATCTAGGGCATCCCTTTAGAGGATCCACAGGCACACAAAAACATTTAATAAACATGATAATTGAGTCCAAACACATGAATTCACATAAGATCAAATAGATACAAAACATGCTAACATCATTTACATAGGAAATTGGCATATCCATGAGTTCTTATATCAAATTACACCACAAGCATTTAACTCCCTAATTGAAGAGAACAAAGGATCTATTCTATAACACTAAGATAGAGATCCAAAGACATAAAGATTACAAGCATTTAAATCCCTAATTGAAGAGAAGAGAAGAGAAATGCTTATCGTGTTGAATGATCTTGGGATCCAATCCTGAGCTTCCAGAGTCAATGCAGAGATGGAGATGATCTTGTATCATCAGATGAAGGTTGGAGAAGGTGAGGATCAACACCAAGATGGGTCTCTCCAAAGAGACAGCCTTCCTCCCCAAGAAAAGGGAAGAAAACCCTCTTTTATAGAGAAGAGCACGAGCACTGCACGACCCATGGCAGAGCCGTGTGGCCTCCACACGGTCGCCTTCTTCTTGGTCTCGGCTAGGGTGACACGACCATGAGAGTTCAAACATTCGTGTTCTACTTTACCTCTGGATGGGCTACACGATCGTGTGGATTCACACTGCCATGCTCTTCTTCTCTTCTGCTTGACCACACGATCGTGTGAGTCACACAGGCGAGGTCTTCTTGCTCTCTGGAAATGTTGTACAGCCTTGTGGATCCACATAACCATGCTCTAGTTGTTGTTGGTGGGGTGACACGTCCGTGTGGGTTCATACGGCTGTGCCTTGCTCCTTCTCTAATGAAGCCACACGACCATGTGGCTTCACACGGCCAGAGTCATCCTCCTCCTTGCTTCTTTGACACGGACTTGTAGGGTCACATGGCTAGTGTCATTTGCCTTCGTTTGCTGTCTGGATCGACCATGAATGTCATTTTCTCTTCGAATTTGACTCATGTCAATAGAAAATGCATAAAGAGCATATCTCCAAACAAAGAAGAGTAATTTGATGAAAGTAAGACAAGGGATATAAAAATGCATAGATAAAGCATGCATAAAGTATGTGAATGTATGTCAAAAGATGCATAAATGTTTATATAATATAAGCACATCACACCCCCAAACTTACACCTTTTATTGTCCTCAAGCAAAATACCACAATCTAAACTCATGTACTCTATAATGCATCATAATCCCTAGTGCACTTTCCTAACTCTATCCACAAGTTTCATTGGTGAGCATGATCGTAGAGATAACTCCAGTATGGCCTAAGCATAAGTTTCTTGTGCACAGTGCAATGAGTGGCCCAAACTCTTTAAGTTTTAATCTTTGTCCTAGTTAAGTCATCATCCAATTGAGTTCCTAATATTCTCGGTGATAGACACTTACCTACCGCACACTTGGTTTATATTCCTCAATCCACTAAAGATCTTAAAGGCGTGCTCGATATCAAGAGAAATATAGCAGTTATTTCCCTAGTAACTTAACTCGATTTCAAAGGGGTAACTTCCTAGTCTCCACTCACGATAACTATTTTTTATATCCCTTATTTATTCATCATCAATTTTTTTAAAAAGTGATTGTAAGGTGTAATACTTTCAAATACAAATGCACATACATGCAAATGTTGGGATATTTGATTTTTTCAAATGAGATTACATGATTCGAGCATCATCCAGTAACCAAAATGTAGTTTGAGAAATTGCTATAGGAACTAAAGTACTAAACAAATAAAATGAATCATGACTATTCCAATGATATAAACCATTCAAGTTTAAGTAAAGTGAAAATAAGATCCTTAAGGTTAAGCCATAACTTAAATTTGTCTTTGCACAATACTTAGCTTATTTCATGCTACTTGAGATAGAGTAAAGAGGTACACTAAACATACTAGCATTATGTCCACAACAACATGATTTAAGAAATGAGCGTGCAAACAATTTTACTATTAGACAAGTCAGTAGAGGTTAGGAATGATGTTCTCGATATGGCACAAAATATTTCAAAGTCAGTCAAGGATGATCAAAAACAAGTCTAGCAAACAAAACAAAGGCATAAGTAGAAACTGAAAGCAAGCAAAGAAAAATAAAATGCTGAAAGTAAAGTGCTAAAAATATAAAAGAGAAGCAAAAAATTCAGGTTGTCCAAACACCACCCCTCCTTTCCACCAAACTTAAACTCTTCATCGTCTCGATGAAATCAGTGTGGAGGTGGAGGGTGGGGAAAGGGAGGTCTATGTGGTCGGCAAGAAGGGAAACTAGGGAAGCTCAGAGACTGACCAAGGATCCTATGGTATTCATAGAGGGCATCTACCTATTGACTAGTGATGCTCATGCCCTCCATGAATTCTCTCATTCTATCCTGGTCAATGTCATAATCTTGGACAAACTTGACCACTTGGCCTTGGAAGTTCCTCTTGAACTAAAAATGATCACGCACATCTCGAAACTAATCATCTAACAAAGTGAAGCGACTCTCCAACATTCGTTATTGGGCTTCTTGCGAAGCGAGTCTAAAGAGGCGTGGAAGTCAGAAAAGTCAAATCTGGAATGACTCGTACCATAGGCAAAAGAGTACCTAGAAGGTTTTGGATGTCCGGATAGTTGCGGGTGTCTAGATGATGAGGGCTCAAGGTGGGGCTTGGTGTCTTCGGACAAGGAGGAAACATAGTCGGGAATAGAATCGGTGATCACCCAATTAGCAAGGTTGCGAATTGAGGTTCGCTCGGGACAAGGAAGAGGTAACAAAAACCCATCTCTCCTAGGAAAGGCAAACCCATCCCCATCCTAGCAAATTATTTTCATGGCAAGACATGCATCTATTTCGATCATGTTGTTGCCATGAATGATTTCTAACTCATTAAGATCATAACCCAGATTTATAGCTATTTGGGTGATCAATCCACCAAAAACAATCAATCCTGAGGCTACTTTCCCTACTCTCACGAGGTTTTGCAGAAAATAGAAATTGAAATCAAATTCAACCTTATTTAACATATCCCAAAGAGCATAAAGTTTCGCTTTCCTAATGACTCCATCACTTTCTCCTCTACCAAAGATGGTTTTGCTCATGACACGGTGTAAATATCTAAAGACAGGATTTTGTATATGGGAGGTTTTAGCTCTAGAGGGCTCATAAGGTTTGCCTAATCCGGTAATTGAGCTCCAAAAACTATTCCAATTAAATTTAGGATCAAACCTACGAGAGCCACCGGTGGGCAAGCCAAAAATAATTGTTAAAGTCACTAAATGTCCATTAAAATTCTTGATTCATTAATCTAAAGCTAATTTTTCAAATATAATCATCCTCACTAGAGTAGTGGACATCTATTGAGCTCAAAAATTTAAGGGCAATTCAAGGATATGTGGGTAGATGTGTGTACATCATATCGTTCCAATCAAAATCACTAATCATCCAATCTACACCATCTCTAATCCCTAAAATATCTATTGTAGTTGGATCCATATATCGTGTGCACACAATCTTTCTAGTGACAAGAATATCATATATACATTTATGTTCATTATTTCTAAAGACAATATGAAATTCATTGTCGTTACCATTGTCGTGTGTTGTCCTCTTGCCTTTTCCCTTTGTCGTAGCTTTCTCCTTGTTCTTTTCCCTTGGTCGTTCCTTTCCTCTGCTAGATCCACCACTTCCCTTTTAGAGTCTTTTAAATAGATGAGACATGATGTCAAGTTAAGAGAGGGAAAGGTGATTGATCGGAGAAGTGAGGTCTTGTGAAAAGGGAAATAGATCTTGAGAAAGGAGGAGGAGAAGAATAAAAGTTTTAGATCTAGTTCTTGGAGAAAAGATGATTTTGAGATCTAGATATGAGAAGTAGAAGAAGAATGTTTTCCAATGAGAAGGAATGGAGAAGAGGAATTCGGCTAGGGTGTTCGACCGATAGGGCCTTGGCATGGCCATGTCTTATTGACACGACTTGGTCTAGATGCTCCCACACGACCGTGTGGATCTACACAGATTAAGCCTTCCATTCCTTGACTAGATCCACACGGTCGTGTCATACAGTGAAGTCTCCCCCTCAGCTGGTTTAACATCGCCATGTATACCATATGGTCGAGTTCTTTTCCTCCACTGTTGATCTCACATGGTCGTGTGCTTCACACAACCTTCTTCTTCTTTCTCTATGGAATTTCCACATGGTCGCACGGCCATGCCCATCTTATCTTTGGGTGAGCTCACATGGTCGTGTGATGCCACACAGCTTGATGCTCCTCCTTTTCTGTTAGTATCACATGGTCGTGTGAGGTCACATGGCCAGTTTTGTAAGGTCCAGAAGTGTTAAATTTTCTCCTTTCCAACTTCTCCAACACCTCCACGCCCATGAAATAATCATGGCTAGCTCATGGAGGCGATATACAACCTGAAAACAAAGTAACAAAAGATTAGAACACTAACAAAAGAAAAGGAAAAGTGAAAACGAATCTAACTAAACGAACCCTTGGGTTGCCTCCCAAGAAGCATTTGTTTAAAGTCTTTAGCTCAATCCCATCTCCGATTCCACTGACTATACCCAAGGAGGCACGAATTTTCCTCCTCCGGTTGATGTTGCTACTTCTTCCTTATTTCTTTCCCTTGGAGGGCAGAGGTACTTCTCATTCTTAGTTAGGGGCCTTCTCCCAACATTTGTCGATTTGTATGCTTCATCCAACGACCTCCTATAAGGATGGAAGTTCCACTCCTCTATTTTGTAAGCATTTACCCCACTACACATACTTACTAAGAAAGAAGAGACATGGTTAGGAGAATTAGATAAATCATTCTCTAACCTTTCCTTACCGATAACTAAAGATAGCTTATGGTTTTTCACATCAATGATGGCTCCGGTTGTTGCAAGGAAAGATCTTCCTAGTACAATTAGACTTTTTGGGTCTTTCTCCATGTCTAACACAACAAATCTGTGGGTATGATGTAGCCACTCACTTCTACCAGGGGTACCTGCAAGAATGATCAGCTAATTACAGTACCATGGTAGTAAGTTTAAAGTTTTTAACACCTAGCTTATTACAGATTGAATATGGTATGAGGCTAACACTTGCCCCCAAATTACAAAAAACTTTTTCTATGAATTCAAATCCTATGGTGCAAAAAATAAAAAAACTTCCAGGGTCTTGGAGCTTTGGAGAAGTGTTCTTCTCAAATAAAGCGCTACATTCTTCTGTTAAAGCTATAGTTTCGATCTCTCCCTTCTTTCTTCGATTGGACATGATGCCCTTAAGGAACTTGGCAAACTTTGGCATTTGTTGAATAGCGTCTATTAGAGGGACTTCAACACAGATATCCTTAAACTTGTCAAGAAACCTATCGAATTCTTCATCTTTCTTGGTTATGGCTAGTCTTTGTGGGAAAGGGATTGTTTGACTTTATGGTGGGAGTGGAAGAGTCCCTTCAACCTTCTTGATACTCTTCTCATAATCTTGGATCTGAACTAGATCAAGTGTTGGAGGAGAGGGCTCTTCTTGAATTTCAATCCCTTTTTGAGCAGTCACTTGGGGATCTCCCAAGGTCCGTCCACTCCGAAACTCGATTCTATTGTAGTGTTCCACTGGATTGACATCAAGTTTCCCTAGAAATTCTCCTGGTGCTCTTGAAGATAATGAAGCTATTTAAGCAACTTGACTATCTAGCATTTTTTGGTGTTTTTCAGAATTATCCATTCTTTGATTAAGTAGCTTGATTTCTTGCTTCATTTCATTTTGATTGGTAAGAACTTCTTCAAGCATTTTTTTCTAATCTAGATAGTTGATAGCCTTGAGAATATTGTTGTTGTTGATAGCTTTGCTATCCAGGCTGGTAGCTTGGTCCAGCCCCCATGGATGGTCCTTGCTCTTGGTTGTTACAATAGGACAAATTTAGATGATTCTTCCA
The DNA here is from genome assembly GCF_018446385.1 of Zingiber officinale. Taxonomy (NCBI): domain Eukaryota; kingdom Viridiplantae; phylum Streptophyta; class Magnoliopsida; order Zingiberales; family Zingiberaceae; genus Zingiber; species Zingiber officinale. The sequence goes on along the minus strand of NC_055987.1, from coordinate 83,228,387 downwards.
CCCAGGATTGTATGTGTTGGAGTATAGATTATTTTTCCTTTGATTGTAACTCACTATAGCATCACACTACTCAAGTTGATCAATTTGTGTAGAGATGGCTCCCAACGAGCATGTGTCTTGAGCGTTGTCTGTGCTCCTATAAGTTTCGTATACACATACTATAGCATTGATCGTGCTTGTGTTTGTTCCCATATTCTCCAGCTTTTTGGTCAGAGCATCCAGCTTTGCGAACAGTAATATAATTGCATCTACATTAAATTTTCCTGATGCTTTAATTGGGTTTATAGATAAAGAGCCTCCACATCTCTCGGATGTTTATTGATGATGGTTATGAGCTACACTTTCAATGATGTCCTCGGCCTCATCTAGGCTTTTGTTCATTAGTGCCCCTCCAGTTGCAGAGTCTAGGGACACTTTTGTGTCATAGTTGATGTCGCTATAAAATGTATGTAGCACTAACCATTTTTCAAGTCCGTGATGTGGGCATTGTCTGAGCATATTGTTAAATCTATCTCATACTTCAAATAGTGATTTAGCGTCTGACTGTCTGAAGCATGCTATCAAATTTCTCATATGAGTAGTTTTGCTAGGAGGATAGAATTTTTTCATAAATTATTGCTCACATTGCTCCCAAGTTGATTTGCTATTGGCTGGCAAGGAATTTAGCCACTATTCAGCTCTCTCTCAAAGAAAATCCAAACAATAATAGTCTCACTGTCTCTGCCGGAACACCATTTATTTTCATTATGCCGCAGATTTCATAAAAGACTTCAAAATGTTGATTTGGATCTTCACGTGGTCCACCTCCAAATTGGTTCTGTTGTACCATGGTGATTATCGCAGGCTTTATTTAAAAATTATTGGCTTCAATGGGTGGTCTGGTGATGTTAGATCGAAGCCCACGTGCATGTGGTGCTATGTAATCCTTTAGAAGTTTGTTTTTCTATATATGAAAGTTCTGGTTCTTCTTTCTATCTTTGCAAGATTCTTCTTCTATGAGAAAGTTTTGTCAATCTTAGGGTCAAAAGGTAATAGGTCTCTTGCAGAGTTAGATCTACGCATACAAGAACAAGATTACAAATATTTCAATCATAAACCGAAGTACTGAAAATATAAAGTCCAGAATTTGAATTGAAAAAGAGAATATTGTAGAAAAAGAAATAAGGAATGCAATATGAAATTGCAAAAATAAAATTTTTGAAACTAGTTACAAGTATGAAAAAGAAAAGAAAGAAAAGTTTAGTCAAACTCAAATGATTATCGCTAATGTTATAAGCGTAATCCCCGACAACAGCACTAAAAATTTGTTATGATACCGTAAGTCCATGGTTTCATCATCAGTAATAAAAAATATCGAACCCATAGAGACTGGTTATAAGAACTAATGATGTCTTATGAAGAATTAGCTAAATGATTGACTAAAACAAGAAGGGTACTAAGTAAAGAAACAAGACTTAGAATAAGTAAATGAGGAACTTGGTTTTTGTGAGTGTTCTAGGAGTTTAGTTTCATTATGATATTCATCAATGTAACATGGTTCACTAGTTCACATCATCAATTCACATGCATTTGTAGAATATAAGGTCTCACGTGCGCGATTAATGAATTTTCTAAGTCACATAGGCACTAGCTAGGGGATCAAATTATAAAGTTCACACAAATTTTAGGGATTTCCTCAAATTAAAAATGAATCTGAACAACACATGGTAAGGGGATAGAAAGGTTAAGGTTGATTGCCAAAAAATAGTACTCAATTAAGCAAGGAGCTAATTGGCCTTAATAATCCTTTAGGCTAGTTAACTTAGGTATAAAAGAGAAAGCTTTACCCTACTGTTCACTGTAGCCCTAAAACGCTGCATCTCTCCCCGATCGTCGACTCCATAGCTGTGATGGAGCATTCCACCGAGCTCTAAGCTCTGGCCAAGTGACGCACCACACATCCGACACCGAGGACGTCACGAACAGGCGAAGTTCACCGATGATTGGGCGGGAGCTTTCGGCGCAAGCTCAAGGAAAGGTAAGTTCACCTCCTCTACGTTGATATGAGGTCCGTGAGGAAAGGGATAGGCGCCTAGGGACTTCATTTGCTTGTTCATGAGGTGCGATTAATTAAATGAATTAGGATGTGATCTGTCGTGATGTTCTGGTTTCATCTTGAGTTTCTTCTCGAGTTTTTGCAATGGATTTTGGATGTTTTCAATTGATTTTGGGATGCCCGAGGTTTTTTTCTAAATGGATTGAGTGTTGGTGAACTCAGTTGTTGTTTTCCTGCGTAGCTTCTCAGGGGATTCTGCATGTGGCTCGAACTTGATGTATGGTGAGATTTCTCTTGTAGATTTAAAGGATGTGTTGTTTCAGCGCAATGGTTTTTGAACTATTACTCCAGAATTATGAGATTTTGATGGTTTTTTGGTGTCTATTGTTGTTTTCTCTTAATGGTTCTGTTTATGGTCTTGATCCATGGTAGAGATCCGGAAGATGGAAAGTGAAGGTAATTGGGTTTTGTTTGATTGTGCTGCAAAAAGGTTGGAACCGCCAACCTAGCGGCCCCCTCAACCCGGCCCCACAAGTATGAGAGGCAGTAAATCACGGTGAATACGGGCCCAGCTATGACATGGCGGTCTTAGGTGTTTAGCACGGACAGATATTGATGTTATCGCAATTGCTGCCGCAGACCCTCGACCTCTCGACTCATGCTGCAAGAATCCATGTCATAACCAGTTGATCCCGCCCGTGGGGGCGGGTTTTGTTTGATTGTGCTTCTACTCTAGGAATGGTTATCGGTTTAGAGTTTTGATCGTCTTCTTAAAAGTCTTCTTGCGATTTCTGGATTTTCTTTGTGAATCCGTGATGGTATTCTTGAATTGCTAAGGATTTGTGTGGATTCAACTCAAGGTTGTCCTGTTATTCCGATAAGCTATAGATTCTTGAGGATTGTGTAGCTAGATATATTGTTGCCAGAATTGTTCTGTTGTTGCCGTTACTATTTTCCAAACTGAGGTGGTTTTGGGAATGGATAACGTTGATTGACCTTCTTGCTGTTTCCGGTTGCTATTGGAACAAGATGTGGAGAGTATGAGGACTGGTCCGTGGTGTTTTTATTTTTCTCCTTGAGTTGCTAGATTGGTATTCAGATTGTTACTTTTGTCATTAGCTGCTATGTTTGTTTCTATAATACTGATAATGGAATCATGGAGTCATGAATGAATCAGATGTAAGTTCTTTTAGCTTAATTCTTATATGACAACATGCTTTAGTTGATAACATCCAAAATAGGAACTGTTATCAATTATATGGATTGTTACTGAACTGTGTACAGGATATAGTCATGAAATGGTTACAGAATTGATGAATGTTGATCGAATTGGAATGTTTAGGTAACTACCTATAGGTTAATGGAATTTCTGACGGTTGCTTTGAGTAGTTGATTTACTATTGTTTTCCTCAAGTTCATAGCTCTATATATTTTGTATTGTGCAGTATGTTATGAGTAGGACATGTTTTCCTTATCTAGCTAATTGGATAGGTATGTGCATATGGGGTGACAGTACGGGATGAGTGCCCCAGGATGAGCTCCGGGGAGGGTCCTTCCAAACATGACTGATACTGTAACTTATTGTTAGCTTCGGCTAAATAACTACATGTTCTCCTAGGAGGTACCTCTAGGGTCATGGGACTGATTGACTGACTCAAATGGTGGTTACCGGATGCACAACATATCCACCATTATTAGCTGTACATATTGTTTTACATATCGTATTTTCCTTCTTTATTCTGTATTTAAGTTTATATGCCATGCCTGCTAGTTATTGTACCTGTTACTTCATGGATGTCATATTATTCATATCGGATTGTACTTGTTGGATCCGTAGACTCATGATGGTTACGATACAGGTGAGAATATTTCTTAGGATATGACGGAAGGTCTACGGACGGAGTAGACGAGGAGGCTGGATGGACGCATGACACTGTTGGGACGTTTTAGGAGTGAAGAGCATACTTTTTCCATTGTGAGAGACTCTTCATTTGTATAGAGTGATGTTTGAGGATTCATTGTCCCTTTTAGTTAAACTCTTGTTGAGATGCTGTCATTTACCTGTCATTTACATTGGATAAGATAGATCATTTCGATGGAATTGTATTACGGTTATCTACATCGCAGAGGTCGAGGGTTGTTTTTAAAAAAATAACTTGAGGGATAATCTAGGGATGTTTCATAGAAAGTACCCGGTTCTCCCTTGCAGAGGACAACCGACAAGGGACTTAGATCAACATCACTAGCAATCAAATAGGTATGATTCCTATGAAGTCCGTTAGTGGGATCTGCTTGTCACTAACGTCCCTTGGTCATACAATACAGAAACACATGAACTACTCAATATATATAGAGATGAAAGTGATAATTGCATTTAACCATCCCTTTTCCATTGTATAGACTTGCTTCACCTTTCAAGATGACACCCTAGACATCCGTTAGCAGGATTTGCCTCTCACTAGCATCCCTCGGTCATACGATCTAGGGCATCCCTCTACAGGATCCACAACCGCACACAAACATTCAATCAAATATGATAATTGAGTCCAAACACATGAATTCACATAAGATCAAATAGATACAAAGCATGCTAATATCATGTAGATAGGAAATTGACATATTCATGAGTTCTTACATCAAATCACACCACAAGTCCTCCCTTAATCCTAAATAAACGATCTACTCCATGGCACTAAGATAGAGATCCAAAGACATAAAGATCACAAGCATTCAAATCCTTAATTGAAGAGAAAGGAAGAGAAATACTTATCCAATGGCGTTGACTGATCTTGGGATCCAATCCTGAGCTTCCGGAGTCGATGCAGAGATGGAGATGGTCTCGGATCATCGGATGAAGGTCGAAGAAGGCGAGGATCATCACCAAGATGGGTCTCCCAAAAGGGACAACCTTCCTCCCCAAAAAATGGGAAGAAAACCCCCATTTTATAGAGCAGGGCATAGGCACCGTACGACCTTCATGGCATGGCCTTGTGGCCTCGACATGGCCTTCTTCTTCTTGGTCTCGACTAAGGTGACACGGTCATGTGGGTTCACACAACTATGTTCTTCTTTGGCTCTAGATGGGTCACATGGCCGTGTGGATTCACACGGTTGTGCTCTTCTTCTCTTCTGCTTAGCCACACGACCATGTGAGTCACACAACCGAGGTCTTCTTACTCTCTAGAAATGTTGCATTGCCCTGTGGATCCACACGACCATGCTTTGGTTGTTGCTGGTGGGGTGACACTGCCGTGTGGGTTCACACAACTATGCCTTGCTCCTTCTCTAGTGAAGCCACATGGTCGTGTGGCTTCACACGGCTAGAGTCATCCTCCTCCTTGCTTCTTTGAGATGGTCGTGTAGGGTCACATGGCCAGTGTCATTTACCTTCATTTGTTGTCCAGATCTACCACAAATGTCGTTTTCTCTTTGAATTTGAGTCCTTCCAATAGAAAATGCACAAAGAATAGATCTCCGAACAAAAAAGAGTAATTATGTTGAAAGTAAGATAAGGGGTATAAAAATGCATAGATAAAGCATGCGTAAAGTATGTGAATCTGTGTCAAAATATGTATAAAATTGTATATAATCTACGCACATCAACCTGCTAAGACTTCGCCCAATCCCCGGACCAAGACTTCTTTGCCTAACCGCAGTTACGACTTTCCATAACCTAGGGTTGCCTCCCCTAGGACCTAGGGTTACCTCCCCTAGAGTTTTCCACCTGCCTAGAATCCACTAAGACTTTTTGCCTAAGAACACTTATGACTTTCCAGCAAGCTCAATCACACTTGTTAGATAATAAGTAACCTTAACTTTGAATCCTTTACCATTATTAAAACACAGATTCGATCATCTGATGCTCTCTACACTAACAATCTCTCCCTTTTTTGATTATAGCAACATAGTTCAAAGTTAAGTAAAAACAAACAGCATTCGAAAAGACAAAGTCGAATAAATACCAAGTAAATTTCAAGTAGTATTTTTCAAGGCAAAAAAATAAAATGTTACTCACTCCCCCTTAAGTATTACTTTTTCTCAAAATAAGACTTTTACTTTACTTTTCACACCTTTCTCCCCATTTGACATATATCAATAACAATTAAGTAGAGAGAAAAGTTGAAAAAAAAAATATTTAAAAAGTTAACTTTTTAATCTTTTAAAGCTTTAAGCTTCTACTAAAAAGTAGCACTTTACTTTTCTTTTAAAAAAATATATATTTAGCTTTCAAAGAGTTTCTTAGAAAAATTACTAGATATTTAGGTTTAAAAAGAATGTCTTTGAAAAAATTTAGCTAAATACCTAGCTTTGAAAAGTTTTTTTTTAAAAAAAACTTAGCTAAATACTTAGCTTTGAAAAGATTTTCTTTTTTAAAAAAACTTAACTAAATACTTAGCTTTGAAAATATTTTCTTTTTTAAAAAACATAGCTAAATACTTAGCTTTGAAAAGGTTTTCTTATAAACTATTGAAGATGTATTTGATTTTAACTTATAAACTTTCTTTTGAAATAGCACCCCACAAGAAACCTTAAAAAAAAATTTAACTCCCTATTTTTCTCTCTCTCTTAAAAAGTTTAAGAAAGTTTTAAGGGATAGTGAGCTTAAATATTTTAATTAATTCCTTGATTAATAACTATAACCCTAAAGTCCATGCATGAAAAATATAAATTTAATAATATAAACGTAATTATTTATTTTCCTAATTTTTCATCTTATCCATTTTATGTTATCAAGCATGTTCAGCATATGAGTTTATGTGAGATGGAGTTAAGTTAATTTTAAAGCTGATTTTTTCTCTGACATTGAAAAATATTTATGATATTCAAGAATATTTAAGTTTGAATTCTAAAAATAATTTAAGTTAACTTTTGAATTTAAAATTTTTAAATTTAAATTTGGATTTTAAAAATATTAAAATTTTAAAAATACAATTTTTTAAAAATATTAAATTTTCAAAAATATTAAAGTTCAAATTTCAAAAATATTTAATTTTGAATTTTAAAATATATAAGTGTAACGACCCAAATTTCCTCATTTGGAGTTCTAATAGTGGTTAAAAATATTTAGAAATATTTTAGAGGTTTTTAGAAATTTTTAGTGTATTTTTATGTAATTTTTGGAAGTCGTTTGGTATTTTTACTAAACGAAAGAAGTTGCAAAAAATAAAGAAATTTAGCCGAGGTTCGAACCGGAGACCTCCGGCTAAGCAAAGCCTTTCATTGTCTCGGCTGACCAGGATCCCAAGCAGGCGTTGCTGATTAAAAGAAGCATGAAATGTATTTAAGTAGTAGAAATTAATAACAGGAAATAATTAGGAAGAAAAGGGTTACAACCGAGATTTGAACCCACGAGCCAAGCCTTAAGCAACGTGCGGCTGACCAAGTGTTCACGCGGGCGGTTTTGTTTAGAAAAGGGTAGCAAATTTATTTAAGATAGTTAACAGAATATTAAGGTTATAAGAAGAGAACTTAGGGCTTAATTTTCCCATGACCTAAAACCTAATTCCTCTTCTTTTCTCTCCCGACGGTGTTTCTCTTCTCAGGCGAAATCCGCAGCAGGAGCTAGGGCTACTTCGGCGGCCGGTTGAGGGGTTTTTCGAGAGCCATTTACATCGTCGAGATCACCCCGTCGAGGAGAGCACATAGAGGTGAGGAAGTGGCCGAGATCTTCACTTCTTCGAACCCTAGAAGTCTTCTTCTCCTTCGGTTTGAATCCAAGAATCATGGTAAGTTGCTACTCACCTGCGGTAAGGGAAGTTTCGAGCTTCGGTTTTTAGTTTCTTTCCTTGTTTTCAGAATGAGTTGTACAGAATGGGAATAGCTAGGGATTTAGTTCTTTCCTTACTTTCGGCACATGTTGTACAGATTAATGGGGGATTGCTAGAGGTTTAAGATTAGTTCCTAGATTTGCTTTCCCTTTCTATTTCAGTTGTAGCATGCTCAAGGAATTCTGTTGCAACATCTCTCCTTTATGCTTTTCTTTCTAGGGATTAAGAGTAGCATGAGTTTCTTTACCTCCTTTGCTTTCGGATTATACTGTACAACATTGGAATAGCTAGAGGTTTAAGAGTAGCATGGGTTTGAATATTTTTCCATGTCGATGTTGCTGTGAGATTTCTGCACTACACCTGTTTGATCAAGTGCCTGACCAAGAAGTTATTTAGAGGATGGATTATGTTTTCAGTGTGGATATTTTGACCATGCAAAGCTTAATGTGCTTATGTAATCTTAGTGGTAGGATTTCTATACTTAGACAAGTTAAGAGTATCTTTGCATATACTTGGCTAAAGAAATAGTTGATCCTCATGCTTAGGGTATTTTCTTTCAATCATGGATGCCTAGAGGTTTGAAAAAAAAGAAGGGATGATTTGGGCTTACACGTTGTCATGCTTGAATTAGGCCATGTTATATGCATTTGTCTAACGGTTATGATGAAAATTTTCTATTATATCTCACTGTATATAAGGCTAAGAATGATAGGCTAGAATGTGATAAGCTTGGGTTTTCTTGTAGCTATTGTTTTCTTGTACAGGTGTATCATAAGTTTAATTTATTTAAAGCAAAGTTAAAGGTCCTGGATTACTCCATTGTGGTTATAGCCTTAGAATTACCACTATAGCTATTTGTTTTACTTGTTGATACACACGCTAGCTGTTGCCCACATGTGTTTGGACAAATTTATGGCTCAATTAGCGGTACCTTGACCATGTTTAGATTTAGTTTTGTGTTGAATAACTAAGCATGAACAATCCCTTTAGAGCTACAAGTGTAGATTTTTAGTTAATATTCCGATGCAGATTTCGTAAGTATATAGTGCAAATTTTGAGAGCTTATAGTGCAGTTTTCTTTAGAGTTTCAAGTGCAGATCTTAGTTAACATTTCAAGTGCATAATTTAGTTAATATTCAAGTGCAGTTTCGTTAAGCTCATAGTGCAGTTTTATTTAGCATAGTATGCAGATTTCTGTTAGCTTAATATGCAAAATTTTTTTAGCACAGTATGCAGATTTCTGTTAGCTTAATATGCAGAATTTTATTTAGCATAGTAGGCAGATTTTTTGTTTAAGCATTTCAAAGTTAGAATTTGCTTAAACATTTCAGTTTCTTTTTAAAGAAGCATTCTTTTAGAAGTATTAACAAGTATAAGAAAGATAAAGAAAAGAAAAGAAAAGGGCAAGACCTAAAGTAGATCCCAAAGTCAAGACTTTAGGGATTTTGGCACACAAAGTGTTTATTAAAATGCCAAGGCATTTAAAGAAGAAGTAATTAAGATAATAAGATATTTTACTTTGAAGAGGCTAGTACCCGACTTCCAAGGTTGTCGTTAAACAAATCCAGGTGTCCAATTCCAAGGACTTGGCCCTGGTAGACCAAGGTCTGCTCTTTTAGGATTGGTGGCTCGCTACCCAACCTATTAGGGAACGCGCATAAGATGATACTACGCTTGGGCCCAAGAGAAGTTGATTACTATTTTGAAGTATTATAAGTATAACCTTTTGAACAAGTAAAATAAGTTTCACATAAGTATAAAAGTATTAAAGTATAAGTTTTAAACAAGTGAAATAAAAGAATAAGTTTTAAACAAGTGAAATAAAAGAATAAGTTTAGAACAAATGAAATAAGTTTCACTTTGTTTTAAAATCAGCAAGTTTAGTTCTTTATGCTAGCATGATTGTATCGATTTGCTTTACATGTTTAGCATTTCAGCCTGTTTGATTCCTTTACTATTAGATGAGCATAAGTAGTTTTCAGTAAACATTCAATTAGTTTATGTTATAGATATATGTACATGCATATCGTGATTTTGTGAGTTAGATAGTGTTTACTAAGTAATTTTGCTTATAGATTGCATTTCCTCTTACTGTAGATAAATGAAAGAAAAAGATATATCAAAGGAAGGCGACAAGGTAGTGCAGATGGTGTGTGATGCCAGGACTATGGGAGAGACTTGGGATGTTATTGAGTTTCCGTGTTTTAGTGGTTAATAAATATTTGAGATTGTATCTTACATTTTCATGACATTGAAGATTATTCTAGTTTTAGATTGTATACTGAGATGAGTTCTGTTTAATAAGTAGATATTTTGGTGTTTGACACTTATTTAATTGCGTGGGTGTTTGATATATGTTCCAGCCACCTGTGGCTGATGTATACTATATATGTATTTCAGTTTATGGTCACCAGTACAGGGGAGATGTTGTCGAAATTTTTCGATAGAGACTCCTCATGATTTTGATCATACCGATTAAGTAGAGTCAGTAGTAAAGTAGCGTCCACCTCTAGAGATTAGTAGGGAGGTGTGGTCGCTACAAGTTGGTATCAGAGCAGTCTCCATTCTCCAGCATCACACATCAGCACCATCTTTGCCGTCTTCCAGTAAGAAAGTATTTAAGTTTTCCTTTTATGCTTTCTTTATTATTTGCAGTATGGAGTAATTGCTTATATGCGCTTTAGTAAGATAGAAGTTTTGTTTCTCTTATATTCATATACATAAGTATGTTTAGAAAGGATAGAGAAGATATTAAGCATTTTTCTCTGCATAACTAGATGTCAAGAAGAGAACGTCCTCGTACGTTCGTACTGAGGACCGAGCACAGAAGAACAAGAAAGACCCAAACAGGAAAACGTTCGGGTAGTCTGTGAGTATCCAGAAGTATTTCCAGAAGAGTTACCTGAACTACCTCCCAACAGAGAAGTGGAGTTTGAAATTGAATTGGTTCCTGACACCAACCCAATTTCAAAAGCTCCGTACCGAATTTCTCTAGCAAAGCTAAAAGAGTTACAAGAACAATTTCAGGAGCAACTTGACAAGGGTTTCATCCACCCTAGTCATTCACCCCGGGGAGCTCCAGAGTTGTTCGTTAAGGAGAAAGACGGATCTATGCGGATGTGCATAGATTTTAGAGCGCTGAGCAAAGTAACAGTTAAGGACAAGTACCCTCTTTCCAGAATAGATGATCTATTTGATCAGCTAAAGAGGGCAATAGTGTTCTCTAAAACAGACCTGCGCTTTGGGTACCATCAGTTGGAAGTGAAAGGAAGTGATACACCCAGAACAGTTTCCAGGACCAGATATGGACACTACGAATTTGTAGTCATGCCATTTGGTGTGACTAATGCACCTATGGTCTCCAGAGACTTTATAACAGGCCTTCCAAGGACCACTAATGGGTACGATGTGATATGAATGATAGAGGACCGAGAAGTTAAGAGACTAAGGAACAAAGAGTACCATTAGTGAAAGTCATTTAGAACCAGAAGTTACTTAGGAGCATGAGGACAGTATGAGATAGAAATATCCGGAATTATTCTAAGTTCGAGGATAAACTTTTTATAAGGTATGGGGGATTGTAACGACCCAAATTCCCTCATTTGGAGTTCTAATAGTCGTTAAAAATATTTAAAAATACTTTAGAAATATTCTAGAGATTTTTAGAAATTTTTAGAGTATTTTTATGCAATTTTTGGAGGTCGTTTGGTATTTTTACTAAACGAAAGAAGTTGCAAAAAAAATAAAAAATTTTAGCCGAGGTTCGAACCGGAGACCTCCGGCTAAGCAAAGCCTTTCGTTGTCTCGGCTGACCAGGATCCCAAGCAGGCGTTGCTGATTAAAAGAAACATGAAATGTATTTAAGTAGTAGAAATTAATAACAGGAAATAATAGGAAGAAAAGGGTTACAACCGAGATTTGAACCCACGAGCCAAGCCTTAAGAAACGCGCGGCTGACCAAGTGTTCACGCGGGCGGTTTTGTTTAGAAAAGGGTAGCAAATTTATTTAAGATAGTTAACAGAATATTAAGGTTATAAGAAGAGAACTTAGGGCTTAATTTTCCCGTGACCTAAAACCTAATTCCTCTTCTTTTCTCTCCCGACGACGATTCTCTTCTCGGGCGAAATCCGCAACAGGAGCTAGGGCTACTCCGACGGCCGGTTGAGGGGTTTTTTGAGAGCCATTTACATCGTCGAGATCACCCCGTCGAGGAGAGCACATAGAGGTGAGGAAGTGGCCGAGATCTTCACTTCTCCGAACCCTAGAAGTCTTCTTCTCCTTCGGTTTGAATCCAAGAATCATGGTAAGTTGCTACTCACCTGCAGTAAGGGTAGTTTCGAGCTTCGGTTTTTAGTTTCTTTCCTTGTTTTCAGAATGAGTTGTACAGAATGGGAATAGCTAGGGATTTAGTTCTTTCCTTGCTTTCGGCACATGCTGTACAGATTAATGGGGGATTGCTAGAGGTTTAAGATTAATTCCTAGATTTGCTTTCCCTTTCTATTTCAATTGTAGCATGCTCAAGGAATTCTGTTGCAGCAACTCTCCCTTATGCTTTGCTTGGTAGGGATTAAGAGTAGCATGAGTTTCTTTACCTCCTTTGCTTTCGGATTATACTGTACATCATTGGAATAGCTAGAGGTTTAAGAGTAGCATGGGGTTGAATAATTTTCCATGTCGATGTTGTTGTGAGATTTCTGCACTACACCTGTTTGATCAATTGCCTGACCGAGAAGTTATTTAGAGGATGGATCATGTTTTCAGTGTGGATATTTTGACCATGCAAAGCTTAATGTGCTTATGTAATCTTAGTGGTAGGATTTCTATACTTAGACAAGTTAAGAGTATCTTTGCACATACTTGGCTAAAGAAATAGTTGATCCTCATGCTTAGGGTATTTTCTTTCAATCATGGATGCCTAGAGGTTTGAAAAAAAAGAAGGGATGATTTGGGCTTACACGTTGTCATGCTTGAATTAGGCCATGTTATATGCATTTGTCTAACGGTTATGATGAAATTTTGCTATTATACCTCATTGTATATTAGGCTAAGAATGATAGGCTAGAATGTGATAAGCTTGGGTTTTCTTGTAGCTATTGTTTTCTTGTACAGGTGTATCATAAGTTTAATTTATTTAAAGAAAAGTTAAAGGTCCTGGATTACTCCATTGTGGGTATAGCCTTAGAATTACCACTATAGCTATTTGTTTTACTTGTTGATACACACGCTAGTTGTTGTCCACATGTGTTTGGACAAATTTATGGCTCAATTGGTGGTACCTTGACCATGTTTAGATTTAGTTTTGTGTTGAATAACTAAGCATGAACAATCCCTTTAGAGCTACAAGTGTAGATTTTTAGTTAATATTTCGATGTAGATTTTGTAAGTTTATAGTGCAGATTTCGTAAGTATATAGTGCAGATTTTGAGAGCTTATAGTGCAGTTTTCTTTAGAGTTTCGAGTGCAGATTTTAGTTAACATTTCAATTGCAGAATTTAGTTAACATTCAAGTGCAGTTTCGTTAAGCTCATAGTGCAGTTTTATTTAGCACAGTATGTAGATTTCTGTTAGCTTAAAATGCAGAATTTTATTTAGCATAGTATGCAGATTTCTGTTAGCTTAATATGCAGAATTTTATTTAGCATAGTAGGCAGATTTTTGGTTTAAGCATTTCAAAGTTAGAATTCGCTTAAACATTTCAGTTTCTTTTTAAAGAGGCATTCTTTTAGAAGTATTAACAAGTATAAGAAAGATAAAGAAAAGAAAGAAAAAGGGCAAGGCCCTAAGTAGATCCCAAAGTTAAGACTTTAGGGATTTTGGCACAAAAGGTGTTTATTAAAATGCTAAGGCAATAAAGAAGAAGTAATTAAGATAATAAGGTATTTTACTTTGAAGAGGCTTGTACCCGACTTCCAAGGTTGTCGTTAAACAAATCCAGGTATTCAATTCTAAGGTCTTGGCCCTGGTAGACTAAGGTCTGCTCTTTTAGGATTGGTGGCTCGCTACCCCAACCTATTAGGGAACGCGCATAAGATGGTACTATGCTTGGACACAAGAAAAGTTGATTACTATTTTGAAGTATTATAAGTATAAGCTTTTGAACAAGAAAAATAAGTTTCACATAAGTATAAAAGTATTAAAATATAAGTTTTAAACAAGTGAAATAAAAGAATAAGTTTTAAACAAGTGAAATAAAAAAATAAGTTTAGAACAAATGAAATAAGTTTCATTTTGTTTTAAAATCAGCAAGTTTAGTTCTTTATGCTAGCATGATTGTATCGATTTTCCTTACATGTTTAGCATTTCAGCCTGTTTGATTCCTTTACTATTAGATGAGTATGAGTAGTTTTCAGTAAACATTCAGTTAGTTTATGTTATATATATATGTACATGCATATCGAGATTTTATGAGTTAGATAGCGCTTACTAAGTAATTTTACTTATAGATTGCATTTCCTCTTACTGCAGATAAAGGAAAGGAAAAGATATAGCAAAGGAAGGCGACATGGTGGTGCGGATGGTGTGTGATGCCAGGACTATGGGAGAGACTTGGGATGTTATTGTGTTTCCGTATTTTAGTGGTTAATAAATATTTGAGATTGTATCTTACATTTCATGTCATTGAAGATTATTCTGGTTTTAGATTGTATGCTGAGATGAGTTCTGTTTAATAAGTAGATATTTTGGTGTTTGACGCTTATTTAATTGTGTGTGTGTTTGATATATGTTCCAGCCACCTGTGGCTGATGTATACTATATATGTATCTCAGTTTATAGTCATCGGTACAGGGGAGATGCTACCGAAATTTTTTGATAGAGACTCCTCGTGATTTCGATCATACCGGTTAAGTAGAGTTAGTAGTAATGTAGCGTCCACCTCTAGAGAGTAGTAGGGAGGTGTGGTCATTACAATAAGTTTGAATTTAAATTTAGATTTCAAAAATATTGAATTTGGAATTTTAAAATATTTAATTTTGAATTAAATTTGGATTTAAAAAATATTAAATTTTGAATTTTTAAAATATTTAAGTTTAGATTTAAAAAATATTTAATTTTGAATTTTAAAATATTTAAATTTTAAATTAAAGATTAATTATGATTTAAAAATTAATTAACATTTGCAAATAATTAATATTTTAAAAATTAATTGTGTTTTGAAAATTAATTATCATTTGAAAATAATTAATATGAATAACTAAATTTGAGGAATAAATAAGTTTGAAGATTAAAATTTGAAACAAATTAAAGTTTTGAAATTAATTAAAGTTTTAATTAAGTTTTAAAATTAATTAAGGTTTTAAAATTAATTAATGTTAATTAATATTTGAAAATTAATTTTGAATTTGGTTAGACTAATTCTCAAATTAAACCTAAATCCATCTCATCCTTTCTAGATTTTTAAATCAAGAAACCTTATTGGTTTTTTGAGATGGTTAATTTAAATTTAATTTAAATTTAAATCTAAGGAATGATTTACATTTGAGTTATATTAAGATTTAACAGTTAGTCAATTAAACATTCATTTCAATAATTAGCTTCCAGACTATGGTGAGGTACTTGGCCTTCTTGGGTATTGGAACAACAACCACTTCTAGACAAAGTCTTTTAAAGAAATTAAATATTTAATTTTTTTCTGAGAATCCTTAGTCTAACTAAACATGTGTCGATTAAGCCTAAGTCCTTATCTATCCTAATCTAAGTATGTATAAAGGAAAAGTAAATCAAGCATCAAACAAATTTATTTAATAATAAAGATGGTATTTTCTATGGACTTCTCCTGGATCATATCCTCGATAAGGTCTATTATGATAGTGGATTTGATCATTGGGGATCCAATATTGATCAAGTCCAACTTGATTAATCAAGTTAGACTTGGGGACACATGCTTGGACTAAGTTTCTATTTGATCGATTTACAAGAGACAGAGACAAGTAAGATCTAAGTTTATGTTTAGCCTTATACCCAAGTCCGAATGAACTGTATATGAATCTTTATTTTCCAAGAATTAGATCAAGATTCTTGAAACCCATGGTGAGTCATTAGAATGTATCCTTCAGCTCCTTGACTTGACTTTTTAGGCTAGAATTTTCTTCCTCAAGTTGTTGGACTTGACTTAAAGTTCCAGTCTGAACAGATTTAGTCAAGGAGCTTGGGTTAGTCACTTCCGTAAGAGCTATTACCTCCTTTTGGATTGACTTGATCCGGATATTAGATTTGGCCAACTTTCTTAATAGATATGAAATTAAATTTTGTAAATCATTTACTTGAGCACCAACAATTAGAGAACTTACAATATTATTTGGCCCTTCAAAAATGGATACAGATCCGTGGCTTCTTTCATACTCTATTTTTGATTCAGCTCTAGTTTTAGATTCAGAATAAGTTTTGACAATGTATGCTTGTGAAGGTAGAGCAACAAAGCTTGCTTGCTTATGTTCTTTGTCCGAGTCATCCAAGGATTCAGACCATGTTGCTTTCAAGGCCTTTCTTCTTCTTTGCTTCTGGTTTGGACATTCAGGCTTGATATGCCCCTTCTTGTTGCAATCGTAGCAAGTGACTTTGGACTTTGTCTTCGTATTTGATTGAATCACCTTCTTCTTTTTGTACATTTTCATACCATTTTCATGAGCTCTGCGGTAATTTCATCATCTTCTTCCAAGTCAGATTCGTTTTTGGACTTGGGTTTGGTTTAACGCTTGATTTTTAGTTCCCTCGTTCTATTTGTACCTACGACCAAAGTAATACCTTTCTCGACTGGCAGTGTATTAGTCTATTCGTGAAGTTTAAATTCAAAAAATAATTCATCTAATCTAATTAAGAAAAGATCCTTAGATACCTTGTAAGCATCTACCATTGATGCCCACAAGATGTTCCTAGGAAAGGCATTTAGCGCATTCCTGATGATGTCGTGATTCTCTACTTTTATCTTATTGCATGTAGACTGCTGAGAAGGTCTTGGATACGTGTGTGTAGTTGACTCACTGATTCACCATTCTATATTTTTATATTATACATTTAAAATTAGATCTCTTTTGCTTACCTTAGTGTCGGAGGTGCCCTCGTGCAGCTCGATCAATTTTTCCCATATCTCCTTTGCGCTGTTGAAGGGGCCGACCTAGTTCAACTCTTCTTTAGTTAAGTCATATTATAGAGTACATGTTGCTTTTACATTCATCTCAATCTTCTTTCTTGTTGGTGCATCCCACTTATTGTAGGAGATGAGTGCTCCGTCTTCTGGGGGAAATGTGAATCTGGTTTGAATTATGATCCACATTTCCACTTGGGTTTTGAGATGGTACTCCATCTAGATTTTCCAGTACCCGAAGTCTTCACCGGAGAAAAGAGGTGGATGAGCGGTACTATAGCCTTCTTGGTGGGTCATTTAGAAAAAGGATCTTGTAAATACAAAAATAATGACACTTGTTCTAAGACTTAGTGTTAGATTAGTAGTGCGGTAGGAAAATAAAGCAATAAATCGGCTTGAATGGTGTTGCACTAATTTTTGAGAAAAATTTAATGAATTGATAAAATTTATTAGGAGAGGTTATTAGACAAATCTAGATTTATAGCATAAATTTGAAAACAAAAACATGTAAGAAAAAAGAATGAAAAAGTGATGAAAAAATGCTCGAATGGTAGTTGTACCGATTCAGAACGACGCTGCTCTGATACCAATTGTAGGATCATTGTGTGGTAGAGGGGGGGGGGGGGTGAATAGCACTCGTGGCTTTCATGTTTGATTTTAAAAACAATCAGAGAGATAAAGACAGTTGTTCGCTCTCCGTAAGTGTACGGAAATGTCGCAAGTAATATAAAAGATTATCGTATCCATAGGGACTGGAATAAGCACTAGAAATGTTTCAACACGAGTTAACCAAACAACTAATCAATTGGTTTCCAAAAGCTAAATGTAACTAAGGAAAAGTAAACATAGAAATGTGAGATCAACAGACAAGATTATGGGTTATGATAAAGGAATGTTTTAAGAGTTTTGGTTTCTTTGTAGGATTCCTCAATGTAAATGATCTACCAAATCCTATTTCTCAATTGTCCAACATTTATAGAAGGTTGCCGGTTCTCTCTTGCAATAGACAACCGGCTTAGGACTAAAATCTGTACCTAAATATGATCAATTAGATATGAGCCTATGTTGTACTTACACGGGCATGTTCCTGTCACGAAGATCCCTCGGAAAATCAACATAGAAATCATTGCCTCTCAACCCATAAGATATAAAGATTAATGCATACAGCTATCCTACCCTCTTGAATTATCCTATTTCCCCCCTAAATCTCATCCCTCACACGTCCTTACACGGGCTTGCACCATACGCGTGCTTCCCTCGGAAAATCGAGTGAGAGATAATCTCTACAAGATCCACAAGACATTCAAACAATCAATCAAGAATGTGAATTAGGTCCAAATCACAACAATACATCCAAGATTGAATTGATACAAACAAGACAATATCATAGAAACAAGGAAATGGCAAATCCACAAGAGTTTACATCAATCATCATACAAATACTCCCTCCATCGTAAAACAAAGAGATCTACTCCATGAATCGAAGAGAGAAATTCGAAAATCAAAGATTACAAGCATTTCATGATCCCCCAATCCAAGAAGAGGAGAGAAAGAAAACTTATCTAAGATTAAGCATCATCTTCGGATCCAATCCACGCTCCCGGAGCCGATTCCGTTGAAGATCCGCCTTTAGATCGCCTATAAATCCTCCCACGATTGGAAGGAAAGCCCCAAATCTCGCTCTCTCCCAAGAGGGAGAAGATCTCCTATCAAATCTTGAAGAAGGGTTTAAATAGAGGTGAAGTTTGGGGGCCACACGGCCCCGTGTCACGGCCGTGTGAGGTTCACACGACCCTGCCCACTCTCCTCTCTGCCATCCTTGCACGGCCGTGTGTGAGACACGGCCGTGGCAAACATCCCCAATAGCCCCTTTACACGGCCGTGTAGATCTACACGGCCTGAACTGTCTTAGCCTCTGGAAATCTGGCACGGTTGTGTGATGCACACGGCCTGCTTCCTTCCTTGCCACTAAGAACCCCACATGACCGTGTGAGACACACGGCCGAGGCCTCTCCTTGCTCTGGAAACCTCTCATGGTCATGTGGTGCACACGGCCTAGGCTCCTTCTCAATTTGGGTTCTTCAGATCCTTGCACGCCCGTGTGAAGTTCACACGGCCATGACCTCTTCATTTCCTGCTACAGCTTTCTGCCCCGTGATCTCCACACGGCCTGGGCAACCCCCAAGAATAAGGCAGTGTGTGGTTCAGGTAGGGCACCTTCTTCCCTTTGCTTTGCTCACAGATTTGGCTTCAAACACGAAATCTCACCAATTTCGACTCCTGTGTACAGAAAATGCACAAAAGTAGATATCCGAACAAAGAGAGTAAATATGCTAAAAAGGAAAGCTGAAAGTATGAAAATGCATAGATCAAGCATGCTCAAAGTATGTGAATGTGCATCAAAACATGCCAATAAATGTATACAATCTATGCACATCACACCCCAGACTTAAACCTTTGCTTGTCCTCAAGCAAAATGCTGCAATCTACATTCATATGTTCTACAACACATTCATAAACCATAATGTACTTTCCTAACTCTATCAAAATGTTTCACTAACAAGCATGATCATGAAAACAAAGTCAAGTATGGCTTAAGCATAAGTATCTTATGCACAGTGCAAAAATAACTCAAAACTATTCAAGTTTCAATCTATGTCCTAGTCAAATCGTCATCAAATTTGAATTCCTAATGTTTCCAGTGATGGACAAGTAACTAGTGATATGCACTTACTTGCCAAACACTTGGTTCATATTTCTCAATCAACCCATGGTCTCAAAGGCGTGCTCAATCTCAAGAGAAGCTAAGCAGTCATTTCCCCAGTAACCTAACTCAGTCTCAAAGGGGTGACTTGCTAGATTCCACTCATGACAACTGTTTTTTTATATCCTATATTCACTTTTTTTCTCATTGCTTTTTTTTTTAAAAAAAAAATTTCATGAGCATTTGCATTGTGCAAATCTTATTTCACAAGTGTACTTTTAGCACAAATGTTGGGATATTTTGATTTTTCCAAATGAGCTTGCATGAGTTGAGCCTCATCCAGTAACCAAAATAAAGTTTGAAAAATCACCATGGAAACCAAGTACTAAACAAACAAGATGAATCATGACTATTTCAATGATATCAACCATTCAAGCATCAAGTCAAAGTGCAGTGAAAGTAAATTCTTAAGGTCAAGCCAAGACTAAAACTTATCTCCAAAAGATACTTAGCTTATTTCATGCTACTCAAGATAGAGAAAAGAGGTACACTAGGCATACTACTAGCATCATTTACAACATCATGAATCTAGATAATGAACGTGCTAACATTTTATCTTGAAGACAAGAAATCATATAAGTGAAGTTTGATGTTCTCAAGATGTATGCCACAAGATTTCAAAAGATAATCAAATGACTATCAAAACAAACACTCAAGCAAGACAATCAAAATAGAATGCAAAACAAAAGCTAGACATACAAAAAACAAGAAAACAAGCAAAAACTAAAAACTAGAACGTAAAAAGAAATCAGGTTTGAATCCCCCCCAGACTCAAACTTTTCATCATCCCGATGAAATCAATATGGTAGAGGTGGAGGTAGATTAGGAAATTCAGGTAGAATAAAAGGGAAGTAATCAATAAACCACCTTACTTCATTTCTAACAAACATATGATACTCGAACAATTTGTCAACATCATCTTGGAAAAACCTTATATACTCCCGAAAATCTTCATTAAACTAAAAATGGGTCCTATAAGAATTCATAAATCGAGAAATCTTTTCACACAATTCCCTCTCACTTTTGAAACAATCTTGCAGTTTTTTAAATTGTACTTCTTCCATGGGTTTATTATTAGAAAGAAAATTTTCAGTCACATTCAGATCATTATGAATATTATCCAAAGCAGAGTGAAGTTCTTGAAAATTAAAGTTATGAACATCACGATTAACCAAAGGAACTCTTTTTGAAAACTAATTTGACAATGTTTTCGAATGTTGAATTGCTAATTTCAAACACCAATTCTCCCTAACATGAATGGTAGTAAGGTCATGATTGGGCAGTCTTAGAGGGAAACTATTCTTAATAAGAAGAATATATCCATGTTCTTCACGTCTTATCATTTTTATTACATGAGTTCAAGTCTAATCTACAAGGATCGTCAATCATTTCCAATTCATTTAAATCACACCCTAACACCAAAGCAATCTGGGTTAATAATCCACCCAAAATAATAGGTGTGGTAGAGTCAGATTTTCCAAGTTTCACTAAATGTTAAGAAAGAAATTACCTGAATTAATATCAACATTCTCAACCATTGCCCATAAATAGTACAAATCTACAAGTCTTACTAATCCCTCTTTGTCTTCTCTCCTAAATATGGTATTCTTCATGACTAGATAAGCATATCTAAATATCGGGTTAATAATGTGAAGAGCTCTGGAATTATGAGGGTTAAAATGTGATTGCTCAGAAATGTGTTGCCAAAAACGTGAATTTTCAAACTAAGGTAAAATTGTACATAAATCATTCTGAGGCAACTCATAACAAGTATTAAAATCACTCAACGTCCATTCAGAATCCTCATTAAACAGTCGAAAACTTAGTTTACCCCCACCTTGAACATTATCAACCGTTATGGAACTCAAAAATTCAAAAATGATTCTAGGATAGGTAGGATATCTCATTGTCATTAAACCACCCCAGCTTATTCTCTCAAATAACCAATCTAAATCATCCTTAAACCCTGATGTTACCAAAGTTTCATCATCCATAAATTTGGTACTTACAAGGGGACATTTACATAAAGAAGAATACCTCAAACGTTGTTCCTCACTAGAAAAGACAATACCAAAATCATTAGAAATACCTTTAAAACAAGAGTTTTTCTCCTTCATTGCAACCATCTTCTCCTTCCCTTTCCTCGTAGAAGAGGATTCCTCCATCACATTTTCCATGGTGGAAGAGATTCGGGCCTTCAAAAGGAGAATGAGAGGAAGAAATTAGAAATGGTGGCTGAAATCCTAGAGATAAGAAAAATGAGAGAGAAGGAAGAAGAGGGAAGGGGGTGTTCGGCCGTGTGCCGCCCACACCCCGTGCCCTAACTCCCTTTAAGGGTGTGGACTGGGCTGTGTATCATTACATGACCTAGTTCCTCTTTCTCTACACGGCCGTGTCCAAGACACGGCCATACCCATCTCGTTCTCAGCTTCCCTAGCACTGCTGTGTCCGGATCACAGCCTTAATATCCTTCTTTTCTGAAATCAGTACACGGCCGTGTCAGATGACACAGCCAGTGCAGGCTTTTGCACTAGTTCCTTCACACTGCTGTGTGGTAGACACGGTCAAGAAACTCTCCTCCTCTGGATTCTTCACACGGTCGTGTCAGATGGCACGACCAGTGCATGCTTTTGTATTGGTTCCATCACACGGTCGTGTGTGAGACACGACTGAGAAACTTTCCTTCTCTGGATTCTTTACACGACCGTGTCAGAGACACGACCACATACCTTCTCTTCTCTGGAGACTCCACACGACCGTGTCATGTAGACATGGCCCAAGCATCTCCACTTTCTGCACCGTAAGCCTGGCCGTGTGTAGCACACGACCATGCTCTGTTTTGCTCCAATCGAAACTTCTCCTCCATTCTAGCTCCTCCCACACTTCCATGCCCATGAAGAAATCATGGCCAGCTCATGGAAGTTAAATTTCAACCTGAAAACAAAACAAAAACCAAGTAAAAGCACTACTAATGAAGAATTTAAAACCTAGAACAAGACTTAACTAAAAAGTCAATCAGGAGGACGAGGTTCAGAAAAATACAACCTTTGTTTCTCTTCCAATTTCATACAGTGCACATATTCCTTCAACCGTTGGTCATTTACCTTAATCAATCCAAGATCTTTATTCCAAATATCTACCGCTCCAAAAGGATAAACCTTTTTAACCTCAAACGGGCCCGTCCACCTTGATTTAAGCTTTCCTGGAAAAAGCTTTAGCCTTGAATTAAATAATAAAACTAGATCACCTTCCTTGAAAATTTTTCGGAGAATATGTTGATCATGCCACTTCTTTATTCTTTCCTTATAAGATCTAGCATGTTCATAAGCATCCAATCTCAATTCATCAAGCTCATTCAACTGAAGCTTCCTTTTCTCCCCTGCTTCCTTGAGATTCATGTTTAGATTTGTAATTACCCAATAGGCTTTATGTTCTAATTCTACTGGAAGATGACAAGATTTCCCATAAACTAACCGAAATGGAGTCATCCCAATAGGAGTCTTGTAGGCAGTACGATATGCCCATAAGGCATCATCTAGCTTCAATGACCAATCCTTTCGTGAAGTAGATACTGTTTTCTCTAGTATGGCTTTAATTTCACGGTTGGAGATCTCAACTTGCCCATTAGTTTGTGGATGATATGGCGTTGCTACTTTGTGGCTCACTCTATATTTTCTGAGCAAATTCTCAAAGTATCTTTCTATAAAGTGTGATCCCTCATCACTAATGACTACCTTAGGCACGCCAAACCTCAGAAAAATTATGCTTTTAAACAATTTGATAACCGTTCTTGCATCACTTGTAGGAGAGGATATAGCTTCTACCCATTTGGACACATAATCTACTACTACAAGGATAAACCTATTCCCATATGAAAAGGGAAATGACCCCATGTAGTCTATTCTCCATACATCAAATAATTCTACTTCAAGTATGTAATTCAATGGCGTTTCATTCCTCCTAGTAATATTTCCAGTCCTCTGACATTGATCACATGATTGTACAAACTTCTTGGCATCTTTGAATAAAGTGGGCCAATAAAAGCCTGCTTGAAGGATTTTTGCTACCGTCTTAGAGCCCCCCAAATCTCCTCCATAAGGATTAGAATGACAATGAAATATATAGGATATCCTTGACTTCTTCCTCAGGTATACATCTTCGATAAATCACATCATTGCATTTCCTATAAAGGAGGGGTTCATCCCAAATATAACTCTTCACATCTGAAAAAAACATTTCTTTTGCTGATTGGAGAAATTTGGGGGTAGGACTCCGCTTGCTAGGAAATTCACAAAATCCGCATAGCAAGGTATTTTAGCACTCGATAAGGCTAGAAGGTGCTCATCAGGAAAAATATCATCAATAGGTAGGTCAAAATCTGCATCCTTTTCCTTATTTTTCCAAACTCTGGATAAATGGTCAGCCACTATGTTCTCTGCTCCCTTCTTATCTCTAATCTCGAGGTTGAACTCTTGAAGTAGTAAAATCCATCTGATAAGTCGTGGTTTAGCATCTTTCTTGCTTAGAAAATATCGGATAGCTGCATGATCAATATAAACTATTACCTTTGAACCAACCAGATATGATCTAAACTTATCAAATGCAAATACTACTGCTAGAAGTTCTTTTTCAGTAGTGGAATAATTCACTTGAGCTGCACCAAGCGTTTTACTTGCATAATGTATAGCGTGTAGAATCTTATTTTTTATTTGTCCTAACACTGCCCCAACTGCGAAGTCACTTGCATCACACATTATCTCAAATGGAAGATTCCAATCCAGAGCTTGAATTACCGGGGCTGAAATAAGGGCACTTTTAATTTTACTAAAGGCCTCCATGCATTCTTTGTCAAAACAAAATTCAACATCCTTGATTAGCAAATTTGTTAAAGGCTTAGCAATTTTTGAAAAGTCCTTGATAAAACGCCTATAGAATCCGGCATGCCCCAAGAAACTTCTCACTCCTTTTACATTAATTGGTGGGGGCAGTTTTTCTATCACTTCTACTTTTGCTTGATCCACTTCAATCCCACGTTCTAATATTTTATGTCCCAAAACAATTCCTTCTCTAACCATGAAATGACATTTCTCCCAATTTAACACTAAATTCGCCTTTTCACATCTTCGAAGAATTGTAGAGAGATTAGATAAACAAGTGTCAAAGTCATTCCCGTATATTGAGAAATCATCCATGAATACTTCCATAATTTTCTCTATTAAATCTGAAAAAATTGCCATCATACATCTCTGGAAAGTGGTTGGAGCATTACAAAGCCCAAATGACATACGACGATAAGCAAAAGTCCCATAGGGGCATGTAAAAGTAGTCTTCTCTTGATATTGGGGATGAATTGGAATTTGAAAAAATCCTGAATATCCATCCAAGTTGCAAAAATACAAGTGCTTAGCCAATTTCTCAAACATTTCATCAATAAAAGGTAAGGGAAAATGATCCTTCCTCGTTTCCTTGTTTAGCTTTCGATAATCAATACACATTCGCCACCCCGTTACTGTCCGTGTTGGAATCAATTTATTATCCTCATTTTTGATAATAGTCATTCCCCCTTTCTTTGGGACTATGTGTACTGGACTCACCCATTCACTGTCTAAAATTGGATAAATTATACCAGCATCAAGAAGTTTGAGCACCTCCTTTTTTTACTACCTCTTTCAGATTTGAATTCAACTTCCTTTGGGGCTCAATTGAATTTTTATAGCCCTCCTCAAGTAGAATCCTATGCATGCAAAGGGAAGGACTAATCCCTTTTATATCATCAATAGTGTATCCAATTGCTTTTCTATGTAGCTTCAACTCTTCGACCAACCTCTGTGTTTCAGACTCAGTTAGACTAGCATTGATTATAATTGGAAAAGTGGAATTTGGTCCGAGGAATTCATATTTTAAAGTCGATGGCAATGGCTTAAGCTCAAGTTGGGGTGATACTATTTTCAGCACAGTTGGCTCTTGCTCTATCAACTTAATCTCTTCATCTTGGGATCCTTCCTCCAAATCTTCTTCATCTTCTAGAAAAGTATCATTCCCTTTCTTTTCCTCCATTGAAACTGCTTCTTCATTGAATATTTTTAAAAAAGACTCATAACATCAAGGCAATTATACACGAAGATCATTCTGATTCAGAGTAATTCCTTTCTCCCCATTCTCCTTTTCTTCCACTATATTAACCGTTAGAATTTCATCGTTTTGTCCCGACCAATCATTAAAATTTGATGCGATCCTGTAGATTATCCCACTGGCTTCCTCTAAATTTTTCTTAAGAAAAGATCCTCCAGATGCTACATCTAGTTGACTCTTATTTGAGAGAGAAAGCCCTTCATAGAATAAGTGCATAATTAACCATCCCTCAATACCATGATGTGGACATGACCGTAAAAGAGATGAATATCTTTCCCAGGCTTGATGTAGCTCTCCCCCAGCATGTTGGTTAAAATTCAGAATTTGACTTCTCAAATAAGTAGTCTTCTCGAAATATCTGCCCAAAAATCTTTGTTCTAACTCATCCCAGGTTTTGATACTTTGAGATTTCAGGAAATTATACCATCTCTTTGCAGCACCCTACAGACTAAAAGGAAAGGCCAATAGCTGTATAGTATCAGATGGAACATCCTCATATTTCAAAGTATAACAATATCTATAAAATTCCATGAGATGTGAGTAAGGGTCCTCAATCTCTAGGCCCCCAAACTGGACTTTCTGAACCATTGAAATGAAGGAAGGTTTAAGCATAAAATTTCTTGCTTGAATTTCAGGGTAAACAACTGGTCCTAGTCCCTTAGCAGACCTTGGGGCTCCATAATCTCCTAACGACCTGAAAACCATTTTTGGTGTACAAAAGAGGTACAAGAGATACAAATTACAGTTACCGAATTCAGAAAGAATTAGGAAGGTCACGAAGGAATTTCAAAAACATAGAAAAGATCAGACAAGACGTTAGAATGAAAATTGCAGAATTAGAATCATAACAGAAAGAAATTGTCAAGAGTGTTATACAAGAAATGAAAAACTTATAAAAACAGAATTCCAACAATTAGTTACAACTATGCAAATGAAAAGAAAGAAAAGTTATATTTAGTCTAACTCAATTGATAATTCCTAATGTTATAGCACAGTCCCCGGCAACGGCGCCAAAAACTTGTTGACCTCCGTAAGTGTAAGGAAATATCGCAAGTAATATAAAAGATTATCGTATCCACAGGGACTGGAATAAGCACTAGAAATGTTTCAACACGAGTTAGCCAAACAACTAATCAATTGGTTTCCAAAAGCTAAATGTAACTAAGGAAAAGTAAACATAGAAATGTGAGATCAACAGACAAGATTATGGGTTATGATAAAGGAATGTTTTAAGAGTTTTGGTTTCTTAAGATGAAGCTTCGTCTTCGGTTCCAATCCACGCTCCCGGAGCCGATTTCGTTGAAGCTCCGCCTTTAGATCGCCCAGAAATCCTCCCAAGATTGGAAGGAAAGCCCCAAATCTCGCTCTCTCCCAAGAGGGAGAAGATCCCTTTCCAAATCTTGAAGAAGGGTTTAAATAGAGGTGAAGTTTGGGCGCCACACGACCCCGTGGCACGGCCGTGTGAGGTTCACACGACCCTGCCCAGTCTCCTCTCTGCCAGCCTTGCATGGCCGTGTGTGAGACACGACCATGGCAAACATCCCCAATAGCCCCTTTACACGGCTGTGTAGATCTACACAGCTAGAACTATCTTAGCCTCTGGCAATCTGGCACGGCCGTGTGATGCACACGGCCTGCTTCCTTCCTTGCCACTGAGAACCCCACACGGCCGTGTGAGACACATGGCCGAGGCCTCTCCTTGCTCTGGAAAACTCACATGGTCGTGTGGTGCACACGACCTAGGCTCCTTCTCAATCTGGGTTCTTCATATCCTTGCACGACCGTGTGAGGTTCACACGGCCATGACCTCTTCGTTTCCTGCTACAACTTTCTGGCCAAATCTCCACACGGCCTGGGCAACCCCCCAGAACAGGGCAGTGTGTGGTTCAGGTAGGGCACCTTCTTCCCTTTGCTTTGCTCACAGATTTGGCTTCAAACACAAAATCTTCACCAATTTCAACTCCTGTGTACAGAAAATGCACAAAAGCAGATCTCCGAACAAAGAGAGTAAATATGCTAAAAAGGAAAGCTGAAAGTACGAAAATGCATAGATCAAGCATCCTCAAAGTATGTGAATGTGCGTCAAAACATGCCAATAAATGTATACAATCTATGCACATCAACAGTAGAATAAAGATAGAAAGAAAACAAGACAATGACAACACTTTGATTTACTTGGTTCAGAGCCTGTGACGACTCCTTCTCCAAGGCCCGCACATGAGAGTGCTTTCGATAGGAAAATACTATCAATTCAAATAATTTACAAATTCGAATAAGTAATTAAGTACAAGTAATTTGATAATTAAACAATATCGATGACTTTAGAAATAGTTCTTGAATGTAGTCGTCGTTGGAGCAGCTTTTAGGTGTCAAAGAGATATTTTCTGAGCAGCACACAGAAGCGAAAGTTGTTCGGAATATTGTTTTTAGGGTGTTGGTCAAATGATACTTTTATAGGCTGTTCTGGGTGCCTGGACCACCCCTGGGCACCCGGACCGTGACGTAGGCCCATCCAATCAGTGCACTCTAGCTTGGTGACCAGATAACCTTCGGCATTCCGAGAGCCTGTACCAGCTCCGGGTGCCTGGACTGCAAAGGCGCTTGCCCAGACGCCTCACCTGGGCGAAAGCTTCCCAGGCGCCCGGAGCAGCTCTGGGCTCCCAGACTCCTTCTAGGCACCCGGACTACCAATTTCCAGCACTTTAATTTCTTGAAAAACAAGGTTAGTCTAGGCAGTACTATATAACGAAATATAAGTTTTGATAGTCTTCGAACTGTACGGTCCTGCATTTGAGTTTTACTGAAACTCTAGGTCAAACCGATATCTACTATTTCCTCTTCGTGGAATGCTTCCTCAACTACTCCTTTCAGGAGATATTACCTTTTGCCATATCGGTCTTCTAGATCGTCTAGACTTCTGCTCAGTATCTGAGGCTTCAGGACTTTTCTGCTGGACGTCCAATCCCCGACTCGTCTAGTATTCCACCTAGTATCCGCAACCCCCAGGACTTCTGCCTAGAATCCTTTATCCTAGTATTTCATCTGACATCCTCAACCTGCTAAGACATCACCCAGTCCCTCAGATCAAGACTTCATTACCTAATCATAACTAGGACTTTTCATAACCTAGAGTTGCCTCCCCCTAAGACATAGAAATACCTCCCCCTAAGGTTTTTCACCTGCCTAGAATCCACTAGAACTTTTTACCTAAGAACACTTAGGATTTTCTTGCAAGCTCAATCATACTTGTTAGACAATAAGTAACCTTAAATTCAAATCCTTTGCCATTATCAAAACATAACATAGGTTCGATCATCTGGTGCTCCCTGCACCAACATAATCAATAGTTCTTGTGATTCAATATCCTTTTATTACTAACAACGTAGCCATACACTTGCAACTTTGTAACAAGTTCAAAGTCAAGGATTATTGTAGCATAATGAAGGTTGACTAATTGTGTAGGTAGCTCAACCAGAAAGCCATGGTGATTCTATACAAGGGAATATTCCTAATGGATACTAGGCATAAGAAAAGTCCTAGTGGATACTAGGCAAAGGAAAACATTAATAGGCTAGTTAGACTGACTACTAGGTAGAAGACTTAGCAGATCGAGTACACCAAGAAGGATGTCTATACGGATTAGGAGGGTTGGATGTCTAGTAGGTTGATGGGTTTGGAGGACCGGACATCAGAGGAAGTCCAAGGGGTCGAAGGATCAAATGCCGAGTAAGAAGCCTAAACAGGTCTAGAGGACCAAATATTTGGCAAGTTAAGTGAAACTTTCTTGAGAGGAGTGGGTCAATGTTTTCCCTAAAAGGGAATAGTAGGCGTCAATCTAACCTAGGATTTCATTGGAAATCTAAAAGTCAACACCAGATAGTCCTAAGATTGTCAAATTATTTTATGCTTACTTTTATTATACTTGTTGTACTAACTCTGTGATGCAGGAATATGAAATTAGAAGTTGGCAGGAGTTAGGGGATTCTAGGTGATCGAATGAGTTCTAAGTGCTCAGAGGTCCAAGTGACTAGATGGATCCAAGCACCCAAAATATCCCGAAATCATCAGCTACATGTGTAATTGAGAATGCTCCAATTGTCTAGCGTACATTATTGTCTAGGAACCCAAATAGGATAGAGGCTTTTGAGGAAGGATAAGTCATAGCTAAATAGAGCTTTGATGAGATTTTGTCACATTAGTAGTCCATGCACCCGGAGAAGGATAAACTATGATAAAGGTGGATTGGATAGACAATGCTGGAGGTGCCTAGAAAGGATTCTAGGTGCCTGGAATGCCATATAAAATAAGTATCGATCAAAACTCAAGACAATCATTTTACACTCGCTTATGATCAACTATTGTACTCATACTGCTCTGCAATTCTAACACAACATCAAAGTAATGCTGTGACAACAACGATCAAGTTTCTACTCATTTTATTGTTGGTATATTATTATTTTTAATATTGTCAAGTCTTTTCATACTTGGTGTCACGCCCCGGAGGAGTCCTAGCTAGAGGAAAATCCGGCAACATCTCCCCTGTACCAGTGACAATCTGAATCATTTCTACATCCACAGATATACATCAGCCACACACGACTAGAATATATACACAATCACGTAGTTTATATTTAGCCTACTTGGCTATAACAACTAAAATACAACCATGCAGTTATATATATATATATATATATATATATATATATATATATATATATATATATATATATATATATATATATATATCTAACAGCCCACTCGGTTGTACAAAAAAGAAGAAACACAATGGAAATACGATAGAAACCATCACAGACCAAAAATAAGGACTGCTAGCCGGCTAGGCTTACACAACATAACAAACAATACAAAACACTACATCACAACACTCCAGAACCAAAACCAAAATTTTACATTACTAAGTAAACCAAAGACATAGACCAAATAAAGTACAAATGAAAACCAGAAATAGGTCTTCGGATGTGACGTGGGAACCGACAGACAGGACATTCCAAGCGACTCCAAAATCTACCTACTACCTGAAATACAAAATATCTCAACGGTGTGAGTTCAAAGAACTCAGCGGATATCGAGCTAACATGCCTAGTAAGATATAAATATCAGTAATAACCATGGTGTACAGTCTTCTGATCAATAAGAAGAAATGCAAACTGAAAAGATAACAAAAGAAGAGTTGTACTCACCAGGACCTCCTATCCAGATATAAGAGTCGTCAGACCAGATATATAATGTCTCCTGTATGTATACCAATCATATGCAACACCAAAATGCAACAAGCAAAGTGCAACAATCACAAACAATAAATGCAATCAATGCATATGATGCAAAAATGACATGTGTCACCCCTGACGCCAGTCAACCATCTCACACGTAATGGTGAGACCGAGTGGGTAGGGCTATGACAACTGTGCACTCTGCCATCATTGCTCCTGAGTGACCGAGTGGATAGGATGTTGTCGGAGTACACCTATCCTCCTACCCCAAACAGAGTGGGGGAGCGCAAAGCTCTCATCTTCTTGAGACTATCCAGAGGAGGGATCCCTACCGGCTACCACGCCGCGTCACCACTACCAATGAGAGGACCAGCGGAGCCTAACAGAGCAAAACTGCCACACACCTTGCCTGATATACCACAAACCCATGAGTGGTTGTGTGTGCAGATCCATGTAACTGCGATGTGCTCAACAATAATGGAGCTGACAATCGCATAGCATGCAATCATGCAAAATGGTGCATGACACTAAGCATGTAAATCCTAACCATAATCACCTCCACATTATATGTAGTAAATAGGAAAGTAAATCATACCATGACCTAGGTATCCCAGATCTAAGTACACATGCCAGATAATAAAATCCAGAAAACTAGTCCTATACACAGTGAAGCCTAGTATGTCACTTCCTCTAGGAACTAAGGTACACATGGCAATAATCTTGATATAAACATGGATAAAAAATAGGCAACAAACAGAACATACTATAAGTATCAAATAGTGACAAACCAAGGGCAAATGTAATCATGATCATTGCTACTAGCTATAAATTACTATGCATATCAAAGTGACAATATCATAAAAGATAAGTCAAGAGATACCCACCTCAATAGAAAATCAAATCCAGAAATCCTTCGTCGAGACACCTGTCTCGAATCAAAGTCCCAAATTCGATCGTGTCATTGTTGACCCACGATCGGAGAAGTTTGATGCTGGAAATTGGTGGCCAGAGTTGGATGACGTTGCTAGCCACCCAAACAGATTCCCCAAATCAGCACTGTACCTAGACCCTTACTTTAGATCAATGAAGCTTAATTCAACAACCTTACCAACTCTAGATCAGAAGTAGCTGCTGGCTTGTGATGATGGTTCGTGAAGATGACCACGCCTAGCCGGTGAGTAGGTGACACTGCTTCGACCTAGTCCAAACGGCAATCGGAAGAGGGAGATCGTAGTGCAGTGATATCGAGGGGTAACCAAAACTCTTACCTGACTTGTGGTTGTAGCTTTACCAATCCAAGCTCTCTCACAGGAAAGCCGCGATGGATCGAGCTAAGGCTACCGGCGCTAGGGCAGAGGGACACCAGGCGACCGACGCTAGGGCACAAGGAAAGGGTGAACAGCTTGTGTTAGGGTAGAGGAGGAGGTGGAGACGACGTCGGGTGTGGGACAGCGGTGGCTCAGTGTCGCACGAGGGAGAGGCAGTGTCGGCGAGAGGCTTAGGGCAAGGGTAAGGGAGAAAAGAGGATAAAAGGAGAAGAAAGGGGTGGCGGTGGCGAGCTCGGGAGAGGGGAGGAGGAGAGAACTCGGGTTCGGCGTGCGGTTCAGGTAGGAAGAAGACGGCGCGAGAGGGGTGGAGGCGTCGGCACCACGCGAGAGAGAGGGGAGGAGTCGAAGTGGAATCGGCGACGGGAAGACGTAGGGCATGGGTCTGGGAAATAGGAAGAGGTAAGGAAAATAAGGAAATAATTAAAAAATTAGGTTTCTTTTATTAAAGCCTAGGTTATTTCCTTTATCAACTCCCATCTTGGGTATTTCCAAACAGGCTTTCCTCAAATCCACAAATGCATCCCCTCCAATTACGCCATACGAGCTCCGATTAATTTCCAGAAAATTTCTAAAAAGTCTAAAAAATTCTATTAAGGTTATTCATCTAATAAACCTTATTATTAAATTATTATCTGGTACGGTATTTTACATTCTCCTCCACTAATAAAATTTTGGTCCCCAAATTTTTGTTATTTACCATTAGTAAGTACTAATAATAGATAGATAGCATAAATGATGAACGGAATCTAACCCACATACCTCAAGTAAACAAATGGGGGTATCGAGCTCGGACCATATCCTCGTGCTTCCAAATAGCCTCCTCGTTAGAATGATACTGTCATCCGACTTTAACCAGTCAGATAGTCTTGTTCCATAGCTGACACTCCTTGTGGTCCAGAATCCGTACGGAACTTCGTCGTAGGTAACGTCAGGCTGAATGGGACTAATATATCTAACAGAATATGTGTTGGGTCGCTTACATCTCTCCTCTGCATGGACACATTAAGTACATCATGAATGCCTGCCAGCGACGGTGGTAGCACCGGACGGTAAGCTACAGCTCCAATCCTCTCCAAGATCTGAAAAGGCCTAATGTATCGTGGAGCTAGCTTACCTTGGAGGCCAAATCTCTTCACCCCTTTCATGGGTGAGACTCTCAGAAAAACACGGTCTCCAATAGAGAACTCCAAGGGTCTACGTCTCCGATCAGCATAACTCTTCTGGCGGTCCTGCGCCTCGGACATCCTCCGTCTAATAGCGCGGACCAATTCTGCCTCCTGCTGAGCTCTATGAGGTCCTAACAACTGGGTCTCCCCAACCTCCTCCCAGAGGATGGGTGTCCTACAAGGCCTACTATACAACACTTCAAAGGAACACCATGCAAATTGATGATCTCCCGACAATACCGCTCTGCCAATCGATCTAGAGAATCGGTCTTCCGAATCACTAAGTGTGCGGATTTGGTTAATTAATCAACGATCACCCAAATCACGTCATGGCCTCGTTCTGTCCTAGGTAATCCCACTACAAAATCTATAGTGATGACAGACAAGACAAGACATCTAGCTACAACTCCGTGATATCTTTCTTTATGTTGTTCCATCAATAGGAACGCCTCAAACCTCGATACATATAGGTTCCACCTAGGTAGATGGCAAATCAAGAGCGATGAGCCTCCTGAAGTAGCTTCTCCAAAACCGGATGAGATTGCGGTATGCATAACCTACCTCGGAAATAAATATTACCCTCATCATCTCGGGTAAATGCAGTATGTTGCCCAAAAGCTATCTGGCTGCCATTGGACTGTAAGCACTGATCACCGGCCTGGGCCTCTTGGATCCTCATCCTGATCGACGACTGAGCAAAAATGGTAACAAGAATACCCTGCTCTGTCTGCCCTGCTCCTCAAGGCCCAATTTGGAGAAACCCTAAATCAAGTCCGTGCTTAAAACTCGGTGGTGAGCTAAAGCCCCTCTGAACTTCTGGTTAAGCGCATCCGCAACCACATTAGCTTTCCTTGGGTGGTAGCTAATGGTACAATCATAATCCTTCAGGAACTCCATCCATCTCCTCTATCAGATATTCAGTTCCTTTTGGGTGAAAAGATATTTGAGACTCTTTTTTTTTTATCCGTAAGAATCCCCAATGTAATATCCTACAGATGATGCCGCCAAATCTTCTTTTTTTTTTCCAAGGCAAAGTTAATGGCGGCTGATATGGGTTAGGTTCAGTAAGTCCCTGGTGAAAGGAAGAAAGTAAATAATGGAATCTAGGGGAGTAGGCCAATATCAATTGGGATATACCTCAAAAGAAGTAGGCCAATATCAATTGGGATATACCTCAAAAGAAGTAGGCCAATATCGATCGGGATATACCTCTAGGGAGGCAGGCCAATATCGGCTGAGATACATCTCAAGGGAGGAAGGCCAATATCGGCTGAGATATACCTCAAGGGAGGTAGGCCAATATCGACCGGGATATACCTCAAGGAAGGTAGGCCAATATCGACCGGGATATACCTCCAGGGAGGCAGGCCAATATCGGCTGAGATACATCTCAAGAGAGGAAGGCCAATATCGGATGAGATATACCACAAGGGAGGTAGGCCAATATCGACCGGGATATACATCAAGGAAGGTAGGCCAATATCGACCGGGATATACCTCTAGGGAGGCATGCCAATATCGGCTGAGATACATCTCAAGGGAGGAAGGCTAATATCGGCTGAGATATACCTCAAGGGAGGTAGGAAAATATCGACCGGGATATACCTCAAGGAAGGTAGGCCAATATCGACCGGGATATACCTCTAGGGAGGCAAGCCAATATCGG
Source organism: Zingiber officinale (assembly GCF_018446385.1). NCBI lineage: Eukaryota > Viridiplantae > Streptophyta > Magnoliopsida > Zingiberales > Zingiberaceae > Zingiber > Zingiber officinale. The sequence continues at coordinate 83,193,214 of NC_055987.1, read as the reverse complement.
TTGAGATACATCTCAAGGGAGGAAGGCCAATATCGGCTGAGATATACCTCAAGGGAGGTAGGCCAATATCGACTGAGATATACTTCCAAGTAGGTAGGCCAATATCGACCGAGATATACTTCCAAGTAGGTAGGCCAATATCGACCGAAACATACCTTGAGAGAGGTAGGCCAGTCTTGGCCGGATAATACCTTGAAAAGGATAGGCCAATATTGGTCGAGATTACATACTTAATAAAATACAGCCCAATATTAGTTGGGATAATAAACTTAGAGGGGTCCAGACCGGTATTGCCCAAGAAATATCATGAGAGGTAAGAGTAATTGACCGGACCTAGTCTGAGTTCGATTTCGACCGATACATGGAGCAAGTTATATTAAGCTATCTATGATATAGCAAAGATAGGAAGGGCAAACAAGGATGACAGATGCACTCTGAAATAACTTATGAAATAGGACAGAAGTAAATATTTCAAATAAAGTAGTTTAATAAAGATATTTATAGTGTGTGATCGTATAACAGGTTTGCTAATTTGGCGGGAGGAAGGCTTCTAGATTTTTATACAGGTACTAGATGACAAAGAAGGTACATCTGGGGTACAAAAAAGAATACTCAAAAACCACTTTCCACAAGTACACAGCTTACGTCATCTCATAACAAACTCTAACGAACCGGGGTCCACTTCATTACTACGAAGGTTATATGAAGTGGTATAAAAGGGGAAATCTTCTCTGTTGGCAAGGTAAGTTCACATTGCTGCTCACATTCACAACCCTAGTTTTTGACTACTGTTCATCTCATTCTTCCTTCAACACCAAGAGAGATCACTGACTTGAGCGTCGGAGGGCTTAGCCAGGGTATCCCACCCCGTTCTTAGGTCACTGACGATAGTGTTGGTTGGTCTCTTGTGCGCAGGAAACCTTGGAAACTTCAGATCTTGGTTTTCTTCAGTCGGATTTCTCTCTCGTCATTGGATGTTCGCACAAGGAGGGCAGTATGTGACTGTATTCTTCCCGATCTGCTTTGGGTTTCTCGGATCGGTGCTCTGTAGGTATTATTCTTCACTAGCAGCAGGTTTTTCTCCCAGCTTTCCATTTTGTCAAGCTTCTCAGACAGGATCAAATTTGGCACCGTCTGTGGGAATCTTCACCTAAATCTGAGACTACAAGATGGAAGAGGCTGGAAAATCAAATCTGCTCACCATTAGCCGTGAGGATCTAGATTTCCTCATCAACACTCATGTGCAGAAGGCTCTGCAATAACAATAGTAGCAACAACAAGCTCATACTGGAGCCACTTTGCAGGTAGCTCATAATCCAGTAATTTCAACTACTGAGCACTGAAACGGAAAGGAGCCGGAAGAGGAAGAACATGTATATTTTCCTCCAGCCACGGTTTCTCCATCAAGGTGTCCGCGAGCCTTTCTTCGTACTCCTATAGAGCAGGGAGGACGAAGGCCTGTATTTCAGGAATCTTCTGGCGAAGCACCAGATAGGGAAAAGCGTAAAGTTAAAATGATAACTAGTGATAGCTCGCCAGAAAAAGTCATTTCTCCATTCTCTCAAAGCGTGCTGGATGATCCGCTTCCTAAGCGGTATCAAAATTTGCAGATCGGCAAGTACACTTGGACTACATACCTAGAGGATCATCTATTGAAATTTGAGAATGTAGTATTACTATAATAATTCTCTGATGGGGTGAAATGTCGAATGTTTCTTACTACACTCGGAGGAGCTGCACAATGTTGGTTCAAGAGATTGCTAGAAAAATATATCCAAAAATTTAAGGATTTCAAGAAGGTTTTTCTACACCATTTTTCCGGTAACAAGAGGTATCATAAGACTCCTTGGAGTTTATTTTCAATTAAACAAGCATCTAAAGAGTCCATCAGAGCCTACATCAAAAGATTCAATCAGGTAGCTATCGATGTACCCAATGCTACTACTGAAATCTTAGTAAGCGCTTTCTCTCAAGCTTTAAATGATAATGATTTCTTTAAAGATCTGGTGAGAAACCCTCCTGCCAATTTTGATCCCTTAATTGAACGTGCCACTGAATTTATTAATGTTGAAGAAGCTCAAGCTGCCCGTAGAAAGGAGGGCACTACTTCTTCTCCTACTCTGGTTAAGGAGAAGGCTCCTGCTCCCGTTCCTCCACCAAGGGGGCCGCGGACAATTCATCCATCTCATCGTCATCCAGAATATCGTCTACAAGCAGTACAACATGTGGAGATACAGCCAGAGGCACCGAGAAGATGGTGCACTTATCACAAGACCAGCAGTCATCATACTGAAGACTGTTTTGTTTTGAGAAATAAAAGAGCAAACAGGGATCACTACCAAAGGCAAAATTATTATCGACAGCAATACCCTAGGCAGCAGAGTTCGCTCAAATTGGAATATCGCCCGGTCGAGCCTTGACAGGGCGCACTACCTACCCCGGTCGGTACAAGTCAGGTGTCAGAGAAAACTTAGTCTGAAGCCATGACAACCCGACAAGAAGAAAACAGGAGTAATGCCGCCCGGGGCAACATCAGTATGATCGCAGGCGGGCCCACTGATGGAGATTCTAATAGGGCCCGAAAAGCACATGAACGGAGACTTGAGATTCATGCCGTGGGGTGCAGCATGGAACGGGCAGCTGGTCGCAAAATCAGTTTTGGACCTAGAGATCTTGAGGGGGTAGAAATACCCCATGATGATGCATTAATAATCAAGGCAGTGATAGCCGATTATACTATTTCTCGTACCTTTATAGACACTGCTAGTTCTGTCAATATTATCTTTAAGAAGGCTTTTGATCAATTACAGATCGACCCAAGCGAACTTCAACAGATGGTAACTCCTCTATATGGATTCACTGGTAATGAAGTACAACCGCTCAGTCAAATAAAGTTGTCCATATCTCTAGGGGAGGAGCCCCTAATGAGAACAAGAAGATCTTATTTTATGGTGGTGGATGCCCCATCCTCTTATAATGTGATAATGGGTCGACCGACCCTAAACGAGTTTAGGGCGGTCGTTTCTACTTTCTGTCAAAAAATTAAATTTCTTGTTGATGACCAGGTCGGGGAAGTGCGAGGTGATCAGAAGATAGCCCGTAAATGTTATGTAGAGATCGTTCGGACTGAAGCTAATGCTGCTCAAAAAATTCAGAGAATGGAAGTCAATGTCATTCAGGAAAAGCCGCTTGTTATGGTTTATGAAGAAAAGGAAGAAGTCCAAATTCAGACCGGTCGACCTGAAGCTACTACTTATGTCGCGGCTGATCTTGATCCTACGCTGAAAGCCGAGTTAGTGCAGTGCTTGAAGAAGAATAGTGATGTCTTTGCCTGGACGCCCAAAGAGGTCACGGGTGTTTCCCCTACAGTAATAAAGCATTCTTTGCATGTCTTTCTAGATGCCCGACCGGTCATGAAAAGGAAAAGAAATTTTAGTGTAGAGCAGAACCAAATCATCAAGGAAGAAGTAACTAAACTCATGGAAGCTGGCTACATCAGGGAGGTACAGTTTCCTAGTTGGCTAGCTAATGTGGTCTTAGTCTCTAAGCCAGGAAACAAATGGCGGGTATGTATTGATTTCCGAGATCTCAACAAAGCTTGCTCGAAAGATTATTATCCGTTACCCCGGATTGATCAATTGGTAGATTCTACCGCTGGGTGTGAATACATCTCTATGCTGGATGCTTATCAGGGCTATCATCAAGTCCCCCTAGCTAAGGAGGATCAAGAAAAGGTCAGTTTTATAACATCTGAAGGTACTTATTGTTATAATGTTATGCCCTTCGGATTAAAAAATGCAGGAGCGACTTATCAAAGGCTTATGAATAAGGTCTTCCAGAGGAAGATTGGAAGAAATATGGAAGTATATGTCGATAATATCTTAATTAAGTCTCTTTAAGCTATTGATCTGTGCAGGGATGTAGAGGAGACCTGCAAGACATTGAGGCAATATGAACTCAAGCTAAACGCGGGCAAATGTATATTCGGAGCAAAAGGGAGAAAGTTCCTGGGGTATATGGTGTTTGAGCGAGGAATAGAGGCCAACTCGAGCAATGTCAAGCAACTTCAGAACATGGAGCCGCCACACAACATAAGGGAAGCTCAAAGACTTACCGGCCGGATTACAACCCTGTCTAGATTCATTTCCAGGTTGGCCGATCGTAGTTTTCATTTCTTTAAAATACTTCGGAAGGCGAACAAATTTCAATAGAACAAGGAATGTGATAAAGCCTTCCAGGAATTAAAAGATTACTTGTCTACCCTTCCTGTATTAGCTAAGCCTATAGTAGGAGAGACCCTCTGGGTGTATTTGTCAGCTAATGAGAACGCTGTGGGCTCTGTGTTAGTTAGGCAAGAAGGGAAAGAACAACAACATGTATATTTTTCCAGCCATTTATTAAAAGGAGTCGAGTGTAGATATACTACACTCGAGAAGTTGGCCTATGCATTTGTGTTGATTGCCCGAAGGTTGCACCCATATTTTTTAGCACATGCAATTGTTGTATTGACCAACAGTACTCTCGGACGGGTGCTACTCAACCCGGAGGCATCAGGTCGGCTGATCAAATGGGTGACTGAACTTAGTGAATATGATATATAGTATCAGCCCCGCTCGGCTATCAAGGCGCAAGCTCTAGCAAATTTCATTATAGAAGTTCAAGGCCCCGAGGAAGAGAATACTTGGAAAGTTTATGTGGATGGCTTCTCAACCAGGCAAGGTAGCGGAATTGGTGTTCTTCTTATATCTCCAAGGGAAGACAGACTCCAACTTTCTATCATGTTGAATTATAGAGTCACTAACAATGAAGCAGAATATGAAGCATTGATAGCCGGATTGCAGGCCGCTCGGCATAGGAGCAGTTCGGGTCCTAATCTATTCTGATTCTCAATTGGCAGCCCAACAATTATCAGATAACTTTGAAATTAATAATGATAGGCTCAAGTTATATGTTGAGGCATTTGATAAGTTGAAGTCTCAGTTTCAAGAAGTGAATATACAAAAAGTTCCTCGGTCTGAAAATCAGGTAGCGGATGAATTAGCTAAATTAGCCTCTGCTATAACACCATGGAATTTGGATCGACCAGTAGAACAGACTCTGTTAATATCTTATATTGAAAGACAAGATGACGTAGAAATACAGGGTGACTGGAGGGCACAAATCATATTGTACTTACAACAAAGTATTCTTTCAAGTGATGCAAAACAAGCAAGGAAATTTAAGAAGAGAGCTGCTCAATATACTATGATAGGGGAGCAATTATATAAAAGTGCTTTCTCCAGACCTTTGCTCAAGTGTATTGGCACGGAAGATATACAATTTATTCTACAAGAAGTTCATCAAGGCTCGTGTGGCAGTCATATAGGAGGAAGATCCTTAGCCCGCAGAATTTTATTAGCAGGATATTTCTGGCCTACTCGACACGAGGATGCTAATAAATTGGTAAGAACTTGTATTTCTTGTCAGAAACATCAGAATATTCCGCATCATCCTACGCAATTATTAAGGACCTCTATAGTCTCCTGTCCCTTTGATCAGTGGGGCATGGATATAGTAGGCCCATTTCCTATGGCAACTGCACAAAGAAAGGTTTTTATTAGTAACAGTAGACTATTTCTCTAAATGGGTAGAAGCGGAGCCATTTGCTCGGATTACTAAAGATACAGTTATTAAATACCTATGGAAAAATATCATATGCAGATTCGGTATTCCTCATAAATTAGTTTCTGATAATGGAAGATAATTTCAGGGAGACAGAATCCTAGACTGGTGCAAAAGTTATGGTATTATTCAGGCATTCACCTCCGTGGCATATCCACAAAGTAATGGTCAGCAGAAGTAACCAATAGAGAAATTATAAGGGGTTTAAAAACCAAACTGGATCATGTTGGAGGTAGCTGGGTAGATGAATTACCCAATGTTCTTCGGACATATCGTACTACACCTCGAGAAGCTATAGGAATTAGTCCTTTTCAATTAGTTTATGGAGGAGAAACAGTAATTCCCATCGAAGTGGGAGTAGAATCTGATAGAAAATAGTTATATGATGAAGACAATGCTGGTCGACGACTCATGGAGCTAGACTTGATAGAGGAAATTAGAGACAAGGTTGCAGCTCGTCTCACCTCATATCGACAACGAATGAGGCAAAATTATAATAGAAGAGTTATCCCAAGATTTTTTCAAGTAGGAGATCTAGTATGGAAGCGTGTTAAACCCGTTGGGGATGTCAGCAAGTTAGCACCACAATGGGGAGGACCTTACAAAGTAGTAGAAAAACTCGCATCGGGTTCATATTATCTCCAGGATACTGAAGGAAGAATTCTTGAGCGCCCCTGGTGTGCAAATCATTTGCAACCTTACCAAACCTAATAAGATCATATCATTCAAGAATACATCTGAAGGAATAAATCAAAATTATTAGAAGCAATTTCCCGGTGAACTAATGACAAGTATGCTTATAGTTTATGTACTCTATTCCTCTCAATAGAAACAATGCAAAACAAACATCACCCGAGAAATAAATGTTGTTCAAACAGTTTGACAATTATTGGGTGGACATTTGTAATCCATTCAAGCGATCAACAGTTGGAAATCTTAAGGAAGGGCCTATCCAATTTCCTTAAAACAAGCTCAAAAACATTAAACCATTACAAGGTTAGTACAAACATTTTAGTTTTGCATAAAACATAGTCGATCTAGAAGTCTCATGAAACATCCTGGACGGGTCTTCATGGGAGGAACCAAAGACTTTAAACTATCACAAGTGCATAGTCAATCAGGAAATCTCATGAAACAACCCGGACGGGTCTTCATGAGAGGAACCAGAGACTTTAAACTATCATAAATGCATAGTTGATCGGGAAATCTCATGAAATAGCCCGGACGGGTCTTCATGGGAAGAACCGGAGACTTTAAACTATCACAAATGCATAGTCGATCAGGAAATCTCATGAAACATCCTGAACGGGTCTTCATGGGAGGAACCGGAGACTTTAAACTATCACAAGTGCATAGTCGATCGGGAAATCCCATCAAACAGCCCGGACGGGTCTTCGTGGGAGGAACCGGAGACTTTAAACAATCATAAATGCATAGTCGATCAGGAAATCCCATGAAACAGCCTGGACGGGTCTTCATGGGAGGAACCGGAGACTTTAAACTATCACAAATGCATAGTCAATCGGGAAATCTCATGAAACATCCCAGACGGGTCTTCATGGGAGGAACTGGAGACTTTAAAATATCACAAGTGCATAGTCGTTTGGGAAATCCCATAAAACAGCCCGGACGAGTCTTCATGGGAGGAACCAGAGACTTTAAACTATCACAAATACATAGTCGATCGAGAAAGCCCACGAAATAGCCCGGACGAGTCTTCATGGGAGGAACCGGAGACTTTAAATTATCACAAATGCATAGTCGATTGGGAAAGCCCATGAAATAGCCCGGACGGGTCTTCATGGGAGGAACTGGAGACTTTAAACTATCACAAATGCATAGTCGATAAGGAAATATCATAAAACATCCCGGACGGGTCTTCATGGGAGGAACCGAAGACTTTAAACTATCACAAGTGCATAGTCGATCGGGAAATCTCATGAAATAGCCTGGACGGGTCTTCATGGGAGGAACCGGAGACTTTAAACTATCATAAAAGCATAATCGACTAGGATTATTTTGTCAATGTAAATTCAAAGTTATGCAGATTTCTTCACAAAAATCATTTGATATTACACGCTAAATCAAGAGCCAAGGTTCGAGGGGGATTCCGTATATATATATGCATATAATCTGTCAAAATTACATTCCCTATTTGGAGGCCCGATTACATGGATCTCTTTATTTAAAATCACCCGTAGTATTATACTCAGCTAAGAGCTCAGAAATTCCATGAAGTTCCTCATATAAAATCACTCGAAATTACCTGTTCTTCTGAAGTATGAATAATACTCTGCACATGCCTCCCTGATCGAAATTCTGGAAGATTATAGGAAATTTTACTGCTCAAAATTATATGGTCAAGGAAGATATTATCAGCAAAGGAGTTTATTAAAACAAGATCTAATTCCGAGGAATAAGGAAGGAATTCTTGAACAAAGTAGCACTTATGCTTAGTTCTCAGAAGCATTTCAAAGGAAGCAATCTCAAGCTAATACAGACTGGAAAGAAAACAGGTAAGTATCAAACTTTCTCCTGATATTGCAACCACTTAATTACAGATCTTTCAGTTACAATTCCTTTCATTACAAGTCTTTTCATTGCAAGTCTTTTCATTACCAATATTTTTAAATACATAGCCATGATTACTCAAAATGACTCTTTAAATCTTTGGGTAATTCTTTGTTGAGTCTGTGACGGTTTATGAATAGAGAAGGAGGTTCCCTGGGTAGATAACCACCCTCTCTCAGTTGTTGAAGGATCCCTGTCACAGAATGATTTAGAGCCCCTATAATTTGATGAACATATTCTTGAACAAATGTCGGAGATCTTAGAAAAGTTAAACGCCTTTCTTCCCATCGGTCTTCCTCATGCTCCTTGTAACTTTGAAAATCATCTTGTAGTTTAGTGTTTTGATCTTTGAGAGTGTCTTTCTCTAATTTAAGATGTTCTATCTCTTTTTGGAGTGATGATAGCTCGACATCTTGAGCCTTTCTTTGTTCTTGTTCCTGTAGAATAGCAAAGTCATGTGAGGATGAATCTTAAGCCTGCTCATAAAGAATGACATTATGAAGCCTCTCTACTTTCTCTAAAACAAGGCTTTTATGAGAAACATCTGAGAGGGCTTTTTCCTTCAAAGCAATTTCTATTCGAAGACCAGAATATAATCGATCAACTTGTAGCTCCAAAGTTCTCCTTTCAAGCTCTTTGTCTTTCAGTGACTGCTATAACTCCTGTAATTCTTTTTTCATAGCCTCTAGCTGTCGATCCTGTGAGACTACTTTCTCTTGCAGTTGAGTCATGTCAGTGTGGGAAGGAGGAAGAGTAGCTTCCATTGTTTCTATTTGAGCTTTTAGCTTACTGTTCTCCCGGTCTCGAGCCATAAGTAGCTAATCTATTTGAAGGCTTGAAGCAAGGAACTAAACAAAATAATGATGTAGTTAGAAAGAGTGATAAGGAATTAATAACATATAACTAAGAATGCTTACAGCAACCGCTTGACGATTGTGGTTGTCAACCCGACTTAAAAGACTGGTGCCCCTTAACTGTTCTTGACTTTGTAGCCAAGATTCAGCCAACAGACCTTGTAGTTGTAGGGAACCATAGCTAAGGGGATCGGAGGCTTGCCCCATCTAAGAAGGTAAGCCCACAGCTTGTCTGAATAAAGACGGGGGGACTAAAGGCGAAGGAGGTCGAGAAGAAGAAGATGCAACAGGAGGGAAAGAGGTAGTAGAAATTAAAGCAACAGAGGAAGAACTAGAGGGAATGGAAGGTGGTAATGCAAGGGGTGTTGATTCACTTGTTGAAGCGCGAATCGCTGAGGGCCCTGCACTTTGAGAAGGTCTCAGGCAAGGTGTTCGTTTAGCTCATGGCCCAGAGGCCAAAGGAGGCAAGGCCAGTGCAAGAGACTGAGAAGATACAGAGGGGATAATAGCCATCTCAGAAGCAGAAGAAGCTAAAACAATAACAGAAGAGGAGGGGATAAGTAGAGCCAATCTCATCATCCTGAGAGTAGGATTGGAGATAATATGGGTAGGGGACATTGGTGCCTTACCTCTCTCAAATGAAATAGGAGCCGGAATGAGGGGAGCTTGCACAAAGTACTAAAGAGGTCACTAAAAGGAACATCCTAGATAAGCCTTTGTTTCTTGACTAAAGCAATAAAGGGTTGTTCCTCTTCCTCTTCTATAGCCGCAACAACTTCTGCTTTTTTCTCTTCTTTAGATAGCAGACCCAGGGTAGAGGAATTAAGATTAGCTTGGCAAGCCTGCAGCCATTTTTCTCCGAGATTATTCAGAAAAGACTTAGTCATAGTAGTGTTCTTATACATAAAAGCCGGAAGAAGAGCATCAGCTGAAACACAAGAATTGGGCATCATTATAGAGGAGATAGACCAATTGGTAAATGTAGTTGAAAATGTTTATACATACCAAAAGAGCCATCTAGGGGAGTGTCAATGTTACTTATTCCAAAAGGGAACATCAAGCCCTCCACAATCAAAGGTGGTAAGCTGAATTTTGCCCCCTTTAGTTTGGATAAAGTGAAAGAAACAGAGGGATCATTGAGGAGATTACTGGTACTAGGAATTAGAGGTAGATCATATATCCATTGAACAGGAAAAGGAGGAGAAGAGGGGAGACGCATAAAGAAAAATTTGTGACGCTATTCCCCTTGAGGGGGAATTCGATTGAACAAAATAGCCTTAGGGCGAGACTGAAATTTGAAGACACCAATGTCTACTTGGCATGGAACGAAGAAGTGATGAAAAAGACGAGGGGATAAAGGAAAATCTAGCAGTTTAGACACTCCAACGAAACCCATAAGGATAGAAAAAGACTGAGGGATAACCTGATTAAGGGGAATATTAAAGGTGACACTAACATCAGGAAAAAAGGGATGAAGAGGGAATCAAAAACCTTGTAGAACTTGGTCCTGAAAGATAGATATACACCCCTATAGGAGGAATATGAGGGCTATCTTGGGGGGCAAGGCGAGCTATATAGGAAGGAAAACCATAGCTCATTCGTAAATCCACTTCCTCTGTCTCTGTTAGGTCATAAACACACGAAAGAAACCACGCAGGAGGAGAGGTAGCCATGGCGGAACAGTAAAAGGAAGGTGAACCGACGAAAGCAAGAAAAAAGTTGGGAAGCGAAAGAGAACGTCTTAAACCCTTGCTTTTCCTTTCGATCCTACGCTAGAACTCTCAAATAAAGATAGAGAAGAAATAGAATAAGGAAGAATACCCAGAATCATAACCGTCATAAAGAGGTAATATCATCAAAGGATAAAATAGAATTCAAAAAGAAGGATGAATCCCAAGAAAAAGATGTTAAGTTTGGCAATCTTCCTCGGGAAGCGCGACCAAGTTTCTCTCGATATAGACTTGATTCTTAAAAGAATCAAGCAAAAAGGGAAAATCGGTCGGGTACTATATTGATAAAATAATTTTAGATTATCTATTTGAATAAAACAATAAACCCGGACATGCATAATGAACCGGACGAGATTTAGTTAAGTATAAGACATCAATCGATAGGTTCCCACACAAAAATATACCGACTAGGTATAGTAAATTAGCATATCGAACAGGACTCGGTTAAAGACTACCGGACGGGACTTGTAGGCATAAGTATGAATTGGTCAGTTACAATAGACTGGCCGAGATAAATACTACCTTAATATATTGATTAGAGGTTTATAATGGTAAGTTAGGTGACACTCGCCATAATGAATCAGAATGAAATTTGGTTAAGCATAATGTACTAGATGATATTCATAAATACAAGCATATATCGATCGGGTATAATGAACCGACCGATATTAAGAATATTATGATAGGCCGCACTAAATCGAACGAGACTTAATTAACTACAAAATACCGGACAATATTTTCAACACTAATGTGCATCGACCGGTCATGATAGATCGGTCGGAGTGGAGGATATTATAGCATATTGAGTGAAGTTCTATGGTGGCAAGCCAGACAACATTCAACATACTTAGACAAAATAAACAACCACCACGAAAAGGAACAGATTTAATAATAAAATTAGAAGTTCAACTTCACATAAACCAACCAGACTGTCATCACAAATCCTAGTCAACCTTACAATGATTTAAATTCGAGTAAGAAAGTCACTCTATCGTTAACTAGGGAAACAGGTCAGCAGGCCTGTTATCAAGAAGTTTATGACGGTTCAGGAAGTTGGGAGGAGGATCACGAGATAAGAAGTCTTCTTCTCGCAATTGCTGCACCGCTCCTTCAGCTCCAGCGGTGAAGGCTGCCAAGATTGACTTTACAATTGGCCGGTTGAACTCAGTAGAGTTAATCATGATGGTGGCCCTATCCTTGAAGCGATTATCTTCACCAGCCTTATAAACAACCAAAGCCATCTGGGAAGACTTTAGCTCAGCTTCTTTTGTAGTGGCCTCATTTTTAGCTGAGTTTAAGGAAGTACTTAAGGAGGTTATTTCATCATCCTTCAGCTGTAAAGCCTTAAGTTTATCAGCTAGTGTAGACTCATAATCAGATTTTAGCTTGTTGGTCTCAATTGTTTGCTTCTCTAGCTTGGAAGCCAATTCCTTATTAAGGTCTATAGCTGATTTAAATTGCGACTAGAGACTCTCAATTTGGACTTCAAGTTGTTTCTTGGAGGCAGTGGAAAGTGTGGCAGAAGACAACTCAGTAACCCGCTGTCTCAGCTTTTCATTCTCGGATTTCAGTTTCTTATTCTCGTTATATAAATTGTGCATCAGCCGAGACAAGCCCATGTTTCCTATCCATCGCTAGAGATGTAATAAAGGGTTATGACATAGTCGTTGATGAGTAATAAGTAGATACTAATAAACATACCTGAGTTTCCTTATAGGAGAAGCGATCAATTATTTCAGGAGTAGTAAGTTCTTCAAAAAGAGGACAAATTTTCTCCCAAGCACTAGCAAAGGAACCTCCCAGCAGTATAGGGAGGACAGGAATGACAGAAGAACCCGCGGAGAAGGAGGAAGTAGGAATAGAAGGAGGAACAAAAACTAAATAAGAAGTGTTGGAGTGTATACTGAAAGCCTAAGCTTTGTAAACATTCATTTTGAATAAAGAATCACATTTGGTCAAATTGTCTACATTTAGTTGTAGTTGTTCAATTAATTTATACTGTAGATAACATAGTATGTGGTGTCACATACAGAAGATAATGTTATCAGTACCTTATAAATTATAAACAGTAGCTCACGACCAAAATGGAAAGGAACAAACCATTAGAAGGTCGTAGTGTAATTAGGTATCAGTTTATCTTGACTGTATAATTACACTAGTACACTTAGAGTGTATTGAGTAGGACCATTTGAGGTCGTTTCTTTTATACTGACTTTATAAACAAACAAAGACCTCGGTTATTATGGAAGTGTGTGCTCTTAATCCTGATATAATAACAAGCACATATATTTGATATTTATTTCTTTAATTTATCAATGGGTGAAATTTAGTTCGATGAATCAATAAGCCCGATAAGTTGGGAAATGATATCACTTATAGTGTGTGTTGTTGATTATAGAAGGAAACTGTGTCCTAGAGATACTAGGTTGATAATGTCCCCAAGAAGAGCTCATAAAGATTGTCATGTTAAACCCTGTAGGTGGACTTAGTCCGACATGATAATAAGGTTGAGTGGTACTACTCTTGGACTTAGATATTAATTAAATGAGTTGTCAGTAACTCACTTAATTAGTGGACATTCGATATCTTAAACACAGGGAGACTAACACACTCATAATAAGAAGGAGCCCAAAAATGTAATTTGGGATTGGTGCGGTAGTTTAATAATAGTTCTCTAGTGGAATGAATTATTATTGATAAAATTAAGTTGTGTGTTCGGGGCGAACACGGGATGCTTAATTTTATCGGAAGACCAAAAACCAATTCCTCCTCTCGGTCCCTATCGTAGCCTCGTATTTATAGAGTTCTATACCCACCTATACCCACCTTCTATACCCACCCAATTGGGGCCGGCCAAGCTAGCTTGGGAACAAGCTAGGGCCGGCCTAGGTATGAATTTGGGTGGTCGGCCCTAGCTTGAACCCAAGCTAGTGGGGGCCGGCCAAATTAAATTAAAAAGGAATTTTAATTTTAATTTTTATTATGTGGAAGAAATAATTTATTAAAGAGAATTTAAATTAAAATATCTCTCTTATAAAAGATCTACAAAAGATTAAAGAAAGAGATTAGATCTCTTTCCTTATTTGTAGATTGGTGAGATATTTTATTTTCTCTTTAAAATTATTCACATGATAATAAAATTAAAATTATAGAAATTTCCTTTTATTAACCATGAAGAGATTTTTAAAGAGAAATTTTATTTTTTAAAATTTCCGGAAACAAATTAGGAAGTTTTAATTTGTTGATTGAAACTCTCCTAATTTGCTCTTTTGATTGTGGTCGGCCATCACAAGTTGATTGGGAAATTTTATTTTATTTTTCTCAATTAATTCATGTCAAGGAAAATTAAGGAAATTTTATTGTAATTAAATTTCCTAATTTGCCTAGGCCAAGGAATATAAAAGAAGGGGTGAGGGTGCCTTCATGAGATACAACATCTATTATTCCTCTCCCTCTTTTGTTCCTTGGTGTGGCCGGCCATCCTCTCCCTCTCTTCCTCTTGTGGTGGCCGAACCCTTCTCTTCCATTGGAGCTTTTGTGGTGGCCGGATACTACTCGGAGAAGAAGAAGAAGAAGGAGAGAAAGCTAGCATCTCTTGGAGCTTGGTTAGTATTTTGGTTTTCTTCTTTGGTGAAGTTCTTCCTTTGTGGCCGAACCTTGCTTGGAGGAGAAGAAGGTGGTTGGTGGTTTCTCATCTCGGTAGATCGTTGCCCACACAACGTCCGAGGTTAGAAGAGGAATACGGTAGAAGATCAAGAGGTTTTTCTACAAGGTATAACTAGTAATTTTTATTTCCGCATCATGCTAGTTATTTATGGAAATAATACCAAATACAAGAGGCTTACGTTCTAGAATTTCGAATATGTTTTTTTTCGATGCTGTGTTCTTTTGTTTTTCTTTTCCTTGTAATTTGATTGTTCTCTTTGGTTAACCTAAAGATATTTTAGGAAATTAAATATTAGTTTTCTATAAAAGGTTTTGTCTAGTCGGTGGTGGTTGCTCCCATTTCCAAGAAGGCCATGTGCCTCGCCACGTCAGTACTGGGAACCAATTATGGAAATTAATATTTAATGGAATTAATAACTTAAGGAGACTTGGGTCGAACGTGTAAAGTTCCGCAGGAGATCCAAGTCAAAACCTAAAAGAACAAATAGATTAAGTTTTGGATCAAACGTGTTAAGTTCCGCAGGCGATCCAAAATTTAATTTAAAAGAACACATGGTAGCTAGGAAAAGTTTCAGACCTTTGTACAAAATTTTTGTACAGTGGAACCTATAGGTTTTTCGAGTAGCAACCAACAATTGGTATCAGAGCTAGGGTTTTGCCTTTGTGTATTTGGTATTTAGTTTAATTATGCACATGTCATACATAATTTAGGCAGGTTAATAGTAGGATGTGCTAACTTTGTGGATGCAGGATCCAACTATTATGACTTTTAGTTATTATGTGTGTGATTGGACCCTTGGACATGTCAAGGGCATTTAAATGTGTGTGCATGATTGTATTCAAATACAGCAGGAGCTGTATTTAGTTTTATTAGGATTTTATTTTTGATCTAGATACATGTACATTCCTTTTATGGAATATAGGATCAAAATGTAAAATTCTATTTATGTCGCGGATCGAATCTTGCAAAGCGTGGAACCTTCTAAGGACCAGAGGCGCAGCGGAACAAGGAGCAAGATGGATGCGACAGCTAGACCCGGTGGCGGTGGCCAAATATGGCAGCAGCTTGGGATGACAATACACGGAGGACAACTAGAGATAAAAGCCATAATAGTTGAAAATTAGTTTCTCTATTGCTTTTATATTATGCTGTGTGTGCATGTTAGTTTACAAGTAAAGTAGGCTAGCATAGTTAAAATTCCTCATTTATAAATAACTAAGTGGGAGAGGGATTTTTAAATAAATCCCATGGTCTCCATTACTGGTTTGTAAGTGATGCAAACAAGCTTGCGCGTTGGCTCTGAGTGCCTTCCTCCATAACGGATGAGCTTGTTTGCGGATCACTAGAACAGACTTCCATTTTGGATGACTATAGGAAGTTAATTAAGAGTGTGATCTTCCCCAACGGAAGGGGCATAATCTTATTAATGGACTTAGTGTCAAGTAATGGTATACACTTAGACACATCTAATAGTATCCTCCCTAACGGAGTCACTGCTATTATTTGTGTGACCAAATGATACCAACTATTAATTTTATTTGTCAAAAAGTTAGGTTGACAAGATAATAAAATTAATGGGTTAAAACCCTCCTTTTACAAATGTTGAATTTGTATACGTCCACACTAACGTGGCATACAAAATTCACGGTGTTATGAGGTGTTGGTTAATTTAAAATAGTATTGTTTGAGGAATCAATATTATTCTAAATTTAGAGTTCTGACCAAAAGTTATTTGTGATTCTTAGGATGTCTTTCAACCCACTGTCCATCATACTTCAACAGAATAGACTTACTGGACCAAACTACATAGATTGGAAAAGAAACCTGGACATTGTTCTTACTGCTGAAAGCTATAAATATGTACTGACTGAGCAGTGCCCTGATGCACCTATTGGTGAATCTACCCAAGAGGAGATTGAATATCATAGGAAATGGGTAAAAGCAGATGAGATGGTGCGGTGTTACTTTTTGGCTTCAATGTCAAATGTATTGCAACATCAGCATCAAGATTTACCAACAACCTATGATATTATGAACAATCTCAAGGAACTCTTTGGTCATCAGGATAGGGCTTCTAGGCAAGAAGCCATGAGAAAGATAATGACAGCCACCATGCAAGAGGGTACTCCTGTAAGGGATCATATCCTAAAGATGATGGCTTATCCGAACAAGATACAGATCCTTATAGGAGAAATTGATGGGAAACCCAGATCGATATGATCCTCCAAGCGCTACCTAGAAGTTTTGAGCAGTTTGCCTGAACTATAATATGAATAAGAGGGTTTATTCATTAGCGGAACTACTGACAGAACTTCAAGCAGCAGAAGGATTATTTCATCACAATGCTCAAATTCACTATGCTGAAAATGGTTCTACTTCTAAACCGAAAGGAAAGAAGAAGAAGAAACAAGCTGGTTCAGCAAAGAAAGTGAATAGTACGGGATTTAAAGCTGGAATGAAGAAGCCGAAGGGCAAGTGCTTCATCTGTAAGCAGGCAGGACATTGGAAGGCGGACTGTCCTCGTAGGAACCAAAACAAAGGTATATCTCATACTCTAGTTGTTGAAACATGTTTAGCGGTGTTATCTACCAGCACCTGGTGTGTAGATACGGGAGCCACTGATCATGTCTGCAATTCCTTGCAGGGATTCCAGGAAACCCGACGACTATCTTAAGGTGAAATTACCGTCTACATGGGCAATGCTACTAAGGTGGCAGCTGTTGCAGTGGGAGACATCTACTTATCTTTTAGTAGAAATAGAAATTTGATTTTAAGAAATTGTCTTTATGTACCAAGTTTTAGAAAGAATTTAATTTCAGTTTCTAAACTGTTTTTAGATGGATATTCAGTTTCTTTCAGTAACGATGTAGTTATTAAAAGAAATAAAGTGATTATCTGTTCTGGTGTATTAGTTGGCAATTTGTATACTTTAAATCCAATTTCTTCCACAAAGCAAAATATGGAAATTTATAACTCATCTTCTAACTCTAATAAGAGAAAAGAACCTTCGGAAATGAACCAAGCATATCTTTGGCATCTAAGGCTTGGTCATATTAACTTAAGTAGGATTCAGAGGCTTATAGCCGATGGACTTTTGAGTTCATTTGAGTTGGAAAATTTTCCAACTTGTGAATCTTGCTTGGAAGGTAAAATGACCAAGAGGCCGTTCAAGGCCAAGAGGTATAGAGCCAAAGAAGTGTTAGAGTTGGTTCACTCTGATTTGTGTGGTCCTATGTCTGTCCAGGCAAGAGGGGGTTTTGAATATTTTGTCTCTTTCATAGACGATTATTCAAGATATGGATATATTTACCTAATGCGCCGCAAGTCCGAGTGCTTTGATAAGTTCAAAGAATACAAGGTTGATGTGGAGAAGCGACTAGGTAAAAGTATCAAGACACTACTCGATCGTGGTGGCGAATACCTCTTAGGAGAGTTTAGGAATTACTTATCGAGGGGATTCAATCCCAATTATGCGCACTGGAACACCCCAATGAATGGTGTAGCGAGCGAAGGAATAGGACTCTTATGGAGATGGTTAGATCAATGATGAGTTATTGAATTACCAAATTCGTTTTGGGGATATGCTCTGAAAACAGTAGTATATTACGAACTTAGTACCTTCTAAATCGGTTTCTTCCACAGAACTGTGGAATGGGCGAAAGCCCAGTCTAAGACATATTCGGATTTGGGGTAGTCCAGCACATGTCTGAAACCAGATCTTGATAAGTTAGAATCCGTCAGAAGTTCGCGTGTTTGTAGGATATCCCAAAGGAGCGAAAGGTGGTTTATTTTATAGTCCTAAAGACCGGAAGGTCATTGTTAGCACCAATGCCCGTTTTTAGAAGAAGACTATATAATGGATCACAAGCCCGAGCAAAGTTGTTTTAGAAGAACTTAGAGAGGACATGTCTACTTCAGTACAATACAAGATAAAGTACCACAAGAGACCGCAACACGTGTCACACATGATACACAACCACGATGCCTCGTCGTAGTGGGAGGTTGTAAGGCACTGGAAGATTCATGTTTTGGGAGAGTCTTGGACTTGATCCCGGTAAACATGAACCTGATCCATGAACATACGACGAAGCACTCCAAGATATAGATGCAGCATCTTGGCAAAAGGCAATGAATTCTGAAATAGAGTCTATGTACTCTATTAAAGTCTGGGAGCTTGTGGAACCACCTGATGGTATAAAAGTTGTTGGATGCAAGTGGATCTACAAAAGGAAAAGAGGGACAGACGGGAAGGTAGAGACCTTCAAAGCTAGGCTTGTTGCGAAAGGGTACACTCAGAAAGAGGGAATCGATTATGAGGAAACCTTTTCACCGGTAGCCATGCTTAAGTCTATCCGGATACTTTTATCCATTGCTGCTCATATGGATTATGAGATTTGGCAAATGGATGTCAAGACAGCTTTCCTTAATGGAAGTCTTGAAGAGAACATTCATATGAAGCAACCAGAAGGGTTCATTGAAAAAGGCAAAGAGCATCTAGTGTGCAAGCTCAATCGGTCCATTTATGGACTGAAGTAAGCTTCAAGGTCTTGGAACATCCGGTTTAATGAAGTAATCCAGTCGTATGGATTTATTCAGTGTCCGGATGAGTCTTGTGTATACAAGAAGTGTAACGGAAACGTTGTGGTATTTCTTGTACTATACGTAGATGATATTTTGTTAATTGGCAACAATGTTAAGGTATTATCAGACGTAAGGGTATGGTTGTTCAAACAATTTGATATGAAGGACTTAGGAGAGTGTGCACACATTCTTGGGATCAAAGTGATAAGGGATCGCAAGAAAAGAATGTTGTGTCTGTCCCAAGCTTCATATATAGACACAATCCTGGCTCGTTTTAGTATGCAGGATTCCAAGAAAGGTTTCTTACCTTTTAGGCATGGAATAGCTCTATCTAAAGAGATGTCTCCGAAGACATCAAAGGAGATAGAAGACATGAAAGCAGTTCCTTATGCTTCGGCTGTAGGAAACCTAATGTATGCAATGCTATGTACGAGACCTGATATCTGTTTTGCCTGGGCATGGTCAGCAGATATCAGAGTAACCCTGGACAAGGACATTGGACTGCGGTAAAGCATATATTAAAGTACCTGAGAAGGACAAGAGATTATATGCTAGTTTACCAAGCAGACGATCTGCTCCCTGTGGGTTACACGGATTCAGATTTCCAATCAGATAGGGATAACAGTAGTCTACATCAGGCTATGTGTTTACTTTAGGAGGTGGAGCCATTTCATGGAGGAGTGTTAAGCAGAAATACGTTTCGGACTCAACCATGGAAGCTGAGTATGTAGCAGCCTCTGAGGCAGCTAAAGAAGTAGTATGGCTCAGCAACTTTCTAATGGACTTAGATGTGATTCCTGGTTTGCCCAAAATTATCACAATTTATTGTGATAATAGCGGTGCAGTTGCAAACTCGAAGGAACCACGAGCTCATAAGGCAAGTAAACATATAGAGCGCAAGTACCACCTAATACGAGATATCGTGAAGCGAGGAGAAGTTGTCATCGCCAAGATTGCATCAGCAGATAACCTGGCAGATCCTTTCACTAAGGCCCTTCCGGCGAAAGCTTTTGATCGGCATGTGGAGGGAATGGGAATCAGATGTATGGTAGAAGATATGGTAGCTTAGTCATTAGTATAAGTGGGAGATTGTTGGAGTGTATACTGAAAGCCTATGCTTTGTAAACATTCATTTTGAATAAAGAATCACATTTGGTCAAATTGTCTACATTTAGTTGTAGTTGTTAAATTAATTTATACTGTAGATAACATAGTATGTGGTGTCACATACAGAAGATAATGTTATCAGTACCTTATAAATTATAAACAGTAGCTCACGACCAAAATGGAAAGGAACAAACCATTAGAAGGTCGTAGTGTAATTAGGTATCAGTTTATCTTGACTGTATAATTACACTAGTACACTTAGAGTGTATTGAGTAGGACCATTTGAGGTCGTTTCTTTTATACTGACTTTATAAAGAAACAAAGACCTCGGTTATTATGGAAGTGTGTGCTCTTAATCCTGATATAATAACAAGCACATATATTTGATATTTATTTCTTTAATTTATCAATGGGTGAAATTTAGTTCGATGAATCAATAAGCCCGATAAGTTGGGAAATGGTATCACATATAGTGTGTGTTGTTGATTATAGAAGGAAACTGTGTCCTAGAGATACTAGGTTGATAATGTCCCTAAGAAGAGCTCATAAAGATTGTCATGTTAAACCCTGTAGGTGGACTTAGTCCGACATGATAATAAGGTTGAGTGGTACTACTCTTGGACTTAGATATTAATTAAATGAGTTGTCAGTAACTCACTTAATTAGTGGACATTCGATATCTTAAACACAGGGAGACTAACACACTCATAATAAGAAGGAGCCCAAAAATGTAATTTGGGATTGGTGCGGTAGTTTAATAATAGTTCTCTAGTGGAATGAATTATTATTGATAAAATTAAGTTGTGTGTTCGGGGCGAACACGGGATGCTTAATTTTATCGGGAGACCAAAAACCAATTCCTCCTCTCGGTCCCTATCGTAGCCTCGTATTTATAGAGTTCTATACCCACCTATACCCACCTTCTATACCCACCCAATTGGGGCCGGCCAAGCTAGCTTGGGAACAAGCTAGGGCCGGCCTAGGTATGAATTTGGGTGGCCGGCCCTAGCTTGAACCCAAGCTAGTGGGGGCCGGCCAAATTAAATTAAAAAGGAATTTTAATTTTAATTTTTATTATGTGGAAGAAATAATTTATTAAAGAGAATTTAAATTAAAATATCTCTCTTCTAAAAGATCTACAAAAGATTAAAGAAAGAGATTAGATCTCTTTCCTTATTTGTAGATTGGTGAGATATTTTATTTTCTCTTTAAAATTATTCACATGATAATAAAATTAAAATTATAGAAATTTCCTTTTATTAACCATGAAGAGATTTTTAAAGAGAAATTTTATTTTTTAAAATTTCCGGAAACAAATTAGGAAGTTTTAATTTGTTGATTGAAACTCTCCTAATTTGCTCTTTTGATTGTGGCCGGCCATCACAAGTTGATTGGGAAATTTTATTTTATTTCTCTCAATTAATTCATGTCAAGGAAAATTAAAGAAATTTTATTGTAATTAAATTTCCTAATTTGCCTAGGCCAAGGAATATAAAAGAAGGGGTGAGGGTGCCTTCATGAGATACAACATCTATTATTCCTCTCCCTCTTTTGTTCCTTGGTGTGGCCGGCCATCCTCTCCCTCTCTTCCTCTTGTGGTGGCCGAACCCTTCTCTTCCATTGGAGCTTTTGTGGTGGCCGGATACTACTCGGAGAAGAAGAAGAAGAAGGAGAGAAAGCTAGCATCTCTTGGAGCTTGGTTAGTATTTTGGTTTTCTTCTTTGGTGAAGTTCTTCCTTTGTGGCCGAACCTTGCTTGGAGGAGAAGAAGGTGGTTGGTGGTTTCTCATCTCGGTAGATCGTTGCCCACACAACGTCCGAGGTTAGAAGAGGAATACGGTAGAAGATCAAGAGGTTTTTCTACAAGGTATAACTAGTAATTTTTATTTCCGCATCATGCTAGTTATTTATGGAAATAATACCAAATACAAGAGGCTTACGTTCTAGAATTTCGAATATGTTTTTTCGATGCTGTGTTCTTTTGTTTTTCTTTTCCTTGTGATTTGATTGTTCTCTTTGGTTAACCTAAAGTTATTTTAGGAAATTAAATATTAGCTTTCTATAAAAGGTTTTGTCTAGTCGGTGGTGGTTGCTCCCATATCCAAGAAGGCCATGTGCCTCGCCACGTCAGTACTGGGAACCAATTATGGAAATTAATATTTAATGGAATTAATAACTTAAGGAGACTTGGGTTGAACGTGTAAAGTTTCGCAGGAGATCCAAGTCAAAACCTAAAAGAACAAATAGATTAAGTTTTGGATCAAACGTGTTAAGTTCCGCAGGCGATCCAAAATTTAATTTAAAAGAACACATGGTAGCTAGGAAAAGGTTCATACCTTTGTACAAAATTTTTGTATAGTGGAACCTATAGGTTTTCCGAGTAGCAACCAACAAGAATAACGTGAGGAGGGTAGAAATCCAGATTCTGGAATAGACAATGGAAAGGTGAAGGAAACACCACCAGAGGCACTGGTACTGGAAGAAGGTGAGGCAAGAAAAATGAGAGAAGGGTAAAGTTCAGCCAAAGTAGGTTCATCAGAAGGAAGGTCAGCAGGAACAAAACCTTCTGAAACTAGTTCGACAGCGGGAAGGCTAAGTCTCCTTGGGAGGGAGGAGCCTTAGTAAGTTTGCGTCCCGGGCGTTTGTTGGGAGCAACTTCGGTTAAAGATTTTTCTGAGCTTATAGGGGATGTAAGCTCGATAATTGGAAGGGAAGGGGTTGTTGAAGGGGCAGCAGCCACTGGTGAAGAAACAATTGGCAAGGGAATAGCGAGAATTTCTGCAGAAGGACCCTCAGGAGCCTTAGGAACCACTTGAGAGCTAGACACTTCAACCAGGGGAATCGGATCTTCAACCGGAGGTGGTGGAGTAATGGCAGCAAGAAGCTCTCATTCTTTTGCACGAAGTGCATCCTCTTCCAGACGCAGTTCTTCATCGATTAAAGCAGAATAAAAATTGTCAACTGCATATAGAGAAAAAATGTTTTAGTTAGTTAAAATCAATAAGGAAGAAGCAAGATTTTACCTAGAGAGCCTTGTGTATCGGGCTTGACAGGGATTAGACCAAATAAATATAGAAGATCGACCCTCAGCCACTTAGGGATAAAAAGCCGGCGACATAACAATTTTTCACAATAAACAGGAAAAGATGGATGAAGATGAAACTCCCTGACATCGGGCAAGGGAGGTAAGGAGGATCTCCAGACATGAGACCAAGGAATGGGTCCTGGAAACTTTACAAAGAAGAAACAAGATTTCAAAGCTTTAAGAGACGAGGGCATATCCTCAAAAAGGACCATCTTAGTCCGGGATTGGAAAAGGAAAACACCGGGCTCCGAACACTTTGGATAAGAAAACATGAAAAAATTTTGAGGGGTAGTGTTAGTTAGAGCCCTAGAGCCAATCATTTGATGATTGTTGTATGAACTCATTGTATCATATTCTTGTATATTAATAAAGACATTTGTTTTGATTATTATACTTACTTGTATTGGTGCTAAATAACTAAGTATAGTAGCGTCCTTGAGTAGAAGATTCTTACCTATATCAATCGATTGGTTGAATCGATAGTGAGATGATATAGGGAACACTACTCTCAATCATTCCTAGTCGAGTATTAACATTCAGGGACAATGTTAATGCAATGAGACTAGCATGTAGGCCAACTCGATGACTTGATCTCACAAGTCATGGATATGGAGATATCACGTTGACACATGGGTATGCATTGGAGAATGTATACTGAATGACCCGCCATGAGAAAGTATCATGGATCGTTATATGAGTGTCATATACTTTCTCATGTGGCTATTAGTATGACTACTAGTCCTTGGACCTGAAGTCACCATGGATCCCTACATAAGTAGTTACGTACTTTGGTTTCGTCAAACGTCACCCGTAACTGGGTGGACTATAAAGGCGATTACTAGGTATATAACGAATTATGCAGAGGGATGTGAGTGATGTAGATGGGATCTATCCCTGCTATATGATGGGAGCGACATCGATATTCTTGATAGAGTGAGACCACGAAGTGCATGACCATGCCCAAATGAGTCAATATGAGATATTGAGCTCATTTGATTGAGTGAGTTTACTTGGAGTTCAAGATTTAGATTGATTAGAGGATGACACGATCTATGCCTCATATTGATCAATCTAGATGTCTAGGATAGTAGGACAATGTCATATATTGTGAGGAGTCACAATTAGTAGTCACAAGGTGATGTTGGATCTCAACATTCTTATAACTTGGGTAGTAATGATGTGTTGCTAGATACCGCTCATTACTTATGCTTCTAAATGGGTTTAGGAGCATTGCCAATGTGATAAGAACCTATAGGGTCACACACAAATGACAATTAGATGGAGATTAGGTTCATATGATGAACCAAGAGGATTAGATTCATGTGATGAATCAAATTAGATTAAGAGTAATCCTAATTGAACTAATTTAGTTGGACTCAATTTGATTCATGTGTCCAATAAGTCTAATTTAGATTATGACTCATTGAATCAATTTAATTAAATGAATTAGATTCATTATATTAAATTGGCTTGAATTAAATGGTTGGATTAGATCAATCATGAGAGAGATTAAGTCAATTTTGACTTGACTTAAGTAGGACGATGAAGAGTCATGTTTTGACTTGACTTTGACTTGACCAATGCCACATCATCAAGGCTTCTTCATTTGGTCAAGTTTGACTTGACCAAATGCCACCTCATGGGAGTTACCAAGAGTTGTGACTCTTGATATTCTATGGGAGTTACAAGCCATAATGTGGCCGACCACTTAAGGATGTAAAATTTATTTTTCATTCAAGTGAATTCATTCCATCTTCTTCCTCCTTGCATCTTCTTGCTCTCCCTCTCCTCCTCCTTGGCCGAACCACTTAAGGTGCTAGCACACCTTTGTTTGGTCTTCTCCACCTAGTTTGTTCATGTGGATACTTCTAGAGGATCGTACACTTGACGATCTCGAGATCCGGCGAACCTTTGGACGAGTGGGATTGCGAAGGGCTTCGCATTAAGGGTAAATCTCTTAACCATGTAGTTCTAGTGTAGATTTAGATGTAAGAAACTCGTACTCATAAAATTTTGTTTTATTTTACTTCGTACGGATCTGGTGGCATGGGAATCGGGGTTTCCACAACGCGAAAAAGCGGTTTTTGTGGCCTGAAATTCCCAACAGTGGTATCAGAGCCACGTGCGAAGTCTTGTATGAGTTTAATTTGTATTTTTAAGAAAAATATCAGTTCTGTAACTTTCTGTAATTTTATGGTTTTATGGTTTTTATGGGTATTTTTCTTGTAGAAGCGAAGCACAAGTGTTTAGACACTTGTAGGTTTCGGCTACCGAGAAAAGTTTTCTGAAACGGCAAGGTTTCGCCCCAAATATTTTTGGGACAATGGACTAAGGCGCTGTAGGATCGCTTAGGGACACTCGTGATGGTTATATCGTGGGTAGGGGCGCTGCCCCTGACCCCGCAAGGGGATTCATTCCGCGATTGCGCCCGAAAATCGCTAAACGGGACCTCCGGGAAATTTTACTCATAAAAATTGTAAAAATTATAGTTAAAATTATAGAAAATTATAGAAAATACATAATTTAGAATTATGTATTATTTTACAATAGTCATGGCCCAAATGACACAAATTGGATTTGAAAATTGTGTTATAATTCATATTACGGCCTGCGCCGTCATTTGTGTTGTGTGTGCTGTATACTTGATACGCGACCTGCGCGTCATGCCTCTCTTTTATTCTTATTGTAAATTAGTTTAGACTCGAATGTAACTCAAGTTTCAAAATTGTAATATACAAAATTAGAGCGGTGGAAGGTCCACTCGAGACGGAGTTACGAGGAGGGCGCGAGCAACACAAGGTGGTCAAAGGGAGGAGCTTGGAGAAGTTGTTGACCCTAGGTTGACCATCCGATCTTCTCATTGGCTTGAGAAGATCATAGTAGGGCCATGACTAGTCACAAATAATTTAATTAATTGCTTATGTGTGTATGTGTGATGCATGCTAGTATAGTAATTAATTAGTGCCTAACGATTAGATTAGATCTAAATTGTGTACAAGATGCACCCTAACGATTAGATTAGATCTAAATCAAGTATTTGATACACATCGACAATTAGATTAGATCTAAATCGCGTCAACTCGAAATGCCTACCATGCCGTGATACCTATCACTACCTTGATCACATGTGTTGTTGAATCTGCCAAAGCAGAGCAACACATATTATCTTGGTAGGATACGGAGGGATAATCTTAGTCCCGCCTATCAACGCATGGGTGAGTACAACTTAATTAGATTGAGTAACTAGTTAACTCAGTTGGATCGAGTAAAACTATAGGCATATTTCCAACGGTTGGAATATAGGACATAATCACATTTATATTAATTCTTGTGCGTATTAGCCAAAGCTAACTCAAGTTTTAATATAACTGCGGATAATGATCCTATAAACAAGAGTTGCTTAGAGATGTAATTGGTAAATCGTTACCTACCGATCATACTAAGTCTTGGGCGATTTAGCCAAAGCTAACTCAAGGCGTAGTATGATGTGGATCTTGTCCCATATGAATTACAGAATTCAGTGGGAGTATCATTTAGTTAAAGGCCTAATTAAATGATTAAAAAGAATATGATATTTACTTTCTGCTTTAATTTCTATTGTAGATTGCCATGACGTCGAACACAAACACCTTCTCTCTGTGTTCTGTCATTGACAAGGACAAGCTCAACGGAGCAAACTTCCTGGACTGGTACAGGAATATGAGAATAGTTCTCACCCAAGAACGTAAACTATACGTTCTGGAGCAGCCCATTCCAGAGGCTCCTTCTGCTAATGCCACGTGAGCAGACAAAGATGCTTATAAGAAGTATCAAGATGACGCATTAGATGTATCATGTCTAATGCTTGCGACCATGAACTCTGAGCTTCAGAATCAACATGAGTTAATGGGTGCTTATGATATGGTTGAACATCTTCGTCAACTATATCAAGGACAAGCGCGACACGAAAGATTTGAGATCTCAAGGGCACTATTTCAGTGCAAGATGTCAGATGGGCCTCCCGTAGGCCCATATGTACTCAAAATGATTGGGTACATAGAAAACCTACAGAGGTTGGGATTCCCGCTTGGCCAAGAGATGGCCACTGACCTGATCTTGCAGTCTTTGCCAGATAGCTATAGTCAATTTGTTCTAAACTACAATATGAACGAAATTGACAAGCCACTGCCCGAGCTGCTTAGCATGTTACGAACTGCTGAGCTCAACCTTAAGAAGGTTAAGCCCAACTCTATTCTGATGGTTCAGAAACACAAGGGCAAGGGCAAGCCCAAAGGCAAGGGAAAGTCCCAAGCCAAGGGAAAAGGCAAGGCACTGAAGCCTAAAGGAGGGGTCGCCAAGGATGCTACCTGCTTCCACTGCGGTCAGACCGGGCATTGGAAGAGGAACTGCAAGGTGTACCTGGAAGATCTTAAGAAGAAGCGAAGTGATACTTCCACTTCAGGTATATATGTTATAGAAGTCAATATATCTATTTCATCATCATGGGTATTAGATACCGGATGTGCTTCTCACATTTGTACTAATGTGCAGGCACTGAGAAATAGCAGGGGATTGGCAAAGAGCGAGGTGGACCTACTCGTAGGCAATGGAGCACGGGTTGCTGCTGTTGCTGTAGGGACTTATTTTCTATCTCTGCCCTCTGAGCTTGTACTAGAGTTGGATGATTGTTGTTGTGTGCCTACTTTAACTAAGAACATAATTTTAGTTTCTTGTTTGGACAAGAAAGGTTTCTCTTTTATAATAAAGGACAAATGTTGTTCTGTTTATTTAAAAGATATGTTCTATTGTAGTGCATCTCTGATGAACATACTCTACATTCTAGACCTTGAAAGCCCTATCTATAACATAAATACCAAGAGGTTCAAGTCAAATGACATGAACCAAACCTATCTCTAGCACTGTCGCTTAGGTCATATAAATGACAAGCGCTTATCCCAGCTCCATAAGGATGGTTTGCTGGATTCATTTGATTTTGAATCTTATGAGACGTGCGAGTCATGCCTACTAGGCAAGATGACCAAGACTCCCTTTAGTGGGCTCAGCGAAAGAGCGACTGATTTGTACGGACTTATACATAGTGATGTATGTGGCCCTTTCAATGTCGCTGCTAGAGGCGGTTATAGGTACTTCATCACATTTACTGATGACTTCAGTAGATATGGTTATGTGTACTTGATGACACATAAGTCTGAATACTTTGAAAAGTTCAAAGAATTCAAGAATGAAGTACAAAACCAGCTTGGCATGAGTATTAAGATACTTCGATCAGATCAAGGTGGAGAATACCTTAGTCATGAGTTTCATGACTATCTAGCTGAGTGTGGGATTCTATCCCAACTCACTCCTCCTGGAACACCACAGTGGAATGGTGTATTTGAAAGGAGGAATCGTACCCTATTAGATATGGTACGGTCTATGATGAGTCACACAGATCTTCCTACATTTCTTTGGGGCTATGCTATAGACACGACAGCTTTTATACTCAACCGAGTTCCATCCAAGGTTGTAATAAAGACACCATATAGGATATGGACTGGGAGAGATGTCCAGGTGTCTTTTATGTGGATTTGGGGTTGTGAGGCTTACGTTAGACGTCAAGTCTCAGACAAATTGGGACCCAAATCCGACAAGTGCTATTTTATTGGATATCCCAAGGAAACGAAGGGATATTACTTCTACATTCCCAGTCAACACAAGATAGTTGTGGCTAAGATTGGGGTTTTTCTAGAAAGGAATTTTGTTTCTAGAAAGACTAGTGTGTGTACGTTCGATCTTGAAGAAATTCAAGATGTGAACAATAGCACTGAAGCCTCGATGGAAGTTGAACTGGAACCACAAAGTGTTGTGGATAATGTTGTTCCACAAGGAGTTGAGGAACAATAACCAGTTCAAGTAGGCATACCTCTTTGCAGGTCTGATAGGGTACGTCGTCAGCCTGAGAGATACTCATTTCTCTTGTCTGACCATGATGACGTTGTGCTCATAGTGTTGGGTTTTTCGGGCCACGAAAACCGCTTTTCGCGTCGTGGAAACCCCGAATCACCCAAAGCCGTAGATCCGTGCAAAGAAAAACCGAATGAAATACAAGCACGAGTTTCAAAAACTTTAGATCTACTCCTAGATCTATGTGTTGAGAGCTTTTACCTTTGAAGCGTGCCCTCGCATATCCCGCTCGTCCAAAACGCCGGATCTCGAGAGTATCAAGATAGATACCCCTCTAGAAGTATCCACACGAACACGTAGGTGGAGAAAACCACACAAAAGGTGTGTTAGCACCTATGTATGGTTCGGCCAAGTTGAGGAGGAGAGGGAGAGCTTGAGAGGAGGAAGGAAGAAGATACTCACTTGAATGAAAAATGTATTCTCATTCAAACCAAAAGTGGCCGGCCACATTTCCCAAATGTAACCCCCTCATTAATGCATTAAGTTGTCATCAAAGAGGGAATGTAACCTCCATGAGGTGGCACTCACTAGTAACTCCCATGAGGTGGCAACCATGATGATGTGGTGCATCATCATTGGTCCACATCAATGCCAACTCACCAATGAGGTGGCATAAAGTCAAGTCAAACTTGACTTTTAATCTTCCTCTCAAGTCAAGTCAAACTTGACCAAATCTCTTCCATGGTTGATCGAATCCAACCATTTGATTCAAGCCAACTTAATATAATGAATCTAATTCATTTAATTAAATTGATTCAATGAGTCAAAATCTAAATTAGACTCATTGAACACATGAATCAACTTGAGTCGAACTCAAGTTAGCCCAATTAGGATTACTCTTAATCCAATTTGATTCATCAAATGAATCTAATCCTCTTGGTTCATCATATGAACCTAATCTCCATCTAATTGTCCTAAGTGTGTGACCCTATAGGTTCTTGTAACGTTGGCAATGCCCTAAACCTATTTAGGAGCATAAGTAATGAGCGGTATCTAGCAACACATCATTACTACCCAAGTTACAAGAATGTCGAGATCCAACATCACCTTGTGACAACTAATTGTGACTCCTCACAATATATGACAAGTGTCCTTCTAACCTAGACATCTAGATTGGTCAATGTGAGGCATAGACCGTGTCATCCTCTGACCAATCTAAATCTTGAACTCCAAGTAGACTCACCAAATCAAATGAGCTCAATATCCTATATTGACTCATTTGGGCATGGCCATGCATTTCGTGGTCTCACTCTATCAAGAATATTGATGTCTCTCCCGTCATATAGGAGGGATAGATCCCATCTACATCACTCACATCCCTCTGCATAATTCGTTACATACCCAGTAATCGTTTTTATAGTCCACCCAGTTACGGGTGACGTTTGACGAAACCAAAGTACATAACTCCTTATGTAGGGATCCATGGTGACTTAAGGTCTAAGGACTAATAGTCATACTAATAGCCACATGAGAAAGTATATGACACTCATATAACGATCCATGATACTTTTTCATGGCGGGTTATTCAGTATACATTCTCCAATGCATACCCATGTGTCAACTTGATATCTCCATATCCATGACTTGTGAGATCAAGTCATCGAGTTGACCTACATGCTAGTCTTATTGCATTAACATTGTCCCTGAATGTTAATACTCGACTAGGAATGATTTAGAGTAGTGTTCCCTATATCATCTCACTATCGGTTCAACTAACCGATTGATATAGGTGAGAACCATCTACTCAAGGACATTATTATACTTACTTTATTTGGCACCAATACAAGTAAGTATAATAACCATACAAATGCCTTTATTAATATAAAAATATGATACAATAAGTCCATAATATAATCATCAAATGATTGGCTCTAGGGTTCTAGCTAACACATAGAGGATGAGCCTACCACCTATCAAGAAGCTGTGATGAGACCAGATTCCGAGAAATGGCTAGAGGCCATGAGATCTGAAATGGAATCCATGTACACCAACCAAGTATAGACTTTGGTTGATCCACCTGAAGGGGTAAAACCCATTGGGTATAAGTGGGTCTTTAAGAGAAAGACTGACATGGATGGACTTATTTATAAGGGTCGCTTGGTAGCTAAAGGTTTCAAGCAAATTCATGGTATTGACTATGATGAAAACTTTTCTCCAGTAGCGATGTTTAAGTCCATTCGGATCATGCTTGCTATTGCAGCATACCATGACTATGAGATATGGCAAATGGATGTCAAAACCGCGTTTCTGAATGGAAACCTGCTCGAGGATGTGTACATGACACAACCTGAGGGTTTTTAAGATCTACAGCACACTGGCAGAGTATGCAACTTACATAGGTCCATTTATGGACTAAAGCACCCTTCTCGGAGCTGGAATCTTCGATTCAATGATGCAATCAAACAGTTTGGTTTCATCAAGAATGAAGATGAACCTTGTGTCTATAAGAAGGTTGTAGGGGATATAGTTGTCTTCCTCATATTGTATGTGGATGACATACTACTCATTGGAAAAGACATCCCTTTGCTACAGTCTGTCAAGACTTGGCTAGGGAGTTGTTTCTCAATGAAGGACTTAGGTGAAGCATCTCACATTCTAGGCATACAGATCTATAGAGATAGATCTAGGAGATTGCTTGGCCTAAGTCAGAGTACATACATTGACAAGGTACTCCTTCGGTTTGCCATGCATAACTCCAAGAAGGGATTTCTGCCGATGTCACATGGCGTGAGTCTTTCGAATACTCAAGGTCCCTCTTCTAAGAAGGACTAAAGAATATTTCTTGATATATGGAGGCAATGATGAGCTAGCTGTAAAGGGTTACAGTGATGCCAGCTTCCAGACCGACCAGGATGATTATCGATCGCAGTCAGGATTCGTGTTTTTGCATAAATGGTGGTGCTGTGAGCTTGAAGAGTTCGAAGTAGGACACAGTCGCTGATTCTACAACAGAGACCGAGTATATCGCTGCATCAGAGGCAGCAAAGGAGGCAGTTTGGATCCGCAAGTTCATCACTGAACTTGGGGTGGTTCCTAGCATTGTTGAACCTATTGAACTCTATTGTGACACCAATGGAGCTATAGCACAGGCGAAGGAACCTCGCTCACACCAGCGGACCAAACACATACTACGGCGCTTCAATCTCATTCGAGAGATTATCAAGAGAGGAGATGTGAAGATTTGTAGAGTACCCACAGAGGCTAACATCGCAGATCCCTTGACCAAGGCTTTGGTACAGAGAAAGCATGATGGTCACACTAGGTCATTGGGGCTTAGAGCCCACACCGATTAGCACTAGTGCTAGTGGGAGATTGTTAGTTAGAACCCTAGAGCCAATCATTTGATGATTGTTGTATGGACTCATTGTATCATATTCTTGTATATTAATAAAGGCATTTGTTTTAATTATTATACTTACTTGTATTGGTGCCAAATAACTAACTATAGTAGCGTCCTTGAGTAGAAGGTTCTTACCTATATCAATCGATTGGTTGAATCGATAGTGAGATGATATAGGGAACACTACTCTCAATCATTCCTAGTCGAGTATTAACATTTAGGGATAATGTTAATGCAACGAGACAGCATGTAGGTCAACTCGATGACTTGATCTCACAAGTCATGGATATGGAGATATCAAGTTGACACATGGGTATGCATTGGAGAATGTATACTAACTGACCCGCCATGAGAAAGTATCATGGATCGTTATATGAGTGTCATATACTTTCTCATGTGGCTATTAGTATAACTACTAGTCCTTGGACCTGAAGTCACCATGGATCCCTACATAAGGAGTTAGATGGGATCTATCCCTCCTAGATGACAGGAGAAACATCGATATTCTTGATAGAGTGAGACCACGAAGTGCATGACCATGCCCAAATGAGTCAATATGAGATATTGAGCTCATTTGATTGAGTGAGTCTACTTGGAGTTCAAGATTTAGATTGATTAGAGGATGACATGGTCTATGTCTCATATTGATCAATCTAGATGTCTAGGATAGAAGGACAATATCATATATTATGAGGAGTCACAATTAGTAGTCACAAGGTGATGTTGGATCTCAACATTCTTATAACTTGGGTAGTAATGATGTGTTGCTAGATACCGCTCATTACTTATGCTTCTAAATGGGTTTAGGAGCATTGCCAACGTTTTAAGAACCTATAGGGTCACACACAAAGGATAATTAGATGGAGATTAGGTTCGTATGATGAACCAAGAGGATTAGATTCATGTGATGAATCAAATTGGATTAAGAGTAATCCTAATTGAACTAATTGAGTTGGACTCATTTTGATTCATGTGTTTAATAAGTCTAATTTAGATTATGAGTCATTGAATCAATTTATTTAAATGAATTAGATTCATTATATTAAATTGACTTGAATCAAATGGTTAGATTAGATCATACAAAGGGAGAGAAGTGGTCATGTTTGACTTGACTTAAGTAGGTAGATGAAGAATCAAGTTTTGACTTGACTTTGACTTGACCAATGCCACATCATCAAAGGTTCTTCATTTGGTCAAGTTTGACTTGACGAAATGCCACTTCATGGGAGTTACCAAGAGTTGTGACTCTTGATATTCCATGGGAGTTACAAGCCATAATGTGGCCGACCACTTAAGGATGAAAAATTGATTTTTCATTCAAGTGAATTCATTCCATCTTCTTCCTCCTTGCATCTTCTTGCTCTCCCTCTCCTCCTCCTTGGGCGAACCACTTAAGGTGCTAGCACACCTTTGTTTGGTCTTCTCCACCTAGTTTGTTCGTGTGGATACTTCTAGAGGATCGTACACTTAACGATCTCGAGATCTGGCGAACATTTGGACGAGATGGATTGCGAAGGGCTTCGCATCAAGGGTAAATCTCTTAACCATGTAGTTCTAGTGTAGATCTAGATGTAAGAAACTCGTACCCGTAAAATTTTATTTTATTTTACTTCGCATGGATCCGGTGGCATGGGAATCGGGATTTCCGCAACCCGAAAAAGTGGTTTTTGCGGCCCGAAATTCCCAACAGGTAGGAGGGATATCTATTAGACAAAATGGCATGTAGGTGACACACAGATAACGAAAGGTGTTAGATGCAAATTGTTGCAAAGGAATTTCAAAATACTGACTCACATCAATTAGAAAAGGAGGAATGGGAACCCGCAAACCCCCTATCAATTGATCCCGGAAAAAAGTCACACAATTAGCGGGCGGACGATGTGGATGATCATCTGGTTTCGGGATTAAGATGCTATATTCCCTGGGGATTTCATATTGATGGCAGATAGCGAGCCTAGCATTTTTATCAAAGGAAGAGGGAATTTGGACATACCAAGGATCAATCGTTTCTTCAGCCATAGATGGAAGTAAGGGTTAATGGAACAGCAAATTACTTACTAGAAACAAGAAAGAAGATCGCCGGAAAGCGGTGAGCACAAGGTTTGATCAAAGACTGCAACAAGAGAAGAACACTAAGACAAGAGAGAAAGGAACAAAATCGACAAGAAGACAAAGGATTTAGGGTTTAGAAGATACACAACCGTCGTTAGATCAAAATACTTTTTGTAATAGACATCTAGGATTATAGAAAAAGGGCAAATGGCCACATGACGCGTAGCAGAAAGAGAAGATATGTGTTGCATAATCATGAAGGGGAATTTATGTTGGACGCGACAAATCGAATCATACTAGGGTTGGTAACACCTCGTCATACACCTCCAACATTCTCTTACCGTTGAAAAGCCAATCACAATCAAGGAAATTCTGAAGAGAAGACACAGTTTACTAGATGTAATAAAGGAAGAGGGATTGAGTTTGACGAAATCCAGGCTAAGGACAAAAAATAATGAAAGTTATTTAGGCATAAAGCATGGTCCTAATTAAGGTCATTATAAAGCATA
Organism: Zingiber officinale; assembly: GCF_018446385.1. Classification (NCBI taxonomy): domain Eukaryota; kingdom Viridiplantae; phylum Streptophyta; class Magnoliopsida; order Zingiberales; family Zingiberaceae; genus Zingiber; species Zingiber officinale. The sequence goes on along the minus strand of NC_055987.1, from coordinate 83,158,115 downwards.
AACTAACATCGATCGAAGTAATTATATTTACAATATCGGCCGGCATAACTTCAGCTATAATAGATAGTATAACATTGGTCGGGATAACCTTGTTTATGATAAACAAGCAAGTATCGGTCAACATAACGTCAGCTATAATGGATAGTATAACATCGGCCGGGATAACCTTGTTTGTGATAAATAAGCGAATGTCGGTCGAAATGAACACGTTTATGATATACAAGTTAATATTGGTCGAAGCATTGCGTCTATTCTTGTGAACTAGAAGGATTCAAGAGAGTCACCCAATTCAATACAAAAGATTGTTCGAATTTGCATTTAGAACCTAATCAGATACATAACATTACATTTTCCTCTCAAAACATTAAACCTCAAAAGGTCAACAAAAGTTACAAACATAAACTCTCAGGATGCTTAGAAAATTTCAATCCCACCGGAGTCAAACTTGTCAGGAAGCAGAAGTGGAAATATTTCACCTGGCACGAAGGAAGCTTGCCCGGGCAACAGAAGTGGCAATATTTTGCCCGGGACGAAGGAAACTATGAAGCAGGGTGGTCTCAGGGGCAAGGGGGAGGAGACAGATCTATTCAGGCCCTGGTGGAAAGGTGACTGAAGAGTTCCTCCCCTGCTAGAGCCCTAGAGCTCTGCTTCCAGAGTGACCACCCTAGCCCGCGGGTAACATGGGCTACGCCTTTGTAGCAACATCCATGGGCTATTCAGTTGGCCCTCCATAAGTAGTGGGAACTCCTTTGAAACTCGTCGGGTTTGCAGAACAGTCATGCCTTTGGCTGGAAATCCTAGATCTCGAAAAACTTCATCCCTTGGGATGGTTTCTCGGACCAAAAGGTTAACTAAAGCCAAAGCTTGGGCAAACTCATATATAGATCTCGCCTTGTCCAACAAGAATTGCCCCCAGAAAGGGGGATCTGAGGCCATACTCTCGGTAAGACGAAGTGAACGAGGAAGACAAAGAAATGGGGTGAATGAAGAATGAAGAGAGGGTAATAGCTCTATTTAAAAGATCAGAAGACTCACGGGATCACTGTACCTGAGTTCACGGGATAACTATAGTAGATGATTACGAGGCCCCCATAGTACCTGTGGCAGAGTCACGGGTAAAGATAGGCAAAGAAACAAAAATAGACTTGTGTCTAGTCAGTCGGCTACACCTCCTTTGACTAGACTTGAGGGGAAGGCTAGTGATATGGGTTAGGTTCAGTAAGTACCTGGTGAAAGGAAGAAAGTAGATAATGGAATCTAGGGGAGTAGGCCAATATCGATCGGTATATACCTCAAAAGAGGTAGGCCAATATCGATCGGGATATACCTCCAGGGAGGCAGGCCAATATTGGCTGAGATACATCTCAAGGGAGGAAGGCCAATATCGGCTGAGATATACCTCAAGGGAGGTAGGGCAATATCGACCGGGATATACCTCAAGAAAGGTAGGCCAATATCGATCGGGATATACCTCCAGGGAGGTAGGCCAATATCGGCTGAGATACATCTCAAGGGAGAAAGGCCAATATCAGCTGAGATATACCACAAGGGAGGTAGGCCAAGATCGACCGGGATATACCTCAAGGAAGGTAGACCAATATTGACCGGTATATACCTCTAGGGAGGCAGGCCAATATCGGTTGAGATACATCTCAAGGGAGGAAGGCCAATATCGGCTGAGATATACCTCAAGGGAGGTAGGCCAATATCGACCGGGATATACCTCAAGGAAGGTATGCCAATATCAACCGAGATATACCTCCAGGGAGGCAGGCCAATATCGGCTGAGATACATCTCAAGGGAGGAAGGCCAATATCGGCTGAGATATACCTCAAGGGAGGTAGGCCAATATCAACCGAGATATACTTCCAAGTAGGTCGGCCAATATCGACCGAGACATACCTTGAGAGAGGTAGGCCAGTCTTGGCCAGATAATACCTTGAAAAGGATAGGCCAATATTGGTCGAGATTATATACTTAATAAAATACAGCCCAATATCAGCTGGGATAATAAATTTAGAGGGGTCCAGACCGGTATTGCCCAAGAAATATCATGAGAGGTAAGAGTAATAGACCGGACCTAGTCTGAGTTCGATTTTGACCGATACAAGGAGCAAGTTATATTAAGTTGTCTATGATATAGCAAAGACAGGAAGGGCAAACAAGGATGACAGATGCACTCTAAAATAACTTATGAAACAGGACAGAAGTAAATATTTCAAATAAAGTAGTTTAATAAAGATATTTGTAGTGTGTGATCGTATAACAGGTTTGCTAATTTGGCGGGAGGAAGGCTTCTAGATTTTTATGCAGGTACTAGACGACAAAGAAGGACCGTCTGGGGTACAAAAAAGATTCCTCAAAAACCACTTTCCAGAAGTACACAGCTTTCGTCATCTCATAACAAACTCTAATGAACCGTGGTCCACTTCATGACTACGGAGGTTATATGAAGTGGTATAAAAGGGGGAATCCTCTCCGTTGGCAAGGTAAGTTCACATTGCTGCTCACATTCACAACCCTAGTTTTTGACTACTGTTCATCTCCTTCTTCTTTCTTCCACACCAGGAGAGATCACTGACTTGAGTGTTGGAGGGCCAAGCCAGGGATTCCCACCCCGGTCTTAGGTCACTGACGATAGTGTTGGTTGCTCTCTTGTGCACAGAAAACATTGGAAGCTTTGGATCTCGATTTTCTTCAGTCAGATTTCTCTCTCGTCATTGGATCTTCGCATAAGGAGGGCAGTCTGTGACTCTATTCTTCCTGATCTTCTTTGGGTTTCTCGGATCGGTGCTCTGTAGGTATTATTCTTCACTAGCAGTAGGTTTTTCTCCCAGCTTTCCGTTTTGTCAAGCTTCTTAGACAGGATCAACGACCAATACCAAATCGTGTACTAGGTATTTCTTCTCATGTTCCTTCCACTGACGAGAAGCATAAGAGACTACCTTGTCGTGTTGCATTAAAATAGAGCCCAAACTCTGTTGAGAAGCGTCGGTATAGAGTACAAACTCATCCTCTCCAGAGACAAAACCAAAACTAGTGTCGACACTGATCTCCGATTCAGTTCCTTGAAGCTAGTCTCGCTAGGTTCTGGTCATGTGAACTTCACGCCCTTCCTGGTCAGGTGTGTCAATGGCATAACAACGCAAGGAAAACCCTCAACAAACCTTCGATAATGACTAGCTCGACAAAGGAAGTTGTGAGTCTCCTGTATAGACTACGACAACTCCCAACTGGTGACAACCTTTATCACCTGTGGATTCACGGTATACCCCTACAAATGGCCCTGTGTCTCAATCATCTCTCAGAAGATAATCAAAATACGCACTACTGAATTTCGCATATAAATGTTCCCGTCAAAACATCTTTAGAACTATGCGAAGATGGTATACGTGATACACCTCGGATCGGGAATAGATTACCATGTCATCAATAAAGATAACAAATACTGATCCAATATACTTGGGATACCTAAATCATCGAGTCCATGATAACATCTAGGGCACTATAAGACTAAATGATAAAACCAAGAACTTATAATGTCTATACATCAAACATCCTGAACCATAAATCTCCAATAATAAATACCAAGGAACAGATCATCAAATGTGAGAGCAATGCTCCATCAAAAGAAAAACAACATATGTCATAGCAACGCTCTACCACGAGCAATCCTCAATATGTGGGAGCAATGCTACACCACAAACGATCCATAATATGTGGGAGCAATGCTCCACCATAATAATCTATAATATGTGGGAGCTACGCTCCACCACAAACAATCCATAAGTGATCAAGACATCTAACTATCTGGCTAGAGAATGCACGAGATCGCTCTACCACAGGTCACTGTGGGCAGCCAAGGGTATAACAACCTAGTAACCATATCAAATCCATTGTCAACTCTCTCAACATCGTAGTGGGCCACTCACTAGCAGAAGAATTAGTTGACAAGGTATACAGCCAATGACATAATGGTAGACACTCAACATAGGTAGAATCATCATGATACTACCAATAATACACCTGACTCACGTGCACACACAACACGCACGTGAGCACACACAACATAGGTATGATCAACATGATACCTCCAACAATACATACCGAACACATGTGCATATATCAGCGTGGGTATAATCGACAATACTCCTCCAATAATACTCACCTAACATATATACACATACGCCAAGAGTATAATCAACGTAATACTTCCAATAAACATAATAGACATGAGTGCACACACAGAACTGATATAATCAACAAGATACCTCGAATAATACACCAAATCACATGTACACATACCACGACACAGATTTAATCGACAAGATGGCTCCATCATAACACCCAAATGCATGTGCACATACCACTACCTAAATTCAATCGACAAGATACCTCCAATAAAATAATCAGACACGTACACCTAACCACATAGGTATAATCCACAAGAAACCTACAAGACATGTATACAAACACTACCTGCAAATGGACAGTCTATCCTAGGACTCCTACAACATATACCAATCATGTGTACACACAACATAGACATGCATAATCAGCATATTAACCTAATCAACCAGACAAAACCCTATGCTACCTACTCTCATGGGTTAGTTGTATACCTCAAAAAAAAAAATCAAGCATGGTATCAAGCAGTAAAATAGCAATCATAGACAATCCAAGGTATAGCAGCCTAATTATCTAGTAATAATCATGCTCTAAGTTCAAACGAACAAATAGAGGTCAAGAAGGAAATACTCGCCATTGTTCAACATTGCACTTCTATGTCATACCACTATAGAGTCTATATCTAATGGGGAAAGTTTATTATCATATATCTTTAGTGAAACAAACCAGTCATGTTCTCACATATTTAACTCCAAATAATAGAGATACAATCAATCCATGAGATATGAGTATAAAACCCTACTAATCCCAAGGTACATCGAGGATATCTAATCATCTCCGATCAGCCCATGAGTCAGGATCCCCATGGAACAACCTTAGGCGAGTCGACTGGTTATCGTTTTATAACCATCATACTACCAAAATAGGTAGAGGATTACTCTCTCTCCAAACACCTCAAAGTAATCACCAAGTGATGCCTGGGTCTCTAGTATCATCATCTGCTTCCTTCACGTGGTACCTGATCACGTAAAGGTTAAGCCACTATCTTCAACTTTCTCATGCCAGTACAAATCATGTATCTGAATGTACTCTCATAGTCATGACTATAAATATCCTCCGTCAAATGTCAACAAAAGGTCGAACACTCTCTGATATGACATATAGACCTCAAGACCTTGGTAGAGACAATATTAGTTGAGCCATTTAACCATTGTGTTGCAGTACTTCATACTACAGTTGCTCTACCTGAGGTTCAGTAACCTCTAGAGATGAGCAATGCACAGAAGATAGAGAAACACTATAACTAAATAGCTAATCAAAATATCTATCAATTGACACTCTACCCCTTATAGATCATCATATGACATTTCCACTCGGAATAGTGGATCTCATAGGTGTTAATCAATTAACACCATGGTAATGGTTATATCTTCTAAGTGTTAAGCAATTAGCTCTACACCTTCTTACATCAGTGGGGGGCACCTAGCCTAAATGCACCTTCTAAGTTATCTAACCAAGTACATACAGTGTAAGATTAAAGCCCTCATGGAATAGGATACATTAATCCTCTATAGAATGACCAAGCCGACAATGGCATATGGACAATTCAGTATTTTCCATGTCGAAACAAGCCATGTACTCAAATGTGCTTACAATATCTAACTAAGCACGAGTAACTCAAAGATCAGCATCTCTATAAAATAGAGTAAGTTGATCCTGTAACGACCCGCCTTCTACTAACTAAGCTGTAAGGCCGGACCGTCACATTATGCTGGGCTAATCTATGCTCTGACCATCCGTAAATCTAAGTGCGGAAACTGTACTAATTAAAATTTTGCTATTCTAGTATCATTTCTTGATTCTATATATGCTGAGGGACGTAATCTAAGGTATATATGGCATATCTTATATCCCTGATGGTGAAGAGCTGAACTAAAGGTTTCCCTGCTAATCTCAGGCCTCCCAATCGATCCACAGATCGATTGGAATGGTCGAATCGATCCAGTGATCGATTCAGCCGGCTACTGTATGCGGGACTTAAGCTGGATCGATCCAGTGATCGATTCAGCACGCTACTGTGCTCGAGCAATATCCTGGATCGATCGGCTGATCGATCCAGGCTAACCAATCGATCCAGTGATCGATCCCAGAGCCTTCTGTTCGCGACCGAATTTGCTGGATCGATCGGCTGATCGATCCAGACGCCTACTGTTCGCGGTACGAATTTCCCAATCGATCGGCTGATCGATTGAGAAGCCTCTAATCGATCGGCCTATCGATCGGGGTTTCTGATTTCGCACCAACACTCTGATTTCAGCACTGTTTCATGCCAGGATTACATATATGAGTTCTAAAACAATTGGGAAAACATTCTAATCTCACACAACTAAGGTTCTAAGCATGATAGGGTGCATGATTTACCAATTCATAGCATTTAACATACCAAAGTGCAAAATAACGAAAAGCTAAAAGTTCTAATGCTTAAAACAAGCTTGCTGAAATCCCCTAGATCCTTATTCCAAGTTCCATCCACACACAGCATCTTCATCGCATTGCCCTCCAGCCTCCGCTAGTCCATCTTTCCTTTACCTTTATCTGCAGTATAATGAAAAGTATCTGTAAGCTTTCGCTTAGTAAGAAACCATCTACTCACAAAAACATGCATTCGATGCAATATGCTTTTAAAACATGCTATTTGAAATATGTACTGATTAGACTAGAACATGGCATGCTATCATACATAGAAATCAAAGCTAGTCATGGCATCCTATCATTTAAAGCATGTGTAACAAAACTGGACATAGAGCTATCATACATCATCATAGGAAAGAGCTAAACTGAAACGCGAACTGAGTTAATTCTAGCAAATGCTAACACTGTACTGATTTCACCCAGCTATTTTGTGGAAGTTTAAAAACTATATACATATAATAGGTGAAAATACATAATCATGCTGTTGTTTGGGCCCGGCAACTGTACGTGCTATGCGTGCATCCCTAACTAGACCCGGGTTTGCAAGTCCCGAATTTAGTAGGGTTACTAGGTTATCTGTACCTAGGGAGGACTGTGGGAGCCCAACCCAATGGATATCTAATCCAGTACAGTGCCACTGAGAAAGTAAAATACTGAACATAGCTAATTATTGCTTGTCTTGCTCTTTCTAGGTTATCTGAACCTAGAGCTAGGTTGTTTGAACCTAGAGGCGACTGTGGGAGCCCACCCATTGGACATCTAGTCCTGTAAAACTGAAGCAAGACTAAATAAACTGTACAAATGCTTCTTTTTCATTTATCTAAGCTACTAAAATGCCTAAGTTGCATTTTTCTGTTCTAAACAATTTAATCGAACACTTGGTATGCGCTAATTCGCATCCTTTGTGTCGATTGTCTACATATTACTAAACTAAGACATGAAATTCACACGAAAGCTACTTATACTGTAGGTGAGGGGTTTCTTACCTCCTGTTCGGATTTCCTTACAATTCTAAGCGCTAGGTTTCCGGTGGAGAAGATCCCTTCGTTGATCTCCTCGCGTCTACGTGTTCTTCTCGCGTAGAGAAGCATCCTCGTGTCGAAGATGTCGTTGGAAGGAGCCTTTGGGACTCTAGGGATGGGACTCTAGGTATGCTGGTGGTTGGCGCTGAGACAAGGAGGAGGAGAGGGGTCGGCGGATGAGGGTTTTAGGAGGAGAAAAGTTACGATCAAATAACTCTTCACTAATTTATTTCCCTATTTATATTAAGTGGTTAATTCCGGCCCATCTTGAATATAAATTTAATTGTCTCCCTTTCCTCTCAGCACGGACCTGCTGGGTTCACCCGGTTACTAAAGCTATCTATAAGTCGTAGGACCCAATAGGTCTCGGGTACAATTCCCGCGTCGGCTATTTTTATTTTCTATTTATTTTTGCCACTTCCGCTATTCTAAAAATTCCATAAAAATATTCTAAAATTCCAGAAAAATACTAGGATATTTCTAATAATTATTTTGAGAATTTCGGGCGTTATAATCACCCATACCTTATAAAAAGTTCGTTCTCAAACTTAGAATAACTTTGGGTACTTCTGCCTCATACTAGCTTCTGTCTCCCAAGTTGCCTCTTCTGCTGTGTGATTTTGCCAAATGACTTTTACTAATGGTACCTCCTTGTTCCGCAATTTCTTAACCGCTCGGTCTATTATCTGAATAGGCCGACTATCATAGCTGAGGTCTTCGAGGACTGGTACCGACTGGGGCTCAATCACCTGTGTGGCATCTGGGATATGCTTCTTCAGCATAGAGACATGAAATACATTATGGATGGCTGACATCTCCTGTGGTAGCTCTAGCTCATATGCTACTTTGCCAACTATTCTAGTGATGAGGTATGGTCCCACATTCCTGGGACTTAGTTTGCCCTTCTTCCCAAAACGCATTACTCCCTTCATGGGAGCTACTCTGAGGAACACTGAATCCCCAGCTGAAAACTCTAAGGGTTTGCGCCGTGTATCAGTATAACTTTTCTGGTGGCTCTGAGCTGTCTCTATCCTCTGGCGGATCTGCTGTATAGCTGCTGTGGTGTCTGCTACTAGATCTGTCTGGAGTTCTAGTTCCTTCTGTTCACCACTCTCATACCAGCAGATTGGATATCTACACCTCCGCCCATAGAGAGCCTCGTAAGGTGCCATACCGATAGTGGCCTGATAGCTATTGTTGTATGTAAATTCTGCTAAACTCAGATATTTGCACCAACTTCCCTTGAAATCTAGGGCACATGCTCGGAGCATATCTTTGAGTACCTGATTTACTCGCTCCGTCTGACCATCTGTCTGAGGATGGAAAGCTGTGCTAAATTTTAGCTTCGTGCCCAAAGCTGACTGTACATACTCCCAGAAGTGTGATGTGAACCTACTATCCCTGTCTGAAATAATGGTTCACGGGACTCCATGTAGTCTAACGATCTCCTTGAGATACAACTGGGCCAGCTGCTCCATGGAGTAGGATATCCTGATAGCTAAGAAGTGGGCTGATTTAGTCAACCTGTCGACTATTACCCAGATGGTATCAAAACCATTCGTGGTTCTGGGTAATCCTACTATGAAATCCATAGAAATGTCTTCCCACTTCCATTCTGGAATCTGAATAGGCTGCAAAACTCCCCCTGGTCTCTGATGCTCTGCCTTAACCCTCTGACAGGTTAAGCAGGTGCTGACGTATCGAGCGATGTCTCTCTTCATCCCAGGCCACCAAAAACATTTCTTCAAATCCTGGTACATCTTGGTGGAGCCAGGATGCATCGCATAGGGAGTCTTGTGAGCCTCATCTAGAATCTTTTTTCGTAGTTCCTCCTGATCTGGAACACACAATCTGTCACCAAAATACAACACCCCGCTATTGGACACTCTAAATTCTCCACCTTCTGATTCTGCTATCCCCTGCTTGATTTTCTGAATTTCAGGATCCTGCTCCTGAGCTGTCTGGATGTCACCAAGCAGGGTCGACTCTAGTGTCATAGTAGAGAGCTGTCCAACTATGAGTTCGAGACCGAAATCTGTGATCTCTTTCTGTAGGGGCGGTGATATGGCGGCTAGAGATAATAAGGTAGCACTGGACTTTCTGCTAAGTGCATCTGCTACTCTATTTGCTTTTCTTGGGTGGTAGAGGATGTCTATATCGTAGTCTTTGACCAGCTCTAGCCATCTGCGCTGTCGCATATTCAGATCCTTCTGAGTGAAGAAGTACTTCAGACTCTGATGATCTGTATACACTCTACACTGAGCTCCATACAAGTAATGTCTCCAAATTTTGAGAGCGAACACTACTGCTGCAAGCTCAAGGTCATGAGTAGGGTAATTCTTCTCATATTCCTTGAGTTGTCTGGAGGCGTAGGCGATCACCTTGCTATTTTGCATCAACACTGCTCCTATAGTCCCAATTTAGAGGCATCACTATATATATCAAAGCTGTCTGTGTTTTCTGGTAGAGTCAGAATAGGTGCGCTGGTCAATCTCCTTTTCAGCTCGCTGAAACTGTTCTCGAAGTCCTCTGTCCACTGAAACTTTCTGTTCTTTCTGGTAAGAGCTGTCAGTGGGGAGGTTATCCTGGAGAAGTCCTCTACGAATTTTCTATAATAACCTACTAATCCCAGAAAGCTTCTGATCTCACTGGCATTCTTGGGTCTTTTCCAGTTACTCACAGCTTCTATCTTACTGGGGTCTACCATGATACCATCCTTTGAGATGATGTGACCCAGGAAGGACACCTGATCTATCCAAAATTCACATTTCGTGAACTTGGCGTACAGCTGGTTATGCTGAAGAGTCTGCAATACTGTTCTCAGGTGCTCTGCATGTTCTTCCTGAGTCCTGGAGTAGATAAGGATGTCATCGATGAATACGATAACGAACTTATCTAAGTATTCCCTGAATACCCTCTTCATGAGGTCCATGAAAGTAGCTGGAGCATTTGTCACGCCAAAGGGCATGACTAAGAACTCATAATGTCTGTATCTGGTTCTGAATGCTGTCTTGGGTATGCCCCCTTCTTTGACCTTCACCTGACGATAACCTGATCTGAGGTCTATCTTAGAGAACACTGCTGCTCCCTTTAGCTGATCGAACAGGTCATCCATTCTGGGAAGAGGATACCTGTTCTTGATCGTGACTTGATTCAGTGCCCGGTAATCTATACACAGGCACATGCTCCCGTCCTTCTTCTTCACGAACAATACAGGCGCTCCCCATGGTGAGTGACTAGGGCGTATGAAGCCTTTGTCAAGCAGCTCCTGTAGTTGCTCATGAAGTTCCTTCAGTTCTACTGGACCCATGCGGTACGGCGCTTTGGAAATAGGATTTGTACCGGGAATGAGCTCTATCTCAAATTCAATCTCCCTGTTTGGTGCTAAGCCTGGTAACTCTTCAGGGAAGACTACTGGGTAGTCGCATATGACTCGGACCTCTGCTAGCTGTTGGTCCTTGCCCTGACTGGTACTGACTACCTGTGCTAAAAATCCCGTACATCTTGAATCCATTAATCTCTGTGCCTTCATAGCTGAGAGAAATTTCTTGGGCTTTCTCTTTGGTTCTCCGATGTACTCAAACTACACTTCTGCTTCAGGTTGGAATATGACTTTCTGTTTACGGTACTCTATGGAAGCACCGTATCTGATCAGGAAGTCCATCCCAAAGATAACATCGTAGTCAGTCATATTTAGCACTATCAGATCACAAAAGAGTTCTCTGTCTGCTATAATGACTGGCACTGCTCTGAGCCAGTGCGTGGATGCCATAATTTCTCCTGAAGGTAATGTCGTTAGAAACTGACTGCTGAGTACCTCGGGAGGTATTGCTAACTTCTCAGCAAATGCCCTGGATATATAAGAATGGGTTGCCCCAGTATCGAATAAGACAGTCGTACTTTGCTGTAAAATACTAATCTGACCTGTAACAACTGTCGAGGCATTCGCTACGTCCTCTCTGGTCAGTGAGTAGATCCGTGCATTCGTCATAGCTGGAGAGGCTTCTAGTCTGCCCTGGCTGATGTGTGGACCATCTAAGGCGGCCTGCATCTGAAGCAACTGTGCTGGCTTGGCTTCATACTGGATCGGCTGTGGTGGAGGAAAGCTGGTCTTGTTCGGACACTTCTTGGCCATATGCCCTTCCTGTCCGCATTCAAAGCATCCTCGTGTGCCCTTACGACAAACTCCAGGATGGAATTTCCCACAAGTAGCAAATTTTGGATAGCTAGGCTGTTTACTAGCCGGTCCTCCTTTTGGGTAACTCCATGGTTTGTGCTTGTTGCTGGAGTTCCCTTTCCAGTTAGAGCCATGGGAGCTGTGACCCTGCTGTTTCTGAGTACCTGAGCCTCCTTGACCTTTAGATTATGAGAGGACTTACTTCTGCTGCTTTATACCGTTCTGGTAGTGCTCGGTAGTCAGAGCACTGCTGACTAGTTCTTCGGTGGTTTGCGGCCTGTGAACGCCGCCAGCCACGTTCACTGCTATTTCCGGCCTCAGCATCTTGAGCATCAACCGGAGTCGTTCTTTTTCTGTACTGACTAGTTCAGGGCATAGACGAGCCAATCTGTTGAATTTCTTCACGGCTTCCTCCACTGAAAGGTTGCCCTGGCGAAACTCAGTGAACTCGTCGTAGTGGCGGTTTGTGACCTGCATGTGAAAGAACTCCTCGAAGAATTCTTTCTCGAAGTCAACCCATGTCATCTGGTTTACTGGGCGCTTCGCTCTAATTCTCTCCCACCACATGCGTGCATCTCCTGTCAAGCAGAAGGAGGTGCATTTCACCTTTTCATATTCTGGCCAGTCCAGAAGCTCCATCGTACTTTCCAGTGTTTTGAACCAGGCTTGAGCATCCCATGGTTCGCTGGTGCCTGAGAAATTCTCTGGCTTGACTATCTGCCACTGGATCAGATAGGCTTCCCTCTGTGTTCCTGCTGCTGGGGCTACTGGTACTGTAGGCTGGACTGGTGGAACCTCTAAGACTACTGGTGTCACTAAGTTTGGTTCCGGGGTGACTGTGAGAGTATTCTGCTGATTAGCCTTTAAGGTGGCTATTTCTTGTTGCTGTTCGGCTAGCTACTGCTGTAACTGAGCCACTAATGCTGTAAGGTCTGGGGTAGGCACTGAACTGCCTGCCTCGTGCTGGGGCTCAGTAGCCGGTACCCTTCTAGCTGGGCATCCTCGTGCCATTTCTAAAGGAACAAAGGACATACATGACTAACACAATCATAATGGAGTAGCTATCATCATCATGTTAACTACTATCATAACAAGCATGCTTTAATTATATCTGAACAGGAAAATAAAAACATAAGAATGTGAGAGATGTTCTTACTTGGAAGTTGCAGGTTCAATGCTGATGTATGTGTAGGAAGTATGGAAACTGCTCTGATACCACTCTGTAACGATCCACCTTCTACTAACTAAGCTATAAGGCCGAACCGTCACATTATGCTGGGCTAATCTATGCTCTGACCATCCGTAAATCTAAGTGCGGAAACTGTACTAATTAAAATTTTGCTATTCTAGTATCATTTCTTGATTCTATATATGCTGAGGGGCATAATCTAAGGTATATATGGCATATCTTACATCCCTGATGGTCAAGAGCTGAACTAAAGGTTTCCCTGCTAATCTTAGGCCTCCCAATCGATCCACAGATCAATTGGAATGGTCGAATCGATCCAGTGATCGATTCAGCCGGCTACTGTATGCGGGACTTAAGCTGGATCGATCCAGTGATCGATTCAGCACGCTACTGTGCTCGGGCAATATCCTGGATCGATCGGCTGATCGATCCAGGCTAACCAATCGATCCAGTGATCGATCCCAGAGCCTTCTGTTCGCGACAGAATTTGCTGGATCGATCGGCTGATCGATCCGGAAGCCTACTGTTCGCGGTACAAATTTCCCAATCGATCGGCTGATCGATTGAGAAGCCTCCAATCGATCGGCCGATCGATCGGGGTTTCTGAATTCGCACCAACACTCTGATTTCAGCACTTTTTCGTGCCAGGATTACATATATGAGTTCTAAAACAATTGGGAAAACATTCTAATCTCACACAACTAAGGTTCTAAGCATGATAGGGTGCATGATTTACCAATTCATAGCATTTAACATACCAAAGTGCAAAATAACGAAAAGCTAAAAGTTCTAATGCTTAAAACAAGCTTGCTGAAATCCCCTAGATCCTTATTCCAAGTTCCATCCACACACATCTTCAGCGCATTGCCCTCCAGCCTCCGCTAGTCCATCTTTCCTTTACCTTTATCTGCAGTATAATGAAAAGTATCTGTAAGCTTTCGCTTAGTAAGAAACCATCTACTCACAAAAACATGCATTCGATGCAATATGCTTTTAAAACATGCTATTTGATATGTACTGATTAGACTAGAACATGGCATGCTATCATACATAGAAATCAAAGCTAGTCATGGAATTCTATCATTTAAAGCATGTGTAACAAAACTAGACATAGAGCTATCATATATCATCATAGAAAAGAGCTGAACTGAAACATGAACTGAGCTAATTCTAGCAAATGCTAACACTGTACTGATTTTACCCAGCTATTTTGTGGAAGTTTAAAAACTATATACATATAATAGGTGAAAATACATAATCATGCTGTTGTTTGGGCCCGACAGCTGTACGTGCTATGCGCGCATCCCTAACTAGACTCGGGTTTGCAAGTCCAAAATTTAGTTGGGTTACTAGGTTATCTATACCTATGGATGACTGTGGGAGCCCAACCCAATGGATATCTAATCCAGTACAGTGCCACTGAGAAAGTAAAATACTGAACATAGCTAATTAATGCTTGTCTTGCTCTTTCTAGGTTATCTGAACCTAGAGATAGGTTGTCTGAACCTAGAGGCGACTGTGGGAGCCCACCCATTGGACATCTAGTCCTGTAAAACTGAAGCAAGACTAAATAAACTGTACAAATGCTTCTTTTGCATTTATCTAAGCTACTAAAATGCCTAAGTTGCATTTTTCTGTGCTAAACAATTTAATCGAACACTTGGTATGTGCTAATTCGCATCCTTTGTGTCAATTGTCTACATATTACCAAACTAAGACATGAAATTCACACGAAAGCTACTTATACTGCAGGTGAGGGGTTTCTTACCTCCTGTTCGGATTTCCTTACAATTCTAAGCGCTTGGTTTCCGGTGGAGAAGATCCCTTCGTTGATCTCCTCGTGTCTACGTGTTCTTCTCAAGTAGAGAAGCGTCCTCTTGTCGAAGATGTCGCCGGAAGGAGCCTTTGGGACTCTAGGGATGGGACTCTAGGTATGCTGGTGGTTGGCGCCGAGACAAGGAGGAGGAGAGGGGTCGACGGATGAGGGTTTTAGGAGGAGAAAAGTTACGATCAAATAACTCTTCACTAATTTATTTCCCTATTTATATTAAGTGGTTAATTCCGGCCCAACTTGAATATAAATTTAATTGTCTCCCTTTCCTCTCAGCACGACCCTGCTGGGTTCACCCGGTTACTAAAGCTATCTATAAGTCGTAGGACCCAATAGGTCTCGGGTTCAATTCCCGCGTAGGCTATTTTCGTTTTCTATTTATTTTTGCCACTTCCGCTATTCTAAAAATTCCATAAAAATATTCTAAAATTCCAGAAAAATACTAGGATATTTCTAATAATTATTTTGAGAATTTTCGGGCGTTACAGATCCTCTGCTGATCGGACCAACCAAAAATTAGATCAGTCATCTACTACTAAATCTAATAAGAGTACATTAATACTCCAACTCCTAACCAACTAGTAGTAAAAGAAGCTAAAACTACCGGGGGTATGATATGAAAAATCACTTGAGACAGTAATCCTTAATCTCTGATAAGGTTGACCATGATCAGTGCTTGACCCAATACATGTAATATATGTTATAACAACTAGACAGGTACTAACAAAGAGTACTAACACATGTCATAACTATAATAGACAATAATGCATATTCCAATAGAAATGTATGATAACAATATACCAACATACCTCCTATAGCTTGGAGATGTCCTACCGTTGTCAGGTCCCAAAACCCGAAAAAGTTACATTGAGAAAACCAAAACACGAAATCAAAATAGGAAAAGCAAGCCTCGTAAACCTGTGGCTCTGATACCAAATAAATTGTCATGCCCCGGGGGAGTCCCAGCCAAAGGAAAATTCGGTAGCATCTCCCCTATATCAGTGACAATCTGAATCATTTCTACATCCACAGATATACATTAGCCACACACGACTGGAATATATACAAAACCACGCAGTTTATATTCATCCCACTCGACTGTAACAACTAAAATACAACCACGCAGTTATATATATATCTAACAACCCACTTGGTTGTATAAAAAGAAGAAACATAGCGAAAATACGATAGAAATCATCATAGATCAAAAACAAGGACTGCTAGTCGGCTAGGCTTACACAACACAACAAACAATACAAAACACCACATTACAACACTCCAGAACCAAAATCGAAATTTTACATTACTAAGTAAACCAAAGACATAGACCAAATAAAGTACAAATAAAAACCAGAAATAGGTCTTCGGATGTGACGTGAGAACCGACAGACAGGACACTCCAAGCAACTCCAAAATCTACCTGCTACTTGAAATAGAAAATAGCTCAACGGTGTGAGTTCAAATAACTCAGCGGATATCAAGCTGACATGCTTAGTAAGATATAACTATCAGTAATAACCATGGAGTACAATTTTATGATCAATAAGAAAAAATGCAAACTGAAAAGATAACAGGAGAAGAGCTGTACTCACCAGGACCTCCTATCCAGATGTAAGAGTCGTCAGAACAGATATATAATGTCTCCTGTATGCATGCCAATCATATGCAACACCAAAATGCAGCAAACAAAGTGAAGCAATCACAAACAATAAATGCAATCAATTCATATGATGCAAAAATGACACGTGTCACCCTTGACGATAGTCAGCCATATCAGACGCAATGGTGAGACCGACTGGGTAGGGCTATGACAACTGTGCACACTGCCATCACTACTCCTGAGTGACTGAGTGGATAGGATGTTGTCGGAGTACACCTATCCTCCTACACCAAACAGAGTGGGGGAGCACAATGCTCTCATCTCCCTTAGATAGTCTAGAGGAGGGATCCTTACAGGCTACCACGCTGCGTCACCACGGTTAGGATGTATACTAAAAGCCTAGTTTTTTGTATGAACATTTATTTTGAAATGAGAATCACATTGGTCAAATGTTTACATTTAGTAAAATACAGTTGTCCATTTAATTTATATTATAGATAACATGGTGTGTGGTGTCACACAGAAGATCATGTTATCAGTTCCTTATAAATTATAAATAATAGCTCACAACAAAGATAGATTGGGACAAACAATTGGAATGGTTGTAGTGTAATTTGGTACTAGTTTATCTTGAATATAAAATTACACTAGTACACTATGTGTGTATTAAACAGGACCATTTGAGGTTATTCCTTTTATACTAACTACATAAATGAACATAACCTCTTTTATTATGGATGTACATACTCTTAATCCCGATATAATAACAAGCACATATACTTAGTATTTATTTCTTTAATTTATCAATGAGTGAGATTTATTTCGTTAAATCAATAGGCCTGATAAGTTGGGAAATAATATTATATATATGGTGTGTTGTTGATTATAGAAGGAAACTGTGTCCTAGTTATCTAGGTTGATGATGCCCCATTGAGGAGCTTATAAAGATTGTCATGTAAGCCCTGTAGGTGGATTTAGTCCGATATGACAATGAAGTTGAGTGGTACTACTCTTGGAGTTAGATATTAATTAAGTGCATTGTCAGTAACTTATTTAATTAATGGACATTCGATATCTTAAACAAAGGGAGATTAATGCACTCATGATAAGAAGAATCCCATAATGTAATATGGGATTGGTGCGGTAGTTCAATAATAACTCTTTAGTGGTATGAGTTATTATTGATGAACTTGAGTTGGGTGTTCGGGTCGAACACAGGAAGCTCAAGTTCATCAGGAGGTCAAAACCAATTCCTCCTCTCGATCCCTGCTGTAGCCTCTATAAAGTCTCACGTTCAGCCGTTTTGATTTTGCTTCTTAACCAAATGAGGGGCCGACCACATCCTTGCTTGGTGCCCAAGAAAGGGGTCGGCCAAGCCTTGCTTGGTGCCCAAAATGTGGGCCAACCAAGCCTTGCTTGGTGTCTAAGCAAGGGGTCGACCATACGATATAGGAGAAGAGAAAGAGGAAGTTTTTATTAAAACAAAACTTTGTTAAAATCTTTCCTTTTTACAATGGATTAAAAGAGAGATTTTAATTTTGTTAAAAATTTTTCTTTTTTGTAGTTATCTACAATGGTTAAAAGAGAGATTTTAATTTTGTTAAAATATTTCCTTTTTTGTAGTTATCTACAATGGTTAAAAGAGAGATTTTAATTTTATTAAAATCTTTCCTTTTTTGTAACCAACCATTATAGGAATAAAAGAAAGATTTTGTTTAAAACAAAATTTTGTTATAATCTTTCCTTTTATAGTTATTCAGAATGGTTTAAAGAAAGATTTTAATTTTGTTTAAATCTTTCCTTCTGTAACCATCTACAATAGCAAATAAAAAATAAATTTTATTAAAACTTTCCTTATTGGCCGCTAGCAAAGAATATAAGCGAGGAGTAGGGGGTGCTCCCTAATTAAGATAACCCTAAGCTCTCTCTCTTTATTCTTTAGGTGGCTGACCCTCTTCTTCTTCCTTTCTCTCTTGAGGCCGGCGACATCTATTCCTCTTCTTCCTCCCTTTCTTCCCTCTAGGGCCGGCGCCCCATCTTGTCTTGGTGGTCAGAGTTTGGAGAAGAAGAAGAGAAGAAGGAGCACATAGGTGGCCGGTTGCTTGGTGGAGAAGAAGAAATAGAAGGAGGTCTCTTCACATTATATTCTTTTGGTGGCCGAAGCTTGGAAGCAAAGAAAGGTTCGGGTGGATTTCATCTTGGTAGATCATCGCCCACATGACGTCCAAGAAGAGGAGAGGAATACATCATAAGATCAAGAGGTATTTAAGTTACAAAGAAAGATATAACTAATTATTTGTTTCTGCTGCATAATTAGTTTGTGTTCTTTGTATGGATCCTGAAATACCAACACAAGAGACTAGTGATTTTGTGTTTTCATTTTTGTACTTAAATTTTGTGTTTCGATCTTGTGCTTTGATTGAGGTCTCTACAGTTAAACCTAAGGTTACTGTGAGAATTTTAAATATTCAATTTCTTTGAAAGGCTTTGTCTAGGAAGTGGTGGATGATCCGATAACCATGAAGGCCTAGTGACTCACCAACGACCTAGAAGCCAATCCTTGAAATAGATATTTAATCAACTTCTGTAATATGGTTTAACTTCTGAAGAACACAAGGGTTGAACTTGGAGTAAAAATGTTAAGTTTCATTTCCAATCCAAGTTTAACTTTAAAGAACGAACTTGGAGTAAAAATGTTAAGTTTCATTTCAATCCAAGTTTAACTTCTGAAGAGCACATGATTTGCTAGGAAAAGTTCTGTGTTTTTATAACTTTTTATACAGGGGAAAAAGAACGGTATTCAAGTAGCACCCAACAATTGGTATCAGAGCTAGTTTTCTACCTCTGTGTGTTTGCTTTTCAGTTAAATTATGCACTTTTCATACATAAATTTAGGCAGGATAATAATAGGATGTGCAAATAGATTAACTATGTGGTTACAGACATCCTAGTTCCAACTATTGTGTTTGTGTGTGATTGGACCCTCGGGCATGTCGAGACATTTTATGTGTGTGCATGATTGTAATTATTAAATACAACAGGGGCTGTATTAGTTTTAGGATTTTATATTCTGTTCGATATAGATTACATGTGCATTCCCTTGTGGAATATAGGATCGATAAATGTAAAATTTTATTTTTATCATGGATCGTATCCTTGCAAGGTGTGGTGCTATTTGAGGGTCAGAGGCACAGTGTAAAAGGAAGCAAGATAGACGTGACTACATGACCCGTTTGCGGCTAGGGTTGGTGGCACACGGAGGACAGCTATGGATGAGGCCATAATAGTTGGAAAATTATTTTTCATATTTATTGCCTTTTATGCTGTTTATATGTGTTGTGTGTGTGTGTGCATGTTAAAATTTCTCGTTTTAAATAACTAAGTGGGAGAGGAATTATTTAAATTCCACGGTCTCCATTACTGGTTTGTAAGTGATGCATTCAAACTTGCGTGTTGGCTCTGAGTGTCTTCCTCCACATCGGATGAGTTTGTTTGTGGATCACTAGATCAAACTTCCTTTATGGATGACTATAGGAAATTATTTAGGTTTATGTGATCTTCTCCAACTGAAGGGGCACAATCCTATTTAATGGACTAAATATCAAGTAATGGTATACACTTAGGAGAATTTAATAGTATCCTCCCCATCGAAGTCACTGCTATTATTTGTGTAATCGAAGAAAAACCAACTATTAATTTTATTTGTCATAAAGTTAGGTTGGTAAGATAATAAAATTAATGGGTAAAACCCCATCTTATAAATGTCTAAATTTGTATATGTCTACACAAACGTGGCATACAAAATTCACGGTGTTCTGAGGAGTTGGTGAATTTAAATGATATTGTTTGAGGAATCAATATTATTTTAAATTCTAAATTTTTGACCAAATATTTTGTGATTCTTAGGATTTCAAATAGCTTTTAATCCTCTTGCTGCTATATTGAAAGAGAACAAACTTATTGGTCCCAATTATATTGATTGGAAGCGAAACTTGGACATTGTCTTAACTGCTGAAGGCTACAAGTTCATACTTTTTGAGATCTGTCCAAGCTGGCCTAATAGTGATTCTAGTGAATAGGAGATTGAGTGTCATAAGAAATGGGTCAGGGCAGATGAGATTGAGCGGTGTTACATTTTGGCTTCTATGTCAAATGTACTGCAACATCAACATTAGGCCATGCCTACCGCTTATGACATGATGCGCAATCTCAAGGAACTCTTCGGACACCAGAATCAGGCTGCTAGGTAGGAAGCTATGAGAAACTTGATGACGCCCACCATGACTGAGGGAACACCCGTAAAGGATTATATCCTCAAAATGGTGGCTCTTTTGAATGAGATGGAAGTCATTGGAGCAGAAATCGATGAGAAAACCCAAGTCGATATCATTCTCCAAACGCTGCCTAAAAGTTTTGAGCAGTTCCACCTGAACTATAACATGAACAAAAGGGTTTATTCATTGGCAGAACTTCTAACAAAACTTCAAGCAGTAGAAGGGATATTTCGTCAAAGTTCTCAAATTCACATTGTTGAAAACATTGCTACTTCTAAACCAAAAGGGAGAAAGAAGAAAAAGAAATAAGTTGGTTCAGCAAATCGATCTCTAGGGACTAGGTCGCATGCAGGTGTGAAGAAGCCAAGGGCAAGTGCTCACATGCAAGCAGTCTAGACATTGGAAAGTGGACTATCCTAGCAAAAATAAGAACAATAAAGGCATATCTTATTCTCTAGTGGTTGAAACATATTTAGTGGTGTTATCTACCGTTACCTGGTGTGTAGATACGGGAGCCACTGATCATGTCTGCAATTCATTGCAAAGGTTCCAGGAAACTCGACGACTATATAAAGGGGAGATTACCGTCAACATGGGCAATGCTACAAAAGTGGTGGCTATTGCAGTGGGAGATGTTTATTTATCTTTTGATAAAAATAAAACATTGATTTTGAGTAATTGTCTTTATGTACCAAGTTTTAAAAAGAACTTGATTTCAGTTTCTAAATTGTTTAAAGATGGATATTCTATTTCTTTTGATGATAAAGTGGTTGTCAAGAAAAATAGGGAGATTATCTGTTTTGGTACATTAGTTGACAATTTGTATAATCTAAAACCAATAACTCCCACGATAGAACAATAGGAAATTTAAAAGAAAGAGATTTTAATCTTTCCTCGGGATCAAAGTAATAAGGGATCGCAAGAAAAGAATGTTGTGATTATCCCAAGCTTCATACATCAATACTATCCTAGCTCGTTTTAGCATGCAAAACTCCAAGAAATTTTTTCTACATGGAGTACCTTTATCTAAAGAGATGTTTCCTAAAACATCAAAGGAGATATAGGACATGAAGGCAGTTTCTTATGCTTCAGCTGTAGAAAGCCTAATGTATGCAATGCTTTGTGCGAGACTAGATATTTGTTTTGTCGTGGGCATGGGTAGCAGATATCAAAGTAATCCAGGACGGGGACATTGGACTGCCGTAAAGCATATATTAAAGTACCTGAGAAGGACTAGAGATTATATGCTAGTTTACCAGGCAGATGATTTGCTCCCAGTGGGTTACACGGATTCGGACTTCTAATCAGATAGGGATAATAGTAAGTCAACCTCGGGGTATGTGTTTACTTTGGGAGGTGGATCTATAGCATGGAGGAGTGTTAAGCATAAATACATTTTGGACTCTACCATGAAAGCTGAGTATGTGACAGCCTCTAAGCTAGCCAAAGAAGCTATATGGCTAAGAAACTTCTTGATGGAGTTAGATGTGATTCCTGGTTTGCCCAAAATTATTACAATTTATTGTGACAATAGTGGTGTTGTTGCAAACTCGAAGGAACCACGAGCCCATAAGGCAAGTAAACACATTGAGCGCAAGTACCACCTGATATGAGACATCATAAAGCGAGGAGAAGTTGTTGTCGCCAAGATTGCATCAGCAGATAACCTGGATCCTTTCACATAGGCCTTTCAGGTGAGAGCTTTTGATGGGCATGTTGAGGGGATGAGAATCAGATGTATGGCAGCATATATGGCAGCATAGTCTTTTAGTATAAGTGGGACATTGTTAGGATGTATACTAAAAGCCTAGCTTTTTGAATGAACATTTATTTTGAAATGAGAATCACATTGGTCAAATGTCTGTATTTAGTAAAATACAGTTGTCTATTTAATTTATATTGTAGATAACATGGTGTGTGGTGTCACATAGAAGATCATGTTATCAGTTCCTTTTAAATTATAAATAGTAGCTCACAACCAAGATGGATTGGGGCAAACCATTGGAATGGTTGTAGTGTAATTTGGTACTAGTTTATCTCGACTATAAAATTACACTAGTACACTATGTGTGTATTGAGCAGGACCATTTGAGGTTGTTCCTTTTATATTGACTATATAAAAGAACATAACCTTTGTTATTATGGATGTGCATACTCTTAATCCCGATATAATAACAAGCACATATACTTAGTATTTATTTCGTTAAATCAATAGGCCTGATAAGTTGGGAAATAATATTATTTATATGATGTGTTGTTAATTATAGAAGGAAACTGTGTCCTAGTTATCTAAGTTGATGATGTCCCATTGAGGAGCTCATAAAGAATATAAAAGAGGAGTAGGAGGTGCTCTCTAATTAAGATAACCCTAAGCTCTCTCTCTTTATTCTTTAGGCGGCCAACCCTCTTCTTCTTCCTTTCTCTCTTGAGGCCGGCAGCATCTATTCCTCTTCTTCCTCCCTTTCTTCCCACTAGGGTCGGCACCCCATCTTCTCTTGGTGGCCAGAGTTTGGAGAAGAAGAAGAGAAGAAGGAGCACATAGGTGGTCGGTTGCTTGGTGGAAAGAAGAAGTAGAAGGAGGTCTCTTCACATTGTATTCTTTTGGTGGCCGAAGCTTGGAAGCAAAGAAAGGTTCAGGTGAATTTCATCTTGGTAGATCATCGCCCACATGACATCCAAGAAGAGGAGAGGAATACAGCATAATATCAAGAGGTCTTTAAGTTACAAAGAAAGATATAACTAATTATTTGTTTCCACTGCATAATTAGTTTGTGTTCTTTGTATGGATCCTGAAATACCAACACAAGAGGCTAGTGATTTTGTGTTTTCATTTTTGTACTTCGATTTTGTGTTTCGATCTTGTGCTTTGATTGAGGTCTCTGTAATTAAACCTATGGTTACTGTGAGAAGTTTAAATATTCAATTTCTTTGAAAGGTTTTATCTAGGAAGTGGTGGATAATCCCTTAACCAAGAAGGCCTAGTGCCTCACCAACGACCTAGAAGTCAATCCTTGAAATAGATATTTAATCAACTTCTATAATATGGTTTAACTTCTGAAGAACACAAGGGTTGAACTTGGAGTAAAAATGTAAAGTTTAATTTCCATTCTAAGTTTAACTTTGAAGAACGAACTTGGAGTAAAAATGTTAAGTTTTGTTTCCAATCCAAGTTTAACTTCTGAAGAGCACATGGGTTGCTAGGAAAAGTTCTATGTTTGTACAAATTTTTATACAGGGGAAACAGAACGATATTCCAAGTAGCATCCAACAACCACTACCCATGAGCGGACCAGCGGAGCCTAATAGAGCAAAACTGCCACACGCCCTGTCTGATATACCAATAACCCATGAGTAGTTGTTTGTGTAGATCCATGTAACTGGCGATGTGCTCAACAATAATAGAGTTGACAACCTTACAGCATGCAATCATGTAAAATGGTGCATGACACTAAGCATGTAAATCCTAACCATAATCACCTCCACATTATATGTAGTAAACAAGAAAGTAAATCATACCATGACCTAGGTATCCCAGATCTAAGTACACATGCCAAATAATAAAATCCAGAAAATGAGTCCTATACTCAGTGAAGCCTAGTATGTCACTTCCTCTAGGAATTAAGGTGGACATAGCAATAATCAAGATATAAACATGGATACAAAACAGGCAACAAACAGAACATTCTATAGGTATCAAATAGTGATATACCAAGGGCAAATCTAAGCATGATCATTGCTACTAGCTATAAATTACTATGCATATCAAAGTGACAATATCATAAAAGATAAGTCAAGAGATACCCGTCTCAATAGAAAATCGAATCCAGAAATCCTCCGTTGAGATGCCCGTCTCGAATCAAAGTCCCAAATTCGATCGTGTTATTGCTAACCCACGATCAGAGAAGTTTGATGCTAGAAATTGGTGCCCGGAGTTGGATGATGTTGCTAGCCACCCAAACAAATTGCCCAAATCATCACTGTACATAGACCCTTACTTTAGATCAATCAAGCTTAATTCAACAACCTTACCAACTCTAGATCAGAAGTAGTTGCTGGCTTGTGATGATGGTTCATGAAGATGACCACTCCTAGCTGGTGAGTAGGAGACACTGCTTCGACCTAGTCCAAACGACAATCAGAAGAGGGAGATCGTAGTGCAGTGAAATCGAGGGGTAACTGGAACTCTTACCTAATCTGTGGTTGTAGCTTCACCAATCCAAGCTCGCTCATAGGGACGCCACGATGGATCGAGCTACGGCTGCCGGCGCTAGGGAAGAGGGACAACAGACGACCGACGCTAGGGCACAAGGAAAGGGTCGGCAACCGACGCTAGGGCAGAGGAGGAGGCGGAGATGGTGTCGGGTGTGGGACAGCGGTGGCTCGACGTCGCACGAGGGAGAGGTGGTGTCGGCGAGAGGCTTAGGGCACGGGTAAGGGAGAAGAGAGGATAGAAGGAGAAGAAAGGGGTGACTGTGGTGAGCTCGGGAGAGGGGAGGAGGAGAGAGCTTGGGTTCGACGTGCGACTCAGGTAGGAAGAAGACGACGCGAGAGGGGTGGAGGCGTCGGCGCCGCATGAGAGAGAGGGGAGGAGTCGAAGGGGAATCGATGATGGGAAGACATAGGGCACGGGTAGGGGAAATAGGAAGAGGTAAGGAAAATAAGGAAATAATTAAAAACTTAGGTTTCTTTTATTAAAGCCTAGGTTATTTCCTTTATCAACTCCCATCTTAGGTTTCCAAACAGGTTTTCCTCAAACATGCCCTCCAATTACATCATACGAGCTCTGATTAATTCCTAGAAAATTTTTAAAAAGTCATAAAAATTCTGTTAAAGTTATTCGTCTAATAAACCTTATTATTAAATTATTATCTCGTACGTTATTTTACACTTGGATTTTCATGTAAACTCCAAACATTTGCCTCTGAATCATTGTTTGAAGGAAAAGGTTATTATTGTATTGTCAATCATAAGCAATCAATGATTGCGAACCTTAGACTAAAACCATAGGTTGTGAACCAAGTAAAAATAAAGCATATTAGAATTTCTCTGATTCATTTATTTTTTGCTATGTACTTTTCAAGAATCATGAAAAAGTGACATATAATATTCACCCCCTCTATCACTTTTCTTAATCCTACACTATACAGGTGGTTTTGAGAAAGTCTAGTATCATAATGGTAGCAAACAAGGAGAATAGATTGATACCCACATAAGGGCATAGATCTTGGAGAGTTTGTATTGACTATAAAAATTGAACCAAGCCGCGAGGAAGATCACTACTTGTTATCTTTTATTGATCAGATGCTGGAGAGGCTCATAGGTAAATCAAATTATTGCTTCTTAGATGGTTATTGGGGTACTTCCAAATTCACATCACAATAAAGGATTAAGAGAAGTCTACCTTCACATGCCCCTTTGATGTGCGTAGTTTATATACACATTTATGCAAACTTTATCACACGTTCACGATTTTATCTCAAGTATGTTCTACGCATTTGTACTATCTTTCATCATTATTTTAGCATTATTACTATTTTTATTTAGAGATCTATTTTCATGTAATTTGTTATGAAAGAAATGCTTTTGGGCCAAAAATGGAGCGGAAACATGCTAAGGAGTAGCTTGTGGAGAAAGAAGCAGAGTGGGCCCGTGTTTCTTGGCATGGCCATGCTACTTCACTAAAGATCAACAAGAACCAGGTCGTACCCCCAAGCATGACCATGCGGGACATCCAACAGCCAACCCCACCCAGGTCGTGTGGATTCACATTGTCGTGTGGGGGAACTAAAGCTCAATTTAATTATGGTCATGCCAATTGGTAGGGGCATGCCCTACTTCTAGAGACCAACTTCACTGGGGCCATGTGGATGCTACATGTTCGTGCACCAACTTCCATTGGCCAATAGGCTCCAGTCGTGCCCAAAAGGCATGGCCATGGCACGACCCGTGGCAAGGGATATGCCAGCCTATAAATGGGGGATTCTCCCCCATTTCAAAGGGGGAAGTTTTCACCTCTTGGGGAAGATGATCCAAAGTTCAAAGTTGGTGTCTCAGAGGTTTCAAATCTAGCTCTCTATCTCTCTATTGGCAAGGATTATTCCGAAGATCACTCATTGACATTCACTAAATCTCTTCTTCTCTTATTTCTTGATTTGAATGTTGAGGCTTTGGTTTCTTTGTCTTCATATTCAATTCCCTTCTTGTTATGGAGAAGATTTCCTATTCTCAGGATTAGGGAGTATATGTGATGTAGATTTGATGTAAAACTCTTGGATTATGCCAATGTCTTGTTCAAAGGATATTTTCATTCTTGTTCTTGTTAAATCTAATGTGCATGTGTGGATTTGTGCTTAATTTTCATGTTAGATTTGATGAATGTGTGCGGATTGTTAGCTTAGTATGCATTAATCTCTAGGTTGTATGGCCGGTGGGCCTAGTGACAAGAATTTCCTCTTAACCAGATATCTAGGGGTAGATCTAGATGAAGAGGGCAATTCTCCCACAAGGAAGATTTAGCTACGCTTAATGGGTTTCTCTAATCCCATGCTTATATGTGTTTTGTCTGATTTAAGAATGTATGACCGAGGGGTCATAGTGACAGAGATTACCTCTTAACCATACTTCTTATATTACCATCCCATTTAGGAGCATAGGATAGCAATAGGGATAACACTCCAATATTAGCCACGGATTAGTGTTGGTACTTTAGTTAGACTTCCTACATGTATGAGTATTGATGATAGGGAATTGGTGAAGCCAAGCACATGAAGTCCCATCACATTGAAACTAAAATCCCTAGAACATTTCACTGATCAAGACTTCCTCACTCTCTATCTTCAATTTACTTTACTTTATCTCTACATTTCACTTTTATGCAAGATACTTCTTCAAGAAATTATTAGTTTAGCTAATTCGAGGTGTGAGTCTTTGAGTGTTCTCTATCCCTATGGGATCGATATTGTTATTACTGATGTCATAGCCGTGCACTTACAGCTTCGTATCAAGTTTTTGGTGCCATTGCTGGGGATTGACATAGCACTTATTGATTTTTATTTAGAGTTAGTCTGAACTCTGTTTTTGTTTTCTTTTTACAAATTTGCTTATACATTGCTTTGTATACATCTTAAAATCTTTTTATTTCTATGTATGCACTTTTTCTACTTCGATTTCTACATTTCTGATTTCTGCATTTCACTTATCTTTTATTTTATTTTCTATTTCTAAAATTCTATTTTTTTTTATTTTCAAATTTTTTATACTTTAATTCTTTGAATTTAATTGATTAGTATTGCTCTTGTATGCATAGCACTAACATTGTAGGAAATTTATATCCTATTAATCCTGAGACCGATAGGACATTTCACAAAAAGAAAGAACCCGCAAAAGCAAAGGGAAATCACATTTAGAAAAGACAAATACCCCTCTCAAGGACTATGCAGAGCCTTATGCACATGGTCTGAGGTCAAGCATCATGAGAATGACCATTAAAGCTAATCATTTTGAAATAAAGCCTACAGTTATTATGATGGTGCAACAACACCAATTTGGAGGAGGACCCCATGAAGATCCAAACTAACACCTTGAGGTCTTCTATGAAATTTGTGGGACCATGAAGATGAATGGAGTCCCTACAGAGGCTGTGAGATTAATGTTGTTTGGTTTTTTGTTTGAAAGATCGGGCTAAAATATGGCTTACATTCTTACCAACTAATATCATCACATCTTGAAGGCAATGTGAGTAATAGTTTCTTGATAACTTCTATCCTCCTAGTAAAACTGCTTATATGAGGAATCTTATAGCAAGCTTTAGAAAATCAAATTTAGAATCATTATTCTAAGCATGAAATAGATTCAAAAATTTGCTCAAGTAATGCCCACATCATGGACTTGAGAAGTGGTTGCTTCTACACACCTTTTATAACAGTATCAATTATCACACAAAGGTGTTCCTTGACTTTGCAATTGGAGGGGTGTTAATGAATAAATGTTTAGATGAGGTCGAAGATATTATTTAGAGTGTAGCTCAGAACCATCATCTATGGGCAACTGAAAGATGACGATACTCCTTCTCTGGAAACCCTATCAAGGTATCAGGGAAATATGACGTGGATGTGATTACTCTCATGTCTTCGAAGCTAAACGTCTTGACCAACAAGCTTGAGAATATGGGAACTAGTACAGTTAATGCACTTGTATATGTGTGTGATTCTTGTGGAATCATAGACCATGCTCAAGAAACTTTCCCTTTGGGCCTATTTTTGTAGAAATAGATAAAATTGAGCACTGTGATGCAATAGTAAATTACAATCAAAGATAAATTAATCCGTATTTCGACACATACAATAATGGGTGGAAGAATCATCCAAATTTTTCTTATCGAAATAATCATGATTAAGGACCATCTTTTGGGGCAAAGATGAGTTACCAACCCGGACAACAAAGCTACCAACAATAACTATCACAAGGCTATCAACTATCTCGAATAGAAAAGATGCTTGAGGAAATTCTTACTGAAGAATAGGAGATGAAGAAAGAATTCAAGCAGATGAGTCAAAGGATAGACAATGTGGAAAAATATCCGAAAATCCATGATAGCCAGATAGCTCAAGTAGTTTCATCTTTTGCAAGAGCATCAGGTATATTTCTAGGGAGAACAAATGTGAATCATATTGAGCATTATAATAAAATTGAGTTAAGGAGCGGACGGACCTTGGGAGATCCCCAAGTGATTGCTCAAAGTCTTGGAACTCAAAACAATGGAGAGATCTCTCCTTCTCAACCTAAAGATGAAGGCATTAAAGAGGAGTAGAAAGTACTGCAAAGGTTGAAGAGTCTTCTTCACCTATTATTCAAACACAAGCACTTCCATTTCCTCAAAGATTGGCCAACTTAAAAAGAGACGAAGAGTTTGGTAAATTTCTATAGAAAGTCAAGGACTTGTGTATTGAGGTTCCACTCATTGACGCACTACAAGAAATGCCCAAGTTTGTCAAATTTCTTAAAGAAATAATATCAAGCAAGAGAATGAAAGGAGACTACAAAATGATAGCATTGACGGAGGAGAGTAGCGCCTTGCTACTAGACACCACACCTCCAAAGCTCCAAGATCCAAGAAGCTTCTCCATCCCTTGCAAGATAGGGACTATTTTAATAGAAAAAACTTTTTGTGATATGTGAGCAAGTGTTAGCCTCATGCCTGACTCATTTTGTAATAAGTTAGGCCTCAAAGACATTAAACCTACTACTATGACACTACAATTTACTGATCATTCATCTAGATATCCGATATCAATAATTAAAGATGTGCTAGTAGAGGTGAGCAAATGTTTGGTTCTCACTAATTTTCTTGTTCTTGACATAGAGAAGGACTAAAAAATTCAAATAATTCTAGGAAGATTGTTCCTTGCTTCGGTCGGAGCCATAATTGACTTGAAAAATCATAAGTTGGACTTGGTTATTGGTGAGGAAAGGCTTACATTTGATTTATCTAAGTCTTCTAACCATATTACTCTTCTATTAAATAACTATAGAACATTTGAAGAGTACCACACTGATGAGTGGATGTTTCATTCACATGGGAGGCTGCCAGATGTGGAGTTGAGCCCGACAAATAATGGGAGAATGCTTCCCATTCAAAATGAAAAGTACCTCTATCTGGCGAGAGCGTGGACTAAGGAAGTATCCATAAATGGAGGAGAAACCCATTCCTCCAATACCTAGCTCTTAAAGGAGCTTACATGGGGTCGAGCTAAAGACCTTAAGCAAGCGCTTCTTGGGAGCCAATCCAAGGGTTCTTTAGTCTAATTTGTATTTTTTTTCCTTATTTTTCTATGTAGATATTAATTTTTTTTTATTATGTCCTTTTTCAAGTTTTGTAGAGGCCTTTTGGTAACTAATAAGGATGTAAACTTTCAATAAAATACACCCACAAACCCTGGTCGTGTCATTTGACACGGCCATGTGACCCAGGCCAAGTAGAACAAGCGCAAGGCGTGCCTAATTAGCACGACCTTGTGAATTTAGCTGAGTGGAACAAAGGTGTGGCCGTGTTATTCGACTAGACAGTGTTAGGTCACCCGACACCAATCCTGGTGTGGTCGTGTCTTTTGACACAACCGTATAAGGCTAAGGAACTAATCTAGTTAGTGTCATTTAACACTATTGTGTCAAGAAGGAAGAGGTGAACAATCTGGTCGTGTCATTTGACATGGCCCATGCGTACTAATCCAAACACGATTAGCTTGTGTCTTTAAGACATGGTCGTGTAGACCCCCAAAAATACACACACACACACACACCCTCTCCTTCTTTAAAACTTTTTTTTCTCCAAGCACCCTTCTCTTCTCCACCTCAAAGATCTATTCCACTCTAGATTTCCACAAACCTCTCTCCCAAAAATCAAAGATCTCTTCCACTTCTCTTCTATAGTTTTTCTCCTTCTCTAATTTGCTACATATATTTAGATCTAGATTTTAACAGTGATTTTCTCTCATCCTCTCTTCTTTTCCTCAATTCTTCTTCTTAGATCTTTTTCTGGAGATAATAAGCTCTCTTTCCATATTTGCTTTATCATGTCTAACATCTTGAAAAGGATTAGGTGAGGCACCGACATCTCAAGTGGAGGGGATGATTCAAGAAGAGACAAAGGAAAAGAAAAGGCCGCTTCCAAGAGTAAAGGAAAACGAGCAGCACGTGACGAAGGTAACAAAAATGAGTACGGTGCTATTTTTAGAAATAATAAACAAAAGTCTAGATTCAAAAATCTTGTTACTTGTAAACTTATTTAGACATATTATATGGATATAGACACCATGGAAGCCTTAGGGATCAAAGATGACATAGATTGGCTAATAAGCACCATGGATTAGAATGAAATGATGTATTCACACAATCCTACCTATCTCCGCCTTGTCCTAGAATTCTTAAGTTCTATAAAGACCAACTTTTCTTCTAAGGAAGACTATAATGGTAAGATTAGCTTCAGCTTGATGAACCAAAACTTCCAATAGACTCTATATGACTTTAATAATTGTTTTGTCCTGCTCAATGGAGGACCTCGCAAGTTCACTTATAACTTCAATAGTAATTCCTTTTGGAATTCACTAACAGGCTTAAATGAACCCTATGACCCCTCGTGATCTGAAGCTTCCAACTTGCAAAACCATGTCTTCTGATACATCCATCGGGTGATGAGTAAAATCATCTTTGATAGAGGAGAAAGTGATGGAGTGGTGCGAAAGATGGAACTTTATTTGTTTTGGGCTATGCTCAACAAAGTTGACTTTGACTCAGGGTTTTACTTCTTACAAACACTAGTGAGTTCCGGGAAAGCTTTTTCAAGATAAATAGTTTTTGGCTGTTTGATAACAAACATTGCTTTACACTTTGGTTGTGAACTGTATGGTTTAGATGTCACTCATGGCAATATGAAAATTGATATTAATACATGCCTTGCCATGAAGATGATTGTTCGGGATGAGAATAGCTTTTCCTTGTCAAAAAGGGATGAATTTCCAAACCCTCTTCCCAATCCTGAGCGCACTACAGTTCACTACTCAACTATTGGGCTCTTATAGATATAGTTCCTGAAGTTGCTCCCTCTCTCATAGAGTATCCTGAACCCTTATCATCTAGACACTCGGAGCCACCTCCCATCCAGAGTCAGGTCAGCATTCTTTCACCTATGCAACGGGTCTACCTAGGTTGGATTTCTATTCCTCCTTGGACTCACTTCATGAGAAGCATGATGTCCAACAATGATTGTTGGAGGGTGTCTTTAAACTGAGTGATGATCAATTTCAAGAGGTGCGAGATCATTTTCATTTTGCGAGGGATTTTCAAGATCAAGTGGCAGCCAAAGGAGAATGGAGGAATTCAAGCACTCCATGGAGATTACTAGGAAGTATGCGTCTAGGTGTCCATAATCTATCATTATCATCAAAATATTGGCACCATGCATAGACTGCCTTAATTTCCTCTATGACCTCGCCGCTCAGCAGGCCTAGCTCCACCAACCCCCCCCCCCCCTTCAAAAACAAAACCCTTACCCTCTTCCTCCATCAGACTACCACCATTAGATTATTTTCCTTTCCTCCTCCTCCATATTGATTTCATTGGGTCGATGAAAATGTTCAAGTTTAGAGGGAGTGTTTGTACTTTTATTTGTTTTAGTTGTACTTTTGATTATTTTCAATTTTTAGTTATACTTTTGCTTATTTTAGTTCAGTTTTGTTGCTTCTTTGTTTGTATTTTGTGACAATAGAGTTACATCATTCTCCACTTTACTTGCTGACTTGTCCAAAAGTAGAAATCATAGTATGTTTATGTCTTGATGCATGTGTTGTAAGACTTTTCTAGTATTTTTAATGGATTCCCTATTTCTATCTCTAGTAGCATGAAATGAGCAATAAATTGTTGTGAATACTTTTGGGGTATTAATTTGATGTTAAGTTTCTCACTTCACTTAGCTTATGTCTTGAATGGTTTATGACCTTAAAAATACCCATGATTCATCGAGTTTTCTTATAACTTAGTCTCCTATGGTGATTTCTTAAACTACATCTTGGTTACTAGATGTTGCTCAATTCATTAAAGAACATTTGGAAAAATCAAGATATCCCTAAAATATTAAAAAAAAGAGAGAGAATGAATAAATCCTAAGTATTGGACAATGCAACCTCTTAAGGATTACGTAGTATTATATGTCATGCCTTGGGAAGTCCCTGCCAGAAGAAATTTTGACAGCATCTCCCCTGTACAGGTGACAATCTGATACTTGACTATATAGCCCACAGAGCCTCACAATCCTCAACCAACATGGTCGGAACATATACAATAATATAAACAAACAATCCATGCAGTTTATAATAAATCAGCCTTCGGTTGACTACACAACAAATCACAACATGCAGTTTATTATAAAACCTACTCCACTACTCGAGGAAAACACAACCCACAACAAAAAACCATTGCAGAGGAAAAACAAGGGTAGTAGACCAAAACTCGATATAACATCCATGAGTACAAGATCTATACATCACACGCATGTAGATCACAAAACAAGGAAACAAAGTCTGAAAGTAGAAAACTATATCTACACGGGGTGGGGGACTAGCGACTGGAACCTTCTGACAGCCTTAACTTGAAATAGAAATAAAGCAACGGGGTGAGTTCAACAACTCAGCGGGTATCAGGCTGACATGCATAGTAAGATATATCTAACAGTAATAATCATGGAGTACAATCTCCTGATCAAAAATAGGAAATGCAAAAACTGAACAAGCAAAAAAAGCCTAGCTTTTTGTATTAACATTTATATTTTGAAATGAGAATCACTTTGGTCAAATATTGTATTTTATATTTATTTATATGTTAATGTAATTGTTTATTTAACTTATATTGTAGATAACATGGTATGTGGTACCACACAGAAGATCATGTTATCAGTTCCTTATAAATTATAAATAGTAGCTCACGACCGAGATGGATAAGGACAAACCATTGGAACGATTGTAGTGTAATTTGGTATAAGTCTATCTTGACTATAAAATTATACTAGTAAATGAGATGCACAATGGAAAAGCCATTGGACCAGATGATATTCCGATAGAGGTATGGAAGTGCTTAGGGAAACAAGGTATTGAATGACTTACAAAATTATTTAACATGATATTGAAAACGAAAAAAATGTCTGATCAATGGGGGATAAGTACTCTAGTTCCCTTATATAAGAACAAGGGAGATATACAAAATTGTGTAAAATATAGGGGTATTAAACTAATGAGTCATACTATGAAACTTTGAGAAAAAGTAATAGAAAAAAGATTAAGGAAGGAGACCACAGTGACAGAAAATCAATTTGGGTTCATGCCTGGAAGGTCGATAATAGAAGCTATACATCTCCTTCGACAATTAATTAAAAAATATCGGGAGCAAAAACAAGATCTACACATGGTATTCATTGACTTAGAAAAAGCTTATGATAGAGTTCCAAGAGAAATTATATGGAGAATTTTAGAAAAGAGAGGTGTTAGCGTAACATATATTGAACTAATTAAGGATATATATGAGGATGTAACAACCAGAGTAAAGACTTCGGGCGGAGTAACTGAAGCATTTCCAATAAAGATAGAGTTACATCAAGGATCAGCCCTAAGTCCCTATCTTTTTACACTAATTATGGACAAACTCACTGCGCACATTCAAGACGCAGTACCGTGGTGCATGTTGTTTGCAGATGATATTATTTTGGTAGATGAGACACGTGAAGGAGTAAATGCTAAGCTAGAATCTTGGAGGGAAACACTAGAAGGGAAAGATTTTAAGCTTAGTAGATTAAAGACAGAATATATGGAATTTAAGTTTAGCAATATTAGAAGTAATGAAACAATTGTTAAGATAGGAGAAAATGAGTTGTCCGGAACCGAGAGATTTAAAATTTAGGATTATTTTTACAAAATGATGGAGGGATTGAGAGAGAAGTCTTACATAGAATACAAGCAGGATGGGTGAAATGGAGGGGAGCGTCAGGTGTTTTATGTGGCCGTAAAGTACCTCTTAAACTTAAAGGTAAGTTCTATAAAACCGCTGTTAGAGCTGCTATGTTATATGAAGTTGAATGTTGGGCTATGACTCGAGCACATGAGCATAAGATGAGAGTTGTAGAGATGAGGATGTTAAAGTGGATGTGTGGACATACGAAGATGGACAAAATAAAAAATGAGAGCATTAGAGAGAAAGTCAGAGTTGCATCTATTGGGGACAAACTCCGAGAGACACGTTTAAGATGGTACACACATGTACTTAGACGACCAATAAATGCTCCAGTTAGGCGATGTGAAACTATGATAAACATGCGTATCAAACAAGGAAGACCAAAAAAGACTTGGTTAGCAACAATAAAACAAGATAAAATTTATTTAAATATAGATGATGATATAATAGGAGATTGAGATCAATGGCGTAAAAGGATTTATACAGCTGACCCCACCTAGTGGGAAAAGGCTTGATTGTTGTTGTTGTTATTGTTGTACACTATGTGTGTATTGAGCAGAACCATTTGAGGTTGTTCGATTTATACTAACTACATAAAAGAACAGAACCTCTGTTATTATGGATGTGCATTCTCTTAATCCCGATATAATAATAAGCATGTACACTTAGTATTTATTTCTTTGGCTTATCAATGGGTGAGATTTATTTGTTAAATCAATAGGCTCGATGAGTTGGGAGATAGTGCTATTTATACGGTGTGCTGTTGATTATAAAAGAAAATTGTGTCCTATTTATTTAGGTTGATGATGTCCCCTTGAGGAGCTCATAAGGTTTATCATGTAAACCCTGCAGGTGAACTTAGTCCGACATGATAATAAAGTTGAGTGGGTCTACTCTTGGACTCAGATGTTAATTAAGTGAGTTATCAGTAACTCATTTAATTAACGGGCATATAATATCTTAAACACAGGGAGATTAATGCACTCATGATAAGAAGGAGTCCATATTGTAATATGAGATTGGTACGGTAGTTCAATAATAACTCTTTAGTGGTATGAGTTATTATTGATGAACTTGAGTTGGGTGTTCGGGTCGAACATAGGAAGCTCAAGTCCATCAGGAGGCCAAAACCAATTCCTCCTCTCGGTTCCTGTTGTATCATGTACATAGCCTCGCATTCACTTGTTTGATTTTGTTTCTTACCCAAGAAAGGGGACGGCCAAACCAAAAGAAAAGAAAAGGAAAAGAAAAGAAAAGGAAGAAAAAGAAGGGAGATTTTTTCTCAATAGAATTAGAGATTTTTCTAAAAAGAATTATGTTAATTCTTTCTTAGAAATTTTCTAAAAAGAATTATATTAATTCTTTCCTAAGAAATATCTATAAAAAGAATTATGTTAATTCTTTTCTAGATATTTTTTCTAAATAAAATTTTTGTTAATATTTCAACTCTTTTATCTGGTCCCAAAGGTTATAAAAAGGGAAGAGGCAATGCCACCAAAACCTAATCTTCCAAAGGCCAACAATTGGTATCAGAGCAAGGTTTCTGCCTCTGTGTGTTTGGTTTTCGGCTAAATTATGCACTGATCATATATAATTTAGGCAGGATTATAGTAGGATATGCAAAATAGATTAACTCTATGGTTGTAGGCATCCTAGTTCCAACTATTATGGCCTATTATGTTTGTATGTGATTTGAACCCTCGGACATGTCGAGGGTATTTTGTGTGTGCATGATTGTAATTATTAAATACAGTCGGAGCTATATTAATTTATTTTACATTTTATTCAATCTAGATTACATGTACATTCCTTCATGGAATATAGGATCGATAAATGTAAAATTTTATTTTATTGCGGCTCTTCTCCTTGCTATTGTTGGTGCAACATCCCTCAGGTCAAGGTTGACCTGGTTGACCAAGCTTGAGTCTTGGTTTGGGTTTCGATGTTTGACAATGCAAGGTTGATTGAAGAAGAGTCAAGTAGGTCAAGGATGACCAGATACTTAACTGGGAAGTCCTAACTGGGATGTTAGGTAGAAGGAAAGATCTAGTGAGTGAAGCTAGGCAGTGAG
This sequence comes from Zingiber officinale, assembly GCF_018446385.1. Classification (NCBI taxonomy): domain Eukaryota; kingdom Viridiplantae; phylum Streptophyta; class Magnoliopsida; order Zingiberales; family Zingiberaceae; genus Zingiber; species Zingiber officinale. The sequence goes on along the minus strand of NC_055987.1, from coordinate 83,120,857 downwards.
GAAAATCCTAGTAAGTGAAGCTAGGTGAAAGTCCTGGTGAGAGATGCCAGGCAGAAGAAAATCTTGGTGAGTGAAGCCAGGTGAAAATCCTAGTTAGTGAAGCTAGGTGAAAGACCTGGTGAGTGAAGCCAGGCAGAAGAGAAGTCCTAGTGAGTGAAGCTAGGCAGATTGGAAGTCCTGGTGAGTGAAGCCAGGCACGAGGAAATCCAGATGGGTCAAGATTGACCAGACATCTGGTGAAAGTCCAAGTAGGTCAAGGGAGTGACCGGATACTTAGCACGAGGAAGAAAAGTCCAAGTAAGTCAGAGGGATTAACCGGATACTTGGCAAGAAGAGAAAAGTCCAAGTGGGTCAAAGGGATTGACCAGACACTTGGTGAGAGAGTCCTAGCTGGTCAAGGGTGACCGGATACTAGGTCTTATGTACCAACAAGTCATGGTTGACTAGATGTTGGTTTAGGGGGCTTTGGACTTGGTTTTGGGCAAAAACCAAGATCTGGATTGATCAGCCGATTGATCCATCAGATCTGAATTGATCAGCCGATTGATCTAGCAGATTTGGATTGATCAGCCGATTGATCCAGCAGATTTGGATCGATCAGTGGATCGATCCAGCAGATCTGGATCGATCGGTCGATCGATCCGGTGAGTCCCCGTGAACAGAACCCCTCTGGATCGATCAGTGGATCGATCCAGAGGTCCCAATCGATCAGTGGATCGATTGGGAGCTGCTGTTTATGCGCGATAAGCCCTGGATCGATCCACCGATCGAACCCGGCTATTCCAGAAAGCACAAAGGCGCTCAGGATCAATCCGTGGATCGATCCAAAGCCTCCCTGATCGATTGGGAGCAATCCAATCGATCGGGATCCGACCGTTGGCGTCGATTTAAGCCGCAGGCGTTCATTTCCTTCGGAAGATTTTCACGATTTCATCTCAGATCAACATAGCGACTTCTCCACACTTCTCTCAAGCTCAGATCGCCAGTTCTTGAAGGTTCTTGGAGGTTTCCCAAGTCAAGAGGCGAATCAAAAGCAAGAAGAAGAAAGCTAGGGTTAGGGTTTTCATTCCATATCTTGTAAGAGATCTATTGTATTTGTTTCCCTTGCTTTCTTCTTGTATTGTGAGGGTTGTAGGGATTCTCCGCCTTCAGTAGTTACTGAAAAGGAGTGATTTCGTAGTGAAGGGTGTGTGAGTGTGTGGATCCTTGGATTAGTCACCTCTTGTGAGGTGGATACCAAGTAAATCCTCTTGTTAGCGTTGTGTATTTTGTTTCTTTGTATTTTCGATGCACATCCTTGAAGAAACAAGCAACAAAGAGTACACGAAGAGCGCAACAAGCTATTCACCCCCCCCCCCCTCTAGCAGATTTTCGGTCCCAACAAGTGGTATCAGAGCAAGGTTGATCTTTACCGGAATCATCGTCGGAAGGGGCAAACAAAACTAGCAAAGCTAGAGGGTGAAGAAGTTGAAGCAAATTCATCAAAAGTCAAAGATTTCAAGAAGCTCAACTTCAAGATGCAATTCCAAGATGGACTTGGATTTGACACAAGGGTGGCTCCACCGTACACATCCATAAGCTTCGATTCTTGGAAATCAAGAATCGAAAATTTTCTTATGATGGAGATAGAGCAATGGTTTGCTCTAATGGAAGGCTTCAAAGCTCCAACAAACTCCAAGGGTAAGCTTCTCAAGAAAAGCAAATGGAGCTTGGAGCAAATTCAAAGGAGCGAGGCAAATGATAAAGTGACCAAGCTTTTGGTCAACTTATTGCCTAGCCACATTTTGGCTAAAATCGGAGAATTCAACGATGCCAAGGAGCTTTGAAGCAAATTGGCAACAATCCATGAAGAGCCCTCCACTGTACCAAATCAAGAGGAATCCAAAGAGGGTGACTCATTGGAGCAAGATCAAGAGGAGGACTCCGAAGTTGAGAGATGCTCAACTTCCGAAGAAGAGGAAGTCCAAGAAGCTTCATCCTCAAAGGAGTGCAATCAAAAGTGCAAGGAAGGAGCATATTCCTTGTTTCATGTACAAGAGGATGAAGAAGAAGGTGAAGCCTCCACCTCTAGGATTGAGGGGGAGCAATCTTCATTGACACCGGATCAAGAGCAAGAAGAATCCTCCACATCCGGGTCAAGAGAAGATAAGGATGAAGAAGCTTCCACCTCCGCAAGTCAAGCAAAATCGAATGGAGGAATATCTTCGGATCAAGAGGAAGCTTCTACCTCCGGATCAAAAGGAGAAGATGCCACCCCTACAAGCAAAGGTATAAACATTTCAATTAATGATAAAAATCATATCATATGCTTTGAATGTAGGGAACATGGGCATTACAAAAGTAAATGCCCTAAATTGGCCAAGAAGATGGGCCAAGTGGCACAAAAGGGCAAGGTGAATCCCAAGGAGACCATCCCCAATACAAAGAAGAGCAAGGAGCATATTATATGCTTCTCTTGCAATCAAAAGGGGCATTACCGAAGTCAATGCCCCAAGGTGAAGAAGATGGTCAAGGCTCAAGGAGGAAGCTCAATTCAAGGGGGAGCCTCTAAGGTAAAAAGAAAGGTAACTTTCATTGAGCCTATTCGCTTGCATAATGGTAAAAAGCATGCTAATTCAAGTTTATATCATTTTAATGCTATTTACCATGAAAATAGGAGGCATGATAAAATTAAAGAAAATCATGTAGCTTATCATGCTAAGACTATCACACCTAGGATTAGAAAGATAGATAAAAATCTAGGCAATCACACTAAGGACCATAGTTATAAGCCTAGAAACAAAAATGCTCATGGGTGTAATGAAAAATCAAAATCTAAGGATTTAATGATAGAAAATCAAGTCTTGAGGTCAAGGCTTGATAAAATAGAAAAGACCCTAAAAAGGATGGAAAATATCCTAAAAGGGCAAAATGAGCATAGCCTAGGTCTAGGAGCACAAAGGTCATCTAATGGCCATAGAGGTTTGGGACACAAACCCAAGGCTAAGAAGGATGTGCCCTCTTACCATAGGGTTCCATATAGTTGTGGAACCAACCCTAGGTCTAGTGGTCAAGTCAAAAATACTAGGAAGGTTATTCCTAAGAGTATTTTTGCAATAAATGTGACTAAGACTTCTAAGAAGTCTAAGAAAGTCACTAACAAGGTCACAAGGGAAGCAATCCCTAGGGTTGACCTAGAAAAAGTGACCAAGGCTTCTAAGAAGCCAAACAAGGTCACTAGGAAGGTATCTAGGGAAGTTATCCTTAGTGAATACCTAGAGCATCCAAGGAGCACCAATAGGTTTTGGGTTCCTAGGAGCATCTTCTCTACCCCATAGACGGGTTAGAGAGTGTCAACTCTAAGAAGAAGGGTAGTTAACCCAACTTTGAAGAAATTGACACTCAAGGAGCATTTTCAAGGTTATTATTAACCTTTGAAAATGAAATGGATTTATGTTTACTCTTGGGAAGAGTAAAATGTGTCACAATTTGATAAATTGGATGATATTTTAAGTGACACAAATTGAGAGAATCATAGGAACTGCCAAGTTGGGATTTTGGTATGTTCTTAGGAAATTTAAGGTCAATCTAAGCCTTAATTTAAAGTGCTACCCTTGTGGAAAAATGAAATTTGCCAATATTTGAGGAATACACTTAATTTCAATTGGCAAAAAAAAATTAATCAAGAGAATTAGAAATGCCAATATAGGTTTTGGCATTTTCTTGAAGTACTTTTGGGCAATCTAGGTTTAATTTTTAAGTTAGCTAAGATTAAGGATACTTAGATAGGTAATCTAGGCAATTTTATTTATGCTAAACCTTGCCATGTTATGTTTTCCCATCACATGCCATGACACCATATTTAGTTTTATATTTTTCATTCATGACTTATTATGAAAAATACAAAAATACCATGTCATGTCATACATACATCATGTAATTATAGGAATCTTTCTTTTGAAAGCTATTTCATTTTGATGTATGCCATAACATTATCATGCATTATGTTTAATTCCTTAAAATCAAGGACAAATGGCATTTATCAACAAGTGTTTTCAACAAGTGTTGTCAACAAGTGGTATTAACAAGTAACATCCTAAGTGGATGTTCAATATCCACAAAATACCTAGATAGATATACATGATCCCTAGATTAGGGCAAAACCAAACTTTATATCTCACAAAGACCAATAAGATGACTTGTATGTGTTTTAGTGCACATTAGATACAAGTGAGATGTTAGGATAATGAACAAAACTCAAGATGTTGATTTAGTGCATTCTTTTGAGTTTTAAGTTCATCAAAACATATAGTTATGTGTTTTCCCATCATTGGGAAAGCTAATGTACAAGTAATGTGCATTAAGCCCAAGGAATATGGTGGGATATTGGTTTTGAAAATGTTTTTAAAATAATTTTGGAAAACCTTGGTGAAGGCTATCTTTTGATAGTAATCACCATTGAATAGTTAGACACAAACTTAAAGAAAACACTAAAGTTTTTGCAAGTTCTCAAGTTTGTGTCAATCTTTGAAAATATGATGTATTTTCATAGAAAACTATTTTTACATGATAAATTATACCCTAAATAATGTCTACACAAATTTTTACGATTTTTGGAATTTTGTAGAATTTTCTAGGGATTTCTGAAATTGGTTGAAATTGAATTTCAGCAATTTCAGGCCTTCAATCGATCAGTGGATCGATTGGAGTGTCTCAATCGATCAGCCGATCGATTGAGAAGGCATTTCTCATGAGCAGAAGCTCGCTGGATCGATTAGCTGATCGATCCAAGAAGACTGAATCGATCAGTTGATCGATTCAGAAGGGTTCAATCGATTGGAACCCAACTCCAATCGATCGAAGATGCTGATTTTGGCTAGGAAGGTCTGATTTCAGCATCTTTGAACCTATTTTAGTCTAGGTAACCATTCCAAACCCCTGAAAATACATTTGTATACATAAAAAGGGTGTTTTCGTGTGGAAAACAAGGATGGATTGGTTAAGGAAGGCTAAGTTGAAGTTTAGGTTGAGGTTTGTTTCAAATTTTGAATATTTAAACCTCAAAACTTCTAAAATTGGGTTTCCTAAAGTTTTAGGGATTCCAAGTCATTGTTGGTGCAATGACAGAAGTTACCACCATGTCTTTAGGGGGAGGGACTCTTTAAAGACATGAAAATTATATTTCATGAACTTTGGAAGGTGGCTAACCTTCCGTTAAGAACATGCTCATTGTTGAGCGTTTGAACTTTAATGGGGAGTGGATATCCTCATTGTTCAAGTGGTTTCAAGTGGATAATGCTCAAGGATGGGCATTTGCCTACATTGGGGGAGAATGTAGGGTTAAGGATAATGAAGGGTATGGGACCTTCATTATCGTGTTAATCACAACGAGTGAAGTTGTGAACAACGATGAGCAACTCTTCAGGGGGAGAGTTTTCAACAAGTGAATTTGTTGATGTGAGCCCAAAAACGGGGCATGGTTTGATGTGTGCCAATAGGGGGAGAATGAAAGGGAGTAAGTTAGGATTTCATTACCTAGAGGGAGTTTGCCCTCTTAGGGGGAGAATGAAGGGCTTAACTTATGTATTCATTACCTAGTGGCATGAAGCAGGTTTAGGCTATGGGATTAGCCTAACTTACATGTGGTATTGTAAGTGATAGTGTTGGTATTGTCAAACATCAAAAAGGGGGAGATTGTTGGTGCAACATCCCTCAGGTCAAGGTTGACCTGGTTGACCAAGCTTGAGTCTTGGTTTGGGTTTTGATGTTTGATAATGCAAGGTTGATTGAAGAAGAGTCAAATAGGTCAAGGATGACCGGATACGTGACTGGAAAGTCCTAACTGGGATGTTAGGCAGAAGGAAAGACCTAGTGAGTGAAGCTAGGCAGTGAGGAAAATCCTAGTAAGTGAAGCTAGGTGAAAGTCCTGGTGAGTGAAGCCAGGCAGAAGAAAATCCTGGTGAGTGAAGTCAGGTGAAAATCCTAGTGAGTGAAGCTAGGTGAAAGACCTGGTGAGTGAAGCCAGGCAGAAGAGAAGTCCTAGTAAGTGAAGCTAGGCAGATTGGAAGTCCTGATGAGTGAAGCCAGGCACGGGAAAATCCAGATGGGTCAAGATTGTTGGTATTGTCAAACATCAAAAAGGGGGAGATTGTTGGTGCAACATCCCTCAGGTCAAGGTTGACCTGGTTGACCAAGCTTGAGTCTTGGTTTGGGTTTCGATGTTTGACAATGCAAGGTTGATTGAAGAAGAGTCAAGTAGGTCAAGGATGACCGGATACTTGACTGGGAAGTCCTAACTGGGATGTTAGGCAGAAGGAAAGACCTAGTGAGTGAAACTAGGCAGTGAGGAAAATCCTAGTAAGTGAAGCTAGGTGAAAGTCCTGGTGAGTGAAGCCAGGCAGAAGAAAATCCTGGTGAGTGAAGCCAGGTGAAAATCCTAGTGAGTGAAGCAAGGTGAAAGACCTGGTGAGTGAAGGCAGGCAGAAGAGAAGTCCTAGTGAGTGAAGCTAGGCAGATTGGAAGTCCTGGTGAGTGAAGCCAGGCACGGGGAAATCTATGTAACGCCTGCCCTCCCTGCTAACCCTAAGGGACGGGGCTACGATACTCTACGTACGTACTACAGCGGAAGACTTAAAACTTATTTTTCTTAACTTAATTAAAATCGAACTACACTAACATGGTTTCATAACATGATAACGAAATAAATAAAAACATAGTATCAAGTCACTCATATTGTATTACATTTTACAAAACCAAAGCATAGTTCTTAAAGGTTTTAAAGCAGGTTCTTAATTAGTTGCCTAGCCACCGCCACACACATCTTTGTTGCCCCTCCTGCTGCTCCTTTAACTCATCCAGCTTTTACCTTTATCTGTGGTACAAGGAAAGTAAGCTATGAGCACTCATGGCTCAGTAAGTTCCTTTCCTACTCACTAAAGCCAACAATCAGCACATAATCAAGAATGTATCAACAAGTCATAATCTCAACTAATCATGGCATAACATAGCATTCTATTCAAGCTTATCATGCATCATAATATAATCACAACTAGTCATGGCATATCAAACATCATCATGGCCAAAACATATACATAGTGCATTGCATAAAACATAGCTAGACATAGCATAACAAACAAGTATCATGGTATATCAAAGCATGGCCGAAACATGTATATCAAAGCATCATAACTATGGCCGAATATGTACAAGAAGGTATCCTCAAATCCATGGCCGAAATCTATATATATCAAGCATCAACATATCCATGGCCGAAACAAGTCTATAAGGTATAGCATGAACATAACATAAACATACCTTATCATGGCATATCATAATCAAGAGCATAGCATGAAACATAGCATAATCAAAAAGTGTATGCAATATGATTTTGGAAAACATGTATCCGAAAAAACATGTGTATGTCTCATGATCTTTAAAACCATTCTCTTTTATATGTATATATACTTGAAAATAATCTCAACATAAGGGGGATCCCGGCTATGTACCACTTACATATTGCGCGCAACCTTGTAGGTCCAAGGTAGCAAGTCTAGAACCCTACGAGGCAAACATACTAGGCCCTTAGTCCTAGGGGCACTTAGGAGCCCATCCCTAACGAGGTCCTTAGTCCCCGGGGTGCTTATGGAGCCCACCCTTGGTACAAGCCACTCACACATAAAGTAAAGTACATGTCATACATATCATGTATCATAAAAGCATGCATCACTTAGGCACACATCATAAAAGTATGCATCACTTAGGCATACATCATGTCATAAAAGTATGCATCACTTAGGCATACATCATATCATAAAGGTATGCATCACTTAGGCATACATCATGTCATAAAGGTATGCATCACTTAGGCATACATCATATTATAAAGGTACGCATCACTTAGGCATACATCATGTCATAACAATATGCATCACTTAGGCATAGATCATAAAAACATGCATATCTTAAGCATAAAGCATATCATCAAGCATGCATATTTTATCCACATAGCTTATCATAAAAGCATGCATATTTTAAGCACAAAGCATATCATATCATAAAAGCATGCATATCATATCATAAGTCATAAATCACAAGCATACATATTAAGCATAAGGGTGTATCTTGTGATTATCCTATCATAGGAAACGTGGTATCATATTTATTTTGGTTCTAAGCTTCCTAAACCCTTGTGGCCGAAACCCCTTTAGAGCTCAATTTAGGCTAAACACAACATCCAAGCATGTGGTACCTAAATTATCATCATAACATTTTCATAGGAAGCATTATAAACATGATTAACTTAGTTTCTAAGTTCTTCAAGTCCCTAATTTCATGTGGCTGAAACCTTAAGGTGTGAAACAAGGTTCCATATGACATAAAAACATAGACAACTTGAAATCATATCTATAACATTTTTACCAAGAAATAAGGTAAACACATTTGACATATTTGAATTAGTTCCTAAGTTCTTTAAGCCCTTAACATATGTCATGGCCGAAATTTAACAAGTTCTCATTAGGGCTATAAACAAGCATACAAGCATGTGAACTTGGACTAACATTATGTATAAATTCATACAAAGCATCATACAATAGTTATGGCCGAAACATACCCTAGCATCATTTTAGGTCATAAAACAACATATAGCAATTGAACCTTGGCTTTCTACTTATCACATTTCATGTAGGGTGACATGAGCATATTTAATTTAAGTCCTAGGTCCCTAGGGTGTCTAACCCTCCATGGCCGAGACTTACAATAGTCCTTTTAGATCATGGAAAAATTATACAAGCATGTGACACAATCAATAGGTTATCATATTTTCATAAGAAGCATTTTAACACCTTTGGTTTAAATTCTATGGCCTCTAGGTCATTTAAACCCTACTCGGCCAAAACTCATCAGTGCTTAAACTTGCTTCAATAACATACAAAAAAACATGTAAAGTCATACGAGTTTCATAGCATGTGTAAAGACAAGCCTAATGAGTATACATATGAATTGTGTCTTAGGCTTTCTAGGTTTCTTTTTTTCTTTTTTTTTCTTTTATTTTTTTCCCATGGCCGAAACCTACCATTCTTTAGCTAGGTTTTTAAGTGGCCTAAAGCATGAAAAATCTAAGTAAGTTTCATGGCAAAAGTTACTAAGAAACATATATACAAATTGGTTCATGAGTAAACTAGGACCCCTTGTGGTCATACATGATATATGTTATGCTACTAATTTTTTCTACACCCTAATTAAGCATGAGGGCATTAAACAACTTTCATATCTAAATAGCACAGAGGTCTTGAGCATTTTAAAATTTTGTTTAAGCTTTCTAAGCTATCCATCTCATCATGGCCGAAAAACACTAAGAAGGAGTTCATGAAATTCTAGCAATATTCAAGCATACAAATCTTTTAAGATCTTTGTATTCTATAGCATGAGGATGGTTATTTAAATTTAAAGGCCTTCCTAATCCTAAACCATTCCTTGGCCGAAACATATGAGTGGGTTTTCTTTTAGTTTCAAATATCTTCTAAGGAGAAACCAATACATAATCCTTAATATTTCGTAGGGAGAACCTTGTACTAGTTGGGTAAAACAATAAATTTCCCTAGCCTCTTAAGAATATTTTTGCCGAAATTCTAGGGTTCAGTACTCCTCTGATCAAGCATCATATAGGTATAAAAGCATGAAGAAGAACCCCTCTACATAGCATAGAAAAATCTATCATATAGTGAAGACTAGTTAAACATCATTAGATTTTGAAAGCTCTTCTTGGCCGAATTTTCTCAAACTTGTTTCTAGGTTTTAAAATCCTCATAAAATCCAAAAAGTACATAAAACGCCTTATACCACAGGTGAGGGGAATCTTACATCCTTTTCGCTTGTGGATCTAAGGTATGGTGAAGAAGAAATAGTCTCTTCTTCTAGTTCCTTTCCCTTGATTCCTTTGCTAAGTCCTCCTTGTATCTTAGGCTTTCTTAGGGACAAACTTGGCTTTGGGGCCGAAGATGGAGGAGAGGTAACTGTGGTGTTCTCGGTGAGGGAGAGGATGAGTGAAAGAAAAATGAGAGAAAAATAATTTTATCTTTTCTTGCTCCCTTTTATGTTAAGGGGGAAGAGGTAGCAAACTTGATTTTTGCTTTCCTTCTCCCTTAGCCTTTTTCTCTATTTTTATTTTATTTATCTTATTTTCCATTTATTCTCACCATTCATGATAAAATAAGGGGGAATGAATCCCCTTAACTCCTCTTTAAAAATTTCGGCAAGATCAAAGAGGAAGAGGGAGAGAAAGGGAGGAAGGCAAGTTGCCTTTCTCTTGCTCTTTTCTTGTTTTCTTTTGGCTATCTTTTATTCTCACCTTTATCATGAGTTTCACTCCTTTGCTATCAATATATTCTCTCTATTCCAATTGGTTTCTACTAATTAATTCTATGAATTATAATATAAGAGGTTCAAGGTTCAATCCTTGACCATCACTTCTTTTTATTTCATTTTATTTCTTTTTACTTCAACTCACTTCTTATTATTTTTCTAAGGCAAATTCATCATTCTCATATTTATTCTTAAAAGCTTAGTGGGCGTTACAGTACCCCGTACCTCATAAAAAGTTCGTCCTCGAACTTTAAAATAGTTGCTTCAGGTGACACTGAACTTTCGGCTGAGTGCATCAGCCACTTTGTTCGCCTTTCCTGGGTGATAAAGGATCTCTCCGTCATAATCTTTAACTAATTCGAGCCATCGGCGTTGCCTCATATTCAGGTCTTTCTGCGTGAAGAAATATTTCAGACTCTGATGGTCAGTATAAATCTTACACTGAGCTCCATATAGATAATGTCTCCATATTTTTAGAGCGAAGACCACGGCTGCTAGTTCTAAGTCGTGAATAGGATAATTCTTCTCATGTTCTTTAAGTTGTCTAGAAGCGTAGGCAATGACTTTGCCATCTTGCATGAGTACAGCTCCAAGTCCTGTGATGGAAGCATCGCTGTACATATCGAAGCCTCTGTTGGTTTCCGGAAGAGTAAGAATCGGAGCAGTCTCCTTTTTAATTCCGCGAAACTCTTCTCGCAAGCTTCTGTCCATTCATACTTTGTATTTTTCTTGGTGAGGGCTGTCATAGGAGCTGCGATTTTGGAGAAATTCTCTACGAATTTCCTGTAATAACCTGCTAGTCCGAGAAAACTCCTGACTTCGCTGGCATTCTTTGGTCGATTCCAGTTATTTACTGCTTCGATTTTACTTGAATCCACCATAACTCCATCTTTGGAGATGACATGACCTAGAAATATTACCTGGTCAAGCCAAAACTCGCATTTGGAGAATTTTGCATATAGTTGTTTCTCCTTAAGGATCTGTAGTACAGTATTCAGGTGTTCGGCATGTTCTTCTGGAGTTCTCGAGTAGATAAGTATATCATCAATGAAGATGATCAGAAATTTATCAAGATATGCCGTAAATACTCGATTCATCAGGTCCATAAATACTGCAGGAGCATTGGTTACTCCGAAAGGCATAACTATTAACTCATAGTGTCCATATCGGGTTCGAAATGCTGTTTTTGGTATATCATCTGGTTTCACTTTCACTTGATGATATCCGGATCGTAGATCTATTTTTGAGAAAACAGTCGCACCCTTCAGTTGATCGAACAGATCATCGATCCACGGGAGTGGGTACCGATTCTTGATCGTCACATTATTCAGCGCTCGGTAGTCTATACACATTCGCATAGACCCATCCTTCTTCTTTACGAATAGCACTGGAGCTCCCCATGGAGAGTGACTAGGACGAATAAGTCCCTTGCCGAGTAATTCGGATAACTGTTCCTGAAGCTCCTTTAATTCAACCGGAGCCATACGATAAGGTGCTTTCGAGATCGGCTGAGTACCAGGAATCAATTCAATTCCGAATTCTATCTCCCTGTCAGGGGCCAACCCTGGTAGTTCATCAGGAAATACCTTTGGATAATTGCATACTACTCTGACGTCTTCTAACTTCGGGTCTTTGACTTGATTGGTATCAACCACGTGTGCTAGAAACCCCATACATCCTTTATCTAACATCTTTTGTGCTTTAATAGATGACAATAGCTTCTCCGTTCCTTTTGACTCTCCGTAAAATTCAAACTCTGGTTCATTTTCGGGTCGGAAAATCACTTTTCTTTTGCGGCACTCGATTGAAGCGTCGTACTTACTAAGGAAATCCATGCCCAAAATTATGTCATAATCCTGCATATCAAGTACTATCAGATTGCAGTAGAGTTCTCTGTTTGCGATCCGAATAAGTACTGCTTGCAGCATATAGTCCGATGGCATAATCCCCGGATGGTAAGGTTGTTAAGAACGTGTCCTCTAGAGTTCGGAGTGGTATATCTAGCTTCTTTATAAAAGGCGTTGAGACGAACGAGTGTGTTGCCCCGGTATCAAATAATACCACAGCATACTGATTGTAAATAAGTAGCTGACCTGTGACAACAGTAGAAGCATTCGCCACGTCTTCCTTGGTAAGAGAGTAGACTCTGGCATTGGTCATAGTGGGAGGGGCCTCCAATCTTCCTTGGCTGATTGAAGTCCCTTCTATGGCAGCTTGCATCTGGTGGAGCTGTGCAGGGGTACTCATATTCTGGTTGTTCTGCGGAGGTAGTGCCTGAGACTGAGTAGGGCAATTTCTTGCCAAATGACCTTCCCTTCCGCAGTTGTAGCACTTTTTGGTGCTCAGAAGACATATACCAGAATGCATCTTTCCACATGTGGCACACTGAGGGTACTTGGTCTGCTTATTGGCTGGACCACCTTTTGTTTTATTCCACTGCTTCCTCTTTCCACTTGAGTTTCCTTTCCAGTCAGTTCTGGTACTGTGCGATTTTTGTCCTCCGGTCAGTGCTTGGTTCTTGCCCTTATTCATTGCTTCCTGATAGTGCTCGGTAATCAGGGCGCTGCTGACCAGCTCCTCTGCAGTCTGCGGTCTATTAACTCCGCCGGCTACGTTCAGAGCTATCTCGGGTCGGAGCATCTTTAACATCAACCGGACCCTTTCTTTTTCAGTACGGACCAGTTCTGGGCACAATCGAGCTAAGCGGTTGAACCTCTTGACGGCTTCATTGACTGACAGATCACCTTGCCGGAACTCAGTGAACTCGTCATAGTGCTTGTTGGTCACTTGCATATGGAAAAATTCCTCTAAGAACTCTGTCTCAAAATCTGCCCACTGCATTTGGTTTATTTGCCTTTTCGCCTTTACTCTGTCCCACCACATCCGGGCATCTCCGGTAAGACAGAACGACGCGCACTTGACCTTCTCGTGTTCAGGCCAATCCAATAGTTCCATTATGTTCTCCACGGTTTTGAGCCAGGCTTGTGCGTCCCATGGTTCGCAGTTTCCCGAGAATGCTTCTGGCTTAAGCCTTTGCCATTGCATCAGGTAGGCCTCTTGTCGGACCATCGGAGTAGGGGCTGCCGGGGGCACTGGTGGATTCACCGGTGGGGTAACTGGGTTGCCTTGCTGACCCATTAAGGTAGTGATCAGCTGTTGTTGTTCTGCGATCTGATGCTGGAGGTCTGCGACTACCTGCGTCAGATCTGGTGGAGTCACTATTCCTCCGGTTCGGGTATTGCGTGTCCTAACCATGTTTATCTAAAAGAGATAGACTAGTGTAAGTGGTTATCGATTTTAGCCATTCTAACGTACTGATTTGTTCCTATCTATTTGTTATGGTATTATTTCTAACCTACCAATATGTACTCCTAATCTAATTTATAACTAAAAGCATAGAATAAAGCATCAAATATAAGCAAGTAAAACATGAATCTAAGCATAAACAACATAAGGAAAAAAAATAAGGAATATAATGACAACCAATGTAACATAAGGAAATAAAGCATAAGCAATGTAGTAAAGAAATAAAACATAGGCAATATAACAAGAAAGAAAAATAAATCATAAGTTACATAACATGAAACTAAACATAAGCATATGACAAGAAATTAAGCATAAACATATGACAAGAAAATTAAACTTAAGCAAATAGCAAGTAAATTTAGCTTACACATTCTTACTTGGAGCGGTAGGTAGGAGGCTTGATGTGTGTGTAGTGAGCTGGCAATAACTTGGCTCTAATACCAACCTGTAACGCCCGCCCTCCCTGCTAACCCTAAAGGACGGGGCTACGATACTCTACGTACGTACTACAGCGGAAGACTTAAAATTTATTTTTCTTAACTTAATTAAAACTGAACTACACTAACATGGTTTCATAACATGATAACGAAATAAATAAAAACTTAGTATCAAGTCACTCATATTGTATTACATTTCACAAAACCAAAGCATAGTTCTTAAAGGTTTTAAAGTAGGTTCTTAATTAGTTGCCTAGCCACCGCCACACACATCTTTGTTGCCCCTCCTGCTGCTCCTTTAACTCATCCAACTTTTTCCTTTATCTGTGGTACAAGGAAAGTAAGCTATGAGCACTCATGGCTCAGTAAGTTCCTTTCCTACTCACTAAAGCCAACAATCAGCACATAATCAAGAATGTATCAACAAGTCATAATCTCAACTAATCATGGCATAACATAGCATTCTATTCAAGCTTATCATGCATCATAATATAATCACAACTAGTCATGGCATATCAAACATCATCATGGCCGAAACATATACATAGTGCATTGCATAAAACATAGCTAGACATAGCATAACAAACAAGTATCATGGTATATCAAAGCATGGCCGAAACATGTATATCAAAGCATCATAACTATGGCCGAATATGTACATGAAGGTATCATCAAATCCATGGCCGAAATCTATATATATCAAGCATCAACATATCCATGGCCGAAACATGTCTATAAGGTATAGCATGAACATAACATAAACATACCTTATCATGGCATATCATAATCAAGAGCATAGCATGAAACATAGCATAATCAAAAGGTGTATGCAATATGATTTTGGAAAACATGTATCCGAAAAACATGTGTATGTCTCATGATCTTTAAAACCATTCTCTTTTATATGTATATATACTTGAAAATAATCTCAACATAAGGGGGATCCCGGCTATGTACCACTTACATATTGCGCGCAACCTTGTAGGTCCAAGGTAGCAAGTCTTGAACCCTACGAGGCAAACATACTAGGCCCTTAGTCCTAGGGGCACTTAGGAGCCCATCCCTAACGAGGTCCTTAGTCCCCGGGGCGCTTATGGAGCCCACCCTTGGTACAAGCCACTCACACATAAAGTAAAGTACATGTCATACATATCATGTATCATAAAAGCATGCATCACTTAGGCACACATCATAAAAGTATGCATCACTTAGGCATACATCATGTCATAAAAGTATGCATCACTTAGGCATACATCATATCATAAAGGTATGCATCACTTAGGCATACATCATGTCATAAAGGTATGCATCACTTAGGCATACATCATATCATAAAGGTACGCATCACTTAGGCATACATCATGTCATAACAATATGCATCACTTAGGCATAGATCATAAAAACATGCATATCTTAAGCATAAAGCATATCATCAAGCATGCATATTTTATCCACATAGCTTATCATAAAAGCATGCATATTTTAAGCACAAAGCATATCATATCATAAAAGCATGCATATCATATCATAAGTCATAAATCACAAGCATACATATTAAGCATAAGGGTGTATCTTGTGATTATCCTATCATAGGAAACATGGTATCATATTTATCTTGGTTCTAAGCTTCCTAAACCCTTGTGGCTGAAACCCCTTTAGAGCTCAATTTAGGCTAAACACAACATCCAAGCATGTGGTACCTAAATTATCATCATAACATTTTCATAGGAAGCATTATAAACATGATTAACTTAGTTTCTAAGTTCTTCAAGTCCCTAATTTCATGTGGCCGAAACCTTAAGGTGTGAAACAAGGTTCCATATGACATAAAAACATAGACAACTTGAAATCATATCTATAACATTTTTACCAAGAAATAAGGTAAACACATTTGACATATTTGAATTAGTTCCTAAGTTCTTTGAGCCCTTAACATATGTCATGGCCGAAATTTAACAAGTTCTCATTAGGGCTACAAACAAGCATACAAGCATGTGAACTTGGACTAACATTATGTATAAATTCATACAAAGCATCATACAATAGTATGGCCGAAACATACCCTAGCATCATTTTAGGTCATAAAACAACATATAGCAATTGAACCTTGGCTTTCTACTTATCACATTTCATGTAGGGTGACATGAGCATATTTAATTTAAGTCCTAGGGTCCCTAGGGTGTCTAACCCTCCATGGCCGAGACTTACAATAGTCCTTTTAGATCATGGAAAAATTATACAAGCATGTGACACAATCAATAGGTTATCATATTTTCATAAGAAGCATTTTAACACCTTTGGTTTAAATTCTAAGGCCTCTAGGTCATTTAAACCCTACTCGGCCGAAACTCATCAGTGCTTAAACTTGCTTCAATAACATAAAAAAAACATGTGAAGTCATACGAGTTTCATAGCATGTGTAAAGACAAGCCTAATGAGTATACATATGAATTGTGTCTTAGGCTTTCTAGGTTTCTTTTTCTCTTTTTTTTTTTATTTTATTTTTTTCCCATGGCCGAAACCTACCATTCTTTAGCTAGGTTTTTAAGTGGCCTAAAGCATGAAAAATCTAAGTAAGTTTCATGGCAAAATTTACTAAGAAACATATATACAAATTGGTTCATGAGTAAACTAGGACCCCTTGTGGTCATACATGATATATGTTATGCTACTAATTTTTTCTACACCCTAATTAAGCATGAGGGCATTAAACAACTTTCATATCTAAACAGCACAGAGGTCTTGAGCATTTTAAAATTTTGTTTAAGCTTTCTAAGCTATCCATCTCATCATGGCCGAAAAACACTAAGAAGGAGTTCATGAAATTCTAGCAATATTCAAGCATACAAATCCTTTAAGATCTTTGTATTCTATAGCATGAGCATGGTTATTTAAATTTAAAGGCCTTCCTAATCCTAAACCCTTCCTTGGACGAAACATATGAGTGGGTTTTCTTTTAGTTTCAAATATCTTCTAAGGAAGAAAACCAATACATAATCCTTAATATTTCATAGGGAGAACCTTGTACTAGTTGGGTAAAACAATAAATTTCCCTAGCCTCTTAAGAATATTTTTGGCCGAAATTCTAGGGTTCAGTACTCCTCTGATCAAGCATCATATAGGTATAAAAGCATGAAGAAGAACCCCTCTACATAGCATAGAAAAATCTATCATATAGTGAAGACTAGTTAAACATCATTAGATTTTGAAAGCTCTTCTTGGCCAAATTTTCTCAAACTTGTTTCTAGGTTTTAAAATCCTCATAAAATCTGAAAAGTACATAAAACGCCTTGTACCACAGGTGAGGGGAATCTTACATCCTTTTCGCTTGTGGATCTAAGGTATGGTGAAGAAGAAATAGTCTCTTCTTCTAGTTCCTTTCCCTTGATTCCTTTGCTAAGTCCTCCTTGTATCTTAGGCTTTCTTAGGGACAAACTTGGCTTTGGGGCTGAAGATGGAGGAGAGGGAACTGTGGTGTTCTCGGTGAGGGAGAGGATGAGTGAAATAAAAATGAGAGAAAAATAATTTTCTCTTTTCTTGCTCCCTTTTATGTTAAGGGGGAAGAGGTAGCAAACTTGATTTTTTCTTTCCTTTTCCCTTAGCCTTTTTCTCTATTTTTATTTTATTTATCTTATTTTCCATTTATTCTCACCATTCATGATAAAATAAGGGGCAATGAATCCCCTTAACTCCTCTTTAAAAATTTCGGCAAGATCAAAGAGGAAGAGGGAGAGAAAGGGAGGAAGGCAAGTTGCCTTTCTCTTGCTCTTTTCTTGTTTTCTTTTGGCTATCTTTTATTCTCACCTTTATCATGAGTTTCCCTCCTTTGCTATCAATATCTTCTCTCTATCCCAATTGGTTTCTACTAATTAATTCTATGAATTATAATATAAGAGGTTCAAGGTTCAATCCTTGACCATCACTTCTTTTTATTTCATTTTATTTCTTTTTACTTCAACTCACTTCTTATTATTTTTCTAAGGCAAATTCATCATTCTCATATTTATTCTTAAAAGCTTAGTGGGTGTTACAATCTAGATGGGTCAAGATTGACCAGACATCTGGTGAAAGTCCAAGTAGGTCAAGGGAGTGACCGGATACTTGGCACGAGGAAGAAAAGTCCAAGTAAGTCAGAGGGATTGACCGGATACTTGGCAAGAAGAGAAAAGTCCAAGTGGGTCAAAGGGATTGACCAGACACTTGGTGAGAGAGTCCTAGCTGGTCAAGGGCGACCGAATGCTAGGTCTTATGTACCAACAAGTCATGGTTGACTAGATGTTGGTTTAGGGGGCTTTGGACTTGGTTTTGGGCAAAAACCAAGATCTGGATTGATCAGCCGATTGATCCAGCAGATCTGAATTGATCAGCCGATTGATCCAACAGATTTGGATTGATCAGTCGATTGATCCAGCAGATCTGGATCGATCAGTGGATCGATCCAGCAGATCTGGATCGATCGGCCGATCGATCTGTGAGTCCCCGCGAATAGAACCCCTCTGGATCGATCGGTGGATCGATCCAGAGGTCCCAATCGATCAGTGGATCGATTGGGAGCTGCTGTTTATGCGCGATAAGCCCTGGATCGATCTACCGATCGATCCAGGCTATTCCAGAAAGCACAGAGGCACTCAGGATCGATCCGTGGATCGATCCAAAGCCTCCCCGATCGATTGGGAGCAATCCAATCGATCGGGATCCGACCGTTGGCGTCGATTTAAGCCGTAGGCGTTCATTTCCTTCGAAATATTTTCACGATTTCATCTCAGATCAACACAGCGACTTCTCCACACTTCTCTCAAGCTTAGATCGCCAGTTCTTGAAGGTTCTTGGAGGTTTCCCAAGTTAAGAGGTGGATCAAAAGCAAGAAGAAGAAAGCTAGGGTTAGGGTTTTCATTCCATATCTTGTTAGAGATCTATTGTATTTGTTTCCCTTGCTTTCTTCTTGTATTGTGAGGGTTGTAGGGCTTCTCCACCTTCAGTAGTTACTGAAAAGGAGTGATTTCATAGTGAAGGGTGTGTGAGTGTGTAGATCCTTGGACTAGTCACCTCTTGTGAGGTGGATACCAAGTAAATCCTCTTGTTAGCGTTGTGTATTTTGTTTCTTTGTATTTCCGCTGCACATCCTTGAAGAAACAAGCAACGAAGAGCGCAACGAGCTATTCACCCCCCCCTCTAGCAGCTTTTCGGTCCCAACAACTATGTGTGGTGCTACCTTGAGAACCGGAGGTGCGGTGGAAGAGGAAGCAAGAAGGATGCAACGACATAAACCCTAGGGTCGGCAGCTAAGGTTGGTGGCGGCTAGGGTTAGCAGCATATGGAGGGCAACTATAAATAAGGCCATAATAGTTGGAAAATTATTTTTTCATATTTATTGTCTTTATGTGCTATGATGTGTATGATTTTGTGTGCATGTGTGATATGTGTGCATGTTAAAATTCCTCGTTTAAATAACTAAGTGGGAGTGGATTTATTTATTTAAATTCCACGGTCTCCATTACTGGTTTGTAAGTGATGCATTCAAACTTGCCTATTGGCTTTAAGTGCCTTCCTCCACATCAGATGAGTTTGTTTGTAGATCACTAGATCAAACCTCCTCTATGGATGATTATAGGAAATTATTTAGTTTTGTGTGATCTTCTCCATCTGAAGGGGAACAATCCTAATTGATGGACTAAGTATCAATTAATGGTATACACTTAGGCACATTTAATGGTATCCTCCCCATCGGAGTTACTGTTATTATTTTGTGTGACCGAAAATAAACCAACTATTAATTTTATTTTTCATAAAGTTAGGTTGACAAGATAATAAAATTAATGAGTAAAACTTCCTCTTACAAATGTTTGAGTTAGTATACGTCCACACTATCGTGGCATACTAAATTCACGGTGTTTTGAGGTGTTAGTGAATTTAAATTATATTGTTCGAGGAGTAAATATTATTTTAAATTCTAAATTTTTGACCAAATATCTTATTTTGTGATTCTCAGGATTTCAAAATGGCTTTCAATTCTCTTGCTGTTATTTTAAAAGAAAACAAACTTATTGGTCTCAATTATATTGATTGGAAACGAAACTTGGGCATTGTCTTAACTGTTGAAGGATACAAGTTCGTACTTCTTAAGGTCTGTCCTAGCGTGCCTGATAAGGATTCTAGTGAAGAGGAGATAAAGAGACATAGGAAATGGGTCAAGGCAGATGAGATGGCGCGGTGTTACATTTTGGCTTCTATGTCAAATGTGCTGCAACATCAGCATCATGCCTTACCCACTGCCTATGGCATGATGCTCAATCTCAAGTAACTCTTCAGTCACCAGAATCAGACTGAGGGGATCGGACACCCGTAAGGGATCATATCCTCAAGATGATGGCTTATTTGACGAACTGTCCTCGCAGAAATGAGAACAATAAAGTTATATTTCATTCATTAGTTATTGAAACATGTTTAGCGGTGTTGTCTTCCAGTACCTGGTGTGTAGATACGGGAGCCAGTGATCATATCTGCAATTCATTGTAGGGGTTCCAGGAAACCCGACGACTACATGAAGGGGAAATCACTATCTACATGGGCAATGCTATGAGAGTGGCAGTTGTTGTAGTGGGAGATATTTATTTATCTTTTGATAGGAATAAAACATTGATTTTGAGAAATTGTCTTTACGTACCATGTTTTAGAAAGAACTTTATTTTAGTTGCTAAATTATTTATGAATGGATATTCTGTTTCTTTTGATGATAAAGTAGTTGTCAAGAAAAATAGGGAGGTTTTATATTTTGGTACGTTGGTTCACAATTTGTACACTCTTAATCTAATAACTCCCATGATGCAACAAGTGAAAATTAATAACACATCTTCTAATTCTAATAAGAGAAAGCATCCTTCGAAAATGAACCAAACATATCTTTGGCATCTAAGGTTGGGTCATGTTGACTTGAGTAGGATTTAAAGCTTAATAGCCGATGGACTTTTGGGTTCATTGATGGTGGAAAACTTTCCAACCTGTGAATCTTGCTTGGAAGGAAAAATTACCAAGAGACCTTTTAAGGCATAGGGGTATAGAGCCAAAGAAGTGTTGGAATTGGTTCATTCTGATTTGTGTGGACCTATGACTATCCAGGCGAGAGGTGGTTTTGAATATTTTTTCTCTTTTATAGATGACTATTCGAGATATGGGTACATTTACTTGATGCACCGCAAGTCTGAGTGCTTTGATAAGTTCAAAGAATACAAGGTTGATGTGGAGAAAGGTCATGGTAAAAGTATCAAGACACTATGGCCTGATCGTGGTGGAGAGTACCTCTTAGGAGAGTTTAGGAACTACTTATCATAAGCCGGGATTCAATCCCAACTGTCTGCACCTGGTACACCCCAACAGAATGGTGTGGCGGAACGAAGGAATATGACTCTTATAGAAATGGTTAGATTGATGATGAGTTATGCATAATTACCAAATTCGTTTAGGGGATATGCTCTGGAAACGGTGGCGTACATTCTGAACTTCGTACCTTCTAAGTCAGTACCCTCAACTCCCACAGAATTATGGAATGAGCGTAAGCCTAGTCTGAAACACATTCGGATTTGAGGTAGTCCAACACATGTGCTGAAAGAAGACGCTGATAAGTTGGAATCACATACAGAAGTTCATTTGTTTGTGGGTTATCCTAAAGGAATAAAGGGTGGTTTGTTTTATAGTCCTAAATATCAGAAGGTCATCGTTAGCACCAATGCCTGATTTTTAGAAGAGGACTATGTAATGAACCACAAGCCCATGAGTAAAATTGTTCTTGAGGAAATAAGAGAGGGCACATCTAATTTAGTACCAACGGTACAAGATGAGATACCATAAGAAACTGCAACACGTGTCACAAATGATGCACAATTACAGGTAGTGCCTCGTCGTAGTGGGAGGGTTTTTCGGCAACCTGATAGATTCATATTTTTGGAAGAGTCTTCAGACTTGATCCCTAGTGAACATGAACCTGATCCCTGGACATATGATGAAGCACTTCAAGATAAAGATGCAGCATCTTGGCAAAATGCAATGAACTCTGAAATAGAATCCATGTATTCTATCAAGTCTGGGAGCTTGTAGAACCACCCAATGGTGTAAAAACCATTGGATGTAAATGGGTCTACAAAAGGAAAAGAGGAATAGACGAGAAGGTGGAAACCTTTAAAGCAATGCTTGCTGCGAAGGGGTATACTCAGAAAGAGGGAATCGATTATGAGGAAACCTTTTCTCCAGTAGCCATGCTTAAGTCTATCCAGATTCTTTTATCTATTTCTGCTCAAATGGATTATGAGGTTTGGCAAATGGATGTTAAGACAACTTTCCTTAACGGAATTCTTAAAGAAAACATCCATATGAAGCAACCAGATGTGTTCATTGTAAAGGGCAAAGAGCATCTTATTTGTAAGCTCAATCGGTCCATTTATGGACTGAAGTAAGCTTCGAGATCTTAGAACATCCGGTTTGATGAAGTGATCTAGTCTTATGGATTCATTCAGTGTCCAGATGAGTCTTGTGTATATAAGAAAAGTGACGGAAACATGGTGGTATTTCTTGTACTATACGTAGATGACATTTTGCTCATTGGCAACAATGTCAAAGTGTTGTCAGACGTAAGGGTATGGTTATCCAAGCAGTTTAATATGAAGGACTTGGGAGAATGTGGTCATATTCTTGGTATCAAAGTAATAAGGGATTGCAAGAAAAGGATGTTGTGCTTATCCCAAGTTTCATACATCGATACTATCCTAGCTCGTTTTAGCATGCAAAACTCCATGAAAGGTTTTCTATCTTTTCGACATGGAGTACCTTTATCTAAAGAGATGTGTCCTAAGACATCAAAGGAGACAGAGGACATGAAGTCAGTTCCTTATGCTTCGGCTATAGGAAGCCTAATGTATGTGATGCTATGTACAAGACCGGATATCTATTTTACCGTGGGAATGGTTAGCAGATATCAAAGTAATTCAGGACAATGATATTGGACTGCCGTAAAGCATATAATGAAGTACCTGAGAAGGACTAGAGATTATATGCTAGTTTACCAGGCAGATGATTTGCTCTCTGTGGGTTACACGGATTCTGACTTCCAATCAAATAGGGACAATAGTAAGTCAACCTCAGGGTATGTATTTACTTTGGGAGGTGGAGCAATAACATGGAAGAGTGTTAAGCAGAAATGCATTTCGGACTCTACTATGGAAGCCGAGTATGTGGCAACCTCTGAGGTAGCCAAAGAAGCTATATGACTCAGAAACTTCTTGATGGACTTAGATGTGATTCCTGGTTTGCCCAAAATTATCATAATTTATTGTGATAATAGTGGTGCAGTAGCAAACTCGAAGGAACCACGAGCCCATAAGGTAAGTAAACACATTGAGTGCAAGTACGACCTGATACGAGACATCGTAAATTGAGGAGAAGTTGTTGTCGCCAAGAATGCATCAGCAGATAACCTGGCAGATCCTTTCACTAAGGCCCTTCCAGCGAAAGCTTTCAATGGGCATGTTGAGGGGATGAGAATCAGATATATGGCATCATATATGATAACATAGTCTTTTAGTATAAGTGGAAGATTGTTAGAATGTATACTAAAAGCCTAGCTTTTTATATGAACATTTATATTTTGAAATGAGAATCACATTAGTCAAATGTTGCATTTTATATTTATTTATATGTTAATGTAATTGTCCATTTAATTTATATTGTAGATAACATGGTGTGTGGTGCCATACAGAAGATCATGTTATCAATTCCTTATAAATTATAAATAGTAGCTCACGACCGAGATGGATAAGGAAAAACCATTGGAACGGTTGTAGTGTAATTTAGTATTAGTCTG
Organism: Zingiber officinale; assembly: GCF_018446385.1. Classification (NCBI taxonomy): domain Eukaryota; kingdom Viridiplantae; phylum Streptophyta; class Magnoliopsida; order Zingiberales; family Zingiberaceae; genus Zingiber; species Zingiber officinale. The sequence goes on along the minus strand of NC_055987.1, from coordinate 83,096,923 downwards.
TCTTGACTATAAAATTACACTAGTATACTATGTGTGTATTGAGTAGGACCATTTGAGATTGTTCAATTTATACAAACTATATAAAAGAATAGAACCTCTGTTATTATGGATGTACGTTCTCTTAATCCCGATATATTAACAAGCACGTACACTTAGTATTTATTTCTTTGACTTATTAATGGGTGAGATTAATTCGTTAAATCAATAGGCCCGATGAGTTGGGAGATAGTGCTATTTATACGGTGTGTTGTTGATTATAAAAGAAAACTGTGTCCTATTTATTTAGGTTGATAATGTCCCCTTGAGGAGCTCATAAGGTTTATCATGTAAACCTTGCAGGTGGATTTAGTCTGACATGATAATAAAGTTGAGTGGTACTACTCTTGGAGTCAAATGTTAATTGAGTTGTCAGTAACTCATTTAATTAATGGGCATACGATATCTTAAACACAGGGATATTAATGCACTCATTATAAGGAGCTCATATTTAATATAGGATTGGTGAGGTAGTTCAATAATCACTCTTTAGTGGTATGAGTTATTATTGATGAACTTGAGTTGGGTGTTCGGGTCGAACACAGGAAGCTCAAGTCCATCAGGAGGCCAAAACCAATTCCTCCTCTCGGTTCCTGTTGTAGCCTTGCATTCACTTGTTTGATTTTGTTTCTTACCCAAGAAAGAGGCCGGCCAAGCCTTGCTTGGTGCCCAAGCAAGGGACCGGCCAAAACAAAAGAAAAGAAAAGGAAAAGAAAAGAAAAGAAAAGGAAGAAAAAAATGGGAGTTGTAAAAGGGAGATTTTTTTCTCAACAGAATTAGAGATTTTTCTAAAAAGAATTATGTTAATTCTTTCTTAGAAATTTTCTAAAAAGAATTATATTAATTCTTTTCTAAGAAATTTTTCTAAAAAGAATTATGTTAATTCTTTTCTAGAGATTTTTTCTAAACAAAAATTCTGTTAATATTTCTCCTCTTTTATCTGGTGCCGAAGGTTATAAAAAGGGAAGAGGCCATGCCACCAAAACCTAATCTCTCTTGAGTTGTTTTCTCTTGCTTGTGGTGGGCACCTCATCTCTTCTTTTCTCTCTTTTCTTTTCCCCTAGGGTCGGCGCTCACCTCCTCGCTTCCTCCTAGGGTTGGCACCCCACCTTCCCATCTCTTCCTCCCTTTCCTCCCTCTATGGCCGGCGCATATCTCCCTTGGTGGTCGGAGCTTGGAGGAGAAGAAGAAGAAGAGAAGAACCACCCTAGGTGGCAAGCAGTTTGGAGGAGAAGAAGAAGAAGGAGGCACCCCTTTTCTTTACATCTTTTGGTGGTAGGCGGCTTGGAAACAAAAGAAGGTTCAGGTGGTTTGTCTTGGTAGATCGTCACCCACATGATGCCCAAGAAGAGGAGAGGAATACAGTAGAAGATCAAGAGGTCTTTGTCTACAATGAAAGGTACAACTAGTTATTTATTCCACAATGCAACTAGTTTTGTTTTCTTTGTATGGATCTTGAAATACGAATACAAGAGGCTACGATTTTGTGCTTCAATCATGGTGCATTTGGATCAATCAAGAACTTGCTTGATTGATCAAACACATGTCTGATCAAGCAAATGGTTTGCTAGGAATAGTTTTGTCCTTGTACAAATTTTTATATAGGGGATTTACATACAACGGAATTCCAAGGGCCAACACTATCCAGATATAAGGGTTGTCAGACCAAACACTTCATGTCTCCTATATACATGTCAATCATATGAACCAAAAAAAATACAGCATCTAAAATGCATCAATCACAAGTAATAAATGCAATCCATGCATATGATGCAAATGTCTTGGTCACCCCTAACGCTAGTTAACCACCTCACACATGATGGTGAAATCAAGTGGGTAAGGCTGTGATAACTATGCATTCTGTCATCACTACTCCTGAGTGATCGAGTGGACAGGATGTTGTCAGAGTATGCCTATCTTCCTACCCCAAATAGAGTGGGAGAGCCAAAGCTCTCATTTTCCTATGTCATAGTCAAGAGGAGGGATCCCTGCCCGCTACCATATTGCATTCAACACTACCCATGAGCGGACCAGCGGAGCCTAACAGAGCAAAACTGCAACACACCTTGGCTGATAAACCACTAACCCATAAGTGGTTGTGTGTGCAGATCATGTAACTGGCGATGTGCTCAACAATAATGGAGCTGACAATCGCTCAACATGCATTCATTTAAAATGGTACATGATACTAAGAATGTAAATCTTGAAAATACCAGCCTCCTCATAATGTGTACCAAAAAGGAAACCAAGTCCATCACAATGATCTAGGTACACATGCCAGATGATAAACCTAGGTACTCATGCCAAGTAATAAAACTGAGTACATAAGCTAAGTATATCTAGTAGCTAGGCATGTATCCGGTAACGCATTGTATGTCACTACATAAATACACATGGCAAGAATCAAAAAGGACATACACATAAATACACAACAGATAGTAAATAAGTATACTATAGGTATCAAGTAGTGGCATACCAATCAAATATTAGCATAACTATTATTACTAGTTACAACTCACTAAGCATATCAGAATGATAATGTCAAAAAGATAAGTCAAAGGTACCCGCCTCAAAAGAAGATCGTATCCAGAAATCCTATGTCAAGACGTCCATCTCGAATCAACGTCTTGCGATCACATAATGTATTTAGCTAATAACATATATAGAAAATAGCTAAATAAAATCCCCCAAATCTATTTAGGTTAACTCCTAATCAAAGTACAATCATTAATTAACTACCCACTAGAGTTAAACTAGTTTAACCCTACTATCACAATAACCACTTGGATCAATCATTCCAAAATTATTCCTATCTTCAATTCTCGGTATAAGCTATAATAAGAATCAATTTCTCTACACCTTACCTCAACACAAAGCCACTCCTATTGATCCACAGCCAGCTAGCGCAGCTATCAAAAATTATTAACTGAAGGTGTCTGCTGTTGGAGATCAGTGGCCTGAGATACTACAACGCTACTGCCAAGAACAATCATTCCTAGTTAGCACGACTGAAATCAAAACCCAATCTCTACAAACCTAACCCAGAATCGAAAAGCCTTACCCAAATCAGATCTGTAACTTCCCCTCTAATGATTTCTGAAAGTTTCTGCGGTGGTGAACCAGGGCAAAGGGGCGGCAATCAGAGAGCTAGGGCATGGATCAAGCGTGTGAGGCGAGGAGTGTTAGATAGAGCCCTAGAGCCAATCATTTGATGATTGTATTTTGGACTTGTTGTATCATATTCTATATAAATAAAGGCATTTGGTTTTTGGTTATTATACTTACTTGTATTGGTGCCAAATAAATTAAGTATAATAACGTCCTTGAGTAGAAGGTTCTCACCTATATCAATCGGTTAGTTGAACCGATAGTGAGATAATATAGGGAACACTACTCTTAATCATTCCTAGTCGAGTATTAACATTCAGGGACAATGTTAATGCAATAAGACTAGCATGTAGGTCAACTCAATGACTTGATCTCACAAGTCATGGATATAGAGATATCAAGTTGACACATGGGTATGTATTGGAGAATGTATACTGAATGACCCGCCATGAGAAAGTATCATGGATCGTTATATGAGTGTCATATACTTTTTCATGTGGCTATTAGTATGACTACTAGTCCTTAGACCTGAAGTCACCATGGTTCCCTACATAAGGAGTTATGTACTTTGGTTTCGTCAAACGTCACCCGTAACTGGGTGGACTATAAAGGTGATTACTGGGTATGTAACAAATTATGCGGAGGGATGTGAGTGATGTAGATGGGATTTATCCCTCTTATATGACGGGAGAGACATCGGTATTCTTGATAAAGTGAGACCACGAAGTGCATGGCCATGCCCAAATGAGTCAATATGAGATATTGAGCTCATTTGATTGAGTGAGTCTACTTGGAGTTCAAGATTTAGATTGATTAGAGGATGACACGGTCTATGCCTCACATTGATCAATCTAGATGTCTAGGATAGATGGACACTTGTCATATATTGTGAGGAGCCACAATTAGTAGTCACAAGGTGATGTTGGATATCAACATTCTTGTAACTTGGGTAGTAATGATGTATTGCTAGATACCGCTCATTACTTATGTTTCTAAATGAGTTTAGGGGCATTTCCAACGTTACAAGAACCTATTGGGTCACACACAAAGAACAAGTGGATGGAGATTAGGTTCATATGATGAACCAAGAGGATTAGATTCATTTGATGAATCAAATTGGATTAAGAGTAATCCTAATTGGGCTAATTGAGTTGGACTCAAGTTGATTCATGTGTTCAATGAGTCTAATTTAGATTATGACTCATTGAATCAATTTAATTAAATGAATTAGATTCGTTATATTAAATTGGCTTGAATTAAATGGTTGGATTAAATCAACCATGAGAGAGATTAAGTCAAGTTTGACTTGACTTGAGAGGAAGATGAAGAGTCAAGTTTGGCTTGACTTTATGCCACCTCATTGGTGAGTAAGCATTAAGTGGACCAATGATGATGCTCCACATCATCATGGTTACTTAAGTGAAGTGCCACCTCATGGGAGTTACCAAGAGTTGTGACTCTTGGTATCCCATGGAGGTTACAAACCACTTAATTAGATGAAAAGAGTTTCATTTTGCAAGTGTAACTCTCATTCAAGTGATCTTCCTCCTCCTAAGCTCTCTTCTTGCTCCTTCTCTTCTCTTGGTCGTGGGTTTCAAGCAAGGGAGAAGAAAGGAGAGTGAATCTAATCCCAGAAGAAAGGTTAGTGAAAGTCACATAGAGATTTTAGAGGAGTGTGTTCTCTTCTTTTTCTTTCTTCTTCTTCCAATCCTACCCGAGAGCCCTAGAGAGTGCTAGCACACTTGTGGTGCTCTCTTCTCCATCCTTGAGTGTTAGAGAACACATCTTGTTCGTGTGGATATCACTAGAGAGTTGTCTACGTTGACAACTTCGAGATCCGGTGTACCTTGGACTTGCGGGATTGCGAAGGGCACGCATCAAAGGTATAAAATGTTTTTCCTTTTTAGATCTACTGTAGATCATAGTTTGAAACTCGTACTCGTATTTTCTAAAGTTTTCTTCGCACGGATCCAATGGCTAGGGGGTTTCGGTGTTTCCACGACGCGAAAAAGCGATTTTCGCGGCCCGAAAAACCCCAACAGTGGTATCAGAGCCACGTGCGAAGCGAGTACGAGTTTAGATTCATATTTTTATGAAAAATATAGATCTGTAAACTTTCTGTAAATTCATGTTTTTATAGTTTTTATGTGTAATTTTCTCGTAGAAGCGAAGCACAAGTGTTTCGGCGCTTGTAGGCTTCCGCTACCGGGAAGATTTTTCCAAAACGGCCAAGTTTCGCCCCAAAACATTTTGGGACAGCGGGCTAAGGTGCTGTTAGATTGCAATGGAACCCTCGCGATGGTTAGATCGCGGGTAGGGGCGCTGCCCCTGGCCCCGCAAGGGGATTCGTTCCGCGATTGCGCCCGAAAATCGCTAAACGGAACCGCCGGGAAATTGTACTCGTAAAAATTGTAAAAATTATAGAAAAAATTACAGAAAATTATAGAAATCTATAATTTTGAATTATATATTATTTTTGTGATAGTCATGGCCCAAAGACCCTATTTGATTGGATAATTCGTGTTGTAATTCATAATACGGCCTGCGTGCCGTGATGTGATGTGCGTGTTGTATGTTTTTATTTTTCGCGACCTGCGCGTCGTGCCTTTCTCTTTTATTCTTGTTGTAAATTAGATTTAGACTCGAATGTAACTCGAGTTTCAAAATGTAATGTAAATTTTGAAGCGGTGGAAGGTCCACTCGAGACGGAGTTACGAGGAGGGCGCAAGCAACACGAGGTGGTCAAAGGAAGGAGCTTGAGAAGCTGTTGACCTTAAGTTGACCATCCGATCTTCTCATTGGCTTGAGAAGATTGTAGTAGGGCCATGACATAATCACAAAATTATTTGATTAATTATTTAATTAATTTTTTTGTGTGTATGTGATGCATGCTAGTTAATTAAGTAATTAATTAGTGTCTAACGATTAGATTAGATCTAAGTCATGCACATGATGCACCCTTCGATTAGATTAGATCTATCGAGTATATGATACGCATCATCGTTTATATTTGATCTAAAACGCGTCAACTCGTAATGCTTACCATGCCGTGATACCTACCACTACCTCGATCGTATGTTGTTGTTGAATCTGCTAAAGCAGAGCAACACATACTATCTTGCTAGGGTACGTAGGGACAATCTTGGTCCCGCCTATCAACGCATGGGTGAGTACAACTTAATTAGATTGAGTAACTAGTTAACTCAATTGGATCGAGTTTAACTATAGGCATTATCCAATGGTTGGTAGATAGGTCAAAATCACGTTTATATTAACTCTTGGGCGTATTAGCCAAAGCTAACTCGAGTTTTAATATAAATGCGTATTTTTGATCCTATAAACAAGAGTTGCATAGAGATGTAATTGGTAATTGTTACCTACCGATCATACTAAGTCTTGGGCGTATTAGCCAAAGCTAACTCAAGGGTTAGTATGATGTGGATCTTGTCCCACATGAATTATAGAATTCAGTGGGAGCATCATTTAGTTAAAGGCCTAATTAAATGATTTAAAAGAATATGCTATTTATTTCTGCATTTATTTCTGTTGTAGAATTTCCATGACGTCGAATACGAACACCTTCTCCCTGCGATCTGTCCTTAAAAAGGACAAGCTCAACGGAGCAAATTTCCTGGACTAGTACAGGAACCTAAGAATAGTTCTCACCCAAGAACGTAAACTGTATGTTCTGGAGCAGCCCATTCCGGAGGCTCCTCCTGCCACTGCCACACGAGCAGACCGAGATGCTTACAAGAAGCATCAAGATGACGCATTAGATGTGTCCTATCTTATGCTCGCGATCATGAACTCTGAGCTTCAGAAGCAACATGAGTTGATGGGTGCTTACGATATGGTTGAACATCTTTGTCACCTATATCAAGGACAAGCAAGGCACTGGAAGAGGAACTCCAAGGAATACCTGGAAGATCTTACGAAGAAGAGAAATAAGATTTCTACTTCAGGTATACATGTTATAGAAGTCAACCTCTCTATTTCTTCATTGTGGGTATTAGATACCGGATGTGCTTCGCACATTTGTACTAATGTACAAGCGCTGAGAAATAGCAGGGCATTGACGAAGGGTGAGGTAGACCTACGAGTAGACAATGGAGCACGGGTTGCTGCTATTGCTATAGGAACTTACTATCTATCTCTACCCTCTGGGCTTGTACTAGAATTAGATGATTGTTGTTATGTGTCTGCCTTGACTAAGAACATAATTTCTGTTTCTTGTTTGGACAAGAAAGGATTTTCGTTTACAATAAAGAACAAATGTTGTTCTGTCTATTTAAATGATATGTTCTATTGTAATGCACCTCTGATAAACGGACTCTATATTCTAGACCTTGAGAGCCCTATCTATAACATAAATACCAAGAGGTTCAAGTCAAATGACATGAACCAACCCTACCTCTGGCACTGTCGATTAGGTCATATAAATGACAAGCGCTTATCCCAGCTCCATAAGGATGGTTTGTTGGACTCATTTGATTTTGAATCATATGAGATATGCGAGTCATGCCTACGAGGCAAGATGACCAAGACTCCCTTTAGTGGGCATAGCGAGAAAGCAACTGATTTGTTAGGACTCATACATAGTGATGTATGTGGTCCTTTCAATGTTGCTGCTAGAGGCGGTTATAGATACTTCATCACATTTACTGATGATTTCAGTAGATATGGTTATGTGTACTTGATGACACATAAGTCTGAATCCTTTGAAAAGTTCAAAGAATTCAAGAATGAAGTACAGAACCAGCTTGGTAAGAGTATTAAGATACTTAGATCCGATCGAGGTGGAGAATACCTTAGCTATGAGTTTTGTGACTATCTAGCAGAATGTGGGATCTTATCCCAACTCACTCCTCCTGGAACACCACAGTGGAATGGTGTATCCGAAAGGAGGAATCGTACCCTATTAGATATGGTGCGATCTATGATGAGTCACACAGATCTTCCGACATACCTTTAGGGTTATGCTCTAGACACGGCAACTTTTATACTCAACCGAGTTCCATCCAAGGCCGTGATAAAGACACCATATAAGATATGGACTGGGAGAGATGCCCAGGTGTCTTTCATGTGGATTTGGGGTTGTGAGGCTTACGTTAGACGTCAAGTCTCAAACAAGTTAGGACCCAAATCCGACAAGTGCTATTTTATTGGATATCCCAAGGAAACTAAGGGATATTACTTCTACATTCCCAGTCAGTACAAGGTAGTTGTGGCAAAGACTGGGGTCTTTCTAGAAAGGGACTTTGTTTCTAGAAAGATTAGTGGGATCACGTTCGATCTTGAAGAAGTTCAAGATGTGAACAATAGCACTGAAGCCTCGACGGAAGTTGAACTGGAACCACAAAGTATTATGGATGATGTTGTTCCACAAAGAGTTGAGGAACAATAACTAGTTCAAGTAGACATACCTCTTCGCAGGTCTGATAGGGTATGTCGTCAGCCTGAGAGATACTCATTTCTCTTGTCTGACCATGGTGACGTTATGCTCATAGAGGATGAGCCTACCACCTATCAGGAAGTTGTGATGAGACCAGATTTCGAGAAATGGCTAGAAGCCATGAGATCCGAGATGGAATCCTTGTACACCAACCAAGTATGGACTTTGGTTGATCAACCTGAAGGGGTAAAACCCATTGGGTGTAAGTGGGTCTTTAAGAGAAAGACTGACATGGATGGACTTATCTATAAGGGTCGCTTGGTAGGTAAAGGTTTCAAGAAGATTCATGGTATTAACTATGATGAAACCTTTTCTCCAGTAGCGATGTTTAAGTCCATTCGGATCATGCTTGCTATTGCAGCCTACCATGACTACGAGATATGGCAGATGGATGTCAAAACCGCGTTTCTGAATGGAAACCTACTCGAGGATGTGTACATAACACAACCTGAGGGTTTTGTAGATCCACAGCATACTAGCAGAGTATGCAAGCTGCATAGGTCCATTTTTGGATTAAAGCAAACTTCTCGGAGCTGGAATCTTCGTTTCGATGATGCAATCAAACAGTTTGGTTTCATCAAAAACAAAGATGAACCTTGTGTCTACAAGAAGGTTGTAGGGGACATAGTTGTCTTCCTCATATTGTATGTGGATGACATACTACTCATTGGGAAGGACATCCCTATGCTTCAGTCTGTCAAGACTTGGCTAGGGAGTTGCTTCTCAATGAAGGACTTAGGTGAGGCATCCCGCATTCTAGGGATACAGATCTATAGAGATAGATCTAAGAGATTGCTTGGCCTAAGTCAGAGTACATACATTGACAAGGTACTCCTTCGGTTTGCCATGCAGAACTCCAAGAAGGGATTTCTGCCGATGTCACATGGCGTGAGTCTTTCGAAGAGTCAAGGTCCCTCTTCTAGAGAGGAGAGAGACCGCATGGATCAGATCCCTTATGCCTCAGCCATAGGATCTATCATGTACGCCATGCTATGTACTCGATCTGATGTCTCGTATGCTTTGAGCATGACGAGCAGATACCAGTCAGATCCAGGTGAAAGTCACTGGATAGCGGTCAAGAATATTCTTAAGTACTTAAGAAGAACTAAAGAATATTTCTTGATATATAAAGGCAATGATGAGCTAGCTGTAAAGGGTTACAGTGATGCTAGCTTCCAAACCGACCAGGATGACTATAGATCGTAGTTAGGGTTCGTGTTTTGCATTAATTGTGGTGCTGTGAGCTGGAAGAGTTCGAAGCAGGACACAGTAGCTGATTCTACGACAGAGGCCGAGTATATTGCTGCATCAGAGGCAGCAAAGGAGGCAGTTTGGATCCGCAAGTTCATCACTGAACTTGGGGTGGTTCCTAGCATTGCTGACCCCATTGAGCTCTATTGTGACAACAATGGAGCTATAGCGCAGGCAAAGGAACCTCGCTCACACCAGCGGACCAAACACATACTACGGCGCTTCCATCTCATTCGAGAGATCATCGAGAGAGAAGATGTGAAGATTTGCAGAGCACCTACAGAGGCTAACATCGCAGATCCCTTGACCAAGACTTTGTCACAGAGGAAGCATGATGGTCACACTAGGTCATTGGGGATTAGAGCCTACACTGATTGGCACTAGTGCTAGTGGGAGATTGTTAGCTAGAGCCCTAGAGCCAATCATTTGATGATTGTATTTTGGACTTATTGTATCATATTCTTTATAAATAAAGGCATTTGATTTTTGGTTATTATACTTACTTGTATTGGTGCCAAATAAACTAAGTATAATAACGTCCTTGAGTAGAAGGTTCTCACCTATATCAATCAGTTAGTTGAACCGATAGTGAGATAATATAGGGAACACTACTCTTAATCATTCCTAGTCGAGTATTAACATTCAGGGACAATGTTAATGCAATAAGACTAGCATGTAGGTCAACTCGATGACTTGATCTCACAAGTCATGGATATATAGATATCAAGTTGACACATGGGTATGCATTGGAGAATGTATACTGGATGACCCGCCATGAGAAAGTATCATAGATCGTTATATGAGTGTCATATACTTTCTCATGTGGCTATTAGTATGACTACTAGTCCTTAGACCTGAAGTCACCATGGTTCCCTACATAAGGAGTTATGTACTTTGGTTTCGTCAAACGTCACCCGTAACTGGGTGGATTATAAAGGCGATTACTGGGTATGTAACAAATTATGTGGAGGGATGTGAGTGATGTAGATGGGATTTATCCCTCTTATATGACGGGAGAGACATCGGTATTCTTGATAAAGTGAGACCACGAAGTGCATGGCCATGCCCAAATGAGTCAATATGAGATATTGAGCTCATTTGATTGAGTGAATCTACTTAGAGTTCAAGATTTAGATTGATTAGAGGATGACACGGTCTATGCCTCACATTGATCAATCTAGATGTCTAGGATAGATGGACACTTGTCATATATTGTGAGGAGCCACAATTAGTAGTCACAAGGTGATGTTGGATATCAACATTCTTGTAACTTGGGTAGTAATGATGTATTGCTAGATACCGCTCATTACTTATGTTTCTAAATGAGTTTAGGAGCATTTCCAACGTTACAAGAACCTATTGGGTCACACACAAAGAACAAGTGGATGGAGATTAGGTTCATATGATGAACCAAGAGGATTAAATTCATTTGATGAGTCAAATTGGATTAAGAGTAATCTTAATTGGGCTAATTGAGTTGGACTCAAGTTGATTCATGTGTTCAATGAGTCTAATTTAGATTATGACTCATTGAATCAATTTAATTAAATGAATTAGATTCATTATATTAAATTGGCTTGAATTAAATGGTTGGATTAAATCAACCATGAGAGAGATTAAGTCAAGTTTGACTTGACTTGAGAGGAAGATGAAGAGTCAAGTTTGGCTTGACTTTATGCCACCTCATTGGTGAGTTGGCATTAAGTGGACCAATGATGATGCTCCACATCATCATGGTTACTTAAGTGAAGTGCCACCTCATGGGAGTTACCAAGAGTTGTGACTCTTGGTATCCCATGGAGGTTACAAACCACTTAATTAGATGAAAAGAGTTTCATTTTGCAAGTGTAACTCTCATTCAAGTGATCTTCCTCCTCCTAAGCTCTCTTCTTTCTCTTTTTCTTCTCTTGGTCGTGGGTTTCAAGCAAGGGAGAAGAAAGGAGAGTGAATCTAATCCAAGATGAAAGGTTAGTGAAAGTCACATAGAGATTTTAGAGGAGTGTGTTCTCTTCATTTTCTTTCTTCTTCTTCCAATCCTACCCGAGACCCCTAGAGAGTGCTAGCACACTTGTGGTGCTCTCTTCTCCATCCTTGAGTGTTAGAGAACACATCTTGTTCGTGTGGATATCACTAGAGAGTTGTCTACGTTGACAACTTCGAGATCCGGCGTACCTTGGACTTGAGGGATTGCGAAGGGCACGCATCAAAGGTATAAAATATTTTTCCTTTTTAGATCTACTGTAGATCATAGTTTGAAACTCGTACTTGTATTTTCGAAAGTTTTCTTCGCACGGATCCAATGGCTAGGGGGTTTCGGGGTTTCCGCGACGCGAAAAAGCGGTTTTCGCGTCCCGAAAAACCCCAACAAGGAGAAACCGAGAGCATTAGGAGAGGAAGGCTTGACACTGGACTGTGGTCAACTGAAGAGGAGACGGTGGAGAGATCTCGATCGGCGGTGGCTACTGGCACGATTGGGATCTCTGCGATGAGGAGGCAATAGCAGAGGATGCTCGGTGTTTGGGTTCGACAAAGATTGGGAGAGAAGGGAGATCTGGTGGAGATGCAGGGAAGGAGCGGCCCGGCAACTCTTGGCCGGCGATGGCGCGAGGAGAAAAGGAAAAATCAGGGATCGAGAGTCGGCATCGTGAGAGGGAGAGGGAGAGGAAGGAAAGGAATCGGTGTGAGATTAGGGCACGGGAGAGAAGAAAAGAAAAGAAATATTTAAAGAAATTAAACATTTCCTCATTCAAATAGGATAGTTTAAACAGGCTTTCCCCTAGCTCAATAATTTATCCCCTTAACATACGTCATACGAGCTTCGATAAATTTCCAAAAAATTCCTAAAAGTTTTTAAAAACTCTAATAAGATTATTCATCTATTAAACCTTATTATTTAATTATTATTTGGGTTTCGTATTTTATAATGTACACTTGTGAGCTTTGGTCTAGCATCATCAGACCCTCAATTGAAACCAATAATTTTGAGATAAAGCCTATAGTGATTCACATGGTACAGAAAAATTAGTTTGGAGGAGCACATGAAGATCCAAATCAGCACTTGTAGGTATTTTATGAGATATGTGGGACAATGAAATTGAACAGAGTCTCAGCTGAAGCAGTGAGGTTATTATTGCTTGGTTTCTCCTTGAGGGATAGAGATAAGTTATGGCTCACTTCTATGCCTAAAAATAGCATCACATCATGGGAGCAGTGAGAACAATTATTCCTTGACAAATTCTATCCACCAAGTAAAACTACACACATGCGAAATTTGATTGCGAGTTTTAGACAAGTCGACATAGAGTCTTTGTATGAAGCTTGGGATAGATTCAAGAATATGCTCAGACTTTGCTGCCAACATGAACTTGAGAAATGGTTTGTCATCCACATATTTTATAATGACATCAACTACCACACCAAAGTATCCCTTGATTTTACTACTAGAGGGGCATTGATGAACAAAGGATTAGATGAAACTAAGAAAATAATAGAGAGTGTGGCTCTTAACCATCACCAGTGGGCATCTGAAAGAAGTGGAAGCTTCTTTTCTAGAAACCCAACTAAGTCATCAAAGAAATTTAATGTTGACGCAATGATACATATGTTGGGATCTAGCGCACCAAAGACGCGGAAACACAGCGGAAAAATTACTAGATCCTCTTCCAACAGATCCATACGAAGGGAACAAACATTTTTTGAAAACTATACTAAGCTACATGATAGGATTATACCTTTGTTGCGTGCCCTTCGCAATCCCGATAGCAACCTTTTTCTCTGGATCTAGATCTCAACGCGTTCAAGCGTCCGTGCCTCTATGGTATCCACACGAACATATTCTTCGTTCGTCGCATGAACGAAGCCTTCAGAGAAAAACCATCTTCTTGTGCTAGCAAGAAGTATGATTCGGCCAAACATCAAGAATCGGCCATGGAAGGAGGAGGAAGAAGATGGAATCTCAAGAGACACCTTTTTCTCATCTAATTCATCTTATTAAAAATAAATGACAAAAACCTATTTATATTCATCCCATGAATACCAAGGGACTTTTGTCTCTTTGTATTCCTCTTAATGGGTTGGATTTATTATATTGGATTAACCATTAATCCAATAACCCAATAAGTCTAACCCATTGAGTCTAACCCATTAATCCAATGTGTCTAATTCGGATTGGACTAAATCCAATGAGTGGGGTCATTTGAGTCTAACTCAATTAGTAACCAAAAGCCCTAATCATCTCATGATTGGCTCTTAGGGCTAATTACTAACAATCTCCCACTAGAATTAGTGTCAATCACCACTAAGATGACACCAACACTTTGGATTTACCCATTATTCTTAATATCCTTAGTATTTTAGTCAAACTAAAATACCCATCTCCAAACCAATATGTTCTTTGTGTACGACCCTATAGGCTCTCGTAACGTTGGCAATGTATCCAAATCAACATTTGCGATACATAAACAATGAGTGGCATCTAGCAATGCATCATTGCTACCCAAGTGACAAGAAAGTCGAGATTCGACCTAACCTTGTCCATGGCTATTATCTTGTATGACTCAGTCCCTCTATCCTTGATATCTATATTGATCAATGAGGCATAGATCGTGTTATCCTCTTATCAATCTTTGTGTTTCTTGATCTCCAAGTAGACACACTTATCAAATAAGCTCAATATCTCATATTGACTTATTTATGCATGGCCATGCTTTCTTGTGTCCTACTAATCAAGGGGCCCACAGATATCACTTCCGTCATATGGAAGGGATAGATCCCATCTACATCACTCACACCCCTCCACATAATTCATTGCATACCCAGTGATCGACTTTATAGTCCATCCTGTTACGGGTGATGTTTGACGATACTAAAGTATACAACTCCTTATGTAGGGAATCATAGTGACTTCAGGTCTAAGGACTATTCATACCAATAGTCACATGAGAATGTCTATGATACTCATATTATCCTTGTATATTAATGCTCGACTAGGAATAATTAAGAGTAGTGTTCTCTACAATATCTCACTATCAATTCAACTAATTGATATACTGTAGATAAGAACCTACTACCCAAGGACATTATTATATTTATTCATTCGACACTGAACTGAAGTAAATATAATAACCATAACCTTTGCCTTCTAATGAAATAATGAAATATGATACAAAATGTCCTAAGTCAATCAACTCTTGATTGCCTCTTAGGGCTTACACTAACAATCTCCTTATGTCACTAGTGTCAATCACTAAGATATCTAATATCGATTGACCTAGTGTGACCATCATGTTTTCTTTGTGACAAAGCCTTGGTCAAAGGATCCGTAATGTTAGCATTGTTTGGTTCTCTACATATCCTCATATCTCATATATCGATGATCCCCCGAATGAGATGGAATCGTTGTAGTATCCAATACCTAAGACCACCATTTATGTAAAATACATGCCTTAACTGCGATCTAGAATCATCCTTGTCAATTTAGAAGCTTGCACCACTGTAACCCTTTACAACAACAGTTGTAACCCATTAAAGCAAGCTCTTCATTGACTCCAAAGATCAAGAAATAATCTTGAGCCCTTCTCAAATACTTAAGAATATTCTTGACTGCTATCTAGTGACCTTCACCTGGATCTGACTGGTATCTGCTTGTCATGCTTAACGCATACGAGACAATTGGGCGAGTACAAAGAATGGCATACATGATCGACCCTATATCATATACATAAGGGATCTGATCCATACGGTCCGTTTCTACCTTAGAAGAAGGACATTGAGTCTTCGAAAGACTCACACCATGTGACATAAGCAGGAATCCCTTCTTGGAATTCTCCATGGCAAAACGTTTAAGCACCTTGTCAATGTATGTACTCTAGCTTAGGCCAAGCAATCTTTTAGATCTATCTCTATAGATCTTAAGGCCTAAAATATAGGCTGCTTCACCTAAGTCTTTCATTGAAAAATAATTCCCAGGCCAAGTCTTCATTGACTGAAGAGTAGAGATATCATTTTCAATGAAAAGTATGTCATCTACATACAATATGAGAAAGATGACTGTATTCCCACTAACCTTCTTGTAGACACAAGGTTCATCTTCATTCTTAATGAAACCAAACGTTTTGATTGCATCATCGAATCAAAGATTCCAGCTTCTAGAAGCTTGCTTCAATCCATAAATGGATCTTTGCAACTTACAAACTTTTCCAGCATGCTCTGGATCTACAAACCCCTCAGGTTGTGTCATGTACACATCCTTGAGTAGATTTCCATTAAGAAATGTGGTTTTGACATCCATCTGCCAGATCTCATAATCATAGTAAGCAACAATAGCAAGCATGATCTGAATGGACTTGAGCATCGCAACTGGTGAAAAGGTTTCATCATAGTCTATACCATGAATCTGCTTGAATCCTTTAGCCACCAATCTACCTTTATAGGTATGCATATTTCCATCCATGTCAGTCTTCACCTTGAAGACCCACTTACACCCAATGGGTTTGATCCCTTCAGGTGGATCAACCAAAGTCTATACTTGGTTAGTGTACATGGATTCCATTTCAGATCTCATGGCCTCTAGCCATTTCTCAGAATCTGGGCCCTGTACAACTTCCTGATAAGATGTAGGCTTGTTAAGACCAATAAGCTCTACATCACCGTGGTCAGACAAGAGAAAAGAATATCTCTCAGATTGACAATGAATCCTATCAGATCTGTGTAGAGCAATGTGCTAATTGAACAGGTTGTTGTTCCACAACCTCTTGTGGTGCAATAAACTCCTGATCCACAACATCTTGTGGTACCTGTTCAATTTCCATCAAGGTGTCAATGCTAGTATCTTGAACTTCTTCAAGATTGACTTCACTCCCACTAGTTTTTCTAGAAATAAATTCCCTTTCTAGAAATACACCAGTCCTGGCAACAAACTGCTTGCCATGTGTGGGATTATAGAAGTAATATCCCTTTATTTCCTTGGGATATCCAACAAAGTAGTACTTATCTGATTTGGGTCCTAGTTTATCAGAGACTTGTCGACGAACGTAAACCTCACAACCCCAAATCTTCATCAAAGACATATTGGGACTCCTCCCTGTCCATATCGTATATTGTGTCTTTATGACTGCCTTGGATGGAACTCGGTTAAGTGTGAAAGCAGCTGTCTCTAGAGCATGTCCCCAGAAGGAAGTAGGAAGATTTGTATGACTCATCATCGATCGTACCATATCTAATAAAGTATGGTCCTTCCTTTCTGATACACCATTCCATTGTGGTGTTCCCGGTGGAGTGAGTTGAGATATGATCCCACACTCAATGAGATGGTCATGAAACTCTTGGCTAAGGTATTCCCCACCTCGATCCGATCAAAGCATCTTAATACTCTTACCAAGTTGGTTTTGTACTTCATTCTTGAATTCTTTGAACTTTTCAAAGGATTCTGACTTGTGTCACATCAGATACACATAGCCGTATCTACTGAAATCATCAGTGAAGATAATGAAGTAATTATATCCTCCTCTAACTGTTATTCTGAAAGGGCCACATACATCAGTATGTATGAGTTCTAACAGATCATTATCCCTTTCGCCATGTCCACTAAATGGAGTCTTTGTCATATTACCTCGAAGACAAGATTCGCATACCACATATGATTCAAAATCAAATGAGTCCAAAAGTCCATCCTTATGGAGTTGAGATATGCGACTCTCATTTATGTGACCTAAGCGATAATACCAGAGATATGTTTGGTTCAAATCATTAGACTTGAACTGTTTGGTATTTATTTTATAGATTGGGTTTTCAAAGTCTAGAACATAGAGTCCATTTATCAGAGGTGCACTACAATAAAACATGTCATTTAAATAAATAGAACAACATTTGCCCTTTATTATAAATGAGAACCCCTTCTTGTCTAAACAAGAAACAGAGATTACGTTTTTTGTTAAAGCAGGCACATAACAACATTCTTCTAGTTCTAAAACAAGCCCAGTGGGCAAAGATAAGGAATAGGTTCCTACAACGATAGCAGCAACTCTTGCACCATTGCCTACTCGTAGGTCCACTTCGCCCTTTGTCAATACTCTACTATTTCTCAGCACCTGCACATTAGTACAAATGTGAGATGCACATCCGGTATGTAATACCCATGAAGAAGAAATAGATAGATTGACTTCTATAACATATATACCTGAGGTAGAAGTCTCATTTCTCTTCCTTTTCAGTTCCTCTAGGTATCCCTTGCAGTTCCTCTTCCAGTGTCCAGTCTCACTGCAGTGGAAGCAGGTCCCTTCCTTAGCAACCCCACCTTTGGGTTTTAGTGCATGAGCCTTGCCCTTACCTTTGGCTTGGGTCTTACCCTTACCTTTAGGCTTCCACTTGCCTTTGCCTTTAGACACCATAAAAATGGAACCAGGCTTTGCCTTCTTAAGGTTGAGTTCAGCAGTTCTCAACATGCTCAACATTTCAGGCAGTGGTTTCTCAATTTTATTCATGTTGTAGTTCATGACGAATTGACTATAACTATCGGGCAACGACTATAAGATAAGATCAGTGGCCAATTCTTGGCCTCGTGGAAATCCCAACCTTTGTAGATTCTCCACATACCCGATCATTTGGAGCACATATAGCCCAACGGGACTTCCTTCTTGCATTCTGCTTTGAAACAATGCTTTGGAAATTTCAAATCACTCATGCCTTGCTTGTCCTTGATACAATTGTCTAATATGTTCAACCATATCATAAGCATCCATCTTCTCATGTTGCTTCTGAAGCTCAGGGTTCATGGTGGTGAGCATTAGGCATGACACATCTAATGCGTCATCTTGATGCTTCTTATAAGCATCCTTATCAGCTCTAGTGGTAGTAGCAAGGGGTGCTTCAGGAATAGGCTGCTCTAGGACGTACAGTTTCCATTCTTGCTTGAGAACTATCCTCAAGTTTCTATACCAGTCCAAGAAATTAGCTCCATTGAGCTTGTCCTTTTCAAGGACAGATCACAAAGAGAGGGTATTCGTTGTACTTGACGACATGATAATCTACAATAGAATAATGCAGAACTTAGTATCATATATCGATCATTTAATTAGACCTTTAATTAAATGATTCTCCCACTGAATTCTAAAACTTGATAGAAGCAAGTCACTACTAGCTCTAAACCCAAAAGCAAAGACATCCTAGTGGGACAAGATCCATATTATACTTCATCTTAAGTTAGCTTTGGCTAATCGCCCAAGACTTGTATAAATTAGGTAGGCAATGTGTACCAATTGGACAAGATCCACATTATACCTTATCTTGAGTTAGCTTTGGATAATCACCCAACACTTAGTATAACTTAGGTAGACAACGTTTACCGATTACATCCTATGTAACTCTTGTATCCTTAGGTGAACAACATTGTTTGTTCATTTTCCCATCTTATGAAATCCATATTATAATTCATCTTGAGTTAGCTTTGGGTAATCGCCTAAGACTTGTATAATATGATTTACATCTTATGGGGTATGCCTTTAAATTCTCAATCCAATTGAGGTAACTTAATTAAGTCATATCCAAAGGTCAATAGTCGAACATCACAATTGTTCAGTCACACTCTACCAAGATAAAACAAGTCACTTTGCTTTGGCAAACCTGACTACAGATGATCGAGGTAGTAGTGATCAGTACCAAACTTTGGTAGGCATATGTAAATGACCTAATTATGATAGCTACACATGTATCACATACATCATGGCATATCATGGCATATATCAACATATACACAAGTTTAAACATGACATGGTTATGGCCCCTATAAACTACGATCTTCTCAAGCCAATGAGAAGAGCGATAAGTCAATCTAGGTCTAAGCCGCTTCTCCAAGCGCTTCCTTGGTTGTCGTGTGTTATTGTCCTTCCTTCCTTTTCACCCGTCTTCTAGAAGACTAACTCTTTCTAATTTTGTACATTACAAAATCCAAAGAAACTCGAGTTACATTCAAGTGTAATCTAATTACAAAAAGAATAAAAGGGATGAAGGCATGACGCACAGGCCGTATTATGAATTACAACATTACACACATCCAATCACATTGGGGTTAAATGACCATAACCATGCACCATGTCATATCTATTCATAATATTTTATGACATAAATTTACTATGATTTCAGTAAATAAATTATGAGCCACAATACCACGGCGGTCCTGCTACGAAACAAAATTTATTTTGCATACTTGTTTTAAACAAAACATCTCTAGCCGAGACCTTGTTGGTCACAAACCAACTACGTTTTGTTCCCAACAAAACACCCATTTGGGTCAAGACTCAAGATTTGGCCAAGACACAAAATCTGGCCAAGAGTCTTGTGTGGCCGAAACTCATAAGATTTTACAAATCACAGTAAACCCTATCATGCAATTTCTATATCATATATAAAATTTCAAATAACTTAGCATAACCCTTTCGCAAGTGGCTTTGATACCAACATATGCCCGTAAAGATCGATGCCCTAACAAAGAAGTTGGAATTAATGGGAACTGACATAGTAAACACGAATGTAGGAGTGTGATGCATGTGGAAGTATAGAGCATGACCAAGAAGCTTGCCCACTTGGAGTTTTATATTCTCAACTTGAAAAGTTCGAGCAATGCGATGTCATAGCAAGCTTCAACACCAAGCAAGGAAATCTGTAGTCTAACACCTATAATATGGGATGGAGAAATCACCCAAATTTTTCCTACAAAAACAATCAAAATCAAGGCCAACCCATAAATCAAAGGCAATGGTACCAACCGAGATAGTCACAAGGGTATTTTCAATAATAACATCCACCACAAGGCTATCAATAGTCAAGAATCAAAAAGTTGCTTGAAGAGGTTCATGCAACTCAAATGGAAATAAAAAATGATATCAAGTAGCTCACTCAAAGAATGGAAAACACCGAAAAACACTAGAAGATTCAAGATAGCCAAATTGTTCAAATTGCTTCTTCATCTACAAAAGCACTCGGTGGTTTTCCAGGAAAAGCATATGTGAACCCAATTGAATGTTGTAACAAAATTGAGCTATGGAGCAGACGGACCTTGGGAGACTCCCAAGTGATTGCTCCTAAAAGGATTGCTAATTTAGAAGAGCTCTCTCCTCCCTCACCTGACCTATCTAAGACCCAAGATGATAAGGAGATTATCAAAAAGGTTGAAGAGACTCTTCCACCACCACCTCAAAGTCAAACAGTCCCTTTCCCACAAAGATTAGCTATGATAAAGAAGGATGAAAAATTCATCAAATGTTTAGATAGAATTAAATAGCTTTGCATCGAGGTACCATTGATAGATGCAATTTATCAAATGCCTAAGTTTGCTAAGTTTTTAAAAGAGATAACAACTACCCAAAGAAAGAAAGAAGAACATGAGACCATAACATTAACTGAGGAATGTAGTGCACTAATCCTGAACGTGTTAACACCCAAGCTACAAGACCCTGGAAGCTTCTCCATCCCTTCTAAGATAGGGACCACTATTTTTGAAAATGCTTTCTATAATTTTGGGGTAAGTGTTAGCCGCTTTCCCTATTCTATTTGTAATAAGATAGCTTTGAAAAACTTAAAGCTCACCACTATGGCATTGTAATTAGCCGATCATTCATGCAGGTACCCTAAGGGTATAATTGAAGACATGCCAATAGAGGTGAGTGGGTGCATCATACCTACTGATTTGGTGGTGCTTGATATGGAGGAAGATCCAAAAATCCCAATCATATTGGGATAACCATTCCTTGCTACTACAGGAGTTGTGATTGATGTTAAAAATCACATGCTATCTTTGGTTATGTTAGTATTGGCCCTAGTACTAATTATGAGATGATTGTAAAGAGCTCCTTTTGTATCATATTTCATTATTAATAAAGGCAAAGTTGGTTATTATATTTACTTCAATTCAGTGTCGAATGAATAAGTATAATAATGCCCTAGAGTAGGAGGTTCTAATCTACAGCATATCAATTGGTTGAATTGATAGTGAGATATTATAGATATACATAGAACACTACTCTAACTATTCCTAGTCAAGCATTAATATGTAAGGACAATATTAATGTGTTGGGACTAGCATGTAGGTCAACAGATGACTTAATCTCACAAGTCATAGATATGAGATATGAGATATTAGATTGACACATGAGTGTATATTAGAGAATACATGCTGAATGACCCACCATAAGAATGTTTCATGGATCATTATATGAGTGTCATAAATATTTTCATGTGACTATTAGTATGAATTGTCCTTAGACCTGAAGTCACTACTATTCCCTACATAAGGAGTTGTATACTTTGGTATCGACAAATGTCACCCGTAATAGGGTGGACCATAAAGTCAATCACTGGGTATGCAATATGTTATGCGGAGGGATGTGAGTGATATAGATGAGATCTATCACTTCCATATAACAAAAGTGATATCTGTGAGCCCCTTGATTAGTAGGACACAAGAATGCATGGTCATGCTTAAATGAATCAATATGGGATATTGAGCTTATTTGATTGAGTGTGTCTACTTAGAGATCAAGAAACACAAAGATTGATAAGAGAATGACATAGTATATACCTCATTGATCAATCTATATATCAAGGATAGAAGGATTGAGTTATACAAGATAATAGCCACGGAAAGGTTAAGTCGGATCTCGACATTTTCGTCACTTGGGTAGAAATTATGCCTTGCTAGATGCTACTCATTGTTTATGTATCTAAATGTTGATTTGGATACATTACCAACATTACGAGAACCTATTAGGTTACACACAAAGAACAAATCAATGGAGATAGATTCATATGATGGATCATTAGATTAAATCTAATTCAAATTAGACTCATTGAGTTAGACTCAATTAAATCTAACTATTGGATTGAGTCTAATTTGAATTAGACTCATTGAGTCAATTGGATTGATGATTAATGAGTTGGACTCATTAAGTGATTTCATGAATTTGAATTCATGAAGAAAGAGGTGTGTACAACTTGAATTACTCATGCATTGGATAAAGAGTGAACAATTTGAATTATTCATGCATTGGATGCATTGGATTCATTGGATGAAGACACATATTAATGTCAATTAAGGCAATTGATATTAAGGTATAAGGCAATTCCATGAATCTATAAAAAGGGGTTTTTGGATTCATTTTCATGATGAGTTTTTGGTGTTCTTGCTCTTCTTCCTCCTCCTCTCTTTACTTGGCTAAAACTTCTAAGAAGGGTTGCTAGCACAACCTTTGGTTGTTTCATTCTCCACTTTGTGAGTTTGTGAGACAAGCGAGGCTTGTTCATGTTGATACCATAGAGGTGTAGTCACTTGATCGTGCTAAGATCTACACCTAAAGAAACGTTGCGGTCAGGATTGTGAAGGGCATGCAATAAAGGTATAACTCCTTTTTCATGTAGAAACTTAGTATGTGGTTTTCCTTCACATAGATCTTTTGGGAGGAACTAGATGTCTTCCGATGTACTTTCACTTGTTTAGCATCCTAGTTTCTTACAGTAGTATCAGAGCCACTTGCGAAGGTATATGCTAAGTTGTAGTAGAATTTCATATGTAATATAGAAATTGCATGACATGTTTATTATGATTTGCATGATTATGAGCAAGTTTCGGCCAACAGGTTTTAGCGAGACCATTGTGGTGTTGCGGCTCATAATTAGTTGTTTAAATCATAGTAAATTTTATATCATAATAGATTGAGAATGTTATATGACATGGTGCATGGCTATGGTCCTTAAATTTCGATATGATTAGATGTGTGTGTTGTAATTCATAATACGGTCTGTGTGTTGTGCCTCTCCTTTTTCATTCTTGTTGTAAATTTATACTACACTCAAATGTAGCTTGAGTTTTCTTTAGATTTTGTAATGTACAAATTAGAGAAGAATAAGTCTACTTGACGACTGTGAAAAGGGAGGAGGACAACAACACATGACGACCGAGGAAGCACTTGGAGAAGATGTTTTAACCTAGGTTGACCTTACGATCTTCTCATTGGATTGAGAGGATTATAGAAAATGGGCTCATAACCATGTCACATTTATTTATGCATATATGTGATGTATGCCATGATATGCTATGATTTTATGCGATGCATGTGTAGTTTAATCATGATTAGGTCTTTTAAATATGCCTACAAAAGTTCGATACTCACTACTATCTCGATCATTTGTAGTCAGGTTTGTCAAAATAAAGTGACTCATTTTATCTTGGTAGAGTGCGACAAGACAATAGTGATGTCCGACTATTGGACTTTGGGTGTGACTTAGCTAAGTTGAGAACTTAGAGGCATATCTCATATGATGAAATTCAAATTATACTAGTCTTGGCCGATTAGCCAAAGCTAACTCAAGATGAGTTATAATGCAAATTTT
This sequence comes from Zingiber officinale, assembly GCF_018446385.1. Classification (NCBI taxonomy): domain Eukaryota; kingdom Viridiplantae; phylum Streptophyta; class Magnoliopsida; order Zingiberales; family Zingiberaceae; genus Zingiber; species Zingiber officinale. The sequence goes on along the minus strand of NC_055987.1, from coordinate 83,072,697 downwards.
ATAAGATGGGCAAATGAACAAATAGTCTTGTTTACACAATGATACAAGAGTTACATATGATGTAACTGGTAAATGTTGTCTACCTAAATTATACTAAGTCTTGGGCGATTAGTCAAAGCTAACTCAAGATGTGGTATAATATAGACCTTGTCCCACATGAATATTATCGCGATTGGATTTGGAGCTAGTAGTGTGGGTAAAACCACATCCATGACTTGCTCCTACCAAAGCTTTACAATTTAGTGGGAGAATTATTTAATTAAAGGCTTAGTTAAATGATCAAAATATGATACTTATTTTTACATTTTATTGTTGTAGAGAAGGTACACAATGCTAGCTACTAATTGTGTAGAGAGTTTAAATGCTTTGTTCAAGTATACACGTGAACTTCCCATAAACATGTTAATTGATAATACTAGAAGAAAAGTAGCTCAATAGTTCTATAACCAGAGGGAGGAAAGCTTGAAATGCGAGGGTGCTTTAACACCTAATGCTACTATAGAAATGGATTCAAAGAGAGTCCACCCCTACTCTCAATTTGAAATGGAAGTAGAGACTCGGAGTGCTTCATACATTATTGATTTGGAAAGAAAATATTGCAACTACGGAGAGTTTCAAAATTTTGGATTTCCTTGCTCAAATGTTATTGTTGTAATCATTCATCGGAACATTGATACACTCCCGTATTGTCAACATTATTTTCATTCGCGAAATTAGAAGGTTGTTTACATGGATCGTAATTATCCTTATCGAAGCAAGGAATTTTGTCCTTGTGGTGTAAATAACTTTATAGTTCTATGTTCCCATAGCCTTGTGCAGCCTGGTAGGAGAAAGAAGGCACGAATCGAGTCAAAACATAATGGGAAGGTAAAAATCAAATACAACTGCTATAAACAACTTGGCCATAATCGAAGGACTTGTAGAATGCCGCCAGTCCCTGCTAATTGATTTACAAGTATATGTATACAAGAATATTTTGTAAGCAGGAATATTATGCTTGATTTATATATTTTGTATAAAGGTAGAATGGATCCATATCTTTTGTATATAGTATGTCCTAGAAAATTTTATATGTAGTACATTCATATATTTTTTTTTACTGGTATATGTTTGCATGAATTTGAAGATAAACAATTGTGTTGAGTTTTATAAATTTTATATCTCTAATATGAGGTGTCAAGTGTCTAGACATTTTAAAGTGGGTGCTTGTAAATTGAGTTTCATCTGCAAGTTATGACTAAATTATGATAAGTTTCAGCTAAAACGTGTTAGGCCCACGGTGGGCTTGATTTGGGACCATATAAGGCCCAAAGGTGGGCCTGATATGGGACCATATCAGGCCCAAAGGTGGGCCTGATATGGGAAAATATCATGCCCATGGTTATTCCTGATGTGAGGATTATATAATTGAATAATTTCCTGAATAATAAATAGGGTTGTAAATTGAGTTCCAACTCTAAATTATGACTTAAAAAAAGGATTTAGTTGTTCTTGTAAGTTAAGACTCAAAAGTGTGTTCTATTCATTAAATTCTAGCAAGAGCATTGTTTCATGTCAAATGGCATGACACAATAACTTTATTGATAGTGGTTAGAACCTAGTTTTGACACCATATCTATCTTCTCCTCACTCAACTCTTTCCATTGATTGATTTTTGGTGAAATTTGACTACCCTAGGTCCATCAGTGGATTTTGATCAAAACCACTAATGGACTTAGAGAGGTCAAATTACACTCAAATCAATTTTTGTGGCTTTCTCATGCATCAAGGACTCTAACGTTACCATCTATTATTGATTTAGATCCCTTCATAGGAGCCCTAAACTTATGATATATTTCTGCCAGAACGTGGACCGGATATGGAAACATATCAAGCCCACACTAGGTCTGATATGGAAACTATTAGGCCTACGATGGGCCTGATATAGGAAAATATCAGGCCCATGGTTATTCTTGATGTAAGAATTATATAGTTGAATAATTTTCTAAATAACAAATAGGGTAGTAAATTGAGTTTCAACTCTAAGTTACAACTTAAAAAATAGGGTCTTGTTGTGCTTGTAAGTTGATCCTGTCTGAGAAGCTGACCGTGAAGGAGATCCGGAAGAAGGAAACCCACTGTAATGACGAGGAATAATGCCGGTGAAACCTCGACCCGAGAAACCCAAAGCGGATCGGAAGAAAACCAGAATCACCGTAGGAAATCTGATAAATAGGAGGAAATCCCCGTCCGAATAGGAGAAAACCGAATTTTCAAGCTCCTGAAGCTCTCTGCGCACAAGAGACCAACCAACACTATCGTCAGTGACCTAAGACTGGGGTGGGAATCCCTGGCTAGGCCCTCCGACGCTCAAGTTAGTGATCTCCCTTGATGTCTAGGAAAGAAGAAGAAAGAAGATGAACAGTAGCCAGAAAATTAGGGATGTCCACTTACCTAGCCAACGGAGAGGATTCCCCCTTTTATACCACTTCATATAACCTCCGTAATCATGAAGTGGACCCCGGTTTGTTAGATTTCGTTATGACATCAGCTGCGTACTTGGGGAAGATGATTTTTAAGGAATCTTTTTTGTACCCCAGATGTACCTTCTTTGTCGTTTAGCGCCTGCAAGACAAGCTGAAAGCATATTTCCGGCCAAAATATATATTCTCTATCATGAATTATTCTATTCGGTATATTCATGTATGATTCTCCTTCATGTGCCTTCTGTTTGTATCTTTGTTATGTTAAAAAATAACATTTTATTCAACATGTTTCTAAGGTATTCATTGAAGGAACTATGCGCATTCTTTGCTCGAAAGAACCCTCTTGACCGATACTGGTCTATCTTTGCTTCAGAGTATGTAGCGGTCGTTATTGGCTTACCTTCATACGGCAAGCATGTGTCGATCGATATTGGCCTATCTTCGTTCAGCATGCATGTATCGACCGATATTGGCCTACCATCGTTCGGCAGGCATGTATCGACCGATATTGGTCTATCTTTGCTTTGGAGTGTGCATCGGTCGTTATTAACTTACCTTCATACGGCAAGCATGTATCGACCGATATTGGCCTACATTCGCTCGGCAAGCAGGTATCGACCGATATTGGCCTATCTTCGTTCGGCAGGCATGTATCGACCGATATTGGTCTATCTTTGCTTTGGAGTGTGCATTGGTCGTTATTAACTTACCTTCATACGGCAAGCATGTATCGACCGATATTGGCCTACCTTCGGTCGGTAAGCATTTATCGACCGATATTGGCCTACCTTCGTTCGGCAGGCATGTATCGACCGATATTGGTCTATCTTTACTTTGGAGTGTGCATCGGTCGTTATTAACTTACCTTCATACGGCAAGCATGTATCGACCGATATTGGCTTACCTTCGTTCGGCAAGCATTTATCGACCGATATTGGCCTACCTTCATTCGGCAGGCATGTATCAACCGATATTGGCCTACCTTTGTTCTGAAAGTATGTTTCGACCGTTATTGGCCTTCCTCCTTTGACTCTTTTCTTCCTTTTCTTTCCTCATCTGAAGACCCACAAAACCTAACCCATATCACTAGCCTTCCCTTCAAGTCTAGTCGAAGGAGGTGTAGACGACTGACTAGACAGAAGTATGATCTTGTTTTTTCCTACCCGTGACTCTGCTCCAGATTTTGAAATGACCTCACAGATTTTGTGTACCACTGTCTTAATAGATTAAGTGTGGCCATACTGTAAGCCTTTTCTCCTTTAAATAGGGCTACAACCTTCTCTTCACCCACAACCTCTCTCAGTTCTTTTTCTTCCTTGCCACTTTTTGTTGCTAAGGCCATGGTCGTGGATCCTCCTTTTTGGAGGCAACTTTTGTTGGACCAGGTGAGATCTATATATGAGTTTATCGGGATTTTTGCTTTGGCTACTTCAGAGGTTCAAGGGATGTCTTAAGAGAGGAAACTTCATAGTTCAAATCTTCTATCCAAAGATGCAGGTGCTCTGAAGGACCCAAGAAACTTCAGAGAAATTTTTTCTACTTATTGAGGGGCAGCCAAATGACCCAGGGGTGTTGTGTGAAGGGCACAGCATATGTCACCCTTGGGCTAAAATTGGTTGCTTCACTTGTTGAGCTCATACGGCTTGAGAGGGGAAGTGGTTTTCACATTTACTTTTCCATCATGGAATGAATCAATGTTTCCCTGTCTCGTTGCCCTTGAGCTTTTGTTTTTTGTTGCTTTCTTCGTCTCGGGCAAAATATTGTCTCTTATGAGCCTTGACAAGCTCGAACGAAGTGGGCTATTTCCATCTCCGCTCCATAGTAAGTTTGAATCCAGTGGTGATTGAAATTTTCTGCGTGCTCCAAGAGTGTATGCTTGTAATATTTGTTTTCTAATTGAGGTTTGTTGTTCCTGAGGGGAATGTAATATTGTGTATCTGATCTGATCATACATGTAAAGACCAACTTTTGTCTCAGATGCTTTGTTCTTGTTACTAAATCTTCTATTATTTACCAGATGTTGTGTTGCACTCATCATTACTTCGGGTATTTTATGTGCTATTCATCATGGCTAACACTATCTTACCTGTTGGCATGGTTCGGTATTTCTACATCAACAGATGCTATTCCTTAGACTGAAACATTCATACCCGCAATTATCTCTGTAAACATAAAGTTATTTCAACAAATACTAACTTTATATTTCGTACGCCCAAATTAAAATTTATCCTTCTTCCTGAAATATTGCCCTTAAAATATTTTTGTCTTTAGCCTAAGTACGGTCAAAAAGTTCTGCCCCTTTCTATTTCATTAGGCCCAGTCGATCACGTTTCCTTTCGAGGTTTCTGAACTGGTGATTGGCTCTCCTTCGGGTGAGAGAATGTTTGAGGCACTACAAACCCCATCGCGATCCGATTCGTCACGTCTGATATAAACGTCCCTCTGACACATGCCTTTTCTGATCACCACGTCACATAGGCCTTTCACCTTTCTTTTGCGATCCTCAGCGTCTGCTGAGCTACCAACGTCCTAATCTGACGACCGTCTTGCGTTTTTCAAACCATAAACCTTTCGTCTCCTCTTTAAACCTCGTCCTTCCTTTTTCCTTCTCTAGAGCTTTTTTCCTGTTGCTGTCTTCAACCAGTCCTCGTGCTCGCCGTTTCACGACGATCCCCTTTCTTGTCTTCAGTAAGTAATCCATTACTGCTCTAGCCCATACCTTTGTCCATGGCTGAAGAAGCAATCGCTCCTTGGTATGTCCATATGTCTTCTATCTTTGATAAGAATGCTAGACTATCCATCCGTCGCCAATATGAAATTCCTAAGGAATATAAAATCATACTCCCAGCACCGAATGCTCGACCTCATCATCCCCCTGATAACTGCGTGACTTTTTTCAGGGACGAGTTGATAGGGGGCTTAAGGTTCCCCATTCCTCCTTTCTTAATTGAAATAAGTCGATATTTTGATATTCCTTTGCAACAATTTGCTCCTAATGCATTTCGTTATCTATGTGGTACTTATATGTTGTTTCGTCTACGAGATATTCCTCCTACTCCTCAAAATTTCTTCATGTTTTCCTACACCAAGCTCTCGGAACCTGGTGTCTTCTTATTCCAGTCGAGAACTAAAATGGTCCTTTTTGGAGATATGCCATCGTCTCTCAAAGCCTGGAAGTCTCGTTTTTTCTTTTTAAAGTTTCCGGGACCTATTCCTTGGTCTCATGCTTGGAAATCTTTCTTGCCTCCCTTACCCGATGTTAGAGAGTTTCATCTCCTTCCTGCTTTTCCTATTTATTGTGAGAAGTTATTAGGTCACCGGCTCTCGATCCCGAAATGGTTGAAGGTCGAGCTTTTATACTTATTTGGTTTAAGCCCCGTCAAACCCGATACTCACATTTCCTTAGGTAACGTCTTGTTCTTTTCTTTTTGCTTATAACTGCCTAAATTGTTTCTCTGTTCTATACAGTGGAGAGTTTCTATGATGCTTTGATTGATGAAGAAATACGCGTGGAAGAAGAATTGCTTCGCGCCAAGGAGGCCAAATTTCTGGCCGCTATCGCCCCTGCACCGTCAATTGAAGAGCCGGCTCCCTTAGCCGAAATACCTAGCTCTTCTGGGCTTCATGAGACTCCAGGAGGCTCTTCTAGGGATCCTGCTGCGCAGATCCTCCCTGATCCTGCTCCCGCTATTACGTCTCCCGCAGCTGTCACTGTCTCCCCATCTGCCTCTATTCCTCTTATTGAGCTTACATCCCCTGGTAGTTCTGATAAACCCCTAACTAAGATTTCTGCGGGCAAGCGTCCGGGACGCAAGCTGATCAGGGCTCCTCCAAAAAGGAGGCTCATTCTTACTGCTGATGAGCTTGCTTCAGAAGATTTTGTGTCAACTGACCTTCTTTCCGATGAGCCCACATTAGCAGAACTTTATCCTTCCTTGAATTTTCCTGGCTCTCCTTTTCCTAAAACTAGTACTTCTGGTGATGTTTCTTTTACTTTTCCTCTGTCTATTCCGACTTCAGGATCTCTACCCTCTTCGCCTTCTTCTTACTTGGTTTTTGCTCCACCATCTATCCCTACTTCTTCCTTCTCAACTGGCTCTTCTACCATTCCTGTTCTCCCCATATTACTGGGGGGTTCTTTCGCTAGTTCCTGGGATGAGGTGCGTCCCCTCTTTGAGGGGCTTTCCATTCCTGAAGCAATTGACCGCTTTTCTAATAAAGAGAATAAGGTATGTTTACATACTCCTGCTTTCTGTTTATGAAGTATCGTCTTATGGTTTTGAATATGCTCCCAGCGGTGGCTAGAGAACATGGGTTTCTCCCGACTATTGCATAATCTGTACACTGAGAACGAGAAATTGAAATCGGAGAACAAGGGGTTGCGACAGCAGGTTATCGAATTGTCTTCTGCCGAGTTTTCCGCTGCCGCCAAGAAGCAATTTGAAACTCAAATTGAGAGCCTTGAAGCCCAATTCAAATTGGTTACGGACCTCAATCAAGAGCTGACCTCAAAACTTGGCGAACTAAAAGAGAATTATGAAGCAGAATTGACTGAGAAACTCAAAGCCTTACAGCTGAAAGAGGACGAGGTAGCCTCTTTGACCACCTCCCTTGATTTGGGTAAAGCCGAGACTTCTGCCAGAAAAGATGAATTAAAAACCTCTCAGATGGCGCTGGTAGTCTATAAAGGGGGTGAGGATGCTCGTTATAAGGAGCGAGCCACAGTCATGATTGAATCTCCCGAGTTCAACAGATCGATCGTGAGGTCCATTCTATCCGCTTTTACTGAAGGAGCCAAAGGAGCAATTCGACAGTTGGAAGAGGAGGGCTACTTAGCGCGCGTTCCTCCTCTCAATTTCCTGAACCGTCGCAGACTCATTGAAGAAAGACCTCCTTATTTGTACCCCAAACTAGTTCTAACTCATTCTCCAGTGGTTGTAGAGAAGGGGAATTAAGGTTTTACAAACTTAAGTGAATCTGAATAGTCTCTTTTGATTGCTGATCTTATTCAAATTTTTGGATAATTTGTTGGTTTCATGTACGTGTACTAAATGCTACTTAGCTTGTTAGTGTCCAATTTTTTCCCTATGACCCATTCTTCACTGACCCGGTCGATATATGTATAAACATTGGTAAGTACCGTCCGATATTTCGAAGATACCCCCAATTATCCTCATTCTTTACTGACCCGGTCGACTTAGGTATAATCATTGGTAGGTATCGTTTGATATTTCGAAGATACCCCCAATTATCGATCGATTTATTAGGATGGTTAAATTTAACCAGGTTGTTTTCATTAATCAATATTCGAGGCTTGACCCGTACTTTAAACCTATTAATTTTTGTTTTGTCTCATCAAGTTTCTTCAAAAATTATTTCTAGTGAAATTTTACGCTTTTCCGAGGTAGTTTATTTGACTTCATCTCTTCCCCTTTATTCTATGATATTATTACCTTTTATGACGTTTGACATTCTGAGCACCTTGTATTTCCCTTTCGTATCTTATGTTTAGAGGTTTTAGCATAGGACTAGAAAAGGGACAAGGGTTTATGGAATCTTATTCTGCTTCCCTCAGTCCATCTTTTCGCTTCTCAATTCCTCTTCTTTTGACCTTCTCTCTTCATGGCGGTTTATTCTCCGGCATGGTTCCTCTCTTGCTCTTCCGACCTCACAGATACAGAAGAAGTGGACTTACAGGCAACCTATGGTTTTCCCTCTTACATTGTCCGCCCTGCTCCCCATGAGGGTCCTCACCTTCCTCCCTTAGACTGTATCTCCATCTTCAGGGACCAAGTCCTGCAAGGTTTCAGATTTCCTCTTCACTCCTTTTTTTGTGAGGTTAGCCATTATTTTGCTATCCCGCTAAACCAGTTCGTCCCTCAATCCTTTTCCATTCTAGTGGGCTTCATTGGAGTATCCAAACTGTTAGATTTCCCACTGTCTCCTCGTCTTTTCCATCATTTCTTTATCCCTCGTCGGGTAGATGTTTGTATTTTTAAGTTTCAGTCTCGTCCCAAAGCCATTCTATTTAATCGTATTCCCCCTCAAGGTGAATGGTATAAAAAAATTTTCTATATGCGTCTACCTTCTCCCCCTCCTTTTCCTATTCAATGGATACATGATCTTCCCTCGCTTCCTGACACTCAAGGTCTTCTCGATGATCCTTCTGTGGCCTCTGCCTTGCCTAAACTGCAGGGAGCGAAATTCAGTTTACCGCATCTAATTGAAGAGGGCTTAATGTTTCCCTTTGGGATAGGCAACATTAACACTCCTTTGGATAGTTCCTTTGGTGAGTATAATTATTGTACTTCGCCTTTGCTGATTAGTATATCTCTATAACCATGATGTTTATACTCTGTTTTTCAGCCGATGCTATTCTTCCGGCTCTTATGTACAGGAATTCTGCTATGACCAAGTCCTTTATCAATAATCTTGGAGAACAATGGTTACTGGCTCGCCAATCTGATCCCCATACCTCTACCCTGGGCATGCTTTCTAAAGAAGAACAACAAGCAGAGGGTGTCGCACTCATGGAAGAGGAAGAAGAAGAGCCTTTTGTCACTTTAGTTAAAAAGCCAAATCTTACCAAGGATTCTCCCTTTGGTGATTTCTTTGGTACCTTTGTACAAACTCCTCTTGTTCCGGCGCCTATTTCTTTTGAAAGAGGTAAGGCACCGATGACTCCCACCAATATCATCTCCAATCCTGCTCTTCGAATGATGAGGCCTGGTCTGCTTATCTCTTCTTCTTCTACTGTTTCAGCTTCTCCTGCTCCTGCTTCTGAGATGGCCGCTATCTCTCCTGTGCCTTCTACATCCTCGGCATTGGCCTTGCCTCCCTTGGCTTATAGGCCTCGAGCGAAACGAACACCTTGCCGGAGATCTTCTCCCATTATCAGCCCTTCAACCGTTAGTGTTTCCACAATTATAACAACCCCTCCTGCACTACTACCTTCTGTTCCCTCTAGCTCCTACTCTGCTCCTCCTGCTTTTACTATCCCTTTTCCTCAGATTGCCTCCTCTTCTTCTCCATCTCCGGCTTCCTCTCATCCCCCTCCTTTATTTAGAGTGGCTGCGGGCTTGCCTTCTCAATTGGGAAAACCTTCTAGTCCTCCTGGCTATGGTACTTTGCAATTGCAAGGTTTATTGGCTGAATCTTGATCACAAGGTAATGAACAATTGCGAGGCCTTAGTCTCCCACATCTAACGGATCACCATAGTCGTCAGGCAGTGGCTGTAAGTATTCCTAGTTATGTGTTTATTAGCTTTGTAACTGTATCTTTAACCCACGTTATCCTTTTATTTAGTTTCTAGCCACAAGTCTGCATATCGATCAGCTGCTCACAGCTAAAGATCATGAGAACACTAAGTTGAAAGCTCAACTAGAGACATTGAAGGCTGCCTCACCTTCTTCTAGTAGTGATGGGGCTCAGTTGCAAGAGCAGGTGGTCTTGCAAAATCAACAATTGGGAACCCTGAAGCAAGCATTGGAGGAATGTCAACAACTGCTGAAAGACAAAGAGCTTGCTAGGAAGACGTTAGAATTACAGATGGAGAGACTGCATTCAGATCTTCGATTGGAGATCGCTTTAAAAGAGAAAGCTCTCTTAGATGTTTCTCAGAAAAGTCTTATCTTAGAGAAAGTAGAGAAGCTTCATAATGCTTGTCTTTCTGACCAAGCTCAGGACCTGGCTTCTCATGATTTCACTATTCTACAGGAACAAGAGCTGAGGAAAGCTCAAGATGACGAATTATCACTGCTCCAAAAGGAATTGGAACAGCTAAGATCGGAGAAGGATGTTTTAAAAGAACAAAACTCAAAACTGCAAGCTGATTTCCAGCGTTATAAGGAGCAGGAAAAGAGTCGATGGGAAGAGTGGCGGCAAGCTTACTTAAAGTCGCCAGCATTTTCCTGGGAATTTGTTCGTAGGATAGTGGGTGCGCTAAATCATTCCGTATCGGGGGTTCTTCAACAGCTAAAAGAGGGTGGATATTTACCCAGGGAACCTCCCCTTTCCTTCATAAATCGTCGCAGGCTTAATGAAGAACTACCCTCAGATTTGAAAGGCCCTTTCCTGGATGTTTAAAGAAGGTATTCATAAAAACTTGTAAAGTAAGAATTGATAATGAGCAAAAAAGGTGCAGTTGGTACTGAGTAACTAAGTATTTGCAAGGTATAAGGAAATTCTAACACTTACTTGCTTATTCTTCATACTTAGTTTGAGAATACCCCTTTTGGAATGTTATTGCTTGCTGAGTATAAACTCTAATAAGAAATTCCTTGTTTATCCTTCAAAGCGGAGCCTTATCTTGATGGGTTCTTTTTTCCAGTAACCTCCCGTGTGCTTTGTATTTCCCCGAGGATGAATAGTCTTGGTCGAGACTGGATATGAAATTGTATAAACTATTGGCCTCCAAGCTGAATATAATATCCTGGACGACTTTTGAGTAAATATTTTCATTTTCACATATCTGGGCTCCTCTATGGAATCCCCTTTCGAAATTAGGCTTCGAAACCAGAAGATTCTCTGATTATTTATATCTTGCACGGGTTCAGAATCTTTGATCTCTTTTGTGAAGACTCATCTGATGTATTTCATATAATTTCTCGATGGTTCTGCTTCATATTGGTTTATATTCTCCGGCTTCTCCTATGAAGGCCCGTCCGGGTTGTTTCATAGGATTTTGCCGATCGACTTTGGTTTATAGTCTCCGAGTTTTCCTATGAAGGCCCGACCGGGTTACTTCATAGGCTTTTCTCGATCGACTTTGATCTGTCTTGGTTTATAGTCTCCGGTTTTTCCTATGAAGGCCCGCTGGGTTACTTCATAGAATCTTCCCGATCGACTTTGGTTTATAGTCTCCGAGTTTTCCTATGAAGGCCCGACCGGGTTACTTCATAGGCTTTTCTCGATCGACTTTGATCTGTCTTGGTTTATAGTTTCCGGTTTTTCCTATGAAGGCTTGCTGGGTTACTTCATAGAATCTTCCTGATCGACTTTGGTTTATAGTCTCCGAGTTTTCCTATGAAGGCCCGACCAGGTTACTTCATAGGCTTTTCTCGATCGACTTTGGTTTATACGAAAGTATAATACTTGGGCTAACCTCGTGTTGGCTTGTAATTCCTTGAGGGGAGCTGAATAGGCCTTTAGGATTTCCCCCTATTTTACTGCTGGAAAAATAAAAAGGAGGCTTCCCCTGATACTTATCAATTCACATGAACCATATTTATCTTCCGTGTCAATATTTATCTTGCTTGACTTTCATCAAAGAAACAAAGTACATAAACTGCAAGTATCTCAATTCGCCTGGGAATTCCAATAACTATGAATGTATTTAAAGTAATATGATCCAATCAGGCTCGATAGGGTTGCAAATGATTAGCGCTCCAAGGGCGTTCCAACATTCTTCCTTCGGCATCTTGGAGATAGTATGAGCCTGACGCGAGCTTTTCTATTACTTTATAAGGCCCTCCCCATTATGGTGCTAACTTGCTGACATCTCCCACAGGCTTTACTCGTTTCCATACCAAATCACCTACTTTGAAGAATCTGGGAATGACCCTTTTGTTATAATTCTATCTCATCCTCTGTCGATATGATATAAGACGAGTAGCAGCTTTATCCCTTATTTCCTCGATCAAGTCCAGCTCCATAAGTCGTCTGTCTCTATTATCCTCATCATACAATTGTCTTCTGTCAGACTCTACTCCTACCTCAATGGGGATTACTGCTTCTCCTCCATAGACTAACTGGAAGGGAGTGATTCCTGTAGCTTCACGAGGCGTAGTACGATATGCCCAGAGAACACTGGGTAACTCGTCTACCCAGCTACCTCCGACATGATCTAACTTAGTTTTCAGTCCTCTGATAGTCTCCCTATTAGTTACTTCTGCTTACCCATTGCTCTGCGGGTAAGCTACAGAGGTGAAGGCCTGAGTAATCCCATAACTCTGACACCAGTCTAGGATTCTATCGCCTTGAAACTACCTTCCATTATCAGCCACCAACTTATGAGGAATGCCAAACCGGCAGGTTATATTTTTCCATAAGAATTTAATGACCGCGTCCTCTGTGATTCTAGCAAACGGTTCTGCTTCCACCCATTTAGAGAAATAATCCACAGCCACCAACAAGAACCTCCTCTGTGAAGCAGCCATAGGAAATGGACCTACTATGTCCATTCCCCACTGATCAAAGGGACACGAGACTATAGAGGTTCTTAATAACTGGGTAGGGTGATGTAATATATTCTGATGCTTTTGACAAGAAATACAAGTTCTCACCAGTTTAGCGACAACTTCATGTAGAGTGGGCCAGAAATATCCCGCTAAGAGGATTTTACGAGCCAAAGATCTTCCTCCTATATGATTACCACAAGAACCCTGATGCACCTCCTGTAAAATAAATTGTGTGTCTTCTGTACCTACACACTTGAGCAAAGGTCTGGAAAAAGCCCTTTTATATAATTATTCCCCCACCATAGTATATTGAGTAGCTCGCTTCTTAAATACCCTGGCTTGTTCTGTATCTCTCGGAAGAAGACCTTGCTGTAAATATAATATAATTTGAGCTCGTCAATCACCCTGAATTTCTATATCAGTCTGTCTTTCAATACAAGAAATTAACAGGGTCTGTTCCACTGGTCGATCAAGACTCCATGGTATTACAGCAGAGGCTAATTTAGCTAATTCATCTGCCACCTGATTCTCCGATCGAGGAATTTTTTGTATGCTCACATCTTGAAATTGAGATTTCAACTTATCGAATGCCTCGGCATATAACTTAAGCCTGTCATTATTGATTTCAAAATTACCTGATAATTGTTGGGCTGCTAGCTGAGAATCAGAATATATAAGGACTCGAGCTGCTCCTACATGCCGAGCAACCTGTAAGCCAGCTATTAGAGCTTCATTTACAGCCTCATTGGGTCATCTAATACACTTTGTGAGAATAGAGAGATGACCTTTTCTGGTGAACTATCACTAGTTATCATTTTAATCTTACGCTTCTCTCTGTCTGGCACCTCACCAGAGGACTCTTGAAACACAGGCCTCTTACCCCCTGGATCAAAGGGAGTGCGAAGGAAAGCTCGTGGACGCCTGGTTGGAGAAACAATAACTGGAGGAAAATACAAAGGTTCTTCTTCTTCCATTTCCTTGCCTTTCCGATGCTCAGTAGTTGATATCGCCGGATGATGAGCCGTCGGCAGAGTGGCCCCAGTATGAGCTTGCAATGGTTGTTGTTGTTGTTGCAGGGCTTTTTGAACATGAGAATTATTGAGGAGCTCCAAATCCTCGCGACTGATAGTAAGTAGGTTCGACTTCCCAGCTTCTTCCATCACGTAGTCTCAGATTCAGGTGAAGTTTCCCACAGACGGCGCCAAATTTGATCCTGTCTGAGAAGCTGACCGTGAAGGAGATCCGGAAGAAGGAAACCCACTGTAATGACGAGGAATAATGCCGGTGAAACCTCGACCCGAGAAACCCAAAACGGATCAGAAGAAAACCAGAATCACCGTAGGAAATCTGATAAATAGGAGGAAATCCCCGTCCGAATAGGAGAAAACCGAATTTTCAAGCTCCTGAAGCTCTCTGCGCACAAGAGACCAACCAACACTATCGTCAGTGACCTAAGACCGGGGTGGGAATCCCTGGCTAGGCCCTCCGACGCTCAAGTTAGTGATCTCCCTTGATGTCGAGGAAAGAAGAAGAAAGAAGATGAACAGTAGCAAGAAATTTAGGGATGTCCACTTACCTAGCCAACGGAGAGGATTCCCCCTTTTATACCACTTCATATAACCTCCGTAGTCATGAAGTGGACCCCGGTTTGTTATAGTTCGTTATGACATCAGCTGCGTACTTGGGGAAGATGATTTTTAAGGAATCTTTTTTGTACCCCAGATGTACCTTCTTTGTCGTTTAGCGCCTACAAGACAAGCTGAAAGCATATTTCCCGTCAAAATATATATTCTCTATCATGAATTATTCTATTTGGTATATTCATGTATGATTCTCCTTCATGTGCCTTCTGTTTGTATTTTTGTTATGTTAAAAAATAACATTTTATTCAACATGTTTCTAAGGTATTCATTGAAGGAACTATGCGGGTTCTTTGCTCGAAAGAACCCTCTTGACCGATATTGGTCTATCTTTGCTTCTGAGTATGTAGCGGTCGTTATTGGCTTACCTTTATACGGCAAGCATGTGTCAACCGATATTGGCCTATCTTCGTTCGGCATGCATGTATCGACCGATATTGGCCTACCTTCGTTCGACAGGCATGTATCGACCGATATTGGTCTATCTTTGCTTTGGAGTGTGCATCGGTCGTTATTAACTTACCTTCATACGGCAAGCATGTATCGACCGATATTGGCCTACCTTCGCTCGGCAAGCAGGTATCGACCGATATTGGCCTATCTTCATTCGGCAGGCATGTATCGACCGATATTGGTCTATCTTTGCTTTGGAGTGTGCATTGGTCGTTATTAACTTACCTTCATACGGCAAGCATGTATCGACCGATATTGGCCTACCTTCTGTCGGTAAGCATTTATCGACCGATATTGGCCTACCTTCGTTCGGCAGGCATGTATCGACCGATATTGGTCTATCTTTGCTTTGGAGTGTGCATCGGTCATTATTAACTTACCTTCATACGGCAAGCATGTATCGACCGATATTGTCTTACCTTCGTTCGGCAAGCATTTATCGATCGATATTGGCCTACCTTCGTTCAGCAGGCATGTATCGACCGATATTGGCCTACCTTTGTTCTGAAAGTATGTTTCGGCCGTTATTGGCCTTCCTCCTTTGACTCTTTTCTTCCTTTTCTTTCCTCATCTGAAGACCCACAAAACCTAACCCATATCATAAGTTAAAACTCAAAAGTGTGTGTTGTTCATTGAATTCCAGTAAGTGCACTATTCCGTGACAAATGGCGTGACACAATAACTTCATTGACAGTGGTTAGAACCTAGGTTTGATACCATAACTACCTTCTCCTCACTCAACCCTTCCCATTGATTGATATTTTGGTGAAATCTGACTACCCTAGGCCCATCAATAGATTTTGGTCAAAACCCAATGATGGACCTAGAGAGGTCAGATTGCACCCAAATCAATTCCTATGGCTTTCTGATGCATTAAGGACTCTAACAATGTTGTCTATTATTGATTTAGATCTCTCCATAGGTGATCTAATTTTATAATACATTTCATCCAGAACATGGGCCATATATGGAAATATATCAAGCCCAATGGTGGGCCTGATATGGTGGCATATCAAGCCCACGCTGAGCTTGATATGAAAACTATCAGGCCTACAATGAGCTTGATATGAGACCATATCAAGCCCAATGGTGGGCCTGATATGGGAAAATATTAGGTCCATAGTTATTCCTAATCTGAGAATTGTATAGTGGAATAATTTCTTGAATAACAAATAGGGTTGTAAATTAAGTTTCAACTCTAAGTTATGACTTTAAAAAAATAAGATTTTGTTGTTCTTGTAAATTAAAACTCGAAAGTATGTGTTGTTCATTGAATTCTAGCAAGTGCATTATTCTGTGCCAAATGGCACGATACAATAACTTTATTGACATTGGTTAGAACCTAGGTTTGACACCATATCTGCCTTCTCCTAGCTCAACTCTTTCCTTTGATTGATATTTTGGTGAAATCTGACTACCCTAAGTCCTTCAATTGGTTTTGGTCAAAATCCACTGATGGACCTAGAGAGGTCAGATTGCACCCAAATCAATTCTTGTGTCTTTCTCATGCATTAAGGACTCCAAATCCCAATTATTGTGTTTCCATATCAGGCCCACATTTTGTCTAAAATGTATCGTAAGATTAGATCATCATGGAGAGATCTAAATCAATAATAGACCGCACTGTTGGAGTCTTTAATGCATGAGAAAGTCACAGGAATTGATTTTGGGTGCAATCTGACATTTCTAGGTCCATCAGTGCATTTTGACCAAAACCCATTGATGGACCTAGGGTAGTCAGATTTCATCAAAATATTAATCAATGGGAAGGGTTGAGCGAGGAGAAGGTAGATATAGTGTCAAATCTAGAGTCTAACCATTGTCAATGAAGTTATTGTGTCATGTCATTTGATGGACCTGATATGTTTCCATATTAGGCCCACGTTCTGACTAAAATGTATTGTAAGATTAGATAACCTTCGAAGAGATCTAAATCAACAATAGATGACACCATTATAGTGCATGATGTATGAGAAAGCCACAGGAATTAATTTGGGTGCAATATGACCTCTCTAGGTCCATCAGTGGGTGTTAATCAAAACCCACTAATGGACATAGGGTAGTCAGATTTCACCAAAATATCAATCAATAGGAAAGGTTGAGTGAGGAGAAGGTAGATATGGTATCAAAACTAGGTTCTAACCACTGTCAATGAAGTTATTGTGTCGTGCCATTTGGCACGGAATGGTTCACTTGCTGGAATTCAATGAACGACACATACTTTCGAGTTTTAACTTACAAGTACAACAAAATCCTATTTTTTAAGTCGTAACTTAGAGTTGAAACTCAATTTACAATCCTATTTGTTATTCAGGAAATTATTCAACTATACAATTATCACATCAGGAATAACCGTGG
This sequence comes from Zingiber officinale, assembly GCF_018446385.1. NCBI lineage: Eukaryota > Viridiplantae > Streptophyta > Magnoliopsida > Zingiberales > Zingiberaceae > Zingiber > Zingiber officinale. The sequence goes on along the minus strand of NC_055987.1, from coordinate 83,055,602 downwards.
GACCGATATTTTCCTATATTAGGCCCTCCATTAGGCCTAATATGGTCCCATATCAGGCCTACCATGGGCCTAATATGCCACCATATCAGGCCCACCAACCTACGTTCTGACTGAAATGTATCGTAAGATTAGATCGCCTCTAGAGAGATCTAAATCAACAATAGACGACACTGTTTAGAATCCTTGATGCATTAGAAAGTCATAGGAATTAATTTGGGAACAATCTGACCTATCTAGGGCCATCAATAGGTTTTGTCTAAAACCCACTAATGGACCTAGGGTAGTCAGATTTCACTAAAATATAAATCAATGGGAAAGGTTGAGCGAGGAGAAGGTAAATATGGTGTCAAAGCTAGGTTCTAACTATTGTCAAAGTAGTTATTGTGTCATACCATTTGGCACGGAATAATGCACTTGTTGGAATTTAATGAACATCACATACTTTCAAGTTTTAACTTACAAGCATAATAAAACCCTATTTTTTAAGTCAAAACTTAGAGTTGAAAATCAATTTAAATCCTATTTTTTATTCAGTAAATTATTCAACTATACAATTCTCATATCAGGAATAATTGTGGGCTTGATATTTTACCATATCAAGCCCACCTTTAGGCTTGATATGATCCCATATCAGGCCCATTGTGGACCTGATATGATCCCATATCAGGCCCATCATGGGCCTGACATGTTCTAACTGAAACTTATCATAATTTAGTCATAACTTACAGGTAAAACCCAATTTACAAGCATCCACTTTGTAATATCTAGACAATTATAGTTTTACATTCCCTACCAAACTTTTTCTCATACAACGATGGATGTAATACATACAAACATAATCCAAGTAACAACACTATACAAAAATATAAATTTACGTTACAACACTAGATGTGCTACAAATAATACATACAAAGATGATCAAACTAACATCACTTTAGAAAATTGTAGCTTTACATTCCCTATCCAACAATTTTTCTTACAACACTGGATAATTAATCTAATTTTATGCAGAACCTGTCCCTCAAGATTGATGCTAGTACATCAATTCTAAATTTTTTCATGTCTCCTTATTTGAAATTCATCTCTAAATCATATAGCAGACATCAAATGTATTGCATCACAAAGAAGTTACAATCAACGCTGTAAATAACATCAACAATTTAATATTTGACATTTAATATACAATTGTTATATTCATACTATTTCTCATTTACTTACCTGGCTTCTTGTTGTATGCATTCTATTGTGAGACAAACTCATTTGTCATATTGATGATGACTTTTTAAATATGGATGAATAATAGCAAGTTGCTCATGAGTATATTATTTTATCTCCGACACCTATAAGAATGGACAAACAATTTATCAAATAAACATTACCTATAATTTTTAATTTATACTACAATACTAATATACACATTAATATTGGATGTTCACCGCTAATTCAAACTCATATTTTGATTTAGAGCTACTTGTAAGAGAATTACAATGATTGAAAGTCATTGCTTTGGTGTCCACCGCCATCAAGTGAAAGTGTGCACTATCAGTGGACAAAGGTATAAAATTATACCTAACCCCTTCATTTCAATATATGTCTTTATCACTTGTTGTTGCATGACAAACTTCATTGTGGACTTTTTTGCCAACTACAAATATGCAAAGGTATATTTACTTAAGAAAATAATAAAATATTATAAGATATTATATATTATCAAATCATTTAAATTTCTTATAGTGAAGAAGGTAGAATAATATATAGACTTGTTACAAGGATGCCCCTCTAAATAAAATTTTACAATATGTGTCAATTAACTCCCCTTTTATAAACACCTCTCCATTCACACCAGATAAGAAGGAAGCCACAGTTAAACCAAAGGGTGGTTCCTCCCAAAAAAAAGTTGTTGTACACCTAGAAATTAAATCAATTACTATAATAAATTAAGGAAGGAACCAGATAATTTTTATAATTTTTCACTGAATTAAATAGACTATATATTTTAGAATTCACACTACCATACTTTAGGTTTTCCAATTGTTTTAACAGGTAGGCCACATCTTTCTCTTGTTTTTTCTTGTTCGAAGTCTTAAATTGCTTCTTCACATACAACAACCATGAACATTAAACACATTTAATTAATAATTTAAATCTAACATCTAAAACTAATTAATATGTATATACGCACTTACGACTGTTAGTTAGAGCCCTAGAGTCAATCATTTGATGATTGTATTATGGACTTGTTGTATCATATTCTTTTATAAAGACATTTGTTTTTGGTTATTATATTTACTTGTATTGGTGCCAAATAAACAAAGTATAATAGCGTCCTTGAGTAGAAGGTTCTCACCTATATCAATCAGTTAGTTGAACCGATAGTGAGATGATATAGGGAACACTACTCTTAATTATTCCTAGTCGAGTATTAACATTCAGGGACAATGTTAATGCAATAAGACTAGCATGTAGGTCAACTCAATGACTTGATCTCACAAGTCATGGATATAGAGATATCAAGTTGACACATGGGTATGCATTGGAGAATGTATACTGAATGACCCGCCATGAGAAAGTATCATGGATCGTTATATGAGTGTCATATACTTTCTCATGTGGCTATTAGTATGACTACTAGTCCTTAGACCTGAAGTCACCATGGTTTCCTACATAAGGAGTTATGTACTTTGGTTTCGTCAAACGTCACCCGTAACTGAGTGGACTATAAAGACGATTACTGGGTATGTAACAAATTATGTGGAGGTATGTGAGTGTTGTAGATGGGATCTATCCCTCTTATATGACGGGAGTGACATCGATATTCTTGATAGAGTGAGACCACGAAGTGCATGACCTTGCCCAAATGAGTCAATATGAGATATTGAGCTCATTTGATTTAGTGAGTCTACTTGGAGTTCAAGATTTAGATTGCTCATAGGATGACACGGTCTATACATCACATTGATCAATCTAGAAGTCTAGGATAGAAGGACACTTGTCATATATTGTGAGGAGTCACAATTAGTAGTCACAAGGTGATGTTGGATCTCAACATTCTTGTAACTTGGATAGTAATGATGTGTTGCTAGATACCGCTCATTACTTATGCTCCTAAATGGGTTTAGGGGCATTGCCAATATTACAAGAACCTATAGGGTCACACACTAAGGATAATTAGATGGAGATTAGGTTCATATGATGAACCAAGAGGATTAGATTCATGTGATGAATCAAATTGGATTAAGAGTAATCCTAATTGGGCTAATTGAGTTGGACTCAAGTTGATTCATGTGTTCAATGAGTCTAAATTAGATTATGACTCAATGAATCAATTTAATTAAGTGAATTAGATTCATTATATTAAATTGGCTTAAATTAAATGGTTGGATTAGATCAACCATGAGAGAGATTAAGTCAAGTTTGACTTGATTTGAGAGGAAGAGGAAGAGTCAAGTTTGACATGACTTTATGCCACATCATTTGTGACTTGGCATTAAGTGGCCAATGATGATGTGCCACATCATCATAGTTGGCACATGTGTGTGCCACCTCATGGAGGTTACAAATTCCCTCTTTAATGGCCACTTAATGCAAAAAAGGGGGTTGCACTTCTTGAGGTGGCCGGCCACTTTTGTGGTGAATGAGAAATTCATTTTTCATTCAAGGCACATTCACATCATCTTCTTCCAAGCTCTGTCCTCAAGCTCTCCCTCTCCTCCTCTTGTCGTGGCTGACCAAGGGTGCTAGCACACCTTTGTTTAGTTTTTCTCCACCCATTTGTTCGTGTGGATACTTCTAGAGGATTGTACGCTTGACGATCTCGAGATCCGGCACTTCCTTAGACGAGCGAGATTCATAAAGGGCACGCATTAAGGGTAAAAGATTTTTCTCCTTGTAAATCTAGTTTAGAACTAGCATAAAACTCGTACTCGTAATGTTTTTGAATGTTTTACTTTGCACGGATCTGGTCGCATGGGGATTTCGGGGTTTTCGCGACGCGAAAAATCGATTTTCGCGGCCCGAAAATCCCAACAATTGTATCAGAGCCACATGCGAAGACTTGTACGAGTTTAGTTTGTATTTTTATGAAAAATATAGATTCTGTAACATTCTGTAATTTTATGATTTCTAGAGTTTTTATGGGTATTTTTCTCGTAGAAGCGAAACACAAGTGTTTCGACACTTGTAGGCTTCGACTACCGACAAGTTTTTTCCGAAACGGCAAAGTTTCACCCCAAAACTTTTTGGGATAATGGACTAAGGCACTGTAGGATTGCTTAGGGACACTCGCGATGGTTAGATCGCAGGTAGGGGCGCTGCCCCTGGCCCCGCAAGGGGATTCGTTCCGCGATTGCGCCTGAAAATCGCTAAACGGGACCGCCGGGAATTTTTACTCATAAAAATTGTAAAAATTGGTATTAACATTACAGAAAATTATGGAAATTACATAATTTAGAATTATGTATAATTTGTGATGGTCATGGCCCAAAACGACCCAATCTGATTGGATATGTGTTATAATTCATATTACGGCCTGCGCGCTGTCATTTGTGTTGTGTGTGTTGTATATTTGATACGCGACCTGCGCGTCGTGCCTTTTCTCCATTTATTCTTGTTGTAAATAAGTTTAGACTCGAATGTAACTCAAGTTTCAAAATTGTAATGTACAAAATTGGAGCCGTAGAAGGTCCACTCGAGACGAAGTTACGAGGAGGGCGCGAGCAACACAAGGTGGTCAAAGGGAGGAGCTTGAGAAGCTGTTGACCTTAGGTTGACCATCCGATCTTCTCATTGGCTTGAGAAGATCGTAGTAGGGCCATGACTAATCACAAATAAATTTAATTAATTGCTTGTGTGTATGTGATGCATGATTAGTAATTAATTAGTGCCTAACGATTAGATTAGATCTAAATCATGTACAAGATGCACCCTCTCGATTAGATTAGATCTCAATCGCATCAACTCTAATGCCTACCGTGCCATGATACCTATTACTACCTTGATCACATGTGTTGTTGAATCTGCCAAAGCAGAGCAACACATATTATCTTGGTAGGGTACAGAGGGACAATCTTGGTCCCGCTTATCAACGCATGGGCGAGTACAAACTCAATTAGATTGATTATTCCTAGTTAACTCGGTTTGATCGAGTACAACTATAGGCATTCTTCCAATGGTTGGAAAGATAGGACATAAATCACATTTATATTAATTCTTGGGCGTATTAGCCAAAGCTAACTCAAGTTTTAATATAACTGTTGATAATGATCCTATAAATAAAAGTTGCATAGAGATGTAATTGGTAAATCGTTACCTACCGATCATACTAAATCATGGGCGTATTAGCCAAAGCTAACTCAAGGGTTAGTATGATGTGGATCTTGTCCCACATGAATTATAGAATTCAATGGGAGCATCATTTAGTTAAAGGCCTAATTAAATGATTTAAAAGAATATGATATTTATTTTCTGCATTTTTTTGTTGTAGATAACCATGACGTCGAATACGAACACTTTCTCCCTGTGTTCTGTCCTTGAGAAGGACAAGCTCAACGGAGCAAATTTCCTAGACTAGTACAGGAACTTGAAAATAGTTCTCACCCAGGAACGTAAACTGTACGTTCTGGAGCAGCCTATTCCGGAGGCTCCTCCTGCCAATGCCACGTGAGCAGACAAAGATGCTTACAAGAAGCATCAAGATGACGCATTAGATGTGTCCTGTCTAATGCTCGCGACCATGAACTCTAAGCTTCAGAAGCAACACGAGTTGATGGGTGCTTACGATATGGTTGAACATCTTCATCAACTGTATCAAGGGCAAGCGCGGCATGAGAGATTTGATATCTCAATGGCACTATTTTAGTGCAAGATGTCAGATGGGGCTCCCGTAGGCCCATATGTACTCAAAATGATTGGGTACATAGAAAACCTACAGAGGTTGGGATTTTCGCTTGGCCAAGAGCTGGCCACTGACCTGATCTTGCAATCCTTGCCGGATAGCTATAGTCAGTTCATTCTAAACTATAATATGAACGAAATTGACAAGCCACTGCCCGAGCTGCTTAGCATGTTAATAACTATTGAGCTGAACCTTAAGAAGGCTAAGCCCCACTCTGTTCTAATGGTTCAGAAACACAAGCGCAAGGGCAAGCCCAAAGGCAAGGGAAAGTCCCAAGCCAAGGGCAAAGGAAAGGCACTGAAGCCTAAAGGAGGGGTCGCCAAGGATGCTACCTGCTTCCACTGCGGTCAAGCAAGAGGGATCAAGGTAACAGGAAGATCTTAAGAAGAAGCGAAGTGAGACTTCCACTTCAGGTATATATGTTATAGAAATCAATCTATCTATTTCTTCATCATGGGTATTAGATACCGGATGTGCTTCTCACATTTGTACTAATGTGCAGGCGCTGAGAAATAGCAGGGCATTGGCGAAGGGCGAGGTGGACCTACGCGTAGGCAATGGAGCATGGGTTGCTGCTGTTGCTGTAGGGACTTATCATCTATCTCTGCCCTCTGGGATTGTATTAGAATTAGATGAATGTTGTTATGTGCCTGCATTAACTAAGAACATAATTTCAGTTTCTTGTTTGGACAAGAAAGGTTTCTCTTTTATAATAAAGGACAAATGTTGTTCAGTTTATTTAAAAGATATGTTCTATTGTAGTGTACCTCTGATGAACGGACTCTACATTCAAAACCTTGAAAGCCCTATCTATAACATAAATACCAAGAGGTTCAAGTCAAATGACATGAACCAAACCTATCTCTGGCACTGTCGCTTAGGTCATATAAATGACAAGAGCTTATCCCAACTCCATAAGGATGGTTTGCTGGACTCATTTGATTTTGAATCTTATGAGACGTGCGAGTCATGCCTACTAGGCAAGATGACCAAGACTCCCTTTAGTGGGCACAGTGAAAGAGCGACAGATTTGTTAGGACTTATACATAGTGATGTATGTGGCCCTTTCAATGTCACTGCTAGAGGCGGTTATAGGTACTTCATCGTATTTACTGATGACTTCAGTAGATATGGTTATGTGTACTTGATGACACAAAAGTCAGAATCCTTTGAAAAGTTCAAAGAATTCAAGAATGAAGTACAGAACCAGCTTGGCAAGAGTATTAAGATACTTCGATCAGATCGAGGTGGAGAATACCTTAGCCATGAGTTTCGTGACTATCTAGCTGAGTGTGGATTCTATCCCAACTCACTCCTCCTGGAACACCACAGTGGAATGGTATATCCGAAAGGAGGAATCGTACCCTAGTAGATATGGTACGATCTATGATGAGTCACACAGATCTTCCGTCATTCCTTTGGGGCTATGCTCTAGATACGACAACTTTTATACTCAACCGAGTTCCATCCAAGGCTGTGATAAAGACACCATATAGGATATGGACTGGGAGAGATGCTCAGGTGTCTTTTATGAGGATTTTGGGTTGTGAGGCTTACGTTAGACGTCAAGTCTCAGACAAATTAGGACCCAAATCTAACAAGTGCTACTTTATTGGATATCTCAAGGAAAATAAAGGATATTACTTCTACATTCCCAGTCAGCACAAGGTAGTTGTGGCAAAGACTGGGTCTTTCTAGAAAGGGACTTTGTTTCTAGAAAGACTAGTGGGAGCACTTTTGATCTTGAAGAAGTTCAAGATGCGAACAATAGCACTGAAGTCTCGATGGAAGTTGAACTGGAACCACAAAGTGTTGTGGATTATGTTGTTTAACAAGGAGTTGAGGAACAACAACCAGTTCAAGTAGACATACCTCTTCGCAGGTCTGATAGGGTACGTCGTCAGCTTGAGAGATACTCATTTCTCTTGTATGACCATGATGACGTTGTGCTTATAGAGGATGAGCCTACCACCTATCAGGAAGCTGTGATGAGACCAGATTCTGAGAAATGGCTAGAGGCCATGAGATCCGAGATGGAATCCATGTACACCAACCAAGTATGGACTTTGGTTGATACACTTGAAGGGGTAAAACCCATTGGGTGTAAGTGGGTCTTTAAGAGAAAGACTGACATGGATGGACTTATCTATAGGGTCGCTTGGTAGCTAAAGGTTTCAAGCAGATTCATGGTATTGACTATGATGAAACATTTTCTCCAGTAGCGATGTTTAAGTCCATTCGGATCATGCTTGCTATTGCAGCATACCATGACTATGAGATATGGCAGATGGATGTCAAAACCGCGTTTCTGAATGGAAACCTGCTCGAGGATGTGTACATGACACAACCTGAGGGTTTTGTAGATCCACGGCATACTAGCAGAGTATGCAAGCTGCATAGGTCCATTTATGGACTAAAACAAGCTTCTCAGAGCTGGAATTTTCGATTCAATGATGCAATCAAACAGTTTGGTTTCATCAAGAACGAAGATGAGCCTTGTGTCTTTAAGAAGGTTGTAGGGAATATAGTTGTCTTCCTCATATTGTATGTGGATGACATACTACTCATTGGGAAGGACATCCCTATGCTTCAGTCTGTCAAGACCTGGCTAGGGAGTTGCTTCTCAATGAAGGACTTAGGTGAGGCATCCCGCATTCTAGGGATACAGATCTATAGAGATAGATCTAAGAGATTGCTTGGCCTAAGTCAGAGTACATATATTGACAAGGTACTCCTTCGGTTTGCCATGCAAGACTCCAAGAAGGGATTTTTGCCGATGTCACATGGCGTGAGTCTTTCGAAGACTCAAGGTCCCTCTTCTAGAGAGGAGAGAGACCGCATGGATCAGATCCCTTATGCCTCAGCTATAGGATCTATCATGTACGACATGCTATGCACTCGTCCTGATGTCTCGTATGCTTTGAGCATGACGAGCAGATACCAGTCAGATCCAGGTGAAACGAGCAGATACCAGTCAGATCCAGGTGAAATTCACTGGATAGCGGTCAAGAATATTCTTAAGTACTTAAGAAGGACTAAAGAATATTTCTTGATATATGGAGGCAAGGATGACCTAGCTGTAAAGGGTTACAGTGATGCCAGCTTTCATGCCGATCAGGATGATTATCAATCGCAGTGAGGATTCGTATTTTGCATTAATGGTGGTGTTGTGAGCTGGAAGAGTTCGAAGCAGGACATAATCGTTGATTCTACGACAGAGGCCGAGTACATTACTACAGCAGAGGCAGCAAAGGAGGCAGTTTGGATCGGCAAGTTCATCACAGAACTTGGGGTGGTTCCAAGTCTCGCTGACCCTATTGAGCTCTATTGTGACAACAATGGAGCTATAGCACAGGCGAAGGAACCTCGCTCACACCAGTGGACCAAACACATACTACGGCACTTCCATCTCATTTATTAGATTATCGAGAGAGGAGATGTGAAGATTTACAGAGTACCTACAGAGGCTAACATCGCAGATCCCTTGACCAAGGCTTTCACACAGAGGAAGCATGATGGTTACACTAGGTCATTAGGGCTTAGAGCCTACACTGATTGGCACTAGTGCTAGTGGGAGATTGATAGTTAGAGCCCTAGAGCAAATCATTTGATGATTGTATTATGGACTTGTTGTATCATATTCTTATATAAAGGCATTTGTTTTTGGTTATTATACTTACTTGTATTGGTGCCAAATAAAATAAGTATAATAGCGTCCTTAAGTAGAAGGTTCTCACCTATATCAATCGGTTAGTTGAACCGATAGTGAGATGATATAGGGAACACTACTCTTAATCATTCCTAGTCGAGTATTAACATTCAGGGACAATGTTAATGCAATAAGACTAGCATGTAGGTCAACTCGATGACTTGATCTCACAAGTCATGGATATAGAGATATCAAGTTGACACATGGGTATGCATTGGAGAATGTATACTGAATGCCCGCCATGAGAAAGTATCATGGATCGTTATATGAGTGTCATATACTTTCTCATGTGGCTATTAGTATGACTACTAGTCCTTAGACCTGAAGTCACCATGGTTCCCTACATAAGGAGTTATGTACTTTGGTTTCGTCAAACGTCACCCGTAACTGGGTGGACTATAAAGACGATTACTGGGTATGTAACAAATTATGCGGAGGGATGTGAGTGTTGTAGATGGTATCTATCCCTCCTATATGACGGGAGTGACATCGATATTCTTGATAGAGTGAGACCACGAAGTGCATAGCCATGCCCAAATGAGTCAATATGAGATATTGAGCTCATTTGATTTAGTGAGTCTACTTGGAGTTCAAGATTTAGATTGGTCATAGGATGACACGGTCTATACATCACATTGATCAATCTAGAAGTCTAGGATAGAAGGACACTTGTCATATATTGTGAGGAGTCACAATTAGTAGTCACAAGGTGATGTTGGATCTCAACATTCTTGTAACTTGGGTAGTAATGATGTGTTGCTAGATACCGCTCATTACTTATTCTCCTAAATGGGTTTAGGGGTATTGCCAACGTTACAAGAACCTATAGGGTCACACACTAAGGAAAATTAGATGGAGATTAGGTTCATATGATGAACCAAGAGGATTAGATTCATGTGATGAATCAAATTGGATTAAGAGTAATCCTAATTGGGCTAATTGAGGTGGACTCAAGTTGATTCATGTGTTCAATGAGTCCAATTTAGATTATGACTCATTAAATCAATTTAATTAAGTGAATTAGATTCATTATATTAAATTGGCTTTAATTAAATGGTTGGATTATATCAACCATGAGAGAGATTAAGTCAAGTTTGACTTGACTTGAGAGGAAGAGGAAGAGTCAAGTTTGACTTGACTTTATGCCACATCATTTGTGACTTGGCATTAAGTGGCCAATGATGATGTGCCACATCATCATAGTTGGCACATGTGTGTGCTACCTCATGGAGGTTACAAATTCCCTTTTTAATGGCCACTTAATGCAAAAAAAAGGGGGTTACACTTCTTGAGGTGGCCGACCACTTTTGTGGTGAATGAGAAATTCATTTTTCATTCAAGGCACATTCACATCATCTTCTTCCAAGCTCTCTCCTCAAGCTCTCCCTCTCCTCCTCTTGCGGTGGCTGATCAAGGGTGCTAGCACACCTTTGTTTAGTTTTTCTCCACCCATTTGTTCGTGTGGATACTTCTAGAGGATCGTACGCTTGACGATCTAGAGATCCGGCACTTCCTTAGACGAGCGGGATTCATAAAGGGCACGCATCAAGGGTAAAAGATTTTTCTCCTTGTAAATCTAGTTTAGAACTAGCATAAAACTCATACTCGTAATGTTTTCAAAAGTTTTACTTCGCACGGATCCGGTTGCATGGGGGTTTCGGGGTTTCCGCGACGCGAAAAAGCGATTTTCGTGGCCTGTAAATCCCAACAACGACAATAGCTTTTTTTCTTATTTTGTTGAGTTGTGCAATCCTAAGTGCATCATTTTCCACCTCTTCTACAGAATTACCATCCGACATTGAGATAATCTCTGTTTCTTCTTCCATATCACCCCCATCAAGTTTTCCTTTGCCCTTGTCCATAACATCTTTAGCTTCACCTTCTTTTACAATTTTTTCAGTCTCTTCTATTACTATGATGTTCTCTATAGGCTTGCATATTTGTATTTTGCTCAGCTTCCTCTTAGGTAAAAGTTTTCTCCATAATGGACTATCACTTGAAGTATACTATAATCATACCCACTACGATCACATATTCTCCTACTCCTTGTTCCAAAAGCAACTGGGTCTTGTGGATCGACTACACGCTCACTTGATTGACCTTGCATGCCTTTATTTTCTATTATTTTGATTAATTCTTTCACCCTTCATTCAGATGCATGTTCTCCAATCACTACAACAAAAACTGCAAACGACAACACTCCTACAACAACGGTTTTAAGAGAAAGCATTGCGTATTTGCTCAAAGACAACGATTTTTGCCAAAACCGTTGTCTTTGAACTCCCCATTAAATATAAAAGACAACGGTTTTGGCAAAACTGTTGTCATTGAGCAATATTTTTTTAAAATGACAACACTTTTTACAACGGTTTTATAAACCGTTGTTTTTATCCGCGTTTTTAGCGTCTACGACAACAATTTTGAAAAAAACCGTTGTAATTGAATTTGGTCATTTTCCCCCCTCGTTGTTTTCCTTTCCCTCGCTGTTTTCTTTTCGGCGTCGTGTTTTTCCTTCGCGCTCCCAAACCTAGGGCAATTTTCTTTCCCTCTCCTCATACAATCTCTTCACGCCATCCCGTCGACCACTGGATCTTCCTCCACAACGGTGTGCTCTCCTCTTTCTCTCATTCTCACCCTCACTCTTGATTTGTCTACCTTTGCCTCCTAAAGGTTCGAGATGAGCCATGTCCTTGGTGCGCTCCTTGCATCTTCCCCTCTTCTGGCACAAGCCTGGACCCGCTGCCTGCGTGCCAATGCAGGTAGCGCCAACTTCGTCATTGACAGGAGCGACGATGCGGTCTTCATCACCTTCTCCGGGACGCAAGCCGTTGCTTCGTCGTCTGGCCTTGGCAGAGGGTTCTTCGAACCTGTTTCCTTATATAGCAACACACACGACATCTTCGCACCGCTGGGAAGAGGCGAGGAGGATGACAGCGGGAAGCCGCAGCCCATACTCCTCCAGGCCAGTGCCCTCCGCTTGTTTATGAGCTTGTACCACACCTCCGAGTTCCAGGTCTGCGCTCGATCTTTTTTTCCTTCGATTAGGGTTTCTTCTGCTTCAGATTCAATCGAATTAGGGTCATTTTTTTATAAAATAATTCACCAAATCGTCTTAATCGTATCATTAATTGAATATGACGATCATTTTCCACGAGATTTGTTCCTCTAGTTTTTCTTAATGACTTCTTAGATCAGAGAAGAACATGAAGACATACGTCTGTTTCGCATGTAAGCAAGCTTCTTCTGCAGGGTCTATAGCAGACTGCAAAGGCATCAGGATTTTAGCCATGGCATCCTTGTTTATTGTAGTTTCTGTTCATGTCTATAGAACTACAGCAGAGTCGGAGATGCATATTTCTACATTATAAGCTCCAAGAAGACTGCTCATTTTCTAACAAAGAGAGTCAACAAGTTTCAGTCAAAATAGGCTAATTTTTCCATGCCTGGAGAAGACAGCAGAATCTTTGATGTCCAAGTAAGTTTGATCTGCTTTCCATTATAAAATTAGCATGTGACCTCTTCTATACTCCTTTTTTTGTTTAGTCAGTATTAAGATAAGAAGTTCTAATTTTAAATCATTAATTAGTATTAGGATGGCGCCGAAGCCGCTGGACTACGAGTTGCTGAATGAGAATGTGAAGAAAGTTGCATATGCTGTCAAAGGGGAGCTTTACCTGCGGGCTTCGGAGTTGTAGAAGGAGGGTAAGAAGGTTATGATGCTTTCTCATACACAATTTTCGTTGATTGTGCCACAACATGATTTGAGTTAAATAGAATAAATTTTATTGAAAGAGACTCTTATTTCGATTCCTGAAAGATCTGACTTTGATTGTTTTTTTTTCCATTCTTGTTATCTGGTTGAAGATATCTTCTTGGGTTATTTAGCACTGTATATGTTTGCTTTATTGCTTGTATCAAGATATGAAGTGCACATATGCCTTTGATTCTTTTTATTGTTAGCTTGTTGGGATGCCACTTGTGAGATTAAAATTTGAGGTTATAATACTGCACTCCCCTTGCAATTTATTCTTAAGAAACAAGATACAAGTTGGACTTACTTTCCATGAGATCGGTTTTTTTTGTTGTTTGCAGATTATTTTCACAAATGTCGGGAACCCTCATGCTCTTGGATAGAAGCCATTAACATTTCCCCGTCAGGTTTCCATTTTCTCTTTATTCTTTCTTAAAAACTACTTGTATCAAAGTGTTGATCATTCTTCTCTATTGCATGACTTAAGGAACTCAGTGAGAAAAAATCATCTTCACAAGTCAAAAATTCCTTGTACATGGAGCAATTTCTCCTTCTCTGTGCTCCCTGAGATAAAGAGACATTTTCCATTAGATTTCTCTTTTTAATGGTGTAATTTTTTACCTATACTATTCTCCAGGTGGTAGCATTGTGCCAAGCTCCATTTCTATTGGATGACCCTAATGTCGGGCTTTTATTCCCAGCAGATGTCATTGCAAGAGCTAAACATTATCTTTAATTGAATTCGGGTGGTTTAGGTATTCACATATTCCTACAATTTTCAACTTGCAGTCTACTTAAACCTTTTCCTTTTTGATGTAGTCTGTTTCTCAAGCTAAACTGCTTTTCAACTTGTTTCCTCTTGTTAATGGTGATCTGGAAAAGAAATGTATTCTATACTTGTTTGGGCATTTGTAACCCAAGCAATTTTTATGTTGACCTTTTCATAACATTTGTGTCATATTCCAGTTTTTAGTTGTATCTTTATATGTAACAAACCCAAAACATCATCTGCAGGCCTTGTTATTTTTTTCATGTTGATGAGTAAATATTGTTTTAGTCATTCTGATAAGAATCTCAACTTTCTTTCGAGCAATCAGGTGCATATAGTGATTCTCGAGGACTTCCTGGAATTAGGAAAGAATTTACAGAGTTCATTGAAAAATCTATGCATGAGTTGGACTTTTTTATTTCTTCTTCTAACTTTTGACATTTTGTATGGTCGATAAGTCATTTGCAAGGGATGTTCAATCGAACTATCAGATTATTAGAAGCAGGTATCGAGCCAGTGTAAGTCCATTTGCATGTCTAAATATCATTTTGTTTATCATTCAGCCACCATATTTTATTATCATCTTTTTTATGCCAGATATGTATTTGACGGTCAACCTCCAGAGTTGAAGAAACAAGAACTTGCCAAAAGGCTAGTCTTTATAGGTTTGTCATTGTCCCCCTCCTTTTTTTTTGTTGCAAGATAATGATAATCTTTAAGCTTATTTTATTCTTTAGATATTTAAAGAGGAAAGATGCAACTAATGATCTGAACACAACAATTGAGGTCATTGCTTGTGCATAACAAGTACCTTTATTGGGACTCCTTAGTGTGCTAGAATTTCGTTTGCTGTCTTGGTTACATTTGTTGTTTGCAGACTGGTGATTTGGAGGGAATTGAAAAGTACAGCAAAAGGACTATCAAGGTAATCTTTGATATTGCTATTTTATTGGAAATTATCATGAGGATCTTATTGATTATGATGCAATCAACATAAAGTTAGCATGCTGATTATCTGTTTTCTTCATATGTAACATAGAGTTTCTTTAAATATATTTTGAACTTTCAAATTACTTTCTTGAAGAATTTGATTCCAGTAGATGACTGTAGAGTTTTTTCACAGGTAACCAAGCAACATAATGAAGATTGTAAACGTCTCTTAAGACTAATGGGTGTGCCTACTATTGAGGTAAACTAGTCCACTTTCACTTATTGAATTCTTTATCCTTGCTACAAGAATTTGAACTAACAATGACACAATTTTACTTTCTCTTGTAAACATTTCCTAAAGCTGCATGCAATTTCTTAATATACAAGTATTGTATCTCTAGTTTTAGAAGCTAAACTCATCTTTCTGATCTAAAGGCACCCTGTGAAGCAGACGCTCAATGCGCAGCTCTTTGCAAAAGTGACAAGGTAAAATGATGCAATGTAACACATTCTATTTTATTTTTTTAACTTTAATATCCTAAACATATTTGTTTGTTATCAATCTCTAGGTGTTTGCGGTTGCCTCAGAAAACATGGATACTTTAACTTTTGGGGTACCAAGGTTTCTCCATCATTTAATGGATCCTAGTTCCAAAAAAATCTCTGTGATGGAATTTGACGTTTCAAAGGTATATTTATTCTGCTTTTTGCTAATTGAATTACTGTATTTATTCTCATCCTTATTTTTCAGGTTCTTGAAGAGCTAAGACTCACTATGGATCAGTTCATTGATTTGTGTATTCTCTCTGGATGTGATTATTGTGATAACATTAAAGGTAAACTTTCTTATGAGATATTGTACATTCAACAAGTTTAACATACAAGCTAGTACTCTACTGCTTTTTGTTTACGAAATTTGATAACTAATGTTCATTCAAATCTCTAGTATGATAATGCTTGTGTGGTTGAATATGGTGTCAGTGCTACAACTGTTCCATGTCTATGTTACCTGGACTTGATATAGTTCAACATGAGTATGATCGCAATCTATGACATGGCTATTTTTACAAATTGTACATGTGTTCAATAGGATTAGTGATTGTTCACTCTTAGTGTCACTATTTGAGTGTCATTATCCAAGTATCTATATCCAACGCAGATTTCGGCAGTTATGTCATGCTTTGGAAATTTCCATTTTTTTTTAAATGTTTGTTTGAAGGAAAAAAAAACTCTATTTCTACATTTGATGTTCCATGAAATAAATTATACACATACCTTTGCCCAATACGTCATTCTAACATTTGATGTTACATGACGCTTATTTAGTTGTTTCTGCATTATGCAAGGACTGACGGTTAAATTATATTTTGTGAATACCAGAGTTCTTTTCCTTTCAGACACAGCCTTGATATTCCTCTTCCAATGTGTTACTCATGAATGCAGCTGATTGAGAGAGGATTTATTATTATCATTATTAGAACCATATTTTGATAAGGCTCCTTGAGTCACATGGAGTACATTAGTTGGAAGAGTTTCTCCATTTCTTCTAGCAGTGGCTAACATTTCTGCAACATGTACAAATAGATACTCAAAGATTATGTTCAAGGGTAGTCATAAGTTTGAGTCAATGTAAAACTTGATGAAGTTGCAAAAAATCCTCTTTAAACCAGTCATTAGTTGAAAACGTAAGAGAAGGAGGAAAATTTGCAATTGTCTATTTTTTTCCCTAACTGGATAAAAGTAGTTTTTTGGTTGCTCTTATTCTTTGGTAATCATATTTATAGTAATTTTGACTATAACCACCTCAAACATGCAACTTCGAGTATAAAATGGCATGTTTCCTTGTATTTCTTATTTTCCAAGAATTCATGTTGTCATGTAGACTATAATCTGGAATTATAGAATTTTATAAGTTTTGTTGAATTTTACTTTTGCAGGTGGGAAAATTCGTGAGGCTTGAGTTTTTTTGATGCAAGAAGTGAGCTTTGTTAGGATGTAGCTTGCCTTGCTAATTTGTAAATTAAAAGCGCGCCATATGGAGAACAACAAATGGAAAACATGTGATTTAATGTATATGGAGAACAGTAATGGAAAACATGTGTATTTTGATGAGTAACAACTCATTTTGTATATATGAATGTTTATTTTGGATTTAATGTAGTAAATATTTAGTTTTGTATTGGTGGTTTGCTTATAGTAAAATAAGATTGGTTGTTTGGTATTAATGAACATTAAAGACAATAGTTAAAAATGTTGTAAAAACTATGTAAACCACAACGATTTTTTTTTGAAAAAAAGTGATAAAAGACAACGGTTTTATCCGTTGTAAAATATATTAAAACTATTGTAAAAAAAGCAAAACGAGTAAATATTATCTACCACAACAGTTTATATCTATTGTAAAAAAAGTCTACCACAACGATTTATTTCTGTTGTTGAAATTATCTACTACAACAGTTTTAAAACGTTGTCGTATCCTTCGTAGACAAATTTGAGCATATATACAACAACGGATAAAAACCGTTGTCAAATGTCTACAAAGACAACGGATTCAAAACCGTTGTCGTAGGGCCATACATTCTACAACACCCTCAGTTACAACGGTTTTTTCACCCTACGACAACGGATAATATCCGTTGTCGTTTGCAGTTTTTGTTGTAGTGAATGTTAGATCTTTGATTCGGTTTGCTTGAATGATGTATTTACAAGATTCCTTATTACCTTGCCATCCAGCTTTAATGTCATCTAATTGTGGTGTCTCCATTGGACATGGAATATCATCAGCCAAATCAAGGTCCTCAACCAATATTTTTTCAAATTAGGTAGGGATTAATTCAATCATAACCAATATAATTCTAAAGACAAATGTAATAAACTATATATTTACTTTGAATAAGTGGCATATTGGGTTATATCCGATGCGATGTGTGCTAAAACACGTCTCATAAATATGCACAGCAGAAAATAAAATAATAATAATTCCTAAATTATTACATCACACACACCACACGCATACAAGGATACAACATGTTAAACATGATCGCATAATTAAATTTTTACGAAAAGTAAATTTACACTAGGTGTACCTTATGGATGATCTGTAATGAGAAGGGCATCAACCGAAGCGACGTTGTCGAACCTCGCCTTTATTTGTATCCACGCCGAACTCCTCAAGACAATTCCTTGAATACAAGCCTCTCCTTCGGAAGTTACTAGCCATGAGCGAAGAAGATGGATCAAGAGGAAGAGGAAGAGAAGCACACAAGGGAGAGTTTTCTCCCTTGTGGTGGTCACGACAACAAGGGGAAAGGCTTCCCCTTATTGGCGGCAGTAAAGAGAGAGGGGAGAGGGAGAGGAGAAGAGAGGTTAAGGTTTTCCAAAAACTTTACAAGCCAATTAATGATCTCATGTGTATAATTTTCTCTCAACCATATCAATATATAGCCCTCAATAATGAGTTAGATTAGAAAGTCCAAATCCAACCCATTATCCCTTAACCAAAAATTAGCTCATTAACCCCTTGGTTTGGTTCACAACTAAACCAAGTTGGTTCATGAATAATTCATGATTAAAGCAAATATGGTCCAACTCTTCCATAAGAGATGTGGCCCATCTGCGCTTCCATTACAATAAATATTTCTATATTTGTCTTATGTATGGTTCAACCAAATATTTATCTCTTGATCTATGAATCATATTCTTTAACTTGTTTTACATCTTTTAGAGACTCGTTAGTGCGTGTGACCCAATAGGTTCCCGGTTTATTTTGGTCATCCATAATTAACTACTTAATTATAGAACTATCATGAATGACACCTAGTAGTCTATCATAATCACCAATTAGCCAAAAAATCATAGTTGATCTTAGAATGAATTCTATATCCTTCAACAGCTAAAGTGAGTCGTGTCTCGTTCCTTTCACTCATCTTATACCCACTTGGTTCAGGACATGGTCTATGTGTCTTGTGCCCACTAGGCTGACTACGTCACACCTAGCACAAGTAATACTTCCTCGTTCTACAGATTCAAATTACTCATACATGTGTACAAGAGTCTTGCACTCTTAACATGTGATGCTTTGCCCAAATATTTTGAGTAATAATCCTAATGAGTGGCCATAGGGTATATGTCTCCTCGCAAGAAGCGGTGAATCCTCTGTGGGCTATCCAAACACCTTTGGGCACTTCAACTTATACCCAATCATCCTGGGTCCACACCTCAATGAGATACTTGCTTAAGATATCAAAGTATAAGTTTCCATGACCAAGATAATTTGTATAGCTCAAGTTAAAGGAAACTTGCACTCGTGCTGCAGTAAGAACTTTATAGACATATCTATATATGTAGAGAACCATATGAAGTGATACAGTGAGTCACTCCAATGAACTAGTTACCATAACTAGCATCTACGTTTAACTCTCAACATCCCAACGTCTCTAGCTAGTGAGAAAATAGCTACTTGGCCAAATAAAGAATATAACCCGTGCTAGTCTTATAAAATTGATGGTGTCCGAATATATTAATTCGACGACGAGGAAAATTTCAATATATTCATAATTGTACATGTACAGATAATCACTAGTTGTGATCCAATCAAAAATTCTCTCATGTTATAAATTATATTATGGATATTCAATAAATGAGTTTAAGACAATCAACCATATAATATGCACTCAAATAGTGAATCTATACTTATTAAATAAATAGAAAAGGATGTAAGGCATGTAAACTACGGTGGCCAAATAATAATTAAATAATAAGGTTATTCGAGAAATAATCTTACTAGATTTTTCAGGAATTTCTAGAAATTTTTCGTGGTTTAAATGGAGTCCGTATGACTCGTTTTGAGGAGATGAATCGGTAGGGTTAGGTAGAAGCCTATTTGGAAGACCATTTAAATAGGAGTTGATTGAAAATTAGTTTAGGGTTTAATTAATTAACCCTAAGTCCTATGTGTATAATCCTATTTTCTTTCTTTTCTTTCCCGATTCCTCACATCCGCTCGATCTTCCTTCTCTCTCGTGCCAGAACCCTTCTTCCTCTTCTCATCTCCTTCACGAGCGATCTCCGGCCAATCCACCACCGTCAGCGTCGAGAGCCACTACCCGAGCTGACGTCGCTCGAACTCCACTCCTCTCCCTTCTCCCTCACTATAGGCATGTTCCTGTCGCTACCCCGTGCCCTAGCCATCCTCACCGCCCGATCTCCTTCACCCTCTCCTTTCTTTCAGCACTGTCGCAGACCACCATGCGCCGACGCTCAGTCGCCGACACCTGATCATCTTCCCTTCAACCGACCATCACTGCTCTACCGTCGACCTCTCTTCGGCTATGAGCAGATCGATCGGTCTCCCAGTCGGGGTAGCGATGCTTCCTTCTCCTCTCGCATCTCTGCCCCTGATATGCCCGATGTTGCTTAATTGTCACGTGGGAGGAGCAGACCTATTTCATTGCTCCTCTTGTTCTCTGTTCGTGTCGTCAATTCCTCATCGGTTACATCTCCACGGGTAGCCCTTGGATCATTGGTACTTGTGAGAAATCGATCTCAGTAGGCTCCCCTCTGCTACCAAGTCGTCGGCCACTACCTGAGGTTGCACGGATCATGGTTATGCCACCCTTTCCTCAGCACACAATGCACGTGATTGTGCCCATGCTGATCATGCCACTATTGCAGTCTCCACCAGCCATTGGTTGCATTAGGCTCCATCACCGAGAAGCTGCTGTAGATCTAGAATTGAGGTAACAAAACTTAATCTGAACAAATAATGAATTGTCCGTAATTGTTAAGCTTGGATGTGATTAGTGTGATGTGTATTGGTTTGGAGTTAGTTAATCTATGGTTAAGAGATAGGTTGAGTAGATAGTCTTCATATAGTGATTAAATCAATTGTTGGATTGGTTAATGATCTTGATAGATTGGTTTATTGTTACATGTAGATCAACGCAAGGGATGGATTTTATTTATGGAATAGAAATTGATTTAAGTTGTATTGGATTTATGATGCTTAGCTTGATAGTTGATTATAAGTTGTGAATTCAGTTGTGATGTGTTGATTAAATAGCATTGGATTGATTAATGGATAAATTTGGTGAGTATTTGAATTGATCGTTATTAATTGGACTTGGATCATCAGGTGAAATTAAATGAGATTACCTAATCAAATTAGGATTGAGTTTTGGGTTTAGCTAGTTGTCATATATGTGATTAGCTAAACTATATATCATGTGATTTGTAGGACGTTGATTCGAGACGAGCATCTTGATCTGGGATTTGTTTCAGATACGAACTACTGATTAAGGCTGGTACTTCTTGCTTAATCTCTTTAGTATATATTGATCTTAGTGCATGAGCTATCTTTGGATAGAAACTGTTTTTACCTTGACTCCACTCTTATTTTTCCTACGCTTGATACTTCCACTCGATCTTTGAGATATTCGTTTCTATATCTATACAGTTTCACGTTGCTATCTATATGATATTTAGCATATACCAGACACCTAATACTAGATATTAGATATTGGATATATATAGATACCAGATACCATGATTACTTGTTTTGACTACTATATATTCATGTTTCTTATTGAGCATGCTGGCTTTATGTAGCATACCTGATTTCTGTTTATATATATGATGCCTGCTCAATTTTACGCATCATGTCATTGCATTCATGCCGACGACCATGTCTCCCTTGTGGTTGAGAGGGTCGTTGGTCAGAGCCGCACACTCAGTCACTCATGGGTAGTGGTAGCTAGAGCGTGTCGCTTGTCCTGACATGCTCCCACTCGCTCACTCATGGGTGGTGATTACTGGAGTTGTGAGCTATAGGGACCCCCGTCGCAGATGTAGCTAGTTAGCTACTATGCAACTATCCCCTCGGCCACTCGAGAGTAGTGGTAGCTGGAGTGGTGTACAGTCTGTCATTGTCCCGACCTCTCGACCATACAGGGGTCATGGTACAGGGGGTGGGCGGGAGTGACCATCCGTGCATACGCTGTTCTTATTATACCTGTTGATGTTGTTGCTTACTTATGCTGTTATTGCTTTCTTATGCTATTGTTGCTTACTTATGCTGATATGCTCACATAGGTTGAGATATATACCTGAGGTATGGGTTTAGATACTGGTTTGCTTATTGGTAATATGTATATACCTCACATGTTACCCATTTAGTTATGAGCACTACTGTAGCAGGTCTTTGTTACACCTGACTTTCTATTACTAGCCTAGGATATGGTTTCAGGTATGGACACTTATTATGATATCACTGTTGTATCTGTTATTTTCCCTACGAGACTGTACACCTTTGTATCTCTAGTTCTTTACTATATTCATGCACTATCTGTCTATTACCTGCTGAGTCTTAGTACTCACCACCCCATAAACAGGTTTATTTCTCCAGGTAATAGGTAAAAGATTTATGGAGTCGCTTGGAGGTCCTGTTCGCCAATCCCACGTCACATTCGAGGATGATTTTCTGGTTTTAGTTTCTTACACTATTTTGTTTTGGATATGTGATCTTGGCATTGTAATAATTTAATGTGGACTTGGAGTTTTGTCTTGTGGTGTCTTGTATTTGGTTTGGTGATGTTGTGTCAAGCTAAGCCGGCTCATAGTTAGTTTTTTTTGTTCATTTCATGTCCGTTATTTTGTGATTTCTGCTGTGTTATGTTTCAGCCAAGTGGGTTGCATTATTAACTGTGTGGTTATGTTATGTTTCAGCCGTGTGGGTTGCATTATTAACTGTGTGGGTGTGTGTATATTCTAGTTGTATGTGGCTGATGTATTTTATATGTATGTATGCCTCAGATTATCACTGGTAAAAGGGAGATGCTGTCGATATTTTTCGGTAGGGACCCCTTTGGGGGCGTGATAATTTTTTGGTATTAGAGCCACAAGTTTATGAGGCCTATTTTCTGTGTTTTGGATTTTTGTGATTTGATTTCTTAATGTAACTTTTCGAGTTTTGGGACCAGGCAGTGACAGGAATCTCCAAGATATAGGAGGTATGTGGTTTATTGTTATCATACACTTCCGTTGTTACTTGACTAGTTGTTTATACTATGTATGACTTGTGTTATGTCCGTCATTATTTAGATCTATCAAACACTGCTAGAGATTAGGGATTACAATCTCATGAGATTTCTTTTACCATACCATCAGTATTATTAGTCTCTATTATCACTAGTTTGGTAGTGTACAGTATCTCCTAAATATCATGTTGCTTTGGTTAGTAGAGAATCGATTTACCCTTATTGACTTGGGTAGTGGAGGATCGGTTTAACCTAGTTGGTTCGGTTCGTAGAGGACCAATTTACTTTTTTCGCTTTGGTTAGTAGAGGACCGATTTACCTTTGTTGACATGATCAGTGGAAGATTGATCCATTCTTGTCGGTGTAGTTAATAGAGTACTGAGTTACTTCTATTAGTTCGGTCAGTAGGAGACCAACTTACTTTATTTCATGAAGATTCTGACCTTTGGGCTATTTGTGTTTGGTTAGATAACCTAGAAAACACATTTGAGTACATGACTTGTATAGACGTAGAATGGATTGAATTAGCCGCATATCATTATCGGCTTGATTAGTCTATAGAGGATCGGTGTATCCTTTTACATGGGGACTTGGACCATGGATTGAATGTACCTGGTAGGATAACCTAGAAGGTATATTTGGATAGATGACCTCCACTGATGTGGGAAAGTATAGAGCTAGCTGCTTAACCCTTACGTGATACATCTATTATATAGGTGTATAAATTGGTGAGTACATTCAGATATATGACTTGTATTGGTGCAGAAAAGATGATGTTAGTCGCGTATCCTTTACATGACCAAGCACCACGTGAAGGAAGATGCAAAAGATGAATTTGAGAACAAAACATCTCTGGGTGATGATTTTGAGGATTTTTAAGAGAGGGAGTACTCCACTACCTCATTTTGTAGCATGATGGATTATTAGGCGATGATCGGTTGACTTGTCTAACGTTGTTCCATGGGAGATCCTAACTTATGGACTGATCAGATATGGTTAGATATCCTTGATGTATCTAGAGATCTACGACCCTTAATGATGCGAAGGAGGTGGTGTTAGTTGATTAACACCTATGAAGTTCCACCGTCACCGAGTGGGAATATCAGATGATGATGTTCGAGGAACAGAGAGGAGATCAATAGTTATGTTGGTTAGTTTTTTGTTGATAGTGCTTCTCTACCCTGGTGTGCACTTCACTAGAGGTTATTGAACATCAGGTGGAGCAATCAGAGTAGGATGTGTTACAAGACAATGGGTAGTCGACTCAACTATCATTGTCTCCATAAGTAGCTCAAGACCTTGACCACATGATCAGTTACTAAAGGTCTTGAAGTTTATATGTTAGAACAGGATGTTCGATATTTTATCGACATTTGTCGAAAGACATTTACGAGTATGATTATGAGATTTGAGATGATATTCTCTTATGGGTAGATTTTCAGTAGGAGGTTGAGTGATTCTTTGGACTTTGCATTGTTATTTCTTTTACTGTGGATATTTGAGTATTTGAAGGATGGAATTTGACATACTCTTTGGCCATTTTTAGATAGGATTAGTAGAGTTTTTATACTCATATCCTTTGGATTGATCGTGTCTCTGCCACTTGGAGAGTTGTTGATTACCGATCAGGAAGTCAAGGGATATCTCTTGGACTTCAGTAGTCATACATCATAGGTAGGATGATGATATATGTCTACATCTTGATAGTACACCATAATGAGAATTGGTTACTGGAAAATTATCAAGTTTGATTGATGTTGAGGATGATTTGAGATTAGTGGATATTGTGGGATTAGATGTGGTGATATGTTGTCTTTTGATGATCTATTGGTAGATATTTGATTGATGATCTATTATTTGGTGTTTGTTGTTGATGGTGACATAGGGAGTGTCACATGTGATATTTATAGATTTGGTGATTTGTAGTTGGTGATCAGATTGTAGACTTGTTACCAGTGATCTTAGGTTTGAGTGTGCCTGTTGTATGGATATTGTGAGTCCTTGGTTTTACCATTTAGGCATATAATACCCTAGATATTTCCATGGACTCGATGAATTGGTATTCTTAGGGCATTTGGATCAGGTGATATGATCTTTAGTGACAATATTGTGATTTATGCCCGATCCGAGGTGGATCACAAACGCTATCTTCACATAGTTCTAGAGATGCTTCGAGAACATCTCTAACCGTAGTTTAACAAATAAGTATGATGGGCTATCTTTTGTGGTATTTTTGGGAACACATTATTTCCAATGGGAGCATATCAGTGGATCCACAGAAGATATAGGTTATTACCAGTTGGGAGTAGTCGTAGTCTATACAGGAAACTCGTAGCTTCCTTGTTCTGGCTGGATATTAATGGAGACTGATTGAGGGTTTCTCCAGTATTATGCAGTTGACCGGACTGTCTGGCAAGAGTGGAATTTATTTATATAGATGCTCACGAGATCAGTTACAGGAGTTGAAACGAAAAGCTGATAACTGCATCTGTTTTAGTTGTACTTTCTAGTGTAGATGGATTTGTACTCTACACAGATGTATCGTATCTGGGGTTTGGTGTAGTTCCGATGTAGCATGAAGCACAGTAGCCTTATGCCAGTAGATAGAATTCTCGTGTAACGGGAATAAGATTCTTTATTTCTGTGGAAGGTTATGTGTCTTCCTGAGTCACTTCTTATCCGGGAGGAATTATTGCAGGAAACACCTTGATATGGATTTGTGATACATTCGGGTGGCACCCGATGTATAGAGACTTGAAACGTTCTGATAGGTCGAACGATATGAAGAAAGATATCATGGATTTAGTGGCTTGATGTCAAGGTAGCCTCATCTCTGGGTATCTCCACCTGACGTCGCCACCTTGGATCAGTGGTACTCATGAGAAACCGATCTCAGTAGGCTCCCCTCTACTACCAAGTCGTCAGCCACTGCCTAAGGTCGCACGGATCAAGGTTATGTCACCCTTTACTTGACAAACAACGCACACGATTGTGCCCATGCTGATCATGCCACTGTTGCAGTCTCCACCAGCCATTGGTTGCATTTGGCTCCGTCACTGAGAAGTTGCTGTAGATCTGGAATTGAGGTAATAAAACTAAATCTGAACAAATAATGAATTGTGCTTAATTGTTAAGATTGGATGTGATTAGTGTGATGTGTATTGGTTTGGAGTTAGTTAATCTATCGTTAAGAGATAGGTTGAGTAGATAGTCTTCATGCAGTGATTAAATCAATTGTTGGATTGGTTAACGATCTCGATAGATTGGTTTATTGTTACATGTAGATCAATGCAAGGGATGGATTTTATTTATGGAATAGAAATTGATTTAAGTTGTATTGGATTTATGATGCTTAGCTTGATAGTTGATTAGAAGTTGTGAATTCAGTTGTTTTGTGTTGATTAAATAGCATTGGATTGATTAATGGATAAATTTGGTGAGTATTTGAATAGATCGTTATTAATTGGACTTGGATCATTAGGTGAAATTAAATGAGATTACCTAATCGAACTAGGATTGAGTTTTGGGTTTAGCTAGTTGTCGTATATGTGATTAGCTAAACTGTATATCATGTGATTTGCAGGACGTTGATTCGAGACGAGCATCTCGACCTGGGATTTGTTTTCGATATGAATTACTGATTAAGGCTGGTACTTCTT
Organism: Zingiber officinale; assembly: GCF_018446385.1. Classification (NCBI taxonomy): domain Eukaryota; kingdom Viridiplantae; phylum Streptophyta; class Magnoliopsida; order Zingiberales; family Zingiberaceae; genus Zingiber; species Zingiber officinale. The sequence goes on along the minus strand of NC_055987.1, from coordinate 83,028,858 downwards.
TGTTAATCTCTTTAGTATATATCAATCTTAGTGCATGAGCTATCTTTGGATAGAAACTGTTTTTACCTTGACTCCACTCTTATTTTTCCTGCGCTTGATACTTCCACTCAATCTTTGAGATATTCGTTTCTATATCTATACAGTCTCACGTTGCTGTCTATATGATATTTAGCAGATACCAGACACCTGATACTAGATATTAGATATTGGATATATATAGATATCAGATACCATGCTTACTTGTTTTAACTGCTATTTATTCACATTTCTTATTGAGCATGCTGGCTTCATGTAGCATATCTGATTTCTATTTATATATATGATGACTGCTCCATTTTACGCATCATGTCATTGCATTAATGTCGACGATCATATCTCCCTTGTTGTTGAGAGGGTCGTTGGCCAGGGCCACACGCTCGGCCACTCATGGGTAGTGGTAGCTGGAGCGTGTCGCTTGTCCTGACGTGGTTCCACTCACTCACTCATGGGTGGTCATTGCTGGAGTTGCGAGCAGTAGGGACCCCCCGTCGTAGATGTAGCTAGTTAGCTACTATGCAACTGTCCCCTCGGCTACTCGAGAGTAGTGATAGCTGGAGTGATGTACAATCTGTCATTATCCAGACCTCTCGACCATACAAGGGTCATGGTACAAGGGGGTGGGCGGGAGTGACCATCTGTGCATACACTGTTATTATTATATCTTTTGATGATGTTGCTTACTTATGCTGTTATTGCTTACTTATGATGTTATTGCTTACTTATGCTGTTATTGCTTTCTTATACTGCTGTTGCTTACTTATGCTGATATGCTCACATAGGTTGAGATATATACCTGAAGTATGGGTTTAGACACTGGTTTGCTTATTGGTAATATGTATATACCTCACATGTTACCAATTTAGTTATGAGCACTACTGTAGCAGGTCTTTGCTACACTTGACCTTCTATTACTAGCCTAGGATATGGTTTCGGGTATGGACACTTATTATTATATCACTGTTGTATATGTTATTTTCCCTACGAGACTGTATACCTTTGTATCTCTAGTTCTTTTCTATACTCATGCACTGTCTGTCTATTATCTGCTGAGTCTTAATACTCACCACCCCATAAACTGGTTTATTTTGTCAGGTAGCAGGTAAAGGATTTATGGAGTAGCTTGGAGGTCCTGTTCGCCAGTCCCACGTCATATTCGAGGACGATCTTCTGGTTTCGGTTTCTTTCGCTATTTTGTTTTGGATTTGTGATCTTGGCATTGTAATAGTTTGATATGGACTTGGAGTTTTGTCTTGCGGTGTCTTGTATTTGGTTTGGTGATGTTGTGTCAAGCCGAGTTGGCTCGCAGTTAGTTGTTTTGTTCATTTCATGTCCGTTATTTTGTGATTTTTGTTGTGCTATGTTTCAGCCGATTGGATTGTATTATTACTGCGTGGTTATGCTATGTTTTAGCCGTGTGGGCTGCATTATTAACTGCGTGGTTGTGTGTGTATTCCAGCCGTATGTGGCTGATGTATTTTGTATGCATGTATGCCTCAGATTGTCACTGGTACAAGGGAGATGCTGCCAAAATTTTTCGGTAGGGACTCCTTTGGGGGCGTGACAAGGCGATTTATCTTAAGACATCCCTCAAACTCTAACATGACAGTTTTCAATATTTACATCTTTAGGTGATACTTGGTATAACAAGATCCTCACCTTACTAATATGTGAAGGAATATTCCTCCACTTGTTTATTCATACTCATTCAATATTGTATGGTTTTTGGATTGGAACATGCTCCAAAAATCATACATGATTCATCATAATAAGTGTTACATAATCATAAATGTCTACAAAATATTATCAAATTTAACATAAAAAATATACTCACAGGCAAAAGACTAGCAAATCCCTTTAGGTAAGGGAGTGTGGTGTCTTAGGGTCATATGTTTGAGTTGATAAAAATAAATCCCCAATCGTAGCTTATTGTGGAGCTATAAATTGATGGACAGCTTCATTCCAATTGAATCTACCAAGATTCTCAAAAGCATCTAATATATCTATATGATCTAAAGGAAGTTTATACATACTAGAAGAAAATAAGACACAAACAAATATATATAAAATGTAGAATTTGTAAAATAATAAAACATCAGTATGTGCTTTAACTCTATTAGAATAAAATTTCATCAACTCCTGAATTCTTGATTTGTTTATGAGTTTGTTATTTGTGAAGTGAGCAAGAAAGAGGTCACCCGATGCTTAATTTGAATTCATAGGAATCGAAGCACCTCAGTCTGCAATACCAAGCAATAAAGATACACCTCTTCATGTAAATGCAACAGGTACACCTGAAAATCATAAATTAATAGTTATATTGTAAGATTTATTTTTACATACCAAGATGAAAAAAAAATAAAATATTAAATTTCTAAAATTATTTGGTGCGTAAGATTAAAAATTGAGAATTGTACCTGAGAATCTAAATGTTTGAGATGTTAAATCCTAATTTTGAAATATATTGTCTAGTATACCATGAATATGCTGAATTTCTTTTATGTCCAAGAAAACTCAAAAGGGAGATTGTTTGATCATTGTTATGTGTCGATCATATAAAATAATAGATCCATGATGTCTTCCTTTAATTATGCATGGTCGAAAAAAACTGTTAACGTGACCTAACATACTATTCCAATGTAATTTCTATCCAAAGTCAACTACAACCTATAATTTTTACAAATTTAATTTATTAACAACAAAATTAAAATTGGTGGAATGTTCTGGAGGGTCTAATATAGGAACATATCAGGTCCATGTTGGGCTTGATATGAGATCATATCAGACCCACGTTGAGCCTGATATTTTACCATATCAAGTCCACGTTAGGCCTGATATTTTACCATATCAGACCCAATGTTATGATCCCATATTAGGCGCTTTCTGGATATTTCCTATGGTTTATGGATATATCCTATGAGTTTCTAAGGTGAACAAGATCATGATACTTACCTTTGCTGCCGTAGCTTCTTGTTTCATTATGAAAGAAGAGTATTTAAGGTGAACAAAATAATAAATACTTGAATGGACAGACCTCTGTGTGGATTTCATCGGAGACCCTTAACGTCTGTCGCCTTAGATGTGTGATTTTTGTTGGAAACCCTGGACACTGAGACATACCAAGCTAAGGTTTCTCTCGTTTTCACAAGGTAAGAAAGATGTGAATGAGTCCCGCATGCATCCAAACCATTTTATTAATTTTAAATGTAAAAATAAACAAATGTGGCTTGGATGCATTGGAAAAATGACATAGGGAGGGAGGAGATTTAGGAGATTGGCGAGAGGGGTAGGAAGAGCATAATATTATTTTTAGTGCTCTTTTTAGTATTTTTAAAATTAAGGTGTTTATTTGGGTAAATAAAAAAACGTGGGCCGCTCTTTGTTTGTGGTAAAAAGCAGAATTATTATCGAATTAATGAATGCTCATCTTTGTTCGCTAATTTAGTCGTGACTCTTGCTAAATCAGGGACGAATTATGATTCGTCTCCCGATCTCCAATTCTCTCCCCTCTCCGGTCCAATCTGGGTGCAGCGATCTCATCAAGCACTCTGAGAAGAAGGCCTCCCTCTAGGGTGATCTCATCAAGCCTCCTCCCATTGGCACCACGAGGCCAGGAACCGAACCGGTTCACCTGCTTTAAAAGGCAAAATCGCACGCCCCCAGTGCCTCCGCCACACCCAACCCAAGGTCATCATGAGGGAGGTAAATCACGGTAATCGAGAGAGTAAGTGATGGGTGGGGTGAGGTACACATGATCCGGATATTTACGCCCCGACATCCCTGTGATTCGATCTCGCGTTCTCAGCTGCAAATGTATCAACCACTTACCATGTCGGATAACCTCGTGGGGTTGGCACTGAATTGGTTCACGGTGGCAAAAGGTGAATACACTCGCCCCCAGCACCCCCGCCAACCTGTCCTAGGGCTTGTTGGGTTTTTCGGGCCACAAAAACCACTTTTTGCGTTGCGGAAACCTCGAAATTCCCATGCCATGGATCCGTGCGAAGAAATAAAATTTCGTAAAACTTACACGTACGAGTTTTATAAGCCTAGATCTACTTTAGATCTACAAGATAAAGAGGTTACCCTTGATGCGAAGCCCTTCGCGTAATCCTGCTCGTCAAAGGTACGTCGGATCTCGAGAGTATCAAAGTAGATACTCCTCTATGTGTATCCACACAAGCAAGAGATGGAGAAAACCACACAAAAGGTGTGCTAGCACCATTGATGGTCACGGCAAGGAGGAAGAGAGGGAGAGAAGAAACCTAGAGAGGAAGAAGAAGATGGAGTTACCATACAAAATGAAACTTCTTTTTACCCCATTAAGTGGTCGGCCACTATACATGGGAGTTTATATACTCCATGGGATTTCAAGAGTCACAACTCTTGATCTCCCTCATGAGGTGGCACACACATGTGCTAGCCTTGATGATGTGGCACATCACCATTAGCCACTTAATGTCAACTCACCAATGAGGTGGCAAATGGTCAAGTCAAACTTTACTCTTCATCTTCCTTTCAAGTCAAGTCAAACTTGACCACTTCTCTCCCTTGGTTGATCTAATCTAACCATTGGTTCAAGTCAATTATAATTTAATGAATCTCTATTCATTGAATTAAATTGATTCAATGAGTCTAAGTCCAAATTAGACTCATCTAACACATGAACCAAATTGAGTCCAACTCAATTAGCCTAATTTGGATTACTCTTAATCCAATTTGGTTCATCACATGGATCTAATCCTTTAGGTTCATCAAATGAACCTAATCTCCATCTAATTGCCCTTTGTGTGTGACCCTATAGGTTCTTATAATGTTGGCAATGCTCCTAAACCCATTTAGAAGCATAAGTAATGAGCGGTATCTAGCAACACATCATTACTACCCAAGTTATAAGAATGTTGAGATCCAACATCACCTTGTGACTACTAATTGTGACTCCTCACAATATATGGCATTGTCCTTCTATCCTAGACATCTAGATTGATCAATATGAGGCATAGACCATGTCATCCTCTAATCAATCTAAATCTTGAACTCCAAGTAGACTCACTCAATCAAATGAGCTCAATATCTCATATTGATACATTTGGGCATGGTCATCCACTTAGTGGTCTCACTCTATCAAGAATATCGATGTCACTCCCGTCATATAGGAGGAATAGATCCCATCTACATCACTCACATCCCTCCGCATAATTTGTTACATACCCAGTAATCGCCTTTATAGTCCACCCAGTTACGGGTGATGTTTGACGAAGCCAAAGTACGTAACTCCTTATGTAGGGAACCATGGTGACTTTAGGTCCAAGGACTAGTAGTCATACTAATAGCCACATGAGAAAGTATATAACACTCATATAACGATCCATGATACTTTCTCATGGCGGGTCATTCAGTTTACATTCTCTAATGCATACCCATGTGTCAACTTGATATCCCTATATCCATGACTTGTGAGATCAAGTCATCGAGTTGACCTACATGCTAGTCTCATCGCATTAACATTGTCCCTGAATGTTAATACTCGACTAGGGATGATTAAGAGTAGTGTTCCCTATATCATCTCACTATCGATTCAACTAATCGATTAATATAGGTAAGAACCTTCTACTCAAGGACACTATTATACTTAGTTATTTGGCACTAATACAAGTAAATATAATATCCAAAAACAAATGCCTTTTATATATATAAGAAAATGATACAATGAGTCCATACAACAATCATCAAATGATTAGCTCTAGGGCTCTAACTAACAATCTCCCACTAGCACTAGTGCTAATTAGTATAGGCCCTAAGGCCTAATGACCTAGTGTGACCATCATGCTTTATTTGTGCCAAAGCCTTGGTCAAGGTATCTGCGATGTTAGCCTCAGTGGATACTTTGCAAATCTTCACATCTTCTCTCTCGATAATCTCTAGAATGAGATGGAAGCGTTGTTGTATGTGTTTGTTCCGCTGGTGTGAGCGAGGTTCCGTAGCCTGCGTAATTGCTCCAATGTTGTCACAATAGAGTTCAATAGGGTCAGCGATGCTAGGAACCACCCCAAGTTCAGTGATGAACTTGCGGATCCAAACTGCCTCCTTTGCTGCTTCTGATGCAACAATATACTCGGTCTCTGTTGTAGAATCAGCTACTATGTCCTGCTTCAAACTCTTCCAGCTCACAGCACCACCATTTATGCAAAACACGAACCCTGACTGTGATTGATAATCATCCTGGTCGGTTTGGAATCTGGCATCACTGTAACCCTTTATAGCTAGCGAGTCATCACCTCCATATATCAAGAAATATTCTTTAGTCCTTCTCAAGTACTTTAGAATATTCTTGACCGCTATCTAGTGACTTTTACCTGGATCTGACTGGTATCTGCTCGTCATGCTCAAAGCATACGAGATATCAGGACAAGTACATAGCATGGCGTACATGATAGATTCTATGGCTAAAGTATAAGGGATCTGATCCATGCGGTCTCTCTCCTCTCTAGAAGAAGGACTTTGAGTCTTAGAAAGACTCACACCATGTGACATCAACAGAAATCCCTTCTTGGAGTTCTGTATGGCAAACCGAAGTAGTACCTTATCAATGTATGTACTCTGACATAGGCCAAGCAATCTCTTAGATCTATCTCTATAGATCTGTATGCCAAGAATGTGGGATGCTTCACCTAAGTCCTTCATTGAGAAACAAGTCCCTAGCCAAGTCTTGACAGACTGCAGCAAAGGGATGTCTTTCCCAATGAGTAGTATGTCATCCACATACAATATAAGGAAGACAACTGTGCTTCCAACAACCTTCTTGTAGACACAAGATTCATCTTCATTCTTGATGAAACCAAACTGTTTGATTACATCATTGAATCGAAGATTCCAGCTCCGAGAAGATTGCTTTAGTCCATAAATGGACCTATACAGCTTGCATACTCTGCTAGTATATTGTGGATCTACAAAACCCTCAGGTTATGTCATGTACACATCCTCGAGCAGGTTTCCATTCAGAAACATGGTTTTGACATCCATCTTCCAGATCTATTAATCGTGGTACGCTGCAATAGCAAGCATGATCCGAATGGACTTAAACATCGCTACTGGAGAAAAGCTTTCATCATAGTCAATACCATGAATTTGCTTGAAACCTTTAGCTAACAAGCGACCATTATAAATAAGTCCATCCATGTCAGTCTTTCTCTTAAAGACCCACTTACACCCAATGGGTTTTACCCCTTCAGGTGTTGGAGTGTATACTGAAAGCCTAAGCTTTGTAAACATTCATTATGAATAAAAAATCACATTTGGTCAAATTGTCTACATTTAGTTGTCGTTGTTCAATTAATTTATACTGTAGATAACATAGTATGTGGTGCCACATGCAGAAGATAATGTTATCAGTACCTTATAAATTATAAACAGTAGCTCACGACCAAAATGGAAAGGAACAAACCATTAGAAGGTCGTAGTGTAATTAGGTATCAGTTTATTTTGACTGTATAATTACACTAGTACACTTAGAGTGTATTGAGTAGAACCATTTGAGGTTGTTTCTTTTAAACTGACTTTATAAAGTAACAAAGACCTCGGTTATTATAGAAGTGTGTGCTCTTAATCCTAATATAATAACAAGCACATATATTTGATATTTATTTTTTTAATTTATCAATGGATGAGATTTAGTTCGATAAATTAATAAGCCCGATAAGTTGAGAAATGGTATCACTTATAGTGTGTGTTGTTGATTATAGAAGGAAACTGTGTCCCAGAGATACTAGGTTGATAATGTCCTCAAGAGGAGCTCATAAGGATTGTCATGTTAAACCCTGCAGGTGGGCCTAGTTCGACATGATGATGAGGTTGAGTGGTACTACTCTTGGACTAAGATATTAATTAAATGAGTTGTCAGTAACTCACTTAATTAGTGGACATTCGATATCTTAAATACAGGGAGATTAACACACTCATAATAAGAAGGAGCCCAAAAATGTAATTTGGGATTGGTGCGGTAGTTCAATAATAGTTCTCTAGTGGAAGGAATTATTATTGATAAAATTAAGTTGTGTGTTCGGGGCGAACACGGGATGCTTAATTTTATCGAGAGACCAAAACCAATTCCTCCTCTTGGTCCCTATCGTAGCCTCTTATTTATAGAGTACTATACCCACCTATGCCCACCTTCTATACCCACCAATAGGGGGCCGGCCAAGCTAGCTTGGGAACCAAGCTAGGGCCAGCCTAGGTATAAATTGGGGTGGCCGGCCCTAGCTTGAACCCAAGCTAGTGGGGGTCGGCTAAATAAAATTAAAAAAAAATTATTTTTATTTTTATTATATGGAAAAATAATTTATTAAAGAGAATTAAAATTAAAATATCTCTCTTGTAAAAGATCTACAAAAGATTAAAGAAAGAGATTAGATCTCTTTCCTTATTTGTAGATTGGTGAGATATTTTATTTTCTCTTTAAAAATTATCCACATGTTGATAAAATTAAAATTATAGAAATTTCTTTTTATCAACCATGAAGAGATTTTTGAAGAGAAATTTTATTTTTAAAATTTCTGGAAACAAATTAGGAAGTTTTAATTTGTTGATTAAAACTTGTCTAATTTATCTCTTTTGATGTGGCCGGCCATTAGAGATTAATTGGGGAAATTTTATTTTATTTTTCTCAATTAAATCATGTCAAGGGAATTAAGAAAATTTTATTGTAAATAAATTTCCTAATTTGCCTAGGCCAAGGAATTTAAAAGAAGGGGTGAGGGTGCCTTCATGAGACACAACCTCTATTATTTCTCTCCCTCTTTTATTCCTTGGAGTGGCCGACCATCCTCTTCCTCTCTCCCTCTTTGTGGTGGCCGAAACTCTCAAAGGCTTGGAGCTCTTGTGGCGGCCGGATACTATTTGGAGAAGAAGAAGAAGAAGAAGGAGAGAAAGCTAGCATCTCTTGGAGCTTGGTTGGTGTTTTGTTCTTCATCCTTGGTAAAGCTTTTTGTGGCCGAACCTAGCTAGGAGGAGAAGAAGGTGGTTGGTGATTTCTCATCTCGGAAGATCGTTGCCCACACAACGTCCGAGGTTAGAAGAGGAATACGGTAGAAGATCAAGAGGTCTTTCTAGAAGGTATAACTAGTAGTTTTTCCTATTCCGCATCATGCTAGTTATTTATGGAAATAATACCAAATACAAGAGGTTTACGATTCTAGTATTTCGAATATGTTTTTCGATATTGTGTTCTTTTGTTTTATTTTTTCCTTGTGATTTGATTGTTCTTTTCGGTTAACCTAAAGTTATTTTAGGAAATTAAATATTAGCTTTCTATAAAAGGTTTTGTCTAGTCGGTGGTGGTTGCTCCCATATCCAAGAAGGCCATGTGCCTCGCCATATCAGTACTGGGAACCATTTATGGAAATTAATATTTAATGGAATTAATAACTTAAGGTGATTTGGGTCGAACGTGTTAAGTTCCGCAGGAGACCCAAGTCAAAACCTAAAAGAACGAATAGATTAAGTTTTCGATCAAACGTGTTAAGTTCCGCAGGCGATCCAAAATTTAATTTAAAAGAACACATGGTAGCTAGGAAAAGGTTCAGACCTTTGTACAAAATTTTTGTACAAAGGTCTGAACCTTTTCTTAGCAACCAACAATTGGTATCAGAGCTAGGGTTTTGCCTCTGTGTATTTGGTATTAGTTTAATTATGCACATGTCATACATAATTTAGGCAGGATAATAGTTGGATGTGCTAACTTTGTGGATGCAAGATCCAACTATTATGGCTTTTAGTTACTATGTGTGTGATTGGACCCTTGGACATGTCAAGGGCATTTATATGTGTGTGCATGATTGTATTAAAATACAGCAGGAGCTGTATTTAGTTTTATTAGGATTTTATTTTTTGATCTAGATACATGTACATTCCTTTTATGGAATATAGGATCAAAAATGTAAAATTCTATTTATGTCGCGGATCAAATCTTGCAAAGCGTGGAACTTTCTAAGGACCAGAGGCGCAGCGGAACTAGGAGCAAGATGGATGCGACAGCTAGACCCGGTGGCGTTGGCCAAATATGGCAGCAGCTTGGGATGACAACACACGGAGGACAACTAGAGATAAAAGCCATAATAGTTGAAAATTATATTTTCTATTTATTGCTTTTATATTGTGCTGTGTGTGCATGTTAGTTTACATGTTTAGTAGGCTAGCATAGTTAAAATTCCTCATTTATAAATAACTAAGTGGGAGAGAGATTTTTAAGTAAATCTCATGGTCTCCATTACTGGTTTGTAAGTGATGTAAACAAGCTTGCGCGTTGGCTCTGAGTGCCTTCCTCTATAACGGATGAGCTTGTTTGCGGATCACTAGAACATACTTCCATTTTTGGATGACTATAGGAAGTTAATTAAGAGCGTGTGATCTTCCCCAACGGAAGGGGCATAATCTTATTAATGGACTTAGTGTCAAGTAATGGTATACACTTAGACACATCTAATAGTATCCTCCCCATCGGAGTCACTGCTATTATTTGTGTGACCAAAAGACACCAACTATTAATTTTATTTGTCAAAAAGTTAGGTTGACAAGATAATAAAATTAATGGGTTAAAACCCTCCTTTTACAAATGTTGAATTTGTATACGTCCACACTAACGTGGCATACAAAATTCACGGTGTTTTGAGGTGTTGGTTAATTTAAAATAGTATTGTTTGAGGAATCAATATTATTCTAAATTTAGAGTTCTGACCAAAAGTTATTTGTGATTCTTAGGATGACTTTCAACCCACTGTCCATCATACTTCAACAGAATAGACTTACTGGACCAAACTACATAGATTGGAAAAGAAACCTGGACATTGTTCTTACTGCTGAAAGCTATAAATTTGTACTGACTGAGCCTTGCCCTGAAGCACCTACTGGTGAATCTACTCAAGAGGAGATTGAATATCATAGGAAATGGGTAAAAGCTGATGAGATGGCGCGGTGTTACATTTTGGCTTCAATGTCAAATGTATTGCAACATCAGCATCAAGATTTACCAACAGCTTATGATATTATGAACAATCTCAAGGAACTCTTTGGTCATCAGGATAGGGCTTCTAGGCAAGAAGCCATGAGAAAGATAATGACAGCCACCATGCAAGAGGGTACTCCTGTGAGGGATCATATCCTAAAGATGATGGCTTATCTGAACGAAATACAGATCCTTGGAGGAGAAATTGATGGGGAAACCCAGATCGATATGATCCTCCAGATGCTACCTAGAAGTTTTGAGCAGTTCCGCCTGAACTATAATATGAATAAAAGGATTTATTCATTAGCGGAACTACTGACAGAACTTCAAGCAGCAGAAGGATTATTTCGTCACAATGCTCAAATTCACTATGCTGAAAATGGTTCTACTTCTAAACCGAGAGGAAAGAAGAAGAAGAAACAAACTGGTTCAGCAAAGAAAGTGAATAAATCTCAGAGTACGGGATTTAAAGCTGGAGTGAAGAAGCCAAAGGGCAAATGCTTCATCTGCAAGCAGGCAGGACATTGGAAGGCGGACTGTCCTCGTAGGAACCAAAACAAAGGTATATCTCATGCTCTAGTTATTGAAACATGTTTAGCGGTGTTATCTACCAGCACCTGGTGTGTAGATACGGGAGCCACTGATCATGTCTGCAACTCCTTGCAGGGGTTCCAGGAAACCCGACGACTATCTGAAGGAGAGATTACCGTCTACATGGGCAATGCTACTAAGTTGGCAGCTATTGCAGTGGGAGATGTCTATTTATATTTTAGTAGAAATAGAAATTTGGTTTTAAGAAATTGTCTTTATGTACCCAGTTTTAGAAAGAAGTTAATTTCAGTTTCTAAACTGTTTTTAGATGGATATTTAGTTTCTTTCAGTAACGATGTAGTTATTAAGAGAAATAAAGTGATTATCTGTTCTGGTGCATTAGTTGGCAATTTGTATACTTTAAATCCAATTTCTTCCACAAAGCAAAACATGGAAATTTATAACTCATCTCCTAACTCTAATAAGAGAAAAGAACCTTCGGAAATCAACCAAGCATATCTTTGGCATCTAAGGCTTGGTCATATTAACTTAAGTAGTATTCAGAAGCTTATAGCCGATGGACTTTTGAGTTCTTTAGAGTTGGAAAATTTTCCAACTTGTGAATCTTGCTTGGAAGGAAAAATGACCAAGAGGCCGTTCAAGGCCAAGGGGTATAGAGCCAAAGAAGTGTTAGAATTGGTTCATTCTGATTTGTGTGGTCCTATGTCTGTCCAAGCAAGAGGTGGTTTTGAATATTTTGTCTCTTTTATAGATGATTATTCAAGATACGGATATATTTACCTAATGCGCCGCAAGTCCGAGTGCTTTGATAAGTTCAAAGAATACAAGGCTGATATGGAGAAACGATTAGGTAAAAGTATCAAGACACTACGATCTGATCGTGGTGGCGAATACCTCTTAGGAGAGTTTAGGAATTACTTATCAGAGACCGGGATCCAATCCCAATTGTCTGCACCTGGAACACCCCAACAGAATGGTGTGGCAGAACGAAGGAATAGGACTCTTATGGAGATGGTTAGATCGATGATGAGTTTTTCAGAATTACCAAATTCGTTTTGGGGATATGCTCTGGAAACAGCAGTATACGTTTTGAACTTAGTACCTTCTAAATCAGTTTCTTCTACTCCCATAGGATTGTGGAATGGGCGAAAACCCAATCTAAGACATATTCGGATTTGGGGTAGTCCAGCACATGTGCTGAAACCAGATGCTGATAAGTTAGAATCTCGTACAGAAGTTCGCGTGTTTGTAGGATATCCCAAAGGAACGAAAGGTGGTTTATTTTATAGTCCTAAAGACCAGAAGGTCATTGTTAGCACCAATGCCCAATTTTTAGAAGAAGACTATATAATGGATCACAAGCCAGTAGTAAAGTTGTTTTATAAGAACTAAGAGAGGGCACGTCTACTTTAGTACCAACAGTACAAGATGAAGTACCACAAGAGACTGCAACACGTGTCTCACATGATACACAACCACAGACAGTACCTCGTCGTAGTGGGAGGGTTGTGAGGCAGCCTGAGAGATTCATGTTTTTGGGAGAGTCTTCGGACTTGATCCCAGGTAAACATGAACCTGATCCCCGAACATATGACGAAGCACTCCAAGATATAGATGCAGCATCTTGGCAAAAGGCGATGAATTCTGAAATAGAGTCTATGTACTCTAATAAGGTCTGGGAGCTTGTAGAACCATCTGATGGTGTAAAAGCCGTTGGATGTAAGTGGATCTACAAAAGGGAAAGAGGGACATACGGGAAGGTAGAAACCTTCAAAGCTAGGCTTGTTGCGAAAGGGTATACTCAGAAAGAGGTAATCGATTATGAGGAAACTTTTTCACCGGTAGCCATGCTTAAGTCTATCCGGATACTCTTATCCATTGCTGCTCATATGGATTATGAGATTTGGCAAATGGATGTCAAGACAGCTTTCCTTAATGGAAATCTTGAAGAAAACATCCATATGAAGCAACCAGAAGGGTTCATTGAAAAAAGCAAAGAGCATCTAGTGTGCAAGCTCAATCGATCCATTTATGGACTGAAGCAAGCTTCAAGATCTTGGAACATCCGGTTTAATGAAGTAATCCAGTCATATAGATTTATTCAAAGTCCGGATGAGTCTTGTGTATATAATAAGTGTAACGGAAACGTGGTGGTATTTCTTGTACTATACGTAGATGATATTTTCTTAATTGGCAACAATGTCAAGGTATTATCAGACGTAAGGGTATGGTTGTCCAAACAATTTGATATGAAGAACTTAGGAGAATGTGCACACATTCTTGGGATCAAAGTTATAAGGGATCGCAAGAAAAGAATGTTGTGTCTGTCCCAAACTTCATATATAGATACAATCCTTGCTCGTTTTAGCATGCAGGATTCCAAGAAAGGTTTCTTACCTTTTAGGCATGGAATAGCTCTATCTAAAGAGATGTCTCCAAAGACATCAAAGGAGATAGAAGACATGAAAGCAGTTCCTTATGCTTCGACTGTAGGAAGCCTTATGTATACAATGCTATGTACGAGACCTGATATCTTCTTTGCCGTTGGCATGGTCAGTAGATATCAGAGTAACCCTGGACAAGGACATTGGACTGCGGTAAAGCATATATTAAAGTACCTGAGAAGGACTAGAGATTATATGCTAGTTTACCAAGCAGACGATTTACTCCCTGTGGGTTACACGGATTCAGATTTCCAATCAGATCAGGACAGTAGTGTTGGGTTTTTCGGGCCGCGAAAACCGCTTTTCGCGTCGCGGAAACCCCGAATCACCCAAGGCCAACGGATCCGTGCAAGGAAAACCGAACGATAAATACGAGTACGAGTTTAAAAACCTTTTAGATCTACTCCTAGATCTACATGTTAAGAACTTTACCTTCGATGCGTGCCCTTTTTCGTATCCCGCTCGTCCAAGATTCGTCGGATCTCGAAAGTATCAAGGATAGATACTTCTCTATATGTATCCACACGAACACACTAGGTGGAGATGACCAAAACAAAGTGTGCTAGCACCTTTGGATGGTTCGGCCAAGAGAGGAGAGGGAGAGCAAAATTGGAGCAAGGAAGAAGATGAAGGAATGAATGAGATTAATTCCAAAATGAAACTTATCTCTCCCATTCATGTGGTCGGCCACATGAAGAGCATGAGTAACTCCCATGGAATGCCAAGAGTCACAACTCTTGGTAACTCCCAAGAGGTGGCATTCCACATAAGCAACCATGATGATGTGGAGCATTATCATTGGTCCACATCTTGCCCACTCACCAATGAGGTGGCATAAAGTCAAGTCAAACTTGACTCTTCATCTTCCTCTCAAGTCAAGTCAAACTTGACTTAATCTCTCTCATGGTTGATCTAATCCAACCATTTAATTCAAGCCAATTTAATATAATGAATCTAATTCATTTAATTAAATTGATTTAATGAGTCATAATCCAAATTAGACTCATTAAACACATGAATCAACTTGAGTCTAACTCAATTAGCCCAATTAGGATTACTCTTAATCCAATTTGATTCATCAAATGAATCTAATCCTTTTGGTTCATCATATGAACCTAATCTCCATCTAAATTTCCTTAGTGTGTGACCCTATAGGTTCTTGTAACGTTAGCAATGCCCCTAAACCCATTTAGAGGCATGAGTAATGAGCGGTATCTAGCAACACATCATTACTACCCAATGTTACAAGAATGTTGAGATCCAACATCACCTTGTGACTACTAATTGTGACTCCTCACAATATGTGGTATTGTCCTTCTATCCTAGACACCTAGATTGATCAATGTGAGGCATAGACCGTGTCATCCTCTAATCAATCTAAATCTTGAACTCCAAGTAGACTCACTCGATCAAATGAGCTCAACATCTTATGTTGACTCATTTGGGCATGGCCATGCACTTCGTGGTCTAACTCTATCAATAATATTGATGTCGCTCCCGTCATATGGGAGGGATAGATCCCATCTACATCACTCACATCCCTCTGCATAATTTGTTACATACCCAGTAATCGCCTTTATAGTCTACCCTGTTACGGGTGACGTTTGACGAAACCAAAGTACATAACTCCTTAAGTAGGGATCCATGGTGACTTCAGGTCAAAGGACTAATAGTCATACTAATAGCCACATGATAAAGTATATGACACTCATATAACGATCCATGATACTTTCTCATGGTGGGTCATTCAGTATACATTCTCTAATGCATACCCATGTGTCAGCTTGATATCTCTATATCCATGACTTGTGAGATCAAGTCATCGAGCTGACCTACATGCTAGTCTTATTGTATTAACATTGTCCCTGAATGTTAATACTCAACTAGGAATGATTTAGAGTAGTGTTCCCTATATCATCTCACTATCGATTCAACTAATCTATTGATATAGGTATGAACCTTCTACTCAAGGACGCTATTATACTTAGTCTATTTGGCCCTAATACAAATAAGTATAATAACCAAACAAATGCCTTTATTAATATACAAGAATATGATACAATGAGTCCATACAATCATCAAATGATTGGCTCTAGGGCTCTAACTAACAATCTCCCACTAGCACTAGTGCCAATCAGTATAGGCTCTAAGGCCTAATGACCTAGTGTGACCATCATGCTTCCTCTGTGCCAAAGCCTTGGTCAAGGGATCTGCGATGTTAGCCTCTGTAGGTACTCTGCAAATCTTCACATCTCCTCTATCGATAATCTCTCGAATGAGAAGCGCCGTAGTATATGCTTGGTCCGGTGTGAGCGAGGTTCCTTCGCCTTTGCTATAGCTCCATTGTTGTCACAATAGAGCGCATTGGGCGATAATGGGAACCACCCCAAGTTCAAGAATGAACTTGCGGATCCAAAGCGCCTCCTTTGCCCGATGAATGTACTCTTGTAGAATCAGCCATCGTATCCGCTCGAACTCTTCTAGACGCCACCATTAATGCAAAATACTAACCCCGATCGCGATCTATAGTCATCCTGGTCGGAAGCTAGCATCACTGTAACCCTTTACCTAGCTCATCATTGCCTCCATATATCAAGAAATATTCTTTAGTCCTTCTTAAGTACTTAAGAATATTCTTGACCGCTATCCGATGACTTTCAATTGGATCCGATGGTATCTGCTCGTCATGCTCAAAGCATACGAGACATGTCGAGTACATAGCATGGCGTACATGATCGATCCTATGGCTGAGGCATAAGGGATCTGATCCATGCGGTCTCTCTCCTCTCTAGAAGAGGGACTTTGAGTCTTCGAAAGACTCACGCCATGTGACATTGGCAGAAATCCCTTCTTGGAGTTCTGCATGGCAAACCGTAGGAGTACCTTGTCAATGTATGTACTCTGACTTAGGCCAAGCAATCTCTTAGATCTATCTCTATAGATCTGTATCCCTAGAATGCGGGATGCCTCACCTAAGTCCTTCATTGAGAAGCAACTCCCTAGCCAGGTCTTGACAGACTGAAGCATAGGGATGTCCTTCCCAATGAGTAGTATGTCATCCACATACAATATGAGGAAGACAACTATGTCTCCTACAACCTTCTTGTAGACACAAGGTTCATCATCGTTCTTGATGAAATCAAACTGTTTGATTGCATCATAGAATCGAAGATTCCAGCTCCGAGAAGCTTGCTTTAGTCCATAAATGGACCTATGCAGCTTGCATACTCTGCTAGTATGCTGTGGATTGACAAAACCCTCAGGTTGTGTCATGTACACATCCTCGAGTAGGTTTCCATTCAGAAACGCGATTTTGACATCCATCTGCCATATCTCATAGTCATGGTAGGCTGCAATAGCAAGCATGATCCGAATGGACTTAAACATCGCTACTGGAGAAAAGGTTTCATCATAGTCAATACCATGAATCTGCTTGAAACCTTTAGCTACCAAGCGACCCTTATAGATAAGTCCATCCATGTCAGTCTTTCTCTTAAAGACCCACTTGCACCCAATGGGTTTTACCCCTTCAGGTGGATCAACCAAAGTCCATACTTGGTTGGTGTACATGGATTCCATCTCGGATCTCATGGCCTCTAGCCATTTCTCGGAATCTGGTCTCATCACAGCTTCCTGATAGGTGGTAGGCTCATCCTCTATGAGCACAATGTCATCATGGTCAGACAAGAGAAATGAGTATCTCTCAGGCTGACGACGTACCCTATCAGACCTGCGAAGAGGTATGTCTACTTGAACTGGTTGTTGTTCCTCAACTCCTTGTGGAACATTATCCACAATACTTTGTGGTTGCAGTTCAACTTCCATCGAGGCTTCTGTGCTAGTATTCGCATCTTGAACTTCTTTAAGATCGAATGTGCTCCCACTAGTCTTTCTAGAAACAAAGTCCCTTTCTAGAAAGACCCCAGTCTTTTCCACAACTACCTTGTGCTGACTGGGAATGTAGAAGTAATATCCCTTAGTTTCCTTAGGATATCCGATGAAATAGCACTTGTCAGATTTGGGTCCTAATTTGTCTGAGACTTGACTTCGTACGTAAGCCTCACAGCCCCAAATCCTCATGAAAGACACCTGGGCATCTCTCCCAGTCCATATCTTATATGGTGTCTTTATCACGGCCTTGGATGGAACTTGGTTGAGAATGAAAGCTGCCGTGTCTAGAGCATATCCCCATAGATATGTCGGAAGATCTGTGTGACTCATCATAGATCGTACCATATCTAATAAGGTACGATTCCTCCTTAAGGATACACCATTCCACTATGGTGTTCCAGGAGGAGTGAGTTGAGATAAAATCCCACACTTAGCTAAGTAGTCACGGAACTCATGGCTTAAGTATTCACCACCTCGATCTGATCGAAGTATTTTAATACTCTTGCCAAGCTGGTTCTGTACTTCATTCTTGAATTCTTTGAACTTTTCAAAGGATTCGGACTTATGTGTCATCAAGTACACATAACCATATCTACTGAAGTCATCAGTAAATGTGATGAAGTATCTATAACCGCCTCTAGCAGCGACATTGAAAGGGCCACATACATCACTATGTATGAGTCCTAACAAATCAGTCGTTCTCTCGCTGTGCCCACTAAAAGGAGTCTTGGTCATTTTGCCTCGTAGGCATGACTCGCATATCTCATATGATTCAAAATCAAATGAGTCCAGCAAACCATCCTTATGGAGCTGGGATAAGCGCTTGTCATTTATATGACCTAAGCGATAGTGCCAGAGATAAGTTTGGTTCATGTCATTTGACTTGAACCTCTTGGTACTAATGTTATAGATAGGTCTCTCAAGGTCTAGAATATAGAGTCCGTTTATTAGTGGTGCACTACAATAGAACATATCTTTTAAATAAACAGAACAACATTTGTCTTTTATTATAAAAGAGTATCCTTTCTTGTCTAAACAAGAAACTGAAATTATGTTCTTAGTAAGAGCAGGCACATAACAACAATCATCTAAATTTAGTACAAGCCCAGAGGGCAGAGATAGCTGACAACAGCAACAACCCGTGCTCCATTGCCTACTCGTAGGTCCACCTCGCCCTTTGCCAATGCTCGCTATTTCTCAGCGCCTGCACATCAGTACAAATGTGAGAAGCATATCCGATATCTAATACCCATGATGTAGAAATAGATAGATTGACTTCTATAACATATATACCAAGTGGAAGTCTCACTTCGCTTCTTCTTAAGATCCTCCAAGTATACCTTGCAGTTCCTCTTCCGGTGCCCGGTCGACAGCAGGTAGCATCCTTGGCGACCCCTCCTTTAGGCTTCGGTGCCTTGCCTTTGCCCTTGGTTTGGGACTTTCCCTTACCTTTGGGCTTGCCCTTGCCCTTGTGCTTCTGGACCATCAGAATGGGCTTAACCTTCTTAAGGTTAATCTCAGTAATTCGTAACATACTAAGTAGCTCGGGCAGTGGCTTGTCAATCTCGTTCATGTTATAGTTGAGAACGAATTGACTATAGCTATCCGGCAAGGACTGCAAAATCAAGTCAGTGGCCAGCTCTTGGCCAAGTGGGAACCCCAGTCTTTGTAGGTTCTCTATGTATCCAATCATCTTGAGTACATAAGGACCTACAGGAGCCCCGTCTGACATCTTGCACTGAAACAGTGCCTTAGAGATCTCAAATCTCTCATGCCTCGCTTGTCCCTGATATAGTTGGCGAAGATGCTCAACCATATCGTAAGCGCCCATCAACTCGTGTTGCTTCTGAAGCTCAGAGTTCATGGTCGTGAGCATTAGACAGGACACATCTAATGCGTCGTCTTGATGCTTCTTGTAAGCATCTTTATCTGCTCGTGGGGCATTGGTAGGAGGAGCCTCCGGAATGGGCTGCTCCAGAACGTACAGTTTACGTTCCTGGGTGAGAACTATTCTCAAGTTCCTGTACCAGTCCAGGAAATTTGCTCCGTTGAGCTTGTCCTTCTCAAGGACAGATCGCAGGGAGAAGGAATTCGTGTTCGACGTCATGGTTATCTACAACAGAAAATTTGCAGAAATAAATATCATATTCTTAAAATCATTTAATTAGGCCTTTAATTAAATGATGCTCCCACTGAATACTATAATTCTTGTGGGACAAGATCCACATCATACTAACCCTTGAGTTAGCTTTGGCTAATACGCCCAAGTCTTAGTATGATCGGTAGGTAACGATTACCAATTACATCTCTATGCAACTCTTGTTTATACAATCAATATCCGCATTTATATTAAAACTCGAGTTAGCTTTGGCTAATACGCCCGAGAGTTAATATAGATGTGATTTTGACCTATCTTTTTCAATCGTTGGAATAATGCCTATAGTTGACTCGATCCAACCGAGTAACTAGGAATACTCAATCTAATTGAGTTTGTATTCACCCATGCGTTGATAGGCGGGACCAAGATTGTCCCTCCGTACCCTACCAAGATAATATGTATTGCTCTGCTTTGGCAGATTCAACAATACATGTGATCGAGGTAGTGATAGGTATCACGGCACGGTTAGGCATTTAGAGTTGGTTCGATCAAGATCTAATCTAATCAAAAAGGATGCATCTTATGCACGACTTAGATCTAATCTAATCGCAAGGGTGCATCATGTGCACGACTTAGATCTAATCTAATCGTAAGACACTAATTAATTAACTACTTATTAAATATGCATCACATACACAAGCAATTAATTAATCTATTTGTGATTTAGTAATGGCCCTACTACGATCTTCTCAAGCCAATGAGAAGATCGATTGGTCAACCTAGGGTCAACAGCTTCTCCAAGCTCCTCCCTTTGACCACCTTGTGTTGCTCGTGCCCGCCTCGGAACTCCGTCTCGTGTGGACCCTCCACCGATCCAATTTGTACATTACAATTTGAAACTCAAGTTACATTTGAGTTTAAATCTAATTTACAACAAGAATATAAGAGGAGGCACGACGCGCAGGTCGCGAATATAATACAACACTCGCAAACACATAACGGCACGCAGGCCGTATTATGAATTACAACACAATCCAATCATATTGGGTTTTTGGGCCATGACTATCACAAAATTTATATATAATTCAAAATTATATATTTTCATAATTTTCTATAATTTTAAAATTAATTTTTGCAATTTTTTACGAGTAAAATTTCCCGGCGGTCCCGTTTAGCAGTTTCGGGCGCAATCGCGGAACGGATCCCCTTGCGGGGCCCAGGGCCAGCGCCCCTACCCGCGATCTAACCATCTCGAGGGTTCCTTTGCAATCCAACAGCGCCTAAACCCGCTGTCCCAAAACGATTTGGGCCGAGACATTGCCGTTTCGGAAAAATCTTCCCGGCGGGTTCGTTTTTAGCGATTTCGGGTGCAATCGCGGAGCAAATCCCCTTGCGGGGTTAGGGGCAGTACCCCTACCCACGATCTAACCATCGTGAGTTGATCCTTTGCGATCTAATGGCACCCAAGCCCGCTGTCCCAAACGGATTTCGGGCAAAACGAAGCCGTTTTGGAAAAATCTTTCCGGTAGCCGAAGCCTACAAGTGCCGAGACACTTGTGCTTCGCTTCTACAGAAAAATTACCCATAAAAACTATAAAATCATAATTTTACAGAAAATTACAGAAACTTTAGTTTTCATAAAACCAAAATTCAAACTCGTACAAGCCTTGCACATGGCTCTGATACCACTGTTGGGTTTTTCGGGCCGCGAAAATCGCTTTTCGCGTCGCGGAAACCCCGAATCACCCAAGGCCAACGGATCCGTGCAAGGAAAACCGAACGATAAATACGAGTACAAGTTTAAAAACCTTTTAGATCTACTCCTAGATCTACATGTTAAGAACTTTACCTTCGATGCGTGCCCTTTTTCGTATCCCGCTCGTCCAAGATTCGTCGGATCTCGAAAGTATCAAGGATAGATACTTCTCTATATGTATCCACACGAACACACTAGGTGGAGATGACCAAAACAAGGTGTGCTAGCACCTTTGGATGGTTCGGCCAAGAGAGGAGAGGGAGAGCAAAATTGGAGCAAGGAAGAAGATGAAGGAATGAATGAGATTAATTCCAAAATGAAACTTATCTCTCCCATTCATGTGGCCGGCCACATTAAGAGCATGAGTAACTCCCATGGAATGCCAAGAGTCACAACTCTTGGTAACTCCCATGAGATGGCATTCCACATAAGCAACCATGATGATGTGGAGCATTATCATTGGTCCACATCTTGCCCACTCACCAATGAGGTGGCATAAAGTCAAGTCAAACTTGACTCTTCATCTTCCTCTCAAGTCAAGTCAAACTTGACTTAATCTCTCTCATGGTTGATCTAATCCAACCATTTAATTCAAGCCAATTTAATATAATGAATCTAATTCATTTAATTAAATTGATTTAATGAGTCATAATCCAAATTAGACTCATTAAACACATGAATCAACTTGAGTCTAACTCAATTAGCCCAATTAGGATTACTCTTAATCCAATTTGATTCATCAAATGAATCTAATCCTTTTGGTTCATCATATGAACCTAATCTCCATCTAAATGTCCTTAGTGTGTGACCCTATAGGTTCTTGTAATGTTGGCAATGCTCCTAAACCCATTTAGAGGCATAAGTAATGAGCGGTATCTAGCAACACATCATTACTACCCAATGTTACAAGAATGTTGAGATCCAACATCACCTTGTGACTACTAATTGTGACTCCTCACAATATGCGACATTGTCCTTCTATACTAGACACCTAGATTGATCAATTGAGGCATAGACCGTGTCATCCTCTAATCAATCTAAATCTTGAACTCTAAGTAGACTCACTCGATCAAATGAGCTCAACATCTCATGTTGACTCATTTGGGCATGGCCATGCACTTCGTGGTCTAACTCTATCAAGAATATTGATGTCGCTCCCGTCATATGGGAGGGATAGATCCCATCTATATCACTCACATCCCTCTGCATAATTTGTTGCATACCCAGTAATCGTCTTTATAGTCCACCCTATTACGGGTGACGTTTGACGAAACCAAAGTACATAACTCCTTATGTAGGGATCCATGGTGACTTCAGGTCAAAGGACTAATAGTCATTCTAATAGCCACATGAGAAAGTATATGACACTCATATAACGATCCATGATACTTTCTCATGGCGGGTCATTCAGTATACATTCTCTAATGCATACCCATGTGTCAGCTTGATATCTCTATATCCATGACTTGTGAGATCAAGTCATCGAGCTGACCTACATGCTAGTCTTATTGTATTAACATTGTCCCTGAATGTTAATACTCGACTAGGAATGATTTAGAATAGTGTTCCCTATATCATCTCACTATCGATTCAACTAATCGATTGATATAGGTATGAACCTTCTACTCAAGGACGCTATTATACTTAGTCTATTTGGCACTAATACAAATAAGTATAATAACCAAACAAATGCCTTTATTAATATACAAGAATATGATACAATGAGTCCATACAATCATCAAATGATTGGCTCTAGGGCTCTAACTAACAAGTAGTAATTCTACATCAGGCTATGTGTTTACTTTAGGAGGTGGAGCCATTTCATGGAGGAGTGTTAAGAAGAAATGCGTTTCGGACTCAACCATGGAAGCTGAGTATGTAGCAGCTTCTGAAGCAGCTAAAGAAGCAGTATGGCTCAGGAACTTTCTAATGGACTTAGATGTGATTCCTGGTTTGCCCAAAATCATCACAATTTATTGTGATAATAGCGGTGCAGTTGCAAACTCGAAGGAACCACGAGCTCATAAGGCAAGTAAACATATAGAGCGCAAGTACCACCTGATACGAGATATTGTGAAGCGAGGAGAAGTTGTCATCACCAAGATTGCATCAGCGGATAACCTGGCAGATCCTTTCACTAAGGCCCTTCCGGCGAAAGCTTTCTATCGGCATGTGGAGGGAATGGGAATCAAATGTATGGTAGAAGATATGGCAGCTTAGTCATTAGTATAAGTGAGAGATTGTTGAAGTGGATACTGAAAGCCTATGCTTTGTAAACATTCATTATGAATAAATAATCACATTTGGTCAAATTGTCTACATTTAGTTGTAGTTGTTCAATTAATTTATACTGTAGATAACATAGTATGTGATGCCACATGCAGAAGATGATGTTATCTGTACCTTATAAATTATAAACAGTAGCTCACGACCAAAATGGAAAGGAACAAACCATTAGAAGGTCGTAGTGTAATTAGGTATCAGTTTATCTTGACTGTATAATTACACTAGTACACTTAGAGTGTACTGAGTAGGACCATTTGATGTCGTTTCTTTTATACTGACTTTATAAAGAAACAAAGACCTCGGTTATTATGGAAGTGTGTGCTCTTAATCCTAATATAATAACAAGCACATATATTTGATATTTATTTTTATAATTTATCAATGGGTGAGATTTAGTTCGATAAATCAATAAGCCCGATAAGTTGGGAAATGGTATCACTTATAGTGTGTGTTGTTGATTATAGAAGGAAACTGTTTCCTAGAGATACTAGGTTGATAATGTCCTCAAGAGGAGCTTATAAGGATTGTCATGTTAAACCCTGCAGGTGGACCTAGTCCGACATGATGATGAGGTTGAGTGGTACTACTCTTGGACTAAGATATTAATTAAATGAGTTGTCAGTAACTCACTTAATTAGTGGACATTCGATATCTTAAACACAGGAAAATTAACACACTCATAATAAGAAGGAGCCCAAAAATGTAATTTGGGATTGGTGCGGTAGTTCAATAATAGTTCTCTAGTGGAAGGAATTATTATTCATAAAATTAAGTTGTGTGTTAGGGGCGAACACGAGATGCTTAATTTTATCGGGAGACCAAAATCAATTCCTCCTCTCGGTCCCTATCGTAGCCTCTTATTTATAGAGTACTATACCCACCTATACCCACCTTCTATACCCACCAATAGGGGGTCGGCTAAGCTAGCTTGGGAACCAAGCTAGGGCCGGCCTAGGTATAAATTGGGGTGGCCGGCCCTAGCTTGAACCCAAGCTAGTGGGGGCCGGCCAAATAAAATTAAAAAATAATTTTAATTTTAATTTTTATTATGTGGAAGAAATAATTTATTAAAGAGAATTAAAATTAAAATATCTCTCTTGTAAAAGATCTACAAAAGATTAAAGAAAGAGATTAGATCTCTTTCCTTATTTGTAGATTGGTGAGATATTTTATTTTCTCTTTAAAAATTATCCACATGTTGATAAAATTAAAATTATAGAAATTTATTTTTATCAACCATGAAGAGATTTTTGAAGAGAAATTTTATTTTTAAAATTTCCGGAAACAAATTAGAAAGTTTTAATTTGTTGATTAAAACTTGTCTAATTTATCTCTTTTGATGTGGTCGGCCATTAGAGATTAATTGGGAAAATTTTATTTTATTTTTCTCAATTAAATCATGTCAAGGGAATTAAGGAAATTTTATTGTAAATAAATTTCCTAATTTGCCTAGGCCAAGGAATATAAAAGAAGGGGTGAGGGTGCCTTCATGAGACACAACCTCTATTATTTCTCTCCCTCTTTTATTCCTTGGAGTGGTCGGCCATCCTCTTCCTCTCTCCCTCTTTGTGGTGGCCGAAACTCTCAAAGGCTTGGAGCTCTTGTGGCGGCCGGATACTAATTGGAGAAGTTGAAGAAGAAGAAGGAGAGAAAGCTAGCATCTCTTGGAGCTTGGTTGGTGTTTTGTTCTTCATCCTTGGTAAAGCTTTTTGTGGCCGAACCTAGCTAGGAGGAGAAGAAGGTGGTTGGTGATTTCTCATCTCGGAAGATCGTTGCCCACACAACGTCCAAGGTTAGAAGAGGAATACGGTAGAAGATCAAGAGGTCTTTCTAGAAGGTATAACTAGTAGTTTTTCCTATTCCGCATCATGCTAGTTATTTATGGAAATAATACCAAATACAAGAGGCTTATGATTCTAGTATTAAGAATATGTTTTTCGATGTTGTGTTCTTTTGTTTTATTTTTTCCTTGTGATTTGATTGTTCTTTTCGGTTAACCTAAAGTTATTTTAGGAAATTAAATATTAGCTTTCTATAAAAGGTTTTGTCTAGTCGGTGGTGGTTGTTCCCATATCCAAGAAAGCCATGTGCCTCGCCACATCAGTACTAGGAACCAATTATGGAAATTAATATTTAATGAAATTAATAACTTAAGGTGATTTGGGTCGAACGTGTTAAGTTCCGCAGGAGACCCAAGTCAAAACCTAAAAGAACGAATAGATTAAGTTTTGGATCAAACGTGTTAAGTTCCGCAGGCGATCCAAAATTTAATTTAAAAAAACACATGGTCGCTAGGAAAAGGTTCAGACCTTTGTACAAAATTTTTGTACAGTGGAACCTCTAGGTTTTCCGAGTAGCAACCAACAATGGACTTAGTCCGACATGATGATAAGGTTGAGTGGTACTACTCTTGGACTAAGATATTAATTAAATGAGTTGTCAGTAACTCACTTAATTAGTGGACATTCGATATCTTAAACACGGGGAGACTAACACACTCATAATAAGAAGGAGCCCAAAAATATAATCTGGGATTGGTGCGGTAGTTCAATAATAGTTCTCTAGTGGAATGAATTATTATTGATAAAATTAAGTTGTGTGTTCGGGGCGAACACGGGATGCTTAATTTTATCGGGAGACCAAAACCAATTTCTCCTCTCGGTCCCTATCATAGCCTCTTATTTATAGAGTACTATACCCACCTATACCCATCTTCTATACCCACCAATAGGGGGCCGGCCAAGCTAGCTTGGGAACCAAGCTAGGGTCGGCCTAGGTATAAATTGGGGTGGCCGGCCCTAGCTTGAACCCAAGCTAGAGGGGCCGGCCAAATTAAATTAAAAAGGAATTTTAATTTTAATTTTTATTATGTGGAAGATATAATTTATTAAAGATAATTAAAATTAAAATATCTCTCTTGTAAAAGATCTACAAAAGATTAAAGAAAGAGATTAAATCTCTTTCCTTATTTGTAGATTGGTGAGATATTTTATTTTCTCTTTAAAAATTATTCACCTGTTGTTAAATTAAAATTATAGAAATTTCCTTTTATCAACCATGAAGAGATTTTTGAAGAGAAATTTTATTTTGAAAATTTCCGGAAACAAATTAGGAAGTTTTAATTTGTTGATTAAAACTTGTCTAATTTATTTGTTTGATGTGGCCGGCCATTAGAGATTAATTGGGGAAATTTTATTTTATTTTTCTCAATTAAATCATGTCAAGGGAATTAAGGAAATTTTATTGTAAATAAATTTCCTAATTTGCCTAGGCCAAGGAATATAAAAGAAGGGGTGAGGGTGCCTTCATGAGATACAACCTCTATTATTTTCTCTCCCTCTTTTATTCCTTGGAGTGGCCGGCCATTATCATCATCATCATCCTCTCCCTCTCTTCCTCTTGTGGTGGCCGAACCTCTCTTTCCCCTTGGAGCTCTTGCGGTGGCCGGATACTACTTGGAGAAGATGAAGAAGGAGGAAAGAAAGCTTGCATCTCTTGGAGCTTGGTTAGTGTTTTGTTCTTCATCCTTGGTAAAGCTTTTTTGTGGCCAAACCTAGCTAGGAGGGGAAGAAGGTGATTGGTGGTTTCTCATCTCGGAAGATCGTTGTCCACACAACGTCCGAGGTTAGAAGAGGAATACGGTAGAAGATCAAGAGGTCTTTCTAGAAGGTATAACTAGTAGTTTTTCTTTTCCGCATCATGCTAGTTATTTATGGAAATAATACCAAATACAAGAGGCTTACGATTCTAGAATTTCGAATATGTTTTTCGATGTTGTGTTCTTTTATTTTTTTTTTCCATTTCCGTGTGATTTGATTGTTCTTTTCGGTTAACCTAAAGTTATTTTAGGAAATTAAATATTAGCTTTCTATAAAACGTTTTGTCTAGTCGGTGGTGGTTGCTCCCATATCCAAGAAGGCCATGTGCCTCGCCACGTCAGTACTGGGAACCAATTATGGAAATTAATATTTAATGGAATTAATAACTTAAGGTGATTTGGGTCGAACGTGTTAAGTTCCGCAGGAGACCCAAGTCAAAACCTAAAAGAACGAATAGATTAAGTTTTGGATCAAATATGTTAAGTTCCGCAGGCGATCCAAAATTTAATTTAAAAGAACACATGGTAGCTAGGAAAATGATCAGACCTTTGTACAAAATTTTTGTACAGTGGAACCTCTAGGTTTTCCGAGTAGCAACCAACAATTGGTATCAAAGCTAGAGTTTTGCCTCTGTGTATTTGGTATTAGATTAATTATGCACATGTCATACATAATTTAGGCAGGTTAATAGTAGGATGTGCTAACTTTGTGGATGCAAGATCCAACTATTATGACTTTTAGTTATTATGTGTGTGATTGGACCCTTGGACATGTCAAGGGCATTTATCTGTGTGTCCATGATTGTATTAAAATACAGCAGGAGCTGTATTTAGTTTTATTAGGATTTTATTTTTGATCTAGATACATGTACATTCCTTTTATGGAATATAGGATCAAAAATGTAAAATTCTAGTTATGTCGCGGATCGAATCTTGCAAAGCGTGGAACCATTTAAGGACCAGAGGCGCAGCGGAACTAGGAGCAAGATGGATGCGACAGCTAGACCCGGTGGCGTTGGCCAAATATGGCAGCAGCTTGGGATGACAACACACGGAGGACAACTAGAGATAAAAGCCATAATAGTTGAAAATTATATTTTCTATTTATTGCTTTTATATTGTGCTGTGTGTGCATGTTAGTTTACAAGTTTAGTAGGCTAGCATAGTTAAAATTCCTCATTTATAAATAACTAAGTGGGAGAGGGATTTTTAAGTAAATCCCATGGTCTCCATTACTGGTTTGTAAGTGATGTAAACAAGCTTGCGCGTTGGCTCTGAGTGCCTTCCTCCATAACGGATGAGCTTGTTTGCGGATCACTAGAACATACTTCCATTTTTGGATGACTATAGGAAGTTAATTAAGAGCGTGTGATCTTCCCCAACAGAAGGGGCATAATCTTATTAATGGACTTAGTGTCAAGTAATGGTATACACTTAGACACATCTAATAGTATCCTCCCAACGGAGTCACTGCTATTATTTGTGTGACCAAATGATACCAACTATTAATTTTATTTGTCAAAAAGTTAGGTTGACAAGATAATAAAATTAATGGGTTAAAACCCTCCTTTTACAAATGTTGAATTTGTATACGTCCACACTAACGTGGCATACAAAATTCACGGTGTTATGAGGTGTTGGTTAATTTAAAATAGTATTGTTTGAGGAATCAATATTATTCTAAATTTAGAGTTCTGACCAAAAGTTATTTGTGATTCTTAGGATGACTTTCAACCCACTGTCCATCATACTTCAACAAAATAGACATACTGGACCTAATTACATAGATTGGAAAAAAACCTAGACATTGTTCTTACTGGTGAAAGCTATAAATTTGTACTGACTGAGCAGTGCCCTGAAGCACCTACTGGTGAATCTACCCAAGAGGAGATTGAATATCATAGGAAATGGGTAAAAGCAGATGAGATGGCGCGGTGTTACATTTTGGCTTCAATGTCAAATGTATTGCAACATCTGCATCAAGATTTACCAACAGCCTATGATATTATGAACAATCTCAAGGAACTCTTTGGTCATCAGGATAGGGCTTCTAGGCAAGAAGTCATGAGAAAGACAATGACAACCACCATGCAAGAGGGTACTCCTGTAAGGGATCATATCCTAAAGATGATGGCTTATCTGAACGAGATACAGATCCTTAAAGGAGAAATTGATGGGGAAACCCAGATCGATATGATTCTCCAAACACTACCTAGAAGTTTTGAGCAATTTCGCCTGAATTACAATATGAACAAAAGGGTATATTCATTGGTGGATCTACTGACAGAACTTCAGGTAGCAGAAGGATTGTTTCGTCACAACTCTCATATTCACTATGTTGAAAATGGTTCTACTTCTAAACCGAAAGGAAAGAAGAAGAAGAAACAAGTTGGTTCAGCAAAGAAAGTGAATAAATCTCAGAGTACAGGACCTAAAGCTGGAATGAAGAAGCTGAAGGGCAAGTGCTTCATCTGCAAGCAGTCAGGGCATTGGAAAGCGGACTGTCCTCGTAGGAATCAGAACAACAAAGGTATATCTCATGTTCTAGTTGTTGAAACATGTTTAGCGGTGTTATCTACCAGCACCTGGTGTGTAGATACAGGAGCCACTAATCATGTCTGCAATTCCTTGCAGGGGTTCCAGAAAACCCGACGACTATCTGAAGGAGAGATTACCATCTACATGGGCAATGCTACTAAGGTGGCGGCTGTTGCAGAGGGAGACGTCTACTTATCTTTTAGTAGAAATAGAAATTTGGTTTTAAGAAATTGTCTTTATGTACCCAGTTTTAGAAAGAATTTAATTTCAGTTTCTAAACTGTTTTTAGATGGATATTCAGTTTCTTTCAGTAACGATGTAGTTATTAAGAGAAATATAGTGATTATCTGTTCTGGTACATTAGTTGGCAATCTGTATACTTTAAATCCAATTTCTTCCACGAAGCAAAACATGGAAATTTATAACTCATCTTCTAACTCAAATAAAATAAAAGAACCTTTGGAAATGAACCAAACATATCTTTGGCATCTAAGGCTTGGTCATATTAACTTAAGTAGGATTCAGAGGCTTATAGCCGATGGACTTTTGAGTTCATTAGAGTTGGAAAACTTTCCAACTTGTGAATCTTCCTTGGAAGGTAAAATGACCAAGAGGTCGTTCAAGGCCAAGGGGTATAGAGCCAAAGAAGTGTTAAAATTGGTTCATTTTGATTTGTGTGGTCCTATGTATGTCCAGGCAAGAGGTGGTTTTGAGTATTTTGTCTCTTTTATAGATGATTATTCAAGATACAGATACATTTACCTAATGCGCCGCAAGTCCGAGTGCTTTGATAAGTTCAAAGAATACAAGGCTGATGTGGAGAAACGACTAGGTAAAAGTATCAAGACACTACGATCTGATCATGGTGGCGAATACCTCTTAGGAGAGTTTAGGAATTACTTATCTGAGGCCGGGATTCAATCCCAATTGTCTGCACCTGGAACACCCCAACAGAATGGTGTAGCAGAACAAAGGAATAGGACTCTTATGGAGATGGTTAGATCGATGATGAGTTATTCAGAATTACCAAATTCGTTTTGGGGATATGCTCTGGAAACAACAGTGTATGTTCTGAACTTAGTGTTAGGATCGTTCGTACTCGGCTAGAGAGGGGGGTGTGAATAGCCGACCCCAATCTTTCGCGTTTCTTCCTACGATTAGGTTAGTGCAGCGAAAATACAACGTAGAAAGAAAACAAGAGAAGAAAGACAAACCATATAACGAGGTTCGGAGATGAACTCCTACTCCTCGGCGTGTCCGTAAGGTGGACGAAGCCTACCAATCCGTCGGTGGATGAGTCCCCGGAAACCCGGCTAATAGATACTCCTTGTGGGTGGAGAAACCTCGCCACAATAACTCGCAACAGCAAGATAGAATACAAGGAATACAAGAAGTAAATACAATGAATGTAACAATACAAGCTTGCCTTCTTGTCGTCGACTGAAGTCCTGGAAGCAACAACTTCACGGACGAATGCCAACAAGCAGCTCAGCCGAAAGAAGCTCACAAGCTGAAGAGCTCAACAAAGCTCGATCACAGTGAAACCGTAAGTTCTAAGGAGGAAAAGAAGAGAGAGACCGCAGAAGATGCCTCGTCTCCTTATACCTGCGAAGAAGAAGCAATGAAGAAACTAGCCGTTGCGTCACAACGGCTACTTGAAGCAATGGGACGATCGACATCTGATCGGTCTGCGGACCGATCGGGAACTTCTGTTTCGTCCCTGATCGGTCCATGGACCGATCAGAAACGGATCGGAAGCGAGGCTAGGAACTCTTCGATCGGTCCGTAGACCGATCAGGCTTCTCTTCTCTGCTAGTTTGCCACTGATCTCCTTCTGATCGGTCTCCAGACCGATCAGATAACCATCAGTAGCATACTGATCGGTCACTGATCGGTCACCAGACCGATCAGATGAGCCATGTATCATTGGATCGGTCTGCAGCCCGATCCAAACTTCTCAGCCCTAAACCTAAGGCTTCCACACCAACATCCGGTCAACCTTGACCTGTTGGTACATCATGCCTAGCATCCGGTCACTCCCTTGACCTGCTAGCACTCCCCGCTAAGTGTCCGGTCAATCCCTTTGACCCACTTAGACTTTTCCACACCAGATGTCCGATCATCCCTGATCCAACTGGATTTTCCTCTTCGTGCCAAGTATCCGATCACTCCCTTGACCTACTTGGACTTTCCAACACCAGAAGTCTGATCATCCCTGATCCATCTGGATTTTCCCTTGCCTGGGTTCACTTACCAGGACTTTCACCTAGCTTCACTCACTAGGGTTTTCATACTGCCTAACATCCCAGTTAGGACTTTCTCACTGCCTGGCTTCACTCACCAGGACTTTCCAACTGCCTAACATCCCAGTTAGGACTTTCCCACTGCCTGGCTTCACTCACCAGGACTTTCCAACTGCCTAACATCCCAGTTAGGACTTTCCCACTGCCTGGCTTCACTCACCAGGACTTTCCAACTGCCTAACACCCCAGTTAGGACTTTCCCTCGTGCCAAGCTCCCTGCTTGGACTTTTCCCGTGCCAAGCTCCCTGCTTGGACTTCTCCAGTGCCAAGTCTCCATACTTGGACTTTTCGCGTGCCAAGCTCCCTGCTTGGACTTTTCCAGTGCCAAGTCTCCATACTTGGACTTTTCAGGTCAACCAGGTCAACCTTGACCCAGGGTTGCACCAATAATCTCCCAACCATCTATTCTTGTCTCACATCAAGAATAGAACTCTCTTACGAGTGTCAAACATCAACATGCAACTCAACTAGGTCAATCTTGACCTAAGGTTGCACCGACAATCTTCCCAAGTCAAACATCAAAATACAACTCGAGTCAAGTCACCTCGAGTCGGGTCAACCAGGTCAACCTTGACCTAAGGTTGCACCAACACTTCGATGTTTGACAAAACCCATAATCAAGTTAGGTTAACCCGATAACCTAACTTAGGTTTTCCAACCATCTTCCAATGTCCAATGTTCTTTCCTTGAACATTCTCTGGACATTCTCCCCTTAGGTTAACCCGATAACCTAACTTGGGTTCTCCAATAATTCTCCCCCTTTTTGACACACATCAAAAAGAATTCCAATGTTCTTCCTCGAATATTCCTTGACATTCTTCCCCTAGCTTAGGTTAACCCGATAACCTAACTTGGGTTCTCCAATAATTCTCCAATGAACACTCTTCCCTTTTTGACACACATCAAAAAAAGAAAAAGGAGGGTATCAAGGTCAAGAGTTTCTTCCTAATGAAAGTCCTATACCTTTCATTGAAACTCTTAATTTCCCCCTTGACACTAAACTCAACAATCAACTTAGTGACAATCCCATATCACTAATCCTCAAAAGTCTTAAGGAGTAAAAACTCCCCCTAAAAGTCAACTCCCCCTTGACCATTGCACCAACAATGTCTTGGAGAGTTTCAAACCTTTAGAAACCCGAAACTCACTCCCAAAAACTGAAATTTCAGACACCTGCTGAAAATCAGAAACTGGCACGCACTGATCGGTCCTCAGACCGATCAGGAGCCCCCTGGATCGGTCCCCAGACCGATGGAGCGGTCCAGTGACCGATCCAGCCTTGGACAGACTCGAGTTCTGATTTCCTTCTCCCGAAATTCAGAAACTCACAACAAATTCCAGAAAATTCTAAAAATTATAAAATTTTGAGGATACATTCCTCATAACATATACTATCATGGAAAAATAGTTTTCTATGAAAATAACTTCCATTTTTCAATCTTGATACAAAGTTCAAAAACTTTGAAATAGTTCAAGTTTAACTCAACTTTGTATCACAATGTTCAATGATGAATGCAATCACTAAGATGGCTTCATCAAGGTTTTCCAAATCAGTTTCAAAATGATTTTAAACCTTTTAATTTAGGACCATAATCTTAGGGCTAAATGTACATGACTTGTACACAAGCTTTCCCTATGATCCTCCATTTCTTGAATTAGGCTCATCTAGGTACACGAACTATGCACCTTGATCCTAATTCATGATCCTAATATCTCACACACATCTAAAGTGTATCAAACACATCCATGGCAATTTTAATGTGAGATATGGGTTTATGTATCTTAGACTAAGGTCTCATGCATTTTCTAAACACAAATTTGATCTCAATATCAAAATGTGTTTTTCATCCTTAAATCAATTCAATTGATTATTAATGCAAGAGATGATGACATGGCATAAAATGGTATCATAAATGAAAACATGTGCCAATGTCATGATTTCATGGCATAAAATTTGAAACTTAAATAAACATGACATAAAAACTAGCCTAAGCATTATCATGACATTTCAAATGATAATAAAACTAAACATGATGTCATGACATATGAGGGCAAACAATCATGGCAAGATTTAGCATAAATAAATATACCTAGATTACCTATCTAAGTATCCTTAACCACTTGGCTAACTTCAAATTTAATCCTAGATTGCCCCAAAATGCCAAAAACCTAATTTTGACACTTCTTGAACTCTAGATTAATTCATGCCACTTAAAGATCAAATTTATCCTCAAAACTTGGCATGTTTCATTTTTTTTTCGAGAGTTCTCTAGATTTTCCCAAATTGTGTCAATTGAGATTAAAAATGAAATTTCCAATCTTTAGGCACATTTAACTCTTCAAAAGAGTAAATGATAATTCCATTTCATTTTCAAAAGTTCTCAAAACCTTGAAAATGCTCCTTGAGTGTCAATTTCCTCAAAGTTGGGTTAACTACCCTTCTAATCGGAGTTGACACTCTCTAACCCATCTATGGGGTAGAGAAGATGCTCCTAGGAACCCAATATCTATTAGAGCTCATTGGGTTCACTAAATATTCACTAGGGATAACTTCCCTAGCAACCCTCCTAATGACCCTTTTAGGCTTTAAAGCCTTGATCATTTGGGACTCATCAAGATCAACTCTAGGGGTGACTCCCCTTGTGACCTTGGTGATGGTCTTCCTAGCCCTAGATTTTGTTCCATAATCGAATGGAACATTATGATAAGTGGGCTTGACCACTTGTGACTTAGGTTTGTGACCCAAACCTTTCTTGTCCTTGGACATTGGTTTTTGACCCTTAAACCCTAGAGATGACTTCTCCAAGTTCTTAAGAGCTTTTTCCAAAGTATCAAGTCTTGACCTCAAGACTTGATTCTCCTTCTCTAATACCTCAAGTTTTAATTTGTCATTGTTCTTTGAGGCATTCCTAGGCATGTGTCTAGTTGATTTAGGATTCCTACCTAGGTTTTCCTTAGCCTTAGATGAGTTAATTCTAGGGTTGGCTTTCCTAGTGTTATCCTTATCTAGGCTCACATGTTTGGCACCTAAGCACATATATTGATTCCTAAGATTATCATGCTTATCATTCTTGACAATTGCAATAAAACTACTAGCATGAGTCTTATTATTATTGCAAGAATGTGCCTTAAATGTTACCTTAGGGTTTGCCTTAGCTCCCCCTATCGACGTGCTCGGTCTCTTGTCCTTGTGAGATTGCCTCCCCCTCGGACATTGACTCCGATAATGTCCCCTTCGCTTGCATTGAAAGCACACCACGTGTTCCTTGCCCTTGCGTGTCGGGACTCCGGCTTCCTTGACCTTTGGCGACGATGGAGTCTTTCTAATCCTCTTTGGACATTTGCTCTTGTAGTGCCCAAATTCCCTACACTCAAAGCACATTATATGCAATTTATTTGAACTTAAATTGCTTGAGTTACCTAGGGTTGAGGATGGATGAATGCTCTCTTCTTCATCCCTTCCGGAGGTAGAAGCTTCTTCCTCTTGCTCCATTCTTGAAGACGAACTCTCCTCCTCTTCTTCCTTAGATGTTGAGTAGCCCTCAACTCCCAATTCGCTTCCTCCATGATGTGAGCTACTTGGCTCACTAGTCTCCTCTTCATGGAATTTTGCCAAATTGTTCCACAATTCCTTGGCGTTGTTGTACCTATCTATCTTGCACAAAACATTATTAGGTAAAGCAAATTCAATAATTTTTGTTACCTCGTCATTGATTTCGGATTGTCGGATTTGCTCTTTCGTCCACTCCTTCTTCTTGATAGGCTTTCCTTCCTCATCCATTGGAGGGGAAAACCCTTCTTGTACACAAAACCAATTTAACATATTAGTCCTAAGAAAATACATCATCCTTACCTTCCAATATATGAAGTTGTCGTGAGACTCGTAGAAGGGTTGAATCGTGACATCTTCTCCATAGAGATCCATCTCTAGCCCGTGCTCCCCCGGGTGTTGATCCGTCGAAGAGCGGCCTCGCTCTGATACCACTTGTTAGGATCGTTCGTACTCGGCTAGAGAGGGGGGTGTGAATAGCCGACCCCAATCTTTCGCGTTTCTTCCTACGATTAGGTTAGTGCAGCGGAAATACAACGTAGAAAAAAAAACAAGAGAAGAAAGACAAACCATATAACGAGGTTCGGAGATGAACTCCTACTCCTCGGCGTGTCCGTAAGGTGGACGAAGCCTACCAATCCGTCGGTGGATGAGTCCCCGGAAACCCGGCTAATAGATACTCCTTGTGGGTGGAGAAACCTCGCCACAATAACTCGCAACAGCAAGATAGAATACAAGGAATACAAGAAGTAAATACAATGAATGTAACAATACAAGCTTGCCTTCTTGTCGTTGACTGAAGTCCTGGAAGCAACAACTTCACGGACGAATGCCAACAAGCAGCTCAGCCGAAAGAAGCTCAAAAGCTCTAGAGCACAAGAACAGAAGTTCTAAGGAGGAAAAGAAAGAGAGATTGCACGTAAGAAGATGCCCTCGACACCTGCGAAGAAGAAACAGTGAAGAAACTAGCCGTTGCGTCGGCTAGAACCTGATCGATGCGTGGACCGATCGAGCAACATCTGATCGGTGCGGATCGATCGGGGAAGAACTTCCGTCCCTGATCGGTCCATGGACCGATCGAACATCTGATCGGTCCACGATCGATCTCGATCGGTCCGTAGACCGATCGGCTTCTCTTCTCGCTAGTTTGCCCGATCTCGATCGGTCTCGGACCGATCGAGATAACCATCGATAGCACATCGATCGACCGATCGGTCACCGGACCGATCGGATGAGCCATATCATTGGATCGATGCGGCCGATCCAAACTTCTCGACCCTAAACATAAGGCTTCCACACCAACATCCGGTCAACCTTGACCTGTTGGTACATCATGCCTAGCATCCGGTCACTCCCTTGACCTGCTAGCACTCCCCGCTAAGTGTCCGGTCAATCCCTTTGACCCACTTAGACTTTTCCACACCAGATGTCCGATCATCCCTGATCCATCTGGATTTTCCTCTTCGTGCCAAGTATCCGATCACTCCCTTGACCTACTTGGACTTTCCAACACCAGAAGTCCGATCATCCCTGATCCATCTGGATTTTCCCTTGCCTGGGTTCACTTACCAGGACTTTCACCTAGCTTCACTCACTAGGGTTTTCATACTGCCTAACATCCCAGTTAGGACTTTCTCACTGCCTGGCTTCACTCACCAGGACTTTCCAACTGCCTAACATCCCAGTTAGGACTTTCCCACTGCCTGGCTTCACTCACCAGGACTTTCATCCCAGTTAGGACTTTCCCACTGCCTGGCTTCACTCACCAGGACTTTCCAACTGCCTAACATCCCAGTTAGGACTTTCCCACTGCCTGGCTTCACTCACCAGGACTTTCCAACTGCCTAACACCCCAGTTAGGACTTTCCCTCGTGCCAAGCTCCCTGCTTGGACTTTTCCCGTGCCAAGCTCCCTGCTTGGACTTCTCCAGTGCCAAGTCTCCATACTTGGACTTTTCGCGTGCCAAGCTCCCTGCTTGGACTTTTCCAGTGCCAAGTCTCCATACTTGGACTTTTCAGGTCAACCAGGTCAACCTTGACCCAGGGTTGCACCAATAATCTCCCAACCATCTATTCTTGTCTCACATCAAGAATAGAACTCTCTTACGAGTGTCAAACATCAACATGCAACTCAACTAGGTCAATCTTGACCTAAGGTTGCACCGACAATCTTCCCAAGTCAAACATCAAAATACAACTCGAGTCAAGTCACCTCGAGTCGGGTCAACCAGGTCAACCTTGACCTAAGGTTGCACCAACACTTAGTACCTTCTAAATCAGTTTCTTCTACTCCCATTGAATTGTGGAATGTGCAAAAACCCAGTCTAAGACATATTCGGATTTGGGGTAGTCCAGCACATGTGCTGAAACCAAATGCTGATAAGTTAGAATTCCGTACAGAAGTTCGTGTGTTTGTAGGATATCCCAAAGGAACGAAAGGTGGTTTATTTTGTAGTCCTAAAGACCAGAAGGTCATTGTTAGCACCAATGCCCAGTTTTTAGAAGAAGACTATATAATGGATCACAAGCCAATAGTAAAGTTGTTTTAGAAGAACTAAGAGAGGACACGTCTACTTTAGTACCAACAGTACAAGATGAAGTACCACAAGAGACTGCAACACGTGTCACACATGATACACAACCACAGACAGTGCCTCGTCGTAGTGGGAGGGTTGTAAGGTAGCCTGAAAGATTCATGTTTTTGGGAGAGTCTTCGGACTTGATCCCGGGTAAACGTGAACATGATCCCTGGTCATATGAAGAAGCACTCCAAGATATAGATGCAGCATCTTGGCAAAAGGCAATGAATTCTGAAATAGAGTCTATGTACTCTAATAAGATCTGGGAGCTTGTAGAACCACCTGATGGTGTAAAAGTCGTTGGATGCAAGTGGATCTACAAAAGGAAAAGAGGGACAGACGGGAAGGTAGAAACCTTCAAAGCTAGGCTTGTTGCGAAAGGGTACACTCAAAAAGAGGGAATCGATTATGAGGAAACCTTTTCACCGGTAGCCATGCTTAAGTCTATCCGGATACTCTTATCCATTGCTGCTCATATGGATTATGAGATTTGGCAAATGGATGTCAAGACAGCTTTCCTTAATGGAAGTCTTGAAGAGAACATCCATATGAAGCAACCAAAAGGGTTCATTGAAAAAGGCAAAGAGCATCTAGTGTGCAAGCTCAATCAGTCCATTTATGGACTGAAGCAAGCTTCAAGGTCTTGGAACATCCGGTTTAATGAAGTAATCCAACTTATGGATTTATTGATCCGGATGAGTCTTGTATATATAAGAATAGAAACGTGGTGGTATTTCTTGTACTATCGTAGATGATATTTTATTAATTGGCAACAATGTCAAGGTATTATCAGACGTAAGGGTATGGTTGTCCAAATAATTTGATATGAAGGACTTAGGAGAGTGTGCACACATTCTTGGGATCAAAGTGATAAGGGATCGCAAGAAAAGAATGTTGTGTCTGTCCCAAGCTTCATATATAGATACAATCCTTGCTCGTTTTAGTATGCAGGATTCCAAGAAAGGTTTCTTACCTTTTAGGCATGGAATAGCTCTATCTAAAGAGATGTCTCCGAAGACATCAAAGGAGATAGAAGACATGAAAGCAGTTCCTTATGCTTCGGCTGTAGGAAGCCTTATGTATGCAATGCTATGTACGAGACCTGATATTTGTTTTACCGTGGGCATGGTCAGCAGATATCAGAGTAACCCTGGACAAGGACATTGGACTGCGGTAAAGCATATATTAAAGTACCTGAGAAGGACTAGAGATTATATGCTAATTTACCAAGCAGACGATTTGCTCCCTGTGGGTTACACGGATTCAGATTTCCAATCAGATAGGGACAATAGTAAGTCTACATCAGGCTATGTGTTTACTTTAGGAGATGGAGCCATTTCATGGAGGAGTGTTAAGAAGAAATGCGTTTCGAACTCAACCATGGAAGCTGATTATGTAGCAGCTTCTGAAGCAGCTAAAGAAGCAGTATGGCTCAGGAACTTTCTAATGGACTTAGATGTGATTCCTGGTTTGCCCAAAATCATCACAATTTATTGTGATAATAGCGGTGCAGTTGCAAACTCGAAGGAACCAAGAGCTCATAAGGCAAGTAAACATATAGAGTGCAAGTACCACCTGATATGAGATATTGTGAAGCGAGGAGAAGTTGTCATCGCCAAGATTGCATCAGCGGATAACCTGGCAGATCCTTTCACTAAGGCCCTTCCGGCGAAAGCTTTCGATCGACATGTGGAGGGAATGGGAATCAGATGTATGGTAGAAGATATGACAGCTTAGTCATTAGTATAAGTGGGAGATTGTTGGAGTGTATACTGAAAGCCTAAGCTTTGTAAACATTCATTATGAATAAAGAATCACATTTGGTCAAATTGTCTACATTTAGTTGTAGTTGTTCAATTAATTTATACTGTAGATAACATAGTATGTGGTGCCACATGCAGAAGATGATGTTATCAGTACCTTATAAATTATAAACAGTAGCTCACGACCAAAATGGAAAGGAACAAACCATTAGAAGGTCGTAGTGTAATTAGGTATCAGTTTATCTTGACTGTATAATTACACTAGTACACTTAGAGTGTATTGAGTAGGACCATTTGAGGTCGTTTCTTTTATACTGACTTTATAAAGAAACAAAGACTTCGATTATTATGGAAGTGTGTGCTCTTAATCCTAATATAATAACAAGCACATATATTTGATATTTATTTTTTTAATTTATCAATGGGTGAGATTTAGTTCGATAAATCAATAAGCCCGATAAGTTGGGAAATGGTATCACTTATAGTGTGTGTTGTTGATTATAGAAGGAAACTGTGTCCTAGAGATACTAGGTTGATAATGTCCTCAAGAGGAGCTCATAAGGATTGTCATGTTAAACCCTGCAGGTGGACCTAGTCCGACATGATGATGAGGTTGAGTGGTACTACTCTTGGACTAAGATATTAATTAAATGAGTTGTCAGTAACTCAATTAATTAGTGGACATTCGATATCTTAAACACAGGGAGATTAACACACTCATAATAAGAAGGAGCCCAAAAATGTAATTTGGGAATGGTACGGTAGTTCAATAATAGTTCTCTAGTGGAAGGAATTATTATTGATAAAATTAAGTTGTGTGTTCGGGGGGAACACGGGATGCTTAATTTTATCGGGAGACCAAAACCAATTCCTCCTCTCGGTCCCTATCGTAGCATCTTATTTATAGAGTACTATACCCACCTTCTATACCCACCAATAGGGGGCCGACCAAGCTAGCTTGGGAACCAAGCTAGGGCCGGCCTAGGTATAAATTGGGGTGGCCGACCCTAGCTTGAACCCAAGCTAGTGGGGGCCGACCAAATAAAATTAAAAAAGAATTTTAATTTTAATTTTTATTATGTGGAAGAAATAATTTATTAAAGATAATTAAAATTAAAATATCTCTCTTATAAAAGATCTACAAAAGATTAAAGAAAGAGATTAGATCTCTTTCCTTATTTGTAGATTGGTGAGATATTTTATTTTCTCTTTAAAAATTATCCACATGTTGTTAAAATTAAAATTATAGAAATTTTTTTTTATCAACCATGAAGAGATTTTTGAAGAGAAATTTTATTTTTAAAATTTTCGGAA
This sequence comes from Zingiber officinale, assembly GCF_018446385.1. Classification (NCBI taxonomy): domain Eukaryota; kingdom Viridiplantae; phylum Streptophyta; class Magnoliopsida; order Zingiberales; family Zingiberaceae; genus Zingiber; species Zingiber officinale. The sequence continues at coordinate 82,987,152 of NC_055987.1, read as the reverse complement.
ACAAATTAGGAAGTTTTAATTTGTTGATTAAAACTTGTCTAATTTTTCTCTTTTGATGTGGCCGGCCATTAGAGATTAATTGGGGAAATTTTATTTTATTTTTCTCAATTAAATCATGTCAAGGGAATTAAGGAAATTTTATTGTAAATAAATTTCCTAATTTGCCTAGGCCGAGGAATATAAAAGAAGGGGTGAGGGTGCCTTCATGAGACACAACCTCTATTATTTCTCTCCCTCTTTTATTCCTTGGAGTGGTCGGCCATCCTCTTCCTCTCTCCCTCTTTGTGGTGGCCGAAACTCTCAAAGGCTTGGAGCTCTTTTGGCGGCCGGATACTATTTGGAGAAGAAGAAGAAGAAGGAGAGAAAGCTAGAATCTCTTGGAGCTTGGTTGGTGTTTTGTTCTTCATCCTTGGTAAAGCTTTTTGTGGCCGAACCTAGCTAGGAGGAGAAGAAGGTGGTTGGTGATTTCTCATCTCGGAAGATCATTGCCCACACAATGTCCAAGGTTAGAAGAGGAATACGGTAGAAGATCAAGAGTTCTTTCTAGATGGTATAACTAGTAGTTTTTCCTATTCCGCATCATGCTAGTTATTTATGGAAATAATACCAAATACAAGAGGCTTACGATTCTAGTATTACGAATATGTTTTTCGATGTTGTGTTCTTTTGTTTTATTTTTTCCTTGTGATTTGATTGTTCTTTTCGGTTAACCTAAAGTTATTTTAGGAAATTAAATATTAGCTTTCTATAAAAGGTTTTGTCTAGTCGGTGGTGGTTGCTCCCATATCCAAGAAGGCCATGTGCCTCGCCACGTCAGTACTGGGAACCAATTATGGAAATTAATATTTAATGGAATTAATAACTTAAGGTGATTTGGGTCGAACGTGTTAAGTTCCGTAGGAGACGCAAGTCAAAACCTAAAAGAACGAATAGATTAAGTTTTGGATCATACGTGTTATGTTCCGCAGGCGATCCAAAATTTAATTTAAAAGAACACATGGTAGCTAGGAAAAGGTTCAGACCTTTGTACAAAATTTTTGTACAGTGGAACCTCTAGGTTTTCCGAGTAGCAACCAACAATGGACTTAGTCCGACATGATGATAAGGTTGAGTGGTACTACTCTTGGACTAAGATATTAATTAAATGAGTTGTCAGTAACTCACTTAATTAGTGGACATTCGATATCTTAAACACGAGGAGACTAACACACTCATAATAAGAAGGAGCCCAAAAATGTAATTTGGGATTGGTGCGGTAGTTCAATAATAGTTCTCTAGTGGAATGAATTATTATTGATAAAATTAAGTTGTGTGTTCGAGGCGAACACGGGATGCTTAATTTTATCGGGAGACCAAAACCAATTCCTCCTCTCGGTCCCTATCGTAGCCTCTTATTTATAGAGTACTATACCCACCTATACCCATCTTCTATACCCACCAATAGGGGGCCGGCCAAGCTAGCTTGGGAACCAAGCTAGGGCCGGCCTAGGTATAAATTGGGGTGGCTGGCCCTAGCTTGAACCTAAGCTAGAGGGGCCGGCCAAATTAAATTAAAAAGTAATTTTAATTTTAATTTTTATTATGTGGAAGATATAATTTATTAAAGAGAATTAAAATTAAAATATCTCTCTTGTAAAAGATCTACAAAAGATTAAAGAAAGATATTAAATCTCTTTCCTTATTTGTAGATTGGTGAGATATTTTATTTTCTCTTTAAAAATTATTCACATGTTGTTAAATTAAAATTATAGAAATTTAATTTTATCAACCATGAAGAGATTTTTGAAGAGAAATTTTATTTTTAAAATTTTCGGAAACAAATTAGGAAGTTTTAATTTGTTGATTAAAACTTGTCTAATTTATTTGTTTAATGTGGCCGGCCATTAGAGATTAATTGGGGAAATTTTATTTTATTTTTCTCAATTAAATCATGTCAAGGGAATTAAGGAAATTTTATTGTAAATAAATTTCCTAATTTGCCTAGGCCAAGGAATATAAAAGAAGGGGTGAGGATGCCTTCATGAGATACAACCTCTATTATTTTCTCTCCCTCTTTTATTCCTTGGAGTGGCCGGCCATTATCATCATCATCATCCTCTCCCTCTCTTCCTCTTGTGGTGGCCGAACCTCTCTTTCCCCTTGGAGCTCTTGCAGTGGCCGGATACTACTTGGAGAAAAAGAAGAAGAAGGAGAGAAAGCTTGCATCTCTTGGAGCTTGGTTGGTGTTTTGTTCTTCATCCTTGGTAAAGCTTTTTTGTGGCCGAACCTAGCTAGGAGGAGAAGAAGGTGGTTGATGGTTTCTCATCTCGGAATATCGTTGCCCACACAACGTCCGAGGTTAGAAGAGGAATACGGTAGAAGATCAAGAGGTCTTTCTAGAAGGTATAACTAGTAGTTTTTCTTTTCCGCATCATGCTAGTTATTTATGGAAATAATACCAAATACAAGAGGCTTACGATTCTAGAATTTCAAATATGTTTTTCGATATTGTGTTCTTTTATTTTTTTTTCTTTTCCTTGTGATTTGATTGTTCTTTTCCGTTAACCTAAAGTTATTTTAGGAAATTAAATATTAGCTTTCTATAAAAGGTTTTGTCTAGTCGGTGGTGGTTGCTCCCATATCCAAGAAGGCCATGTGCCTCGCCACGTCAGTACTGGGAACCAATTATGGAAATTAATATTTAATGGAATTAATAACTTAAGGTGATTTGGGTCGAACGTGTTAAGTTCCGCAGGAGACCCAAGTCAAAACCTAAAAGAACGAATAGATTAAGTTTTGGATCAAACGTGTTAAGTTCCGCAGGCGATCCAAAATTTAATTTAAAAGAACACTTGGTAGCTAGGAAAAGGTTCAGACCTTTGTACAAAATTTTTGTACAGTGGAACCTCTAGGTTTTCCGAGTAGCAAGATCAACCAAAGTCCATACTTGGTTAGTGTACATGGATTCTATCTCGGATCTCATGGCCTCTAGCCATTTCTTGGAATCTGGTCTCATCACAACTTCCTGATAGGAGGTAGGCTCATCCTGAATGAGCACAACATCATCATGGTCAGACAAGAGAAATGAGTATCTCTCAGGCTGACGACGTACCCTATCAGATCTGCGAAGAGGTAGGTCTACTTGAACTAGTTGTGGTTCCTCAACTCCTTGTGGAACAACATCATCCACAACACTTTGTGGTTCCAGTTCAACTTCCATCGAGGCTTCAATGCTATGGTCCACATCTTGAACTTCTTTAAGATCGAACGTACTCCCACTAGTCTTTCTAGAAACAAAATCCCTTTCTAGAAAAATCCCAGTCTTAGCCACAACTACCTTGTGTTGACTGGGAATGTAGAAGTAGTATCCCTTCGTTTCCTTGGGATATCCAATAAAATAGCACTTATCGGATTTAGGTCCTAATTTGTCTGAGACTTGACGTCTAACGTAAGCCTCACAATCCCAAATACTCATAAAAGACACCTGGGCATCTCTCCCAGTCCATATCCAATATGGTGTCTTTATTACAGCCTTAGTATGGAACTCGATTGAGAATGAAGGCTGTTGTGTCTAGAGCATAGCCCCAAAGATACATGGAAAGATCTGTGTGACTCATCATAGACCGTACCATATCTAATAAGGTACGATTCCTCCTTTCGGATACATCATTCCACTGTGGTGTTCCAAGAGGAGTGAGTTGGGATAGGATCCCACACTCAGCTAGATAGTCACGAAACTCATGGCTAAGGTATTCTCCACCTCGATCTGATCGAAGTATCTTATACTCTTGCCAAGCTGGTTTTGTATTTCATTCTTGAATTCTTTGAACTTTTCAAAGGATTCTGACCTATGTGTCATCAGGTATACATAACCATATCTACTGAAGTCATCAGTAAATGTAATGAAGTACCTATAACCACCTCTAGAAGTGACATTGAAAGGGCCACATACATCACTATGTATAAGACCTAACAAGTCAGTCGCTCTCTCACTGTGTCCACTAAAGGGAGTCTTGGTCATCTTACCTAGAAGGCATGACTCGCATGTCTCATATGATTCAAAATCAAATGAGTCCAACAAACCATTTTTATGGAGCTGGGATAAGCGTTTTGTCATTTATATGACCTAAGCGACAGTGCTAGATATAGGTTTGGTTCATGTCATTTGACTTGAACCTCTTGGTACTTATGTTATAGATAGGGTTCTCAAGGTCTAGAATATAGAGTTCGTTCATCAGAGGTGCACTACAATAGAATATATCATTTAAATAAACTGAACAATATTTGTTCTTTATTATAAATGAAAACCTTTCTTGTCCAAACAAGAAACTGATATGATGTTCTTAGTTAAAGCAGGCACATAACAATATTCATCTAATTCTAATACAAGCCCAGAGGACAGAGATAGATGATAAGTTCCTACAGCAACAACAGCAACCCGTGCTCCATTGCCTACTCATAGGTTTACCTCACCCTTCGTCAATGCCCTGCTATTTCTCAGCGCCTGCATATTAGTACAAATGTGAGAAGCACATCCGGTATCTAATACCCATGATGAAGAAATAGATAGATTGACTTCTATAACATAGATACCTAAAGTGGAAGTCTCACTTCTCTTCTTCTTAAGATCTTCTAGGTACACCTTGCAGTTCCTCTTCCAGTGCCCGGTCTGACCACAGTGGAAGCAGGTAGCATCCTTGGCAACCCCTCCTTTGGGTTTCAGTGCCTTGCCTTTGCCCTTGGCTTGGGACTTTCCCTTGCCTTTGGACTTGCCCTTCCCCTTGTGTTTCTGGACCATCATAATAGAGTAGGGCTTAACCTTCTTAAGGTTGAGCTCAGTAGTTCTTAACATGCTAAGCAGCTCGGGCAGTGGCTTGTCAATTTCGCTCATGTTGTAGTTCATGACAAACTGACTGTAGCTCTCTGGCAAGGACTGCAAGATCAAGTCAGTGGCCAGCCCTTGGCCAAGGGGAAATCCCAACCTCTGTAGGTTTTCTATGTACCCAATCATCTTGAGTACATATGGGTCTACGGGAATCCCATCTTGCATCTTGCACTGAAACAGTGCCTTAGAGATCTCGAATCTCTCGTGCCTCTCTTGTACTTGATACAGTTGACGCAGATGTTCAACCATATCATAAGCACCCATCAACTCATGTTGCTTATGAAGCTCAGAGTTCATGGTCGCGAGCATAAGACATGACACATCTAATGTGTCATCTTGATGCTTCTTGTAAGCATCTCGGTCAGCTCGCGTGGCAGTGGCAGGAGGTGCCTCCGGAATGGGCTGCTCCAGAACGTACAGTTTACGTTCCTGTGTGAGAACGATTCTCAGATTCCTGTACCAGTCCAAGAAAATAGGTCCGTTGAGCTTGTCCTTCTCAAGGACAGAACGCAGGGAGAAAGAGTTCGTATTTGACGTCATGGTTATCTACAACAGAAAAATGTAGAAAAATAAATAAACATCATATTCTAGTAATCATTTAATTAGGCCTTAAATTAAATGATGCTCCCACTGAATTATAGAATTCATGTGGGACAAGATCCACATCATACTACGCCTTGAGTTAGCTTTGGCTAAATCGCCCAAGACTTAATATGATCGGTAGGTAACTAATTACCAATTACATCTCTATGCAACTCTTGTTTATAGGATCAAGATCCGCATTTATATTAAAACTCGAGTTAGCTTTGGCTAATACGCCCAAGAGTTAATATAAACGTGATTTTGACCTATCTACCAACCATTGGATAATGCCTATAGTTAAACTCGATCTAATTGAGTTAACTAGTTACTCAATCTAATTAAGTTGTACTCACCCATGCGTTGATAGGCGGGACCAAGATTGTCCCTCCGTACCCTACCAAGATAGTATGCGTTGCTCTGCTTTGGCAGATTCAACAACAACATGCGATCGAGGTACTGATAGGTATCACGACACATTAGGAATTACGAGTTGACGAGATTAAGATCTAATCTAATCGTCGAGGTGTATCATATACGCGATTTAGATCTAATCTAATCGTTAGGGTGCATCATATACGCGATTTAGATCTAATCTAATCGTTAAGGCGCTAATTAATTACTATTCTAGCATCCATCACATATACACACACAAGCAATTAATTAAATATTTTGTGATTAGTCATGGCCCTACTACGATCTTCTCAAGCCAATGAGAAGATCGGATGGTCAACCTAAGGTCAACAGCTTCTCAAGCTCCTTCCTTTGACCACCTTGTGTTGCTCGCGCCTTCCTCGTAACTCCGTCTCGACTGGACCTTCCACCGCTCCAATTTTGTACATTACAAAAGGTGAAACTCGAGTTACATTCGAGTCTAAAACTATTTTATAACAAGAATATAAAATAGATAGGCACGATGTATAGGTCGCGTATCAAATACAACACACACAATCACAAGACGGCACGCAGGTCGTATTATGAATTACAACACACAATTTCCAATCAAATTGGGTCTTTTGGGCCATGACCATCACAAAATAATACATAATTCTAAATTATATAATTTCTATAAATTTCTGTAATTTTTCTTACAATTTTTACAATTTTTATGAGTAAAATTTCCTGGTGGTCCCGTTTAGTGATTTTCGGGCGCAATCGCGGAACGAAGCCCCTTGCGGGGTCAGGGGCAGCAGCCCTACCCACGATATAACCATCGCGAGTGTTCCTAAGCGATCCTACAGCGCCTTAGCCCACTGTCCCAAAACGATTTGGGGTGAAACCTTGCCGTTTCGGAAATATTTTCTCGGTAATCGAAGCATACAAGTGTCTAAACACTTGTGCTTCGCTTCTACGAGAAAATTACCCATAAAATCTATAAAAATCATAAAAATACAGAAACTTACAAATCTGTGGAATTTCATAAAATTCAAAATAAAACTCGTACACGCTTCGCACATGGCTCTGATACCACAGTTGGGTTTTTTTGGGCTGCAAAAACCACTTTTTGCGTTGCGAAAACCCCGAAATTCCCATGCCACGGATCCGTGCGAAGAAATAAAATTTCGTAAAACTTACACGTACAAGTTTTCTAAGCCTAGATCTACTTTAGATCTACAAGATAAAAAGGTTACCCTTGATGCGAAACCCTTCGCGTAATCCCGCTCGTCCAAGGTTCACCGGATCTCGAGAGAATCAAAGTAGATACTCCTCTATGTGTATCTACACAAGCAAGAGATAGAGAAAACCACACAAAATGTAACACCCCAAATTTCATGATTTGGAGTCCTAAAAGACCTTATTAAAATCTAGAAATGCTTTAAAAAAATTCTAGAGATTTTTAGAAATTTTTAGAGTATTTTTATGAAATTTTTGGAGTTCGTTTGATATTTTTACCAAGAGGAAAAGGTAGAAAAAAAAGGGAAAAGAATATGTTGAAGTCGGGTTTTGAACCCAAGAGCTCGGACCCGAGCAAAACCGGATCAACCAACTGGGCTAGCAATTGTTGCTTGATTAAATAAAGGAAGAATCTTATTTAATGAGCAGAAGTTAATAACAAGAATTAATAGATAAAAATTGGTTATAGGCAGGATTCGAACCCACAAGCCAAACTTTAACCCACGCACGCGCTGACCAAGTGTGCTAGCAATCGGTTCTGTTTAGAATAGGAAACAAAATTAGTTAAGCAATAACCGAACTTAAGAATAACCCTAGGTTATAAAAAGAGGTTAAGTTAAGAGAGGATTTATTTCTCTCGATCCCTCTCCCCTTCTCTCGAGTTCGACGGCGCGGCTTTTCTCAGCGAAGACGCAGCGAGCAATCCGGTGTCTCCGGCGGCCGGCCAAGGTTCTCCGAAGGGTTTCTCCACCTTAAGCTCTTCTCGTTGAGGAGGAGTCGTGAGCATGAAGTAGGGCCGAGATCTCAAGCCTTCCGCGAACCCTAGAGCCTCCCTCTTTTCGGTTGTGAGTTCAAGGAGCAAGGTAAGTCGCTACTCACCTGCAGCAGGATAGTTCCGAGATTTCATCTTGTGATGTTTCCTGGATTTTCGTGTGCTAGTGCATGATCTTGTTTTGTGCCGAGAATATGCAGAATTTAGGTTGTGATCTCCTTTGCTCCGAGATTTACTGCTTTGTGATTTGCTTGATGATATATTTATAGCTAACCCAAAATGGTTGTGTTGAAAATAACTTTATCATGCTATGATTTGGATTTTGACAAGCTCTATTGCATAATCCTGTGCAGCCATAACTAGATGCAGTGTAGGCACTCCCTTCACTAGATAAGTTTTCTGAAGAAACTTTGTTAAGACAATGGTATTTGAAACATTGTTAAGCTTCAGCTTCAATCTGCAGATTTAGATTTCAGTTGAACAGCCCTTAGGTTTTCCTTATTACCCTACTACTTTGTTCAGATTTAGATTTAAGTTTCATTATGTGGATTTAGTTTCCGGTTTGAGCTTACGATTTAGTAAACTGGTTTAGATCATGTTGTAACATGTTTTAAGATCTCTACTGCTCTATAAAAGTATAAGTTTTACAAGGGTATCAAGCTTTAACAGATTTCTTTGTGTTGAATAGCTATGTTGTAGCATTTTGTTTCTCTGAATGCAGCCATAGTAGTAGTTCATATAGGTTTAGTTATTATGCAGTTCAGCATTTTTATAGTTCAGTTTTGGTGCTATTTCTTATACATGATCAGCCCTGTTAGTAGCATTGCAGTTTTAGTTACTTCGCTACTTTAACAAGCATGAACAGCCACTCCCTAAGTGTATGCAGTTTCTTTTAAGAATGCAGATTTTTCTTCTTTGATTTATTTCTGCTGTAGCATGCCTAAAGATTTCAGATTTTGTATTCCTTAATTTTAAATCCGTTGTAGTATGTTTGAAGAAGTTAGATATGCTTTCTTTTGATTTGTCTCTGATATAGCATGCTTATAGAAGGCAGATTTTCTTTCCTTTGATTTAATTCTGTTGTAGCATGCCTATATTCTTTTTAAGAGTTTAAGAAAAGTATAAGAAAGATAAAGAAAAGTATAAGAAAGATAAAGAAAAGAAAGAAAAGGCTGAGGCCTTAAGTAGATCCCAAAGTCGAGACTTTAGGGATTTTTGGCACACAAGGTGTCTATTAAAATGCCAAGGCATTTAAAGAAGAAGTAAATAAGCTAAAAAAGTATTTTATTTTTAAGAAGAGGCTAGTACCCGACATCCAAGAGCTTGTCGTTAAACAAATCCAGGTGTCCAATTCCGAGGTCTTGGCCCTGGTAGACCGAGGTCTGCTCTTTTAGGATTGGTGGCTCGCTACCCCAACCTATTAGGGAACGCGCATAAGATGGTACTATGCCTGGGCCCAAGAAGAAATTGATTATTATTTTGAAGTATTATAAGTATAAGTTTTTGAAAGTTTTACATAAGTATAAAGTATTAAAGAATAAGTCTTTAAACAAGTGGAATAAGATTCAGAAGGTGTTTAGAATCCAGTAAGTTTAGCTTTCTTTATGCTAGCATGATTGTATAGCTTTGCTTTACATGCTTAGTCTTTTAGTATGTTTCTTTTACTAGTAGATGAGCATGAGTAGATTTCCTTTTGAGCATTCAGTTTTAGATTTCAGTATCTCCTCATGCATATCGAGATTTTGTGAGTTAGATAGCGCTTACTAAGCAAATTTTGCTTATAGACTACACTTCCTCTTACTGCAGATACAGGAAGGAAAAGATATAGAAAGGAAGGCGACAAGGTGGCGCGGATGGTGTGTGATGCCAGGACTATGGAAGCCTTGGGACTTAGTTTAAGAATTATTAAGATTGTCATTTATAAAGAATGTATTAGATGAGTCATTTAGTCTTCCGCTGTTAGTTAATTATATGTGTATCTTGTTTCCGCTATTCATTACTTGCATGATTTGATTTCATTAAACTGCGTGGTGATGTTATTCATTTTTGTGTTTGATATGTGTTCCAGCCGCTTGTGGCTGTGTATATTATGTTATGTATGTCAGTTTAAGGTCACCGGTACAAGGGAGACTCTGCCGAAATTTTTCGGTAGGGTTTCCATGTGATTTTTTATCATACCGGTTAAGTAGAGTTAGTAGTTAAGTAACGGTCATCCTTAGAGAGAGTAGTAGTAAGAAGGGTGGTCGTTACAGTTGGTATCAGAGCAGTTTTCATTCTCTAGCATCACACACATCAGCATCAGCCTTGCCGTCTTCAAGTAAGAAAGTATTTAAGTTTTTCTTTTATGCTTTCTTTATTATTGCAGTATAGAGTATCTACTTATATGTGCTTTAGTAAGATAGAAGTTTTAGTTTTTGCTATTTCTTATATATAGAGAAATGTTTAGAAGTACTTGCTTGTATAAGTTTAAAGTCAAGACTCAGGATTAAGTCAGGTATATTTAGAAAGTATAGTGAGGAAGAATTTATAGAATTTAGACAAGGTGACCTAGCCAAGTGGTTCAGCCTCAGTCAGTGCAGATCTAAGAGGATCTTAGCTATGAGAGCAGATCTACATAGATAGTGGAAAAAGAAGTTAAGAGACTAAGAAACAGAGAAGTGCCACTAGGAAGTTAGTTGGAAATGTGAAGACAGCATGAGATAGAAATGTCCAGAATTATTCTAAGTTCGAGGACGAACTTTTTATAAGGGAGGGAGAATTGTAACACCCCAAATTTCATGATTTGGAGTCCTAAAAGACCTTATTAAAATCTAGAAATGCTTTAAAAAAATTCTAGAGATTTTTAGAAATTTTTAGAGTATTTTTATGAAATTTTTGGAGTTCGTTTGATATTTTTACCAAGAGGAAAAGGTAGAAAAAAAAGGGAAAAGAATATGTTGAAGTCGGGTTTTGAACCCAAGAGCTCGGACCCGAGCAAAACCGGATCAACCAACTGGGCTAGCAATTGTTGCTTGATTAAATAAAGGAAGAATCTTATTTAATGAGCAGAAGTTAATAACAAGAATTAATAGATAAAAATTGGTTATAGGCAGGATTCGAACCCACAAGCCAAACTTTAACCCACGCACGCGCTGACCAAGTGTGCTAGCAATCGGTTCTGTTTAGAATAGGAAACAAAATTAGTTAAGCAATAACCGAACTTAAGAATAACCCTAGGTTATAAAAAGAGGTTAAGTTAAGAGAGGATTTATTTCTCTCGATCCCTCTCCCCTTCTCTCGAGTTCGACGGCGCGGCTTTTCTCAGCGAAGACGCAGCGAGCAATCCGGTGTCTCCGGCGGCCGGCCAAGGTTCTCCGAAGGGTTTCTCCACCTTAAGCTCTTCTCGTTGAGGAGGAGTCGTGAGCATGAAGTAGGGCCGAGATCTCAAGCCTTCCGCGAACCCTAGAGCCTCCCTCTTTTCGGTTGTGAGTTCAAGGAGCAAGGTAAGTCGCTACTCACCTGCAGTAGGATAGTTTCGAGATTTCATCTTGTGATGTTTCCTGGATTTTCGTGTGCTAGTGCATGATCTTGTTTTGTGCCGAGAATATGCAGAATTTAGGTTGTGATCTCCTTTGCTCCGAGATTTACTGCTTTGTGATTTGCTTGATGATATATTTATAGCTAACCCAAAATGGTTGTGTTGAAAATAACTTTATCATGCTATGATTTGGATTTTGACAAGCTCTATTGCATAATCCTATGCAGCCATAACTAGATGCAGTGTAGGCACTCCCTTCACTAGATAAGTTTTCTGAAGAAACTTTGTTAAGACAATGGTATTTGAAACATTGTTAAGCTTCAGCTTCAATCTGCAGATTTAGATTTCAGTTGAACAGCCCTTAGGTTTTCCTTATTACCCTACTACTTTGTTCAGATTTAGATTTAAGTTTCATTATGTGGATTTAGTTTCCGGTTTGAGCTTACGATTTAGTAAACTGGTTTAGATCATGTTGTAACATGTTTTAAGATCTCTACTGCTCTATAAAAGTATAAGTTTTACAAGGGTATCAAGCTTTAACAGATTTCTTTGTGTTGAATAGCTATGTTGTAGCATTTTGTTTCTCTGAATGCAGCCATAGTAGTAGTTCATATAGGTTTAGTTATTATGCAGTTCAGCATTTTTATAGTTCAGTTTTGGTGCTATTTCTTATACATGATCAGCCCTGTTAGTAGCATTGCAGTTTTAGTTACTTCGCTACTTTAACAAGCATGAACAGCCACTCCCTAAGTGTATGCAGTTTCTTTTAAGAATGCAGATTTTTCTTCTTTGATTTATTTCTGCTGTAGCATGCCTAAAGATTTTAGATTTTGTATTCCTTGATTTTAAATCCGTTGTAGTATGTTTGAAGAAGTTAGATATGCTTTCTTTTGATTTGTCTCTGATATAGCATGCTTATAGAAGGCAGATTTTCTTTCCTTTGATTTAATTCTGTTGTAGCATGCCTATATTCTTTTTAAGAGTTTAAGAAAAGTATAAGAAAGATAAAGAAAAGTATAAGAAAGATAAAGAAAAGAAAGAAAAGGCCGAGGCCTTAAGTAGATCCCAAAGTCGAGACTTTAGGGATTTTTGGCACACAAGGTGTCTATTAAAATGCCAAGGCATTTAAAGAAGAAGTAAATAAGCTAAAAAAGTATTTTACTTTTAAGAAGAGGCTAGTACCCGACATCCAAGAGCTTGTCGTTAAACAAATCCAGGTGTCCAATTCCGAGGTCTTGGCCCTAGTAGACCGAGGTCTGCTCTTTTAGGATTGGTGGCTCGCTACCTCAACTCTAGTTAGGGATGCGCGCATAGGATGTACAGTTGCCGGGCCCAAGAAGAAGTTGATTATTATTTTGAAGTATTATAAGTATAAGTTTTTGAAAGTTTTACATAAGTATAAAGTATTAAAGAATAAGTCTTTAAACAAGTGGAATAAGATTCAGAAGGTGTTTAGAATTCAGTAAGTTTAGCTTTCTTTATGCTAGCATGATTGTATAGCTTTGCTTTACATGCTTAGTCTTTTAGTATGTTTCTTTTACTAGTAGATGAGCATGAGTAGATTTCCTTTTGAGCATTCAGTTTTAGATTTCAGTATCTCCTCATGCATATCGAGATTTTGTGAGTTAGATAGCGCTTACTAAGCAAATTTTGCTTATAGACTACACTTCCTCTTACTGCAGATACAGGAAGGAAAAGATATAGAAAGGAAGGCGACAAGGTGGCGCGGATGGTGTGTGATGCCAGGACTATGGAAGCCTTGGGACTTAGTTTAAGAATTTATTAAGATTGTCATTTATAAAGAATGTATTAGATGAGTCATTTAGTCTTCCGCTGTTAGTTAATTATATGTGTATCTTGTTTCCGCTATTCATTACTTGCATGATTTGATTTCATTAAACTGCGTGGTGATGTTATTCATTTTTGTGTTTGATATGTGTTCCAGCCGCCTGTGGCTGTGTATATTATGTTATGTATGTCAGTTTAAGGTCACCGGTACAAGGGAGACTCTGCCGAAATTTTTCGGTAGGGTTTCCATGTGATTTTTTATCATACCGGTTAAGTAGAGTTAGTAGTTAAGTAACGGTCATCCTTAGAGAGAGTAGTAGTAAGAAGGGTGGTCGTTACACAAAAGGTGTGCTAGCACCTTTGATGGTCACGGCAAGGAGGAAGAGAGGGAGTGAAGAAACCTAGAGAGGAAGAAGAAGATGAAGTTACCACACAAAATGAAACTCCTTTTTACACCCATTAAGTGGTGGGCCACTATTCATGGGAGGTTATATACTCCATGGGATTTCAAGAGTCACAACCCTTGATCTCCCTCATGAGGTGGCACACACATGTGCTAGCCTTGATGATGTGGCACATCACCATTAGCCACTTAATGTCAACTCACCAATGAGGTGACAAATGGTCAAGTCAAACTTGACTCTTTATCTTCCTCTCAAGTCAAGTCAAACTTGACCACTTCTCTCCCTTAGTTGATCTAATCTAACCATTGGTTCAAGGCAATTTTAATTTAATGAATCTCTATTCATTGGATTAAATTGATTCAATGAGTCTAAGTCCAAATTAGACTCATCTTACACATGAACCAAATTGAGTCCAACTCAATTAGCCTAATTTGGATAACTATTAATCCAATTTAGTTCATCACATGGACCTAATCCTTTAGGTTCATCAAATGACCCTAATCTCTATTTAATTGCCCTTTGTGTGTGACCCTATAGGTTCTTATAACGTTGGCAATGCTCCTAAACCCATTTAGAAGCATAAGTAATGAGCGGTATCTAGCAACACATCATTACTACCCAAGTTATAAGAATGTTGAGATCCAACATCACCTTGTGACTACTAATTGTGACTCCTCACAATATATGACATTGTCCTTCTATCCTAGACATCTAGATTGATCAATATGAGGCATAGACCGTGTCATCCTCTAATCAATCTAAATCTTGAACTCCAAGTAGACTCACTCAATCAAATGAGCTCAATATCTCATATTGACTCATTTGGGCATGGTCATGCACTTAGTAGTCTCACTCTATCAAGAATATCGATGTCACTCCCGTTATATAGGAGGGATATATCCCATCTACATCACTCACATCCCTCCGCATAATTTGTTACATACCCAGTAATCGCCTTTATAGTCCACCCAGTTACGGGTGACGTTTGACGAAGCCAAAGTACGTAACTCCTTATGAAGGGAACCATGGTAACTTCAAGTCCAAGGACTAGTAGTCATACTAATAGCCACATGAGAAAGTATATGACACTCATATAACGATCCATGATACTTTCTCATGGCGGGTCATTCAGTATACATTCTCCAATGCATACCCATGTGTCAACTTGATATCTCTATATTCATGACTTGTGAGATCAAGTCATCGAGTTGACCTACATGCTAGTCTTGTCGTATTAACATTGTCCCTGAATGTTAATACTCGACTAGGAATGATTAAGAGTAGTGTTCCCTATATCATCTCACTATCGATTCAACTAATCGATTGATATAGGTAAGAACCTTCTACTCAAGGACGCTATTATACTTAGTTATTTGGCACCAATACAAGTAAGCATAATAACCAAAAACAAATACCTTTTATATATATAAGAATATGATACATTGAGTCCATACAACAATCATCAAATGATTGGCTCTAGTGCTTTAACTAACAGGGCTAACACGGAGGAGATAAATCACAGACGACTATTATCCTTTAAAATAGTGACTAGTACATAAGGGAGATATTTACCCCAGTTTTGTCGAGATTTGAACCTCAAACTTCATGGTGGCAACACCTCATGGACTAGTCACTAGACCGTATAAGAGACAACACCGAACCGGTTCACTGTCCCAGGCAAGGAGGAGGAGGAGTAGGGTGAGGAAGAGAAGGAGGAGGAAGTGTTGTATCTGGGAGGTGTCTCCCTCAATGGCTTCCCGTTGCTTCAAAGCAAGAAGCACGAGGGCACCGACATGATCCTCCTCAAGTTCCTCCGGGCCTAAGAATTCAAGGCCGCTGAGTCCCTAGAGATGCTTCGGAGGATGCTGCGGTGGCGGAAGGAGTTCGGGTTTGAGTGCGCGAGAGGTGTTTGCGAGAATGATTAAGAAGCGGCGGCATTGGCGGAGCACGTCAAGGTGCGACGACCTATTCACGACCTTTTCCCTCTTGCGGGTTACTTGATTTCTTAGGGTTGCTTCTACTCATGGTTTCTGGTTTCTCCGTTGGTTCGTCGGCGGCCTTTTCCCCGAAATATTTCGTTGCTGTTTTCACTGCTGGTGCTTGGATTTAGCTCCTTGGGGTTGCTACTTCCTCGTCTGTACTCATGACCGCTCTCGTCAAACGCAGAGGTGATCCCTCTTTGATCCTTGTATGCTTAGCTGGTTTCTTAGTGTTTTCTGGAAGGAAATTGGTCAGCTTGGGGCTAGATCTGTAGGGATTTTTGAGATCCTTGTTGGGATTTCTTCATGCTGGTTGTTTTTATGGCTATTTTGGGAGGGTTTAAAGCTTGTTAAATTAAGGTGATGGTGTAGATCTTTTAGTATTATTTAGTTTTTACTTTTATGCTTGGTTTTGACTTCACTTCTCATGTCATAGGTACAGATCGTTGATTAGTTTTGCTTCTACCTTATTTTTTTTGGAGGGACAATTACGGTTCTTTGTCTGGGAGTAGATTTTTGCTATGCTTTTAAGGATATTGAACATTAGTTCATGTGTTTCAGCAATAACTTCATAAGAAAAAGTGTGTGTGGGTTTATACTATAATAAGATTTGTTCTACATGAGTTCTCCTGGTGAGTTCCTTGTGTTGGTTGGTCCTAGGAAGATCGTACCGGTTCCACTGTACAAAAATTTTGTACAAGTGTCGGACCTTTCTTAACAACCTATTGTGTTCTTTAGAAATTAAATTCAGAACCGCAAACGGAACTTAACATTATTGATTCCAAATTTAACTTATCTGTTCTTAATGGTTTAGACTTAGATCACAAGTGGAACTTAACACTATTGATCCAAATCTACCTATGTTACAAATTTAATTAAATATTTATTTCGAAAATTGGCTTCTAGGTCAAACATGATGAGGCACATGGCCTTCTTGGGTATGAGAGCATCCACCACTACCTCGACAAATCCTCTTAACGAAATTCAATATTTAATTTCCTAAAATAACATTAGGTTTAACCAAAAAGAACAATCGAATCACAAGATCGAAAAAATAAAAAAAACACAACTTCAAATATCTAATCCGAAAATCTAGAATCATATGGCTCTTGTGTTTGGAATTCATACAAAGAAAAACTAGTATGATGCGGAAAATAATTACTAGTTATACCTTTCTTTGTATGCAACGACCTCTTGATCTTCTACCATATTCCTCTTCTAATCTCAGACGTTGTGTGGGCAACGATCTATCGAGATGAGAACCACCCAAGCCCTTCTTCTTCCTCACTAAGTTTCGGCCACCAAAAACTCCTCCAAGGATGTAGAGGTTTGGTCGCCGCCACCAAGATCCAAGTGATGCAAGAAACAAAGTCTCCTTTCTCCCCTTCTTCTCCAAGCAATATCCGGCCACCTTCCAAGCTCCAAAGGATGAAGAGTTTCGGCCAAGGAGAAGAAAGAAAAAGGAGAAGGGAGAACTAGAAGGGTCGGCCACACCACCAAGGAAAAGAGGAGAATAGAATAAAGTTCTTAGCCATGAAGCCATATCTACCCCCTCTTTTATAATCCTTGGTCTTGACAAATAAGGAAAAATTAAATAAAATCTTCCTTATTTTCTTTGCCATGAAAAGGAAAATTTAATTAATTAAAACTTATTTCCTTTTCTTAAAACAATATGGTCGGCCACCTCATAATCCCATACAAGGAAAGTTTTAACAAGAATTAAAACTTCCTAATTTATTTCTGGAAATTTTAAAATAAAAATTTCTCTAATAATTTATCACTTCATGGTTGGTTATAAAAGGAAATATATAAATTAAAATTTCTCTATTAAAACATGTGGATGATTTCCAAAAAGGAAAGTTATCTTTAAAATGAAAATCTCCTTACAATCTACAAATAAGGAAAGATATCAAATCTTTTCTTAATCTTTTGTAGAAACTTATAAAAGGAAATATTTAATTTTAAACTCTCTTTTTAAATCATGAACATGGTTACAAAAAAAAAAGTTTTATCAAAATTAAAATCTTCCTTTCAATTTACAAATAAGGAAAGATATCAAATCTTTTCTCAAACTTTTATAGAAAGCTATAAAAGGAAATATTTAAATTTTAAACTCTCTTTTAAAACTATGGAATCCACATAAGAAAAAAATTAAAAATAAAAATCCTTTTAATTTTCATAGGGTCGGCCACACCATGTTTGGGCTGCAAGCATTGGCCGACCACATACTTGGCTCATCCTATTGGTCTTGGCCGGCCCCTAGCTTGGGTTCCAAGCTAGCTTGGCCGGCCCCATTAGGATAGGTATAAAGGTGGGTATAGGTGGGTATAATACTTTATAAATAAGAGGCTACGATAGGGACCGAGAGAAGGAATTGGTTTTGGTCTCCCGATGAAATTAAGCTTCCCGTGTTCACCCCGAACACCCAACTTAATTTCATCAATAATAATTCATACCACTAAAAAATTATTATTGAACTACTGCACCAATTCCAAATTACATTTTGGGCTCCTTCTTATTATGAGTATATTAGTCTCCCTGTGTTTAAGATACCAAATGCCTACTAATTAAGTAAGTTACTGACAACTCGCTTAATTAATATCTAAGTCCAAGAGTAGTACCACTCAACCTCATTGTCATGTCAGACTAAGTCCACTTGCAGGGTTTAACATGACAATTCTTATGAGCTCCTCTTGGGGGCATTCTCAACCTAAATTACTAGGACATAGTTTTCTTCTATAATCAACAACACACACTATAAGTAATATCATTTCCCTACTTATCGGGCCTATTGATTTATCGAGCTAAATCTCACCCTTTGATAAGTCAAAGAAATAAATACTAAATATATGTGCTTGTTATTATATTAGGATTAAGAGCACATACTTCCATAATAACTAAGGTCTTGTTCTTTTATTAAGTCAGTATAAAAAGAACTTACTTTAAATGGTCATACTGAATACACTTAGAGTGTGCTAGTGTAATTTATTAGTCAAGATAAACTAATACCTAATTACATTACAACTATTCCAACGGTTTATTCCTTTCCATCTTAGTCATGAGCTACTGTTTATAATTCATAAAGAACCGATAACATAATCTTCTGTGTGTGACATCACACACCATGTTATCTATAATATAAATTAATTGAACAACTACATTTAGCATATAAATGTAGATATTGACCAATATGATTCTTATTTCTAAGTAAATGTTTGTACAAAAAGCTAGGCTTTTAGTATACATTCCAACAATCTCCCACTTATACTAAAAGACTATGCTGGCATATATCCTACCATACATCTGATTCCCATCCCTTCAACATGCCCATCAAAAGCTCTTGACTTAAGGGCCTTAGTGAAAGGATCTCCTAGGTTATCACCTGATGCAATCTAGGCGGCAACAACTTCTCCTCGTTATATGATGTCTCGTATTGGGTGGTACTTGCGCTCTATTGTGTTTACTTACCTTATGGGCTCGTGGTTCCTTTGAGTTTGCTACTACACCAAATAATTTTGGGCAAACCAGGAATCACATCTATGTCCATCATGAGGTTACTGAGCCATTCAGCTTCTATGGCTGCTTCTGAGGCTGCCACATACTCAGCTTCTATGGCAGAGTCCGGAAAAGCACCTATGCATAATACTCCTCCATTGTTATGGCTTTATCTCCTAAAGTAAACACAAAACCCTGAGGTCAATTTACTATTGTCCCTATCTAATTGGAAGTCAAAATCTGTATAACCCATAGGGATCAAATTATCTGCCTTGTAATCTAGCATATAATCTCTAGTCCCTCTAAGGTACTTTAATATATGCTTTATGGCAGTCTAGTATCCTGGTCCTGGGTTACTTCGATATCTGCTAACTATACCCTGGGCAAAACAGATATCCAGTCTCGTACACAACATTACATACATTAGGCTTCCGATAGCCGAAGCATAAGGAACTGCCTTCATGTCCTCTATCTATTTCGATGTCTTCGGAGACATCTCTTTAGATAAAGATTCTCCATGCATAAAAGGTAAAAAAACCTTTCATGGAGTCTTGCATGCTTAAATGAGCTAGGATAGTATGAAGCTCGGGATAAGCACAACATTCTTTTCTTGTGATCCCTTTGATCTCGAGAATATATGCGCACTCTCCCAAGTCCTTCATATCGAATTGTTTGGACAACCATACCCTTACTTCCGACAACACTTTGATATTGTTTCCAACTATCAAAAATGTCATCTACGTATAGTACAAGAAATACCACCACGTTTTCATCACACTTCTTGTATACATAAAACTCATCCGGACACTGAATAAATCCATAGGTCTGGATTACTTCATTAAACCGGATGTTCCAAGACCTTGAAGCTTTGCTATAGTCCATAAATAGACCGATTGAGCTTATATACTAGATGCTCTTTTCCCTTTGCAATGAACCTCTGATTGCTTTATATGGATATTTTCTTCAAGACTTCCATTAAGGAAAGTTGTCTTGATATCCACTTGCCAAATCTCATAATCAATATGAGTAACAATAGATACAAGAATCCGAATAGACTTAAGCATGACTACTGGTAAAAGGTTTCCCTTTTTCAACAAGCCTTGTTTTGAAAGTTTCCACCTTCCCATCTGTCCCTCTTTTTCTATTGTAGACTTATTTTCACCCAATGACTTTTACACCATTTGGTGATTCTATAAGCTCAGTATTCATTGCTCTTTGCCAAGATGCTGCATCTTTATCTTGGAGTGCTTCATCATATGTCCGGGAATCAGGTTCATGTTCACCAGGGATCAAGTCCAAAAACTCTCCCAAATTATCAATCTTTTAGGTTACCTAACAACCTTCCCACTACGACGAGACACTTTATCCAATTATGTATCATTGGTAATACGTGTTGCAGTTTCTTGTGATATCTCATCTTGTACAGTTGGTACTAGATTAGACGTGTCCTTTATTATTTCCTTAAGAACAAATTTACTTATGGACTTGTGGTTCATTACATAGTCATTTTCTAAAAATCGGGCATTGGTGCTAACAATGACCTTCTGATTTTTTGGACTATAAACCTCCTTTTGTTTCTCTAGGATAACCCATAAACAAGTGAACTCTTGTTCTTAATTCCAACTTATTAGTGTCTCCCTTCAGCACATGTGCTGGACTACCCCAAATCCGAATATGCTTTAGACTAGGCTTACGTTCATTCTACAATTCTATGGGAGTAGAGGGTTCTGATTTAGAAGGTACTATGTTCACTTCCATTTCCAGAGTATATCCTCAAAATGAATTTAGTAATAACTCATCATCGATCTAATTATTTATATAAAAGTCCTATACTTTCTTTCTGCCACACCATTCTGTTGGGGTGTACCAGGTGCAGTCAGTTGGGATTTAATCTCAACTTCTGATAAGTGTCTCCTAAACTCTCCTAAGAGGTACTTGCCACTACGATCTCACCGTAGTGTCTTGATACTTTTACCTTGACGTTTTTTCGCATCAGCCCTGTACTCTTTGAACTTATCAAAGTATTTAGACTTGCGGCGCATCAAGTAAATATACCCGTATCTCGAATAGTCGTCTATAAAAGAGATAGATGAAATATTCAAAAACTCCTCTTACCTGGATAGTCGTTGGTCCTCACAAATCAGAATGAACTAATTCCAACACGTCTTTGGCTCTATACCCCTTAGACTTAAAAGGCCTTTTGGTCATTTTTCTTTCCAAGCAAGACTCGCAGGTTGGAAAGTTTTCCACCACCAATGAACTCAAATGTTCATCGGCTATTATCCTTTGAATTCTACTTAAGTTAATATGGCCTAGCCTTAGATGCCAAAGATATGATTGGTTCATTTTCAAAGGTTGCTTTCTCTTATTAGAGTTAAAAGATGTGTTATTAATTTCTATTTGTTGCATCGTGGGAGTTATTGGATTATAAATTGTCAACCAACGTACCAGAACATATAACTTCTTGATAACAACTTTGTTATCAACTTTGTTATCAAAAGAGATAGAACATCAAGTTCTTTGATAGTTTAGAAACAGAAATCAAATTCTTTCTAAACTTGGTACGTAAAGACAATTTCTCAAAATTCATATTTTATTCCTATCAGAAGATAAACATCTCCCACTACAACAGCTGCTACTTTTGCAGTAGTGCCCATGTAGACAGTGTTTTCCCTTTCATGTAGTTGTCAAGTTTCTTGGAACCTTGCAATGAATTGTAGACATGATCAGTGGCTCCTCGTATCTACACACCAGGTACTGGTAGATAACACCACTAAATATGTTTCAACAACTAATGAATAAAATACACCTATATTGTTCTCAATTCTGAGAGGACAGTCCATCTTAATGTCCAAGTCTTATTTATAATCATTATAATTGGCACAACTAAGTCTATTATATAGTATAACAACTAGGGGATTGACAAACATTTGAAATCCTAAGAATCACAAAAATATTTGGTCAAGACCAACACCTTAAAATCCCCGTAAATTTTGTATGCCACGATAGTGTGGACGTATACAAAGTCAAAGAGGAGATTTTGCCCATTAATTTTATTATCTCATCAACCTAATTTTATGACAAATAAAATTAATAGTTGGTCTATCTCTAATCAAATATTTGGTCAAAACTTTGAATTTAAAATAACAGTGATCCCTCAAAACAATATTATTTAAATTCACCAACACCACAAACACCGTGAATTTTGCATGCCACGATAGTGCGGACGTATACAAAATCAAACATTTGTAAGAGGAGGGTTTTACCCATTAATAACCTTGTCAACCTATCTTTATGACAAATAAAATTACCTCAAACACCGTGAATTTTGTATGCCACGATAGTGTGGACGTATACAAATCCAAACATTTGTAAGAGGGGTTTTTTACCCATTAATTTTATTATCTTGACAAATAAAATTACCTCAAATAGCGTGAATTTTGTATGCCACGATATGTGGACGTATACAAAATCTCAACATTTGTAAGAGGGGGTTTTAATTTTATTATCTTGTCGACCTATCTTTATGACAAATTAATAGTTGGTTTTACTTCAGTCGTACAAATAATAGCAGTGACTCCGATGGGGAGGATACTATTAGATGTGCCTAAGTGTATATCATTACTTGACACTTAGTCCATTAATTAAAATTGTGCCCCTTCCAATGGGGAAGATCACACGCTCCTAATTAATTTTCTATAGTCATCCAAAATGGAGGTTTGATCTAGTGATCCACAAACAAACTCATCCGATATGGAGGAAGGCACTCAGAGCCAACGCGCAAGTTTGTTTGCATCACTTACAAACCAGTAATGGAGACCGTGGAATTTATTTAAAAATCCCTCTCCCACTTAGTTATTTAAGGTGAGGAATTTTAACCTAGCAAGCACACATCACACACATCATAGTAAATAAAAGCAATAAATATGGAAATTAATTTTTCAACTATTATGGTCTTTTCCATCACTGTCCTTCGCGTGCTGTCAGCCCTAGGGCTCATGCCGTCGGGTCCATCGAACTTCCTTTTCCGCTGTGCCTCTGGTCCTCCAATAGCACCATGCCTCGCAAGGATACGATCCGCGACATAAAAAATAAAATTTTACATATATCGATCATATATTCCACGAGGGAATGTACATCAAGTTTAGATTGAACATAAATGTAAAATCCTAGGGCTAATACAGCTCCTGTTGTATTAGTTAAATGCAATCATGCACACACAATAAAATACTTTTGACATGTCCGAGGGTCCAATCACACACAATAACCATAAGCCATAATAGTTGGAGCCTGCAACCACAGAGTTAGCATATCCTACTATTATCTTTCCTAAATTATGTATGACATGTGCATAATTAAACTGAAAACCAAACACACAGAGACAAACCCTAGCTCTGATACCAATTGTTGGTTGGTCCTAGGAAGATCGTACTAGTTCCACTGTACAAAAATTTTGTACAAGTGTCAAACCTTTCCTAACAACCTATTGTGTTCTTTAGAAATTAAATTCGGAATTGCAAACGGAACTTAACATTATTGATTCCAAATTTAACTTATCTGTTCTTAATGGTTTAGACTTGGATCGCAAGCGGAACTTAACACAATTAATCCAAATCTACCTATGTTACAAATTCAATTAAATATTCATTTCAAAAATTGGCTCCCAGGTCAAACATGGCGAGGCACATGACCTTCTTGGGTATGGGAGCATCCACCACTGTCTCGACAAAGCCTCTTAACGAAATTCAATATTTAATTTCCTAAAATAACATTAGGTTAAACCAAAAAGAACAATCGAATCACAAGATCGAAAAATAAAAAAAACACAACTTTGAATATCTAATCCGAAAATCTAGAATCATATGCCTCGTGTTTGGAATTCATACAAAGAAAAACTAGTATGATGCGGAAAATAATTACTAGTTATACCTTTCTTTGTATGCAACGACCTCTTAATCTTCTACCATATTCCTCTTCTTATCTCGGGTGTTGTGTGGGCAACGATCTACTGAGATGAGAACCACCCAAGCCCTTCTTCTTCCTTACCAAGTTTCGGACACCAAAAACTCCTCCAAGGATGTAGAGGTTCGGCCGCCGCCACTAAGCTCCATGAGATGCAAGAAACAAAGTCTCCTTTCTCTCCTTCTTCTCCAAGCAATATCCGACCTCCTTCCAAGCTCCAAAGGATGAAGAGTTTCAGCCAAGGAGAAGAAAGAAAAAGGAGAAGGGAGAACTAGAAGGGTCGGCCAAACCACCAACGAAAAGAGGAGGAGAATAGAATAGAGTTCTTAGCCATAAAGCCACCCCTACCCCCTCTTTTATAATCCTTGGTATTGGCAAATAAGGAAAACTTAAATAAAATCTTCCTTATTTTCTTTGCCATGAAAAGGAAAATTTAATTAATTAAAACTTATTTCCTTTTCTTAAAACAATATGGTCAGCCACCTCATAATCCCAAAAACGGAAAGTTTTAACAAGAATTAAAACTTCCTAATTTGTTTCCAGAAATTTTAAAATAAAAATTTCTCTAATAATTTATCCCTTCATGGTTGGTTATAAAAGCAAATATATAAATTAAAATTTCTCTAATAAAACATGTGGATGATTTTCAAAAAGAAAAATTATCTTTAAAATTAAAATCTCCTTACAATCTACAAATAAGGAAAGATATCAAATCTTTTCTTAATCTTTTGTAGAAACTTATAAAAGGAAATATTTAATTTTAAACTGTCTTTTTAAATCATAAACATGGTTAAAAAAAGAAAAGTTTTATCAAAATTAAAATCTTTCTTTCAATCTACAAATAAGGAAAGATATCAAATCTTTTCTCAATCTTTTGTAGAAAGCTATAAAAGGAAAGATTTAAATTTTAAACTCTCTTTTAAAATCATGGAATCCACATAAGAAAAATTTTAAAAATAAAAATCCTTTTAATTTTCTTAGGGCTGGCCACACCATGCTTGGGCTCCAAGCATTGGCCGGCCATATACTTGACTCATCCTATTGGTCTTCGCCGACCCCAAGCTTGGGTTCCAAGTTAGCTTGGTCGACCCCATTAGGATGGGTATAAAGGTGGGTATAGGTGGGTATAATACTTTATAAATAAGAGGCTAAGATAGAGACCGAGAGGGGGAATTGGTTTTGGTCTCCCAATGAAATTGTGTATGACATGTGCATAATTAAACTGAAAACCAAACACACAGAGACAAACCCTAGCTCTGATACCAATTGTTGGTTGGTCCTAGGAAGATCGTACTAGTTCCACTGTACAAAAATTTTGTACAAGTGTCAAACCTTTCCTTACAACCTATTGTGTTCTTTATAAATTAAATTCGGAATTGCAAATGGAACTTAACATTATTGATTCCAAATTTAACTTATCTGTTCTTAATGGTTTTGACTTGGATCGCAAGCGGAACTTAACACAATTAATCCAAATCTACCTATGTTACAAATTCAATTAAATATTCATTTCAAAAATTGGCTCCCAGGTCAAACATGGCGAGGCACATGACCTTCTTGGGTATGGGAGCATCCACCACTGTCTCGACAAAGCCTCTTAACGAAATTCAATATTTAATTTCCTAAAATAACATTAGGTTAAACCAAAAAGAACAATCGAATCACAAGATCGAAAAATAAAAAAAACACAACTTCGAATATCTAATCCGAAAATCTAGAATCATATGCCTCGTGTTTGGAATTCATACAAAGAAAAACTAGTATGATGCGGAAAATAATTACTAGTTATACCTTTCTTTTATGCAACGACCTCTTAATCTTCTACCATATTCCTCTTCTTATCTCAAGCGTTGTGTGGGCAACGATCTACCGAGATGAGAACCACCCAAGCCCTTCTTCTTCCTTACCAAGTTTCGGCCACCAAAAACTCCTCCAAGGATGTAGAGGTTTGGCCGCCGCCACTAAGCTCCAAGAGATGCAAGAAACAAAGTCTCCTTTCTCTCCTTCTTCTCCAAGCAATATCCGACCTCCTTCCAAGCTCCAAAGGATGAAGAGTTTCAGCCAAGGAGAAGAAAGAAAAAGGAGAAGGGAGAACTAGAAGGGTCGGGCAAACCACCAACGAATAGAGGAGGAGAATAGAATAGAGTTATTAGCCATAAAGCCACCCCTACCCCCTCTTTTATAATCCTTGGTATTGGCAAATAAGGAAAACTTAAATAAAATCTTCCTTATTTTCTTTGCCATGAAAAGGAAAATTTAATTAATTAAAACTTATTTCCTTTTCTTAAAACAATATGGTCGGCCACCTCATAATCCCAAACAAGGAAAGTTTTAACAAGAATTAAAACTTCCTAATTTGTTTCCAGAAATTTTAAAATAAAAATTTCTCTAATAATTTATCCCTTCATGGTTGGTTATAAAAGGAAATATATAAATTAAAATTTCTCTAATAAAACATGTGGATGATTTTCAAAAAGAAAAATTATCTTTAAAATTAAAATCTCCTTACAATCTACAAATAAGGAAATATATCAAATCTTTTCTTAATCTTTTGTAGAAACTTATAAAAGGAAATATTTAATTTTAAACTGTCTTTTTAAATCATAAACATGGTTAAAAAAAGAAAAGTTTTATCAAAATTAAAATCTTCCTTTCAATCTACAAATAAGGAAAGATATCAAATATTTTCTCAATCTTTTGTAGAAAGCTATAAAAGGAAAGATTTAAATTTTAAACTCTCTTTTAAAATCATGGAATCCACATAAGAAAAATTTTAAAAATAAAAATCCTTTTAATTTTCTTAGGGCTGGCCACACCATGCTTGGGCTCCAAGTATTGGCCGGCCACATACTTGACTCATCCTATTGGTCTTCGCCGACCCCTAGCTTGGGTTCCAAGTTAGCTTGGTCGGCCCCATTAGGATGGGTATAAAGGTCGGTATAGGTGGGTATAATACTTTATAAATAAGAGGCTACGATAGGGACCGAGAGGGGGAATTGGTTTTGGTCCACTACAAAAAAAACACCGATATAGGGACGGTTTTTTTGACTTTTAAGAGTGGTTTTCAACCACTCTTACACTTTTACCAACGGTTTGAAAACCGCTCCTCTTGTTGCCGTCCCTATATCCTATAGGAGCAATTTTCGTAACCGTTGGTAAAAGTTGAATAATCGCTCCTATTATACTTTATAGGTACGGTTTGAAAATGATCTTACATATTGTACGTATAACAACGGTTTCAAACCACTTCTATAGCTATAAATATAGGAGCAGTTCAAACCACTCTTAAACTCTTTAGGTGTTAGAATGGTTTAAAACCGCCTCTATATGTCATAGATATAAGAGTGATTTTGAAACACTATTAATGCTAGACATTAAGGAGCAATTTTAAACTGCTCCTATATGTAGGTATAGGAGCACATCAAAATGCTATTAAAGCTTAAAATTTAGGAACAGTTCAAACTGCTCTAAAACATGTTGGATGTAAGAACAATTTCAAACCGCTCTTATACGCCATATATGTAAAAGCGATTTCAAGATGCAATTGATGCTAATAATTTAGGAGCAAGTTCAAACCACTCTTAAATATGATGGGTATAAGAGCACTTCAAACGTTGTTAAAGAGCACTTTTGAAACGTTATTGATTCTTGAAATTTAAGAGTAATTTCAAACCACACCTAAATGCCATGAGTATAAGAGAACTTCAAAACATTGTTAAAACTAAAATTTAAAAACATTTCAAACCACTCTAGCTTTAAAACCTATTAGATGCATAAACAATTTTCAACTAGAACCCAACAGGTATAAAAATAATTTTCAACTCATTATAGAAGAAAATCTTATTGTATATTCTTCAAAGATCTCTACTCAAATACATCTTACAAACTTGATAAGATATGTCCAAATCAAATTCTCCATATGCTATTTTCAAATTAAAAGTTACATCAAGTTAAGAAACTTTCATCCTCCAAAATATTTTCAACATTTGCAATATTGTTCGATTTCTAGCTCCAATTGTTGCAAGAACATTCAGTTTCTTTATTGTGATTGATGACTTCTCGTGTTGTTTCCCTGCCTTATAGAGCCAAGATCTGCACATTTTCTCAGAGTTCTTCATGTCCCAGTAATCATTTTTTGAAAATTCTCAATATACCTCAGATTGGAGCTTCTTGTTGTGCTGTTTTAGGGTCTCATTCTGTGATCTGAAGGCATCAAATCGGGTCTTGAGCAGCTCATAATTCATCTCCAACTGCTTGGTCTTCCACCTGGTGTAACGCCCGAAAATTCTCAAACTTGCATTAGAATTATTCTATGATTTTTCTAGAATTTTTAGATATTTTTTTGGAATTTTTCCGAGTAGCGGAAGTAGCAAAAATAATTAGAACCGCAAAATAGCTTAGGCGGGAATCGAACCCGAGACCTATGGTGTAAGGGATAATGCTAGTAACCAGTTGAACCCAGTAGGGTCGTGCTGAAAGAAGAGGGAATCAATTATATTTATAATTGATTTTTGGATGAATTAATTAGTAAATATAAATAAGGATTTAAGTGAGAAGTTTTAGATTATTTCTCACCGTAGTTTTTCCTCACCCGAAACCTAAAACCGCCGCACCTCTCTTCTTCTCCTCTTCCTCACGCACGGCACACCAAGCCAAGGGGCAAGGGAACATCTTCCAGCGACGACTCCAACATGAAAAAGGTTCTTCTCCGCGAGAGGAACGCGAGGACGTAAGCGGTTCGTCGAACGGAGCAGTTTTCCGGAAAACCTAGCGGATAGAATCGTAAGAAAACCTTGCGATTGAGGTAAGAAACCCCTCACCTGCAGTATAATTGCTCTCGCTTGTTAGTTTTGGTGTTAGTTTAGTAGTTCTATAGTTTTCAGTTTTAGGGTGTGCTTTTAGTGCACACCAAGCATTCGGTAGAATGCCCAGTTCAGAAGGATGCACTAGTAGGCGTCCTAACAGCATGTAAAATGTATTAGAAACATTCTATTCAGCTTATTACCAGTTATTACAGCTATATGGATCAGATATCCATTGGGTGGGCTCCCACAGTAGCCTCTAGGTTCAGATAACCTAGCTCTAGGTTTAGATAACCTAGAATAGCAAAGTAAAATAAAACAGTATTCAGTATTTTACTTTTTTTCAGTTGGCACTGTACTTGGATCAGATATCCATGGGCTGGACTCCCACAGTCGTCCCTAGGTTCAGATAACCTAGTAACCCTGCTGGATTCGGAACTTGCAATCCCGGGTCTCGTAGGGATGCGCGCACAGTAAGTACAGTTGTCAGGGCCCCAGCAGCATGTTTAGTATTTTCATCTATTATTATATATAGTTTTCCAAATATGTAATCAGTGATGGAAACACTAACTTAGTTTCAGTTTCAGTTAATTATCTCAGTTAAGTGTCATGATTTGAGTTCATGACCAGTTAGATGTATATGCATGACCAGTTCAGTATTCCTGCTTAGTTTCAGATACAGTATGCTATGCTCAGCTTGTTTGTATGCCATGATTAGTTCAGTACAAGTTTGTATGTCATGCCATGTTGCCATGCTCAGTTCAGTTTTCAACCAGCATGTTTTAAAAACATTATCGCATCGTTGCATGTTTTTGTGAGGTAGATGGTTTCTTACTAAGCTCTTTAGCTTACAGGTACTACTTTTCTTATACTGCAGATACAGGTAAAAGAAAAGTGGACTAGCGGAGGCTGGAGGACAATGCTATGGAGGTGTGTGTGTGCAAGGGGTTTGGAATAAAGATCCTAGGGGTCTAAACAGCTTAATTCCAGCATTTACATTGTTAGTTTACTTATGGTTTAGTCCTTAGCTTGTTAAATGTTCTAATCCAGTAGAACTATGCACTATTCAGTTTGTCCAGTTTGGGACGCATGTAGGTTAATGTTAGAATGTTTTTCATGTATCTAGAACCTATGTCTGTGAGTTGTGGCACGTTCCAGTGCCTGAAAGTTCTGAAATCAGGAACTCTGATTTCATATCAGAGTTGGATCGGTCTGCCGACCGATCCGTTGCAGTATCAGGGTCTTGGATCAGTCAGCCGACCGATCCAGAGGCATACAGTATGCTACTGTATGCTATCTGATCGGTCATCCGACCGATCCAAAGATCGAAGGGCATCCGGCGTCTCGGTGCTCGGATCGGTCTGCGGACCGATCGAGACACACCGATCGGTCATGCCGACGATCCGACCTCTGTTGGATCGGTCCGCACCGATCCAAACAGGCGAATCGTAGCAAGTTTGATCGATCCGTGGATCGATCAATAGCTAGCTGGGAAGTTAGATTTGAGTTCCTAGCTCAGATGGGAGGTCAAGTATCCTCCTTAGCACATGTACACCAACCGGAAAGGGCCCTGAATCCTTCCTTATAACAGCATGGGTGTACCAGTTGTCAGTTTAATAGAGTCAACTAGTAAAATTTTATTTTACCCAGTTTCCGCACAGTAGCATCAGTAGCTAGGGTAGCGATCCGGCTCACAGCTTAGTTCCCAGGAGTCGGGATGTTATAGAGTGGTATCAGAGCAAGTTCCTCACTTCCTACACACACATCAGCATTGTGCCTACAACTTCCAAGTAAGAACATCTCTCACTCAGTTTTGTTTTCAGCTTTCATATCAGTTAAATGTGCTTTCATGTTTGCTCTCATATTGGTAGTTAATTAATTCATGTTTACAGTAATAGTATTTAACATGTTACCAGTAGTTAATTATAACATGATAGCCTAGTTATATATATGTGTTCTCTGCTATTTAGAAAATGGTATGAGGACGTCCAGCTAAGAAAGCATCAGCGGCTGAGCCCCAGCAAGAGGCAGGCAGTTCAGTGCCTCCCCCAGACCTTACAGCACTAGTGGCTCAGCTACAGCAGCAGTTAGCTGAACAGCAGCAGGAGATAGCCTCCTTAAAAGCTAACCAGCAGACTACTCCCCCAGTCACTCCAGTACCGAACATCACAACTCCAGTAATCACAGAGGTTGTACCAGCTCAGCCTGCAGTACCAGTCCCAGTAGCCCCAATAGCAGGGGCTAAGAGAGAAGCTTACCTTATCCAGTGGCAGAGAATTAAGCCCGAGAACTTCTCAGGCACCAGCGAACCATGGGATGCTCAGGCATGGTTTAAAACACTGGAAAGCATGATTGTAACGCCCGAAAATTCTCAAATTATTTTTAGAAACATTCTATGATTTTTCTGGAATTTTTAGATATTTTTCCGTAATTTTCCGAGTAGCGGAAGCAGCAAAAATAAATAGAACCGCAAAATAGCTTAGGCGGGAATCGAACCCGAGACCTATGGTTTAGGGATAATGTTAGTAACCGGTTGAACCCAGCAGGGCCGTGCTGAAAGGAAAGGGGATCAATTATATTTATAATTGGTTTGGCCGAATTAATTATTGAGTATAAATAGGAAAACATAAGTTGGGTTGGTTTATTTTGTGTTGGTTCGGCACCTCCTCACCTCACGCCACTTTTCTCCTCTCAAAACCTCACCGCCGCCTCTCCCTCTCCTCCTTCTCACGGCACACCAAGCCCCCAAGGGCCAAGGGAACTTCTTCCGGCGACGACTCCAACACGAAAAAGGTTCTTCTCCGCGAGAGGAACGTGAAGACGCTAGTGGATCGTCGAGAGGATCATTTCCATCGGAAAACCAGCGATAGAATCATAAGAAATTACGAACAGGAGGTAAGAAACCCCTCACCTGCAGTATAATAGCTTCGTTTGATTTCCTACGCATTAGTTTTAGCTATATGCAGGTTTTTCCGGCGCTTGGGGTGTCTTTAAACCCTCCTCGAGGATTAGGGATCTAGTTGAGCACCTCTAGACGGGCCGGACACGTTGTTCTCCTTTAGTTGGAGATTCTAGACGTTGTCGGGTGCCTAGAGGTGACCTCCCTATTAGAGGAGAGAGTTGGAGCAAACCAAGTGTTCGGTAAAATGTTAGTGTAGCTAAATACCACCTCGGTTATGTTTAATAGCTCAGTTAAATGCATTAGAAGCGTTTAAAACAGTAAATCAGTGTATTTTAGCTTATATGGGACTACGGTCCAATGGGTGGGCTCCCATAGTCGCCTCTAGGTTCAGACAACCTAGCTCTAGGTTCAGATAACCTAGAAACAGCAAGTTAGAACAGTTAGCTATTTTCAGTATTTTATTTTCAGTGGCACTGTATCTTGGATTTATCGGGCCGCGACAACCGTCCCTAGGTTTAGATAACCTAGTTAACCATACTAAATTCGGGACTTACAAACCCGGGTCTAGTTAGGGATGCGCGCACAGCAAGTACAGTTGTCGGGCCCAAACAGCATGATTATGTATTTTCACTTACTATGAAATAGTTTTCAAAACTCAAAACTTGTTATATTAGTTGAGGTTGATTTCAGTATCAGTTTAGCTTCAGTTTAGCTCTTCCTTGTTTATACCTTATGATAGCTTATGTTCAGTTTATGTTATGCCATGCTTTGTACGATACCATGCCATGCCATACTTGCATATTCAGTATGTTCTTTTCAAATAGCATGATTTAAAATCATATTTGCATCGTTGCATGTTTTTGTGAGGTAGATGGTTTCTTACTAAGCTTTAAGCTTACAGATTCTACTTTTCCTTATACTGCAGATAAAGGTAAAGGAAAGATGGACTAGCAGAGGGAGCTGGAGGACAATACAAAGGATGGTGTGTGTGGCAGGAACTGGAATAAAAGATCCTCTAGGGATTTGCCGACCGATCGGTAGTGTTCCTGAGGGTTTCGGGTGCTTGGATCGGTCTGCCGACCGATCCAGACATACCTGGATCGGTCTGCCAACCGATCCAGCCACACCTGGATCGGTCTGCCGACCGATCGAGTTGGGAACAGAACGACCGTAGCTCCGATCGATCTGTGGATCGATCGGCAGGTTCGGCAGGTAGTTGGGAAGTCTAGTTTATAGTCCCTAGCTCAGTTGGGATGTCCAGTTTCCCTCCCCTCACATGTGTATAACTCCTAGGTACACCTAGAACATTCAGAATAGTTTTTTTCAAAGATAATAGTTAGCAAAATTTTAAATTAGCCCAGCTTTCCGCACAGTATAGTTTAGCATTAACTGTAGCGATTCGCCTTACAGCCAAGTACCCAGAAGGCGGGTCGTTACAGAGTGGTATCAGAGCAGTATTCCATACTTCCTACACACACATCGGCATTGTACCTGCAGCTTCCAAGTAAGGATACCTCTACTCTCTTTATTGTTTCTTGCTTTCTAGTTACGGTTCATGTTTATATGTCTATTGCCTGTTAGTCTGTGCTAGTCTTTTAACATGATATCAGTAGTTATATAACTGCAATTACCTTAGTTATGTTATGTTCTCTATGTCGTTAGAAATGGCACGAGGACGCCCAGCTAGAAGGGCACTAGCTCGAGCCCCAAAGAAGAGGCGGTTCGGTGCCTCCTCCCGAGCTTCTGACATTAGTGGCTCGATTCTGACTAAATGAACATTTACAGAAATAGCCACCTTAAAGGCTAACCAGTAGAATACCCCCACAGTCCCGGAACCAAATCGACGACTCGGTGGTCTTAGAGGTTCCACCAGCTCAGCCTACAGCACCAGCACCAGCCCCAGCAGCTGAGCCAAGAAAGGAAGCCTATCTGATCCAGTGGCAGCGGGTCAAGCCAGAGAACTTCTCAGGCACTAGTGAACCATGGGATGCACAAGCCTGGTTCAAAACACTGGAGAGCACGATGGAGCTTCTGGACTGGCCAGAACACGAGAAGGTGAAGTGTGCCTCCTTCTGCCTGACAGGAGATGCACGCATGTGGTGGGAAAAAATCAGAACGAAGCGCCCAGTGAACCAGATGACATGGGCTGACTTCGAGAAGGAATTCTTCGAGGAATTCTTTCATATGCGGGTTACAAACCGCCACTACGACGAGTTCACTGAGTTTCGTCAGGGCAACCTTTCAGTTGAGGAAGCCGTGAAGAAATTCAACAGGTTGGCTCGTCTGTGCCCAAAGCTAGTCAGCACAGAGAAGGAACGAATCCGGTTGATGCTCAAGATGCTGAGGCCAGAGATAGCAGTGAACGTGGCTGGTGGCATACATAGGCCACAAACCACAGAGGAGTTAGTGAGCAGTGCCTTGACCACAGAGCATTACCAGAACAGCATAAAGCAGCAGAAGCAAGTCTCCTCAGAGTCCTAAGGCCAAGGAAACTCTCACACTCAAAAACAGCAAGGCCACAGCTCTAACTGGAAAGGGAACTCCAACAGCAAGCGCAAATCAGGGAGTGAACCAAAAGGAGGACCATCTGGCAAGCGACCCAGCTATCCAAAGTGTGCTACTTGTGGGAAATTCCACCCAGGGGTTTGTCGCAAGGGCACACGAGGATGCTTTGAATGTGGACAAGAAGGGCACATGGCCAAGCAGTGCCCGAACAAGACCGGTCTTCCTCAGCCACAGCAGATTCAGTACGCAGGCCAGCCAGCTCAGTTATATCATATGCAGGCCGCTCTAGAGGGTCCACATATCAGCCAGGGCAGATTAGAAGCCCCTCCAGCTATGGCGAATGCGAGGATCTACTCACTCACCAGAGAGGACGTAGCCAATGCCTCGACAGTTGTCACAGGTCAGATTAGCATTTTTCAATATAGTGCTACTGTTCTATTTGATACTGGGGCAACCCATTCATATATAGCTAGGATGTTCTCCGAAAAATTAGAAATACCCCCAGAGATACTTAGTGGTCAGTTTCTGACGACACTACCTTCAGGAGAGATCATGGCATCCACGCACTGGCTCAGAGCAGTGCCGGTCATTATAGCAGACAGAGAGCTCTTTTGTGATCTGATAGTACTAGAAATGACTGACTATGACGTCATCCTTGGAATGGACTTTCTGATCAGATACGGTGCTTCCATAGAGTGCCGTAAACAGAAAGTCGTATTCCAACCCGAAGCAGAAATACAGTTTGAATACCTCGGAGAACCAAAGAGAAAAGCCAGAAAATTTCTCTCAACAATGAAGGCACAGAAGTTGATGGATTCGGGATGTACGGGGTACCTAGCACATGTAGTCAATACCAGCCAGGACAAGGACCAACAGCTAGCAGAGGTCCGAGTTGTATGTGACTACCCAGCAGTCTTCCCTGAAGAGTTACCAAGCCTAGCACCAATCAGGGAGATTGAATTTGAGATAGAGCTTTTCCC
This sequence comes from Zingiber officinale, assembly GCF_018446385.1. Taxonomy (NCBI): domain Eukaryota; kingdom Viridiplantae; phylum Streptophyta; class Magnoliopsida; order Zingiberales; family Zingiberaceae; genus Zingiber; species Zingiber officinale. Next base: position 82,951,989 of record NC_055987.1, on the reverse strand, counting down.
CGGCACCAATCCAATTTCCAAGGCGCCCTACCGCATGGCTCCAGCAGAACTGAAGGAACTTCATGAGCAACTACAGGAGCTGCTTGACAAGGGTTTCATACGCCCTAGTCACTCACCATGGGGAGCGCCCGTACTGTTCGTGAAGAAGAAGGATGGAAGCATGCGACTATGCATAGACTACAGAGCACTGAATCAGGTCACGATCAAGAACAGGTATCCTCTTCCCAGAATAGATGACCTGTTCGACCAGTTAAAGGGAGCAGCAGTGTTCTCTAAGATTGACCTCAGATCAGGATATCACCAAGTCAGGGTCAAGGAGGGTGATATACCGAAGACAGCATTCAGGACCAGATACGGACATTACGAGTTCGTAGTCATGCCTTTTGGCGTGACAAATGCTCCAGCTACATTCATGGATCTCATGAACAGAGTATTCAGGGAGTATTTAGATAAGTTTGTTATTGTATTTATCGATGACATTCTTATCTACTCAGGAACTCAGGAAGAACACTCAGAGCACCTGAAACTAGTATTGGAGACCCTTCAGCAGAACCAGCTATACGCCAAGTTTACGAAATGTGAATTTTGACTAGACCAGGTGTCCTTCCTGGGTCATATCATCTCAAAGGATGGTATTATGGTAGATCCTAGTAAGATAGAAGCAGTAAGTAACTGGAAGAAACCTAAGAACGCCAGCGAGATCAGGAGCTTTCTGGGATTAGCAGGATATTACAGGAAGTTTGTAGAGGACTTCTCCAGGATAGCCTCCCCACTGACAGCCCTTACCAGGAAGAACAGGAAATTTCAGTGGACAGAGGACTGTGAGCTAAAAAGGAGATTGACCAGTGCTCCCATTTTGGCTCTACCAGACGACACCAGCAGCTTTGACATCTATAGTGATGCCTCTAAGTTGGGACTAGGAGCAGTGCTGATGCAAAACGGCAAGGTGATCGCCTATGCCTCCAGACAACTCAAGGATTATGAGAAGAATTATCCTACTCATGACCTTGAGCTTGCAGTAGTAGTGTTCGCCCTCAAAATTTGGAGACATTACCTATATGGAGCTCAGTGCAGAGTGTATACAGATCATCAGAGTCTGAAGTACTTCTTCACTCAGAAGGATCTGAATATGCGACAGCGCAGATGGTTAGAGCTGGTCAAAGACTACGATATAGACATCCTCTACCATCCAGGGAAAGCAAATAAGGTAGCAGACGCACTTAGCAGAAAATCCAGTGCTACCTTATTATCTCTAGCAGCCATGTCACCAACCCTACAGAAGGAGATCGTAGGTTTCGGTCTCGAACTCATCGTTGGACAGCTCTCTACTATGACCTTAGAGTCTACCTTGCTTGGTGATATTCAGTCAGCTCAGGAACAGGACCCTGAAATTCAGAAAATCAAGCAAGGGCTAGCAGAATCAGATAGTAGAGAATTCAGAGTGTCCGATAGCGGGGTGTTGTATTTTGGTGACAGAGTCTGTGTTCCAGATCAGGAGGAGCTACGAAGACAGATTTTAGATGAGGCTCACAGGACTCCCTATGCGATGCATCCAGGTTCCACCAAAATGTATCAAGACACGAAGAACCATTTTGGTGGTCCGGGATGAAGCGAGACATCGCCAGATATGTTAGCATCTGCCTCACCGGTCGAGGGTCAAGGCGAACATCAGCGACCAGGAGGAGTTCTGCAGCCTATACAGATTCCAGAATGGAAGTGGGAGGATATCTCCATGGATTTCATAGTGGGACTACCCAGAACCACGAATGGTTTTGATGCCATCTGGGTAATAGTCGACAGGTTGACTAAATCAGCCCACTTTTTAGCTATCAAGATATCCTACTCCATGGAGAAGCTAGCTCAGTTGTATCTCCAGGAGATCGTCAGACTACATGGAGTCCCACGAACCATCATTTCAGACAGAGACAGCAGATTTACATCACACTTCTGGGAGTGTGTACAGTCAGCATTGGGCACGAAGTTAAAGTTCAGCACAGCATTCCATCCTCAGACAGATGGTCAGACAGAGCGAGTAAATCAGGTACTCGAAGATATGCTCCGAGCATGTGCCCTAGATTTCAAAGGAAGTTGGTGCAAATATCTGAGTCTAGCAGAATTTGCATACAACAACAGCTATCAGGCCACTATCGGCATGGCACCTTACGAGGCTCTCTATGGGCGGAGGTGTAGATCTCCAATCTGCTGGTATGAGAGTGGTGAACAGAAGGAACTAGAGCTTCAGACAGATCTAGTCGCAGATACCACAGCAGCTATACAGCAGATCCGCCAGAGGATAGAGACAGCTCAGAGCCGCCAGAAAAGCTATGCTGATACACGGCGCAGACCCTTAGAGTTCTCAGTCGGGGATACAGTGTTCCTCAGAGTAGCTCCCATGAAGGGAGTGATGCGTTTTGGGAAGAAGGGCAAGCTAAGTCCCAGATATGTGGGACCATACCTTATCAGCAGAAGAGTGGGCAAGGTAGCATGTGAGCTACAGCTACCCCAGGAAATGTCAGCTGTCCACAACGTATTTCATGTCTCCATGCTGAAGAAGCATACCCTAGATGTCACCCAGGTGATTGAGCCCCAGTCGGTACAGATCCGCGAAGACCTCAGCTATGATAGTCGGCCTATTCAGATAATAGACCGAGCAGTTAAGAAATTGCGGAACAAGGAAGTACCATTAGTCAAAGTCATTTGGCACAGTCACACAGCAGAAGAGGCAACTTGGGAGTCAGAAGCCAGCATGAGACAGAAGTACCCAGAATTATTCTAAGTTCGAGGATGAACTTTTTATAAGGTATGGGGAGTTGTAACGCCCTAAAATTCTCAAATTATTTTTAGAAACATTCTATGATTTTTCTGGAATTTTTAGATATTTTTCCGGAAATTTCCGAGTAGCGGAAGCAGCAAAAATAAATAGAACCGTAAAATAGCTTAGGCGGGAATCGAACCCGAGACCTATGGTTTAGGGATAATGTTAGTAACCGGTTGAACCCAGCAGGGCCGTGCTGAAAGGAAAGGGGATCAATTATATTTATAATTGGTTTGGCCGAATTAATTATTGAGTATAAATAGGAAAACATAAGTTGGGTTGGTTTATTTTGTGTTGGTTCGGCACCTCCTCACCTCATGCCACTTTTCTCCTCTCAAAACCTCACCGCCGCCTCTCCCTCTCCTCCTTCTCACGGCACACCAAGCCCCCAAGGGCCAAGGGAACTTCTTTCGGCGACGACTCCAACACGAAAAAGGTTCTTCTCCGCGAGAGGAACGTGAAGACGCTAGTGGATCGTCGAGAGGATCGTTTCCATCGGAAAACCAGCGATAGAATCGTAAGAAATTACGAACAGGAGGTAAGAAACCCCTCACCTACAGTATAATAGCTTCGTTTGATTTCCTACGCATTAGTTTTAGCTATATGCAGGTTTTTCCGGCGCTTGGGGTGTCTTTAAACCCTCCTCGAGGATTAGGGATCTAGTTGAGCACCTCTAGACGGGCCGGACACGTTGTTCTCCTTTAGTTGGAGATTCTAGACGTTGTCGGGTGCCTAGAGGTGACCTCCCTATTAGAGGAGAGAGTTGGAGCACACCAAGTGTTCGGTAAAATGTTAGTGTAGCTAAATACCACCTCAGTTATGTTTAATAGCTCAGTTAAATGCATTAGAAGCGTTTAAAATAGTAAATCAGTGTATTTTAGCTTATATGGGACTACGGTCCAATGGGTGGGCTCCCATTGTCGCCTCTAGGTTCAGACAACCTAGCTCTAGGTTCAGATAACCTAGAAACAGCAAGTTAGAACAGGTAGCTATTTTCAGTATTTTATTTTTCAGTGGATCAGATATCCATTGGGTTGGACTCCCACAGTCGTCCCTAGGTTTAGATAACCTAGTTAACCCTACTAATTCGGGACTTGCAAACCCGGGTCTAGTTAGGGATGCGCGTACAGCAAGTACAGTTGCCGGGCCCAAACAGCATGATTATGTATTTTCACTTACTATGAAATAGTTTTCAAAACTCAAAACTTGTTATATTAGTTGAGGTTGATTTCAGTATCAGTTTAGCTTCAGTTTAGCTCTTCCTTGTTTATACCTTATGATAGCTTATGTTCAGTTTATGTTATTCCATGCTTTGTACGATACCATGCCATGCCATGCTTGCATATTCAGTATGTTCTTTTCAAATAGCATGATTTAAAATCATATTTGCATCGTTGCATGTTTTTGTGAGGTAGATGGTTTCTTACTAAGCTTTAAGCTTACAGATTCTACTTTTCCTTATACTGCAGATAAAGGTAAAGGAAAGATGGACTAGCAGAGGGAGCTGGAGGACAATGCAAAGGATGGTGTGTGTGGCAGGAACTGGAATAAAAGATCCTCTAGGGATTTGCACCTACTATAGCATTTTACAGTTCATTAGTTTTAGTTTTCGTGTTTTATGCACTTTTGAAATGCTAGAATGTTTAACTCATGGAAGATTGGTTTAAGTTGTTAGTAATTATGTTAGAATACTAGTTTTTATGTCATCAGAATGTTCCTCATGTAGTGTATAACTCATATGTGAGATTTTAGCACGAACAAGTGCTGAAATCAGAGTTCAGGGCTGAAATCAGAACTCTGATCGGTCTCCAGACCGATCAGGGCCTGGGCAGTGTCACTGGATCGGTCAGCCGACCGATCCAGACAGATACAGTAGGCTACTGTATCCTCCTGGATCGGTCAGCCTACCGATCCAGCACGATACAGTAGTGTTCCAGAGGGTTTCGGGTGCCTGGATCGGTCTGCCGACCGATCCAGTTGGGTACAGAACGACCGCAGCTCCGATCGATCTGTGGATCGATCGACAGGTTCGGCAGGTAGTTGGGAAGTTTAGTTTATAGTCCCTAGCTCAGTTGGGATGTCCAGTTTCCCTCCCCTCGCATGTGTGCAACTCCTAGGTACACCTAGAACATTCAGAATAGTTTTTTTTCAAAGATAATAGTTAGCAAAATTTTAAATTAGCCCAGCTTTCCGCACATTATAGTTTAGCATTAACTGTAGCGATTCGCCTTACAGCCTAGTACCCAGAAGGCTGGTCGTTACCACGATGGAGCTTCTAGACTGGCCAAAGCACGAAAAGGTGAAGTGTGCCTCCTTCTGTTTAACAGGAGACGCACGCATGTGGTGGGAGCGGATTAAATCGAAGTGGCCAGTAAACCAGATGACATGGGCCAACTTCGAGAAAGAATTCTTCGAGGAATTCTTTCACATGCAAGTCACGAACCGACACTATGACGAGTTTACAGAATTTCGTCAGGGCAACCTATCAGTTCAGGAAGCCGTGAAGAAATTCAACAGGTTGGCCCGTTTGTGTCCAGAACTAGTTAGCACAGAGAAGGAACGAGTACGGTTGATGCTGAAGATGCTCAGACCAGAGATCGCAATGAATGTGGCTGGTGGCGTTCATAGGCCATAAACCACAGAGGAGCTAGTGAGTAGTGCTCTGATCACCGAGCACTATCAGCACAGCATCACCCAGCAGAAGCAGGTTTCCACAGAGCCCAAGGGACAAGCTGGCTCAGGTACTCAGCAGAAACAACAGGGACATAGCTCCAATTGGAAGGGGAAACGCAAGGCAAGCAGTGACCCAAAAGGAGGGCCAGCTGGAAAACATTCCAGACATCCCAAGTGTGCTATTTGTGGGAAACATCATCCAGGAGTTTGCCGCAAGGGTACGCGAGGTTGTTTTGAATGTGGACAGGAAGGGCACATGGCTAAGCAGTGCCCGAACAAGAATAGTCTTCCTCAACCTCAGCCGATACAGTATGGAGCTCAGCCAGCGCAGCTACACCAGATGTATGCTGCCTTAGATGGTCCACAGATCAGTCAGGGCAGATTAGAAGCCCCCACAGCTAACACGAATGCCAGGATTTTCTCACTGACCAGAGAGGACGTAGCAAATGCCTCAACAGTTGTCACAGGTCAGATCAGTATTTTACAGCATAATGCAACTGTCTTATTCGATACTGGGGCAACCCACTCTTATGTATCCAGGGCGTTTGTCGAGAAATTAGCAACACCTCCAGAGTTACTCAATAGTTAGTTTCTGATAACACTACCCTCAGGAGACATTATGGCATCTACACACTGGCTCAGAGCAGTGCCAGTCATTATAGCAGACAGAGAACTTTTTGGTGATCTGACAGTGCTAGAAATGACTGACTACGATGTCATCTTTGGAATGGATTTTCTGATCAAATACGGCGCTTCTATAGAGTGCCGTAAACAAAAGGTCATATTCCAACCTGAAGAAGGAGTACAGTTTGAGTACATAGGAAAACCAAAGAGAAAAGCCAGGAAGTTTCTCTCAGCATTGAAAGCACAGCAGCTATTGGATTCAGGATGCATGGGATTTTTAGCAAATGTAGTCACACACCAGCCAGGACAAGAACCAACAGCTATCAGAGGTTCGAGTCATTTGTGACTACCTAGCAGTTTTCCCTGAAGAGCTACCAGGCTTAGCACCAGACAGGGAGATTGAATTTGAGATAGAGCTCATTCCCGGCACAAATCCAATTTCCAAGGCACCGTACCGCATGGCTCCAGCTGAACTGAAGAAACTTCAGGAGCAATTGCAGGAGCTTCTTGACAAGGGTTTCATACGCCCTAGTCACTCACCATGGGGAGCACCTGTGTTGTTTGTGAAGAAGAAGGATGGAAGCATGCGCCTATGCATAGACTACCGTGCCTTGAACCAGGTCACAATTAAAAACAGGTACCCTCTCTCCAGGATAGATGACCTGTTTGATCAGCTAAAGGGAGCCACAGTGTTCTCTAAAATTGACCTCAGATCAGGATATCACCAGGTTAGAGTCAAGAAAGGTGATATACCTAAAACAGCTTTCAGGACCAGATACGGACATTATGAGTTCGTAGTCATGCCTTTCGGCGTGACAAATGCTCCAGCTACTTTCATGGACCTCATGAATAGAGTATTCAGAGAATACTTAGACAAGTTTGTCATCGTGTTCATCGATGACATTCTTATCTATTCAGGCACTCAGGAGGACCATGCAGAGCATCTGAAGACAGTTTTGCAGATCCTTCAGCAGAACCAGCTGTATGCCAAATTCACGAAATGTGAATTTTGGCTAGACCAGGTAGCCTTTCTCGGTCACATCATCTCCAAGGACGGTGTTATGGTAGATCCCAGCAAGATAGAAGCAGTAAGTAACTGGAAGAGACCTAGGAACGCTAGTGAAATCAGAAGCTTTCTGGGATTAGCAGGCTACTACAGGAAATTCGTAGAGGACTTCTCCAGGATAGCCTCCCCACTGATAGCTCTCACCAGAAAGAACAAGAAATTTCAGTGGACAGAGGACTGCGAGAACAGCTTCAGCGAACTAAAACGGAGATTGACCAGTGCTCCTATTTTAGCTATACCAGAAAACACAGACAGCTTCGACATCTACAGTGACGCCTCTAAATTGGGATTAGGAACAGTACTGATGCAGCAGGGCAAGGTGATCAAGGATTATGACATAGATATCCTCTACCATCCAGGGAAAGCTAATAAGGTAGCAGACGCACTCAGCAGGAAGTCCAGTGCTACCTTATTATCTTTAGCAGCTATGTCACCACCCCTAAGGAAGGAGATTACAGCTTTTAGTCTCGAGCTTATAGTCGGGCAACTTTCCACTATGTCCTTAGCATCTACCTTGCTTGATGATATCCAGACAGCTCAGGAGCAGGATCCTGAAATCCATAAAATCAAGCAAGGGTTAGCAGAGGCAGAAAGTGGAGAGTTCAGAGTGTCCGCCAGTGGGGTAGTGTACTGTGGTGACAGACTTTGTGTTCTAGATCAGGAGGAACTACGAAAACAGATTCTAGACGAGGCTCACAGGACTCCCTATGCGATGCATCCTGGTTCCACCAAAATGTATCAGGATCTAAAGAAACGATTTTGGTGGCCTGGGATGAAGCGAGATATCGCCAGATACGTCAGCATCTGTCTAACCTGTCAGAGGGTTAAGGCAGAACATCAGCGACCAGGAGGAGTTCTGCAGCCGATCCAGATTCCAGAATGGAAGTGGGAGGATATCTCTATGGACTTCATAGTGGGATTACCCAGAACCACGAATGGTTTTGATGCCATCTGGGTAATAGTCGACAGGTTGACTAAATCATCCCACTTCTTAGCTATCAGAATATCCTATTCCATAGAGCAGCTAGCTCAGTTGTATCTCAAGGAGATTGTCAGGCTGCATGGAGTCCCACGAACCATTATATCAGACAGAGACAGCAGATTTACATCACACTTCTGGAAGTGTGTACAGACAGCTATGGGCACCTAGTTAAAATTCAGCACAGCCTTCCATCCTCAGACAGATGGTCAGACGGAGCGAGTAAATCAGGTACTCGAAGATATGCTCAGGGCTTGTGCCCTAGATTTCAAGGGAAGTTGGTGCAAATATCTGAGTCTAGCAGAATTTGCATACAACAACAGTTATCAGGCCACTATCGGCATGACACCTTATGAGGCACTCTATGGGCGGAGGTGCAAATCACCAATCTGCTGGTATGAGAGTGGTGAACAGAAAGAACTAGAGCTTCAGACAGATCTAGTAGCAGATACCACAGCAGCCATACAGCAGATTCGCCAGAGGATAGAGACAGCACAGAGCCGTCAGAAGAGCTATGCTGATACACGACGCAGACCCCTAGAGTTTTCAGTTGGGGATACAGTTTTCCTTAGAGTAGCTCCCATGAAGGGAGTCATGCGTTTTGGGAAGAAGGGCAAGCTAGCTCCCAGATATGTGGGACCATACCTTATCACGAAGAGAGTGGGCAAGGTAGCATATGAGCTAGAGCTACCTCAGGAGATGTCAGCTGTCCACAACGTATTTCATGTCTCCATGCTGAAGAAGCATATTCCAGACGCCACCCAGGTGATTGAGCCCCAGTTGGTACAGGTCCGTGATGATCTCAGCTATGACAATCGGCCTATTCAGATAATAGACCGAGCAGAAAGAAATTTGGAACAAGGAAGTACCATTAGTCAAAGTCACTGGCAAAATCACAGCAGAGGCGACTTGGGAGACGAGGCCGGCATGAGATGCAGTACCCGAATTGTTTTAAATTCGGAGACAAACTTTTATAAGGTATGGGGATTATAACGAAAATTCTCAAACTTGCATTAGAATTATTCTATGATTTTTGGAATTTTAGATATTTTTCCGGAATTTTTCCGAGTAGCGGAAGTAGCAAAAATAATTAGAACCGCAAAATATCTTAGGCGGGAATCGAACCCGAGACCTATGGTGTAAGGGATAATGCTAGTAACCAGTTGAACCCAGCAGGGCCGTGCTGAAAGAAGAGGGAATCAATTATATTTATAATTGATTTTTGGATGAATTAATTAGTAAATATAAATAAGGATTTAAGTGAGAAGTTTTAGATTATTTCTCACCGTAGTTTTTCCTCACCCGAAACCTAAAACCGCCGCACCTCTCTTCTTCTCCTCTTCCTCACGCACGGCACACCAAGCCAAGGGGCAAGGGAACATCTTCCAGCGATGACTCCAACACGAAAAATGTTCTTCTCCGCGAAAGGAACGCGAGGACGTAAGTGGTTCGTCGAACGGAGCAGTTTTCCGGAAAACCTAGCGGATATAATCGTAAGAAAACCTTGCGATTGAGGTAAGAAACCCCTCACCTGCAGTATAATTGCTCTCGCTTGTTAGTTTTGGCGTTAGTTCAGTAGTTCTACAGTTTTCAGTTTTAGGGTGTGCTTTTAGTGCACACCAAGCATTCGGTAGAATGCCCAGTTCAGAAGGATGCACTAGTAGGCGTCCTAACAGCATGTAAAATGTATTAGAAACATTCTATTCAGCTTATTACCAGTTATTACAGCTATATGGATCAGATATCCATTGGGTGGGCTCCCACAGTAGCCTCTAGATTCAGATAACCTAGCTCTAGGTTTAGATAACCTAGAACAGCAAAGTAAAATAAAACAGTATTCAGTATTTTACTTTTTTCAGTTGGTACTGTACTTGGATCAGATATCCATGGGCTGGACTCCCACAGTCGTCCCTAGGTTCAGATAACCTAGTAACTCTGCTGGATTCGGAACTTGCAATCCCGGATCTAGTAGGGATGCGTGCACAGTAAGTACAGTAGCCAGAGCCCCAGCAGCATGTTTAGTATTTTCATCTATTATTATATATAGTTTTCCAAATATGTAATCAGTGATGGAAACACTAACTTAGTTTCAGTTTCAGTTAATTATCTCAGTTAAGTGTCATGATTTGAGTTCATGACCAGTTAGATGTATATGCATGACCAGTTCAGTATTCCAGCTTAGTTTCAGATACAGTATGTTATGCTCAGCTTGTTTGTATGCCATGATTAGTTCAGTACATGTTTGTATGCCATGCCATGTTGTCATGCTCAGTTCAGTTTTCAAACAGCATGTTTTAAAAACATTATCGCATCGTTGCATGTTTTTGTGAGGTAGATGGTTTCTTACTAAGCTCTTTAGCTTACAGGTACTACTTTTCTTATACTGCAGATACAGGTAAAAGAAAAGTGGACTAGCGGAGGCTGGAGGACAATGCTATGGAGGTGTGTGTGTGCAAGGGGTTTGGAATAAAGATCCTAGGGGTCTAAACAGCTTAATTCCAGCATTTACATTGTTAGTTTACTTATGGTTTAGTCCTTAGCTTGTTAAATGTTCTAATCCAGTAGAACTATGCACTATTCAGTTTGTCCAGTTTGGGACGCATGTAGGTTAATGTTAGAATGTTTTTCATGTATCTAGAACCTATATGCATTGGTTGTGGCACGTTCCGGTGCGGAAGTTCTGAAATCGGGAACTCGATTTCATATCGAGTTGGATCGATGCGCCGATCCGTTCTGATATCGAGGTCTGGATCGGTGGCCGATCCGAGCCTCTGATATGCTCTTGTATGCTATCGATCGATCGTCCGACCGATCCACATCGAACGAGGGCATCCAAGCATCTCCGGTGCACGGATCGGTGCGGACCGATCGAACACTGGATCGGTCATATGCGCGATCCGACCTCTCTGGATCGGTCCATGACCGATCCAGCAGGGCACAGAATCGTAGCAAGTTTGATCGATCCGTGGATCGATCAATAGTAGCTGGGAAGTTAGATTTGAGTTCCTAGCTCAGATGGGAGGTCAAGTATCCTCCTTAGCACATGTACACCAACCGGAAAGGGCCCTGAATCCTTCCTTATAACAGCATGGGTGTACCAGTTGTCAGTTTAATAGAGTCAACTAGTAAAATTTTATTTTACCCAGTTTCCGCACAGTAGCATCAGTAGCTAGGGTAGCGATCCGGCTCACAGCTTAGTTCCCAGGAGTCGGGACGTTACACCTGGCCCTCCTGTTCTATAACCAAATAGCCACCTGCCTTAGATGCATCCCAAGCGCGACAGCCAACTGCAATTTCCTCTCTGACTCTAGTTTGTTTCCCTACATATCGAAGCTCCTTTCCAATGCCCTCACCTATTTCGTGATCACCGCCTCTTCTTCTCCTGCTTGCATGTCATCATCAGAGAGCTCATCCTCGGCCATTGCAATGTCGTGTATGTCATCACTTGCATTACCGATCCCGGCATAGCAAGGACATGGATCTTTTCTCCCACATGGGATAGAGCAGTGGAGTCGCAGCTGCAGCAAGATTAATTGCTAGTGATTGAGTTAAAATTTGAAGGAGAAAACAAGGCTCACCAGTGAGGTCTTGCAAGTTGTGGCATGGAGGCATGGCTGGTGCAGGGAGTTGTCGATGTTCAACTTCATGGGGGCTGTTGGAATTGTAGCATCTGCTTCATCTTCTTTTGAAGTCCTACGCGATCTCACGCACAAGGCGTTGGAACGACAACTTTCGAAACAGCAACTCCATGTTAGTCTGGTACTTTCTGATCTCTCCCTCAGCGCTCGGAAAGAAGCAGTGTCGCTTCTTTACACCGTCAGTCGCTAGAGCCGACTTCCTCGACGCCTTGCCGCTAGTAGACTTCACGCCATCTACTTCGTAGAAGAATGATTAGGGTTAGATGCAATGAAAATTGGCGTGCATCTATAGAACAACGCAAGATTATGATGAAAAGAGGGCTTGCGTTTAATTAGGAAAGACATGAGCGTGCATTTAATTAGGAGAGAATAATGGGGCGTGTAATGATGAAAAGAGGTGGCATTTAAGTTGAATAGAAACATATTTTGATGCAATTTTCAACCATTGGATGGATTTAATCCAAAGGTAAATAATATCAAAATTACAATGATCCATGACACTTGTCTTATCCAATACATGATTGCCACATAGATTGTTTGATAATTTCTTTTGATCCTTATTAATATTTGGATATTTTAATTATTACAATTTAATAGGCCTCCTTCTTTTTAAAAAAAGGTAATTTTAATAGGTTGATTGCCGTCAGCACCATGATTGATGTGAGAATTCATTAAGCATTAAATAATAATAAAAATATTATCATAATAACTTATTCAAATATCATTAATAATAAATTTCATAGCTTTCCAACAACGCATCCCAATCACATCCCAATAAGTGTACATCACAAACTTCTCTAACATCACAAAACTCTCCTAAATACATAATGATTAAATAATAAAAACCTTGATATTTAATATTTCAATCCACAAAATTAATATATAATATTATTAAACAATTATCCTCCAAAACAATAACAAGAATACTCTAATTACTAATATTAAATAAATAAAATTATTTCAAATTCAATATATAATTAAAAGTACTAACATGAGACAAATATTTTTTTTCAAAATTCTATATTTTTATCTGACTCTGATAATAGAGGAGATCTGTGATCACTTTCATATGTATTTGATGGAGGACTTGTATACCGTCGCATAATATCTAGATTCGTTTGGCAAATGACTTGTCGATGTACCAATGTTATTTTCATTATTTGTAAATGGTTCTTCATGTATCCTAAATGCGTAGCATAACATTTCTTGCACCACCATGTTATGGTTATCTTCGTCATTGTTCTCCCTAGATGAAGCATGAAGCACACTACACATGCTGTCACGAGATTGCACCATCGGTTTTTCTCCATGAAAATCCCAAATACGATAATCTTGTAACATACCATATATGGTTAGATGTTCATGCATTGTCGGGCATTCATGATTTGATGAATTTATGCATTTGCGGCAAGCACATGGTTTCTTCACTTCATCAGCCAAGTCAACAAAAGCAAAACGTAGAAAGTTTAGGATTCCCACCCGATACCCAAGACTAGCACGGGGCCAGTCCATCGATTCCTTCTTCATTATATGATCTGTTCGATTATTTTTTGAAACATTAGTACCTATATATTAATTAAAAGAGAAAACATGTTATACATTACGTTGGTGAATAATTAAATACTATAATTTAACATATGAAATACTTAACATAACTACCTCAAAACAATGGCAATAGGATTAATCTTATTATTTACCGTATCTATTTTGTATCTATTTTGTAATAGAAAAAAAAAATGAACACAAATACCTTAAAACAATGGCAATAGGATTAATCTTATTATTTGTCGACAGTTCCATGATTGATGGTAGAATTCATTAAGCATTAAATAATAATAAAAATATCATCATAATAACTCATTCAAATATCATTAATAATAAACCGGGTAGCTTTCCAACAACGCATCCCAATAAGTGTACATCACAAACTTCTCTAACATCACAAAACTCCCCTAAATGCATAATGATTAAATAATAAAAACCTTGATATTTAATATTTCAATCCACAAAATTAATATATAATATTATTAACCAATTATCCTCCAAAACAATAGCAAGAATACTCCAATTGCTAATATAAAATAAATAAAATTATTTCAAATTCAATATATAATTAAAAGTACTAACATGAGACAAATATTTTTTTTTCCAAAATTCTATCTAATTTTTTCCTGACTCTGATAAAGGAGGAGATCTGCGATCACTTTCATGTGTATTTGATGGAGGACTTGTATACTGCCGCATAATATCTCCCAAGATAGTTTCCATCTAAAAAATAAACTTAATTTACTATATCATGCTTCTATATAAGTATTTTTTGAACACTAGTATTCAATATGTGACTACCTGTGTAAGCAATAATTCAGGCCCACGAGATCCCCCAGCAGTTCCAGATATCATACTTTGGATGACATTGGTAAAATTTTGAATCTGATGTTCATGCATCTGCCTCATCTGCCTCATCTGCTCCATTTCTGCCTTCCTCTGTGCTTCCATAACTTTCATTTTTTCTTCCATTTCTCGCAACTTATCAGTAACTTCAGAAGTAGGAAGGTTATCATGTCTAAAAATTGTTCTTCGATTACACTGCTCTGGGAAAACTTGGCTAGGTAATACACCAGCTCCTAGACATCGAACTCGACCAGAATGCTCTGACCCAAATACCTCACTGAATCAAATATATATAATTAATATTGTACAATATATAGTAATTTTAATAAAAATGAAATTCTAAATGAATACCGAAATGCATCCTCGTGCACTTCTGTTGTTTGTGTTCTCTCAAGCTTGTCCTGGAGATGACGCTGCACAACTTTATTTAATTCATCCTAACATAAAAAAATTTGTTAATAAAATAAATAGCATATTGAAAAGTTATTTTGAAAAGTCAAAACAATTATTACCTCTACTCGTATTGCTTCATCATCAACAAGAGCACCTCCTTTCTTTTTGCTTTGTCGACTTAGATGAAATATTTCAATGCGAGTCGGTTTTCTACCATTTTCCTGAATCTAAACATAGAGAAAATCATTTTGGATTGAATATGCAAGTAATAATAGCTCAATGCTATATACATTGATATCAACATAACAAACTGAACAAATGCTTACAAATTTGTATTCCAATGAGGGAATATTTGTTCGTCCTTGTGCATGAATTCCTCATTTTTTACTCCCATTTTCTCGATTTATTTTTTATGTCCTCTGAAAAAAAATTACATCAGACTTATGCCTAACAATATATAAAAATTAATCAATACAAGAACTACCTCATTAGACTTCCAGTAACGACATAAAGTTTCCCAAACACTTGATGTGAGATTATGGGGAATGGGACGGATACACATAAGTTCATTTAATGGAATATTTGGATCATAAGAAGTAGCCTTAATTTCAGCCTTCCATCGCCGCCATGAACCTCCCATCATTTGCATCACCCTAGCTCTATATTGATCGGGAATATCAAAACGTGCCTGTAAACATTAAATAAATTATGATAATAATGTTTTAAATTCAATATTGAAATATGACATTTATCAACTTACTGTTACTTGTCTCCATGCATCATCCAAACAACTCTTCGTCATTTTTCTCCAATCCAAAAAACTAAGGGGCAACACATTTCCATTTCGAGCAATGGTGCCGACAAAGTTAGCAAGCGTTGGTTGCATTTCGTCGTATGGTTGACCTCTTTCATTAAATTTTACTATTAGACGGTCACCGATTTGTAAAGCATGAACATCCTTCATAACAGTTTTTCCACGTTTCTTTTGTTGGCTTTGGGTTGAAGGCATGATCTCGTTTTGACCTGAAAAGATGCAACATAATTTTTTTTTGGAGTTATAAACATAATTAACAATTCAAACCAAAAAAATAATTGTTTACCTTCCTCATTAGGCTCCTCATTCTGTTGTGATTCCAGATCATCATTTTGTGTTTCCAATAGTGAATTTGATATTGTGTCTTGTGATTCAAGTTCATTTCCGGATCCTCTATTATTTGATTCATCTCTTCCAGATCGTCCTCTTATATTTCGAATCAACTTTCATATTCTTTTATTTGTCATATTCAATACTAACCACCTATTCTCATCAAACAAAATCATAGAAATATATATTAAGTTACATAACAAAAGAAAAAATCTTTTTATTAACAAGTCAATTGCCAAACTACAAATATAAACACATGTTGCCACATTGGTGAATTAGAAGCCACTGGATTTGGACGCACCCATGTATATATCAGCTTCATTAAGATATATAAAGAAGGTTAAATTCATGACATGCCATCTCAAAATATGATTTACCAACATGAAAATAAATACAAAATTCAACAAAAAATTTCATCATCAGTTTCATTGTTCACAACAGTCATACCATCAATTATTGTGCCCTCTACATCAGTTCTAGTCAATTCAATATCTACTCCATTTATATCACCTAATAGAGATTGTATACTAGAAAAATTATTATCAATGAAATGCATTGTATCAATATCATCTTCATTGCCCATATTGTATATATCTCTTGGTGTGTGATGAAGGACACAACACCAGTCCTCTTCTTTTGGATCACGGACATAATAAACCATTTGAGCTTGTGAAGCTAGAATAAAAGGTTCATGCTCTTCACGTTCTCCGGTATGTATTAATCGTGAAAAATTCACCATTATAAATCCTAAAGGATCAATTTTCACTCCAGAAGTAGTGTTAACCTAATCACATCGAAAAAGAACAATTCTTCCACGGCCGCCGTAATCAAGTGAGATGACATCAGTTAATCTACCATAGTAGGTTGTCTCATGATCATCATTATCATACATCGACTGTAACATGACCCCACTATTCTGCACTTTTTTGTTCTGTTCAGATTCCACTGTGCGAAATGCAACACCATTTATGTTGAATCCATGATAACTAAATGCTACAGAATTTGGACCATGCGAAAGCACCCTTAGATCTAAGTCATCAATTTGTTCATTCATTCGATCAACCTGTAAAATGCATATAACATACAATTATAATTAGGCATAAATCTATAAAAAAAAATAATCAGACTATTCATCATGAACCTGTAATATGCATATAATTTCTAGCATAGTACTCACTCGTCTTGCAAACCATTCTGCGAATTGCATCCGTACCATATCATCCAATTCGGAATTAGTTGGACGACGACCATATCTGCAACGTCTCTTTAATTCGTTTTTAAATTCTCTATTTAATGTTAACATTAACCGTTAGAAACTTTCATTATTGATAAAATAGTGAAACAAAATTATATTTAAAAAATGATACTTACTCACGATAAGGAAGCAATTCTGTACAGTTGGCAAGGATGTATCTATGAGCTTGAGTTAAAGTTTTGTTGTCCAAAGTAACTAGCTGACGCCCTTTTGTAGGTCGTCCCACTTGTGGAAACATTGGTAATGAAGGAAACTCAACGTCTGTTGTCTCCTTGTGTCGTGTTTCATATTTTCACAACAAGTTGTTACTCTCTAAATAACGAGAACAAAATATTACACATTCATCTGCCAAATACGCCTCTGCAATGTTGGCTTCTGGTTGTGCTCTATTCCTAACAAAATCTTTAAGTTTCCCAAGAAATCTTTCTATTGGATACATCCACCGATAATGTACAGGCCCAGCTACTCTTGCCTCGTACGCTAAATGTACCACCAAATGTACCATTATTGTGAAAAATGATGGTGGAAAAATTCTTTCCAACTGGCATAAAACCAATACAATTCCTTCTTCAGCCTTTTTAATTCATCTTCTCGCAATGACTTTGCACACACTGCCTTAAAATATTCACATAAAAGAATCAATGGTGCAATTACTTTTTTTGACAACACACGTCGAAGAGCAATCGGAAGGAATTGTTCCATTATAACATGACAGTCATGACTTTTCAGACCCATAATCTTACAACGCCCAACATCAACACACTTTGAAATATTAGATGACAAACCATCAGGGACACGAATATCTTTTAACACTGAACAAAATAATTTCTTTTCAGCTTTGCTCATGCAATAACATGCAGGTGGCAAATACTCTGTGCCATTTGGTTGTATCCGTGACCATAATTGTTTCATAATGCCTAATATTTTCAAATCCCTACGTGCAGCAGCATTATCTTTACTCTTGGCCGAATCATCTAGAAGTGTCGCAAGAATATTATCGCAGACATTTTCTCAATGTGCATAGGATCTAAATTATGTCTGATCAAATTAAACTCCCAGTATGGTAGGTCAAAAAATATGCTTCTTTTTCTCCACATTTGTTCAATGGAACCTGTTTTTACTCGTACAACTTGTTTTGATGCAATACTCTTACCATACACCACATTCTTGTTTCGAGTCATTGAAAGAACTTCGGTCCCAGACAAGGGCGTTAAATCTAATTCACGTTGCTCTACCATGCCATAACTAGCCATTGTTCTAATTTCTGCATCTGGAGGTAAGAAGCGACGATGCCCTCTAAACGACCATTTCCTGCCATGCTTCAAATACAATGCATCTGTCTGATCAGCACAGGTTGGACATGCATTCTTGGCATATGTGTTCCATCCAGATAAACATCCCAAACCAGGAAAATCACTGATTGTCCAAAGCAACGCAGCCCGTAGTTGAAACATTTCTTTGTTACAAGCATCATACGTAGGAATACCATTTTCCCACAAATCTTTTAGTTCAATCAATAAGGGTTGCAAGTACACATCAATATCATTTCCAGGCGCTTTTGGACCTGGAATTAAGGTAGATAAAATAATTGAATGAGATTTCAAGGATTCCCAAGGTGGCAAATTGTAAGGCATCAAGACAATCGGCCAAGTACTGTGTGAAGTGCTTTGGTTTTTAAATGGATTAAATCCATCAGTAGCAAGACCCAACCGCACGTTTCTAGGATCAGATGCAAATTCATGGTGGCGTTCATCAAATGCCTTCCATGCTAAAGAATCAGCTGGATGCCTCAAATTTCCATCCACAACCCGTTTCTTTGAATGCCACTGCATACTTTCAGATGTCTTAGATGACATAAACAATCGTTGTAATCTTGGTTTTAATGGAAAATACCAAAAAACCTTGGCAGGAGTTTTTAATAGAATATGTTTTTTTTGGCCTTTTCGTGAATTCTTGGATTGTTTCTGCAAGTTCTTCCATCTCGAAAGATTACACACTTTGCAAACTTGTTCTTTCTCATTTTCCCCCCAATAAATCATGCAATCATTTGGACAAGCATGAATTTTTTCATAATTAAGTCCTAACTTGGATATTAATTTCTTTGCCTCATAAAATGAATTAGGCACCTGTGCCTCAGATGGAAGAGCTCGGCGTAGAAAGTTCAATAATGCTGTGAAGGACTTATCACTCCATTTCCCACACACTTTCAATTGAAATAACTCAACAAGAAATGTCAATTTAGAAAACTCAGTGCATCCGGTGTATAATGGTTGTTTCCCTTCTTCTACCAATCGATAGAAATCTTCCACACAAGATTCATTCGGCAAATGACTTGTCGATGTACCAATGTTATTTTCATTATTTGTAAATGGTTCTTCATGCATCCCAAATGCGTCGCATAACATTTCTTTTACCACCGGGTTATGGTTATCTTCATCATTGTTCTCCCTAGATGAAGCATGAAGCACACTACATAAGCTGTCATGAGATTGCACCATCGGTTTTTCTCCATGAAAATCCCAAATACGATAATCTTGTAGCATACCATATATGGTCAAATGTTCATGCATTGTCGGGCGATCATGATTTGATGAATTTATGCATTTGCGACAAGGACATGGTTTCTTCACATCATCAGCCGAGTCAACAAAAGCAAAACGTAGAAAGTTTAGGATTCCCACCCGATACCCAAGACTAGCACGGGGCCAGTCCATCCATTCCTTCTTCATTATATGATATGCTCAATTATTTTTAGAAACGTTAGTACCTATATATTAATTAAAAGAGCAAACATGTTATATATGGTTACGTTGGTGAATAATTAAATACTGTAATTTAACATATGAAATACTTAACATAACTACCTAAAAACAATGGCAATAGGATTAATCTTATTATTTACCATATCAATTTGTAATAAAAAAAAATAATGAACACAAATACCTCAAAACAATGGCAATATGATTAATCTTATTATTTACTGTATCTATTTTGAAATAGAAAAAAAAATGAACACAAATATCTCAAAACAATGGCAAATAGGATTAATCTTACTATTTACTGTATGTATTTTGTAATAGAAAAAACAATGAACACAAATACCTTCAAACAATGGCAATACGATTAATCTTACTATTTACCGTATGTATTTTGAAATAGAAAAAATAATGAACACAAATACCTCAAAACAATCAAAGAGAGATGAATGGAGAAAAAAACGTGAGAAGGGAAAAAACCAGGGATTGGTGGATGTGGTCGGCTAGTGTCCGGCAACCGGTGAAAATTCCGTCAGTCCTTGGCGGCGACAGCGGAGGAGATGCGTTGCTGGTTGCTCACGGAAGATTATACAAAACAGCGGCTGATAGCAGCAGGATGCGATTGCGTGGTTTCTTCGACAGGACAACACCGACGAGTGCACCCACAAATTAAGGAGAGGAAGAAAGGGAGAAAGGCAAAGGCAACGACAACAAGTAGAGCGTCACGCGGCAGAATAACTAGTAGAATAGGTGTAGAGTTAATTAAAACTTATATTTTAATTAATTAAAATTTGGTATTAAAATCAATCAACTCAGTAATGCTAATTCTACACTGGTATAATTATAATTAAAATTAAAATTATATGTTTCCTATAATATATGATGTACAAATAGAAAATACTATAAATTTTAATAAATTTGAAACACGGTGTAATTTTAATAAATTTCGAGAAAATATTATTTTTCATCTAAGTAAAAAATAGAAAAGAGCATAAAACACCCATAAAATTAAATGATCATATAAAACTTTGTATTTTAAAATTTTAAGCAAAACACCTCTCCCTTTTTATTTGCATTGTGCTTTGTATATTAAAATAATATTTTTAATCATATATGGTTAATTTAATTTGAATAAAAGGAAATAATATAAATTTATAAATATTTATAACTATATTAAATTTTAAATAATTTGTACCATTTTTAAAATACTAGGTGCATGGTCAAATTTTTTATTTAAGTACTCTTATTAAAAAAATTAAAATTAAAATTTGAAAAATAAAAAGTCAAATTTAAAATTTTCTTATTTTTAATAAGTTTTTATTAAGAAATTTATTTAAATTTGAATTTTATCCTAGAAATAAAGAATCATAAAAATTTTAAGTTAGCAATGATCACATGGTTAAGCTGATTCTATTGAATAAATAAATGAGTATTTTAGGATATTGTTATAAGAAATAGGTATTTAGAGGGAGTAAGGTTATGCTACCTAACTCTCACGCCTGACTCCAGTGCCCGACTTATGTGGGGCATCCGGGCGTCCGAATGTATGTGAGTGGCTTGTAAATTGCTCTTAGGCGTTAGATCAATATAAATAGTTATTAGTAGCGTTTGACACAGAATCACTGCCAGAAGTATCCAAAATTAACAGTTTCAATATGGTTTCTAATAGTTGTATTAATAAGAGCCGTTTATATTAGCGATTTATGCAAATTAGCTCTAAAACTATGCAATAGATGCAGTTTAAAAACTAATTCTAAACCTTTAGAGCAATAGAAGCGGTTTGTAATAACACTTTACACAAGCTTCTGTTCTAAGAATCCAATATGAGCGGCTTGAAAATTGCTCCTAGAAGTTAGAGCAATAGGAACGGTTAGTAGCAGTGTTTGACTTAGAACTTCTACTAAAGTTAGCTAATATCAGCAATTTTAAGATTGCTTTTAATAGTTGTATCATTAAGAGCGGTTTATAGTAACGGTTTTTTCAAATCGATGCTAAAGCTATGCAGTAAGAGTGGTTTCATAATTGTTCTTAAAAGGTCAGGTAATAGAAGCGGTTTTGTTTAAACTGATTCAGTTGGTCAATTTTCAAGAGTGGTATTAAACCCACTCCTAAACAACTGCTCCTATACAGGTGTTTTTTTGTAGTGGTCTCCCAATGAAATTAAGCTTCCCGTGTTCGCCCCGATCACCCAACTTAATTTCATCAATAATAATTCATACCACTAAAGAATTATTATTGAACTATCCCACCAATCCCAAATTACATTTTAGGCTCCTTTTTATTATGAGTGTGTTAGTCTCCCTGTGTTTAAGATGTCGAATGTCCACTAATTAAATGAGTTACCACTCAACCTTATTGTCGTGTCGGACTAAGTCCACCTGCAGGGTTTAACATGACAATACTTATGAACTCCCCTTGGGGACATTATCAACCTAGATTAGTAGGACACAGTTTCCTTCTATAAATCAACAACACACGCTATAAGTAATATCATTTCCCAACTTATCGGGCCTATTGATTTATCGAGCTAAATCTCACCCTTTGATAAGTCAAAAAAATAAATATTAAATATATGTGCTTGTTATATTAGGATTAAGAGCACACACTTCCATAATAACTAATGTCTTGTTCTTTTATTAAGTCAGTATAAAAAGAACTTACTTTCAATGGTCATACTCAATACTCTTAGAGTGTACTAGTGTAATTTATTAGTCAAGATAAACTAATACCTAATTACACTACGACTATTCCAACGGTTTGTTCCTTTCCATCTTAGTCATGAGCTACTGTTTATAATTCATAAAGAACCGATAGCATAATCTTCTGTGTGTAACACCACACACCATGTTATATATAATATAAATTAATTGAACAACTACATTTAGCATATAAATGTAGATATTGATCAATATGATTCTTATTTCTCAGTAAATGTTTATACAAAAAATTAGACTTTTAGTATACATTCCAACACCTTGATAACTGAATAATGAGTCTTCCCATCTGTTCGCATCCTTGGATTATGTTGCATCGTAAATATGTACCCTTCTCCCCTTTTTATTGTTAAAGGTGTTTGATCGAATTTTCATGGAAACTTATGCATCAATGTAACTACCTAGGATCATGCTGCTCATTAGGAAAAGTGTGGCTTTAGGTCAGTAAAATAATAGAATGTTTTTCTCTGCCCAAAAAATAGAATTAAAGATACATCTCTGAACCATAAACTCGGAAGTTTAAAAAAAAATGGTCAGGCCGATACTTTTTACCTACTCTTCAATGTGGTTTAGTGGTTACTGGATGATAAAATATTTGATAGATTCTTAAACCTTTCAACCTCCCTTGAAGCAGCTCTTGCAAGCATCTTCATGTCATCTGCTTCCACGTCTTAGAGCACAATTTATATAGCATGTATAGTGATTACTTGTGAGTCAATCGACCTTGGTATTGCTAGAAGGTATATAAGTAGGCTAAAGATTAGTCAAGGACAAAGAGTAAGAGATG
This sequence comes from Zingiber officinale, assembly GCF_018446385.1. Classification (NCBI taxonomy): domain Eukaryota; kingdom Viridiplantae; phylum Streptophyta; class Magnoliopsida; order Zingiberales; family Zingiberaceae; genus Zingiber; species Zingiber officinale. The sequence goes on along the minus strand of NC_055987.1, from coordinate 82,928,754 downwards.
CTCCAGCTCAAGTGTACGCCTTGGTACTTCTGGTCAATGTCCTCTAGTTGGGAACAATTGACTGTTCTTATGCCTTTATTAGTAGATCATTGTATTAGTAACATTATCAGTATCCATTGAATTTCTTTAGCCATTTATATTTCTTTTTCATTTTTATCGAGGATATACCCATTTAGTTGTTCCAGTCCACCACAATGTGCTCTTTTTTGGCCTATGCTATTATTCTAATGGTTCTTCGGCCTATTGTGTTTCCTTTTCAGCCTTTCTGGTTTTATGCCGTTGTTTTATGAGCTCTCTAGCCACCCCTGAAAGTCTCTTCAACGTTGCATGCTCCTTCCTAATCCTCCTCATTACAATTTACAAACCCCTTGTTAGATGCAATTTCTTTTGTTCAATATTACTCTGAAAATTTTTTGATCCGACTTTCTTGTGTAGTCAGGCACAAGGTATCTTAAAAGGAAACCTCCTGCTGATCAGACATTCAAGAATGACCTTTCAAGATCCAATCTGCTGGATGGGCTTCGCCATTCCCATAGCTGAGCTTGGAAATCTGAAATGGAGGCCCAGAAAGCTCATGATGAAAAAGGAACATATCATCAAACTTTTGTTCAGACAAGCGTCCACCATTTCGCATACAGACAGTGGCTACAAATGCTGCAGTGGCACAACCGTTTTCTCCAGCATCAACTCAAGGACAATTCGATTTCCACCAGTATTTCAAACTTTCCCAGGACTGCCTCAAATTCCATTGAAAGGGAAACACAGAGATGGGAGGAAAAAGCACAAGTGCAGTTGCAATTGCTATCATCATTGCAAACATGTGATTGTATAATGGGCACATTTTGTGGCCTAATGAAAAAGTTGGGCTTCCGATCTTTCAATGTACATGTTTCTACTGTACATGAAAATTAAATTGAGACTTAAGTCTACATGAAATTATTCTGCACTGATACGGTGGCTTTGATTGAGCTTTATGGCTTTACATTTCTCTATGCGATACAAGTTATTGTTTCTGGCAACTTTTCGTTCCAAATTTCATCCAAATCATTTCAACAAGTTGAATGAATTCGTTGCTGGCAGAAGAGGCTGAGAGAGATCTGATTGGAAATTTTGGTATTTGTGTTAAATTTTGTAATAAAAATGAATTCGTTGTTGGTTGCAAGTTTTGGCAATTTATGACGAAAAATGTTTTTTTCCGTCGCAAAATTTATTTCAAATCAAGGAATTTTTTTAGTGACTTGAGGGGAGCTGATTCCTTGACACTTGTTTTTCTTTTTCCTTAAACATATGCTATTTTCTTAGGTAGTTTTTTTATTGTGTTTTGGATGCCGAATTTTTATTTAGTTGGATTTTGGGTTAGATTCCCTATTCATTCCCTTATATCATTTTCGAAGTCATAAAAGTTGGTTAAAATTAGTTGTTAAGCTTTGGGATTTATTATAGTCAATGGATTCTTTGATTGCATATGTGACAAAAGGCGAAATCGTTTGTTCCCAGCGCCTCCATCGCATCTGACCCAAGGTCATCATGAGAGAGGTAAATCATAATATCCTGAATAAGCATGTGGCAGGTGGAGTGAGTTACACAGGGACCGGAGATTTATGCCCCAACTATTTTGAGTTTCGACCCCGCGATATCATGTGGCAAGCATCTCATCACATACCAACTCGGATGACCTATGAGTCTTCTTTGATTGCATATGATTACTAGAGATGATGAATTCTATTATAATGAATTAAATTGATAATTATTGTTGACCCAGAGCCTATTTATTTTTTACTAAGTGTTGTACGCTGCTCTCGTATGGTTATTATTACTCTATAACTTACTTATTCTTTAGAAACCATGTTAACATAGATGTGCATGCTTACAATGAAGACCATCTCATATGTTTGCTCTAACCCTTCTAGTACTACATGTTGATTCAATAACGTTCTTATCACATCATCTTACTTTTTTCCTTTTATTTTTCTCTATTGTTTTTTGTGATGTAGGAACTTGGATGTTATATGATTAGTATTTTCCAGGGATGGACAAAGAAGTAGTTGGAAGATTAATTGAAGTATTGGCTAGCGTGCCCGATCACCACATGCAAACCAAACTCTTTGTCGCTTGGGGTGAGTTTGATGTTTGAGCATTGGGAAGTGCACGACAGGTTTAAAAAAATGAATGAAAAAAATCAAAAGGAAAGAAAAAGGTGTCAAAGGAATAAAGGCAATAATAAAAAACATATTTTGACATCTGCAACTTTTAGTTCAGTGTGATAGAATTGTTTGCGTGATTGTGAATTGTTTGGAAGTAGGATGGAGAACTTGATCGTTTATCTTTGAAAGATGATTGTTACTGGTGATTTCATGATAGTGGATTATTATGTGTTTTAGGATTATTTACATTATCGTTGGATTGTTGAAGCTTGGATTAGAACTTGTAGGGCAAGGCTTATTATACTCATCTATATAACATCTTAACATTGTCATATCTTCCTCCACTTCTTTGATCTATTTCATCTCTTGTAATCCTTCCATTGCACACATACTATCATATGCTTCTAATAAGACTGGAATTGTGCATTCGTATGTGTATAATAGTGGTGAAGAGTAGAAAAGAAGTAAGTATATGACACTACATAACCATGAGTGACTAATTGAGTGGAATTTCACCATTATGTGTACATGAGAGTGAAAGCAACCACAACTTACGCTTGTGAGGCTTAATCATTTTTAGTTTATTAAGATCAATTGAAGTCACCATCTTTCCTAACTAGTGTAAACATTGAGTCCGTGTGTGATTGGGTCTTTGAGAATTGACTGTCCTATTAACTATTCTCTTTTACTATCTTCAAAGTTGATTGGGAATCTTCAATGTTTTAGTCTATTCGTATGGTTAATTTGCGTGATCTATGTTACGATTCTGCAAGTGCACGGATTCGTCGTCAGTAATAAAGATTATCGATCCCACGAAAACTGATTATAAGCACTAGCAATGGTTCACTTAAGATTAGCTAAACTATCGATGGTTGTAAGTTATGTAAAGAAAAGAGATTTGAAAGCGGAAACGAGAACTAGCATGGAGAAGTAATTAACTTGGTTTATGAAAAGTTCTAGGAGTTCGGTTTCATTGTGGTGGTATTGATGTATCACATACTATCCTATACTCATTGTCCATCAGTATGCATTCGCTGGAAGCTAAAGCAACTATCCTTAAGTACCAAATAAAGAAGATCCCTATGAAATCCTGTTACGGTTAACCTCTGTCACTAGGGCGCCTCGATAGATCACAAGAACGCAATTATAATTAGTGTTATTAAGGATAGAAATAAAGAGCTTAGTTTGGTCTCTTACTTCCTTGTGGAGAAGTTGCCTCTCCTTTCAAGGAAGTACCCTAAATGTCCGTGAGCGGGTTACCCCTGTCACTAGGGTCCCTCGAATGTACATTCTAAGATATTACCTCTACGAGGTTGGCAATTCCTACACACTCAATCAACACGATATAGAGATCGACTAGTCGAAACAAAGCAAGCGAAATCATCCAATGAAATAAAACATAAGTATGAGTATTACATCAAAACCAATCCATAATTACTCCCTCATCCTACAACAAGGACTCTACTCTATAGACGCCGGAGAAAAACCCAAAGACATAGTGTATTTAAACATACAATTCTCAAACAAGAAAAGAGAAAGAAGAAGTATGCTTATCCAACGACGACGAGTGATCTTCGGATCTAATCCTTTGCTTCTGGAGTTGATGTGGTGATGAAAGATCAATTGACCAATGTCCTGGACGGCATGGAATGCCACCAAAGTGATTCTCCTGCTAACGGCTCACTTCTTGGCTCTCCCCCTTTGAGGAAAAAGGGTTAAAACCCTTTTATAGACTAGGGTGTGGTTGCGGCGGCACGACCGTGCCAATATGGCATGACCGTGCCAATATGGCACGACCATGCCCTTTCTTGTCTCTGGTCGCACTGCACAACCGTGTGAACTTCGGGCTCGGCTCCTGGGGCACGGCCGTGTAGGGTTGCACGGTCGTTCCTTGCTTGGCTTTGGTCGTGGGGGGCACGGCCGTGCCAATTGGCACGGCCATGCTCTGATCTGCCTCTGGGTTGGCCACACGGCCGTGCGAGGTTGCACGACCGTGCACTTTCCTTCTTCTGTTTGGCCACACGGTCGTGCGAGGTTGCATGGTCGTGTTCTCTGGCTCGTTCTGGTGTGTCGACAATCGCTGTTTTTGCTCCAAAAGTTATCCCTTTCAACACAAAACCAAACAAAGAGTAGATATCCGAACAAAAGAGTATATATGATGAATACATGATACAAGAGGCGATCATGCAAAAAATATATACGTATAAAGCAAGTGAATGTGCATTAAAACATGCATAAACGATCATAATATTTACGCACATCACACCCCCTGACTTGAACCTTTGCTTGTCCTCAAGAAAAACACTGCAAACTATGTTCATGAGTGCCTAACAGTGTTTCATAATCCCTAGTGCATTCACCTAACTCTATCAACTAGTTTCATTGATAAGCACGATTGTGGAGTAACCTAAGTATGACATAATCATAAGTTCTTTGTGCTCGGTGCAATAAGTAACTCAAACTCTTCAAGTTTCAATTCTCTGTCCTAGTTAAGTGATCATACAATTGAGTTCCTAATGTTCCCGGTGATAGGAACTTACCTGCCACACACTTGGTTCGTTTTTCTTAAATTACACAAGGTCTCAAAGGATACTACTCGAAATCAAGAGAAGCATAACATTCATTTTCCTAGTAACCTAACTAGGTCTCAAAGGGGTGAATTGTTAATTTTCACTCACGACGACTATTTTTTTATCCCTTATTCAATATTTTTTTTCTTTTTTTTTCTTTTTTTTTTTGGGTGCTAAGAGGTAGCACTAGTCACAAATGCAAGATGCATCTGTTGGGATTTAGATTTTTCTAAATAAGCTTCCATGATCCGAAGTCATCCAGTAATCAAAATGTAAATAAAAAATCACCATGGGAACAAAAGAACTAAACAATTTGAATGAATCATAACTATTTCAAAAATATTTCTACTATTCAAGCTTAAGTACTTAAGTGTAGTGAAAATAAGATCCTTAAGGTTAGGCCAAAACTTATGTCAAACTCCATACAATACTTAGCTTATTTCATGCTACTAAAGATAGAGAAAGGTGATACACCAAACATACTAACACTATCTTGACAACACATGAACTAAGAAAATGCTAGTCCTTTTGCTATCGGACAAGTAGCAGAAAAAGTAGAAGGTTTGATGTTCTCAAATATGCCTCAAAACTAGAAATATAAACTCATAAAATGCAAATAAACAAAGCAAAGTGCAAATGAGATACAAATAGAAATATGAAACTAATAAAATGAGAACAAACAAAGCAGACTAATAAAATATGCAAAACAGAAAAATAAAATATGCAGAAAGAAAAGAAAACTCGACTCGACTCAGGTTGTGTAGATAGACACAACACCCCTCCCCCCAGACTTAAACTTTTCATCGTCCCGATGAAATCAATACGGTGGCGGGGTGGGGGATAAGGGGGTCCCCAATGTGTGCCAGGGGGAAATCTAGGCATGCCAAGAAGATGGGCAAGGTGTTGATGATCTTAATAAAGGGCATCTACTTGTTATATAGTGATATCCATATCATCTATAAAATTCCTCATTCTTTCCTGGTCAACCTCATAGTCCTGAACGTACCCTGTCACCTGACTATGGAAGTCCCTAGTAAACTGAAAATGATCCTGTACCTCCCTAAACTGGTCGTCAGATAGCTTGAAGTGACCCTCCAATAATCGTTGTTGGGTATTTTGCTTCTCGTGAAGGGAGTCTTAGGAGGCATGGAAGTCAGAAAAATCAAACCTAGAGGGTCCCGTACCATAGACAAAAGAGTGTCTAGGAAGTTCCAGATGTCCGGAAGGGTGCGGGAATCCTGATGATGAGGGCTCTTGTGGTACTCGGTTTCTTCTATAATGGAGGGGACAATTTCGGAGATTATGTCAGTAATCATCCAGTTCGCGGGGTTGCGACTTGAAGTGCGCTCGGGGTAAGGAAGGGGTAATGGAAAACCATTGTTCCTAGGGAAGGAAAACTCATTCTTATCCCGATAAATCATCTTCATAGAAAAATAAGAATCGATGTCGATCTTGTCATTACCATGAATAACCTCTAATCCATTAAGCTCACAACCCAGATTGACTACTATTTGGGTGATTAATCCACCAAACACTATCATCCCCGAAGATGCTTTAGCCGCTCTCCACAAATTTTACAAGAAATGAAATCCGGAATCAAAATCCACTTTATTCAACATCGCCCAAAGATAATAGAGCTCTACCTTTCTAACCACCCCATCACTCTCTCTTTGACCAAAGATCATTTTGCTCATCACTCGGTGGAGGTATCTAAAGGTCGGATTTTGCATATGGGATGCCTTAGCTCTAGAAGGTTCATAAGGGTTCTTTGATCCGGTTATTGACGTCTAGAACTCATTCCATCTAATCTCATCATCAAATCTGCCAGCACCACCAGTAGGTAAACCAAAATAATTATTAAAATCGCTAAATGTCCACCAAACTTCTTTATTCATCAACCTGAAAGTTATCACCCCTATATAGTCATCTTTAGACAAAAACTTAACATTAATTGAGCTCAGAAATTCAAGGACCAAGCCGGGGTAAGTCGGTAAATGGTGTTAGTGAGAGCCCTAGAGTCAATCATGTGATGATTGTTGTATGGACTCAATATATCATATTCCTACATATATATAAAGGAATTTCTTTATGATTATTATACTTACTTGTATTGGTGCCAAATAACTGAGTATAATAGTGTCCTTGAGTAGAAGGTTCTTATCTATATCAATCGATTGGTTGAATTGATAATGAAATGATATAGAGAACATTACTCTTAATCAATCCTAGTCAAGTATTAACATTCAGGGACAATGTTAATGCGATGAGACTAGCATGTAGGTCAACTCGATGACTTGATCTCACAAGTCATGGATATAGAGATATCAAGTTAACACATGGGTATGCATTGGAGAATGTATACTGAATGACCCGCCATGAGAAAGTATCATGGATTGTTATATAAGTGGCATATACTTTCTTTTGTGACTATTAGTATGACTATTAGTCCTTGGACCTGAAGTCACCATAGTTCCCTACATAAGGAGTTGCATACTTTGGCTTCGTCAAACGTCACCCGTAAATGGGTGGACTATAAAGGCGACTACTGGGTATGTAACAAATTATGCGGAGGGATGTGAGTGATGTAGATGAGATCTGCCCCTCCTATATGACGAGAGTGACATCATTATTCTTGATAGAGTGAGACCACTACGTGCATGACCATGCCCAAATGAGTCAATATGAGATATTGAGCTCATTTGATTATAATGAATCTACTTGGAGTTCAAGACATAAATTGATTAGAGGATGACACGGTCTATGTCTCAATTGATCAATTTAGATGTCAAAGATAGAAGGACATTGTCATATATTATGAGAGTCACAATTAGTAGTCACAAAGGTGATGTTGGATCTCAACATTCTTGTAACTTGGGTATTAATGATATGTTCCTAGATACTGTTGGTGCAGCGGGGACCGACAAGAGGGGGGTGAATTGCCTGAAACTAAAAATAACCCTCCTCAAAGCTTTTCAACTCTTAAAATAAAGCAACACTTAATAACAAAACAAAATGACAGAAAAGAAATAAAACTCGAAGTTTTAACCTGGTTACAACCAAGAGGGTTGTTAATCCAGGGCGATGAAAGGCGCAGTAAGAAAACTCCTTCTCTGAAGGCGGAGAAGCCTTTTACACTTTGAAAGCTCACTAGTTTCTTAAACAGAAATTACAGAGTTGCTTTTTCGTATGAATTCCGTTGTACACTAAAACTGCCCGAGAGCCACCTTCATATAAGGGTTCCAAAGCTTATCGGAAGACCTGATCTTCGGGATCAGGTTTTGACACGAGAGGGATCGGTCGACCGATCCCCAGGTTTGGTCGACCGAACCTGCTGTACCTGCCCAGCTTTTTGTCCAGGTGCAGTCTCTATGGATCGAGCTAGGTTCGGTCGACCGATCCTTTTGTTCGGTCGACCGATTAGCCAACGGTCTCCAACTGAGTTGGCCCGATCAAACTGCTCGACTTGGTCTCTAGATTAACTTCAGTTCGGTCGACCTATCAGGATGTTCGATCAACCGATCAGCTTCACCAACTGTCAGCTTCTGATGTGGCATTCGACGTGTCTGCTGCGGTTAGCTTCGGTTAATGAAGGGTTCGGTCGACCGAACCGTTGACAAGTCAACTCCCAGTTGACTTGCTCCGGTTCGGCTCCTTGGGTGATTGCGGCCATCCGGAATAGGGCTCACCCGAACCTAGTTCCCGGCCTTCTCCTCGAGCAAGATTTCGTCTGGCTTCTCGTCCCTCGAAGGCCGTGCACGTTCTTCTCGCTCCACTGGAGTACTCTTCCGCAGCTCTCTCGTCCTTCGGACGCACCGAGCCCGTTGGCTCCCTTCCCGTGCCGTCCTTCTCGCTAGCTGCGTCTTCCGCTCGACTTCCTGTGCTCCTAACTTCCTGCACACTCAGACACATGGATCAGACAAAACGCAGGACCTAACCAACTTGGTTGATCAAATCAAAACTACCACGGGGTCCAACAGATACCGCTCATTACTTATGCTTCTAAATGGGTTTAAGAGCATTACCAACGTTACAAGTACCTATAGGGTCACACACAAAGGGTAATTAGATGGAGATTAGGTTCATATGATGGACCAAGAGGATTAGGTTCATATGATGAATCAAATTGGATTAAGAGTAATCCAAGTTAGACTAATTGGGTTGGACTCAATTTGATTCATGTGTCGAATGAGTCTAGTATAGACTATGATTCATTGAGTCAATTTAATCAATGAATATAGATTCATTAAATTAAATTGATTTGAATCAAATGTTAGATTTGATCAACCATGGGAGATAAGAGGTCAAATTTGACTTGACATGAGAGGAAAGATGAAGGGTCAAGTTTGACTTGACCAAATGCCACCTCATTGTGACTTGGCATGGGGTCGGCCAATGTTGATGCTCCACATTATCAAGGCTACATCATTATGTGTCACCTCATGAGGAAGACCAAGAGTCATGACTCTTGGTATTACATGGAGGTTTAAAACCCTCCTTTATGTGGCCGGCCACATTAGTGCAAGCATTTGTGCTTGTTGTAACTTCTTCTTCTTCTTCCTATCTTCTTCCTTCTTCTCTCCCTGTCCTCCATTTCCATGACCACCAAGAGTTCTAGCACACTCTAAGTGGTTTTTATCCACTTTTTGTTCGTGTGGATACGTGTAAAGGAGTGTACACTTGACACGCTACGAGATCCAGCAACTCTTCGGACGAGCGAGATAAGCGAAGGGCTTCGCTGCAAGGGTAACGCTCTTTTCATGTAGATCTAACATAGATCTAGGATAGACAAACATGTGCTTGAAAGTTTTATATTTATCTTCGCACGGATCCGTGGCTAGCTTCGGGGTTTCCGCAACGCAAAAAGTGATTTTTGCGGCTCGAATTGCTAACAATGGTATCAGAGCCACGTGCGAAGCTTGTACATGTTTGTATTCATTATTATGAAAAGTTTTCAGATCTGTAAGTTTATGTAATTTTTCTATTTTTATAGATTTTGTGAGTATTTTTCTTGTAAAGACGAAGCAACAAGTGCTTGGACACTTGTAGGCTTCGAATACCGAGAAGAACCTTCCGAAACGGCAAGGTCTCGCCCAAATTGTTTTGGGACAGCAGCTTAAGGCGCTGTTAGATCAAAATGGGACACTTGCGATATTCATTTCGCGGGAAGGGGCGCGGCCCCTAACCCCGCAAGGGGCATTGTCCCGCATCGTGCCCGAAAACCGCTAAACGGGACCGCCGGGAAGTTGTGACTCATAAAATTGATAAAAACAGTAGTAAAAATTATAGAAATTTACATAAAATACATAATTTAGAATTATGTGTGATATTGTGATGATCATGGCCCAAAAAACCCCAATATGATTGGTTAAAATATGTTGTAATTCATAATATGGCCTGCGCGCCATTTCTGTGTTGTGTGTGTTGTATTGATATGCGACCTGTGCGTCGTACCTTCTTTTTATGTTCTTATTGTAAATAGATTTTAGACTCGAATATAACTTGAGTTTCATATTTGTAATGTACAAAAAAAAAAAAGGCGGTGGAAGGTCCACTCAAGAAGGAGTTACGAGGAGGGTGATTTCAACACATGGCGGTCAAAAGGAGGCGCTTGAAGAAGCAGTTGACCCTAGGTTGACCATCCGATCTTTTCATTGGCTTGAAAGATCGTAGTAGGGCCATGAACTCATCACAAATTATTTGCTTGTGTGTATGTGATGCATGCTAATGTAGGGTAATTAGTGCCTTAATGCGTATATGATACACATTCTCGATTAGATTAGATCTTAATCAAGTCAACTCGAAATGCCTACCAAGTTTTGATACCCATCACTATCTCGATCATTTGTTGTTGTTGAATCTGCCAAAGCAGATCAATGCATTTTATCTTGGTAGGGTGCAGAGAAACAATCTTGGTCCCGCCTATCAAAGCTTGGGTGAGTATGAACTCAATTAGATTGAGTATAACTAGTTAACTCAATTGGATCGGATATAACTATAGACATTTTCAACGGTTGGAAGATATGATAAAAATCACATTTATACTAAATCTTGGGCGATTTAGCCAAAGCTAACTCAAGTTTTAATATAAATGAGGATCTTGATCCTATAAACAAGAGTTACATATAAATGTAATTGATAATTAGTTATCTACCGATCATACTAAGTCTTGGGCGATTTAGCCAAAGCTAACTCAAGGCCTAGTATGATGTGGATCTTGTCCCGCGAGAATTATAGCTATTTGGTATGAATCTAGTAGTGTGGTTTGCCACATCCATGACTTGATTCTACAAAAATCCTATAATTCAATGGGAGCATCATTTAGTTAAAGGCCTAATTAAATGATAAATGAAATATGATATTTACTTTCTGTATTTTTATTGTTGTAGATTGCCATATCAATAAACACGAACACTTTCTCCCTGCATTCTGTCCTTGACAAGGACAAGCTCAATGGAGCTAATTTCCTGGACTGGTATAGGAATCTGAGAATCATTCTCACACAAGAAAGAAAACTGTACGTCCTGGAGCATCCCATTCCGGAGGCACCTCCTGCCATTGCCATATGAGCAGACCGAGATGCTTATAAGAAGCATCAAGATGATGAATTAGATGTGTCAAGACTCATGCTCGCGACCATGAACTTTGAGCTTCAGAAGCAACATGAGTTGATGACTGCTTATGATATGGTTGAACATCTTCATCAACTATCTCAAGGACAAGCAAGGCACGAGAGATTCGAGATCTCTAAGACACTGTTTCAGTGCAAGATGCAAGATGGGACTCCCATAGGTCCATATGTACTCAAGATGATTGGGTACATAGAGAACCTACAGAGGTTGGGATTCCCACTTAGCCAAGAAGTGGTCACTGACTTGATCTTGCAATCCTTGCCAGAAAGTTACAGTCAATTTGTCATGAATTACAACATGAACGAAATTGATAAGCCACTGCCAGAGCTACTAAGCATGTTGCAAACTGCTGAGCTCAACCTTAAGAAGGTAAAGCTTAACTCCATTTTGATGGTGCAAAAGCATAAAGGCAAGGGCAAGCCTAAAGGTAAGGGAATGTCCCAAGCCTAGGGAAAAGGAATGGTAATGAAACCTAAAGGAGGGGTTGCCAAGGATGTTACCTGCTTCCACTGCTGTCAAACCGGGCACTGGAAGAGGAACTACAAAGGATACCTGGAAGATCTTAAGAAGAAGAGAAATGAGATTTCTACTTCAGGTATATTTATTATAGAAGTTAATCTCTCTATTTCTTCATCGTGGGTATTCGATACCGGATGTGCTTCTCACATTTATACTTGTGTACAGGCGCTGAGAAATAGTAGGACATTGACGAAGGGCGAGGTGGACCTACGAGTAGGCAATGGGGCACGGGTTGCTGTTGTTGCTGTAGGAACTTATTTTCTATCTCTGCCCTCTGGTCTTGTACTAGAATTAGATGAATGTTATTATGTGTCTGCTCTCACAAAGAACATAATTCCAGTTTCTTGTTTAGACAAGAAAGACTTTTCTTTTATAATAAAGATCAAATGTTGTTCCGTTTATTTAAAAGATATGTTCTATTGTAGTGCACCTCTGATGAACTTACTCTATATTCTAGACTTAGAGAACACCATCTATAACATAAGTACCAAAAGGTACAAGTCTAATGAAATGAACCGAACTTATCTCTGGCATTGTCGCTTAGGTCATATAAATGAGAATAGCTTATCCCAACTCCATAAAGATAGTTTGCTGGACTCATTTGATTTTGAATCATATGAGACATGCGAGACATGTCTACTGGGCAAGATGACCAAGACTCCCTTTAGTGGACACAGTAAAAGAGCAACTAACTTGTTAGGACTTATACATAGTGATGTATGTAGCCCTTTCAATGTCACTGCCAGAGGTGGCTATAGGTACTTCATTACATTTACTGATGACTTCAGTAGATATGGTTATGTGTATCTGATGACACATAAGTCACAATCCTTTGAAAAGTTCAAAGAATTCAAGAATGAAGTACAAAACCAACAAGGCAAGAGTATTAAGATACTTCGATCAGATCGAGATGGTGAATACCTTAGCCATGAGTTTCGTGACTATCTAGCTGAGTGTGAAATCTATCCCAACTCACTACTCTTGGAACACCACAGTGGAATAGTGTATCTGAAAGGAGGAATCATACCCTATTAGATATGGTACGATCTATGATGAGTCACATAGATCTTCCTATATCTTTTTGGAGATATACTCTAGACATAGCAACCATCAGACTTAACCGTGTTCCATCCAAAGCTGTGATAAAGACACTATATAGGATATGGACTGTGAGAGATGTCCAGGTATCTTTTTTGAGGATTTGGGGTTGTAAGGCTTACGTTCGACGTCAAGTCTTGGATAAACTAGGACCCAAATCTGATAAGTACTATTTTATAGGATATCCCAAGGAAACGAAGGGATATTACTTCTACATTCCCAATCAACACAAAGTGTTTGTGGCTAAGACTGGGGTATTTCTAGAAAAGGACTTTGTTTCTAGAAAAACTAGTGGGAGTACGTTCGATCTTGAAGAAGTTCAAGATATGGACCATAGCACTGAAGCCTTGATGGAAGTTGAACTGGAACCACAAAATGTTGTTGATGATGAGATTATTGCACAAGGAGTTGAGCAACAACAACCAGTTCAAGTAGACCTACCTCTTCGCAGGTCTGATGGGGTACATCGTCAGTCTGAGAGATACTCATTTCTCTTGTCTGACCATGACGACGTTGTGCTCGTTAAGAATGAGCCTACCTCCTATCAAGAAGCTGTGATGAGACCAGATTCTGAGAAATGGCTAGAGGTCATGAGATCCGAGATGGAATCCATGTACACCAACCAAGTATGGACTTTGGTTGATCCACCTGAAGGCATCAAACCCATTGGGTGTAAGTGGGTCTTTAAGAGAAAGACTGACATGGATGGACTTATCTATAAGGGTTGTTTGGTAGCTAAAGGTTTCAAGCAAATTCATTGTATTGACTATGATGAAACATTTTCTCCAATAGCGATGTTTAAGTCCATTCAGATCATACTTTCTATTACAGCATACCACGATTATGAGATCTGGCAGATGGATGTCAAAATCGTGTTTCTAAATGGAAACTTGCTCGAGGATGGTTACATAACACAACCTGAGAGTTTTGTAGATCCACTATATACTGGTAGAGTATGCAAGCTGCATAAGTCCATTTATGGACTAAAGCAAGCTTCTCGGAGCTGGAATCTTCGATTCGATGATACAATCAAATAATTTGGTTTCATAAAGAATGAAGATGAACCCTGTGTCTACAAGAAGGTTATTGGGAACACAGTTATCTTCCTTATATTGTATGTGGATGACATACTACTCATTGGAAATGACATCCCTTTGTTGTAGTCTGTAAAGACTTAGCTGGGGAATTGTTTCTCGATGAAGGACTTAGGTGAAGCAGCCTGTATTCTAGGCATAAAGATCTATAGAGATAGATCTAATAGATTGTTTAGCCTATGTCAGAGTGCATATATTGACAAGGTATTACTACGGTTTGCCATGCAGAATTCCAAGAAAGAATTTCTGCCGATGTCACATGGTGTGAGTATTTCAAAGACTCAAAGTCCCTCTTCTAGAGAGGAGAGAGACCGCATGGATAAAATCCCTTATACTTTAGCCATAGGATCTATCATGTATGTCATGCTATGTACTCGTCCTGATGTTTCGTATGCTTTGAGCATGACGAGCAGATACCAGTCAGATCCAGGTGAGCATCACTAGATAGCGGTCAAGAATATTCTTAAGTACTTGAGAAGGACTAAAAAATATTTCTTGATATATGGAGGCGATGACAAGCTAGCTGTAAAGGGTTACAGTGATGACAGCTTTCAAACTGAGCAGGATGATTATAGATCGCAGTCTAGGTTCGTGTTTTGTTTGAATGGTGGTGCTGTGAGCTGGAAGAGTTCGAAGCAGGACACAGTTGCTGATTCTACAACAGAGGCTGAGTATTTTGCTGCATCAGAAGAAACAAAGGAGGCAGTTTGGATCCGCAAATTCATTATTGAGCTTGGAGTGGTTCCTAGCATAGCTGATCCTATAGAGCTCTATTGTGACAATAATGGAGCAATTGCGCAGGCTAAGGAACCTTGCTTACACCAGCGGACCAAACACTTACTACGGCGCTTCCATCTCATTTGAGAGATCATCGATAGAGAAGATGTGAAAATTTGCAGAGTACCCACAGTGGCGAACGTCGCTGATCCCTTGACCAATGCTTTGGCACAGAGAAAGCATGATGGTCACACTAGGTTATTAGGTCTGAGAGCCTACACTGATTGGCACTAGTGTTAGTGGGAGATTGTTAATGAGAGCCCTAGAGCCAATCATGTGATGATTGTTGTATGGACTCAATGTATTATATTCCTAAATATATATAAAGGTATTTCTTTATAGTTATTATACTTACTTGTATTGGTGCCAAATAACTGAGCATAATAGCGCCCTTGAGTAGATGGTTCTTATCTATATCAATCAATTGGTTGAATTGATAGTGAGATGATAGAGAGAATACTACTCTTAATCATTCCTAGTGAAGTATTAACATTTAGGGACAATGTTAATGCGATGAGACTAGCATGTATGTCAACTCAATGACTTGATCTCACAAGTCATGGATATAGAGATATCAAGTTGACACATGGATATGCATTGGAGAATGTATACTGAATGTGTTGGTTAATCCTAGGAAAACGTACCGATTCCACTGTACAAAAATTTTTGTACAAGTGTCGAACCTTTCCTTAAATAACCTATTGTGTTCTTTAGAAGTTAAATAAGGAATCGTAGACGGAACTTAACATCATTGATTCTAAATTTAACTTATCTATTCTTAATGGTTTAGATTTGAATCGCAAGCGGAACTTAACACTATTGATTCAAATATACCTAGGTTATTGATATGGGTAATGTTTCATAGGTCCCTGATAAGGAGAGAAAAGGGAGTAAAGAAACCAAGAAGATAGGCCAATATTGGCCAAGACATACTTCCTAAGCAAAGCTAGGCTAATATTGACCGGGACATACCGTTGGGGTGGAGTTAGACTAATATCGGCTGAGACATACTTCCTGAGCAAAGCTGGGCTAATATCGACAGGGACATATTGCTGGGGCGGAATTAGGTTAATATCGGCCGAAACGTACCTCCTAAGCAAAGTTAGGTTAATATCAGCCAGGACATACCCCGATAGGAGGTAAGCCTATATCGACCGGGATATAGGAGGTAAACCTATATCGACTGAAATACGCCTCCCAAGGGAAAGATATATATATATATGCTCTAAATAGGAGTAGGCTAATATCGACCGAGATATAACTTCAGGACAAAGGTAGGCTAATATCGGCTGGGATATAACTTCAGGACAAAGGTAGGCTAATATCGGCCCGGACATACCCCGATAGGAGGTAAGCCTATATCGACCAAGATATAGGAGGTAAGCCTATATCGATTGAAATATGCATCCCCAAGGGAAAGATATATATACACTAAATAGAGTAGGCTAATATCGTCCGGGACATACCTTCAGGATGAAGGTAGGCTAATATCGGCCGGGACATAACTTTAGGATAAAGATAAGCTAATATCGGCCGGGATATACTTTCAAAGGGAGAGCCAGTACGGGTCGGTCGATCAATACCTTGGAACTATACTGGATAAAATGCAGTTTATTAATATAAAAAGGATGTAAATAGAAACTGCATGAAGCTGCATGAGAAAGGATCATGAATGAATATTTCAAAGAAGATAATTAACAAGGATATCTGTAATATGTAAATGCATGACAGGTGTCATATATTTTGGCGGGAAATATGCTTCCAGATTATTTTGCAGGTACTAAGCGACAAAGAAGGTACATCTGGGGTACAAAAAAGATTCCTTAAATATCATCTACCACAAGTACACAGCGGACGTCATCTCATAACGAATTATAAGAAATCGGGGTACACTTCATGACTACGGAGGTTATATGTAGTGGTATAAAAAGGGGAATCCTCTCCATTGGCAGGTAAGTTCACATCATTGTGCACATTGATAACCCTAATTTTCAACTGCTGTTCATCTTCTTCCTCCTTCTTCCACACCGAGAGAGATCACTGACTTGAACGTTGGAGGGCCTAGCCAGGGATTCCCACCCCGGTCTTAGGTCACTGACGGTAGTGTTGGTTGGTCTCTTGTGCGCAGGAAACCTTGGAAGCTTCATATCTCGGTTTTCTTCAGTCAGATTTGGATTTCTTCTTCGTTATCGCGTCTTTGTGCGAGGGGGACCTTCGGTGACTCTGTTTTTCCCGATCCGCTTTGGGTTTCTCGAATCGGTGTTCTACGAGTATTATTCTTCATCAGCGCAGTGGATTTTCTTCTTCCGGATCCCCGTCTTGTTCAGCTTCTCAGACAGGATCAAATTTGGCGCCGTCTGTGGGAACTTCACCTGAATCTGAGACTACAAGATGGAAGAGGCTGGAAAATCAAATGTACTTACCATTAGTCGTGAAGATTTGGATTTCCTCATCAATTCTCATGTTCAGAAAGCCTTACAACAGCAACAACAACAACTGCAAGCCCACACTGGAGCTACTCTACCAACGGCTCATCATCCGGCAATATCGACCACCGAGCATCAGAAAGGAAAGGAACTAGAAGAAGAGGAACATGCGTATTTTCCTCCAACTGCTGTTTCTCCGACGAGACGTCCCCGAGCTTTCCTTCGCACTCCTATGGAGCAAGGGGGTAGAAGGCCTGTATTCCAAGAATCCTCTGGTGAAGCACCTGATAAAGAAAAGCGTAAGATCAAAATGATAACTAGTGATAGCTCACCTGAGAAAGTCATCTCCCCATTCTCTCAAAGTGTACTGGATGATCCGCTTCCTAAGCGGTATCAAAATCTGCAGATCGGAGAATATACTCGAACAACAGATCCAGAAGATCATCTGTAGAAATTCGAGAACGTAGCATTATTACAACAATTCTCTGATGGAGTGAAGTGTCGGATGTTTCTCACTACCCTTGGAGGAGCTGCACAGCGCTGGTTCAAGAGATTACTAGAAAAATCTATTCGAAAATTTAAGGACTTCAAGAAAGTCTTTTTACATCATTTCTCTAGCAATAAGAGGTATCATAAGACTCCTTGGAGTTTGTTTTCAATCAAGCAGGCGTTTAAAGAATCTATCCGAGCATACATCAAAAGGTTCAATCATGTAGCTATTGACGTACCTAATGCTACTACTGAAATATTAGTAAGCGCTTTCTCTCAAGGTTTGAATGATAATGATTTCTTTAAAGATTTGGTAAGAAATCCCCCTGTTAATTTTGATTCCTTGATTGAGCGGGCTACTGAGTTTATTAATTTAGAAGAAGCTCAAGCTGCTCGTAGAAAGGAGGGTGTCACCTCTTCTCCTACCAAAATTAAGGAGAAAGCTCCAGCCCCTGTGCCTCCACCAAGAGGTCCTAGAGTAACTCATCCACCCCATCGACAACCAGAGTATCGTCCACAAGCTATACAACATATGGAGATACAGCCAGAGGCACCAAGGAGGTGGAGCACTTATCATAAAACTAGCAGTCATCATACTGAAGACTGTTTTGTTTTAAGAAATAGACGAGTCAATAGGGAGCGATATCAAAGGTAGAACTACTATCGACAGCAATACCCCAGACAACAAAGTCCACTCAAACTGGAATATCGCCCGGTTGAACCTCGACAAGAGGCAATACCAGTCCCGGCCGGTACCAGTCAAGTATCAGAAAAAGCACCTTCTGAAGCTGTGATGACTCGACAGGAAGAAAACAGAAACAATGTTGCTCGAGGCAATATCAATATGATTGCGGGCGGACCCACTGATGGGGATTCTAATAGAGCTAGAAAATCACATGCCCGAAGATTAGGGATTCATGCAGTAGGGTGCAGCATGGAACGAGCAGCCGACCCTGAAATAAGTTTCGGGCCCAGAGATCTTGAGGGGGTAGAAATACCTCATGATGATGCCTTGATCATCAAAGCTGTGATAGCCAACTATGCCATTGCTCGTACCTTCATAGACACGGGTAGCTCCGTCAATATTATATTCAAGAAGGCTTTCGATCAGCTACAAATTGATCCATGTAAACTTCAACAAATCGTTACTTCTCTGTATGGATTCACGGGCAATGAAGTACAACCTTTAGGTCAAATAAAGTTGGTCATTTCACTGGGAGAAGAGCCTCTGATGAGAACCAGGAGATCTTATTTTATGGTGGTAAACGCTCCATCCTCTTACAATGTGATATTGGGTCGACCTACCTTAAACGAGTTTAAGGCGGTCGTTTCTACTTTTTGTCAGATGATCAAATTTCCTGTTGATGATCAAGTTGGAGAGGTACGGGGTGATCAGAAGACAGCCCGAAAATGTTATGTAGAGATAATTCGAGCTGAAGCTAACACCGCCCGAAAAATTCAAAGAATGGAGGTTAACGCCATTAGGGAAAAACAACCCATCCTGGTTTATGAAGAGAAGGAAGAAGTACAGATCCAGGCCGGTCGACCTGAAGCTAATACGTATATCGCGGCCGATCTTGAGCCTACTCTGAAGGCTGAATTAGTACAGTGTTTGAAGAAGAATAATGATGTATTTGCCTGGACTCCCAAAGAAGTCTCGGGCGTTTCTCCTGCCATCATGGAACATTCCTTGCATGTCTTCCCAGATGCCCGCCCGGTCATGCAAAGAAAAAGAAGCTTTAGCGCGGAACAAAATCAAATCATCAAAGAAGAAATAACCAAACTTATGGAGGCAGGATACATTAGAGAAGTACAGTTTCCAAGATGGTTGGCTAATGTGGTGTTAGTCTCTAAACCAAGAAATAAATGGCGAGTGTGCATTGACTTTCGAGATCTCAACAGAGCCTGCTCAAAGGACTATTATCCCTTACCCAGGATTGATCAACTTGTTGACTCCACCGTTGGATGCGAATATATCTCTATGTTGGACGCTTATCAAAGCTATCATCAAGTTCCTTTGGCTAAAGAGGATCAGGAAAAGGTCAGTTTTATAACATCTGAAGGTACTTATTGTTATAATGTTATGCCCTTCGGACTAAAAAATGCAGGAGCAACTTATCAAAGACTTATGAATAAGGTTTTCCAAAAGCAGATTGGTAGAAATATGGAAGTATATGTTGATGACATCTTAATTAAGTCTTTTCAAGCTGTTGATCTGTGCAGGGATGTAGAGGAAACTTGCGAGACCTTAAGACAATATGGGCTCAAGTTAAATCCAAGCAAATTCTTGTTCGGTGCGAAGGGAGGAAAATTCCTGGGATATATGGTGTCCGAACGGGGGATAGAGGCCAACCCTAGTAAGGTCAAGGCACTGCAGAACATGGAGCCACCGCGCAACATGAGGGAAGCTCAAAGATTGATAGGCCGAATCACAGCCTTGTCTATATTTATTTCTAGATCGGCTGATCGTAGTTTTCATTTCTTTAAAATACTCAGAAAGGTTAATAAATTTCAATGGAATGAGGAATGTGATAAGGATTTCCAAGAATTGAAAGATTATTTGGCCACTCTCCCTGTGTTGGCTAAACCTATAGTAGGAGAAACTCTGTGGGTATACTTGTCGGCTAATGAAAACGTCATAGGCTCTGTACTAGTTAGACAAGAGGGAAAGGAGCAACAACCTATATATTTTTCTAGCCATTTATTAAAAGGAGCTGAGTGTAGATACACTACACTAGAAAAATTAGCTTACGCCCTGGTATTGACTGCTCGGAGGTTGCGCCCATATTTCTTAGCACATGAGATTATTGTATTAACTAACAGTACTCTCGGATGGGTGTTGCTCAACCCAGAGGCATTAGGACGGTTGATCAAATGGACAACTGAACTTGGGGAATATGATATCCAATATCAACCTCGCTCGGCCATCAAGGCACAAGCCCTAGCAGACTTCATTATAGAAGTTCAAGGCCCTGAGGAAGAAAACACCTAGAAAGTTTATGTGGATGGCTCTTCAACTAGGCAAGGTAGCGGAATTGGTGTTCTTCTTATATCTCCAAGGGAAGACAGATTGCAACTCTCCATCAGGTTGAATTACAGAGCTACCAACAACGAAGCAGAATATGAAGCCTTAATAGCCGGCTTGCAAGCTGCTCGGCATATATTCCGATTCTCAATTAGCAGCTCTACAACTATCAGGTAATTTTGAAATCAATAATGATAGGCTTAAGTTATATGCTGAAGCATTTGATAAGTTGAAGTCCCAGTTTCAAGAAGTAAATATACAAAAGGTTCCTAGATCTGAAAATCAAGTAGCAGAAGAATTGGCTAAATTGGCTTCTGCTATAGTACCATGGAGTTTAGATAGGCCCGTGGAACAAACTCTGTTAGTATCTTGTATTGAAAGACATGTTGAAGCAGAGATTCAAAGTGATTGGAGGGCTCAGATCATATTATACTTGCAGCAAGGTATTCTTCCTAGTGATATAGAACAGGCAAGAGTATTTAAGAAGAGGGCCGCTCAATACACTATGGTGGGAGAACAGTTATATAAAAGGGCTTTTTCCAGACCTTTGCTTAAGTGTATTAGCACAGAAGATATACAGTTTCTTTTACGAGAAGTTCATCAAGGTTCGTGTGGTAGTCATATAGGAGGAAGATCTTTGGCTCGTAAAATTCTGTTAGCAGGATATTTTTGAACCATTTTACATGAAGATGCTAACAAGCTGGTAAGAACTTGTGTTTCTTGTCAAAAACATCAAAATATCTCACATCATCCTACTCAGTTATTGAGAACCTCTATAGTTGCATGCCCCTTTGATCAGTGGGGCATGGACATAGTAGGTATGTTTCCTATGGCAGCTGCACAGAGAAAATTCTTATTGATAGCGATGGATTATTTTTCTAAATGGGTGGAGGCAGAACCACTTGCTCGAATTACTGAAGATGCAGTTATTAAATTTTTATGGAAAAATATAATCTGCAGATTTGGCATTCCTCATAAATTGGTCTCTGATAATGGAAGGCAATTCCAAGGGGATAGGATTTTAGATTAGTGCAACAGTTACGACATTATTCAGGCCTTCACCTCTGTAGCTTACCCACAAAGCAATGACCAAGCAGAGGTAACTAATAGGGAGATTATTAGAGATCTAAAAATCAAATTGGATCATGATGGAGGTAGCTGGGTAGATGAATTAACCAGTGTTCTTTGGGCTTACCGCACTACACCCCGGGAAGCTATAGGAATCACGCCTTTTCAGCTGGTTTATGGAGGAGAAGCAATAATTCCCATCGAGGTGGGGGTAGAGTTTGATAGAAGGCGATTATATGATGAGGACAATGGAGATCGACGACTTATGGAGCTAGATTTGATAGAGGAAATAAGAGATAAAGATGCTACCCGTCTTGTATCATATCAACAGCGGATGAGGCAAAACTATAACAAAAGAGTGATCCCTAGATTTTTCCAAGTAGGGGATTTGGTATGGAAACGAATTAAACCTGTTGGAGATGTCAGTAAGCTGGCACCACAATGGGGAGGACCTTACAAAGTGGTAGAAAAGCTCACATCAGGCTCATACTATCTCCAAGATGCTGAGGGGAGAATTTTGGAGCGCCCCTGGAGCGCTAATCATTTACAGCCTTATTGAACCTGATTAGATCATACTATTTAAGAATGTGTTCACAATTATTTGAAGTCCCTGGTGAACTGAGGACAAGTCTACCTGCAGATTATGTACTTTACTTCTTTTAATGAAAACCAGGCAGGACAAATATCACCACTGGAAATGAATATGATTCATGCAGATTGATAAATATCAAGAGAAACTTCATTTTCTATTTCAAGCAATCAACAAGGGGAAATCTTAAAGGCATGCTCAGTTCCCCTCAAGAAAAGTCAAGAAACTTTAAAAGCCATCACAAGGTTGGTACAAATATCATATTTTTACATAGAATAAAGTCGATCGGGAAATCTTATGAAGTAACTCGGACGGGTCTTCATAGGAGGAACCGGAGACTCTAAACCATCAGAAAGCAAAAGTCGATCGGGAAATCTTATGAAGTAACTCGGACGGGTCTTCATAAGAGGAACCAGAGACTCTAAACTATCAGAAAGTAAAAGTCGATCGGGAAATCTTATGAAGTAACTCGGACGGGTCTTCATAGGAGGAACCGGAGACTCTAAACTATCAGAAAGTAAAAGTCGATCGGGAAATCTTATGAAGTAACTCGGACGGGTCTTCATAGGAGGAACCGGAGACTCTAAACCATCAAGAGTAAAATCGAGAGAAAAATCTTATAAGTCAAGCCTGATCGACTAGGAGGAACCGGAGACTCTAAACTATCAGAAAGTAAAAGTCGATCGGGAAATCTTATGAAGCAACTCGGACGGGTCTTCATAGGAGGAACCGGAGACTCTAAACCATCAGAAAGTAAAAGTCGATTGGGAAATCTTATGAAGTAACTCGGAGGGGTC
The DNA here is from genome assembly GCF_018446385.1 of Zingiber officinale. Lineage (NCBI taxonomy): Eukaryota > Viridiplantae > Streptophyta > Magnoliopsida > Zingiberales > Zingiberaceae > Zingiber > Zingiber officinale. Next base: position 82,905,529 of record NC_055987.1, on the reverse strand, counting down.
TTCATAGGAGGAACCGGAGACTCTAAACTATCAGAAAGTAAAAGTCGATCGGGAAATCTTATGAAGCAACTCGGACGGGTGTTCATAGGAGGAACCAGAGACTCTAAACCATCAGAAAGTAAAAGTCGATCGGGAAATCTTATGAAGCAACTCGGACGGGTCTGCATAGGAGGAACCGGAGACTCTAAACCATCAGAAAGTAAAAGTCGATCGGGAAATCTTATGAAGCAACTAGGACGGGTCTTCATAGGAGGAACCGGAGACTCTAAACCATCAGAAAGTAAAAGTCGATCGGGAAATCTTATGAAGCAACTTGGACGGGTCTTCATAGGAGGAACCGGAGACTCTAAACCATCAGAAAGTAAAAGTCGATTGGGAAATCTTATGAAGCAACTCGGACGGGTCTTCATAGGAGGAACCGGAGACTCTAAACTATCAGAAAGTAAAAGTCGATCGAGAAATTCTATGAAGTAACTCGGTCGGTTCTTCATAGGAGGAACCGGAGACTCTAAACCATCTCATAGCAAAAGTCGATCAGGAAATTCTATGAAGTAACTCGGTCGGGTCTTCATAGGAGGAACCGGAGACTCTAAACCATCTCGGGAGCAAAAATCGATCGGGAGATTCTATGAAGTAACTCGAACGGGTCTTCTAAACCATCACCAATCACAAGTGAGAAATCTTATAATTTCAAGACCCAATTAATCGAGATTATGCGGACATGAAGCTGGAATTCAAAAGGGATGTTATACATATGATACGTTATTCATTTGGAGGCCTATCCATTTGGAAGTCTTTATTTAAAATTTGCCTGGAATAATATATTCAGCTCGGAACTCAGGAATTTTACACAGCTCTTTATCTAGAGATCAATTGAAATTATGCATTCTTTTAGAATTATGAAGTATACCGGATGTTATCTGCAGAAGAATTCATCAGGACAAGGATTAACTTCAAGAGATAAGCCAGGAATTCTCGAATAAAGTTTATACTCAATACTCAAAAGTATTTCAGAAGGGGTATTCTCAAATCAGCATGATAAAGAAGCAAGTAAGTATCAAAAATTTCTTATATACACAGCTTTAATCACTCTTTTTTCCATTAGTAGTTCTTATAATACAAATTTTAGATAAATGATCTCCTTAAACATATGGAAAAGGGCCTTTTAAATCCGCGGGCAGCTCTTCGTTAAGCCTGCAGTGATTTATGAAAGAAAGGGGAGGTTCTTTGGATAGGTAACCACCCTCTCTTAATTGTTGAAGAACTCCCGATACAGAATGGTTTAGAGCACCTACTATCCTACGGACAAATTCCCGAGCAAAGGCTGAAGACTTTAAATAAGTCTGACGCCATTCTTCCCACCGGCTCTTCTCTTGCTCCTTGTAACTTTGAAAATCAGCTTGTAGCTTTGCGTTCTGATTTTTCAAAGCATCCTTCTCTGATTTAAGCTGCTCCAATTCCTTTTGAAGCAATGACAATTCGACATCTTGAGCTTTCCTTTGTTCTTGTTCCTGTAGGATAGTGAAATCATGAGAGGCTAGGTCTTGAGCTTGGTCATAAAGACAGGCATTATGAAGCTTCTCTACTTTCTCTAAAAGGAGACTTTTATGAGAAATGTCCGAGAGAGCTTTCTCTTTTAAGGCCATCTCTAGTCGAAGACTAGAATGTAGCCTATCCACCTGTGATTCTAACGTCCTTCTGGCCAGCTCTTTATCTTTCAATAGTTGTTGACACTCCTCCAATTCTTGTTTCAAGGTCCCCAACTGTTGATTTTGTAAGGTCACCTTCTCTTGCAGCTGAACCATATCACTGTTAGAAGAAGGTGAAGCAGCCTTCAATGTCTCCAGTTGAGCTTTCAACTTATTGTTCTCATGATCCTTAGCTGTGAGTAGTTGGTCGATATGTAGACTTGTGGCAAGAAACTAAACAAAAGGATAATGTAAGTTAAAAATGAAGATACCAAGTTGATAACATATAACTAGAAATACTTACAGCCACTGCCTGACGACTGTGGCGATCAGCTCGATGTGGGAGACTAAGACCTCTTAGTTGCTCATAACCCTGCATCCAAGATTCGGCCAATAAACCTTGTAGTTGCAAAGTGCCATAGTCGGGTGGACTAGAGGGCTATCCCAATTGAGAAGGTAAGCCCGCATCCAGTTTAAATAAAGGACGGGGAAGAGAGGAAGCAAGAGGTGGAGAAGAAGAGGATGCAATAGAAGGAAAACGGATAGTAGAAGCAAGAGGAGCAGGGGAGGAACTAGATGGAGTAGAAGGTAGCAGTGTAGGAGGGGTTGTTACAATTGTGGGGACACTAATAGTTGAAGGACTGACACTTGGAGAAGATCGCCGGCAGGGTGTCCGTTTTGCTCGAGGCCTAGAGGCCAAGGGAGGCAAGGCCAATGCCAAGGATGCAGATGACACAGGAGGAATAACGGCCATCTCAGAAGCAGAAGGAGCTGAAATAATAGAAGAAGAAGGGATAAGTAGACCAGGCCTCATCATCCTAAGAGCAGGATTGGAGATAATATGGGTGGGAGTTATCGGTGCCTTACCTCTCTCAAAAGAAATAGGCGCCGGGACAAGAGGAGCTTGCACAAAAGTGCCAAAGAAATCGCCAAAGGGAGAGTCCTTAGTGAGATTTGGCTATTTAACTAAGGTAACAAAAGGCTCTTCTTCCTCCTCTTCCATGAGTGCGGCACCCTCTGCCCGTCATTCTTCTTCGGAAAGCAAGCCCAAAGTAGAAGGATTAGGATCGGATTGGCGAGCAAGCAACCATTCTTCGCCAAGATTATTGACAAAAAACTTAGTCATAGCAGAATTCTTGTACATAAAAGCTGGAAGAAGAGCATCAGCTGAAATACAGAGGATAAACACCATTATCAAAGTAGTTTTTTACTGATATAACTATGATTATGCTAGATAAGTATAGTGTTGGCTGTGATCAATAAGACAATATCGGCTGGTATAACATTAGTTATAATGTGAAGATGTTCCGACAGTTAAGATAGCCTTAGCTATAATAAATAACACACAAGATACACCAAGGAACGATGAATGCCACATCACAGTTAATCTGGTAAATTACAGAAGGATTCAATAGAACCACTTAATTCGACACAAAAGTTTATTTTTACACTCAGAATCTGATCAGGATACACAATATTACATTTCCTCTCAGAACAGTGAAACCTCAGCTAGATAACAAATATTACAAACATGAGCTCTCTGAACACTCAGAAAATTTTAGTCCCACGGGATTCAAACTTACCACGGAGCGGAGATGGAGATAGCTCACTTCGTCCAAGCTTGTCAAGGCTCATAAGTGGTAATATTTTGCCCGAGACGAAGAAAGCAACAAAAACAGAAAAGGTCAAGGGCGACTAGACAGGGGAACATTGATTCATTCCATAATGGAAAAACCACTTCCCCTCTCAAGCCCTAGAGCTTGGCAAGTGAAGCAACCAAGTATACCCAAGGGTAACATGTGTTGTGCCCTTCACACAGCACCCCTGGGTCATTTGGCTGTCCCTCTATGAGTAGCAAAAATCTCTCTGAAGTCCCTTGAGTCCTCAGAGCATCCGTATCTTTGGATGAAAAATCTGAACTGCGAAGCTTCCTCTCTTAAGACGACCCCATGAACCCCTGAGGTAGCTGGAGCAGAAATCCCAATAAACTCATGTATAGATCTCACCTTGGCCGACAAAAGTTGCCCCCAAAGAGGAGGATCTACGACCATGGCCTTAGCAATAAAAGGTGGCAAGAAAGAAAAAGAGCTGAGATGGGTTGAGGATGAACAGAAGGTCGTAGCCCTATTTAAAGGGGCAAAAGGCTCACAAGATCACTATATATTTAATTTACTGAGACAGTGGTACACAAAATCTGTGAGGTCATTAGCAGAGTCACGGGTAAGAAAAGACAAAGCCAGACTTATGTCTAGTCAGTCCTCTACACCTCCTTCGACTATACTTGGAGGGAAGGCTAGTGATATGGGTAAGGTTTCATAGGTCCCTGATAAGGAGAGAAAAGGGAGTAAAGAAACCAAGAAGATAGGCCAATATCGGCCAAGACATACTTCCTAAGCAAAGCTAGGCTAATATTGACCGGGACATACCGTTGGGGTGGAGTTAGACTAATATCGGCCGAGACATACTTCCTGAGCAAAGCAGGGCTAATATCGACAGGGACATATCGCTGGGGCGGAATTAGGTTAATATCGGCCGAAACGTACCTCCTAAGCAAAGCTAGGTTAATATCAGCCAGGACATACCCCGATAGGAGGTAAGCCTATATCGACCGGGATATAGGAGGTAAGCCTATATCGACTGAAATATGCCTCCCAAGGGAAAGATATATATATATATATATATATATATATATATATGCTCTAAATAGGAGTTGGCTAATATCGACCGAGATATAACTTCAGGACAAAGGTAGGCTAATATCGGCCGGGATATAACTTCAGGACAAAGGTAGGCTAATATCAGCCAGGACATACCCCGATAGGAGGTAAGCCTATATCGACCAAGATATAGGAGGTAAGCCTATATCGACTGAAATACGCATCCCCAAGGGAAAGATATATATACACTAAATAGAGTAGGCTAATATCGTCCGATACATATCTTCAGGATGAAGGTAGGCTAATATCAGCCGAGACATAACTTCAGGATAAAGATAAGCTAATATCGGTCGGGATATACTTTCAAAGGGAGAGCCAGTACGGGTCGGTCGATCAATACCTTGGAACTATACTGGATAAAATGCAGTTTATTAATATAAAAAGGATGTAAATAGAAACTGCATGAAGCTGCATGAGAAAGGATCATGAATGAATATTTCAAAGAAGATAATTAACGAGGATATCTGTAATATGTAAATGCATGACAGGTGTCATATATTTTGGCGGGAAGTATGCTTCCAGATTATTTTGCAGGTACTAAGAGACAAAGAAGGTACATCTGGGGTACAAAAAAGATTCCTTAAATATCATCTACCACAAGTACACAGCTGACGTCATCTCATAAAGAATTATAACAAACCGGGGTCCACTTCATGACTACGGAGGTTATATGAAGTGGTATAAAAAGGGGAATCCTCTCCGTTGGCAGGTAAGTTCACATCATTGTGCACATTGATAACCCTAATTTTCAACTGTTGTTCATCTTCTTCCTCCTTCTTCCACACCGAGAAAGATCACTGACTTGAACGTTGGAGGGCCTAGCCAGGGATTCCCACCCCGGTCTTAGGTCACTGACGGTAGTGTTGGTTGGTCTCTTGTGCGCAGGAAACCTTGGAAGCTTCAGATCTCGGTTTTCTTCAGTCAGATTTGGATTTCTTCTTCGTCATCGGGTCTTTGTGCGAGGGGGACCTTCGGTGACTCTGTTTTTCCCGATCCGCTTTGGGTTTCTCGGATCGGTGTTCTACGAGTATTATTCTTCATCAGCGCAGTGGGTTTTCTTCTTCCGAATCTCCGTCTTGTTCAGCTTCTCAGACAGGATCAGTTATTAATTCCATAAATATTAATTTCCAAAATTGGCTTCCAGGACTGCAAGGGGAGGCATATGGCCTTCTTGGATATGGGAGCAACCACCACCGCCTAGGCAAAGCCTTTTAAGGAAAGCTAATATTTATTTCCTTAAATAACTCTAGGTTAACCAAAAGGAACAATCGAATCACAAATTCGAAAAAGAAGAAAACACAAAATCGAAAAATAATTTCGATAAACTAGATCTAATTGCCTCTTGTATTTAGAATTCCCACAAAACTAGTATGATGCGGAAGAAAACTACTAGTTATACCTTCTCTTTGTAAGCTAACGACCTCGAGATCTTCTGCCGTATTCCTCACCTCGCCTTGGACGTCGTGTGGGCGACGATCCTCCAAAATGAACATCACCCAAAAGCTTCCTCCTTCTTCTTCTAAAATCTGGCCACCACCACCACCAAGGAGAAGAGAGCAAAGGGAGAGGAAGAAGGGAGAGGGTCGGCCACCAAGAGATCACCCAAGCAAAAGAATAAGAGTTGTGTCTCATGAAGCCCCCTCACCCCTTCTTTTATATTACTTGTCCAAGGAAAATAAGGAAAAACCTTTTACAAAAAATAAAATCATCCAAGGGTTTTTCCTTTTCCCTTTTTATTTTTTCTTTTCTTTACTCTTGATTGAATCAATCACCAATCAATGGTTGAGATCAATCCTATTTGGTTTAGGATTGAATTTGGTTTAATCCTATTGGCCGGCCCTTGCTTGGGCACCAAGCAAGGTGGCCGGCCACAATTAAAAGGAAAGAAAAAATAATTTTTTTAAAAATTTTACAAGAAGAAATCCTCTTATAAAATTTACAAGTTCTCTTTCCTAAAGTATGAGTTAAAAATGAAAGTTTCTAAAAATTAAAACCATGTTTTAAAATTTAAAAACTCTCTTATAAAATTTCCTTTTTTAACATGGTGATAGAAAATTTAAATTTTAAAACTTCTTTTCCCTTTTTTTCTTAAACCATGAGGATAGTTAAAAAAAAAAGGAAAGTTTTAAAATCTTTTAAACTCTCTATTTAAACATGTGGCCTAATTCAAATAAGGAAAGTTTTAAAATAAAATCTCTCTTTTAAAACTTATAGTTTTCTACAAAGAAAAGATTTTAAAAATTCAAATCAACCCTCCCTTTTTGAATTATTATGGTCGACCCCTACAAGCTTGGTCACCAAGCTATAGGGCCGGCCCCTTTCAAGAGGATGTGGCCGGCCATTTCTTGGTCACCAAGCAATGGTCCGGCCCCCTTCTTGGACACCAAGAAGAGCCTTATATTTGGATGGACTTGAGGCTATAATGAGGCTACGACAGGGACCTAGAGGCGAAATTGGTTTTGGTCTTCCGATGAGCTTCAGTATCCCGTGTTCGCCCCGAACACACAACTCAAGTTCATCGATAATAACTCATTCCACTAGAGAGTTATTACCGCACTACCGCACCAATCCCAAATTACATTATGGGCTCCTTCTTATCATGAGTGTGTTAGTCTCTCTGTGTTTAAGATTATGAATGTCCGCTAATTAAGTAAGTTACTGACAACTCACTTAATTAATATCTAGCTCCAAGAGTAGTACCACTCAACTTTATTGTCATGTCGGACTAGGTCCACTTACAGAGTTTAGCATAACAATCCTTATGAGCTGCTCTTGGGGACATTCTCAACGTAGATAACTAGGACACAGATTCCTTCTATAATCAACAACACACACTATAAGTAATATCATTTCCCAACTTATCGGGCATATTGATTTATCGAGCTAAACCTCACCCTTTGATAAATCAAAGAAATAAATATTAAATATATGTGCTTGTTATTATTTTAGGATTAAGAGTACACACTTCCATAATAACTAAGGTTCAGTTCTTTTACTAAGTCAGTACAAAAAGAACATACCTAAATGATCCTACTCAATACACTTAAAGTGTATTAGTGTAATTTATTAGTCAAGATAAACTAATACTTAATTACACTACGACTATACTGATAGTTTGTTCCTTTCTATCTTAGTCGCGAGCAACTGTTTATAATTTATAGAGAACCGACAACATGATCTTCTGTGTGTGACACCACACTCCATGTTGTCTACTATATAAATTAATTGAACAATTACATTTAATAAATAAATGCAGATATTGACCAATGTGATTCTTTTATTTTAACAAATAAATGTTTACAAAAGCTAGGCTTTTAGTATACACTCCAACAATCTCTCACTTATACTAAAAGACTAAGCTGCCGTATCTGTTGCCTTACATCTGATTCCCATCCCCTCCACATGTCGATCAAAAGCTTTCGCCGGAAGGGCCTTTGTGAAAGGATCTGCTAGGTTATCTTCTGATGCAATCTTGGCGACGACAACTTCCCCTCGCTTGACGATGTCTCGTATCAGGTGGTACTTGCGCTCAATATGTTTACTTGCCTTATGAGCTCGTGATTCCTTCGAGTTTGCAACTGCACCACTATTATCACAATAAATTGTGATGATCTTGGGCAAACCAGGAATCACATCTAAGTCCAATAGAAAGTTCCTGAGCCATACAGCTTCTTTTGCTGCCTCAGAGGCTGCCACATACTCAGCTTCCATGGTTGAGTTCGAGACGCATTTCTGCTTAACACTCCTCCATGCAATGGCTCCACCTCCTAGAGTAAACACATAGCCTAATGTTGACTTACTATTGTCCTATCTGATTGAAAGTTCGAATCCGTGTAACCCACAGGGAGTAACTCGTTTGCTTGGTAAACTAGCATATAATCTCTAGTCCTTCTCAAATACTTCAATATATGCTTTACCACAGTTCAATGTCCTTGTCCAGGGTTACTCTGATATCTACTGACCTTGCCCACGGCAAAACAGATATCAGGTCTCGTACACAGCATTGCATACATAAGACTTCCTACAACCGAAGCATAAGGAACTGCCTTCATTTCCTCCATCTCCTTTGATGTCTTCGGAGACATCTCTTTAGATAAGGCTACTCCATGCTTAAAAGGTAAGAAACCTTTCTTGGAGTTCTGCATACTAAAACGAGCAAGGACTGTATCTATATATGAAGCTTGAGATAGACACAATATTTTTTTCTTGCGATCCCTTATAACTTTGATCCCAAGAATGTGTGCACATTCTCCTAAGTCCTTCATATCAAATTGTTTGGACAACCATACCCTTACGCCCGATAATACCTTGACATTGTTGCCAATTAACAAAATATCATCTACGTATAGTACAAGAAATACCACCATGTTTCCGTTACACTTCTTCTATACACAAGACTCATCCGGACACTGGATAAATCCATATGACTGGATTACTTCGTTAAACCGGATGTTCCAAGATCTTGAAGCTTGCTTCAATCCGTAAATGGACCGATTAAGCTTGCACACTAGATGCTCTTTGCTTTTTTCAATGAACCCTTCTGGTTGCTTTATATGGATGTTTTCTTCAATACATCCGTTAAGGAAAGCTGTCTTGACATCCATTTGCCAAATCTCATAATTCATATGAGCAGTAATGGATAAGAGTATCCGGATAGACTTAAGCATGGCTACCAGGGAAAAAGTCTCCTCATAGTCGATTCCCTCTTTCTGAGTATACCCTTTCGCAACAAGCCTTACTTTGAAGGTTTCTACCTTCCCATCTGTCCCTCTTTTCCTTTTGTAGATCCACTTGCATCCAATGGCTTTTACACCATCAGGTAGTTCTACAAGCTCCCAGACCTTATTAGAGTACATAGAATCTATTTCAGAATTTATTGCCTTTTGCCAAGATACTGCATCTATATCTTGGAGTGCTTCATCATATGTCCGGGGATCAGGTTCATGTTTACCCAGGATCAAGTCTGAAGACTCTCCCAAAAACATGAATCTCTCAGGTTGCCTTACAACCCTCCCACTACGACGAGGCACCGTCTGTGGTTGTGTATCATGTGCAACACGTGTTGCAGTCTCTTGTGGTACTTCATCTTGTACTGTTGGTACTGAAGTGGGCGTGCCCTCTCTAATTTCTTCTAGAACTATTTCACTCATGGGCTTATGGTTCATTACATAATCTTCTTTTAAAAATCGAGCATTGGTGCTAACAATGATCTTCTGATTTTTAGGATTATAAAACAAACCACCTTTTGTCCCCTTAGGATATCCAACAAACAGACAAACTTCTGTACATGATTCCAACTTGTTAGTATCTCCCTTCAGCACATGTGCTGGACTACCCCATATCCGGATATGATTCAGACTAGGCTTGCGCCCATTCCATAATTCCATGGGAGTAGAAGGAACTGTTTTAGAAGGTACCATATTCAGAATGTACACTGCTGTTTCTAAAGCATATCCCCAAAACAAATTCGGTAATTCTGAATAACTCATCATTGATCTAACCATTTCCTTAAGAGTCCTATTCCTTCATTCTGCCACACCATTCTGCTGGGGTGTACCATGTGCAAACAATTGGGATTGAATCCTGACTTCTGATAAGTAATTCCTAAACTCTCCAAAGAGGTATTCGCCATCACGGTCAGACCGTAGTTTCTTGATACTTTTACCAAGACGTTTCTCCACATCAGCCCTATATTCTTTGAACTTGTCAAAGCATTCAGACTTGCGGCGCATCAGATAAATATATCCGTATCTTGAATAATCGTCTATAAAGGAGATGAAGTATTCATAACCACCTCTTGCCTGGATAGACATAGGACCACACAAATCATAATGAACCAGTTCTAACGCATCTTTGGCTCTATACCCCTTGGCCTTAAAAGGTCTCTTGGTCATTTTACCTTCCAAGCAGGATTCACATGTTGGAAAGTTTTCCAACTCTATTGAACCCAATAGTCCATCGGCTACAAGCCTTTGAATCCTACTTAAATTAATATGTCCAAGCCTTAGATGCCAAAGATATGTTTAGTTCATTTCTGAAGGTTCTTTTCTCTTATTAGAGTTAGAAGATGTGTTATTAATTTCCATATTTTGCTTTGTGGGAGAAATTGGATTTAAAGTGTATAAATTGCCAACTAACGCACCAAAACAGATAATCACCTTATTTCTCTTTATAACGACATTGTTACTAAAAGAGACTGAATATGAAACTGAAATTAAATTCTTTCTAAAACTGGGTACATAAAGACAATTTCTTAAAATCAAATTTCTATTCCTATCAAAAGATAAGTAGACGTCTCCCACTGCAACAGCCGCCACCTTAGTAGCATTGCCCATGTAGATAGTTATCTCTCCATCAAATAGTCGCCGGGTTTCCAGGAACCCCTGCAAAGAATTACAGACATGATCAGTGGCTCCTGTATCTACACACCAGGTGCTGGTAGATAACATCGCTAAACATGTTTCAACTACTAGAGTATGAGATATACCTTTATTGTTCTGGTTCCTACGAGGACAGTTCGCCTTCCAATGTCTAGACTGCTTGCAGATGAAGCACTTGCCCTTCGGCTTCTTCATTCCAGCTTTCTGTCATGTACTCTGAGGTTTATTCACCTTCTTTGCTGAAAAGACATGTTTCTTCTTCTTCTTGCCTTTCGACTTAGAAGTAGAACCATTTTCAGCATAGTGAATCTGAGAACTGTGACGAAATATTCCTTCTGCTGTCTTGTAGTTCTGTCAGAAGTTCCGCCAACGTATACTCTCTTTTGTTCATGTTATAGTTCAGGCTGGGTAGCGCTTGGAGAATTATATCGACCTGGGTTTCCCCATCGATTTCTCCTCCAAGGACTTGTATTTCATTCAGATAAGCCATCATTTTGAGGATATGATCCCTTACGTGTGCCCCCTCAGACATGGTGGCTGTCATTAACTTCCTCATTACCTCTTTCCTAGTAATCCGACTCTGGTGCCCAAAGAGTTCTTTGAGATTGTTCATTATATCATAAGCTGTTGGTAAATCTTGATGCTGATGTTGCAATACATTTGACATTGATGCCAAAATGTAACACCGCGCCATCTCATCAGCTTTTACCCATTTCTTATGATACTCAATCTCCTCTGGGGTAGATTCACCGTCAGGTGCATCAGGGCAAGCCTCAGTCAGTACAAACTTATAGCTTTCAGCAGTAAGAACTATGTCTAGGTTTCTTTTCCAATCAATATAGTTGGGACTAGTAAGTTTGTTCTCTTTCAGTATAATGGCTAGTGGATTGAAAGTCATCCTAATAATCACAAAAATAAACTTTGGTCAAGACTTTAAATTTAGAATAATATTGATTCCTCAAACAATACTATTTTAAATTAACCAACACCTCAAATCACCGTGAATATTGCATGCCACGTTAGTGTGGACGTATACAAATTCAACATTTGTAAGAGGAGGGTGTGACCCATTAATTTTATTATCCTGTCATCCTAACTTTATGACAAATAAAATTAATAGTTGGTTTCACTTTGGTCACACAAGACAATAGCAGTGACTCCGTTGGGGAGGATACTATTGAATGCGTCTAAGTGTATACCATTACTTGTGTAACGCCCGAAAATTCTTGAAACTGCATTATAAATATTCTATGATTTTTCTGGAATTTTTAGATATTTTTCTGGAATTTTTTTCGAGTAGCGGAAACAGCAAAAATAATTAGAAAACGGAAACGGCCTAAGCGGGGATTGAACCCGAGACCTATGGCTTGGGGATAATACTAGTAACCAGTTGAACCCAGCAGGGTCGTGCTGAAAGGAAAGGGAACCAATAAAATTTATATTGGTATTGGGCGAATTAACTCCTTAATATAAATAGGAAACTTAAGTTGGCTTGGTTTATTTCTTGGTTCGGCACCTCCTCACCTCACGCCACTTTTCTTTTCCTCACCTCACCGCCGCCCCCTCTCCCTCTCCTTCTCTCTCGGCGCCCTAGCCCAAGGTCCATAGGTTCATCTTCCGGCGACGACTCCAACACGAAAAAGGTTCTTCTCCGCAAGAGGAACGCGAAGACGCGAGCGGGTTGTCGAGAAGATCATCTCCACCGGAATTCTAGCAAATAGAATCGTAAGAAATTACGAACAGGAGGTAAGAAACCCCTCACCTGCAGTATAATAGCTACCGTTTTATTTTCTGTGCATCAGTTTAGTTATATGCGTATGTTTTCGACACATAGGGTGTATTTAACCCTCCTCGCAGGTTTAGGGATTTAGTGAGTACCTTTAGATGGGCCGGACACGTCTTTTCTCCTTCAGTTGGAGGTTTAGATGCTGTTGGGTGCCTAAAGGTAGTCTCCCTAATGGAGAGGGGAATTAAAGCACACAAGGTGTTCGATCAAATAACTAGCTTAGAAAAGAATGCAACTTAGACATTTTTATTAGCATAGTTGAATGCATTAGAAGCATCTAAATTAGTAGATTAGTTTATTCTAGCTTATATGGGACTACGGCCCAATGGGTAGGCTCCCATAGTCGCCTCTAGGTTCAGACAACCTAGCTCTAGGTTCAGATAACCTAGAAACAGCAACTTAGAATAGTTTAGCTATACTCAGTATTTTACTTTTCAGTTGGCACTGTACTGGATTAGATATCCATTGGGCTGGGCTCCCATAGTCGGTCCCTAGGTTTAGATAACCTAGTAGCTCTACTAAATTCGGGACTTGCAACCCCGGGTCTAGTTAGAGATGCGCGCATAGCACGTACAGTCGCCGGGCCCATCAGCAGCATGTTTAGTATTTTCACTTACTATATGTATATGGTTTTCAACCTTTCACAATTAGTTCGTGAATTCAGTACAGTTCTAGCATTAGCTCAGTATTAGCGTAGCTCAGTTCTTTGTATCAGCTTAGTTTCCCTGTGAATATGCATGATGACTTTATGTTCAGCTTTAGATATGTCATGATTGTATGCTTATATGCTAAGCTATGTTTAGGTCATTCAGTATATCCAGCATATGTTTTAAACAGCATGATTTAAAATCATATTTGCATCGTTGCATGTTTTTGTGAGGTAGACGGTTTCTTACTAAGCTTTAAGCTTACAGATTCTATTTTTTCCTTATACTGCAGATAAAGGTAAAGGAAAGATGGACTAGCGGAGGCTGGAGGTCAATGCACTGCTGAGGATGTGTGTGGATGGAACCTGGAAGAAGATCTTAGGGAACCTTAGCAAGCTTTATTTCAAACATTAGAACTTTTCAGCGTTTCTTTTTATCATCTTGCACTTTAGTATGTTAATCGTTACGAATTGGTTAACCATGCACCTTATTATGCTTAGAACACCTCTTTTATGTTGTTAGAATGTTAGTTGTTGTCATTAGAGTGTTTCTTAGTCATTTTAGTACTTGTAATGTGGTTGAGGCACGCAACAAGGCCGGAATCGACATTTGGCACGAGAATCGAATCGATCACGGTGATCGATTCGAGGGTTTCAATCGATCGGTGATCGATTGGGCAATCTGCTCAGACGGTGGGCTGTGGATCAATCACCGATCGATCCACCATTTCGATCGCGAGAGAGCTCGATCGATCATCGATCGATTGACCACCTGGATCGATCGACCGATCGATCTAAATTATCGTCCCGGGCACAGTAGCATGGATCGATCACCGGATCGATCCAACTTATGTCCCGGCTGGATCGATCACTGGATCGATCCGACTATTCCAATCGATCCGTGGATCGATTGGGAGGTCTGGTATCAGCGGGGAAGTGTCTAAGTCCAGTTCCTTGGCCATGGGGAAGGTAAGACATGTTATGAGTAGTTAGTTACCTTCCTTAGCATTATAGAACCAAGAAATGTCAGTGTTTTAGTAAAATTTTAATTAGCACAGCTTCCGCATCTAGTTCTAGTGATGGTCAGGGAATAGTTTAGCACCGTATAACTGTAGCGATCGGCCTTACAGCCTAGTAGTAGAAGGCGGGTCGTTACAGAGTGGTATCATAGCAGTGTTCCATACTTCCTACACACTCATCAGCATTGAACCTGCAGCTTCCAAGTAAGAATACCTCTACTCTCTTTATTGTTCTTGCTTTCTAGTTACAGTTCATGTTTATATGCCTACTGCTTGTTAGTATGTGATAGTTTTAAACATGATATCAGTAGTTATATAACTGTGAGTACATTAGTTATGTTATGTTCTCTATGTCTTTAGAAATGGCACGAGGACGCCCAGCTAGAAGGGCACTAGCTATCGAGCCCCAGCAAGAGGCGGCGTTCGGTGCCTCCTCTGGCTTAGTTACAGCAGCAGCTAGCTGAACAGCAACAAGAAATAGCCACCTTAAAGGCTAACCAAAATACCCCCACAGTCACCCGGAACCGAATTTGACGACTCAAGGTCTTAGAGGTTCCACCACCCTACAAAGACCAAAGACTAAAGACCACCCAGAGTCGAGCCAAGAAAGGATGCCTATCCGATCCTGGCGTGAGTCAAGCCCGAGAACTTCTGGCACTAGTGAACCATGGGATGCACAAGCCTGGTTCAAAACACTAGAGAGCACGATGGAGCTCCTGGACCCGAACACGAGAAGGTGAAGTGTGCGTCCTTCCGCCTGACAGGAGACGCAAAGAATCAGAACGAAGCGCCCAGTGAACCAGATGTCATGGGCTGACTTCGAGAAAGAATTCTTCGAGGAGTTCTTTCACATACGGGTTACAAACCGCCACTACGACGAGTTCACTGAGTTTCGTCAGGGCAACCTATCAGTTGAGGAAGCCGTGAAGAAATTCAACAGGTTGGCTCGTCTATGCCCAGAGCTAGTCAGCACAGAAAAGGAACGAATCCGGTTGATGCTCAAGATGCTGAGGCCAGAGATAGCAGTGAACGTGGCTGGTGGCATACATAGGCCACAAACCACAGAGGAGTTAGTGAGCAGTGCCTTGACCACAGAGCATTACCAGAACAGCATAAAGCAGCAGAAGCAAGTCTCCTCAGAGTCCAAAGGCCAAGGAAACTCTCACCCTCAAAAACAGCAAGGCCACAGCTCTAACTGGAAAGGGAACTCCAACAGCAAGCGCAAATCAGGAAGTGACCCAAAAGGAGGACCATCTAGCAAGCGACCCAGTTATCCAAAGTGTGTTACTTGTGGGAAATTCCACCCAGGGGTTTGTCGCAAGGGCACACGAGGATGCTTTGAATGTGGACAAGAAGGGCACATGGCCAAGCAGTGCCCGAACAAGACCGGTCTTCCTCAGCCACAGCAGATTCAGTATGTAGGCCAGCCAGCTCAGTTATATCAGATGCAGGCCGCTCTAGAAGGTCCACTTATCAGCCAGGGCAGATTAGAAGCCCCTCCAGCTACGGCGAATGCGAGGATCTACTCACTC
Organism: Zingiber officinale; assembly: GCF_018446385.1. Lineage (NCBI taxonomy): Eukaryota > Viridiplantae > Streptophyta > Magnoliopsida > Zingiberales > Zingiberaceae > Zingiber > Zingiber officinale. The sequence continues at coordinate 82,889,761 of NC_055987.1, read as the reverse complement.
ACCAGGGAGGACGTAGCCAATGCCTCGACAGTTGTCACAGGTCAGATTAGCATTTTACAGTATAGTGCTACTATTCTATTTGATACTGGGGCAACTCATTCATATATAGCCAGGATGTTGACCAAAAAATTAGAAATACCCTCAGAGGTACTCAGTAGACAGTTTTTGACGGCACTACCTTCAGGAGAGATCATGGCATCCACGCATGTCGGTCATCATAGCAGACAAAGAGCTCTTTTGTGATCTGATAGTGCTAGAAATGACCGACTATGACGTTATCTTTGGAATGGACTTTCTGATCAGATACGGTGCTACCATAGAGTGCCGTAAATAGAAAGTCATCTTCCAACCTGAAGCGGCAGTGCAATTTGAATACAGCGGGGAACCAAAGAGAAAGGCCAAGAAGTTTCTCTCAGCTATGAAAGCACAGAAGCTACTGGATTCAGGATGTACAGGATTCCTAGCACACGTAGTCAACGCCAGTCAGGACAAGAACCAACAGCTAGCAGAGGTTCGAGTCGTATGTGACTACCCAGCAGTCTTCCTTGAAGAGTTACCAGGCTTAGCACCAGACAGGGAGATTGACTTTGAGATAGAGCTCATTCCCGGTACAAATCCTATCTCCAAAGCGCCTTATCGCATGGCTCCAGCAGAACTGAAGGAACTTCAGGAGCAACTACAGGAGCTGCTCGACAAGGGTTTCATACGCCCGAGTCACTCACCATGGGGAGCGCCTGTATTGTTCGTGAAGAAGAAGGATGGAAGCATGCGACTGTGCATAGACTACAGATCACTGAACCAAGTCACGATCAAGAACAGGTATCCCCTTCCCAGAATTGATGATCTGTTAGATCAGCTAAAGGGAGCAGCAGTGTTCTCTAAGATAGATCTCAGATCAGGTTATCATCAGGTGAAGGTTAAAGAAGGGGATATACCCAAGACAGCATTCAGAACCAGATACGGACACTACGAGTTCGTAGTCATGCCCTTTGGCGTGACCAATGCTCCAGCTACATTCATGGATCTCATGAACAGAGTATTCAGGGAGTATTTAGATAAGTTTGTTATTGTGTTTATCGATGACATTCTTATCTATTCAGGAACTCAGGAAGAACATTCAGAGCACTTGAAACTAGTATTGCAGACCCTTCAGCAGCACCAGCTATACGCCAAGTTCACGAAATGTGAATTTTGGTTAGATCATATGTCCTTCCTGGGTCACATCATCTCAAAGGATGGTATCATGGTAGATCCCAGCAAGATAGAAGCAGTGAGTAACTGGAAGAGACCTAAGAACGCCAGCGAAATCAGGAGCTTTCTGGGATTAGCAGGATATTACAGAAAGTTTGTAGAGGACTTCTCCAGGATAGCCTCCTTACCAGAAAGAACAGGAAATTTCAGTGGACAGAGGACTGTGAGGACAACTCCAGCGAGCTAAAAAGGAGATTGACCAGTGCTCCCATTTTGGCTCTACCCAACAACACCAGCAGCTTTGACATCTATAGTGATGCCTCTAAGTTGGGACTAGGAGCAGTACTGATGCAAAACGGCAAGGTGATCGCCTATGCCTCCAGACAACTCAAGGATTATGAGAAGAATTACCCTACTCATGACCTTGAGCTTGCAGCAGTAGTGTTCGCTCTCAAAATTTGGAGACATTACTTATATGGAGCTCAGTGCAGAGTGTATACAGATCATCAGAGTCTGAAGTACTTCTTCACTCAGAAGGATCTGAACATGCGACAGCGCAGATGGCTTGAGCTGGTCAAAGACTACGATATAGACATCCTCTACCACCCAGGGAAAGCCAATAAGGTAGCCGACGCACTTAGCAGAAAATCCAACGCTACCTTATTATCTCTTACAGCCATGTCACCGCCCCTACAGAAGGAGATCGTAGATTTCGGTCTCGAACTCATCGTTGGACAGCTCTCTACTATGACCTTAGAGTCTACTTTGCTTGGTGATATTCAGTCAGCTCAGGAGCAGGACCCTGAATTTCAGAAAATCAAGCAAGGGCTAGCAGAATCAAAAAGTAGAGAATTCAGAGTGTCCGATAGCGGGGTGTTGTATTTTGGTGACAGACTCTGTATTCCAGATCAGGAGGAGCTACGGAGACAGATTTTAGATGAGGCTCACAGGACTCCCTATGCGATGCATCCAGGTTCCACCAAAATGTATCAAGACCTGAAGAAACGTTTTTGGTGGCCCGGGATGAAGCGAGACATTGCCAGATATGTTAGCATCTGCCTCACCTGTCAGAGGGTTAAGGCAGAACATCAGCGACCAGGAGGAGTTCTGCAGCCTATACAGATTCCAGAATGGAAGTGGGAGGATATCTCTATGGATTTTATAGTGGGACTGCCAAGAACCACAAATGGTTTTGACGCCATCTGGGTAATAGTCGACAGGTTGACTAAATCAGCCCACTTCTTAGCTATCAAGATATCCTACTCCATGGAGAAGCTAGCTCAGTTGTATCTTCAGGAGATCGTCAGGCTACATGGAGTCCCACGAACCATCATTTCAGACAGAGACAGCAGATTCACATCACACTTCTGGGAGTGTGTACAGGTTAAAGTTCAGTACAGCATTCCATCCTCAGACAGATGGTCAGACGGAGCGAGTAAATCAGGTACTCGAAGATATGCTCCGAGCCTGTGCCCTAGAATTCAAGGGAAGTTGGTGCAAATATCTGAGCTTAGCAGAATTTGCATACAACAACAGTTATCAGGCCACTATCGGCATGGCACCTTACGAGGCTCTCTATGGGCGGAGGTGTAGATCTCCAATCTGCTGGTATGAGAGTGGTGAACAGAAGGAACTAGAGCTTCAGACAGATCTAGTTGCAGATACCACAGCAGCTATACAGCAGATCCGCTAGAGGATAGAGACAACTCAGAGCCGCCAGAAGAGCTATGCTGATACGCGGCGCAGACCTTTAGAATTTTCAATTAGGGATTCAGTATTCCTCAGAGTAGCTCCTATGAAGGGAGTAATGCGTTTTGGGAAGAAGGGCAAGCTAAGTCCCAGATATGTGGGACCATACATTATCAGCAGAATAGTGGGCAAGGTAGCATATGAGCTAGAGCTACCCCAGGAAATGTCAGCTGTCCACAACGTATTTCATGTCTCTATGCTGAAGAAGCATACCCCAGATGCCACCCAGGTGATTGAGCCCCAGTCGGTACAGATCCGCGAAGACCTCAGCTATGATAGTCGGCCTATTCAGATAATAGACCGAGCAGTTAAGAAATTGCGGAACAAGGAAGTACCATTAGTCAAAGTTATTTGGCACAGTCACACAATAGGAGACAGAAGCCAGCATGAGACAGAAGTACCCAAAATTATTCTAAGTTCGAGGATGAACTTTTTATAAGGTATGGGGGATTGTAATGCCCAAAAATTCTCGAAACTGCATTATAAATATTCTATGATTTTTCTGGAATTTTTAGATATTTTTCCGGAATTTTTCGAGTAGCGGAAACAGCAAAAATAATTAGAAAACGGAAACGGCCTAAGCGGGGATTGAACCCGAGACCTATGGCTTGGGGATAATACTAGTAACCAGTTGAACCCAGCAGGGCCGTGCTGAAAGGAAAGGGAACCAATAAAATTTATATTGGTATTGGGCGAATTAACTCCTTAATATAAATAGGAAACTTAAGTTGGCTTGGTTTATTTCTTGGTTCGGCACCTCCTCACCTCACGCCACTTTTCTTTTCCTCACCTCACCGCCGCCCCCTCTCCCTCTCCTTCTCTCTCGGCGCCCTAGCCCAAGGTCCATAGGTTCATCTTCCGGCGACGACTCCAACACGAAAAAGGTTCTTCTCCGCAAGAGGAATGCGAAGACGCGAGCGGGTCCTCGAGAAGATCATCTCCACCGGAATTCTAGCGAATAGAATCGTAAGAAATTACGAACAGGAGGTAAGAAACCCCTCACCTGCAGTATAATAGCTACCGTTTGATTTTCTGTGCATCAGTTTAGTTATATGCGTATGTTTTCGACACATAGGGTGTATTTAACTCTCCTCGCAGGTTTAGGGATTTAGTGAGTACCTTTAGATGGGCCGGACACGTCTTTTCTCCTTCAGTTGGAGGTGTAGATGCTGTTGGGTGCCTAAAGGTAGTCTCCCTAATGGAGAGGGGAGTTAAAGCACACAAGGTGTTCGATTAAATAACTAGCTTAGAAAAGAATGCAACTTAGGCATTTTTATTAGCACAGTTGAATGCATTAGAAGCATCTAAATTAGTAGATTAGTTTATTCTAGCTTATATGGGACTACGGTCCAATGGGTAGGCTCCCACAGTCGCCTCTAGGTTCAGATAACCTAGCTCTAGGTTCAGATAACCTAGAAACAGCAACTTAGAACAGTTTAGCTATACTCAGTATTTTACTTTTCAGTTGGCACTATACTGGATTAGATATCCATTGGGCTGGGCTCCCATAGTCGGTCCCTAGGTTTAGATAACCTAGTAGCTCTACTAAATTTGAGACTAGCAACCCCGGGTCTAGTTAGAGATGCGCGCATAGCACGTACAGTCGCCGGGCCCATCAGCAGCATGTTTAGTATTTTCACTTACTATATGTATATGGTTTTCAACCTTTCACAATTAGTTCGTGAATTCAGTACAGTTCTAGCAGTAGCTCAGTATTAGCGTAGCTCAGTTCATAGTATCAGCTTAGTTTCCCTGTGAATATGCATGATGACTTTATGTTCAGCTTTAGATATGCCATGATTGTATGCTTATATGCTATGCTATGTTTAGGTCATTCAGTATATCCAGCATATGTTTTAAACAGCATGATTTAAAATCATATTTGCATCGTTGCATGTTTTTGTGAGGTAGACGGTTTCTTACTAAGCTTTAAGCTTATAGATTTTATTTTTTCCTTATACTGCAGATAAAGGTAAAGGAAAGATGGACTAGCGGAGGCTGGAGGTCAATGCACTGATGAGGATGTGTGTGGATGGAACCTGGAAGAAGATCTTAGGGAACCTTAGCAAGCTTTATTTCAAACATTAGAACTTTTCAGCGTTTCTTTTTATCATCTTGCACTTTACTATGTTAATCGTTACGAATTGGTTAACTATGCACCTTATTATGCTTAGAACACCTCTTTTATGTTGTTAGAATGTTAGTTGTTGTCATTAGAGTGTTTCTTAGTCATTTTAGTACTTGTAATGTGGTTGAGGCACGAAACAGTGCTGGAATCAGACATTTGGCACGAAATCAGTAACTCGAATCGATCAGCTGATCGATTCGAGGGTTTCCAATCGATCAGCTGATCGATTGGGCAATCTGCTCCGCGAATAGTAGGCCTCTGGATCGATCAGCCGATCGATCCAGCCATTTCAGTCGCGAACAGAGAGCTCTGGGATCGATCACTGGATCGATTGACCAGCCTGGATCGATCAGCCAATCGATCCAAATTATCGTCCCGGGCACAGTAGCATGCTGGATCGATCACTGGATCGATCCAACTTATGTCCCGCATACAGTAGCCGGCTGGATCGATCACTGGATCGATCCGACTATTCCAATCGATCCGTGGATCGATTGGGAGGTCTGGTATCAGCGGGGAAGTGTCTAAGTCCAGTTCCTTGGCCATGGGGAAGGTAAGACATGTTATGAGTAGTTAGTTACCTTCCTTAGCATTATAGAACCAAGAAATGTCAGTGTTTTAGTAAAATTTTAATTAGCACAGCTTCCGCATCTAGTTCTAGTGATGGTCAGGGAATAGTTTAGCACAGTATAACTGTAGCGATCGGCCTTACAGCCTAGTACTAGAAGGCGGGTCATTACAACTTGATACTAAGTCCATTAAATAGGATTGTGCCCCTTTAGTTGGAGAAGATCACACGCTCCTAAATAATTTCCTTTAACCATCCATAAAAGGAAGTTTGATCAAGTGATCCGCAACAAACCCATCCGTTGTGGAGGGAGGCACTCAGAGCCAACATACAAGCTTATTGCATCACTTACAAACCAGAAATGGAGACTATGGGATTTATTAAAATCTCTCTCCCACTTAGTTATTTAGAAATGAGGATTTTAACCTATGCTAGCATTCATCACATGCATATAAACATCACAGTAAATAAAAGCAATAAATTTGGAAATTAATTTTCCAACTATTATGGCCTTTTCAATCACTGTCTTCAGTATGCTCCAACCCTAGCTGCTGCCATCTTTAGCCACCGCTATCGGGTCGAGTTGTCGCATCCTTCTTACTTCTTATTCCGCTGCGCCTCTGGTGCTCCAAAAGTACCTCGCCTCGCAAGAATCCGATCCGCGACAAAAATAGAATTTTACATATATCGATCCTATATTCCACGAGGGAATGTACATGTATTCTAGATCAAAAATAAAATTCTAAAAATAATACAGCTCCTGCTATATTTTATACATACAATCATGCACACAAATAATGCCCTTGACATGTCCAAGGGTCCAATCACACACAATATCAATAAGCCATAATAGTTGGAGCCTGCAACCAAAGAGTTAGCACATCCTACTATTTTCCTGTCTAAATTATGTATGACATGTGCATAACCTATTTGAATTCTAAAAATACACAGAGGCAAACTCTAGCTCTGATACCAATTGTTGGTTAATCCTAGGAAAACGTACCGGTTCCACTGTACAAATTTTTTTGTACAAGTGTCGAACCTTTCCTTAAATAACCTATTGTATTCTTTAGAAGTTAAATAAGGAATCGCAGATGGAACTTAACATTATTGATTCCAAATTTAACTTATCTGTTCTTAATAGTTTAGATTTGAATCGCAAGCGGAACTTAACACTATTGATTCAAATATACCTAGGTTATTAATTCCATAAATATTAATTTTTAAAATTAGCTTCCAGGACTGCATGGCGAGGCACATGGCCTTCTTGGATATGGGAGCAACCACCACCGCCTAGGCAAAGCCTTTTAAGGAAAGCTAATATTTATTTCCTTAAATAACTCTAGGTTAACCAAAAGGAACAATCGAATCACAAATTTGGAAAAGAAGAAAACACAAAATCGAAAAATAAATTCGATAAACTAGATCTAATTGCCTCTTGTATTTAGAATTCACACAAAGAAAAATAACTAGTATGATGCGGAAGAAAACTACTAGTTATACCTTCTTTTTGTAAGCTAACGACCTCGAGATCTTCTGCCGTATTCCTCACCTCGCCTTGGACGTCGTGTGGGCGACGATCCTCCAAGATGAACACCACCCAAAAGCTTCCTCCATCTTCTTCTAAAATCCGGCCACCACCACCACCAAGGAGAAGAGAGCAAAGGGAGAGGAAGAAGGGAGAGGGCCGCCCACCAAGAGATCACCCAAGCAAAAGAATAAGAGTTGTGTCTCATGAAGCCCCCTCACCCCTTCTTTTATATTACTTTCCCAAGGCAAATATGGAAAAACCTTTTACAAAAAATAAAATCATCCAAGAGTTTTTCCTTTTTTCCTTTTTATTTTTCCTTTTCTTTCCTCTTGATTGAATCAATCACCAATCAATGGTTGAGATCAATCCTATTTGGTTTAGGATTGAATTTGGTTTAATCCTATTGGCCGGCCCTTGCTTGGGCACCAAGCAAGGTGGCCGGCCACAATTAAAAGGAAAGGAAAAATAATTTTTTTAAAAATTTTACAAGAAAAATCCTCTTATAAAATTTACAAGCTCTCTTTCCTAAAGTATAAGTTAAAAAGGAAAGTTTCTAAAAATTAAAACCATGTTTTAAAATTTAAAAACTCTCTTATAAAATTTTCATTTTTAACATGGTGATAGAAAATTTAAATTTTAAAACTTCTTTTCCCTTTTTTTCTTAAACCATGAGGATGATTAAAAAAGGAAAGTTTTAAAATCTTTTAAACTCTCTATTTAAACATGTGGCCTAATTCAAATAAGAAAAGTTTTAAAATAAAATCTCTATTTTAAAACTTATAGTTTTCTACAAAGAGAAGATTTTAAAAATTCAAAACAACCCTCCCTTTTTGAATTATTATGGTCGGCCCCTACAAGCTTGGTTACCAAGCTATAGGGCCGGCCCCTTTCAAGAGGATGTGGCCGGCCATTGCTTGGTCACCAAGCAATGGTCCGGCCCCCTTCTTGGACACCAAGAAGAGCCTTACATTTGGATGGACTTGAGGCTATAATGAGGCTACGACAGGGACCTAGAGGAGAAATTGATTTTGGCCTTCCGATGAGCTTGAGTATCCCGTGTTCGCCCCGAACACACAACTCAAGTTCATCGATAATAACTCATTCCACTAGAGAGTTATTACCGCACTACCGCACCAATCCCAAATTACATTATGGGCTCCTTCTTATCATGAGTGTGTTAGTCTCCCTGTGTTTAAGATTATGAATGTCCACTAATTAAGTAAGTTATTGACAACTCACTTAATTAATATCGAGCTCCAAGAGTAGTACCACTCAACTTTATTGTCATGTCGGACTAGGTCCACCTGCAGGGTTTAACACGGCAATCCTTATGAGCTCCTCTTGGGGACATTCTCAACCTAGATAACTAAGACACAAATTCCTTCTATAATCAACAACACACACTATAAGTAATATCATTTCTCGACTTATCGGGCATATTGATTTATCGAGCTAAACCTCACCCTTCGATAAATCAAAGAAATAAATATTAAATATATGTGCTTTTTATTATATTAGGATTAAGAGTACACACTTCCATAATAACTAAGGTTTAGTTCTTTTACTAAGTCAGTACAAAAAGAACATACCTAAATGATCCTACTCAATACACTTAAAGTGTATTAGTGTAATTTATTAGTCAAGATAAACTAATACTTAATTACACTACGACTATACTGATAGTTTGTTCCTTTCTATCTTAGTCTCGAGCAACTGTTTATAATTTCTAGAGAACCGACAACATGATCTTCTGAGTGTGACACCACACTCCATGTTGTCTACTATATAAATTAATTGAACAATTACATTTAATAAATAAATGTAGATATTGACCAATGTGATTCTTTTATTTTAACAAATAAATTTTTACAAAAGATAGACTTTTAGTATACACTCCAACATAATGACCCGCCATGAGAAAGTATCATGGATCGTTATATCAGTGTCATATACTTTCTCATGTGACTATTAGTATAACTATTAGTTCTTGGACCTGAAGTCACCATAGTTCCCTACATAAGGAGTTGCATACTTTGGCTTCGTCAAACGTCACCCGTAAATGGGTGGACTATAAAGGCGACTACTTGGTATGTAACAAATTATGTGGAGGGATGTGAGTGATGTAGATGGGATCTATCCCTCCTATATAACGGGAGTGACATCATGATTCTTGATAGAGTGAGACCACTAAGTGCATGACCATGCCCAAATGAGTCAATATGAGATATTGAGCTCATTTGATTATAGTGAGTCTACTTAGAGTTCAAGTCATAAATTGATTAGAGGATGACACGATCTATGCCTCAATTGATCAATTTAGATGTCAAGGATAGATGGACATTGTCATATATTGTGAGAGTCACAATTAGTAGTCACAAAGGTGATGTTGGATATCAACATTCTTGTAACTTGGGTAGTAATAATGTGTTGCTAGATACCGCTCATTACTTATGCTTCTAAATGGGTTTAGGAGCATTACCAACGTTACAAGAACCTATAGGGTCACCCACAAAGGGCAATTAGATGGAGATTAGGTTCATATGATGGACCAGGAGGATTAGGTTCATATGATGAACTAAATTGGATTAAGAGTAATCCAAGTTAGACTAATTGAGTTGGACTCAATTTGATTCATGTGTCGAATGAGTCTATTATAGACTATGATTCATTGAGTCAATTTAATCAATGAATAGAGTTTCATTAAATTAAATTGATTTGAATCAAATGTTAGATTTGATCAACCATGGGAGATAAGAGGTCAAGTTGGACTTGACTTGAGAGGGAAGATGAAGGGTCAAGTTTGACTTGACCAAATGCCACCTCATTGTGACTTGGCATGGGGCCGACCAATGATGATGCTCCACATCATCAAGGCTACATCATTATGTGCCACCTCATGAGGAAGACCAAGAGCCATGACTCTTGGTATTACATGGAGGTTTAAAACCCTCCTTTATGTGGTCGGCCACATTAGTGCAAGCATTTGTGCTTGTTGTAACTTCTTCTTCTTCTTCTTCTCTCTCTCTCCTCCATTGTCGTGACCACCAAGAGTGCTAGCACACTCTAAGTGGTTTTTCTCCACCTTTTGTCCGTGTGGATACGTGTAGAGGAGTGTACGCTTGACACTCTATGAGATCCGGCAACTGTTCGGACGAGCGGGATATGCGAAGGGTTTCACGATAAGGGTAACACTCTTTTCATGTAGATCTAAGGTAGATCTAGGATAGACAAACATGTACTTGAAAGTTTTATATTTATCTTCTCACGGATCCGTGACTAGCTTCGGGGTTTCCGCAATGCAAAAAGTAGTTTTTGCGGCTCAAATTGCTAGCAAATGGGCGTACATAATATCGTTTCAGTCTAAAGAAGTAATCATCCAATCTACGTCATCCCTAATTCCTAGCATATCTAGAGTAGCGGGATCCATATATTTAGTGCATGTAATTTTTCTAGCGACAAGGATATCATATCTAGCCTTTTGTTCATGATTTTTAAAAATAATATTGAACTCGTTTTAGTTACCTTCGTCGCGTGCCACCCTTTTTCCTTTGCATTGTGAAGAAGATGCCTTCCCTTTACCTTTGTCACCTCCCGGTGCATCTCCTTCGCCAGATCCACTGCTTCCTCGATGAAGTCTCTTCAAGATCTGCGACATGGTGTGCAAGGTTTTGAGGAATTTCTTGTGGAGATGGGTCTTGAGGATGGGAGAGGAGGAGAAGGAAGGAAAATAGGGGAGTTTCTTCTCTCTTTTCGGATTTGTGGCTTGAAGAAGTGTTAGATCTAGATGTAGATCTAAGTAAAGATGAGCTTTAGAGGTGGAGATTAGGGATTGAGGAGGTATAGTGGGGAGGAGAAAGCTTTTGAGAGAGAAAGAGATGGAAATTAGGGCTTTTGGAGGACTAGGCGGCGCACGCGGGTAGAGGCACGACCGTGTCTTATAGACATAGCTGGGTTAGGTAGGGTTCTGCACGATCGTGCCAATTGGCACGACCTCCTCTTTTCTTCCTTCGGCCAAAGTCGCACAGCCGTGCCGGTTGGCATGGCCCATGCCTCCTTCTTCTCTGTATAGTTCACACGGCCGTGCCAATTGGCACGGCCTGAGTCTTCTTCCTCTCTGGTGGTCTTGCATGGTCGTGCCAATTGGCACGGCCCATGTTCTCCTCATCTCTGCATAGGCCACACGACCGTGCAAGGTTGCACGGCCCGTGGCCTTCGTCCCTCTGTTGGCTTTGCCCGACCGTGTGGGGTCACACGGCCGACTCCATTAAGCGCACGGAGACTCGCCTTTCGCCATTTTGGTTCCTCTGACGCCTCCACACCCATGAAATGCTCATGCTTAGCTCATGGAGTCTCTGCACATCCTAAAAATGAATACTCAAAAATAAAGAAATAATAAAAGTACTCGACTTGAACTTACTAGAGAAATAAAACGATAAACGAAATGATGAACTAAAATGAAAAACCCTTGGGTTGCCTCCCAAGAAGCGCTTGTTTTAGGTCTTTAGCTTGACCCCATTTCAGTCAGTGTGGACTAAACCCATGGAAGCACGACTCTCCTCCTGGGGTTAATGCTCCAGTTTGCACCTTCAGTTTCGCTCATGCAGGACAAATGTACTTCTTATTACTTGTTGGAGGGGATCTCTCTTGGAAACTGCACTCCTCAACTTTGTGTATGTTCATCTTACTTGAATTTCCCTGAGAAGAGGGGTCACTGATAGAAGAATCAGATCGATCAAATTCAATCCTTTCCTTGTCGATCTCCAAGGATAACTTGTGACTTTTCACATCAATGAAGGCTCCATCTATGGCAAGTAATGGTCTTCCAAGGATGATCGGTATCTTGGGATCCTCCTTCATATCCAGGACAATGAAATCTATGGGGATGATGCATCCGCCTACTTCTACTGGCACATCCTCCACTATTCCCATTGGGTATCTACATGAATGGTCAGCTAATTGCAATGTCATAGTAGTCAGTTTGATGTTTTGGAGACCTAGCCTCTTATATAAGGAGTATGGAAGTAGGCTAACGCTAGCTCCCAAGTTACAGAAAGATTTCTGTATGAGTTCAGACCCAATCTTGCAAGGTATGGGAAAACTTCCTGGATCTTGAAGTTTCGGAGGAATATTTGCCATAAGTAGAGCGCTGTAATTTTCTGTTAATGCTACAGTCTCGAAGTCGCCTTTCTGCCTTCTGTTAGATAAAATTCCCTTTAAGAACTTGCGAACTTCAGCATTTGGTGCAGGGCATCTATCAGTGGTACTTCTACACAAATTTCCTTAATCTTCTTCAGGAATCGGTTGAACTCTTTATTCTTCTGGGATGTTATCAGTTTCTGAGGGAAAGGAATCATCTAACTTTGTGGGGGAACTTGAAGAGTTTCTTCAACTTTCTTGGTTACCTCCTCTCCATCCCTGTTCTGGATCTGATTGGGTACTAGGGGAGAGGGCTTTTCCTCTGAGTCAGGACCTTTCTAAGTAGTGATTTGGGGGTCTCCCATAGTTCATCCTCTCCTTAGCTCCATGAGGTTGCAGTGTTCCACTGGGTTTATATTGGGCTTTCCTGGAAATGTTCCCTGTGCTCTTGAAAAAGACTGTGCTATCTGGGCTATCTGGCTGTCTTGCATCTTCTGATGTTTTTCTGAATTTTCCAGCCTTTGAGTCAACTACTTGATCTCATTCTTCATCTCTTTTTACTCTGAGAGAGGTTCTTCAAGTATTTTTTCAATTCTGGACAGTTGTGAAGGTTGTTGTTGATAAGTCTGTTGTTCAGATGGGTAGCTCTGTTGCCCAGGTTGATAGCTTTGTTTTGCTTGCCCTTGGTCTTGATTATTCGGGTATGAAAAGTTTGAGTGGTTCCTCCATCCAGGATTGTATGTGTTGGAGTACGGATTATTTTGCTTTTGGTTGTAGTTGACTATCACATCGCATTGCTCAAGTTGGTTTATCTGTGCTTATATTGGCCCTAGGGGGCAAGTATCTTGAGCATGATCCTTACTTCTGCAAGTTTCGTAAATACAAACTATTGCATTGGCCGTGTTGTTTCCCATGGCCTCAAATTTCTTGGTCAAAGCGTCCAGCTTTGCATACATGAGTGTGACTGCATCTACGTCAAATTTTCCTGATGCCTTTATTGGATTCCCGGAGAAAGAACTACCAAATCTTTCTGTTGCCCACTGATGGTGGTTCTGTGCCACGTTGTTTATGATCTCTTCAGCTTCATCAAGGCTCTTGTTCATTAGTGCTCCTCTTGCTGCAGAATCGAGTGACACTTTCGTGTGATAGTTGATTCCATTGTAGAATGTGTGTAGGACCAACCATTTCTCAAGGCCATGATGGGGGCACTATCTCAGCATACTTTTGAATCTATCCCAGGCTTCAAATAATGATTCTGAGTCTATCTGTTTGAAGCTTGCAATCAAATTCCTCATTTGGGTAGTTTTGCTTGGCGGGTAGAATTTATCCAGAAATTTCTGCTCACACTGCTCCCAAGATGTTATGTCATTTGCTGGAAGGGAATTTAGCCACTGCTTGGCTCTGTCTTTCATGGAGAATCCAAAGAACAATAATCTTACTGATTTTGGAGGGACTCCGTTCACTTTCATGGTACCACAAATCTCGTAGAAAAGCTCTAAGTGGTGGTTTGGATCATCATGTGATCCTCCTCCAAATTGATTCTGCTGAACCATGTGAATTACTATAGGCTTTATTTCAAAATTGTTGGCTTCGATTGGTGGTCGAGTGATGCTAGACCGAACCCCTCGTGCATAAGGTGCTGCGTAGTCCTTCAACAATTTGTCAACCATCTCTGAAGATTCTTGTACTGCTTGAAATACTTTCTGAAGGTTCTTTCTTCTTAAGAAAGTCCTATCTATCTTTGGATCGAACGGTAGAAGCTGTCTTGAAAGTTTAGCTCTTCGCATGCAAAAATAAGATATGGAATGTAATAAAGAAAAGAGTGAAATAATATTAATAATTTTTTTAGCGTTTTAATAAAAATGCAGAAAATAAAGGAAAACAAGAATAAAATTATTTATCTCTAAATGCAAAATATTAGAAAAAGGAAAGATAAAGGGAAAGAAAACAAAGTATAGTCTAATCTAATATGATTATCACTAATGTTATAGACACAGTCCCAGACAACGGCGCCAAAAACTTGTTACGATTCCACAAGTACACGGATTCGTCATCAGTAATAAAGATTATCGATCCTATGAGGACTGGTTATAAGCACTAGCAATGGTTCACTTAAGATTAGCTAAATTATCGATGGTTGTAAGTTATGTAAAAAAAAGATATTTGGAAGCAGAAACGAGAACTAGCAAGGAGAAGTAATTAACTTGGTTTATGAAGAGTTCGGTTTCATTGTGGTAGTATTGATGTATCACATACTATTCTATACTTATTGTCCATCAGCATACATTTGTCGGAAGCTAAAGCAACTATCCTTAAGTACCAAACAAAGAAGATCCCTATAAAATCCTATTACAGTTAATCCTTATCACTAGGGCGCCTCGGTAGATCACAAGAACGCAACTATAATTGGTGTTATTAAGGATAGAAATAAGGAGCTTAGTTTGGTCTCTTACTTCCTTGTAGATAAGTTGCCTCTCCTTTCAAGGAAGTACCCTAGATGTCCATGAACGGGTTATCCCTGTCACTAGGGCCCCTCAGGTGTACAATATAAGATATTCCCTCTACGAGGTTGGCAATTCCTACACAATCAATCAACACGATATAGAGATCGAGTAGTCGAAACAAAGGAAGCGAAATCATCCAATGAAATAAAGCATAAGTATGAGTATTACATCAAAAACAATCCACAATTACTCCCTCATCCTAGAACAAGGACTTTACTCCATAGATGCAGGAGAAAAACCCGAAGACATAGTGTATTTAAACTTACAATTCTCAAACACGAAGAGAGAAAGAAGAAGTATGCTTATCCAACGATGGCTAGTGATATTCGGATCCAATCCTTTGCTTCTGGAGTTGATGTGGTGATGAAAGATTGCTGGACCGATGTCCCGGATGACATAGAATGGCAACAAAGTGATTCTCCTGCTGAAGACTCACTTCCCGGCTCTCCCCCTTTGAGGAAAAAGGGTTAAAACCCTTTTATAGGCTAGGGCGCGGCTGTGACGGCACAGCCGTGCCCTTTCTTGTCTCTGGAAACACTGCAAGGCTGTGCCAATTGGCACGGCCGTGTGAACTTCGGGCTCAACTCCTCGGGCATGGTCGTGTAGGGTTGCACAGTCGTTCCTTGCTTGACTTCGGTCGTGGGGGGCACGACCGTGCCAATTGGCACGACCATGCTCTGATCTGCCTCTGGGTTGGCCGCACGGCCGTGCGAGGTTGCACGACCATGCACTTTCCTTCTTCTGTTTAGCTACACGGCGCGTGCGAGCTTGCATGGTCGTGTTCTTTGGCTCGTTCCGGTGCGTCAACAATTGTTGTTTTTGCTCCGAAAGTTATCTTTGTCAATACAAAACAAAACAAAGAGCAGATATCCAAACAAAAGAGTATATATGATGAATACATGATAAAAGAGGCGATTATGCAAAGAATATATACGTATAAAGCAAGTGAATGTGTGTTAAAACATGCATAAACGATCATAATATTTACACACATCAATCTATTATGTTTTATGAGTGTTGGATGGATTGAGTGTTTTGATGTAAATATCTTGTAATTTTGATTCCTAGCACTAACTTGATATGAACTTTGTTTGTAGGGCATTTGAGGAGCATATCAAGGACTTTTGGAGTTCATTCAAAAATAAACACAGCCTAGCCATGCCCCTTGACATAGCCAAGCTATGTCCTTTACTGCATTAGATGATTAACATGGAAATAGAGTGAATAGACCCAAGCATGGATTGCCCATTATTCCCAATATGTAAGTACACGATTGTTATCAAGTAATAAAAATATCGATCCAACAGGGACTGTTGATTGAACACTAGTTGATTTTCTATGGTAAATTATCTACACAATCAAAGGCTGGTTGCAAGATTAAGAACTAGAGTTTGAGAGAAAGAGTGTGTGTGTGTGTGTGAGAGAGAGAGTGTATATAGGTGAGTGAAGAGAGAAGGAGAAGTTGGTTTTTGGGAGAAGGTTTTAGGATTTCAATTTCACTATAATGCTAATTAATGTCCTTATGCATTTTTCATATACCTAACTCTATGCTTACATTCTTGTGAGAATTCTAACTAAAGTCTGACACAACCCTGCAAAGATCGTACTGGAGAGTTTACCCAAGTTCTAACACCATTAAGTAAAGAAGTAACTCTACAAAGTCCGATTAAAGGGATATCCTCTGTCATAGGGCCCCCCAATCATATAATCATTAGAGTTATTTAATTTACTTCCTAAAGATATATTAATGTTATTAATTAGAAGAGGTAACCTAGAAAATTTGGTTAAAGGGATATCCTCTATCATAAGCCCTTGGGTCATACAATCACTAGATTATATAAGTCACTTCCTAACATTAGTTTGGGGATATCTCCTCAAACTCTAATTAGTTTCCCTAGTAGATATTTGATTCTTGTTTCAAGGTGATACCTTTGAAAGTACGGGATACCCTCTGTCACAGGGTCCCCAGTCATACAAACCAAAGCACCTCTTCTACACGGTGACCAAAACTCTACATCTACATGTATTAACCTGATACACATTTTGTCAAACACATACAATATACAACAAATAAGAACAAGGCTATAAAACATATCATAGCACAAGAAAATGACCAAATATAGAGTTCATCTACAACATCATATCATAACTACTTTCTACACCTAGAATCCAGAGAATCTACTCCATTGCGAAGGATTTATAAACCAAAGACACAAAAGATAACATTCTTACAACCCAAGGCAAGAATAAGGAGAAGAAATGCTTATTGAGGATATTGCTAGTGTCGTCGAGATGCTTTCTTACTCTGAAGGTGGATGGCTTGGTGAAGATGGAAGTTCTAGGATTCCCCCAAAGGGGGAAAACCCTTCTCCAAGGAAAGGGGCAAAGTCCCAAGCCAAAGATAGGTCAAAAGGAGAGGAAAATCCTCTTTTATAGGTAGGGGGCACGACCCTTGTCTGTTCCACCACACAACCACGACCTAAGGTAGTCATGCATGTGCCTCAGGGTACAACTTGACCATGGGTCTTTTTGGAAGAAAGAGGCACAACCGTGAATCAGGGCACAGTCGGGCCATGGGGAATGCTAGGAAACCAGCCACGACTAAGCCTCACTGAGGTACCTTTTAGTACATCTAAACATAGTTTTCTCTTGTTGAAGCCTAAAATATAGTTATAAATCTTGAAGTTATCTACATTTTGGTATCTAGAATGGCCCATAACTCTAACCAAACATAAAGTTATGGTCATTTTACTTTTGGTCTGTAGTGTAGAAAAATCCAGAATTTGACACGACTGTGTCTAAAAAAGAGATAGTCGTACCTATAAGGTGCGTGTAGGCCATGGGAAATACTGGATTGTGCTAGATTTTCACATGGTCGTCGTGCCTATAAGCATGACCTGGATATTTTGGAGGCTCTAGACTCTGTTGTAGCTCTATTTTTCATCAAATTTCTTTCATAGGAACATGCACATGTCAAGGAACATGGCTAGAGTGTATTACTTGATTAAAACTCAAATTTAAAAGTCTTTTGAAAGTTCTCTTGTACATTTTTTTATTCCTATCCTACTCAATCTTCATCTTTCTTGTTCGTTGGAGCACGCCTGTGTTATGGGACACGACCAGAGCATGCTCCTTCCTCTAACTTCACGTTCTAAAGTTTTTTACTCTTTTTTTACTCCAAAAACACATCCTATCTATGAAAATAAACAAAAATTAGTTCTTTAAATAAAAGGAATAGAAGTATGACATAATATTGAAATAGGGTGCAATAAATATAGATTATACTCATGAAATATAAGTAGATGTGCTTCAAATAATGGATAAAAATATATATAATCGATATACTAATACACCCCTAGACTTAAACTTTTATTTGTCCTTAAGCAAAAACCTACAATCTAGACTTTTGTAGCTAAATAGTGCATCATCATCTCTAACTAGTCAGTCTAATCCTATCAAATGATTTTACATGTGAGTAAGATATAAAAGTTGTTCAAGTATAGCTTGAGAAATATTTCTCCATGCTAAGTCGAATAGTGACCTAAGTTTTTTAAGTTTCAATCCCTATACCTAGTCAACTCGTTATCTAATTGAATGTATCATACTCTCAGCGATAGGCACTTACCTGCTACATACCTAGTTCATTCCTCTCAAACTATCCAAGGTCTTAAAGAAGTGTTCGAAATCAAGAGAAGAATAACATTTATTTTCTCAGTAACTTAATTTGGTCTCAAATGGGTAAATTGCTACATTCCACTTATGGTAACTTTATTTTGTAATCCCTTATTCAAATCAAATATTTTTTTGGTACTTTAAAAGTGTAGTACTAACACAAATACATATATACAACAACAAGTGTCAGGATAAAGATTTTTCCAAGCTAGTTTACATGATCAGAGTCTCATCTAGTAACCAAAATATAGTTTGAGAGATAACCACAAGAACACAAGTACTAATAAGTTCTATAAATCATGATTATTTATAAAGTTATCTACCATCCAAACTAGACAAAGTAAAAAAGAAATTCTAAAACAAGGCCAACACTCAAACTTTTATAGTAAAAATATTGCCCACTTCATACTACCATAGATAAAATAGATAGATCACTAAACATACTGTCACCATAAGTCAATAATAAATCACATGAAATTTAGAACAAGCATGCTAGTATTTTTACATTAAAGAACAAACAGTTATGATGTGATGAATGATACAATTGGAAAAATTTTATTATGTAAAATAAATATGAAAAAAAACTAAACTAAATCTAATACATTCCCCTAGACTTATATCTTTCATTTCCCAATGAAAATAAAAAATAATGCAGAGGAGATTTGAAGTAAGAGAAGTTACCAAATAATGTGTGTCAAATGCCAAAGTCATTAACTTCTACATTTGGTAGTCGGACTCCTAATCTTTGAATCCTACACAAATAAGATTAAACATGAAAAACTAAGTAGAAGGATTGGGTTAATGGGAAAATAAAAGTAAAGAAAAACTTTAAATGAAAATAAGAAAGAGTTTGGGTTGCCTCACAAGATGCGCTGGTTTTAGGTTATTATGTTGCCTCTTATTGGGCTCATCTAAATCTCGCTCTTGTCGAAGTGAGATACTTCTGGACATTCTTTTCAATAGCCCATTTTATTATGGAGAGATTTGTCATCATGAGATCAGTGTATTGTAGCACTGCTCTCTCCATCTTCGCCTCCTTGAAAGTTCTTTCCGAAGGTCGGAGATGGTTCAGATTGAGCTTCCAATTTTTGGCCTTATGAAAACCTGTACACCCCAAGAAAAGCACACCTCCCACAAGCATAAATATGAGATAGAACTAGAACCGTATTAAGTTGAACTGAACATGTATTGAAAATTAAATCACATCCTACAAAATCGATTATAGGTACCTCTATGAAATTTTCTAAAAGATCACTAGAATTACTGATCTTACACCGCTAAAAGGTACCTAAAAGTTCTAAACAAGTGGATGTAACTTCTTTTGGATTAAATGATGGTTCTGGCTCTAGATCAGGTGGTAGTGCAACTATAGGTAGTGATTCTTGGGGCTTTGCTATCTCTGTACAAGTCCCTACACTTATATCCATAACTTATTCAATTCTTGTAACTCTCATAATATCAAGTGGTTGTAGGATCAAAGGAGGTGATATTTAGGTCATTGCTTCCATAGCACAAGCCCCTACACTTTTATCTGTCACATCATTATCCTAAGTGGTGAAGAGTACACTAACATCAATATCATCAATTGGAGGATCAACAACTTCATCAAAAATGTCAAATTGATTATCCTCATAAAAAAAATCATCATCGTTAAGTATTCTAATAAGATTGCAAGTGGCTAATTCATCATCATCAAAAAATTTGTCATCTTGAATTAAATCAACAAATTTGCATGCAACTAAATTATCATCATAAAATTTTCCAAATTCTTCTTCGCTCATAGTTTTCACTTGCCTTAATGGAAAAAGGATTGGTGGAGGTCTTAAGAGGAATTGGTCTTTCTTTTCCCCAAATTCTCCTTGACCTTGTGGCGGTGGTCTAAATTACTTGTCTGGATTTGATTGCATTAGCCGCTGAGGGAATGGTACCAGTGACCTATAGATATATACTGGAGGGATGGGGGTTAGATGTTCTCATTCTGTTTTGTATTTCTCCTTGAATTCATATCCATCTTTTTCCAAAAATTCATTGGATTTCCAGCCACTCAACTTTAAAACATTACAATGTTCACTAGACTTTGATTGGGTGGGAGGGAAGTATTGTTTGAAACTTTTTGAAGTCAAGCGTTCTAACTTAGCCTCTGATCATTTGAACCTTTCATTCTATGACTCATTATTTTCAAATCTTTTGGGTGGTTGCATTGCATCTTGTTTAATAGACACACTTACTTTCATGGCTCGTACTTCTGGAATTTTCGAGAAAGATATCATCACATTCTCAGTTTTCCATTCTTGGAGGTTCAATGTTACTTGATCAATTAAATTGTACACTTCACATCCAAACTTTTATTCATCAAGGAACATCTTATAGCTAAATCCAAAAATCTTTTAATCGAAAATGTAATCCCAATATAGAATATGTGTACTGTTAGCCATTTATCTAAACCATGATGAGGACACTATCTCAAATAACCCTTAAATCTATCTCATGCTTTATATATTGTTTCCCCTTCTTCCTGAGCAAAGCCTTAGATTCTATTCCTCATATATGTTGTACTGGGAGGGAAAAAGTGATTCAAAAATAGTTTCTCCAATTGATCCCAACTTGTTATGCTTTGTTGTGGAAGAATGTACAATCAAGTTCTTACTTTATCTTTGATACTAAAAGAGAATGTTAACAATCGAATAATAACATTTACAAAGACTCCTTCATAGATCACCATATTGCAATACTCTAGAAATGTCTCCAAGTGAATATAAGGGTTTTTTAATATTTCTCCTTCAAATTTATGACTTTGCATTATGATAATCAAATCTGGGTCAAGTTGAAAGTGTTGGTTAATCCTAGAAAACGTACCGATTCCACTGTACAAAAATTTTTGTACAAGTGTCGAACCTTTCCTTAAATAACCTATTGTGTTCTTTAGAAGTTAAATAAGGAATCGCAGACGGAACTTAACATCATTGATTCCAAATTTAACTTATCTATTCTTAATAGTTTAGATTTGAATCGCAAGCGGAACTTAACACTATTGATTCAAATCTACCTAAGTTATTAATTCCATAAATATTAATTTCCAAAATTGGCTTCCAGGACTGCATGACGAAGCACATGGTCTTCTTGGATATGGGAGCAACCACCACCGCCTAGGCAAAGCCTTTTAAGGAAAGCTAATATTTATTTCCTTAAATAACTCTAGGTTAACCAAAAGGAACAATCGAATCACAAATTTGAAAAAGAAGAAAAGACAAAATCAAAAAATATATTCGATAAACTAGATCTAATTGCCTCTTGTATTTAGAATTCACACAAAGAAAAATAACTAGTATGATGCGGAAGAAAACTACTAGTTATACCTTCTCTTTGTAAGCTAATGACCTCGAGATCTTCTGTCGTATTCCTCGCCTCGCCTTGGACGTCGTGTGGGCGACGATCCTCCAAGATGAACACCACCCAAAAGCTTCCTCCTTCTTCTTCTAAAATCCGGCCACCACCACCACCAAGGAGAAGAGAGCAAAGGGAGAGGAAGAAGGGAGAGGGCCGACCACCAAGAGATCACCCAAGCAAAAGAATAAGAGTTGTGTATCATGAAGCCCCCTCACCCCTTCTTTTATATTACTTGTCCATGGCAAATAAAGAAAAACCTTTTACAAAAAAATAAAATCATCCAAGAGTTTTTCCTTTTTCCTTTTTATTTTTCCTTTTCTTTCCTCTTGATTGAATCAATCACCAATCAATGGTTATGATCAATCCTATTTGGTTTATGATTGAATTTGGTTTAATCCTATTGGTCGGCCCTTGCTTGGGCACCAAGCAAGGTGGCAAGCCACAATTAAAAGGAAAGGAAAAATAATTTTTTTAAAAAAAAATTTACAAGAAGAAATCCTCTTATAAAATTTACAAGCTCTCTTTCCTAAAGTATGAGTTAAAAAAGGAAAGTTTCTAAAAATTAAAACCATGTTTTAAAATTTAAAACTTTCTTATAAAATTTCCTTTTTTAACATGGTGATAGAAAATTTAAATTTTTAAAACTTCTTTTCCCTTTTTTCTTAAACCATGAGGATGGTTAAAAAAAGGAAAGTTTTAAAATCTTTTAAACTCTCTATTTAAACATGTGGCCTAATTCAAATAAGGAAAGTTTTAAAAAATAAAATCTCTCTTTTAAAACTTATAGTTTTCTACAAAGAGAAGATTTTAAAAATTCAAAACAACCCTCCTTTTTTGAATTATTATGGCCGACCCCTACAAGCTTGGTCACCAAGCTATAGGGCTGGCCCCTTTCAAGAGGATGTGGCCGGCCATTGCTTGGTCACCAAGCAATGGTCCGGCCCCCATCTTGGACACCAAGAAGAGACTTAGATTTGGATGTACTTGACCCTATAATGAAGCTACGACAGGGACCTAGAGGAGAAATTGGTTTTGGCCTTCCGATGAGCTTGAGTATCCCGTGTTCGCCCCGAACACACAACTCAAGTTCATCGATAATAACTCATTCCACTAGAGAGTTATTACCGCACTACCGCACCAATCCCAAATTACATTATGGGCTCCTTCTTATCATGAGTGTGTTAGTCTCTCTGTGTTTAAGATTATGAATGTCCACTAATTAAGTAAGTTACTGACAACTCAATTAATATCTAGCTCCAAGAATAGTACCACTCAACTTTATTGTCATGTCGGACTAGGTCCACCTGCAGAGTTTAACATGGCAATCCTTATGAGCTCCTCTTGGGGACATTCTCAACCTAGATAACTAGGACACAGATTCCTTCTATAATCAACAACACACACTATAAGTAATATCATTTCTCAACTTATCGGGCATATTGATTTATCAAGCTAAACCTCACCCTTCGATAAATCAAAGAAATAAATATTAAATATATGTGCTTTTTATTATATTAGGATTAAGAGTACACACTTCCATAATAACTAAGGTTTAGTTCTTTTACTACGTCAGTACAAAAAGAACATACCTAAATGATCCTACTCAATACACTTAAAGTGTATTAGTGTAATTTATTAGTCAAGATAAACTAATACTTAATTACACTACGACTATACTGATAGTTTGTTCCTTTCTATCTTAGTCGCGAGCAACTGTTTATAATTTATAGAGAACCGACAACATGATCTTCTGAGTGTGACACCACACTCCATGTTGTCTACTATATAAATTAATTGAACAATTACATTTAATAAATAAATGTAGATATTGACCAATGTGATTCTTTTATTTTAACAAATAAATGTTTACAAAAGCTAAGCTTTTAGTATACACTCCAACAATCTCCCACTTATACTAAAAGACTAAGCAGCCATATTTGTTGCCTTACATCTGATTCTCATCCCCTCCACATGCCGATCAAAAGTTTTCGCCGGAAGGGCCTTTGTGAAAGGATCTGCTAGGTTATCTTCTGATGCAATCTTGGCGACAACAACTTCTCCTCGCTTGACGATGTCTCGTATCAGGTGGTACTTGCGCTCAATATGTTTACGTGCCTTATGAGCTCGTGGTTCCTTCGAGTTTGCAACTGCACCATAATTATCACAATAAATTGTGATGATCTTGGGCAAACCAGGAATCACATCTAAGTTCATTAGAAAGTTCCTGAGTTATACAGCTTCTTTGGCTGCCTCAGAGGCTGCCACATACTCAGCTTCCATGGTTGAGTCCGAGACGCATTTCTACTTAACACGCCTCCATGCAATGGCTCCACCTCCTAGAGTAAACACATAGCCTGATGTTGACTTACTATTGTCTCTATCTGATTGAAAGTCCGAATCCGTGTAACCCACAGGGAGTAACTCGTCTGCTTGGTAAACTAGAATATAATCTCTAGTCCTTCTCAGATACTTCAATATATGCTTTACCACAGTCCAATGTCCTTGTCCAGGGTTACTCTGATATCTGCTGACCATGCCCACGGCAAAACAGATATCAGGTCTCGTACACAGCATTGCATACATAAGACTTTCTACAGCCGAAGCATAAGGAACTACCTTCATTTCCTCCATCTCCTTTAATGTCTTCGGAGACATCTCTTTAGATAAGGCTACTCCATGCCTAAAAGGTAAGAAACCTTTCTTGGAGTTCTGAATGCTAAAATGAGCAAGGACTATATCTATATATGAAGCTTGGGATAGACACAAGATTCTTTTATTGCGATCCCTTATAACTTTGATCCCAAGAATGTGTGCACATTCTCCTAAGTCCTTCATATCAAATTGTTTGGACAACCATACCCTTACGTCCGATAATACCTTGACATTGTTGCCAATTAATAAAATATCATCTATGTATAGTACAAGAAATACCACCACATTTCCGTTACACTTATTCTATACACAAGACTCATTCGGACACTGGATAAATCCATATGACTGGAATACTTCGTTAAACCGGATGTTCCAAGATCTTGAAGCTTGCTTCAATCCGTAAATGGACCGATTAAGCTTGCACACTAGATGCTCTTTGCTTTTTTCAATGAACCCTTCTGGTTGTTTTATATGGATGTTTTCTTCAAGACTTCCGTTAAGGAAAGCTGTCTTGACATCCATTTGCCAAATCTCATAATTCATATGAGCAGTAATGGATAAGAGTATCCGGATAGACTTAAGCATGGCTACCAGCGAAAAAGTCTCCTCATAGTCGATTCCCTCTTTCTGAGTATACCCTTTCGCAACAAGCCTTGCTTTGAAGGTTTCTACCTTCCCATCTGTCCCTCTTTTTCTTTTGTAGATCCACTTGCATCCAACGGCTTTTACACCATTAGGTAGTTCTACAAGCTCCCAGACCTTATTAGAGTACATAGAATCTATTTCAGAATTCATTGCCTTTTGCCAAGATACTGCATCTATATCTTGGAGTGCTTCATCATATGTCCGGGGATCAGGTTCATGTTTACCCGGGATCAAGTCCAAAGACTCTCCCAAAAACATGAATCTCTCATGTTGCCTTACAACCCTCCCACTACGACGAGGCACCGTCTGTGGTTGTGTATCATGTGCAACACGTGTTGCAGTCTCTTGTGGTACTTCATCTTGTACTGTTGGTACTGAAGTGGGCGTGTCCTCTCTAATTTCTTCTAGAACTATTTCACTCATGGGCTTATGGTTCATTACATAATCTTCTTCTAAATATCGAGCATTGGTGCTAACAATGATCTTCTGATTTTTAGGATTATAAAACAAACCACCTTTTGTTCCCTTAGGATATCCAACAAACAGACAAACTTCTGTACATGATTCCAACTTGTCAGTATCTCCCTTCAGCACATGTGCTGGACTACCCCATATCCGGATATGATTCAGACAAGGCTTGCGCCCATTCCATAATTCCATGGGAGTAGAAGGAACTGTTTTAGAAGGTACCATATTCAGAATGTACACTGCTGTTTCTAAAGCATATCCCCAAAACAAATTCGGTAATTCTGAATAAATCATCATTCATCTAACCATTTCCATAAGAGTCCTATTCTTTCGTTCTGTCACACCATTCTGCTGGGGTGTACCAGGTGCAGACAATTGGGATTGAATCCCGACTTCTGATAAGTAATTCCTAAACTCTCCAAAGAGGTATCCGCCACCACGGTCAGACCGTAGTGTCTTGATACTTTTACCAAGACGTTTCTCCACATCAGCCCTATATTCTTTGAACTTGTTAAAGCATTCAGACTTGCGGCACATCAGGTAAATATATCCGTATCTTGAATAATCGTCTATAAAGAAGATGAAGTATTCATAACCACCTCTTGCCTGGATAGACATAGGACCACACAAATCAGAATGAACCAGTTCTAACGCATCTTTGGCTCTATACCCCTTGGCCTTAAAAGGTCTCTTGGTCATTTTACCTTCCAAGCAGGATTCACATGTTGGAAAGTTTTCCAACTCTAATGAACCCAATAGTCCATCGGCTACAAGTCATTGAATCCTACTTAAATTAATATGTCCAAGCCTTAGATGCTAAAGATATGTTTGGTACATTTCCGAAGGTTCTTTTCTCTTATTAGAGTTAGAAGATGTGTTATTAATTTCCATATTTTGCTTTGTGGGAGAAATTGGATTTAAAGTGTATAAATTGCCAACTAATGCACCAGAACAGATAATCACCTTATTTCTCTTTATAACGACATTGTTACTAAAAGAGACTGAATATCCATCCAAATACAGTTTAGAAATTGAAATTAAATTCTTTCTAAAACTGGGTACATAAAGATATTTTCTTAAATCAAATTTCTATTCCTATCAAAAGATAAGTAGACGTCTCCCACTGCAACAGCCGTCACCTTAGTAGCATTGCCCATGTAGACGATTATCTCTCCATCAAATAGCCGTCGGGTTTCCTGGAACCCCTGCAAAGAATTGCAGACATGATCAGTGGCTCCCGTATCTACACACCAGGTGCTGGTAGATAACACCGCTAAACATGTTTCGACTACTAGAGTATGAGATATACCTTTATTGTTCTGGTTCCTACGAGGACAGTCTGCCTTCCAATGTCCAAACTGCTTGCAGATGAAGCACTTGCCCTTCGGCTTCTTCATTCCATCTTTCTGTCCAGTACTCTGAGGTTTATTCACCTTCTTTGCTGAAAAGACTTGTTTCTTCTTCTTCTTACCTTTCGACTTAGAAATAGAACCATTTTCAGCATAGTGAATCTGAGAACTGTGACGAAATATTCCTTCTGCTGCCTGTAGTTCTGTCAGAAGTTCCGCCAACGTATACTCTCTTTTGTTCATGTTATAGTTCAGGCAGAACTGCTCAAAACTTCTGGGTAGTGTTTGGAGAATTATATCGACCTGGGTTTCCCCATCGATTTTGTAACGACTCGGCCCTCTTGGCCCATTTGGCGACCCTCGGGTCGTCGACCGTCGGCCCTTATGTTGTCGGCCCATTTGGCGACCTCTCATGTCGTCGACCAACGACCCTTGGCCATGCCGTTACTCACTAGGACTTTCCACCACTGGCAGTGGATTTTTGCCTCCCCCAGGATTCGAACTCTAAACCTCCAGGCTAAGTAGTAGAGTTTATGAATCCTGGTAACCAAGTGAGATCTGTAACGCCCCGCCCCTCCTGCTAAGGCGACGGGGGTTACTTTAACATACATACCTACTTACTACAACGGAAGTCTTATTTATAGAAATTAAAACTTTTCTTTTCTTTAAAATTACCATGACTAATCACCTAGACATATAAAACCACATAGCATACTTAACATGATTTTTAAGTCATAATACCCAAACACATAATTAAATGTCATGGAGTCATAAAGCAGTAACATAAACTAGGCATAGTTCTTATTAAACAAAAGTAGGTCTTTCTCCTTTAGCCAAGCCACTACCACACACATCCTTCTAGCCCCTCCTACTGCTCCCCTAGTTCATCCATTCCTTGCCTTTATCTGTGGTACAAGAAAGTAAGCTGTGAGCACTCATAGCTCAGTAAGTTCCTTTCCTACTCACAAAAACCGTATAGCATATCAAAATCACAAGACATAACACATGGAGACAATTTCATCATATCATGCAGCATATCATGGCATATCGTAACATAATCGTAAGGTATCATGGCATAACGTAACATGATCATCAAATGCACCCCGACATATCATAACATCATCATAAATATCATGGTATAATCATAAAGTATATGCAAGGTGAAATTCTAAACATGTATCATGAAACATATGCAACATGTCTTTTGAAAACTTATAATATACATACTTAAACATAATCTCAACATAAGGGGGGGCCCAGCTTGTACCACATACATAAATGCGCGCGTCCTATGTAGGTCCAAGGTAGCAAGTCTTGAACCCTACAAGGCATACATACTAGGCTCATTTCTTAGTCCATCGACCTAGGGGCACTTAGGAGTCCATCCCTAACGAGGTCCGTTTCTTAGTCCATCGACCCCGGGGCGCTTATGGAGCCCACCCTTGGTACAAGCCTTAAAAGTAAAGTAGCATGTCATACATATCATAATTCTTAACCTATCATTCATGTCATATTCATATCATGAAGAGTGCTCCTAGTCCCAACTGATAGGGAAGCAACTCTTAGGCATAACATAAAGCATGTATAATTGGGCACACAGCACATCATGAATTTGGGCACACAGCACATCATGATCACATGCATAATTGGGCACACAGCACATCATGAACTTGGGCACATAGCATATCATAAATTTGGGCACATAGCACATCATCATGCATAGGTCATAAGCATACATAAATGAGTATAGCAGCATGGCATATTCTTATCATATCATAAAGCATTGCATGTGAGGCACATGGGAAATCATAATTAGGTCTCTAACCCTAATATCATGTAGTGGCCGAAACATGTAGTTGTAGCCTAGGTTTGTTGGGTTCGTCGGGCCGCGAAAACCGCTTTTTCGCGTCGCGGAAACCCCAAGTCACCCAAAGCCATGGATCTCGTGCAAAGATTCGTAAACAAAAAACTTTTCGAAAAACCTTTTTCTTGTACGAGTTTGTAAAAACTTTAGATCTACACTAAAGTAAAGATCATTACCCTTGTAGCGAAGCCCTTCGCGTTCCCGCTCGTCCAAGGTGCCGGATCTCTAGACCGTCAAGTGTACGGTCCTCTAGAAGTATCCACACGAACAATCCTTGATGGAGAAGACCAAACAAAGGTGTGCTAGCACCTTGTCTTGTTCGGCCAAGAGAGGAGGAGAGGGAGAAGAGAGAGCTCTAGAGGAAGAAGATGACTTAATCACACTTGAATGCCAAATGAATTTTTTTTTCATTCCCCACTAAAGTGGCCGGCCACATCTTGGAGGTGTAACTCCCCACATTAATTCCAATTAATGTGGAGACCATTAAGAGTTGTAACCCCCATGAGGTGGCACTCTAGGATGATGTGGATCAACACTATTGGTCCACATCTTGCCACCTCACTAAATGACATGGCAACAAGTGTAACCTCCTCATTTAATGTGGGCCGGCCACATTAAATGCTATGGAGGCTTGTAACCTCCATGAGGTGGCACACATTGATGATGTGGAGCAATCCTATTGGTCCACATCTTGCCAACTCACTAGTGATGTGGCAAGAAGTCAAGTCAAACATGACTTTTTCTCTTCCTCTCAAATCAAGTCAAACTTGATCAAATCTCTCTCATGGTTGATCTAATCCAACCATATGATTCAAGCCAACTTAATATAATGAATCTAATTCATTAAATTAAGTTGATTTAATGAGTCATAATCTAAATTAGACTCATTAAATACATGAATCAACTTGAGTCCAACTCAATTAGCCCAATTTGGATTACTCTTAATCCAATATGATTCATCAAATGAATCTAATCCTCTTGGTTCATCATATGAACCAAATCTCCATCTAATTGTCCTTAGTGTGTGACCCTATAGGTTCTTGTAACGTTGGCAATGCCCTAAACCCATTTAGGAGCATAAGTAATGAGCGGTATCTAGCAACACATCATTACTACCCAAGTCACAAGAATGTCGAGATCCGACATCACCTTGTGACTACTAATTGTGACTCCTCACAATATATGTGACATTGTCCTTCTATCCTAGACATCTAGATTGATCAATATGAGGCATAGACCGTGTCATCCTCTAATCAATATAAATCTTGAACTCCAAGTAGACTCACTCGATCAAATGAGCTCAACATCTAATGTTGACTCATTTGGGCATGGCCATGCACTTCGTGGTCTAACTCTACCAAGAATATTGATGTCGCTCCCGTCATATGGGAGGGATAGATCCCATCTACATCACTCACATCCCTCTGCATAATTTGTTACATACCCAGTAATCGCCTTTATAGTCCACCCTGTTACGGGTGACGTTTGACGAAACCAAAGTACATAACTCCTTATGTAGGGATCCATGGTGACTTCAGGTCTAAGGACTAATAGTCATACTAATAGCCACATGAGAAAGTATATGACACTCATATAACGATCCATGATACTTTCTCATGGCGGGTCATTCAGTATGCATTCTCCAATGTATACCCATGTGTCAGCTTGATATCTCTATATCCATGACTTGTGAGATCAAGTCATCGAGCTGACCTACATGCTAGTCTTATTGCATTAACATTGTCCCTGAATGTTAATACTCGACTAGGAATGATTTAGAGTAGTGTTCCCTATATCATCTCACTATCGATTCAACTAATCGATTGATATAGGTATGAACCTTCTACTCAAGGACGCTATTATACTTAGACTATTTGGCACTAATACAAATAAGTATAATAACCAAACAAATGCCTTTATTAATATACAAGAATATGATACAATGAGTCCATACAATCATCAAATGATTGGCTCTAGGGCTCTAACTAACAAGGTTAGCAAGCAACATAAAAGCATGTGAACCCTAAACCTTTATCATATCCTATATCATAAGGAACACCTTGAGCATGTTTAGTTTGGGTTCTAAGCTTCCTAGGTCTTTACTTATATCATGGCCGAAACTCATCAAGCATCAAATTAGGTTATAAGCAACATACAAACATGTAGACCCTAAACTAATGTCATATCATATATCATGAGGAACAACTTGAGCATGTTTAGTTTGGGTTCTAAGTTCTCTAAGCTTTTAACCTTATCATGGCCGAACCCTAGCAAGCATGATTCTAGGTTACAAGTAGCATGAAAGTGTTGAACCTTAAACCAATATCATAACACATATCATGAGGAACATCATAAGCACATTTAGTTTAAGTTTCAAACTTCCTAAGCCCTTTAATCTAAGGTGGCCGAAACTTGTTAAGCATGGAAACTAGGTTTCTAGTGGCATAAGAGCATGGAAACCATAAACAAATTTCATAGCATTTATTACAAGAAATATCATGAGCATATATAAGTTGGGTTCTAAGTTTCCTAGGCCTTTAAACTAATGGTGGCCGAAACATGTAAGACATAGACTAGTTTTCATGTGACATAAAAGCATGGAAACCCTACACAAATTTCATGGCATTTATTACAAGGAATAACATGAGCAAACTTAGTTTAAGTTCTAAGCATCCTAGGTCTTAAAACCTTGCGTGGCCGAAAGTTATAGAGCATGTAACCAAATTTCTATGCAACAAACAAGCATAAGAACATCAAGTTAGTTTCATATCATTTCATCAAGAAGGTCATGAGCATCTTAGACTTGTCTTAAACTTTTATAGGCCTCAAATCTTAACATGGCCAAATCTTCATAAACATGAAATAGAGTTCAAATCAACATACAATCATGGGCATATCTTATTAGCTTCATATCTTATCTTAGGGAAATCATGGCATGCTTAGTTTTAGCTTTAAAGCTCTCCTAGGCCCTTAGTTCTACCATGGCCGAATGTTCATGAGCATGAAAATAAAGTTCTAATCAACATACAAGTAGGAGAAAATGTTAACAACACCATTATCATAGGTCACATATCATAAGAACAAGGGAGCATGTTTAGTTTGAGTCTTAAGCTTACCTAGTTCTTTTGTTCATGCTTGGCCGAGAGTCTAGGATCATGAATCTAAGTTCTAACTAAACATTCTAACATAGAAACATTAGGTTAACCTCCTACCATAAGATACATGTCCAAGAAATATAATGAGCATATCTAGTTAGGTCTTAAAATTCCTTAGATTCTTCTTTTTGTCTTGGCCGAAATTTCCATGAAGCAACCCTAGGTTTTTAAGAAATCTATCTTCATGAAAACCACATGAGCTATTGTACCACAGGTGAGGGGAAACTTACATAGTTTTCACTTGTTGATCCTTAAGGAAGTGGTACCCTTGTGAGGAGGGAGGAGAAGTTTCTCTTCCTAGTTTCCCTTTTTGTTTTTCTTCTTCTTGTATGAGGTAGACCTTGAGACTCCTTGCTAGTATTTGTTTTCCCTTAGAGAGAAAACCTAAACTCGGCTTTTGGAGATGAGGGAGGAGAGCTCTAATTCTCGGTGGAGAAGGGAAAGAGGATGAGGAAGAAGAAGATTTAGAATTTCCCTTTCTCTTTTCTCCTCTAATCCTTTTTATTCATCATGGGAAGGATTCTTGTCCCCATTCATCTCTCCCTTTAACTTCTCTTTAATTCCCAAGAAAATGAGAAGGGAGAGAGGAGAGGAAGGCAATTCACCTTTTGCTTGCTTCTTCTCTTAACCAAGAGGAAGAGTAGGTAAGCCACTTGGTTTTCTCTTGCTCTTTTTCTTAGTTTTCTTTTATTTTCTCCTCACCTTTAACTAAATTTTTCATTCCTTCCTATCCAAATATTATTCATTATTCTAGTGGTTACTTCACACTAATTTAACTCTATCACTTGTGGGAGGTTCAAGGTTCAAACCTCAACCTCTCCTTCTTTTTATTTCTATTATTTCTTTTTGATTCCTCTTACTTTCATGCTCTAAAGAAAATACTATCCATATACTTATCTTATAATTTCGTGGGTGTTACAGTACCCCATACCTCATAGAAAGTTCATCCTCTAACTTAAAATAGCACCGGATACTTTTGTTTCATATCATCTTCTCGTTCCCACGTGGCTTCCTCATACTGTTGATTTTACCACAGGACCTTTACTAAAGGTACTTCTTTGTTCCTTAGTCTTTTGACGTCTCGATCCAATATCTGAATTGGTCGGCTCTCGTAGGTTAGGTCCTCTTGCACTTGTACTGTCCGTGGTTCGACCACTTGGTCCGTGCTAGGAATACATTTCTTTAGCATCGAAACGCGGAACACGTTGTGAATGGCTGACATCTCTTGAGGTAACTCTATTTCATAAGCTACCTTGCCGATTCTTTTCAGATCCTGGTATGGTCCCACATAGCGCGGGCTTAGCTTTCCCTTCTTACCGAACCTCGTTACTCCTTTCATAGGAGCTACCTTGAGGAATACTGAGTCTCCGACACTGAACTCCAATGGCCTTCGTCGCTTATCCGCATAATTCTTCTGTCGGCTCTGAGTAGTATCTATTCTTTGGCGGATATTCTATATAACACGGGTGGTGTTATCGATAAGCTCTGTTTGAAATCCCATCTCTTTCTTTTCACCGCCTTCATACCAACATATAGGGAATCTACATTTTCTACCATACAGAGCCTCGTAGGGCGCCATCCCAATAGTAGCCTGGTAGCTATTGTTGTAAGCGAATTCTGCTAAGCATAAATATCGGCACCAGCTTCCTTTGAAGTCTAAGGCGCAATCCCGTAGCATGTCTTCTAGCACTTGGTTCACCCTCTCTGTCTGTCCGTCGGTTTGAGGATGGAAGGCAGTACTGAATAATAGCTTTGTGCCAAGTGCCTTCTGAACACATTCCCAAAAATGCGAAACAAAGCGACCATCTCTGTCGGAGATGATGGTCTTAGGGGTCCCATGTAGTCTAATAATTTCCTTGACATATAATTGAGCCAGTTGCTCAATTGAATGAGTCATCTTAATTGCCAGAAAATGGGCGGATTTGGTTAATCTATCCACGATTACCTATATAGCGTCATAGCCGTTTGTTGTCTTGGGTAATCCTGAAATAAAGTCCATATAGATATCTTCCCATTTCCATTCTGGAATTTGGACAGGCTGCAGTAATCCTCCCGGCCTCTGGTGTTCTGCTTTAACCCTTTGGCAGGTCAGGCAGGCACTGACGTACTGAGCCACATCTCTTTTCATACCGGACCACCATGAATTTCTTTTTCAAATCCTAGTACATTTTGGTGGATCCCAGATGCATTGCATAGGGCGTTGAATGAGATTCTTCTAATATCTTCCCTCGCAACTCGGGATCCTCGGGAATACATAATCGATCCCTGAGGTATAATATTCCACTGTCTGCGATATGAAATCCGTCATTCTTTCCTTCTAAGATCTCTTGTTTAATCCTTTGGAGGCTTTGGTCACTGGTTTGCTTCTCTAATATATTGTTGAATAGGGTGGTTGCTATGGTCAGGGTGGAGAGTTGCCCGGACATAATATCGACCCCATGACACGAAATGTTTCTCAGTTTCCTGATAGATTCGACCACTGGTTTGCCTTCAGTATTAAATAAAACTTTAGCATATTGGCTAGAAATAGGCGGCTGACCTGTGACGACAGTAGAGGCATTCGCCACATCTTCTCCGGTAAGAGAGAAACCCCTGGCGTTCGTCGTCGCTGGCGGGGCTTCCAATCTCCCTTGGCTAATCGAAGTCCCTTCTATAGCAGTTTGCATCTGGTGTAGCTGTGAAGGGGCACTCCTGTTCTGGTTATTCTGCCGGGGTGGTGCCTGGAACTGAGTAGGACAGTCTCAGGCCAAATGTCCTTCCCGTCCGTAATTATAACATTTTCTTCTACCTTTGTGACATAATCCGGAATGCAGCTTCCCACAAATAGTACATTGAGGGTACTTCGGTTGCTTATTCACTGGACCACCTTTAGGATTGTCCCATTGCTTCCTTTTCCCGGTAGGGGTTCCTTTCCAGCCTGTTTTGGTACTCTGAGGTCTCTGTCCTTCTACTCGTGCCTGATTCTTATTCTCGTTCATCGCTTTCTGATAGTGTTCTGTAATTAGGGCACTGCTGACCAGTTCCTCTATAGTCTGCCGCCTATTAATTCCGCCGGCCACATTCAGTGCTATCTCAGGTCGGAGCATTTTCAGCATCAGTCTGACCCTTTCTCTTTCTGTGCTGATCAATTCTGGACAAAGGCGTGCTAGACGGTTGAAGCGCTTTACTGCTTCGTTCACTGATAAGTCACCTTGCCGGAACTCGGTGAACTCGTCATAATGTCGGTTCGTCACTTGCATATGGAAGAACTCTTCGAAGAACTCTGTCTCGAAGGCCGTCCAATTCATCAGATTAATTTGTCTCTTAGCTTTAACTCTTTCCCACCACATTCTCGCGTCTCCGGAAAAGCAGAAAGATACGCATTTGATCTTCTCCGATTCGGGCCAGTCCAGTAGTTCCACTATGCTTTCTACTGTCTTGAACCAGGCCTGGGCATCCCATGGCTCGCAAGTACCCGAGAAGTTCTCCGGCTTCAGCCTCAGCTACTGTATCAAGTAGGTCTCCTGTCGAACCACTGGGGCAGGGGCTACCGGTGGTACTGGTGCAACTATTGGCACGAGGGCACTACATTCTGATTTACTGGCGGGGTGGCAGGAGTTCCTTGTTTACCCATCAAAGTTGTGATCAGTTGTTGTTGTTCCGTGATCTGACGTTGGAGGTCGGTAACTACCTGAGTCAGATCTGGTGGAGTTACCGTCTCGTCTGCTCGGGTAGTATGTCTCCTAGCCATGCTTATCTTCATTAAATAACAATAAATTATCGTTATTCCTACTCGGTTGTCATAAGGTTATTACTATTCCTATCCTACCATCATGCATACCTAAACTAAATCAAAAGAATAAGTAAGCATGCATAATATTAAAGCATCATAAACAAAAATTAAATTAAGCATATAGATTCTTACTTGGAGCGGCAGGATGGAGGCTTGACATGTGTGTAGTGAAAAGACTAACCTGGCTCTGATACCAACCTGTAACGCCCCGTCCCTCCTGCTAAGGCGACGGGGGTTACTTTAACATACATACCTACTTACTACAGCAGAAGTCTTATTTATAGAAATTAAAACTTTTCTTTTCTTTAAAATTACCATGACTAATCACCTGGACATATAAAACCACATAACATACTTAACATGATTTTTAAGTCATAAAACCCAAACACATAATTAAATGTCATGGAGTCTTAAAGCAGTAACATAAACTAGGCATAGTTCTTATTAAACAAAAGCAGGTCTTTCTCCTTTAGCCAAGCCACTACCACACACATCCTTCTAGCCCCTCCTGCTGCTCCCCTAGTTCATCCATTCCTTGCCTTTATCTGTGGTACAAGAAAGTAAGCTGTGAGCACTCATGGCTCAGTAAGTTCCTTTCCTACCCACAAAAACCGTATAGCATATCAAAATCACAAGACATAACACATGGAGACAATTTCATCATATCATCCAGCATATCATGGCATATCGTAACATAATCGTAAGGTATCATGGCATAACGTAACATGATCATCAAATGCACCCTGACATATCATAACATCATCATAAATATCATGGCATAATCATAAAATATATGCAAGGTGAAATTCTAAACATGTATCATGAAACATATGCAACATGTCTTTTGAAAACTTATAATATACATACTTAAACATAATCTCAACATAAGGGGGGCCCCGGCTTGTACCACATACATAAATGCGCGCGTCCTATGTAGGTCCAAGGTAGCAAGTCTTGAACCCTACAAGGCATACATACTAGGGTCGTTTCTTAGTCCATCGACCTAGGGGTACTTAGGAGCCCATCCCTAACGAGGCCCGTTTCTTAGTCCATCGACCCCAGGGCGCTTATGGAGCCCACCCTTGGTACAAGCCTTAAAAGTTAAGTAGCATGTCATACATATCATAATTCTTAACCTATCATTCATGTCATATTCATATCATGAAGAGTGCTCCTAGTCCCAACTGATAGGGAAGCAACTCTTAGGCATAACATAAAGCATGTATAAT
This sequence comes from Zingiber officinale, assembly GCF_018446385.1. Lineage (NCBI taxonomy): Eukaryota > Viridiplantae > Streptophyta > Magnoliopsida > Zingiberales > Zingiberaceae > Zingiber > Zingiber officinale. Next base: position 82,852,761 of record NC_055987.1, on the reverse strand, counting down.
TGGGCACACAGCACATCATGAATTTGGGCACACAGCACATCATGATCACATGCATAATTGGGCACACAACACATCATGAACTTGGGCACATAGCATATCATAAATTTGGGCACATAGCACATCATAAATTTGGGCACATAGCACATCATTATGCATAGGTCATAAGCATACATAAATGAGTATAGCAGCATGGCATATTCTTATCATATCATAAAGCATTGCATGTGAGGCACATGGGAAATCATAATTAGGTCTCTAACCCTAATATCATGTAGTGGCCGAAACATGTAGTGGTAGCCTAGGTTAGCAAGCAACATAAAAGCATGTGAACCCTAAACCTTTATCATATCCTATATCATAAGGAACACCTTGAGCATGTTTAGTTTGGGTTCTAAGCTTCCTAGGTCTTTACTTATATCATGGCCGAAACTCATCAAGCATCAAATTAGGTTACAAGCAATATACAAACATGTAGACCCTAAACTAATGTCATATCATATATCATGAGGAACAACTTGAGCATGTTTAGTTTGGGTTCTAAGTTCTCTAAGCTTTTAACCTTATCATGGCCGAACCCTAGCAAGCATGATTCTAGGTTACAAGTAGCATGAAAGTGTTGAACCTTAAACCAATATCATAACACATATCATGAGGAACATCATAAGCACATTTAGTTTAAGTTCCAAACTTCCTAAGCCCTTTAATCTAAGGTGGCCAAAACTTGTTAAGCATGGAAACTAGGTTTCTAGTGGCATAAGAGCATGGAAACCATAAACAAATTTCATAGCATTTATTACAAGAAACATCATGAGCATATATAAGTTGGGTTCTAAGTTTCCTAGGCCTTTAAACTAATGGTGGCCGAAACATGTAAGACATAGACTAGTTTTCATGTGACATAAAAGCATGGAAACCCTACACAAATTTCATGGCATTTATTACAAGGAATAACATGAGCAAACTTAGTTTAAGTTCTAAGCATCCTAGGTCTTAAAACCTTGTGTGGCCGAAAGTTATAGAGCATGTAACTAAATTTCTATGCAACAAACAAGCATAAGAACATCAAGTTAGTTTCATATCATTTCATCAAGAAGGTTATGAGCATCTTAGACTTGTCTTAAACTTTTCTAGGCCTCAAATCTTAACATGGCCGAATCTTCATAAACATGAAATAGAGATCAAATCAACATACAATCATGGGCATATCATATTAGCTTCATATCTTATCTTAGGGAAATCATGGCATGCTTAGTTTTAGGTTTAAAGCTCTCCTAGGCCCTTAGTTCTACCATGGCCGAATGTTCATGAGCATGAAAATAAAGTTCCAATCAACATACAAGTAGGAGAAAATGTTAACAACACCATTATCATAGGGCACATATCATAAGAACAAGGGAGCATGTTTAGTTTGAGTCTTAAGCTTACCTAGTTCTTTTGTTCATGCTTGGCCGAGAGTCTAAGATCATGAATCTAAGTTCTAACTAAACATTCTAGCATAGAAACATTAGGTTAACCACCTACCATAAGATACATGTCGCAAGAAATATAATGAGCATATCTAGTTAGGTCTTAAAATTCCTTAGATTCTTCTTTTTGTCTTGGCCGAAATTTCCATGAAGCAACCCTAGGTTTTTAAGAAATCTATCTTCATGAAAACCACATGAGCTATTGTACCACAGGTGAGGGGAAACTTACATAGTTTTCACTTGTTGATCCTTAAGGAAGTGGTACCCTTGTGAGGAGGGAGGAGAAGTTTCTCTTCCTAGTTTCCCTTTTTGTTTTTCTTCTTCTTGTATGAGGTAGACCTTGAGACTCCTTGCTAGTATTTGTTTTCCCTTAGAGAGAAAACCTAAACTCGGTTTTTGGAGATGAGGGAGGAGAGCTCTAGTTCTCGGTGGAGAAGGGAAAGAGGATGAGGAAGAAGAAGATTTAGAATTTCCCTTTCTCTTTTCTCCTCTAATCCTTTTTATTCTTCATGGGAAGGATTCTTGTCCCCATTCATCCCCCCCCCCCCCCTTTAACTTCTCTTTAATTCCCACGAAAATGAGAAGGGAGAGAGGAGAGGAAGGCAATTCACCTTTTGCTTGCTTCTTCTCTTAACCAAGAGGAAGAGGAGGTAAGCCACGTGGTTTTCTCTTGCTCTTTTTCTTAGTTTTCTTTTATTTTCTCCTCACCTTTAACTAAATTTTTCATTCCTTCCTATCCAAATATTATTCATTATTCTAGTGGTTACTTCACACTAATTTAACTCTATCACTTGTGGGAGGTTCAAGGTTCAAACCTCAACCTCTCCTTCTTTTTATTTCTATTATTTCTTTTTGATTCCTCTTACTTTCATGCTCTAAAGAAAATACTATCCATATACTTATCTTATAATTTCATGGGTGTTACAGATTTCTTCTCCAAGGACTTGTATTTCATTCAGATAAGCCATCATTTTGAGGATATGGTCCCTTACGGGTGTCCCCTCAGACATGGTGGCTGTCATTAGCTTTCTAATTGCCTCTTGCCTAGCAGTCCGACTCTGGTGCCCAAAGAGTGTTAGGACCTTCGGATGGCTAGAGAGGGGGGTGTGAATAGCCTCCTCTAAAAACCCAATTAATCTCCTCACAAAAGTTTGTTAGCACAGCGGAAATAAGCAAAAGGAAAACTGATGCAAGGAAAAGAAACAACCCACCACTAACACAACAAGGATGTACGAGGTTCAGGGATAACTTGCCCCTACTCCTCGGCGTATCCGTAAGGTGGACGATCCCTTGATCTTTCGGTAGATCACACCCCGGACAGATTCTGGCTAAGTATTTCTCCTTCTCGGTGGAGTAACCTCTCCACAAAGTCTCAGAAAAGATTTGAAATGAAGCACAAGACTTACAGAGTTTCGTGACTAAAATGAATGAACAATAAACTTAAAGCCACGATGAAAGCAAAGCGCAAAGACAGAAGAAGTTCCTCAGCCAAGAGCTCAAAAAAACAGCACTCTTGCTTGATCGACAGAGAATTTTTCGAAAATCCTCTACCAAACCTCTCTTCTTCCTTCTTCTTATTCCTCTGCTTTCTCACTGTCTTCAGCCAGAGCCGAATCACTGTCACCTGTATCGAATCACTGCGACCAACTCAGGCATCGCCAATCACTCTTCCTCCTCATCTGGTTCTCTGGACTCACACCAATACCATCCATGGTCTTCACTGGTGTCTCTGAGCTTGAACCAATAAGCAAGAGTCAAGCTGTTGCCAACTGATCGCAGCCAGTGAACGTTGACGCTCCAATTGAACCATTTGCAGCGAAACACAGTAGAAAGAGCACTTGGTCTTATTCTTCTGATGGAGCTTAATTTGAATTTAAGCATTGGCACGACACCTGCAACCTGTAACTCAAAAATCTTACAGCAGATGGTTAGATCAGATGAATCAGAAATCGCAGAGAAACAGCAGAAGACAAACGACATCGTTGTGGATCAGTCAACAGACCGATCCATAGCCCTCTGGACCGATCAGGACACATCCTGATCGGTCTGGGATGATGCTGATTGGTCTGTGGACCGATCAGCCTATAGATGGATCAGTCCACAGACCGATCCCCCTATTGTTCTGAATCACATCTCTTCTTTCTGATCGGTCACCAAACCGATCAGATAACCCACAGAGAGCTACTGTGTGGTTACTGATCGGTCACGAGACCGATCAGATAACTAAGGTATCACTAGATCGGTCGACAAATCGATCCAGAAAGCCAAAGTATCACTGGATCAGTCAGCAGACCGATCCAATGCCTCTGTTGATTTTAGAGCTTCCCATCCCTAAACCCTAATGTCTTCCTGGTCCAGAGAACGAGCTAACGAGCCATCTCTGACCTAGTCTGGAGAACGAGCTACCGAGCCCTCTCTGACCTAGTCTGGAGAACGAGCTGTCGAGCCCTCTCTGACTTCGTCCGGTCCAGAGAACGAGCTACCGCGCCCTCTCTAACCTAGTCCGGAGAACGAGCTGCCGAGCCCTCTCCGTCTTCGTCTGGTCCAGAGAACGAGCTACCGAGCCCTCTCTGACCTAGTCCGGAGAACGAGCTACCGAGCCCTCTCTGACTTCCACGTCCGGGTCAGAGAACGAGCTACCGAGCCCTCTCTGACCTAGTCTGGAGAACAAGCTGCCGAACCCTCTCCGACTTCGTCCGGTCCAGAGAACGAGCTACCGAGCCCTCTCTGACCTAGTCCAGAGAACGAGCTACCGAACCCTCTCCGAATTCGTGTGCCAAGTATCCGTACTTGGACTTTTCCTCTCCACATGATCAACCTTGATCATTAATCAGTCTGAGTTTAATTAATATCATATACAAACTTAAATCAGTGTCAACATCAAAACAACAGCCAGGTCAGACTGTATTAACAATCTCCCCCTTTTTGTTGTTTGACAACACGATTTAAGTTTAAATCAGAAATGTTCATATTTCCCTAATTTTAGGGGAATCAAGATCCTCCCTCTAAGACAGATACAACACCATGTGAGGATAGGGGAATCAAGATCCTCCCCCTAAAGCCAAACTTTCATTTATCTCTAAACTTAGTTATCTTCTCCCCCTTTGTCAAACACCGAAAAGGTGCGAATTAGATAAGAAAACGTTAAAGGACTCCCCCTTAACCCATACTGTCTTTTTATTAATCCACCTAGAATGCCCTCTAAGTGTATTATAAGACAGTGATAAAGAAATAAGAGACATACAAGACATGGCATATGAACAGCATATTAATAGCCAATAGGAAGTGAAACATAAAGAAAAACAAGAAAATGAGTAGCATAAATATATGAAATCAGCATGTATCCAAGTCAGACATAAGTATCCAACAAACAACATCCAAAACATAGATAATCAAAATGATAGCATAGAACAATGTGTATCAATCAACCTCCTTATCATGAGGAGCATCAGCATCATCAGCTGGAGGAGTGGGTCCCTGAGGTGGCATGCCGCTGCTCGAGGATGGATAGCCCGGGAAATACTGCGGAGGTGGGTATCTGGCCATCCATCCCATAATCGCCTGATGTGTCACCAACTGCTGACTGCGTAGATCGGCTAGGGTCCAGGTGTTGAAGTGATCGGACGGCTGTCCGATCAGGAGATATCAGAAACTTCCTGATCGGTCACCAGTCCGATCAAGGAACCTCCTGATCAGTCTCTGGACCAATGAGGGAACCTCCTGATCGGTCTGTAGAATGATCAGAAAATGATCAGTAGCCCTCTCTGCGTACCAGACTGACCTGATCGGTCCCCGGACCAATCAGGGAACTCCTGATCGGTCTGTAGACCGATCAGTAGGCTTCCTGGCGTACAAAACGAACCTGATCGGTCCCTGGACCGATCAGATTACAAACAGGAGGGTCTGGAGAGATTTTTGGATCGGTCGACAGACCGATCCACCTTCTCCTGATCGGGCTGTAGACCGATCAGTGTCTGATACTGAAGTTTCTCCAGTAATTTCAGTAACTGAAATTCGTAGAGTTGTTCGATAATTCATAGAAGTTTCTCCAGTAAAACTTCCAAATTCAGTACCTAGAACCTGAAGAATCTACAAGCATAACTATTTCCTAAAGATTATGGTCTGAAATTGTTTATAGCCCGAAAGTTTCAGACATTTAGAAAAACAGACAACTCAAGGCTTGAAAACTGAAATTTTCGACCTTGTTATGTTCAGTTCCAAGTTTGTCAAAATATAACCAAATTTCTATCATTATTTCAAGGACTTGTTCTAGTTTCAATCAAAAACATGAAAGGTATCGATCAAAGATATCAATCAACACATTAACCAAAGTTAGATAAATTCTAGGTAAAGGTCCAACCAAGTTTCCTTGGTTGGAATATATGAGTAAGATCTAGGAACCAAATACACATGAATTATGTAATGGTCTTCCCCATACTCAATTTATGTCTCTTCAACCTAATTATTCAAGGGATGCATGATACATTTTGAATAATTCGGCTGATCCTAGCATCTCACCCCATTTCTAGCAAACAAAAATAATTTGTTAAACCTTATAGTTTGTGTGAGATGTCCCCAAGTTGCCCAAGTTAATTTCTCAATTCCTCTTGTCGTTTTAATGTCCTTATCGATCATGATGAAGTCCTAATGGCCTATTGAGCCAAACACATTCCCAATTCTCTCCTTAAATGACTAAATTCATTTTCCGGAAGAGGTTTGGTAAAAATATCAGCTAGGTTTGATTTTGACTCAACATATGTGAGCGCAATGTCTCCCCTAGCTACGTGATCTCTAATGAAGTGATGATGCACTTCAATGTGTTTGGTCCTTGAATGATGGACTGGATTTTTCGTTAGGTTTATTGTGCTGATGTTGTCACACAGCACTTGCACTCCCTTATACGAAAGCCCATAATCTTCTAGGGTGTGGATCATCCACAACAATTGTGATACACTCTCTCCTATGGCAATGTATTCAGCCTCAGTTGTGGAGAGAGCAACGCAATGTTGCTTCTGACTTGACCAACTAACCAATGATGAACCTAAAAATTGGCAACCCCCACTAGTGCTTTTCCGATCCAATTTGCACCCAGCATAATCGGAGTCGGTATAACCTATCAAATCAAAAGACTCAGTATGAGGGTACCAGAGACCTACTCTAATTGTGCCCTTAAGGTATCTCAGAATTCTCTTAACTGCAATTAAATGAGATTCCTTGGCACATACTTGATATCTAGCGCACATGCCCACAGCAAAAAGTATGTCCGGTCGACTAGTTGTGAGATATAGAAGACTACCGATCATGCTTCTATATTGCGTTAGATCAACTGGTTTTCCATTCTCATCATTGTCAAGGCGAGTCTTCGTCGCCATTGGAGTGGATACTTCCTTAGAGTCACTCATTTTGAATTTCTTGAGCATCTCTTGAGTGTATTTTGTTTAATGGACATAAATGCCATCTCGAGTTTGTTTGATTTCAAATCCAAGGAAGAATGCCAATTCTCCCACCAGACTCATCTCAAACTCACTTTCCATGTGAGTGATAAATTCATTCAAATAGTCCTTATTATTTGAGCCACGAATTATGTCATCGACATACACCTGGGCTACAAATATGTTTTCACCATCTCTACGTAGAAATAGTGTTGGGTCTATTTGACCTCTTACAAAACCCTTTTCTAGTAAGTAAGTTGACAACCTTTCGTACCATGCTCGAGGTGCTTGTTTAAGCCCATAAAGAGCTTTCTTGAGCTTGTACATGTGGTTTGGAGCTTCGGTATTCACAAACCTCGGTGGTTGTTCAACATAGACCTCTTCTTTAATGAAACCGCTTAAGAAGGCCGATTTAACATCCATTTGATAGAGCTTGAAGCCTCTATGTGCAGCAAAAGCTAGCATTAAACGAATGGACTCTAATCGGGCCGCGGGAGCATAAGTCTCATCATAATCAAGGCCTTCGACTTGACTATAGCCCTTGGCTACAAGTCTTTCCTTGTTTCTTACGACTTCTCCCTTTTGGTTTAACTTATTTTTGAAGACCCATTTGGTTCCAATAATGGTGATCTTCTTAGGTCTAGGAACTAAGTCCCACACTTGGCTCCTTTCAAATTGACCTAACTCATCTTGCATAGCTATGATCCAATCAGGATCGTGCAATGCCTCATAAACTAATTTTGGTTCGATTCTTGAGATCAAGGCGACCTCATTAGACTCATTTCTAAAGAATGATCTAGTCCTAACCCCTTGTTGAATGTCTCCCACAATCTGGTCTTGGGGATGACTAGAGGCTATCATAGATTGCCTTGGTGTTGGCGGTGCCTCATGAGTGGTCTTACTAGACATAGGCAAGGGCTCAGTATCAGGCAAAGGATCAGACTGAGCCCTCTCTTGCCTTTGCTCATCATCATCGGAGTCAATTTCGACTCTTTCTATGTTTTGATCATTTAAATTTAGCCTTCTAAGTTCAAATTGAATTTCTACTACATCCCTCGATTTATCATTTGATTTAGGTATTTCTTCAAATGCTACATCCGAGGATTCTTCAATCAATTTAGTCCTATTGTTGTAGACTTGATAGGCTTTGCTGATGAGAGAGTACCCGACCAGTATCCCTTCATCAGCCTTAGCCGTGAACTTTCCAAGATGATCCTTGGTGTTCAAGATGAACACCTTACAACCAAACACCCTAAGATGTTTAATTGTAGGGGGTTTTCCAAACCAAAGTTCATGGGGGGTCTTTCCTAAAAACCTATGTATCAAGACTCGGTTTTGCACAAAGCAAGCTGTATTTACAGCTTCAGCCCATAAGTAACTCGGTAGTGAGTACTCATTGAGCATGATTCGTGCAGCTTCTTGCAAGACTCGATTCTTTCTCTCCATAACCCCATTTTGCTGTGGGGTCCTTGGAGTAGAGAACTCATGCCTATATCCTTTTTCTTGACAAAATTCTAAAAATCTATGATTTTAAAATTCTCCACCATGATCACTTCTAATTGTTGTTGATTTTTCATTTTCAGTTCTTCTACAAAAGGAAACAAAAATATCTATGGTTTGATCCTTATTTTTCAAAAAGAAAGTCCATGTATATCTAGTAAAGTCATCAATGATCAGTAAGCAATATCTACTTCCATTCAATAAATTGACATTACTACAATCAAATAAGTCCATATGCAATAAATCTAAAGCAGTAGAGGTACTTACAGCGCTTTTACCTTTATGAGACGCTTTTGTTTGCTTACCCTTTTGACATGCATCACATAATTTTGTCTTTTGGTACTTGATGCTTGGTAGGCCTCGCACTAATCCTTTGTTGGCTAGCTTTCGAATATTCTTCATGTTCACATGGGCCAACCTCCTATGCCACAGCCATGATTCTTCTTCTTTTGACATGAAACACTTAGCAGAGGCATTAGTAGCACTTTAAAAAAATACTTGATAAATGTTATCAACCCTTATGCCTACTAGTACCGTGTCAAGTGTGTCAATGTGTTTGACCAGACATTGACTTGAATGAAACTCAATTGTGTAACCCGTATCACACAATTGGCTGCCACTTAGGAGATTAAACGTCATCCCCTTGACTAGAAGGACATTTTTGATTTGGAGACATTCGGATATATGAATATCTCCAACTCCTATAACCTTAAGGCTACCAGTATTACCAAAGGACACATTACCTCTATTTTTGTTTTGAAGGGTAGTAAAGAGTGACTTGTCCCCGGTCATGTGCTTGGAGCATCCACTATCAACAAACCAAGTTGATAGATGCTCCCCCTTGACAAATGCCTACAAGACACGAAAGATAGATGTTTTAGGTACCCAAATCTTGGGACCTAATGCATCTACAATGAAAGACCTAGGAACCCATGCCTTGGTCACACCCTTCCTAGTCTCATGAACCCTAGAAGCATGTGATCTATGAAATTGGGTTCTAGACACTAGGGAAATGAAACTAGACTCCTTAGGTTGATATCCTAACCCAGCCTTGTTGTAGACCGCCCTTTGGGCATTTAGAATCATATCTAAGGTCTTAGAGCTAGTTGAGAATTTCTCAAGCATTTTCTTGAGTTTCTCAACTTCACTCTTTAAGGCTTTGTTTTCATCCTCAAGAAGCTCTTGATGTAGGTCATTAACCTCATCTTCCCTAAGAGTCTTCAAGTGTTCTACTTCATCTTTTAATGATTTGATTTCAGTTTTTGATTTCTTAAGCAAAGTAGACAAATGTGCAATAGTTTTATAGCATTTTTCTAAGTGAGGAGAAGTTACCTCTTCATCATCCGAAGATGATGAAGCCGCGGCTGATGTATCACTTCCGGAATTCGATTCCTCCCTTGCCATGAGCGCTAATTGACGAGTGCTTTTCTCCTTCTTCTCTTCCTCCCATGAGCTTGAGGAGGATTCATCCCAAGTAGCTTTGAGAGCTTTCTTCTTCTTGGCCCTTTCCTCCTTATTCTTGAGTTTTGGACACTCGCTCCGATAGTGTCCTTTCTTGCTACACTCATAACACGTAACATTAGTCTTATCAACATTTTGATCAATAGACTTACCTTTCCCTTTGTATCTCCGGCTCCTTCTCATGATTCTCCTTACGAAGTTGGCCATCTCGCTTGATGATGATCCACCTTCATCATCAGACTCGGAGGAGGATGAGGATGTAGGAATCTCTTTCTCCTTCTTCTTTTCTTTCTTCCTTCTTCCATCCTTGCTCTTTTCTCCTGCAACTAAGGCAATACCTTTCTCTTTTTGACCATTGTTAGCAAGTTCATGAAGTTCCATTTCACAAAAGAATTCATCTAATTTAACAATTCAAAGGTCCTTGGAGACCTTGTAGGCATCTACCATAGATGACCACAAGGCATTCCTCGGAAAGGCTTTGAGAGCGTACCTTACAAGATCGCGATTCTCTACGCGTTCATCTACGGAATGAAGACCATTGATGATCTCTTTGAACCTTCCGTGTAGTTCACCTACCGTTTCGTTCTCCTTCATGGTGAGATTTTGTAGTTGGTTTAGGAACAAGTCTCTCTTGGCGATCCGAGAGTCTCGGGTTCCTTCTTGGAGCTCGATGAGCTTGTTCCACAAATCTTTTGCGCTCACAAATGGACCTACCTTGACAAGTTGATCTTTGGCTATCCCACATTGTAGAGTGGCCACCGCCTTGGCATCGGCTTGTCCTTTGCGAGTTTGATCGGCGGACCACCTTGACGACTCTAGTTCCTTACCTTCTTCGACCTTCGGAGGTGTGAACCCTTCCTTGACCGAGAACCACATGGAGATGTCGGTCTTGAGATAATACTCCATACGGCTCTTCCAATATTTGAAGTCCGCTCCGTCGAAGTAGGGTGGACGATTGGTGCTAAAACCTTCCTTCATAGCCATCTTCTTGCTCTTTAGGGTGTTAATCCGGATGAAGAGCGCCTGGCTCTGATACCACTTGTTAGGACCTTCGAATGGCTAGAGAGGGGGGGTGTGAATAGCCTCCTCTAAAAACCCAATTAATCTCCTCACAAAAGTTTGTTAGCACAGCGGAAATAAGCAAAAGGAAAACTGATGCAAGGAAAAGAAACAACCCACCACTAACACAACAAGGATGTACGAGGTTCAGGGATAACTTGCCCCTACTCCTCGGTGTATCCGTAAGGTAGACGATCCCTTGATCTTTCGGTAGATCACACCCCGGACAGATTCCGGCTAAGTATTTCTCCTTCTCGGTGGAGTAACCTCTCCACAAAGTCTCAGAAAAGATTTGAAATGAAGCACAAGACTTACAGAGTTTGGTGACTAAATTGAATGAACAATAAACTTACAGCCACGATGAAAGCAAAGCGCAAAGACAGAAGAAGTTCCTCAGCCAAGAGCTCAAAAACACAGCACTCTTGCTTGATCGACAGAGAGTTTTTTTGAAAATCCTCTACCAAACCTCTCTTCTTCCTTCTTCTTATTCCTCTGCTTTCTCACTGTCTTCAGCCAGAGCCGAATCACTGTCACCTGTATCGAATCACTGCGACCAACTCAGGCATCGCCAATCACTCTTCCTCCTCATCTGGTTCTCTGAACTCACACCAATACCATCCATGGTCTTCACTGGTGTCTCTGAGCTCAAACCAATAGGCAAGAGTCAAGCTGTTACCAACTGATCGCAGCCAGTGAACGTTGACGTTCCAATTGCACCATTTGCAGCGAAACACAGCAGAAAGAGCACTTGGTCTTATTCTTCTGATGGAGCTTAATTTGAATTTAAGCATTGGCACGACACCTGCAACCTGTAACTCAAAAAGCTTACAGCAGATGGTTAGATCAGATGAATCAGAAATCGCAGAGAAACAGCAGAAGACAAACGACATCGTTGTGGATCGGTCAGCATCGATCCATAGCCCTCGACCGATCGGGACACATCCGATCGGCGAGGATGCTGATCGGCGTGGACCGATCGCCTATAGATGGATCGGTCCACGCCGATCCCCTATTGTTCCGAATCACATCGCTTATCGATCGGTCACCGACCGATCGATAACCCAGAAACTCCGATCGGTCACGAGACCGATCGATAACTAGGTATCCGATCGGTCGACAAATCGATCCGAAAGTATCCTTTGGATCGGTCGTGACCGATCCAATGCCTTTGTTGGTTTTAGAGCTTCCCAGCCCTAAACCCTAACGTCTTCCTGGTCCAGAGAACGAGCTACCGAGCCCTCTCTGACCTAGTCTGGAGAACGAGCTGCCGAGCCCTCTCCGACTTCGTTCGGTCCAGAGAACGAGCTACCGAGCCCTCTCTGACCAAGTCCGGAGAACGAGTTACCGAGCCCTCTCCGACTTCCACGTCCGGGTCAGAGAACGAGCTACCGAGCCCTCTCTGACCTAGTCTGGAGAACAAGCTGCTGAGCCCTCTCTGACTTCGTCCGGTCCATAGAACGAGCTACCGAGCCCTCTCTGACCTAGTCCGGAGAACGAGCTACCGAGCCCTCTCCGACTTCGCGTGCCAAGTATCCGTACTTGGACTTTTCCTCTCCACATGATCAACCTTGATCATTAATCAGTCTGAGTTTAATTAATATCTGATACAAACTTAAATCAATGTCAACATCAAAACAACAGCCAGGTCAGACTGTATTAACAAAGTGTTCTTTGAGATTGTTCATTATATCATAAGCTGTTGGTAAATCTTGATGCTGATGTTGCAATACATTTGACATTGATGCCAAAATATAACACCGCGCCATCTCATCAGCTTTTACCCATTTCTTATGATACTCAATCTCCTCTGGCATAGAGTCACCGTCAGGTGCATCAGGGCAAGCCTCAGTCAGTACAAACTTATAGCTTTCAGCAGTAAGAACTATGTCCAGGTTTCTTTTCCAATCAATATAGTTGGGACCAGTAAGTTTGTTCTCTTTCAGTATAATGGCTAGTGGGTTGAAAGTCATCCTAAGAATCACAAAAATAAACTTTGGTCAAGACTCTAAATTTAGAATAATATTGATTCCTCAAACAATACTATTTTAAATTAACCAATACCTCAAATCACCGTGAATATTGCATGCCACGTTAGTGTGGATGTATACAAATTCAACATTTGTAAGAGGAGGGTGTGACCCATTAATTTTATTATCCTGTCATCCTAACTTTATGACAAATAAAATTAATAGTTGGTTTCACTTTAGTCACACAAGACAATAGCAGTGACTCCGTTGGGGAGGATAGTATTGAATGTGTCTAAGTGTATACCATTACTTGATACTAAGTCCATTAAATAGGATTGTGCCCCTTCAGTTGGAGAAGATCACACGCTCCTAAATAATTTCCTTTAACCATCCATAAAAGGAAGTTTGATCTAGTGATCCGCAACAAACTCATCCGTTGTGGAGGGAGGCACTCAGAGCCAACACACAAGCTTGTTGCATCACTTACAAACCAGTAATGGAGACCATGGGATTTATTAAAATCCCTCTCCCACTTAGTTATTTAGAAATGAGGATTTTAACCTATGCTAGCATTCATCACATGCATATAAACATCACAGTAAATAAAAGCAATAAATTTGAAAATTAATTTTCCAACAATTATGGCATTTTCCATCACTGTCTTCAGTATGCTCCAACCCTAGCTGCTGCCATCTTTAGCCACCGCTATCGGGTCGAGTTGTCGCATCCTTCTTGCTTCTTATTCCGCTGTGCCTCTGGTGCTCCAAAAGTACCTTGCCTCGCAAGAATCCGATCCGCGACAAAAATAGAATTTTACATATATCGATCCTATATTCCACGAGGGAATGTACATGTATTCTAGATCGAAAATAAAATTCTAAAAATAATACAGCTCCTGCTGTATTTTATACATACAATCATGCACACAAATAATGCCCTTGACATGTCCAAGAGTCCAATCACACACAATATCAATAAGCCATAATAGTTGGAGCCTGCAACCAAAGAGTTAGCACATCCTACTATTTTCCTGCCTAAATTATGTATGACATGTGCATAACCTATTTGAATTCTAAAATTACACAGAGGGAAACCCTAGCTCTGATACCAATTGTTGGGTAATCCTAGGAAAACGTACCGGTTCCACTATACAAAAATTTTTGTACAAGTGTCGAACCTTTCCTTAAATAACCTATTGTGTTCTTTAGAAGTTAAATAAGGAATCGCAGACGGAACTTAACATCATTGATTTCAAATTTAACTTATCTGTTCTTAATGGTTTAGATTTGAATCGCAAGCGGAACTTAACACTATTGATTCAAATCTACCTAGGTTATTAATTCCATAAATATTAATTTCTAAAATTGGCTTCCAGGACTGCATGGCGAGGCACATGGCCTTCTTGGATATGGGAGCAACCACCACCGCCTAGGCAAAGCCTTTTAAGGAAAGCTAATATTTATTTCCTTAAATAACTCTAGGTTAACCAAAAGGAACAATCGAATCACAAATTCGAAAAAGAAGAAAACACAAAATCGAAAAATAAATTTGATAAACTAGATCTAATTGCCTCTTGTATTTAGAATTCATACAAAAAAAAATAACTAGTATGATGCGGAAGAAAACTACTAGTTATACCTTCTCTTTGTAAGCTAATGACCTCGAGATCTTCTGTCGTATTCCTCGCCTCGCCTTGGACGTCATGTGGGCGACGATCCTCCAAGATGAACACCACCCAAAAGCTTCCTCCTTCTTCTTCTAAAATCCGGCCACCACCACCACCAAGGAGAAGAGAGCAAAGGGAGAGGAAGAAGGGAGAGGGTCGACCACCAAGAGATCACCCAAGCAAAAGAATAAGAGTTGTGTATCATGAAGCTCCCTCATCCCTTCTTTTATATTACTTGCCCAAGGCAAATAAGGAAAAACCTTTTACAAAAAAATAAAATCATCCAAGAGTTTTTCCTTTTCCCTTTTTATTTTTCCTTTTCTTTCCTCTTGATTGAATCAATCACCAATCAATGGTTATGATCAATCCTATTTGGTTTAGGATTGAATTTGGTTTAATCCTATTGGCCGGCCCTTGCTTGGGCACCAAGCAAGGTGGTCGGCCACAATTAAAATGAAAGGAAAAATAATTTTTTTTAAAAAAAATTTACAAGAAGAAATCCTCCTATAAAATTTACAAGCTCTCTTTCCTAAAGTATGAGTTAAAAAGGGAAAGTTTCTAAAAATGAAAACCATGTTTTAAAATTTAAAACTTTCTTATAAAATTTTCTTTTTTAACACGGTGATAGAAAATTTAAATTTTTAAAACTTCTTTTCCCTTTTTTCTTAAACCATGAGGATGGTTAAAAAAGGAAAGTTTTAAAATCTTTTAAACTCTCAATTTCAACATGTGGCCTAATTCAAATAAGGAAAGTTTTAAAAAATAAAATCTCTCTTTTAAAACTTATAGTTTTCTACAGAGAGAAGATTTTAAAAATTCAAAACAACCCTCCCTTTTTGAATTATTATGGCCGGCTCCTACAAGCTTGGTCACCAAGCTATAGGGCCAGCCCCTTTCAAGAGGATGTGGCCGGCCATTGCTTGGTCACCAAGCAATGGTCCGACCCCTTCTTGGACACCAAGAAGAGCCTTACATTTGTATGGACTTGAGGCTATAATGAGGCTACGACAAGGACCTAGAGGAGAAATTAGTTTTGACCTTCCGATGAGCTTCAGTATCCCGTGTTCGCCCTGAACACACAACTCAAGTTCATCGATAATAACTCATTCCACTAGAGAGTTATTATCGTACTACCGCACCAATCCCAAATTACATTATGGGCTCCTTCTTATCATGAGTGTGTTAGTCTCCCTGTGTTTAAGATTATGAATGTCCACTAATTAAGTAAGTTACTGACAACTCACTTAATTAATATCTAGCTCCAAGAGTAGTACCACTCAACTTTATTGTCATGTCGGACTAGGTCCACCTGCAGGGTTTAACATGGCAATCCTTATGAGCTCCTCTTGGGGACATTCTCAACCTAGATAAGTAGGACACAGATTCCTTCTATAATCAACAACACACACTATAAGTAATATCTTTTCCAACTTATCGGGCATATTGATTTATCGAGCTAAACCTCACCCTTTGATAAATCAAAGAAATAAATATTAAATATATGTGCTTTTTATTATATTAGGATTAAGAGTACACACTTCCATAATAACTAAGGTTTAGTTCTTTTACTAAGTCAGTACAAAAAGAACATACCTAAATGATCCTACTCAATACACTTAAAGTAGTGTATTAGTGTAATTTATTAGTCAAGATAAACTAATACTTAATTACATTACGACTATATTGATAGTTTGTTCCTTTCTATCTTAGTCGCGAGCAACTGTTTATAATTTATAGAGAACCGACAACATGATCTTCTGAGTGTGACACCACACTCCATGTTGTCTACTATATAAATTAATTGAACAATTACATTTAATAAATAAATGCAGATATTGACCAATGTGATTATTTTATTTTAACAAATAAATGTTTACAAAAGCTAGGTTTTTAGTATACACTCCAATAGAAAGTTGTCAGCTTCTATCTAATATGCCACAATAGGCGATTTGAATCTTACAAAAATGGGTGTGAAGAATTCTTTTAAAGGTCTGTCTCTCATGTCAAAGCTCATTGGATCTTGTTAAAATATAATTATTAAAAAAACTGAAATGTATAATTTAAATTGCAAGAAAGAAAAATATAAAAATAAAAATAAATAAGTAAATAAAAAATTATTAATAAGTCTAAAGTAACTTATATGCTAATCAACTAATGTTAATAAAAAATTATCCCTGTTAACAGAACCAAAAACTTATTATCAATCCGTAAGTTCATGATTGTGATTAAGTAATAAAAATATCAATCTCACAAGGACTATTGATTAAGAAATAGTTGATTTCACAGGGTAAATTATCTAGACAATCGAAGGTTGGTTGCAAACTTGAGAACTAGAAAAAAAAATAATAAACCCAGCTAGCCCTAGGGGTGCTCGGCCCGGCCCCATAAAATTTTTCCATCTACCATCAGGGGCAAGCTTGAGAACTAGAGTTTGAGAGAGAGGGCGAGATAAATAGAGAGAAGGGGGAGGGAGAGTGAGTGTATGTAGGTGAGTGAAGAGAGAAGGAGAAGTTGATTTATGGGGGAAGATTCAAGGTTTTTGGTTTCACTATGATACTAGTTAATGTCTCTATGCATTGTTCATCTACCTAACTCCATGCTTATATTCTTTTAAGGCTTCTAACTAAAGTCTGACATAACCTTGCAAAGATCTCACCAGAGAGTTTACCCAAGTTCTAACGTCATTAAATAAAGAAGTAACTCTAGAAAGTCCAATTAAAAGGATATCCTCTATCACAGTGCTCTCCGGTTATATAATCGCTAGAGTTATCTGATTTGCTTCATAATGGTAGATTAATGCTATTAAGCAGAAGAGGTAATCTAAAAAATCCTATTAAAGGGATACCCTCTAAAGTATGGCCCCCTATGTTAGTGAGAGCCCTAGAGCCAATCATGTGATGGTTACTTTTTGGACTCTTTGTATCATATTCTTGTACATATATTTCTGATATATAAATAAAGGCATTGTGATTATTATACTTGTGTGTATTTGTGCTATATAAATAAGTATAATAATGTCCTAGGGTAGTAGGTTCATATCTATATCAATCGATTAGTTAAATCGATAGTGAGATGATATAGAAAACACTACACTTAATTATTCCTAGTCAAGTATTAACATAGAAGGACAATGTTAATGCATTGAGACTAGCATGTAGGTCAACATGATGACTTGATCTCACAAGTCATGGATATGAGATATCAAGTTGACACATGGGTATACATTGGAGAATGTATACTGAATGACCCGCCATGAGAAAGTATCATGGATCGTTATATGAGTGTCATATACTTTCTCAAGTGACTATTAGTATGACTTTAGTCCTTAGACCTGAAGTCACCATGGTTCCCTACATAAGGAGTTATGTACTTTGGTTTCGTCAAACGTCACCGTGGCTGGGTATAAAAGCGATTCTGGGTATGTAACAAATTATGCGGAGGATGTGAGTGATGTAGATGGGATCTATCCCTCCTATATTACAGGAGTGATATCATAGTCTTGATAGAGTGAGATCACTAAGTGCATGGCCATGCCCAAATAAGGCAATATGTGATATTGTGCTTATTTGATTATAGTGAGTCTACTTGGAGTTCAAGACACTTAGATTGATTGGAGGATGACACGGTCTATGCCTCATATAAGATCAATCTAGATATCAAGGATAGAAGGACAATGTCACATATTGTGAGAGTCACAATTATTAGTCATATTGGTGATGTTGGATCTCAACATTCTTGTAACTTGGGTAGCAATGATGTGTTGCTAGATACCTCTCATTGCTTATGTCCCTAATTGGATTTAGGGACATTGCCAACGTTGACAAGAACCTATAGGGTCACACACATAGAGCAATAGATGGAGACTAGTTCATATGATGAACCAAGAGGAAAGATGAAGTCAAGTTTGACTTGGCTAAATATGGAAAGTCTATAAAAGGCAAGTTTGACTTGACCTAAATCCACAAGTTTGACTTGACTATGAGTTAGACTCAAGTATGATCCAAATGTTGGATAAATCAATTAAGGGAGTTAATTTGGTCATGTTTGACTTTGGCCAAATTAGGAAGGTTGAAAGTCAATATTGACTTGACTTGGATGCCACCACATTTGATGAGGTGGCATGGGAGAACCAATGGGGATGCTACACATCACCATGCCACCTCATGCTTGCCACCTCATGGGAGGTTACCCATGAGTGGCCGGCCACATTAAGGGGGCAATTAAGAGCATTAATTGCCCACTTAATGACATTTATGTGGCCGGCCACATGATATGGTGGATTGATTGAATTTTTGAATTCAATTTTTGATTCTTCTTCTTCCTTGGTGCTCTCGGCAACTTCTCCCTCTCTTCCTCCTCTTCTTGGCCGAAAACCACATAGGTGCTAGCACACCTTGTTTCGGTCATCTTCTCCACCTAATTGCTTGTGTGGACACATATAGAGGGGCTCTACTTTGTGCCCTCTAGATCCAACTTCAACCTTAGTCGAGCGGGATAAGCGAAGGGCACGCATCAAAGGTAGTTTTTCTTTAAACTATAGATCTAGGAGTAGATCTAACATATTCGGGTATTAAGCATGATATAAATACGTGAAATTTTTCGAATCGGATTTTTCTTTGCACGAGATCCTTGGCTAGGGTGTTTCGGGGTTTCCGCGACGCGAAAAGTGCCATCGTGCGAAGCACGTATTTATTTTTTTTGTATTAGATACAAAATTTAGATGCTTTTAAGTTTCTGTGATTTTTCTAAATTTTAGGAATTTTTGGGTATTTTTCTCGTAGAGGCGAAAGAACGAGTGCGAAGCACTTGTACACTTTTGTCACCGAGAAAAATTTCTCCGAAACGGCAAGTTTCACCCAAATAGATTTTGGGACAGCGGGTAAGGGCGCTGTATAATCGCAAGAGGACACTCGCGAAGGTTATTTCGCGAATAGGGGCGCTGCGCCCCGCTTAGCGGGACCGCCGTGGAGAAGGGACTCAAAAATTCAGAAAAATCAGTAGAAAAATTTTAAATAAAAAAAAAATACACAATTCTGAATTATGTACAGTATGTGTTGGTCATGGCCCAAGTCCCAGAATTTTTATGAAAAATTATGCGTGTAATTCATAATACGGCCTGCGTGCCGTCATGTGTTGTGTGTGCTGTATTGTGGATGCGACCTGCGTGTTGCCTTTTTCCATTATTTTATTTCTGTAAAAATTAGTTTTAAGACTCGAATGTAACTCGAGTATAAATTTTGTAATGTACAAAATTTGAAGATGACGAAATTCCGGAGAAGACGGACTCGCGGGAGCATGCCGGCAACACATGGGGATCGGAAGGAGGAGCTTGGAGAAGCTGCCACCTAGACCCTAGGATGACCATTGGATCTTCTCTTTGGCTAGAGAGGATCCTAGTAGGGCCATGACCAATCACATAATTTAAATGTATATATTTTATTTTTTCTTATGTGTATGTGATGCATGTTTGTGTAGAATAGAATATGCATGAGTGTATGTGATGCACATGTGATGTGGGAACCACATCTTGATGTGCACAATACACATTTAGGATTTAAATTAGATTTAATTTATGCCTAAATATGATGCACATCGTCGATTAGATTAGATCTAAATCGAAATCAACTCGTAAACGCCTACCGGGCCATGATACCCATCACTACCTCGATCATATGCGATTGTCGTATCTGCCAAAGCAGAGCAACGCATTTAATCTTGGTAGGATGCGGAGGGACAACCTTGGTCCCGCCTATCACGCTCGGGTTAGATTGAGCTCAATTAGATTGAGTAGCTAGCAAAGCTCAATTGGATCGAGTGAAGCTATAGGCGTATTCCAATAGTTGGAAAGGTAGGACAAGATCACGTTTATAAATAATCTTGGGCGATTTAGCCAAAGCTAACTCAAGATTATTTGTAAAAGTTAAATCTTGATCCTATAAACAAGAGTTGCATGGAGATGTAATTGGTAATTAGCTACCTACCGATCATACTAGGTCTTGGGCGATTCAGCCAAAGCTGACTCAAGATGTATGATGTGGATCTTGTCCCACAAAATTCAGTGGGAGCATCATTTAATTAAAGGCCTAATTAGATGATAGAATATGATATTGATTCTCTGCATGTTTAATATGTTGTAGATTGCCATGTCACCAAACGCGAACACTCTCTCCCTACGATCTGTCCTTGAGAAGGACAAGCTCACAGGAGCTAACTTCCTGGACTGGTACAGGAACCTGAGGATAGTCCTCATGCAGGAACGTAAGCTGTACGTTCTGGAGCAAGCAGTTCCTGAAGCACCACCAGCCTCTGCCGCCCGTAGCATTAAGGATGCTCATCAGAAGCATCAAGACGATGCGTTAGACGTGTCGTGCCTAATGCTATGCTGCATGTCCTCTGAGCTTCAGAAGCAACACGAGAACATGAATGCCTTTGATATGATTGGCCATCTTAAGCAATTATATCAAGGGCAAGCCAGGCATGAGAGGTTTGAAGTGACTCAGGCCCTCTTTTCATGTAAGATGAAAGAGGGAACCCCTGTAGGAACTCACGTACTCAAGATGATTGGGTACGTCGAGAACCTAGAGAGGTTGGGGTTCCCATTGGGCCAAGAGCTGGCCACTGACTTGATCCTGCAATCGTTGCCGGCAAGTTACCGTCAATTCGTCATGAACTATAACATGAACGAATTAGACAAACCACTGCCCGAGATGCTCAACATGTTGAGAACTGCTGAGCCCAATCTCACCACTACCAAGACCAGTACCGTCCTGATGGTACAAAAGGGCAAGGGTAAGGGCAAGTGGAAGCCCAAGGGTAAGGGTAAGACCCAGACCAAGGGCAAAGCCAGCTCTTCAGCACTCAAACCCAAGGGCGGGGTGCAAAAGGATGCTACCTGCTTCCACTGTGGTCAGACAGGGCACTGGAAGAGGAACTGCAAGATCTACCTGGAGGATCTTAAGAAGAAAAGAAGCGAGGCTTCTACTTCAGGTATAAATGTTATAGAAGTCAACCTTTCTACATCATGGGTATTAGATACTGGATGTGCATCTCACATTTGTACTAATGTGCAGGCGCTGAGAAGTAACAGGGCATTGGCAAAGGGCGAGGTGGATCTACGAGTAGGCAATGGAACAAGGGTTGCTGCTGTTGCTGTAGGAACATATTTTCTATCTCTGCCCGCTGGGCTTGTATTGGAACTAGATAATTGTTGTTATGTCCCTGCACTAACAAAGAATATTATTTCAGTTTCCTGTTTAGATAATAAAGGTTTTTCATTCATAATAAAGGACAAATGTTGTTCTGTTTATTTGAAAGATATGTTCTATTGTAGTGCACATCTGATGAATGACCTCTATATTCTAGATTTAGAGAGCCCTATCTATAACGTGAGTACCAAGAGGTTGAGATCAAATGAGTTGAACCCAACCTATCTCTGGCATTGCCGCCTAGGCCACATAAACGAGAGTCGCTTGTCCCAGCTCCATAAGGATGGTTTGCTGGACTCATTTGATTTTGAATCATATGAGACATGTGAGTCATGCCTTCTAGGCAAGATGACCAAGACTCCCTTTAGTGGACATAGCGAGAGAGCGACAGACTTGCTAGGACTCATACATAGTGATGTATGTGGCCCTTTCAATATCGCTGCTCGGGGTGGTTATAGGTACTTTATCACATTTACTTGTGACTTGAGGAGATATGGTTATGTGTACTTGATGACACATAAGTCTGAATCCTTTGAAAAGTTCAAGGAATTGAAATGAAGTACAAAACCATTTCGGCAAAGTATTAAGATACTTGATCAGATCGAGGTGGAGAATACTTAAGCCATGAGTTTAGTGACTATCTAGCGAGTGTGGGATTCTATCCCAACTCACTCCTCTGAACACCACAGTGGAATGGTGTATCTGAAAGGAGGAATCGTACCTTATTAGATATGGTACGATCTATGATGAGTCACGCAGATCTTCCTATATCCTTTTGGGGATATGCTCTGGACACGGCAGCGTTCACACTTAACCGTGTTCCATCAAAGGCGGTCATGAACACACCATATACGATATGGACTGGGAGGAGTCCCAAGATGTCTTTCATGAGGGTTTGGGGTTGTGAGGCTTAGGTTAGACGTCAAGTCTCAGACAAACTGGGACCCAAATCTGATAAGTGTTATTTTATAGGATATCCCAAGGAAACTAAGGGATATTACTTCTACATTCCTAGTCAGCACAAAGTGTTTGTTGCTAAGACTGGGGTCTTTCTAGAAAGGGACTTTGTTTCTAGAAAGGCTAGTGGAAGTTCGTTTGATCTTGAAGAAGTTCAAGACAACGACCAAAACACTGAGCCATTGATGGATACTAAACAGGAACCACAAAGAGTTGTGGATGATGAGATTGTTGCACAAGAAGTTGTGGAACAACAACCTGTTCATGTAGACCTACCTCTTCGCAGGTCTGATAGGGTACGTCGTCAGCCTGAGAGATACTCATTTCTCTTGCCTGACCAGGATGACGTTATGCTCATTGAGAATGAGCCTACCACCTATCAGGAAGCTATGAGCCCAGATTCCGAGTCATGGCTAGAAGCCATGAGATCCGGAAATGGATTCCATGTACACCAACCAAGTTTGGACCTTGGTTGATCCACCAAGGGGTCAAACCTATTGGGTGTAAGTGGGTCTTTAAGAGAAAGACTAACATGGACGGACTTACTCATACCTATAAAGGTAGACGGTAGCTAGTTTCAAGCATTCATGGTATTGACTATGATGAAACCTTCTCTCAAGAGCGATGTTTAAGTCCATTCGGATTATGCTTGCTATTGCGACCTACCATGATTATGAGATCCGCGGATGGATGTCAAGGCGGTGTTTGAATGAAACCTCCTCGAGGATGTGTACATGACACACCTGAGGGTTTTGTAGATCCACAGACTAGAGTATGCAAGCTGCATAGGGCCATTTATGGTCTGAAGCAAGCCTCTCGGAGCTGGAATCTTCGATTCGATGATGCAATCAAACAGTTTGGTTTCATCAAGAACGAAGATGAACCCTGTGTCTACAAGAGGGTTAGTGGGAGCACAGTTGTCTTCCTCGTATTGTATGTGGATGACATACTTCTCATTGGGAACGACATTTCCTCGCTACAGTCTATGAAGACTTGGCTAGGGAATTGTTTCTCAATGAAGGACTTAGGTGAAGCAGCCTGCATTCTAGGCATTAAGATCTATAGAGATAGATCTAAGAGATTGCTTGGCCTAAGTCGGAATACATTGACACGGTACTACTTGGTTTGCCATGCAGAATTCCAAGAAGGGAAATCTGCCGATGTCACATGGTGTGAGTCTTTCGAAGACTCAAAGTCCCTCTTCTAGAGAGGAGAGGGACCGCATGGATAAGATCCCCTATGCCTCGGCCATAGGATCTATCATGTACGCCATGTTATGTACTCGTCCTGATGTCTCGTATGCTTTGAGCATGACGAGCAGATACCAGTCAGATCCAGGTGAGCATCACTGGATTGCGGTCAAGAATATCCTTAAGTACTTGAGAAGGACTAAGGATTATTTCTTGATATTTGGAGGTGATGAGCATCTAGTTGTAAAGGGTTACACTGATGCTAGCTTCCAAACTGACCAGGATGATTACAGATCGCAGTCAGGGTTCGTGTTCTGCTTGAATGGTGGAGCTGTGAGCTGGAAGAGTTCGAAGCAGGACACAGTTGCAGATTCTACAACGGAGGCTGAGTATATTGCTGCATCAGAGGCAGCAAAGGAGGCAGTTTGGATCCGCAAGTTCATTTCTGAGCTTGGGGTGGTTCATAGCATATCTGATCCCGTAGAGCTCTACTGCGACAACAATGGAGCTATTGCGCAAGCTAAGGAACCTCGCTCACACCAACGGACAAAGCATATACTACGGCGCTTCCATCTCATTCGAGAGATCATCGATCGAGGAGATGTGAAGATTTGCAGAGTACCCACAGAGGCTAACGTCGCAGATCCCTTGACCAAGGCTTTGGCACAGACTAAGCATGATGGTCACACTAGGTCATTGGGTATTAGATACTACAACGATTGGCACTAGTGCTAGTGGGAGATTGTTAGTGAGAGCCCTAGAGCCAATCATGTGATGGTTACTTTTTGGACTCTTTGTATCATATTCTTGTACATATATTTCTGATATATAAATAAAGGCATTGTGATTATTATACTTGTGTGTATTTGTGCTATATAAATAAGTATAATAATGTCCTAGGGTAGTAGGTTCATATCTATATCAATCGATTAGTTAAATCGATAGTGAGATGATATAGAGAACACTACACTTAATTATTCCTAGTCAAGTATTAACATAGAAGGACAATGTTAATGCATTGAGACTAGCATGTAGGTCAACATGATGACTTGATCTCACAAGTCATGGATATGAGATATCAAGTTGACACATGGGTATACATTGGAGAATGTATACTGAATGACCCGCCATGAGAAAGTATCATGGATCGTTATATGAGTGTCATATACTTTCTCAAGTGACTATTAGTATGACTTTAGTCCTTAGACCTGAAGTCACCATGGTTCCCTACATAAGGAGTTATGTACTTTGGTTTCGTCAAACGTCACCCGTAACTGGGTGGACTATAAAGGCGATTACTGGGTATGTAACAAATTATGCGGAGGGATGTAAGGATGTAGATGGGATCTATCCCTCCTATATTACAGGAGTGATATCATAGTCTTGATAGAGTGAGATCACTAAGTGCATGGCCATGCCCAAATAAGGCAATATGTGATATTGTGCTTATTTGATTATAGTGAGTCTACTTGGAGTTCAAGACACTTAGATTGATTGGAGGATGACACGGTCTATGCCTCATATAAGATCAATCTAGATATCAAGGATAGAAGGACAATGTCACATATTGTGAGAGTCACAATTATTAGTCATATTGGTGATGTTGGATCTCAACATTCTTGTAACTTGGGTAGCAATGATGTGTTGCTAGATACCTCTCATTGCTTATGTCCCTAATTGGATTTAGGGACATTGCCAACGTTGACAAGAACCTATAGGGTCACACACATAGAGCAATAGATGGAGACTAGTTCATATGATGAACCAAGAGGAAAGATGAAGTCAAGTTTGACTTGGCTAAATATGGAAAGTCTATAAAAGGCAAGTTTGACTTGACCTAAATCCACAAGTTTGACTTGACTATGAGTTAGACTCAAGTATGATCCAAATGTTGGATAAATCAATTAAGGGAGTTAATTTGGTCATGTTTGACTTTGGCCAAATTAGGAAGGTTGAAAGTCAATATTGACTTGACTTGGATGCCACCACATTTGATGAGGTGGCATGGGAGAACCAATGGGGATGCTACACATCACCATGCCACCTCATGCTTGCCACCTCATGGGAGGTTACCCATGAGTGGCCGGCCACATTAAGGGGGCAATTAAGAGCATTAATTGCCCACTTAATGACATTTATGTGGCCGGCCACATGATATGGTGGATTGATTGAATTTTTGAATTCAATTTTTTGATTCTTCTTCTTCGTTGGTGCTCTCGGCAACTTCTCCCTCTCTTCCTCCTCTTCTTGGCCGAAAACCACATAGGTGCTAGCACACCTTGTTTCGGTCATCTTCTCCACCTAATTACTTGTGTGGACACATATAGAGGGGCTCTACTTTGTGCCCTCTAGATCCAACTTCAACCTTAGTCGAGCGGGATAAGCGAAGGGCACGCATCAAAGGTAGTTTTTCTTTAAACTATAGATCTAGGAGTAGATCTAACATATTCGGGTATTAAGCATGATATAAATACGTGAAATTTTTCGAATCGGATTTTTCTTTGCACGAGATCCTTGGCTAGGGTGTTTCGGGGTTTCCGCGACGCGAAAAGCGGTTTTCGTGGCCCGAAAAATTCTAACACCCTACTCATACAATCACTAGATTATACAAGTCATTTTCTAACATTAGTTTGGAGATAACTCCTCAAACTCTAATTAGCTTCCATAGTAGATAATTAATTCCTATTTTAAGGTGATACCTTAGAAAGTATGGGATACCCTCTGTCACAGAGTCCCCGGTCATACAATCCAAAGAAACTCTTCTAAAGGATAACCAAAATTCAACATCTATATGCATTTATGTCACACACATCATACAAGAAACAATACATAAGAACAAGGCTATAAAACATATCATAGCACAAGAAAATCACCAAATGCATAGTTCATACATCAACACCACATCATAACTACTCCCTACTCCTATAATCTAGAGAATCTACTTCATTACAAAGGATTTACAAACCAAAGATACAAATGATAACATTCTTACAAACCAAATGTAATAAATGAGAAGAAATACTTATCGAGAAGATTGTCAGTGTCTTCAGAATACTTCCTTTCTCTAGTTTTAGATGGATCAGCAAAGATGGAAGCTTTAGGGTTCCCCCAAGGGGGAGAACCCTTCTCCAAGGAAAGGACCAGAGCCCCAAGATAAAGATAGGTCAAAAGCGGAGGGAAATCCCCTTTTATAGGCACGGAACACGACCCTTGCCTATTTTTCCACACGGTCGTGCCTCTTGGCATGGCTAGGGCATGTGTGTTGTAGTCCAGGGTAGGCACGATCGTGCCTCTAGGCATGATCTTCTTATGGGTCATTTTGGAAGAAAGAGTCATGGCCATGCCTCGGGGCATGACCGGGCCATGGGGAATGCTGGGAAATGAGGCATGGTCATGCCTCAGGGCTGTGCCTCACAGAGGTTTGTTATATCATATCTAAACATGGTTTCTATAGTTGTAATCTGGAGAAAAGTTATAGATGTTGAAGTTATCTATATTTTGGTATCTGGAACAACCCAAAACTCCAACCGAATAAAAAGTTATGATAGTTTTACTTTTATTCTGTAGTGTAAAAAATCTAGAATTTGACACAATTGTGTCTAAAAATGATGCAGTCATGCATATAAGGCAAGACTAGGCTGTGGGAAATACTAGTTTGTGCCAGATTTTCACATGGTCATGCCTATATGCATGACCCAGACATTTAGAAGCTCTGGACTCTGTTTTAGTTTTGTTTTCCATCAAATTTCTTCCCTAAGAACATGCATGTGTCAAGGAACATGACTAAAGTGTATTCCTTAATTAAAACTCTAATTTGAAATTCTTTTGAAAGTCTTTCCCTTCATGTACATTTCATAAGTTTGGCTAGCCTATGTTGAGCATTTTTCCACTCTATTCTTCATCTTTCTTGTCGTAGGAGCACGCCCATATCATGGGGCACGGCTAGAGCATGCTCCTTCCTCCAACTTCACGTTCTAAGGCTTATTACTCCATTTTGCTCCAAAAACATGCTCTATCCATGAAAATATAAAAAAATAGTTCTTCAAATAAAAGGAGTAAAAGTATAACATAATAATAAAATAGAGTACAATAAATATAGATTATACTTATGAATACAAGTAGATATACGTTAAAGAATATATAAAAAATATATATAATATATGCACATTACCCATGACATTTGGCACGATCATGCCCAATTGAGCAACTCCTAGAATGACCATGGCATGTTCATAGGCACGCTTGTGCTTGGGGTCCATGAGTATGCCATTTGGACAACTCTTGTCATGACACAACCGTGCCTAAAGGCATGGTCATGATTGGGTATGTGAGGATCCATGGTTTTGGGTTAGGTTTGTGATTTTGAGCAGTTCAAGGGCGAGAATAAAGAGCACAAGCAGGTTCAAATAAAGGGAGCCCTCCATCTTCCACCGAAGAATCCTAACCACCACCATCTCCTTCCTCTCATCTCTCTCACTCGGATTACAGGGGAGAGTTCACTGCATCTTCAAGGGATTCTGATGACTTCCATTATTCCACCAGTATCACCCTTCCCTCTCAGATTAGAAGGAGAGGTTCCTTCCATCTCTCCTGCTTAGATTAGAGGGGAGAGTTCCATTCTATCTTCGAGCTCAAACGGATTAGGGAGAGCTCATTTCCTCTACCAAGATTCTAGATTAGAGAGTTTGAACCATTCCACCACTGCAACTTCATCTTCATAGGCTTGATTGAATTCTCTGCTAGATTTCATCACGAAGCTCTTCATCCGTCCACATTGGGCTACTCTAGTTTGCTTTTAATTTCTCTTGTTTAGTTTTAATTGTCAATTGTTGGTTGTTGAAGTTGTTACTCTCTTTACATTTCCTTGTCATTTTGATAGATGCTTATTTGTAGTTTATTGTGTTCACCAAGTGTTTGTTGAATTGTTCCTTCCATTAGTTATGTTCTAGTTTGGCTATGTTGTTAGTTTGGTTATGTACAATGGTTTCTCTTGAATAATCATAGTTCATTTATGCTTTGTAGTTAATTGCTTTCATGGTAATTTGCTTTAGCATTTGCATACATTTAATTGTCTTTTGAACCCCAACTATCATTAGAAAATCTATTGCTAGATATAGCATCCCCCATAGCATCCTTGAGAGTCGATCTAGGCCCAACCACTATACTATGCTAGTGTAAGTGGGTTCAATATTAAGTTGGCATCGTACTGTGGCACATAACGATGATACATCTTTTACATACTCACTTACCTTTGTGTCAATTGGCAACTGAGGTTATCTTTCAATCGAGCTCCAAAATGGGACATGACCTGGCCATGTTCACTATCGTGATGTTTTCTAAGCTCGGTTATGCTAGTGTAAGTGGGTTCAATATTAAGTTGGCATCGTACTGTGGCACATAACGATGATACATCTTTTACATACTCACTTACCTTTGTGTCAATTGGCAACTGAGGTTATCTTTCAATCGAGCTCCAAAATGGGACATGACCTGGCCATGTTCACTATCGTGATGTTTTCTAAGCTCGGTTAGCAAGGCCACACCATTCTGCAACATGAAGGAGCTATAAGACTAGTTAGCCGAACTGCATGAAAGGGCCCAAGACACCAGAATCATCACACAAGATTTAATGTTGAGCTAGATCCAGAATTTCTTCATGAAGGATGGTGAGAGTGCTAGCCAACTACATGGGAGATTCAAATAACTTTTCAATGAAATCCATGCAATTGGAGAAAGTGTGGAGAACTGTAACCTCATTTGGTATGTCCTAAAAATCTTCCAAATATCAACTTTATGAGTACCCATGGTGGATGCTTATAAAGTATTGAGAGATCTTTCTATAGTTGAATTAGATAAATTATTTTGTGAATTCAAGTTACACAAGCAAGCTAACACTGACCATAAAGAGAAAAGTATAATCTTAGTTGCAAAAAATAGGCCAAAGAATAAGGAGAAGGAGACAACATCTAAATCAGAGGAGTTATTCTTACTAGCGAGATGGGAAATTTCATGAAGAAAATCATGAAGAAGAGTAGACATTTCAATACAAAGTATTGAAGTTGTTTGGAGAATCAAAGGAGGGTATGTACAAAGGTAAGGTCAAATCTAAATCTAATGTTGTATGTTTTCAATGCAACTAAAGGGCATTATAAAGAGGATTGCTCAGAGCTTCAGAAGTAGGAGAAGAAGTCAAAGAAGAAGACTCTAAAAGCTTACCGGGATGAGACTTCTCCTTTGAATCATCAAAAGGTAAATAACTCTACAAGGTAATAAGGAACATGACCTTTAGGACAATTGACAAAGGTGTAGATGACTTACCTACCAGCGAGGAGGTACAATCTTCAATCCAAGATGAGTCATCATCTAGCGATGATGAGGTAAACTCTCATCAACTTGATAAATTATATGAAACCATAGCATGTCTTTCAAATTCATTAGTTAGGTCTAAAGAAAAGGTCAAGGCACTCTAATAGAAGTTGAAAGCTCTGAAGGAGGAGCCGACTTCCTTACCTACCTACAAAATTAATGAGATGACTAATCAATAATTGAAAAACTTGTGGAAGGGAATGCCTCACTAAATTTTCAAATAGATAAGCTAAAGAAAAACCTTGAATCATTAACATTTAGCTCTAAGTATTTAGACATGATACTTGGGGATGAGTGAGCCTTTTGTTGGATCGTGAAAGATGAGAGAGGGGAGAGTGAATTTCGTTCAATTAAAATCTTTTCTTTTTCATTAAAGTAAAAAAGAATCAGAGTAAAATTTGTAGTGGAAATACAAAGAAAATAAAACTAAAGACACAATTATTTTTACTTGGTTCGGAGCCCAGCCGACTCCTACTCCAAGTCCCATGATTTTGTTGGTGTGGGAAGCATCCGACGATTGAACCTTAGTTTTGATAATGATAAAAGAGATTCAAAATTTAATTGTTATCTAATATGCTTGTATGAGTTTGCAGGAAAGTCCTAACTGCGGTTAGGCAAGTGAAAAATCCTAAGGAGAGGTAACCTTAGGTCCTAGGGGGTGGTAACCCTAGGTTAAGGAAAACCCCTGGGGGGTGGTAACCTTAGGTCCTAGGGGGTGGTAACCTAGGTGGAGGAGAAATCCTAAGGGGGGGTAACCTTAGGTCCTAGGGGGAGGTAACCCTAAGTGGAGAAAAACCCTAGGGGGGTGGTAACCTTAGGTCCTAGGGGTTGGTAACCCTAGGCGGAAAGTCCAATCAGTCTGGAGGATCATTCTGGCATCAGGTATGCTCTCCTGAGTGGAGTAGGTGAGGACGCGTTCCCCGGAAGAGAGAACAATAAGCGTCGGTTCGACCTAGGGTTTTCGGTTGGAAATTCAAAGTCAGAATTGGACAGTCCTGAGATTGTCGAACACTTCATTTAATATATTTATTCTGTGCTAACTTTGTCTTGCAGGGTATATGGTTATTTTGTGGACTAACACATCTTGCAGGGACGAAGGAGACACTTTTACCTCGGATGAACAGTACCCGAGGCACCCTCTATGGAGCTTGGAGGTGCCTCGGTTGCAAGGCAGAAGCTGGCTACGCAGTGGGCTCAGAGGCGCCCTGAAGGGAACCTGAGGCACCCTGGACATTGGCTTGAAGGCGCCTCCAGGCGGATAAGATGTAACACCCACTAAACTTTTAAGATAAATAAGAGAATGATGAATTTTGCCTTAGAAAAATAATAAGAAGTGAGTTGAAGCAAAAAGAAATAAAGTGAAATAAAAAGAAGAGGAGGTCAAGGATTGAACCTTGAACCTCTTATACTATAATAGATAGAATTAATTAGTAGAAACCAATTGGGATAGAGAGAAGATATTGATAGCAAGGAAAGGGAATGCATGATAAAGATAGGAGTAAAGATCTAAGAAGAGAAAGCAAGAAAAGAGCAAGAGAAAGGCAATTTGTCTTCCTCCCTTCCTCTCTCTTTTCCCTCTCTTGCCGTGACCTTAAATGAAGAATGAAGGGGATTCATTCCCCCTTGTTTCATCATGAATGATGAGAATAAATTAGAAAATAAAATAAATAAAAGGAAATAGAAAAAAAAGGCTAAGGGAGAAGGAAAGCAAAAACCAAGTTTGCTACCTCTTCCCCCCCTTAACATAAAAGAGAATATGTAAAGGGAAAAATTCTATTTTCTCTCATTTTTCTCATTCTCCCTCTGCCTCACCGAAACCTCAGTCCCCTCTCCTCCATCTTCGGCCCCAAGCCAAGGTTTTCTCCTAAGAAAGCCTAAGATACAAGGAGGACTTAGCAAGGGAATCAAGGGAAGGGAACTAGAAGAAGAGGCTACTTCTTCCATCACCACACCTTAGATCCACAAGCGAAAAGGATGTAAGCTTCCCCTCACCTGTGGTACAAGGCTTTTTATGTGATTTTCGGATTTTATGAGGATTAGAAAACCTGGGAAAGAATTTAAGAAAATTTGGCTATAGAAAGGGTTTTCAAATCTAGGAAGGTTTAAACAAGTCTTTATTTTATGATATGTTTTCTATGCTATGTAGGAAGGATTTTCTTCATGTTTTTATACCTAATTGATGCTAGATCAGAGGAGTGCCTAACCCTAGAATTTCGGCCAAAAATATTTTAAGGAGGTTAGGGAAAACATGGTGTAACCAACTAGTACAAGATTCCCTCCATGAACTACTAAGGGTCTTTTATTGGTTTTCTTGCTTGAAAGTTACTTGGAACCAAAATAAATCCATTTATATGTTTCGGCCAAGAAAAGGGCTTAGGGTTAGGAAGACCTTTAAATTTAAGTAACCATGTTTGTATGATAGAATATAGAGTTCTCTTAAAGAAATGCATGTTGAACATTGCTAGAAATTCATGAACTCTTATTTTAGATTTTCGGCCATGATAAGATGGATAGTTTAGAAAAGCTTGAACAAAATTCTAATATGCTCAATACCTCTGTGATATTATGATATGAAAGTTGTTTAATGCTCTCATGTTTAATTGGAGTATAGAAAATTAGTTACATGATATATGACATGTAAGATCACAAGGGTCCTAGCTTGTTTATGAACCCACTTTGTATATGATGTTCTTAGTAATTTTTTCCATGAAACTTACTTAGGTTTTCCATGCTTTAGGCCACTTAAAACCTAGTTTAAAGATTGGTAGGTTTCGGCCATGAGGAAAAATAAAAGAAAAAGGGAAAGAAACCTAGGAAGCCTAAGACACAATTCACATGTATGTTTATTATGCTTGTCTTTATACATGCTATGAAACTTGTAGGATTTCTTATGCTTTTAGGCTATTTGAAGCAAGTTTATATACTGTTGATTTTCGGCCAAGTAGGGTTTAAAAGACCTAGAGGCCTTAGAAATGAAACCAAATGTGTTAAAAGTGCTTCTTATGAAAATAGGGTAATGTGTTGATTGTGTCACATGCTTGTATAATTTTTCCATGACCTAAATGGACCATTGTATGTTTCGGCCATGAAGGGATAGATGCCCTAGAGACCCTAGAACAAAAATTAAATATGCTTATGTCACTCTACATGAAATATGATAAGTAGAAAGACAAAGTTCCCATGCAATATGTTGTTTAATGACCTAATTGAGGCTAGGGTAAGTTTCGGCCATACATATTGTATAATGTCTTATTATGAATTTATACATGATGTTAGTTCAAGTTCACATGCTTGTATGTTTGTTTTTTAGCCCTAATAAACACTTGTTAAAAGTTTGACCATGACATATGTTAAGGGCTTGAAGGACTTAGGAACGAGCTCAATATGCTTACTATGTTACTTGGAAAAAATGCTATAAATGTGGTTTAAGGTTTCCATGCTTTCATGACATTTGAGACCTTGTTTCACACCTGATAGGGTTCAGCCACATGAAGTTTAGGGACTTGGAGAACTTAGAAACCAAGTAAATCATGCTTATAATGCTTCCTATGAAATTGATGTAATGATAATTTAGGTCCCACATGCTTGGAGGTTATTTCTACCTAAATTGAGAACTAAGGGGGTTCGGCCATGATAAGAACCCAAGGGATTAGGAAGCTTAGAACCCAAGTTAACTATGTTACCATGTTTCTTATGATAGTATAATCACATGATACACCCTTATGCTTAAATATGTATGCTTGTGATTTATACTTTTTATGATATGATATGTGTTTAGAAATATGCATGCTTTGATGATATGTTATGTGCTTAGAATATGCATGCTTGATGATATGTTATATGCTTAGAATATGCATGTTTTTATGATATGATATGTGTTTAGAAATATGCATGCTTTGATGATATGTTATGTGCTTAGAATATGCATGCTTGATGATATGCTATATGCTTAGAATATGCATGCTTTTTATGATATGATATGTGGATAGAAATGTGCATGCTTTGATGATATACTATGTGCCTAAAATATGCATGCTTTTATGACATGATGTATGCCTAAGTGATGCATATTTTTTATGACATGATGTATGCCTAAGTGATGCATACTTTTATGACATGATGTATGCCTAAGTGATGCATACTTTTATATGATGTATGCCTAAGTGATGCATACTTTTATGACATGATGTATGCCTAAGTGATGCATACTTTTATATGATGTATGTCTAAGTGATGCATGCTAGTATGATGTATGATATGTATAAGTATGACATGTATTTTACTTTGAATGGCTTGTACCAAAAGGGTGGGCTCCTTATGCGTCCCTAGGTCGAATTACGGGCCTAGTAAAGGGTGGGCTCCTTACGTACCCCTAGGTCGAGCTACGAGCCTAGTTTCCTAGTAGGTTCAAGACTAGCTACCTTGGATCTACTTAGGATGCGCGCATTATGTATGTATGTGGTACTAAGCTGGGGCCCTGAATATGTTGATATTACGTTCAAGTATATATGTAAGAAGAAATGGTTTTAAAGATCATGAGACATACACATGTTTTCCGAATACATGTTTTCAAAATCATATTGCATATACCTTATGATCATGTTGTGATGATGCTATGATTTATGATATGCCATGATTAGATATGATTATGTTATATTTCATGCTATGCTTGATATGCCATGCTACCTTATGATGATGCTATGATATGCCATGATTAGATATGATTATGTTATATTTCATGCTATGCTTGATATGCCATGCTACCTTATGATGATGTTACGATATGCCATGATTAGATATGATTATGTTATATTTCATGCTATGCTTGATATGCCATGCTACCTTATGATGATGCTATGATATGCCATGATTAGATATGATTATGTTATGTATCATGCTATGCTTTAAGAGATGATGTGCCATGATTAGATATGATTTTGTTATGTTGCATGATATGCTTAAAGAGTATAATATGTTATGCCATGACTAGTTGAGATATTCTTTGATCATGTGATGATTTTCGGTTTTGGTGAGTAGGAAAGGAACTTACTGTGCCATGAGTGCTCACAGCTTACTTTCCTTGTACCACAGATAAAGGAAAAAGCTGGATGTGCTAAAGGAGCAGCAGGAGAGGCAAGGAGATGTGTGTGGCTGTGGCTAGGCAACCAAATAAGAACCTGCTTTAAGAACTTTTAAGAATTACGCTTTGGTTTCATAAATTGTAATACTAAATGGGTGACTTGATGTTATGTTTCTATTTATCTTGTTATCATGTTATGGAAACCATATTAGTGTAGTTCGGGTATGCAAACAAAAGAAAAGTTTTATTAATCTAAGCAAAATTATTTTAAGTCTTCCGCTGTAATATGTACGTAGAGTATCGTAGCCCCGTCCCTTAGGGTTAGCAGGGAGGGCGGGCGTTACAGGTTGGTATCGCCAGCTCACTACACACACATCAAGCCTCCGACCTGCCGTTCCAAGTAAGAATGCTTATGTTTAATTTTCTTGTTATATGTTTATGTTTGATTTTCTTGTCATATGCTTATGCTTTATTTTCTTTCTTGTTATATTGCCTATGCTTTATTTTCGTTACTACATTGCTTATGCTTTATTTCCTTATGTTACATTGTTTGTCATTATATTCCTTTTTTTCCCCCTTATGTTGTTTATGCTTTAGTTTCATGTATTTGCTTGCTTATGTTTGATGTTTTATTCTATGCTTTTAGTTATAATTTAGATTAGGATTACATATAGGTAGTTTAGGAATAATACCAGAACAAATAGATAGAAACAAAACAGTACGTTAGATTGGCTAAAAAAAAACGATAACCACTTACACTAGTCTAGTTGTCCTTATTTAGACAAACATGGTTAAGACACGCAATGCCCGAACCGTGAGGAAACAGTGGAATAACACAAAAGGTGGTCCGGCCAATAAGCAAACCAAGTACCCTTAGTGTGCCACATGTGGGAAGATGCATTCTGGAGTATGTTTTCTGAACACCAGGAAGTGCTACAACTGCAGAAAGGAAGGTCATTTGGCAAGAAATTGCCCTACTCGGTCTCAGGCACTACCTCTGCAGAACAGCCAGAATATGAGTACCCCTGCACAGCTTCAATCAGCCAAGGAAGATTGGAGGCCCCTCCCACTATGACGAATGCCAGAGTCTACTCTCTTACCAAGGAGGACGTGGTGAATGCCTCTACCGTTGTCACAGGTCAGCTACTTATTTACAAACAGTATGCTGTAGTATTATTTGATACCGGGGCAACACACTCGTTCGTTTCAATACCTTTTATGAAGAGGCTAGATATACCACTCCGAACTCTAGAGGACACATTCTTAACAACCTTACCATCCGGGGAGATTATGCCATCAGACCATATGTTGCAAGCAGTACTTATTCGGATCGCAAACAGAGAACTCTACTGCAATCTGATAGTACTTGATATGCAAGATTATGACAAAAATTTTGGGCATGGGACTTCCCTAGCAAGTATGGCGCTTCAATCGAGTGCCGCAAAAGAAAATTGATTTTCCAACCTGAAAATGGACCAGAGTTTGAATTTTACGGAGAATCAAAAGGAACGGAGAAGTTATTGCCATCTATTAAAGCACAAAGGATGTTAGATAAAGGATGTATGGGGTTTCTAGCGCACATGGTTGATACCAATCAAGTCAAAGACCCGAAGTTAGAAGATGTCAGGGTAGTGTGCAACTATCCAAAAGTATTTCCTGATGAACTACCAGGATTGGCCCCTGACAGAGAGATAGAATTCGGAATCGAATTGATTCCTGGTACTCAGCCGATTTCAAAAGCACCTTATCGTATGGCTCCGGCTGAATTAAAGGAACTTCAGGAACAGTTATCCGAATTACTCGACAAAGGACTTATTCGTCCTAGTCACTCTCCATGGGGAGCTCCAGTGCTATTCGTAAAGAAGAAGGATGGGTCTATGTGAATGTGTATAGACTACCGAGCGCTGAATAATGTGACGATCAAGAACCGGTACCCACTCCCACGAATCGATGACCTGTTCGATCAACTGAAGGGTGCGACCATTTTCTCAAAGATAGATCTACGATCCGGTTATCATCAAGTGAAGGTGAAACCAGATGATATACCAAAAACAGCATTTTGAACCCGATATGGACACTATGAGTTCATAGTTATGCCTTTCGGAGTAACCAACGCTCCTGCAGTATTTATGGACCTGATGAATCGAGTATTTACAGCATATATTGATAAATTTGTAATCGTCTTCATTGATGATATACTTATCTACTCGAGAATCCCAGAAGAACATGCTGAACACCTGAATACTGTACTACAGATCCTTCAAGAGAAACAACTATATGCCAAATTCTCCAAATGTGAGTTTTGGCTTGACCGGGTAATATTCCTAGGACATGTCATCTCCAAGGATGGAGTTATGGTGGATCCAAGTAAAATCGAAGCTGTAAATAACTGGAACCGACCAAAGAATGCCAGCGAAGTCAGGAGTTTTCTCGGACTAGCAGGTTATTACAGGAAATTTGTAGAGAATTTCTCCAAAATCCCAGCCCCTATGATAGCCCTCACCAAGAAAAATACAAAGTATGAATGGACAGAAGCTTGTGAAGAGTTTCACAGAATTAAAAAGGAGACTGACCAGTGCTCCGATTCTTACTCTTCCCGAAACCAACAGAGGCTTTGATATGTACAGTGATGCTTCCATCACAGGACTTGGAGCTGTACTCATGCAAGATGGCAAAGTCATTGCCTACGCTTCTAGACAACTTAAAGAACATGAGAAGAATTATCCCATTCACGACTTAGAACTAGCAGCCGTGGTCTTCGCTCGCAAAATATGGAGACATTATTTATATGGAGCTCAATGTAAGATTTATACCGACCATCAGAGTCTGAAATATTTCTTCACACAAAAAGACCTGAATATGAGGCAGCGCCGATGGCTTGAGTTAGTTAAAGATTACGACTGTGAGATTCTTTATCACCCAGGAAAGGCGAACAAAGTAGCTGATGCACTCAGCCGGAAGTTCAATGCCACCTGATGTAACTATTTTAAAGTTCGAGGATGAACTTTTTATGAGGTACGGGGTACTGTAACACCCACTAAGCTTTTAAGATAAATAAGAGAATGATGAATTTTGCCTTAGAAAAATAATAAGAAGTGAGTTGAAGCAAAAAGAAATAAAGTGAAATAAAAAGGAGAGGAGGTCAAGGATTGAACCTTGAACCTCTTATATTATAATAGATAGAATTAATTAGTAGAAACCAATTGGGATAGAGAGAAGATATTTATAGCAAGGAAAGGGAATGCATGATAAAGATAGGAGTAAAGATCTAAGAAGAGAAAGCAAGAAAAGAGCAAGAGAAAGGCAATTTGCCTTCCTCCCTTCCTCTCTCTTTTCCCTCTCTTGCCGTGACCTTAAATGAAGAATGAAGGGGATTCATTCCCCCTTGTTTCATCATGAATGATGAGAATAAATTAGAAAATAAAATAAATAAAAGGAAATAGAAAAAAAGGCTAAGGGAGAAGGAAAGCAAAAACCAAGTTTGCTACCTCTTCCCCCTTAACATAAAAGAGAATATGTAAAGGGAAAATTCTATTTTCTCTCATTTTTCTCATTCTCCCTCTGCCTCACCGAAACCTCAATCCCCTCTCCTCCATCTTCGGCCCCAAGCCAAGGTTTTCTCCTAAGAAAGCCTAAGATACAAGGAGGACTTAGTAAGGGAATCAAGGGAAGGGAACTAGAAGAAGAGGCTACTTCTTCCATCACCACACCTTAGATCCACAAGCAAAAAGGATGTAAGCTTCCCCTCACCAGTGGTACAAGGCTTTTTATGTGATTTTTGGATTTTATGAGGATTAGAAAACCTGGGAAAGAATTTAAGAAAATTTGGCTATAGAAAGGGTTTTCAAATCTAGGAAGGTTTAAACAAGTCTTTATTTTATGATATGTTTTCTATGCTATGTAGGAAGGATTTTCTTCATGTTTTTATACCTAATTGATGCTTGATCAGCGGAGTGCCTAACCCTAGAATTTCGGCCAAAAATATTTTAAGGAGGTTAGGGAAAACATGGTGTAACCAAACTAGTACAAGATTCCCTCCATGAACTACTAAGGGTCTTTTATTGGTTTTCTTGCTTGAAAGTTACTTGGAACCAAAAGAAATCCATTTATATGTTTCGGCCAAGAAAAGGGCTTAGGGTTAGGAAGACCTTTAAATTTAAGTAACCATGTTTGTATGATAGAATATAGAGTTCTCTTAAAGAATTGCATGTTGAACATTGCTAGAAATTCATGAACTCTTATTTTAGATTTTCGGCCATGATAAGATGGATAGTTTAGAAAAGCTTGAACAAAATTCTAATATGCTCAAGACCTCTGTGATATTATGATATGAAAGTTGTTTAATGCTCTCATGTTTAATTGGAGTATAGAAAATTAGTTACATGATATATGACATGTAAGATCACAAGGGTCCTAGCTTGTTTATGAACCCACTTTGTATATGATGTTCTTAGTAATTTTTGCCATGAAACTTACTTAGGTTTTCCATGCTTTAGGCCACTTAAAACCTAGTTTAAAGATTGGTAGGTTTCGACCATGAGGAAAAATAAAAGAAAAAGGGAAAGAAACCTAGGAAGCCTAAGACACAATTCACATGTATGTTTATTATGCTTGTCTTTATACATGCTATGAAACTTGTATGATTTCTTATGCTTTTAGGCTATTTGAAGCAAGTTTATATACTGTTGAGTTTCGGCCAAGTAGGGTTTAAAAGACCTAAAGGCCTTAGAAATGAAACCAAATGTGTTAAAAGTGCTTCTTATGAAAATAGGGTAATGTGTTGATTGTGTCACATGCTTGTATAATTTTTCCATGACCTAAATGGACCATTGTATGTTTGGGCCATGAAGGGATAGATGCCCTAGAGACCCTAGAACAAAAATTAAATATGCTTATGTCACTCTACATGAAATATGATAAGTAGAAAGACAAAGTTCCCATGCAATATGTTGTTTAATGACCTAATTGAGGCTAGGGTAAGTTTCGGCCATACATATTGTATAATGTCTTATTATGAATTTATACATGATGTTAGTTCAAGTTCACATGCTTGTATGTTTGTTTTTTTAGCCCTAATGAACACTTGTTAAAAGTTTGACCATGACATATGTTAAGGGCTTGAAGGACTTAGGAACGAGCTCAATATGCTTACTATGTTACTTGGAAAAAATGCTATAAATGTGGTTTAAGGTTTCCATGCTTTCATGACATTTGAGACCTTGTTTCACACCTGATAGGGTTCAGCCACATGAAGTTTAGGGACTTGGAGAACTTAGAAACCAAGTAAATCATGCTTATAATGCTTCCTATGAAATTGATGTAATGATAATTTAGGTCCCACATGCTTGGAGGTTATTTCTACCTAAATTGAGATCTAAGGGGGTTTGGCCATGATAAGAACCCAAGGGATTAGGAAGCTTAGAACCCAAGTTAACTATGTTACCATGTTTCTTATGATAGTATAATCACATGATACACCCTTATGCTTAAATATGTATGCTTGTGATTTATACTTTTTATGATATGATATGTGTTTAGAAATATGCATGCTTTGATGATATGTTATGTGCTTAGAATATGCATGCTTGATGATATGTTATATGCTTAGAATATGCATGTTTTTATGATATGATATGTGTTTAGAAATATGCATGCTATGATGATATGTTATGTGCTTAGAATATGCATGCTTGATGATATGCTATATGCTTAGAATATGCATGCTTTTTATGATATGCTATGTGGATAGAAATGTGCATGCTTTGATGATATGCTATGTGCCTAAAATATGCATGCTTTTATGACATGATGTATGCCTAAGTGATGCATATTTTTTATGACATGATGTATGCCTAAGTGATGCATACTTTTATGACATGATGTATGCCTAAGTGATGCATACTTTTATATGATGTATGCCTAAGTGATGCATACTTTTATGACATGATGTATGCCTAAGTGATGCATACTTTTATATGATGTATGCCTAAGTGATGCATGCTAGTATGATGTATGATATGTATAAGTATGACATGTATTTTACTTTGAATGGCTTGTACCAAAAGGGTGGGCTCCTTATGCGCCCCTAGGTCGAATTACGGGCCTAGTAATGGGTGGGCTCCTTACGTGCCCCTAGGTCGAGCTACGAGCCTAGTTTCCTAGTAGGTTCAAGACTAGCTACCTTGGATCTACTTAGGATGCGCGCATTATGTATGTATGTGGTACTAAGCCGAGGCCCTGAATATGTTCATATTACGTTCAAGTATATATGTAAGAAGAAATGGTTTTAAAGATCATGAGACATACACATGTTTTCCGAATACATGTTTTCAAAATCATATTGCATATACCTTATGATCATGTTGTGATGATGCTATGATTTATGATATGCCATGATTAGATATGATTATGTTATATTTCATGCTATGCTTGATATGCCATGCTACCTTATGATGATGCTATGATATGGCATGATTAGATATGATTATGTTATATTTCATGCTATGCTTGATATGCCATGCTACCTTATGATGATGTTATGATATGCCATGATTAGATATGATTATGTTATATTTCATGCTATGCTTGATATGCCATGCTATCTTATGTTGATGCTATGATATGCCATGATTAGATATGATTATGTTATGTATCATGCTATGCTTTAAGAGATGATGTGCCATGATTAGATATGATTTTGTTATGTTGCATGATATTCTTAAAGAGTATAATATGTTATGCCATGACTAGTTGAGATATTCTTTGATCATGTGATGATTTTCGATTTTAGTGAGTAGGAAAGGAACTTACTGAGTCATGAGTGCTCACAGCTTACTTTCCTTGTACCACAGATAAAGGAAAAAGCTGGATGTGCTAAAGGAGCAGCAGGAGAGGCAAGGAGATGTGTGTGGCTGTGGCTAGGCAACCAAATAAGAACCTGCTTTAAGAACTTTTAAGAATTACGCTTTGGTTTCATAAATTGTAGTACTAAATGGGTGACTTGATGTTATGTTTCTATTTATCTTGTTATCATGTTATGGAAACCATATTAGTGTAGTTCGGGTATGCAAACAAAAGAAAAGTTTTATTAATCTAAGCAAAATTATTTTAAGTCTTCCGCTGTAATATGTACGTAGAGTATCGTAGCCCCGTCCCTTAGGGTTAGCAGGGAGGGCGGGCATTACATAAGAGGCAGCGACCCGATGACTTATCGCAACGCAAGATGCGGGATGAGACTCGAGGTTTGAGGCACCTCCATGGGGCATTGGAGGCACCCTCAACGCCCAATAAAAGGACATCTCGAGGCAGCACCAAAGCAATCACCTTCCAAGCAATCCTTACGCAGCTGCTAACGAGAAGTTCCAACGAAGCTACAACTTGACGCCGACGGTCCGGAGCCCTGATTCTACTATTTCTTGTTTGTCGTCGGTAAAATTTTACTACTGTTGATTGTACTTCATTTGTAAACATTTTTATGGTATTATAGTTGTTGACCAATGTAAACGCTCAACTAGCGTGGGCCTTAGAGTAGGAGTCGCCACATGCTCCGAACCAAGTAAATACCTTGTGTTTGCATTGTGTTCTTTTACATTTCCGCTGCTTTAATTCTTAATCGTTTTACGAATTCAAAACGCATGAAAGCCACGAGTGCTATTCACCCCCCCCCCCCTCTAGCGCATCTCGATCCAACAATTTGTATTAGAGCGGGGTACCTTCGATTTGGTGCAATCACCAATCAAGCTCTTTTTCGTGGTGATTTCAGTTTTTCGAAGTCGATCGGAAT
This sequence comes from Zingiber officinale, assembly GCF_018446385.1. NCBI lineage: Eukaryota > Viridiplantae > Streptophyta > Magnoliopsida > Zingiberales > Zingiberaceae > Zingiber > Zingiber officinale. Next base: position 82,809,629 of record NC_055987.1, on the reverse strand, counting down.
CGGTACTCTTACCGTCTTCCGATCTAATTTTTTTTTAGAATCGGATTTTTGCTCGAGGTTAGTGCAACACCACCCGAGTTCATTTTTTTTTTATATATCCCGCACTACTAATCCAAGATCAAGTCATGGGATATTCTTTTTGTCGGTTTTTTTGTGCATATCCTCTAAATGACCCAACAAGAAGACTACAACACTGTCCGTCCCCCGCTCTTCACCAGAGAAGACTTCGGTTACTAGAAAGGTAGAATTGAGAATTTCCTGAAGATCCAGTTCGAGATGTGGATGATCGTCAAGACTGGATTTGAACTACCGATTGACGGAGACGACAAACCTATACCCTACGAAAACTGGGATCCAGCATTAATCAAGAAGGTGGAAGCAAATGCCAGAGGAACTTGCACCCTCCAGTGTGGACTAACAAAGGAGGAACTCAACCGAGTTGGCCCATTCTCAAGCACAAAAGAGCTGTGGGAGAAACTGATCGAGCATCACGAAGGGACGTCCGACACCAAGGTAAGTAAAAGGGATTTAATACTTAATAAATTGTACAATATTAAACTGCAGGAAGGTGAGACGGCTACCCAACTCCACGCTCGGATCCAGGATCTCCTCAACGGCTTCATGTGATCGGACAAAGAGTGGAGAACCGAGACATAATCAGGTACTCTCTAAACGCTTTTCCGAGGAACACCTTGTGGGCATCCATGGTAGATGCTTACAAAGTGTCTAAGGACCTTTCCTCTATTAAAGTAGATGAGTTATTCTCCAAATTCGAGTTACATGAGCAGATTAATGCATGCCCGCCCGAGAAAGGGTTGGCTTTGGTTGCAGGCACAAGTAGAGCACGCGAATCGAAATCAAAACGCAGAATCGAACCGGAGTCAGAAGAAGAACCAGAATCGCATGATGACAACGACCTCATGATTGAGCTCACGACCGAGCTTGTCAACCTGGTGAAGAAACTCTACAAAAAGAAGGGCTTCAACAAAAAGGATGTCAGAAAGGTCATCCAGTCCAAAGAAGCTCAACCAAGCTCAAAGGTGAAATTCGAGGTCACGTGCTACGGGTGTAATCAGAAGGGGCACATCACAGCGAACTGTCCGAACCAGAAAGATCCGAAAAAGCCAATAAAAAAGAAGGCCCTGAAGGCGACTTGGGACGAGTCTTCTTCCGAGGAATCCGACAACGGAGAACTCGAGCAAGCAAGCTTTCTCGCATTGACAGCCCAGGACTACACCAATGAATCTGGAAGCGAGGACGAATCGGAAGCCGAGCCCGAGAGAAGCCACGGATCCGTATCCATTTCCGAAGGGCCAAACCCCTCTGTAAGTACGAATCATCTTTATAATTTAATTAATTATTTAATGCATAAAGTAGCTAAGTCCAATGTTCGGATCAAGTCGCTTCTAAAGTAGATAACATCCCTTAAAGAAGCGACTAATACCGAATCCTTGACTGAATCTGTTCAGACCGGAACCTCAACTCAAGTCCAAAATCTTGAGGAAGAGAATTCCAGTCTGAAAATTCAAATCAAGGATTTAAAGATTGCATTGGAATAGTTTACACTAGGTTCCAAGAATCTTGACTTGATTCTTGGAAAACCGAAAGTCGTATACAATCGATCTGGACTAGGATTTAAAGCAAAACAGAAATTTCGGTCCTATTTATCGCTTATTAACAGACCAAATAGTAAGATAGTCTAAGCATGGGTACTCAAGTCCAACCTGGTCAATCAAGTTGGACTTAGTCAATATTGGGTCCCCAAGGATCAAGTACATTACCTTGATAGATCATATAGGGCCTATGATCTAGGGGGAGCCAATAGAAAAACTATCTCAATAAATAGAATTGTTTGATGATTGTTTATTTACTTTCTTATCAATATGCATGTTTAGATTAGGATAGATTAAGGACCCAGGCATAATTTACACTTGCTTAGTTAAACCTAGGGGTTTCAAAAAGAAAGCTAAATATGTAATTTCTTTGAGCGGCTCTGTCTAGGAAGTGGTCGATGATCTCATACCCAAGAAGGCCTAGTAGCTCGCCACGACCTAGGAACCAATCTTCGAAATGTATATTTAGCTAACTAATTGGGAAACCTAAGTTTAACTCAAATGTAAATTAATCCTTAGAAATAATCAAAATAAAAGATAACTATATCACAAACACTACTTAAGGTTCCCTGATTAATAATTTAGAATCGGGTGAGATGGATTTAGGTTGAACTTAGTTCAATTTAACCTAATTAATCAATTTAATAATGTAACCTAATTAATCAATTTTATAATTTAACTTAATTAATAAATTTAATAATGGAATTGAATTGACTTAACCCAATTGAGTCAATTAACTTAATAAACCATCTCACAAAACACCCATAGGAATACCATGATTGATCATCTAGATTGGGTGAGATGGAACAATAAGATAATTTCAGTCAAACTATCTTCTAAATCTAGAAATTAACCCAAGTCAAATACTTTATGTAGGAACATAAAGATCTGGATCAATGGATGCTAGATAGTGGATGCTCCAGACACATGACTGGAGACAGACTGAAATTCACGAAATTGAAACTCAAGAACCTAGGGTCTGTCGTGTTCGACAACGACAAAACCCTTAAAGTAATCGGAATAGGTAACATCCAGCTAAACTCTGATTTTTTTACATTAGAAAAGTATTATTAGTTGAACAATTTAGTTTCAATCTACTTAGTATTAGCCAGTTATGTGACTCAGGATATGCAGTCACATTTTCAAAAACTGAATGTATAATTAAGAATATTAATAATCCTAAAATTACACTCAAGGGTTTTAGGAAAAAGAATATTTATACTATAGACCTACTAACCTCCTCACTAGAGTGTTTATTAACATAACAAGAGGAAATTGAGTTATGACATAGGAGATTGGGTCACACTCATACTAGACTCATTTCAAAAATGAATCAAAATGGTCTAGTTAGAGGTCTGCCCAAATTAAAATTCATTGAAAATTCAACTTGTGATGTTTGTCAACAAAGTAAACAAACCAAGTCCAATCATAAGTTAACCAACCTAAACAGAACAACTTCAATACTTGAGCTCCTTCACCTAGACTTGTTTTTGATTCACATGGAGCCAAGTCACTAAGCAAAAATCAATATTTTTTAGTAATAATCGATGACTACTCAAGATTTACTTGGGTAAAATTTTTAAAAACAAAAGATGAAACTTTTGAAGTATTTAAAATCTTTTGCAAATTAATAGAAAATGAAAAAGATATTCAGATAAAAAGAATTAGAAGTGACCATGGGGGAGAATTTGAAAACAATAACTTTATTGAATTCTGTGAAACCAATGGGTATAAGCATGAATATTCTTGCCCTAGAACCCCCCAACAAAATGATTTAGTAGAACGTAAAAATAGAACCCTACAAGAAGCTGCTATAACCATGTTAAACGAATACAAACTATCTAATCAATTCTGGGCTGAAGCAATTAATACAGTCTGCTATATACAAAATAAAATTTTAATTAATAAAAGTCAAAATAAAACACCGTATGAAATATATTATAATAAAATCCATAACTAAACTATTTGAAAGTTTTTGGGTGTAAAGTATTCATCTTAAACACCAAAGATTACTTAGGAAAATTTTTATCAAAAACAACCCCAGGAATATTTTTAGGATACTCAGCAACCAGTAGGGCATACAGAGTTTATAACAAAAACACCCTAAAAGTTGAAGAAACTGTAAATGTAATATTTGATGAAGAAAGTATAATACCCAACTTAATAAATGAAAATACAGAAAATGCTAACTCAAGAAATATAGAAGATGAAGAAAACATACTTAAACCTAGTGACTCACAAGAACCAATCACTAACCCAAATATAAGGCCAACCAGAATAAGTACAAATCACTCATCTGACCAAATTTTGGGTGATCCAACTCAAGGAGTCAGAACTAGGTCATCCTATAGGAACCTAAGTCAGATAGCCCTTATTTCCAAAATTGAACCCAAAACTGTAGATGAGGCCCTACCAGACTCAGAGTGGACCTTAGCGATGCAGGAAGAGTTAGCCCAATTTGAAAGAAATCGAGTCTTGGAAATAGTACCTGAACCCATGAACAAGACTATAATTGATACTAAATGGATTTTTAGGAATAAAATAGATGATCAGGGCAATATAGTTAAAAACAAAGCTAGGTTAGTAGCCAAAGGATTCAATCATGTAGAAGGGTTAGATTATGATGAGACCTATGCCCCTGTAGCCAGACTTGAATCCATTAGGATGCTGCTAGCGTATGCAGCACACAAGGGATTCAAGCTATACCAAATGGACGTAAAATCCATATTTTTAAATGAATTTATTAAAGAAGAGGTATATGTAGGCCAACCCCCAGGATTTGAAGATTTAGAACATCCAAATCATGTATTTAGAATAAAAAAATATCCTATATGGACTAAAACAATCACCTAGGACTTGGTATGAATACTTGTCCAATTATCTAATATCAAAAGGGTCCAATCAAGGTCAAATAGATCCAACCCTCTTTGTAAAAATTTTTAAAAAAGATATTTTTATAGCCCAAATATATGTAGATGATATAATTTTTGGATCAACCAACTCTAAATTTTTAAAGGAATTTACCAAATTAATGGAAGATGAATTTGAAATGAGTCTGGTAGGTGAACTGAACTTTTTCATAGGTTTACAAATTAAACAAACCAAAGATGGAATTTACATTTATCAAACTAAATATACTAAGGAACTAGTTAGAAAATTTGGAATGGAAAAACTCAAAAAATATTAATACACCTATGACTACTAAAATTAAAATTGACTTAGACTTAGAAGGTAAACCAGTAGACTCAAAATACTATCGAAGTGCGATAGGGAGTCTATTGTACCTAACTGTGAGTCGACCAGATATTCTTTTCGCAGTAGGTATGTGTTCAAGATATCAATCTTGTGCAAAAGAGTCTCACTTAACCTTTGTAAAAAGAATACAAAGGTATAAATGTAAGATTATGGTACCCTAGGTCTTGCACCCTTGACCTAACTGGCTACTCTGACTTAGACTATGTCGGGTGCAAGCTGTTAGTTAGAGCCCTAGAGCCAATCATTTGATGATTGTTGTATGGACTCGTTGTATCATATTCTTATGTATATAAAAGTAATTGTTTATGGTTATTATGCTTACTTGTATTGGTGCCAAATAACTAAGTATAATAGCATCCATCAGTAGAAGCTGTTGTTACCTATATCAATCTATTGGTTGAATCGATAGTAAGATGATATAGGGAACACTACTCTTAATCATTCCTAGTCAAGTATTAACATTCAGGGACAATGTTAATGCGACGAGACTAGCATGTAGGTCAACTCGATGACTTGATCTCACAAGTCATGGATATGGAGATATCAAGTTGACACATGGGTATGCATTGGAGAATGTATACTGAATGACCCGCCATGAGAAAGTATCATGGATCATTATATGAGTGTCATATACTTTCTCATGTGGCTATTAGTATGACTATTAGTCCTTGGACCTGAACTCACCATGGTTCCATACATAAGGAGTTACATACTTTGTCTTCGTCAAACGTCACCCATAACTGGGTGGATTATAAAGGCGATTACTGGGTATGTAATGAATTATGCGGAGGGATGTGAGTGATGTAGATGGGATCTATCCCTCCTATATGACGGGAGTGACATCATTATTCTTGATAGAGTGAAACCACTAAGTGCATGACTATGCCCAAATGAGTCAATATGAGATGTTGAGCTCATTTGATTGAGTGAGTCTACTTGGAGTTCAAGATTTTGATTGATTAGAGGATGACATGGTCTATGCCTCACATTGATCAATCTAGATGTCTAGGATAAAAAGATATTGTCATATATTGTGAGGTGTCACAATTTGTAGTCACAAGGTGATATTGGATCTCAACATTCTTGTAACTTGGGTAGTAATGATGTGTTGCTAGATATCGCTCATTACTTATGCTTCTAAATGAGTTTAGGAGCATTGCCAACGTTACAAGAACCTATAAGGTCACACACAATAGGCAATTAGATGGAGATTAGGTTCATATGATGACCCAAGAGGATTAGGTTCATGTGATGAACCAAATTGGATTAAGAGTAATCCAAAGTAAAATAATTGAGTTGGACTCAATTTGGTTCATGTGTTAAATGAATCTAATTTGGACTTAGACTCATTGAGTCAATTTAATTCAATGAATAGAGATTCATTAAATTAAAATTGACTTGAACCAATGGTTAGATTTGATCAACCATGGGAGAGAAGTGGTCAAGTTTGACTTGACTTGAGAGGAAGATGAAAGGTCAAGTTTGACTTGACCATTGACACCTCATTTGTGAGTTGGCATTAAGTGGATTAATGATGATGTGCCACATCATCAAGGCTAGCACATGTGTGTGCCACCTCATGAGGGAGATTAAGAGTTGTGACTCTTGAAATCCCATGGAGGTTTATAAGCCTCAAAAATGTGTCCGGCCACTTTAATTCACAAGTGTGAGTTTCATTTGGTTTTGGTAACCTCCTTCTTCTTCCTCTCTACCTTTCTTCTCTCCCTCTCCTCCACCATTGCTGATCCTCTAAGGTTGCTAGCACATCTTTAGAGGTTCTCTCCATAGATTTGTTCGTGTGGATACAAATAGAGGGTTGTACACTTGACAACCTTGAGATCCGGCGAACCTTAGACGTGCGGGATTTGCGAAGGGCATCGCATCAAGGGTAAACTCTTTTTCTTTGTAGATCTAGGTTAGAGAAACTCGTACACGTAGAAAATTTTGTTTTATAACTTCGCACAGATTCGGTGGCATGGGATTCGGGGTTCCCGCAGCGCAAAAAGTAGTTTTTGCGGTCCGAAAATTCCAACAGTGGTATCAGAGCCACGTGCGAAGTGTGTACGAGTTTCATTTGTATTTTTTATGAAAAATTATAGATCTGTAACTTTCTGTAAGTTTGTGATTTTTATGTATTTTATGGGTATTTTTCTCGTAGAAACGAAGCAACAAGTGCCTGGACACTTGTAGGCTTCGACGACCGCGAAAAACCTTCCGAAACGGCAAGGTCTCGCCCAAACAAATTTATTTTTACTTGGGACAGTGACTTAAGGTACAGTAGGATCGCTTAGGAACACTCGCGATGGTTATATCGCAAGTAGGGGTGCTTCCCCTAACCCCGCAAGGGGCTTTGTTCCGCGATTGCGCCCGAAAATCGCTAATCGGGACCGCTGGGAAGTTGCGACTCATAAAATCATAAAAATATTAGAAAAATTACAGAAATTTATGGAAATCACATAATTTTGAATTATGTATCATTTTGTGATGGTCATGGCCCATAGAACCCAATTTGATTGGAAATTGTGTTGTAATTTATATTATGGCCTACATGCCATTTTCTGTGATGTGTGTGTTGTATATGATACGCGACCTGCATATTGTGTCTTTCCTATTTTATTTCCTGTTGTAAAATAGTTTAGACTCGAATGTAACTCTAGTTTCACCTTTGTAATGTACAAAATGAAGCGGTGGAAGGCCCACTTGAAACGGAGTTACGAGGAGGGTGCGAGCAGAACAAGGTGGTCACCGGAAGGAGCTTGAGAAGTTGTTGACCTTAGGTTGACCATCCGATCTTCTCATTGGCTTGAGAAGATCGTAGTAGGGCCATGAATAATCACAAAAAGTTTAATTAATTGCTTGTGTGTGTATATGTGATGTATGTTAGATTAGTAATTAATTAGTGCCTTAATGATTAGATTAGATCTAAGTTCCGCACATGATGCATCTCCACGATTAGATTAGATCTAAATTGAGTATATGATACACATCGACGATTAGATTAGATCTTAATCGCGTCAACTCGAAATGCCTACCATGTCGTGATACCCATCACTACCTCGATCACATGTTGTTGTTGAATCTGCCAAAGCAGAGCAACGCATATTATCTTGGTAGGGTGCGGAGGGACAATCTTGGTCCCGTCTATCAACGAATGGGTGAGTACAACTCAATTAGATTGAGTAACTAGTTAACTCAATTGGATCGAGTTTAACTATAGGCATTTTCCAATGGTTGGTAGATAGGTCAAAATCACGTTTATATTAACTCTTGGGCGTATTAGCCAAACCTAACTCGAGTTTTAATATAAATGCGAATCTTGATCCTATAAACAAGAGTTGCATAGAGATGTAATTGGTAATTAGTTACCTACCGATCATACTAAGTCTTGGGCGATTTAGCCAAAGATAACTCAGGGCATAGTATGATGTGGATCTTGCCCCACATGAATTCTATAATTCAGTAGGAGCATCATTTAATTAAAGGCCTAATTAGATGATTAATAGAATATGATATCTATTTTCTGTATTTTACTGTTGTAGATTGCTATGTCGTTAAACACGAATTCCTTCTCCCTGCGTTCTATCCTCGATAAGGACAAGCTCAACGGAGCTAACTTTCTGGACTGGTACAGGAACCTGAGAATCGTTCTCACTCAAGAAAGAAAACTGTACGTCCTGGAGCAGCCTATTCCTAAGGCACCTCCTTCCACCGCCACGCGAGCTAATCGAGATGCTTACAAGAAGCATCAAGATGACGCATTAGATGTGTCCTGTCTCATGCTCGCAACCATGAACTCTGAGCTTCAGAAGCAACACGAGTTGATGGACGCTTATGATATGGTTGAGCATCTTCGTCAGCTATATCAAGGACAAGCAAGGCACGAGAGATTCGAGATCTCTAAGGCACTGTTTCAGTGCAAGATACAAGATGGGACTCCCGCAGGCCCATATGTACTCAAGATGATTGGGTACATAGAAAACCTACAGAGATTGAGATTTCCCCTGGCCAAGAGCTGGCCACTGACTTGATCTTACAGTCCTTGCTAGAGATCTATAGTCAGTTTGTCATGAACTACAACATGAACGAAATTGACAAGCCACTGCCCGAACTGCTTAGTATGTTGCGAACTATTGAGCTTAACCTTAAGAAGGTTAAGCCTAACTCCATTCTAATGGTGCAAAGGCACAAGGGCAAGGGCAAGCCTAAAGGCAAAGGAAAGTCCCAAGCCAAAGGCAAGGGCAAGACACTGAAACCCAAAGGAGGGGTTGCCAAGGATGCTACCTGCTTCCATTGCGGTCAGACCGGGCACTGGAAGAGGAACTATAAGGTGTACCTGGAAGATCTTAAGAAGAAGAGAAGTGAGACTTCCACTTCAGGTATATATGTTATAGAAGTCAATCTATCTATTTCTTCATAATGGGTATTAGATACCGGATGTGCTTCTCACATTTGTACTAATGTGCAAGCGCTGAGAAATAGCAAGGCATTGACGAAGGGTGAGGTGGACCTACGAGTAGGCAATGGAGCACGGGTTGCTGCTATGTTGTAAGAACTTATTCTCTATCTCTGCCCTCTGGGATTATACTAGAATTGGATGATTGTTGTTATGTACCTGCTTGGACTAAGAATATTATATCAGTTTCTTGTTTAGATAAGAAAGGTTTTTCATTTATAATAAAGAACAAATGTTGTTCAGTTTATTTAAATGATATATTCTATTGTAGTACACCTCTGATGAATGGATTCTATATTCTAGATCTTGAGAACCCTATCTATAATATAAGTACCAAGAGGTTCAAGTCAAATGACATGAATCAAACCTATCTCTGGCACTGTCGCTTAGGTCATATAAATGACAAACGCTTATCCCAGCTCCATAAAGATGGTTTGCTAGACTCATTTGATTTTGAATCTTATGAGACATGCGAGTCATGCCTATTGGGCAATATGACCAAGACTCCCTTTAGTGGACACAGCGAGAGAGCGACTGACTTGTTAGGACTTATACATAGTGATGTATGTGGCCCTTTTAATGTCGCTACCAGAGGTGGTTATAGGTACTTCATTACATTTACTGATGACTTCAGTAGATATGGTTATGTGTATTTGATGACACATAAGTCAGAATCCTTTGAAAAGTTCAAAGAATTCAAGAATGAAGTACAAAACCAGCTTGGCAAGAGTATTAAGATACTTCGATCAGATCGAGGTGGTGAATACATTAGCCATGAGTTTCATGACTATGTAGCTGAGTGTGGGATTCTATATCAACTCACTTCTCCTGGAACACCACAGTGGAATGGTGTATCCGAAAGGAGGAATCGTACCTTATTAGATATGGTACGATCGATGATGAGTCACACAGATCTTCCCATGTATCTTTGGGGCTATGCTCTGGACACAGCAGCCTTTATACTCAACCGAGTTCCATCCAAGGCTGTGATAAAGACACTATATAGGATATGGACTAGGAGAGATGCCCAGGTGTCTTTTATGAGGATTTGGGGTTGTGAGGCTTACGTTAGACGTCAAGTCTCGGACAAATTGGGACTCAAATCCGATAAGTGCTATTTTATTGGATATCCCAAGGAAACGAAGGATATTACTTCTACATTCCCAGTCAACATAAGATAGTTGTGGCTAAGACTGGGGTTTTTCTAGAAAGGGATTTTGTTTCTAGAAAGACTAGTGGGAGTACGGTCGATCTTGAAGAACTTCAAGATATGGACCATAGCACTGAAGCCTCGATGGAAGTTGAACTAGAACCACAAAGTATTGTGGATGATGTTGTTCTATAAGGAGTTGAGGAACCACAACCAGTTCAAGTAGACCTACCTCTTCACAGATCTGATAGGGTACGTCGTCAGCCTAAGAGATACTCATTTCTCTTGTCTGACTATGATGACGTTGTGCTCATTGAGGATGAGCCTACCTCCTATCAGGAAGCTGTGATGAGACCAGATTCCGAGAAATCACTAGAGGCCATGAGATCCGAGATGGAATCCATGTACACTAACCAAGTATGGACTTTGGTTGATCCATCTGAAGGGGTCAAACTCATTGGGTGTAAGTGGGTCTTTAAGTGAAAGACTGACATGGATGGACTTATTTATAAGGGTCACTTGGTAGCTAAAGGTTTCAAGAAAATTCATGGTATTGACTATGATGAAACCTTTTCTCCAGTAGCGATGTTTAAGTCCATTCGGATCATGCTTGCTATTGCAGTGTACCACGATTATGAGATCTGGCAGATAGATGTCAAAACCGTGTTTCTGAATGGAAACCTGCTCGAGGATGTGTACATGACACAACCTGAGGGTTTTGTAGATCCACAGCATACTGGCAGAGTATGCAAGCTGCATAGGTCCATTTATGGACTAAAGCAAGTTTCTCGGAGCTGGAATCTTCAATTCGATGACGCGATCAAATAGTTTGGTTTCATCAAGAATGAAGATGAACCTTGTGTCTACAAGAATATTGTAGGGAACATAGTTGTCTTCCTCATATTGTATGTGGATGACATACTATACTCATTGGGAAAGACATCCCTTTACTGCAGTCTGTCAAGACTTGGCTAGGGACTTGTTTCTCAATGAAGGACTTAGGTGAAGCATCCCGCATTCTAGGCATACAGATCTATAGAGATAGATCTATGAGAGTGCTTGGCCTAAGTCAGAGTACATATATTGACAAGGTATTACTTCGGTTTGTCATGCAGAACTCCAAGAAGGGATTTCTGCCAATGTCACATGGTGTGAGTCTTTCGAAGACTCAAAGTTCCTCTTCTAGAGAGGAGAGAGACCGCATGGATCAGATCCCTTATGCTTCAGCCATAGGATCTATCATGTACGTCATGCTATGTACTCGTCCTGATGTCTCATATACTTTGAGCATGACGAGCAGATACCAGTCAGATCCATGTGAAAGTCACTGGATAGCAGTCAAGAATATTCTTAAGTACTTGAGAAGGACTAAAGAATATTTCTTGATATATGGAGGCGATGACGAGCTAGCTGTAAAGGGTTACAGTGATGCTAGCTTCCAAACTGATCAGGATGATTATCGATCACAGTCGGGGTTCGTGTTTTACATAAATGGTGGTGCTGTGAGCTGGAAGAGTTCGAAGCAGGACACAGTCGCTGATTCTACAACAGAGGCAGAGTATATTGCTGCATCAAAAGCAGCAAAGGAGGCAGTTTGGATACGCAAGTTCATTACTGAGCTTGGGGTGGTTCCAAGCATAGCTGATCCCATAGAGCTCTATTGTGACAATAATGGAACAATAGCATAGGCTAAGGAACATTGCTCACACCAGCGAACCAAACACATACTATAGCGCTTCCATCTCATTCGAGAGATCATCGATAGAGGAGATGTGAAGATTTGCAGAGTACCCACTGAGGCTAACATCAGATCCCTTGACCAAGGCTTTGGCACAGAGAAAGCATGATGGTCACACTAGGTCATTATGCCTTAGAGCCTATACTGATTGACACTAGTGCTAGTGGGAGATTGTTAGTTAGAGCTCTAGAGCCAATCATTTGATGATTATTGTATGGACTCGTTGTATCATATTCTTATGTATATAAAAGTATTTGTTTATGGTTATTATGCTTACTTGTTTTAGTGCCAAATAACTAAGTATAATAGCATCCTTGAGTAGAAGGTTGTTACCTATATCAATCGATTGGTTGAATCGATAGTGAGATGATATAGGGAACACTACTCTTAATCATTCCTAGTCAAGTATTAACATTCAGGGACAATGTTAATGCGACGAGACTTGCATGTAGGTCAACTTGATGACTTGATCTCACAAGTCATGGATATGGAGATATCAAATTGACACATGGGTATGCATTGGAGAATGTATACTGAATGGCCCGCCATGAGAAAGTATCATGGATCGTTATATGAGTGTCATATACTTTCTCATGTGGCTATTAGTATGACTATTAGTCCTTGGACCTGAAGTCACCATGGTTTCTTACATAAGGAGTTACATACTTTGGCTTCGTCAAACGTCACCCGTAACTGGGTGGAATATAAAGGCGATTACTGGGTATGTAACGAATTATGCGGAGGGATGTGAGTTATGTAGATGGGATCTATCCCTCCTATATGACGGGAGTGACATCATTTTTCTTAATAGAGTGAGACAACTAAGTGCATGACCATGCCCAAATGAGTCAATATGAGATGTTGAGCTCATTTGACTGAGTGAGTCTACTTGGAGTTCAAGATTTATATTAATTAGAGGATGACACGGTCTATGCCTCACATTGATCAATCTAGATGTCTAGGATAAAAGGACATTGTCATATATTGTGAAGGGTCACAATTTGTAGTCACAAGGTGATGTTGGATCTCAACAGTCTTATAACTTGGATAGTAATGATGTGTTGTTAAATACCGCTCATTACTTATGCTTCTAAATGGGTTTACGAGCATTGCCAATGTTACAAGAACCTATAGGGTAACACACAATGGACAATTAGATGGAGATTAGCTTCATATGATGAACCAAGAGGATTAGGTTCATGTGATGAACCAAATTGGATTAAGAGTAATCCAAAGTAAACTAATTGAGTTGGACTCAATTTGGTTCATGTGTTAAATGAGTCTAATTTGGACTTAGACTCATTGAGCCAATTTAATTCAATGAATAGAGATTCATTAAATTAAAATTGACTTGAACCGATGGTTAGATTTGATCACCCATGGGAGAGAAGTGGTCAAGTTTGACTTGACTTGAGAGGAAGATGAAAGGTCAAGTTTGACTTAACCATTGCCACCTCATTTGTGAGTTAGAATTAAGTGGACTAATGATGATGTGCCACATCATCAAGGCTAGCACATGTGTGTGCCACCTCATGAGGGAGATCAAGAGTTGTGACTCTTGAAATCCCATGGAGGTTTATAAGCCTCAAAAATGTGGCCGGCCACTTTAATTCACAAGTGTGAGTTTCATTTGGTTTTGGTAAACTCCTTCTTCTTCCTCTCTACCTTTCTTCTCTCCCTCTCCTCCACCATTTCTGATCCTCTAAGGTTGCTAGCACATCTTTAGAGGTTCTCTCCACAGATTTGTTCGTGTGGATACACATAGAGGGTTGTACACTTGACAACCTTGAGATTCGGCGAACCTTGGACGAGCGGGATTTGCGAAGGGCATCGCATCAAGGGTAAACTCTTTTTCTTTGTAGATCTAGTGTAGATCTAGGTTAGAGAAACTCTTACACATAGAAAATTTTGTTTTATAACTTCACACGGATCCGGTGGCATGGGATTCGGGGTTTCTACAACGCAAAAAGTGGTTTTTATGGCTCGAAAAATCCAACACAAGCTAGATAGAAAAAGCACAAGTGGTTGATATCAATTTCTAGATCAGTGCCTAGTAAGTTGGTCAAGCAGAAAGCAACACTGTGTTGCTTTATCTACCACTGAAGCTGAGTATATAGCCCTAGGTGAATGTGCATCTCAAATATTATGGATGATGCATACACTAAAAGATTATCAACTAGAATATCATAAAACAAAATTTTCAATTGATAATATAAGTTCAATTAATCTAATCAAAAACCCAATTCACCACTCAAGGACTAAACATATAGAAATAAATCACCACTTTGTAAGGGATCACGTAGCTAAGGGTGATATTGTACTTAACTACATTGAGTCAAAATCAAACATACCTGACATATTCACAAAACTCTTACCTGAACTTGAGTTCAGTACACTTAGAAGACAAATAGGGATATGCTTAGTAGAATAGAACTCATTTTCTGCTTACTTTTCTCAACCTATGTTTTAATCTTAGGAAAAATATTTTTTTTCAAAATCCCAATTTCTTAGATTTTCAAAATTTGGACTTAGCCTAGGCTTAACCCTAGAAATCATGTTCCCCTAGACTTCAGCCAAAGCATCTCACAAGCACACTAGGCTTAACTTGTTTATGTTTGATAAACTTAGAATGGGGTGAGATGCATAGGGTACAGTCTAGACTTCAGAATACTTATTTCTGTGCATCATAGTAAGTTTGGACAATAAATATCAAAATTATAGTAATCAAGTTAAGATTATCCAGACTTAGTCAAATATAACTAGATCACTAGCTTAACTTGATTAACTAAGTGAAAACTGTTACCCTCTAGGTAATCAGCTAGTAACTAATGGTTACACATGTGGCCAAAGAATTTAAGTATTTACCTTTTAATTACTCGCTTGGACTTTTAGGAATATTTTTTTTAATTCTCCAAAATGAAATTGGTCTTAGTTAAAATTTCATAAGTTTTTCAAAGTTAAGTTTTTTTATTTTCAAAATTGAAAAAAAAACAACAATTTGTTTTTTTTCAAAAAATTTTGACTAAATCTCTATATTTTAAACTTAACATTTAAAGCAATTTCTAAAGATTGGTTTTCAAAATTGATGCTAAGTGTACTTTAAAAGCTTGTTAATTTTGGCTCAAATTTAACTAACTACTTCTTAAAAACATTATGATTTCCAAATTTCTTTATATTATTTCACTTAGCTAAAAAGTTTAACAATAAAATTAAATACAAAAAGCTAAGTGTTTATCAAAGTATATTTTAATCCTCTTTATGTTCCTTAAATTTCTCCTTCTTTAAAAAAAAAACTAAGCATTTATTTGACACCCTATTTTTTCGAATAATATTTTTTTGGTTTTGATATATGGCAAAGGGGGAGAGTATAGAGAAATTCAAATCCAAAGTAAATTTAAATCCAAAGTTTTTGAAAGTTTTAAAAATTAAGGGGAGCTTTTATTAAGGGGGAGTTTTTGTAAGATTCTATTAAAGGGGAGCTTTAATTCTGGTGCTAAATTTTTGCTTATGCTTTGTATCTTTTCATTATTGCTTAACTTTAAATTTCAGTTGTCATAATCAAAAAGGGGGAGATTGTTGGTACGGGAAGCATCTGACGATCGAACCTTAGTTTTGATAATGGCAAAAGGGATTCAAAGTTTAATTGTTATCTAATATGCTTGTATGAGTTTGTAGGAAAGTCTTAACTATGGTTAGGCAGGTGGAAAATCCTAAGGGGAGGTAACCTTAGGTCCTAGGAGGTGGTAACCCTAGGTTAAGGAAAAATCCTAGGGGGTGGTAATCCTAGGTCCTAGGAGGTGGTAACCCTAGGTCCTAGTGGGTGGTAACCCTAGGTCCTAGGGGGTGGTAACCCTAGGTGGAGGAGAAATCATAAGGGGGTAATCTTAGATCTTAGGGGGAGGTAACCCTAGGTGGAGAAAAACCCTAGGGGGTGGTAACCTTAGGTCCTAGGGGTTGGTAACCCTATGTGGAAAGTCTAGTCGGTCTAGAGGATCGTTCTGGCATCAGGTATGCTCTCTTGAGTGGAGTAGGTGAGGGCGCGTTCCCCGGAAGAGGGAACAGTAAGCGTCGATTCGACCTAGGGTTTTCAGTTGGAAATTCGAAGTTAGAACCGAATAGTCCTGAGATTGTCAAACACTTCATTTAATATATTTATTATGTGCTAACTTTGTCTTGCAGGGTATATGGTTATTTTGTGGACTAACACATCTTGCAGGGAAGAAGGAGACACTTTTACCTCGGATGAACAGTACCCGAGGCGCCCTCCATGGAGCTTAGAGGTGCCTTAGTTGCAAGGCAGAAGCTAGCTGTGCAGTGGGCTCGGAGGCGCCCTCAAGGGAACCTGAGGCACCCTGGACACTGGCTTGAAGGCGCCTCAATGGTTGATGAAGGCGCCTCTAGGCAGATAAGAGGCAGCGACCCGAAGACTTATTGCAACGCAGGATACGGGATGAGACTTGAGGTTTGAGGCACCTCCATGGGGCATTAGAGTTGCCCTCAACGCCGAATAAAAGGACATCTCGAGGCAGCACCAAAGCAATCACCTTCCAAGCAATCCTTACGCAACCAACTACTAATGAGAAGTTCCGACGAAGCTACAACTTGACACCGACGATCCGGAGCCCTGATTCTACTATTTCTTGTTTGTCGTCGGTAAAATTTTACTACTGTTGATTGTACTTCATTTGTAAATATTTTTACGATATTATAGTTATTGCCCAATGTAAATGCTCAACGAGCATGGACCTTGGAGTAGGAGTCGTCACAGTCTCCGAACCAAGTAAATACCTTGTGTTTGCGTTGTGTTCTTTTACATTTCCACTACTTTAATTCTTAATAGTTTTACGAATTCGAAATGCGTGAAAGCCACGAGCACTATTCACCCCTCCCCCCCTCTAGCGCATCTCGATCCAACAGATCTTTGACCACTTACATTGGGCAATACTAGTATAGTTCTTCCAAAGAAGAAAGAGCATGCAAGTATGATATGATGATAGTAATAGTCCTCATATCTTCAAAGAATAAGTGCAAGACAAAAAATAAAGTTACCAATAATATCAATTAATTAGATATGTAGTATAGTTGTTGGAGATCTTCTCAAAGAAGAGTTGTCAAAGATTGCATGAATAGACATAGCAGGAGCAGAGTAGATCAGAGATAAAGAGTTATATCTAGCTTAAATCTTGAGGGATTCTTTTATAGGTCTCATTCTGTCGACTAATAAAAGGTTCCATCGACTAAACCTATCCATTGACTGATAACCTTATCCGTTAACTGATCCTCTATTCCTTTCATGTTTGCTAGGATCCGTACAATCATAGAAATCACATTATTCCATCGATGAAATAAGGTCTTTCCATTTGTGCTTCTGGATTGAATATCACTGCTCTAATTTTCCTTGGTTCCGTTGACTGAATAATTTTTTTCTTCAACGAAACCACTTAAGTTCACTTCTTGTAAAATAGTATTAGTATAAAAATCATTTTTACCCTGCAAAATAGAGTTATAACATAATCCAACAAGACAAGATAAATAAAGTATGTATGATTAAGACAATAAGGACTGTCTTAATTTTAACTTAGAAATCTCTATTGGTTTCTTTAGTTGGATCAACGCCTAAGGTTGCCTCTACTGGGACATGATGTGCATAGAATATATCTATTTTTATACAAGCTTTAACGCACATTCACTTATTTTTTTGCATATGTTTGATGCATTTTCATCCCTATTTGTCGTATTTTTAGTATAATTATTCTATTTCTCATAGATCTACTTTTGTTTAGTTTTCTATAATAGGATGCATTTTTAGAGAAAAATCGGTGTTAAAAAGTGCTTCAGAGAGACAAAGGAAGAGAGCAGAGCTTTGGCTATGTTATTTCACAAGGTTGTGGATCTTCGTACGTTGCCAACCATCACATGGTTGTGCCAAAGGGCATGGTCGTGCCATCCATCTAGAGAAGAGTCCACCTCTGTCTATGTGGCTTCACATGATTGTACCTGTTCACCAGAACCCAATCAAGCTAGGGTCATGCCAAAAGCACATCCGTGCCAAGCAACCAGAACCGGATCAAGCCTTGGCCATACCAAAAGGCACGACTGTGCCACTTCCAGTCGTGCGGAATCAAACCACAGTTGTGCCAAAAGGCACAGTCGTGTCACTTAGGTAGTATAGCTTCAAGGTCTGACCGTACCAATGGGGTAGGACCGTGACACGTGTCGTGCCATGGTCCATGCCTTGCTCTATTTAAGGGGACTTCTTCCCCTTCTTCAAGGGAGGAAGGTTCTCCCTTTTTGGAGATCCATCTTAGTTCATATCTATGCCTTCTCCATATTCTAATTGAAGATCTAGGGTTGTTTTCATCATCTCCTCTACTCCAAAAGCTTGGAATTGGATCTAAAAAACACTCAACATCTTGGATAAGCTTCTTCTCCCTTCTTCTCTTTAGATTGGATTTTGAGCTTATGATTTCATTATCTTTGAATTCTTTCCTCCATGTTATAGAGTAGACCTTATTTTTCTCGAATTAAGGGTGCCATTATGATGTGAGATTAATGTATACTCTTGAATTTGCTAATTTTCTTTCCATATGACAATGCTTATGCCTTGTAGTCATTCGATCTAATGTGTGTGCGATGTGTTTGTGCTTAATTCACATGTTTTATAGAATGATTGTGTGGTTTTGTTCACCTTACAGAGGGAATGCTCTAGATTATATGACAAGGGGTCATAGTTAATTACAAGGGTAACCCTTTAACCAGACATCTAGAGCATCACCTCGAAAGGGAAAGTATTTCTCTACAAGAAAGTGTAGAATTAGGTTTAATGAGTTATTTCTATGTTCATGATATCAATTATTTTGTGTGCTATTGTGGATGTATGACTAGATGTCCCTAGTGATAAGGGTAACCCTTTAATCAGACTTCATAGGAATCACTTACATTAGATAGCATCAGATGCTAATAGAGATAGCATTCCGACATGACCACCGCATGGATATGTCAGTAATGAATCAACCTTCCCACATGTGCATAGGAATAGAGGATGGGTAATTGGCGATCATTAGTTTATTGATTAGTATCACAATAAAATCAAACTCCTAGAATATTTCCTTCAACCAAAGTCTTCAACCAATTCTCAACTCACTCTTCCTCTCTCTCTTTCTCTCAATCTTACTTCTCTCCACTTTAGTGCATGATTCTCAACCATTGATCATTTAGCTAATTTACTGTGACTAATCTCTAGTGCTTATATCCAATTCTCATGGGATTGATATCTTTTATTACTTAATGATAACGTGCACTTGCAGATTGTACATATCAAGTTTTTGGCGTTGTTGCCAAGGATTGCGCATATAACATTAGTTGATAATCACTTGAGTTAAACTAAATATTATTTTCTTTTCTACTTTTTGTAAATATTTCTGTACTTCAATTTTCATATATCTTTTATTCTCTTACTTTTATTTCTATAATTTTTTCCTGCATTTTTAATTCTATAGTTTGATTTTTGTTTTCCATTTGAATATTCTATTTTTCTAAAACTTAAATTTTGTATTTCTAAATTTTTGTAAGTTTGATTTTCAGTAATCTTTTTCTTTTATGCGAAGATCTAATCCTAAAGGAAATTTATTGACACTTAATCCTAAGATAGATAGAGCTTTTCGAAGAAGAAACTTCCAGAGACAACAAGAAGAACAAGAAATATCTCAAATGACAAACAAACCTCTTAGGATTATGCAGCGCCGTATACACGTGGGGTTCGGTCTAGCATCACCAAACCAGCTGTTAAAGTCAATAATTTTAAGATAAAGCCTTTGGTAAACACGATGGTACAACAACATCAATTTGAGGGAGGACCACATGAAGATCTAAACTAACACTTGGAAGTCTTTTATGAGATATGCAGGACCATGAAGATGAATAGAATCCCAGCAGAGGCAATGAGATTAATGCTATTCAGATTTTCTCTAAAGGATAGAGCATTGTTGTGGCTCACATCTTTGCCAGCCAACAACATTACATCATGGGAGTAATGTGAGCGGTTATTCCTTGATAAGTTCTATCCACCAAGCAAAATAGTGTATATGCGAAATCTGATAGCTAGCTTCAAGCAAGACGATACATAATCTTTATATAAAGCTTGGGATAGATTCAAAAACATGCTCAGGACGTATCCACATCATGGTCTAGAAAAGTGGTTAGTGATTTATACTTTTTATAATGGCATCAACTATCATGCCAAGGTGTCCTTAGACTCAGCAACTGGAGGGGCACTAATGAACAAAAGCTTAGATGAAGCCTAGGAAATCATAGAAAATGTGGCTCTTAACCATCACTAGTGAGCATCTGAGTGAAGTGGAAGCCAATGAAGGCATCAGGTAAGTTTGATATTGATGCACTTACACTAATGTTAGCAAAATGAATGCCTTAACAAAGAAGCTTGAATTAATGGGGACTGGTACGGTGAATGTCATAGTAGGAATTTGTGATTCTTGGTGAAGTATGGAACATGCACAAGAAAATTACCCACTTGGGGCCATCTCTTCTCAGCTTAAACAATTTAAGCAATGTGACGCTATAGAAAGTTTCAACCTAAGGAAACATAACCCATACTCCAACACATACAATCTAAGATAGAGGAACTACCTAAATTTTTCTTATAGAAATAATCAACACTAGGGGCAACCTATGGGTCAAAGGCATATCTACCAACCAGAGGAACAACAAAGCTATCAACAGCAACATCGGCAACAACAAGACTATCAACAATCCCAATTAGAAAAATTGCTTGAAGAAGTCCATGTAGTATAAATAGAGATGAAGAATGACATCAAGAAGCTCACTCAAAGGATGGATAACTCTAAAAAATACTAGAAGTTTCAAGATAGCCAAATAGCACAGATAACCTCATCTTCCTCAAGAGCACAAGTAGTATTTCTAAGGAAACCCGATGTGAACCCTATTGAGCACTACAATAGAATTGAACTTTAGGACAGATAGACCTTGGGAGACCCCTAAGTGATTTCTCCTGACAAACGAATTGATATTCTTAGAGAGCCCTCTCCTTCTTCATCACACCTAAGTGGCAAACAAACAAAGGAGGAGAGTACCAAGAAGGTTGAAGAGCTTCCTCCACCAGAAATTTAAAGTCAAGCAAGTCCTTTCCCCCAAAGATTAGCCATCAATAAAAAGGATGAAGAATTTGGTAGATTCTTAGAGAAGGTCAAAGCTTTGCATTAAAGTCCTGTTGATCGATTCACTTCACCAAATGCTATGAACATATTAGCCAACTTCCTAGTGTTAGAGTGTATACTAAAAGTCTAGCTTTTGTATAAATATTTATTTAGAAATAAAGAATCATATTGTTCAAATGTCTACATTTATATGCTAAATGTAGTTGTTCAATTAATTTATATTATAGATAATATAGTGTGTTGTGTCACACACAGAAGATCATGTTATCAGTTTCTTATAAATTATAAATAGTAGCTCACGACTAAGATAGATAGGAACAAATCATTGGAATAGTCATAGTGTAATTTGGTATTAGTTTATCTTAACTATAAAATTACACTAGTACACCCTGAGTGTATTAAGCAGGACCATTTAAGGTAAGGTCTTTTTATACTGACTTAATAAAAGAACAAGACCTTAGTTATTATGGAAGTGTGTGCTCTTAATCCTAATATAATAACAAGCACATATATTTCGTATTTATTTATTTGACTTATCAAAGGGTGAGATTTAGCTCGATAAATCAATAGGCCCGATAAGTTGGGAAATGATATTACTTATAGTGTGTGTTGTTGATTATAGAAGGAAACTGTGTCCTAGTAATCTAGGTTGATAATGTCCCCAAGAGGAGCTCATAAGGATTGTCATGTTAAACCCTGCAGGTGGACTTAGTCCGACACAACAATAAGGTTGAGTAGTACTACTCTTGGACTAAGAAATTAATTAAAGTGAGTTGTCAGTAACTCGTTTAATTAGTGGGCATTCGACATCTTAAACACAGGGAGATTAACACACTCATAATAAGAAGGAGCTCAAAATATAATTTGGGATTGGTGCGTTAGTTCAATAATAATTCTTTAGTGACATGAATTATTATTGATGAAATTAAGTTGGGTGTTCAGGGCGAACACGGGAAACTTAATTTCATTAGGAGACCAAAACCAATTCCTCCTCTCGGTCTCTATCGTAGCCTCTTATTTATAAAGTATTATACCCACCTATACCCACCTTCTTACCCAACCTTAGGTGGTCGTCCAAGCAAGCTTGGAGTCCAAGCTTGGGTCGGCCAAGCCATAGGTTGAGCCAAGTATAGGTAGCCGGCCCTAGCTTGGAGCCCAAGCTTGGTGTGGTCGGCCATGTAAAGAATAAAAGCGATTTTATTTAAAATCTTTCCATATGTGGATACCATGGTTTTAAAAGAGAGTTTAAAATTTAAATCTTTCCTTTTATAGCTTTCTACAAAAGATTAAGTGAAAGGTTTGATATCTTTCCTTATTTGTAGTTAAAAGGAAGATTTTAAATTTTGATAAAACTTTCCTTTTTTGTAACCATCTTGATGATATAAAAGAGAGTTTTAAAATTAAATCTTTCCTATTATAGTTTCTACAAAAGATTAAGAAAAGATTTGATATCTTTCCTTATTTGTAGATTGAGAAGAGGATTTTAATTTTAAAGATAACTTTCCTTTTTGGAAATCATCCACATGCTTTAATAGAGAGATTTTAATTTATAAAATTTCCTTTTATAACTAACCATGAAGGAAAAAATTATTAGAGAAATTTTTATTTTAAAATTTCCAGAAACAAATAAGGAAGTTTTAATTTTGTATTTAAAACATGCCTTATTTGGAGCACATGAGGTGGCCGACCATGATAAGGGTTAAAAAGAAAGTTTAATTAAATTGTCCTTATTAACCAATGGCAATGAGAATAAGGGAATTTTAATTATAATTAAATTTCCTTATTTGTCAAGACCAAGGAATATAAAAGAGGGGGTAGAGTTGCCTCACCTTACACAACATATCATCTAGTATTCCCTCTCCTCTTCCTTGGTGTGGCCGGACCTATTCTTCCCCTCTTCTCTTCTTCTTTAGTGGTCGGTTCATCCCTCTCTTGGAGCTCTTGTTGGTGGCTGGTTCTTGCTAGGAGAAAAAGGAGAGAAAGGAGGCTTTGCTCTTGCATCCCTTGGAGCTTGGTTGGTGGCCGAGACTTGTTTTTCCTTGGAGAAAGTTGCTTGGCCGAAACTTGGAAGAAGGAAGAAGGAGGCTTGGTGGATTCTCATCTCGATAGATCGTTGCCCACACAACGTCCGAGATAAGAAGAGGAATACGGTAGAAGATCAAGAAGTTGTTACTTACAAAGAAAGGTATAACTAGTAATTATTTTCCGCATCATACTAGTTTTCTTTGTATGAATTCCAAAACACAAGAGGCTAGAGATTCTAGATATTCGGATTTGTTTTAAATTTGTGTTTCATTATTTTTCGGTCTTGTGATTCGATTGTTCCTTTTGGTTAAACCTAGAGTTATATAAGGAAATTAAATATTGAATTTCGTTAAGAGGCTTTGTCGAAACAGTGGTGGATTTTCCCATACCCAAGAAGGTCAAGTGTCTCACCATGTTTGACCTGGCAGCCGATTTTCGAAATAAATATTTAATTGAATTTGTAACATAGGTGGATTTGGATCTATAATATTAAGTATCGTTTGTGATCCAAGTCTAAACCTCTAAGAACAGATAAGTTAAATTTCGAATCAATAATGTTAAGTTCCGTTTGTGATTCCATACTTAATTTCTAAAGAACACAATAGGTTGTTAGGAAAGGTTCAAGACTTGTACAAAATTTTTATACAGGGGAACCGGTATGATATTTTTAGGAATAACCAACACCTAGAATGTCTAGATTTCCACCTAGACTATGTATTGCTCAGTCTGGAGATCCTCCTCCCTATCCTTACCCTCCCCCTCCCCCATGTGGTCCTCCTTTTTTCCCTCCTCCACCATATTGATTTCATCGGGATGATGAAAGATTTAAGTCTGGAGGGGTGTTGTACCTAGTGTCATTTTCCTTATAGTTTAGTTTAGTTGTATTTTGGATTATTTTTATATCCGTTATTACTTTGAGTGTAGTTTTTTAGCTTTTCTTTAGTTGTTTTAGTTATCACTTAGACTGTCTTTCTAATTTTTTGTGGCTTATTGAGAACATCAATTTTCATCTTACTACTAGTTTGTTCAATGGCAAAACTGTTAGCATGTTGTTATTTGAGATAGTACTAATATGATTGATCAACTTCTTTTCTCTATCTCTAGTAGCATGAAGTGAGCATCGTATTGTAATGAGATAGACTTGAGTGTTGGCCTGATCTTAAAGATCTTATTTTCACTTACATAAGCTTGATTAGTAGATAACCATGAAATAGTCATGATTCATCTAATTTGATTAATACTTAGGTTTTCAAGGTGATTTCTCATACTACTTCTTGGTTACTGGATGATACTCATATCATATAAGCTTGCTTGGAAAAAAAAATCGAAATATCCTTATGATTGTTTGTGCTACATTTAAAGCACCAAAAAAAGGAGAAAAATTTAAGTGTTGCACAATACAATCACTTTGAGAGAAAAAAGAGAGAGAAGAATAATGGATATAAAAAGTAATTTTATAAGTGAAAACTAGCAAGTTACCCCTTTGAGCCCGAGTTAGGTTACTAGAAAAATAAATGCTATATTTCTATTGATGTCAAGCACGCCTTTGAGACCTTGGGTAGATTAAGAAATATAAACCAAGCATGTGGCAGATAAGTGTCTTTCACTGAAAACATAAGGAATTCATTTGGATGACGACTTGACTATGACTAGGGATTTAAATATGAAGAGTTTAGATCACTTATTACACTGTGCATGAGAACTTATGGTTAAGCCACTCTTAGCTAATTCTATGATTTTACTCATCAATGAAGTTAGTTGATAGAGTTGGATTGATTCACTAGAGATTATGATGTATTATGTCAACACATGGACCTAGATTGTAGCAGTTTGCTTAAGGACAAGTAAAGATTTAAGTCTGGAGGTATGATGTGTGTAGAATATATCTATTTTTATGCATGCTTTAACACACATTCACTTGTTTTTCTTGCATATGTTCGATGCATTTTCACTCCTATTTGTTGGTTTTTGATTACAGCCTAGTGGGTTGTTAAATGTATATATAACTGCGTGGTTGTTGTTATTCTTGTTCCAGCCGAGTGGGCTGGCTATATAAACTGAGTGGTTGTATGTATATTCCAGCCACATGTGGTTGATGTATATTTTGTTTGTACTTATGCTTCAGATTGTCATCGGTACAGGGGAGTTGCTACTGAAAGTTTTCGGTAGGGACTCCTTTGGGGGCGTGACATGATGTGTGTAGAATATATCTATTTTTATGCATGCTTTAACACACATTCACTTGTTTTTCTTGCATATGTTCGATGCATTTTTCACTCCTATTTGTCGTATTTTTAGCATAATTACTCTCTTTGTTAGAGATCTACTTTTGTTTTATTTTCTATCAATAGGATGCATTTTTAGAGTGAAATCAGTATTAAAACATGCTTCGGAGAGACAAAGGAAGAGAGCAGAGTTTATCCATGCGGTTTCACATGGCTGTGGCTCTTCATCCGTGGATAAGCAACACACAGTTGTGTCATCCATCCAAAGAAGAGTCCACCTCTAGCCATGTG
Source organism: Zingiber officinale (assembly GCF_018446385.1). NCBI lineage: Eukaryota > Viridiplantae > Streptophyta > Magnoliopsida > Zingiberales > Zingiberaceae > Zingiber > Zingiber officinale. The sequence continues at coordinate 82,783,685 of NC_055987.1, read as the reverse complement.
ATTTCACATGATTGTGCCTTCTCACCAGAATCCAATCAATCTAGGGTTGTCCCAAAAGGCATGACAATGCTAAGCAACCAAAACAAGATCAAGCTCTAGCCATGCCAAAAGGCACGGCTGTTCCATTTCCAATCTTGTGGAATCAAACCATAGTCATGCCAAAATGCATGACCATGTCACTTCGGCAGTATGGCTTCAAGGTCTGGCCATGCCACGACCTTGACACGAGCCACGCTCTAGCCCATGCCCTGCTCTATTTAAGGGGAGTTCTTCCTCTTCTTTAAGGGAGAAAGGTTCTCCCCTTTGGGAGAACCATCCAGAGAAGAGTCCACCTCTAGCCATGTGATTTCACACGGTTGTGCCTTCTCACCAGAATCCAATCAATCTAGGGTTGTGCCAAAAGGCATGGCAATGCCAAGCAACCAGAACAAAATTAAGCTCTAGCCATGCCAAAAGGCACGGTCGTGCCACTTCCAACCTTGTGGAATCAAACCATAGTCATGCCAAAATACATAACTGTGTCACTTCGACAGTATGGCTTCAAGGTCTGGCCATGCCATAGCCTTGACACGGGCCACACTTTGGCCCGTGCCCTACTCTATTTAAGAAGAGTTCTTCCTCTTCTTCAAGGGAGAAAGATTCTCCCCTTTGGGAGATCCATCTTGGTTCAGATTTATACCTTTTTTGTACTCCAATTGAAGATCTAGGGACGTTTTCATTATCTCCTTGACTTTGGAAGCATGGGATTGGATACGAATAACACTCAACATTTTAGATAAGCCTCTTCTCCCATCTTTTCTTTAGTTTGGGTTTTGAACTTATGATTTCATTGTCTTTGAATTCTTTCCTCCCTCTTATGGAGTAGATCTTATCGTTTTAGGATTAAGGGAATAATTTGATGGATCAAAATGAAGCGATAGAGGGAGGGTGAATATCACTCATTAAAACTTTTTCTTTTTGTATCAATTCATAAGGAAATATAAAAGTAACAGCAGAATATAAAAGCAAAAGCAGTACAGATGGCTCAATTGGTTACTTGGCTCGGAGCTTATGTCGACTCCTACTCTATGACTATCAATCCTTGATCATACCATTGGGTAATCTACTAAAAATCTTCTTTAAAAAATATTTGGGAAGAAGAAATTCATACAATGCAACTAGAAGATAGTAACATGATGTGCGTAGATTATGTACACTTTTATGCATACTTTAACGCACATATACTTATATTTCATTAGCATAATCTATATTTATTGTACCCTATTTAATTATAATATCATACTTCTAACTCCACAAAATTGACTAATGAAGAGATAGAAGCTCGCAAAGAGGCCAAGCTAGAGAGCCGCGTGCTCTTGCCGATCAGACCATTTGAGGAGCCAACCGGCGAAGAGGGGGCAAACCAAGCCACAGGGAGTAACATGGCCAAAAGAACTGAGGAGATGCCCCCACCACGCCCCTCCTTGGTACCCATAGCAATTCCCTTGGAGTCCACTACATCTACCGAGCCACTAATCCAATGTCAACGCCACAAAAGACGCTGATCAGTGACACCGGTGCACTCGGCTACGCCCACCCCACAAACATCTACTGTTGCTTCAACTGCATGACTTCCCTCTAAGAGGGGGAAGAGCTTAAGATCTGCGATCCTTGAAGTCATGGTCGGTCAACAAACTCAACTTAGTCTGATCGGACACCTTCATTGTCTGAGCTGCTGCCCTGAGCAATTCCTGTCGAGCCACTTTCCTATTTGATGCCACCACCAATGGGGTCAATGCGACCCCCTTTCCACCATACACTCAACTCCCCTCTCCAAGTTAAAAAGTAAATCTAAATCCACCTCCCCAGAACCAAGTGAGCCAGGTAAGCAGAAGAGAGTTTAGGATATTAGACTGGCCAATTAGGACCTTCTTTCTTCGCACTCTGCTGAGTCCTAACCACAAAATAAAGATTCAAGGACCCTTGGCTCAGACTTGAGTGGATGCATGAGCTCAAGCAACCATCAGTTCTATCAAGGAGTAGTCAATTTCTTTAGTCAAGGTGTCATGAGGGTGAGTTTACTTGTACATTTGCCCGTCTTATTTACTTCATTTAACATTCTTTTCCTTTTGGTAGTTTTGAGTGGAGGGCCTAGCACTTAGCTAAAAATTAGCCAGATTGAACCACGAGCACCAGAAGCTATAGGGCTCAATCGAGAAAGTGGGAACCTCCCATGGTTTACCGAGCGGCTATCACTAGAGGTGGCTCAATTGAAAAAAGAGCTGGAGTGCTAGTCAAAAATACTGTTGGCATCCAAGTGGGGCCCTCTCTATAGAAAAAGATAAAAATCACAACCAGGTTATCTAGCTTGAGAGGCTTAAGAAGCAGACTCGAACTTATTATTCCCTCCTTTATTTGGCCATGCTCGAAAGCTTAGGGCCATAGAGAACTTAGAACCTCAAAAACAAGGAGCTTCAGGTCCTGGACAAGAAATTACTTCCCTTTACTAGTCTAAATTTGAGATAAGAATTTGAGACTTAGGCGTGAGAGAAAGCTCACTTATAACTCGATCGATCGGTGCGAGAGTTTGGGACTTGGTCATGCGAGCAAGCTCATTTATAACTCGGCCACTCAACATGAGAGTCTAGGACTTGGCCGTGAGAGCAAGCTCACTTATAACTCTATCACTCGACGCGAGAGTCTAGGACTTGGTTATGAGAGCAAATTCACTTATAACTTGACTGCTTGGCGCGAGAGTCAGGGAGTTGTTCATGAGAGCAAGCTCAGTTATAACTCAACTGCTCGATGAGAGAGTTTGGGACTGGGTCGTGAGAGAAAACTCACTTATAACTCGATCACTCAGTGTGAGAGTCTAAGACTTGATAGTGAGAGAAAGCTCACTTATAACTCGGCCGCTCGATATGAGAGTCTAGGACTTGATTATAAGAGCAAGCTCACTTAAAACTCAGTCATTCGACAAGAGAGTCTAGGACTTGGTCATAAGAACAAGATCATTAATAACTCAGCTGCTCAACACGAGAGTCTAGGACTTAGTCTTGAGAGCAAGCTCATTTATAACTTAGCCACTCAGCGTGAGAGTCTGGGACTTGGTCATGACAGTAAGCTCACTTATAACTTGACTGCTCAGCATGAGAGTCTGGGAGTTGGTTGTAACAGCAAGCTCACTTATAACTTGGTCGCACGGCATGAGAGTCTAGGACTTGGTCGTGAAAGCAAGCTCACTTATAATTTGGTCGCTTGGTGTGAGAGTCTAAGACTTGGTTGTGAGAGTAAGCTTACTTATAACTCGATCACTTCACATGAGAGTCTTGGATTTAGGCATGAGAGCAAGCTCACTTATAACTCAGTTGCTCAGGGCAAGAGTCTGGTGTAAGTACCCTAGGAAAATTTTGATGTGCTTAACCGGGTTAAGTTAGGTCTTGTTGTATTTGATGTCTTGCATCTAAGTGTGTAGGAGCTTAGGAATACAAAAAGTCAAGTGGAAAAGACAACTAGTGAGAAGGATGGCACTGGAAGGGAGCCGACAGGCTCAGTGCATCCAAGGACGATGTGCTATGGAAGTGTACACTGACGGATGAGAAGGACATACACGACGTCCAAAGGACGAGAAGCTGGAGTGAAAGATTGCTCGAAGAGAATGTTGGATTTGGGTTTGGATGACCTCAACTTTGGATAACCAGAGAATCACCCATGTGAAGAAGACCAGTTGGAAGATGATCTGTCGTGTAGAAGGCGCCTTCAACAAGCTTGAAGGTGCCTTCAAAACCTCATGGAAGGCACCTTTAAGCATGTTGAAGATACCTTCAATAGTTGTTCGTTGAAGATAAAGTTTCAGTGATAAAACTTATCATGTTGGAGGCATTTTGGACCTCCTTGAAGGCACCTCCGAGCCACGGATAAGATTTTCCTATATATGGCTATAAAATGACTCCTGAAACTAGGAAATAAACAACTCTTACAATCAATTCCTAATTTATTTCTGAGCTTTCAAAGAGTATAAGAGGCTTCTCTGCCTTCAATGAAGGAGATTTTCATTGAGCTTTTACTCATCTTGGATTAACAACCACCTAGGTTGTACCATGTAACTATTGCACCTCTTTTCTTTTAAGTTATTATTATTTCTTTAATGTTAATTGCCTATGCATAACTAACTTATATCCTTGCTAAGTTCGAAAAGAAAAAGTTTGTTCTATTTTATTACAGGGCTATTCACGCCCCCCCCCCCTCTCTAGCTGTCTACACAAGATAAATAATTGGTGTCTGAGCAAGGATGCTTCAGAAAGACTAACCGCCAACCAAAGTAAAGAAATTGATGGTCGGACCAAGCCTCAATGTCACGCCCCAGAGGAGTTCCTGTCCGAAGAAATTTCGGCAGCATCTCCCCTGTACAGCGGACAATCTGAAACTTTACTACATCACCATATACCTCAGCCACATGCGGCTGGAATAATAACAACAATAAACAAACAATAACACAGTCATCCACGCAGTTTATATCAATTTCAGCCTCTGGCTGACACAACTACGTAGTTTAATAGTAAACAAACTGAACAGTGATAAGCAGACTAAAAACCAACCCTACTCCACTACACTCATAAAACTCAAATCCGATGATAAAATCAACTCAGCTCTTCTGCCATCCAGGCATGCACGTAGTAAAACAAATCTGAATGAAAATCATCGACAGTAACCATATAGTAAACTAATATAAGTCCAGATAGTGCAATATCCATAACACAAAAATCATAATCCAAGTGTATCAAACAGAACTAGTATGATAAAGAAAACCAAAAGATAAACCACACGTCCTCGCGGTCTGTAGGGGACTAGCGACTGGAACTCCTCCAACAGCCTCAACCTGAAAATAGTAAATATCCATGGGGGTGAGTCAACTCCTCAGCGGGTAACAACTGATATGCATAATAAAGAAAATAACATCTAGCACTAATCATGCGTACAGTCTCCTGATACTAAAAGGATAAATGCAACTGAAACAAGCAGGAGAAAACTGTACTAACCAGGACCTGGTACAAAGATAAACAGTCCGAGAGGTATAGAAATCTTGTATGCATGTCAAGCATGGGCATCCAACCAATATGCAGCAAATAAATGTAGCAAACACAATCACAAGAAATAAATGCATCAATGCGTATGATGCCTATGACATGTCCTAGTCACCCCTACTCTCCAGTCAGCCGTCTCACATATGATGGTGAGACCGAGTGGGTAGGGCTGTGACAACCGTGCACTCTATCATCACTACTCCTAATGAGTGACCGAGTGGACGGGATGCTGTCGGAGTACACCTATCATCCTACTCCAAATCATAAATGGGGGAGCTCAATGCTCTCATCTCCCGGTACACGATGACAGGGAGGGATCCCTGTCCTACTACAACGTTGCGTCACACTAACCCATGAGTGAACCAATGGAGCCCTTGATAGAGCACCTGCTGCAACACACCTTGCCTGAATATACCACAAACCCATGAGTGGTCGTGTGTGCAGATACATGTAACTGGCGATGTGGTCAATAATAATGGAGACGACAATCACACAGCATGCAATCATGCGAATGGTGCATAACACTAAGTGTTGGATCGAGACCGCGCTAGAGGGGGGGTGAATAGCGCTCGTGGCTATTTTGTTCGATTATCGGAATCGTAAGAATTATCGGAGTAATTAAGCAGCGGAATAAAACAAAACAAGCACACAGAGACAGGAGGATTTTTACTTCGTTCGGAGCCTTAATCGACTCCTACTCGAAGGCCCGCGATCCTTGATCTCTTCTGGTGGGCAACAACTATAAGCTCGATAAAAGGATTACAAGATGAAGTACAAGTAAATGGAAAAACTAGTTATACCGACGACAAGAGTAGAATTTTGAAGCTTCGGGTCGTCGGAGACTTGTAGCAACACTTCCGGGCGTCTTTCGGAGCAGCACGTTGAAGAGAGCAGACTTGGAATGCGTTAACTTGAAGTGCTGGTCGAAACCCCCTTATAAAGGGTGTTCAAGGTTCCATGAAGGTTGTTCAAGGCGCCTCCATGCTGCCTGGTCTTTCGTATGGATAAAACCTGAACTGGTCGAACTTCATCCTCTCAAGGCGCCTTATAGCCCTCTCAAGGCGCCTTCTGCCTGCTTCAAGGCGCCTCCAGTGGTGCTTCGCAGCAAGCTCAGCTTTTGCACCCGAGGCGCCTCCAAGCTCCATGGAGGCGCCTCGGACACTATTCATCCGAGGCTTTAGGTTGCTCCTTTGCTCCTGCAAGATCCGTTAGTCCCAAACACTATCCTGCAACACAAAGTTAGCACAATAAACATGATAAATGAAGTATAGAAAGTCTCCGGACTGTCCGAGTCTGACTTCGGGTTTCCAGCCGGAAACCCTAGGTCGACCCGACGCCTACTGTTCCCTCTTCGGGGAACGCGTCCTCACATACTCCACTCAGGAGATTTACCTGTTGCCAGTCGATCCTCCAGATCGACTGGACTTTTGCTCAGCACTCGATGCTTCCGGACTTTCTGCTGGACATCCGCTTCCCGGCTAGTCCAGTCTTTCACCTGGTTCGCGACACCAGGACTTTCCACCTAGGGTTACCACCCCCTAGGACTTTTGCCTGAAGACATCGACCTACCAAGACTTTCCGCATAGGGTTACCACCCCCAATGACCTAGGATTGCCACCTCCTAGGGTTTTTCCCTTTGCCTAACTGCAGCTAGGACTTTCCTGAAATCCTCATTCAACATGTTAGATAACAACAAGACTTAAATTTGAATCCTTTGCCATTATCAAAACTCAGGTTCGATCGTCGGATGCTTCCCGCACCAACAATCTCCCCCTTTTTGATTATGTCAACCCAAATTCAAAGTTAAGTAAAACAAATGCATAAATATATTAAAAAGTTTTAAGTGAGCAAGCTTAAGTATATAAATTCAAATGAACGCCTAACTTAAGCTAACACTTAAACTTTTGTCAAGCTCCCCCTTAATACAGGGTTTCCTTTTTGAATTTTTACTTTTTACTTTTGAATTTCCTACTCTCCCCCTTTTGCAAACATTGAATTTTGAAAATATAGCTTAAGTGAAAAGGGACTTAGCTTAATTTTGAATAAAATAATACTTATTTTTGAAAAAGAACTTGTTAATTTTTAGGTTGAAGAGAGAGAGTAGCTAAAATTTAAATTTAGGTTATTTAGTTAGTTGGTCCTTAAGTCCAAGCATGAGTCAAGTTAAATAGCAATCAAATTATCTAATTGGTGTTGATCAGGTATCAGAGCCCTAAAGTACAAGCATGCTTAATCATAATATTTCCAATTTGAGAGATACTTTTAGCTGAGATAAGGTTATTTTTGTCTTTAACAAGTAACTAAGTAAATTTTTGTGTTATCACAACACTTTAAATTCTTAGTTTTTAAAGAGGGAGTTTAGCAAAAAAAATTTGATTAAGACTCAGTTTAGCTAAGATTTTTACTTTTAAAATACTTTTATCAAAGACTTAGCTAAACTTATGAAGATAATAGTTTTGTTAAGTATTTAACCTTAAAAGGACTTAGTTTTTTAAAAAAAAATTGTTTTGATGAAATTTTGAGAATGCTTTGTAAAATATTTAGCATTTTGAAAACAATTGCTTTGAGAGACACTTAGCTAAATTCCCTTTTTATTTTTTTTGTTTTTTTTTTAAAGAACTTTAAAAAGTACTTAGCTAAATTTGAAAACTTAGCTATATATTCAGCTTAAAAATGATTGCCTTGAGAAAACTTCTTACCAAGTAGCTAAGCTTAGAAAATAATTTAACTAAGTTTAGTTAGAGAAAACTTAATTAAGTATTTAGCTTTAAAAACATTTAGCTTTTAGAGGAGTTATAATTTAAGAGTCAGGTCATCAATAATTTTTAATTTTAAAGCTAAGTTAAAAATAACTTGAATTTTCAAAGATATACCAAAAATAGTTTTTAATTTTGAGGTCAAGTCAAAATTTTTAAAGAAAAACTAATTTTAAAACCGACTTAAAATCACTCCCCCTTAATAAATTTTTGAGTTTAGGAGTTCAAGCATGAGAGGTTAAAAAATTATTTTCCTAATTTTCCATCTCACTCAATCTAGATCAACAAGCATGTTTAACATTTGAGTGAACGCGAGATGGAGTTGTCTCTAGAGTTGATATAAAACATAAGTTTTGAATTTCAAATAATTTTGTAATTGATTTTGAAAAGTTTTTTAAATAATTTTGAAATTGATTTTGAAAAGATTTTAAATAATTTTGAAATTGATTATGAAAATATTTTTAAATAATTTTGAAATTGATTTTGAAAAGTTTTTAAAATAATTTTAAAATTGATTTTGAAAAGTTTTTTTTTAAATAATTTTAAAATTGATTTTGAAAAGTTTTTAAATAATTTTCAAATTGATTTTGAAAAGTTTTTAAATAATTTTGAAAAAGATTTTAAAATAATTTTGAAATTAATTTTGAAAAGAATTTTCAAATAATTTTGAAATTGATTTTGAAAAGATTTTTAAATAATTTTGAAATTGATTTTGAAAAGAATTTTCAAATAATTTTGAAATTGATATTGAAAAGATTTTTAAATAATTTTGAAATTGATTTTGAAAAGAATTTTCAAATAATTTTGAAATTGATTTTGAAAAGATGTTTAAATAATTTTGAAATTAAGTTTTGAAAAAGATTTTAAAATGATTTTTGAAAAGATTTTAAAATGATTTTGAAATTAAGTTTTGAAAAAGATTTTAAAATGATTTTGAAATTAAGTTTTGAAAAAAATTTTAAAATGATTTTTGAAAAGATTTTAAAATGATTTTGAAATTAAGTTTTGAAAATATTTTAAAATGATTTCGAAATTAAGTTTTGAGAGGATTTTGAAATTAATTTTTGAAAAGATTTTAAAATGATTTTTGAAATTCAGTTTTGAAAAAGATTTTAAAATGATTTTTGAAAAGATTTTAAAATGATTTTTGAAATTAAGTTTTGAAAAGGATTTTAAAATGATTTTTGAAAAGATTTTAAAATGATTTCGAAATTAAGTTTTGAAAAGATTTTAAAATGATTTTTGAAATTTAGTTTTGAAAAAGATTTTAAAATGATTTTTGAAATTCAGTTTTGAAAAAGATTTTAAAATGATTTTTGAAAAGATTTTAAAATGATTTTTGAAAAGATTTTAAAATGATTTTGAAATTAAGTTTTGAAAATATTTTAAAATGATTTTTGAAAAGATTTTAAAATGATTTTGAAATTAAGTTTTGAAAATATTTTAAAATGATTTTTGAAAAGATTAAAAATGATTTTGAAATTAAGTTTAAAATGATTTTGAAATGATTTTTCAAATATTTTGAAATTATTTAAAATTATTTTGAAAGATTTTGAAATTAAGTTTTGAAAAGATTTTAAAATGATTTTTGAGAAGAATTTTTTAAAAGATTTTTCAAATTGATTAATTGATTATAGAATTATAGTTATGAGTTTAATTTGAATTTTAAATTCCTTAGTCATCTCACTCGATCTAAGTTTTCAATCAGGTAATCCTATAATTTTTGTGAGATGAATTGAGGTTCAATTTAAGGGTTTGGTTTAACTTTGTGTTAAATTTAGATTTAGTTTTGGGTTCAACAAGTAAGCATTCTTTGGATAAAATTCTGGGCTATGGTGAGTCACAAGGAACTCATTAAAGTAACCATGCCTTCGAGGTTTTTCAAATAGTCCTACCCACTGAACTTAATACTAAACCTTGGTCTAACTAGTTAGGATCGATTTAAGGATAGCTTCGGTCAGTTCCACTTGGGCAAATGCACCAGGTCGAAACCATATCTTCCTAGACATGTGATGCCCAAGCTTCCTAACGTACTATCATCCAAAAACTTCACCAGTACCGTGGGTCAAGTTAAGCCTCGCCCATTTATCTAACCTTAATTACCCTGCCGGGTAGTCTACTCTTGTTTACCCATTCCGGGTAGATTAAGTTCGGTTACCCAGTCGAGTAATTTAGTTGGGGGTGCCAGCTATTCTGGATCCTCCTTCTATTGACTTTTGAATTTTTGAATTTTAATTTAATTTTAAATTTTGAATTTGTAATTTGAATTTTGAATTTTTGAATTTTAATTTAATTTCGAATTTAGAATTTGTAATTTCATTTTTGAATTTTATTTTAATTTCGAATTTTGAATTTATAATTTGAATTTTAAATTTTTGAATTTTAATTTAATTTCAAATTTAGAATTTGTAATTTGATTTTTGAATTTTATTTTAATTTCGAATTTAGAATTTGTAATTTCATTTTTGAATTTTTGAATTTTTAATTTCGAATTTTGAATTTATAATTTGAATTTTAAATTTTTGAATTTTAATTTAATTTCAAATTTAGAATTTGTATTTTGAATTTTGAATTTTTGAATTTTAATTTAATTTCGAATTTAGAATTTGTAATTTGATTTTTGAATTTTATTTTAATTTCGAATTTAGAATTTGTAATTTGAATTTTGAATTTAATTTCGAATTTTTAAATTTGAATTTTTTAATTTTGAATTTTGAATTAAGTTGGTTTGATTAATATCATTTTTCTTTTTGCTCCCCCTGGATCATGACCTCGATATGGTCTATCGAGGTAGTGTATTTGATCCTTCGGAACCCAATATTGGCCAAGTTCAACTTGATTGATCAATTTGGACTTGGGGACCCATACTTGGACTACCTTTATATTATTTCTATTAACTAATGATAAATACGATTTGTATTTCGTTTTGGTCTTAAATCCAAGTCCGGCTTTGTTGTAAACGGCTCGCTGTTTTCCAAGAATCAAATCCAGATTCTTGGAACCCAAGGTGAACCGTTCCAACGTGTTCTTGAGTTTTTTAATTTGAGCTTTCAGATTGGAATTTTCTTCCTCAAGTTGTTGGACTTGAGTTGAACTTCCAATTTGAACTGACTCAGTTAAAGAACTCGAGTCAATCGCTTCCTTAAGGGTTGTTACCTCCTTTTGGAGCGACTTAACCCGGACGTTGGATTTAGCCAACTTCTTAAGCAAGTATGGAATTAAATTTTGTGAGTCATCTAAGTTAATACTAGACATTAAAGCACTTACAGTGGTTTTGGGTCCTTCTGAAACGGATACGGATCCGTGGCTTCGCTCGGACTCGGTGTCTGATTCGCTCTCGATTTCTGAATCGGACTCGAACTCGGACTCTGTTTCAACAACATGTGCTAGTACTGGTAGAGCGAGGAGGCTTGCTTGTTCTTCTTCATCGGATTCAGATTCGTCTGATGACTCGGACCATGTTGCCTTTAACACTTTCTTCGTCTTTTTCTTTCTAGCTTCCTCTGTCTTGCTTGTACCTGCAACCAATGTAATACCTTCCTCGACCAAAGTAGTATCATACTGTTCATCTAATTCAAATAAATCGTCTATTAAATTATGCTTACTTACTTGGGTACCTTCGTGTAACTGAATCAGATTCTCCCACAGCTCCCTAGCGCTTGAGAATGGGTCAGCACGATTCAGCTCCTTATTCGTTAAGCCGCACTGAAGTGTATACGTTGCTTTTGTGTTTGCTTCTACCTTTTTGATAAGGTTCGCGTCCCAGTTCTCGAACGGTAGTGGTATGCCGGTGTCGTCAGTTGGTATTTCGAGCCCGGTCTTGGTGATCATCCAGACATCGAACTCGGTTTGTAGGTACGACTCCATTCGGCCTTTCTAGTAGCCGAAGTCTTCGCCGGAGAAGAGCGGTGGTCGAGTGGTGCTATAGCCTTCTTGGAGAGCCATTGAATCGACAACTAAAAAATGAGCAAAAAACTTGTCCCAGGACTTAATCCTGGATTAGTAGTGTGGTAGAAGGATAGAAAAAGAAATTTACGAGTTTCAAGAAAAAAAATAAAATAATAATAAAATATTATTAAAAAAATATTTAAAAATATTATTTTAAATTTTGTCAAATTCAATATTTTATCAATACTAATAAATCGTGAAAGGATGAAAATATATTTTTCGAAAATAATTTTGGAGGGAAAAAATGAAAGGTGGTTGAATGTTTTATTTTTACCCTATAAACACGACAAAGCCACGAAAAAAATGCTTGAATGGTGGTTGCACCAGTTCAAAGCGACCCCGCTCTGATACCAATTGATGGATCGAGACCGCGCTAGAGGGGGGGTGAATAGCGCTCGTGGCTATTTTGTTCGATTATCGGAATCGTAAGAATTATCGGAGTAATTAAGCAGCGGAATAAAACAAAACAAGCACACAGAGACAGGAGGATTTTTACTTCGTTCGGAGCCATGATCGACTCCTACTCGAAGGCCCGCGATCCTTAATCGCTTCCGGTGGGCAACAACTATAAGCTCGATAAAAGGATTACAAGATGAAGTACAAGTAAATGGAAAAACTAGTTATACCGACGACAAGAGTAGAATTTTGGAGCTTCGGGTCGTCGGAGACTTGTAGCAGCACTTCCGGGCGTCTTTCGGAGCAGCACGTTGAAGAGAGCAGACTTGGAATGCGTTGTTTTTGAAGTGCTGGTCGAAACCCCCTTATAAAGGGTGTTCAAGGCGCCTTGAAGGCTGTTCAAGGCGCCTCCATGCTGCCTGGTCTTCCGTATGGATAAAACCTGAACTGGTCGAACTTCATCCTCTCAAGGCGCCTTATAGCCCTCTCAAGGCGCCTTCCAAGGCGCCTTCTGCCTGCTTCAAGGCGCCTCCAGTGGTGCTTCGCAGCCAGCTCAGCTTTTGCACCCGAGGCGCCTCCAAGCTCCATGGAGGCGCCTCGGACACTGTTCATCCGAGGCTTTAGGTTGCTCCTTTGCTCCTGCAAGATCCGTTAGTCCCAAACACTATCTTGCAACACAAAGTTAGCACAATAAACATGATAAATGAAGTATAGACAGTCTCCGGACTGTCCGAGTCTGACTTCGGGTTTCCAGCCGGAAACCCTAGGTCGACCCGACGCCTACTGTTCCCTCTTCGGGGAACGCGTCCTCACCTACTCCACTCAGGAGATTTACCTGTTGCCAGTCGATCCTCCAGATCGACTGGACTTTTGCTCAGCACTCGATGCTTCCGGACTTTCTGCTGGACATCCGCTTCCCGGCTAGTCCAGTCTTTCACCTGGTTCGCGACACCAGGACTTTCCACCTAGGGTTACCACCCCCTAGGACTTTTGCCTGAAGACATCGACCTACCAAGACTTTCCGCATAGGGTTACCACCCCCAATGACCTAGGATTGCCACCTCCTAGGGTTTTTTCCTTTGCCTAACTGCCGCTAGGACTTTCCTGAAATCCTCATTCAATATGTTAGATAACAATAAGACTTAACTTTGAATCCTTTGCCATTATCAAAACTCAGGTTCGATCGTCGGATGCTTCCCGCACCAACACTAAGCATGGCAAAATACTGAGCAGCATAGCAATAATCCAGATACATGTAAAATGTGTACCATCGGAAAGTGAATCAAAACAAAGTACACAGACCATATAAAGTATCAAAAACCCTAGGTCCTGAACATGATAAATAGCATGATTGTGTCACTACCTCTATAAATAGGCATAATCAGGTAAACACTAGCATGATGTGCAAAATAAATAAACAAGCAAGCATATAACAGGTCAGGTAGTGATCAACCGAAACAGATAACAAAACACAATCATTGCCATGTGTTATAAACATTATTATGCATATCAAATGACATAAAGTCAAAGTACCCGCCTCCAATCGAAAAGTCCAATCTGTCCAAATACGACGTCGAGATATTCGTCTCGCGTCAAAGTCCTGTGTCACCAATATATAGATTTTTATTTAGCTAAAATTCAAATGAATTGCTAAATAAAATCTTTAAAACTATTTAGAGCAAAACCCTAAATCATAAACATCAATCTACCTAATTCAACACGTACAATTTAGTTACTAACATATATCATATAACTAAATCAAACTCCTCATTCAATTAGGAAACCCCTAATTATTGATCAACCTTAGTTGATCATCGATTAACTTATCCACTTCAAGGCCTAAATCCACAAACGTTAAACAAGAACCTTACCTTTCACTGTTCTCTAGGTTCTATCTGTATCGCCAACACCTGCAAGTATTCCAGCCAGCATAAGGATTCTAGTGAAGTTAAAATGATCAGACAAGAGATCGAATCCACGCTTACCCCTAAGTGTCTACTGATGACTCTCAGCAAAACACAAAATTATGGTAGCCTGTACCAATGAACAGCAACACTGAAGTCTCAAACCACACAGAAGCCCAAGGTCAGCGCTGGCGAAAAGAGGAAAAAGGGAGAACCTCGGCTCGATAGAATCCTGCGACCTCAGCTAGAGCTCACGGCAACCAGTGCTAGGGCTGAGGCTTCGTCGACAAGGGCAGCAAGCTTTCTAATGACCGGCTAGGTCAAGAAATGGCGGTGCTGGGTCGGCAAATTTAGGGCAAAGGAGCTTGGTCGGCTGTCGGCGCTCGGAAGAGGAGAAGAAGGGTCGGCGCTAGGACTCCTGTAGTCGGCTGTGTCTCGGAAGGGTGAGAGAGAGTCACGGGTCGGTCGGTTAGGGCTCGGATGTCGGCGCTCAAGTGCCGGCGACGAGGAAACAGCGGCGGTGAGTGGCGCACAGAGGAGTCTGGATCGCGGTGTGCAGCGGGGAGGAGCGGCTATCACAAGAAGAAGGGAAAATGAAGAAGAGAGAGGCAGCGCGACAGAGAAGAAGAACAAAAAGGATAGGAGAAGAAACCGCCGCAGCGGTTAGGGCACGGAGGAGACGCCGTCGGGTGAAGTTGGGCACGCGGGTCCGGCGAGAGAAAAGAAAAAGAAGAAATTAAAAAGAAAATGAAAAATCAACTTTTCCTCACTTAAACGGGGTAACCCAAAGAGCCTTTCCCGGGCCCCATTTTCATCCCCATTAACTGATCCGTACAAGCTTCGAAAAATTTTCGAAAAATTTCCAAAAATTCTGGAAAATTTCCTTATTAATATTCACCTCTTTCAAGTATTTTACACTCAATCCACCAAAGTTTGAGTGGGAGTTTGTACACTGGAAACGCCGAATAGAGGTATTTCTAGGAATAGATTTTGAAATTATCTTAATAATAAAGTATGGTTTTGTAGTTCCTAATGATTAACAAAAAGAAGAAAAAGAAGAAAATAAATGGATGAAGAAGGAACAAAGTGACTTTGTAGCCAACAGTAGAGCGGAATACCACTTGCTAAGTGCATTACCACCTCAAAAAGTCAACCGCATCAAAAACTACACCTCGGCGAACTACACCTCGGCCAAAGAACTCTGGGAGAAATTCCTAGAGCTCCATCAAGGCACATCCGATGCAAAGCTAGCATTATGGGATATTCTTTGGAGTAAGCTAACAAACCTCCATTTAGAAAAAGGTGAGACGGTGACTCAACTACACACAAAGATCAAAGAGTTGATCACTGGACTAATTAATCTTGGTGAAATAGTAACTAATCAGGACTCGGTCTGCTACACACTCAATACCTTTCCCAAAACTCCTAGTGGACCTCGATCATAGACGTCTATTACATCTCTAAGGACTTAGAGGTAAGTACCTTAGAAGAATTTTTTTTAACATTAAAATTACATGAATCTAGATGTGTAGGTACAAGAGCAAAATCAAGTCAGTGCCTAGCACTGAGAGCCAACAAGAAGGATGAACCCAAGTCAGACTCAAATATTAATTCAGACCAAGAAGCATATATAGTAAAGAAATTTAAAAAGTTTTTTAAATCTAAGAAGTTTAAAGAGATGCAAACTAGGAAAAATCCAAGGAGCAAACAAAAAATTCGATACTACAATTGTCAAAAGAAAGGGCACATAAAGGACAAATGCCAAGAGCTCAAGAAGGAGAAAGACAAAGAGCCAAGGTGAACTAAGCACAAACATCTCAAGACCACTTGGGATAAAAGTTTGTCATCCAAATTTGAGATAGAAGCCTATGTTGGACTAGCACTGATGGCTAGTCACAAAGGATCAAGCAACTTGGAAGCTTGCATCGACGAAGGGAAAGCCACATCTGGAGAAAGTAGTAGTGAAGAAGAAGAAATCAGCTTCAAATCAGATCTGGTAAATGAGATATGTCTTCTACCTCCTCAACAGTTATATTCTGGAATAAAATCAATGTCCAAATTTATGTGTAAACTTAAAACTAAGAATATAAATTTCAAAAAAGGAAAATATAAATTTGAAAACAATTTTAGCTAAAGCATGCCCACTAGATGAGTTTGATAAAGTTAAAATTGAAAATGCAAAATTAAAAGAACAAATAGAAAATTTTAAAAATTATGCTTATTCAAATTTTCCTACTTCGAATTTAAGAAATTATCAAGAGTTAAATTGTTATTATAGATTACATAAGGGTCAAATAAAAAAAATTGACAACAAAGTACATTCCAGGATATTTTTTAATTAATCTAGTAGGTAAAACTTATATTAGGTATCAAAATCATGCTTAGCTTAAATCTTTATACATTTTTCTTTTAATTTGTATTAATATTTTTTTTGCATGCCTAAAATTGTCTAACTTTTTCAAATAAATTATTTGGTATCCTCTCTATTTAAAATTAATTAGATCTTAATTTTTCCATGAAAAAAGGATTTTATTAATTATCTATAGGAAAATTTTTGAAATTTTTTGACCACTATATTATTTTTAATTAATTTTTTAATGAAAATTATTTCTTTAAAATTACAATTATTTTACAAAGTTAATTTTGAAAATTTTATTTTTGTGATAAAACAATATTTTCTCTCTGAAAGGAAATTTTTTTAAACTTTTTTAACTATTATTTAATATTCTATGAATTGTTTGTCAAAATGTTAATTTTTAATATTAAAAAATCTCAAAATTTTAATTTTTCTATAGTAGTACATTCTGTTTTTCATAGTCAAAAAATTAAGAGAATTTTTAGAGATGAAAATCTATGTTTAAAATTTATTTCTCTAAAAATTAGATTCTATCATGAAATGATTCATTTATATTAAAATAAAAAATATTTTTCATTGAAAAATTTTGTATTAATCTAACTACTTCCTATTGACCTTGACAGAATTTTTCTAGGTTTTTTGAAATTAAAAAATTATTTTTAAATTATTTTTTATCAAAATATAGAATTAATTCATAAACTTATCAAGTTTTTAAAAATTATTTTTGAAAAATATTAGTTTACTATTAATTCTATTCACAAACCCTTAGAAATTTTTTTCCAAATTTTTATAACAATGTTTCATATTTTTCCCCTATTTTTTTTATATGATTGAAGGGGGAGAAATAGGGTGTAAGTTAAGGGAGAGTTTTTTTTTACTTAATTGCATATTCTTGGTATAATTGCAAATTCATTTCCTAAGTATTTATAGTATTTTTTTTGTTTTGTTACCCTAACTTAAGTTGGGGTTGATGCACATTAAAAATGGGGAGATTGTAAATACCCCGGATAAGTTTTGATGTGATTAACCGAGTTAAGTTACATCCTATTGTATTTGATGTCTTGTGTCTAAGTGTGCAGGAGCTTAGGAACACAATAAGACGTAGCTAGCGAGAAGAATGTCACGGGAAGAGAGTTAATAAGTTTGGTGCATCCGAGGGACTAGGTGCTGCGAAAGAGTAGACCAGCGGATGAGATGGACTTGCATAATGTTCGAGGGGTGAGAAATCAGAGAGGAAGACTGCTCAAGGAAAAGGTTGGAGTTGGGTTCAAGTAAGCTCAACTTCATATAACCAGAGAATCAACCACGTAGAAGGCCAGCTAGAGGCTGATCTGCCCTATGGAAGGTGCCTTCAAAGATCTTGAAGACGCGTTCAAAGCCTTATAGAAGGCACCTTCAAGCATGTTGAAGGTACCTTCAACAGTCATTCATTGAAGATAAAGTTTTATCTTTAGTAGATAAAACTTATCATGTTGGAGGCGCATTGGACCTCCTTGAAGGCACCTCCGAGCCATGGATAGAATTTTCCAGGGGCTATAAAAAGACCCCTGAAGGTAGGAAATAAACAACAACTCTTGTAATCAATTCTTAATTTATTTCTAAGCTTTCAAAGAGTGTAATAGGCTTCTCTGCCTTCAACAAAGGAGATTTTCATTGAGATTTCAATCACCTTGGATTAACAATCACCTAGCTTATAACCAAGTAACTATTGCGCCTCTTTTCTTTTAACTTGTTATTATTTCTTTATTGTTAATTGCCTATGTGTAACTAACTTATATCCTTGCTGAGTTCAAAAAATAAAAGATTGCTCTATTTTATTACAGGACTAATCACCTCTCTCTAGCCGACCACACGAGATCAACATATGGGACTTAGCTGTGAAAGAAAGCTTACTTATAACTCGGCCACTTGCCATAAGAGTATGAGACTTAGGCATGAGAACAAGCTCACTTATAACTCAGTCACTCGACATGAGAGTCTAGGACTTAGGCTTGAGAGTAAGCTCACTTATAACTCGACTGCTCGACATGAGTCTGGGATATAAGCGTGAGAGCAAGCTCACTTATAATTCGACCTCTCAGCACAAGAGTCTAGTACTTGGTCATGAGAGCAAGCTCACTTATAACTCGATCACTCGGCGTGAGAGTCTAGGACTTAGGCATGAGAGTAATCTCACTTATAACTCGGTCACTCGACACAAGACTTTGGGACTTAGCCTTTTGAATTTGAACTTGCCTACATTCATGGCGCATAAATTCTTACAAATTACATCACTTTGCTACATACCCTTAGGCTCGATAGGCCTGTAAATGGTTAGCACTCCACAGACGATTAAGCTTCTTTCCTTCCACATCTTGGAGATAATAAGAGCCTGAACTAAGTTTTTGCACCACCTTATATGGGCCACCCACTGTGGCTCCAATTTATTGACGTCGCCGATTGACTTAATCCGTTTCCAGACTAGGTCGCCAATCTGAAAAAATCTTGGGATGACTCATCGATTATAATTCTACTTTATTCTTTGTTGATATGTCATTAATCGAGACTTTGTCTCTGATTTCTTCTACAAGATCTAGTTCTGTGAGACGTCGATTGACGTTATCTTCATCATACAGCTACCTAGCCTTCGATCAAACTCAACACCAACTTCTATTGGTACCATTGCTTCACCCCCATATACCAAATGAAAAGGGGTTATACCCGTAGCCTCTTGGGGCATAATTCAATAAGCCACAAAACACTAGGTAACTCATCAACCCAACTACCCCCACTATGATCGAGCCTGATTTTGAGTCCCCGAATGATTTCCCTATTGGTGACATATGCTTGACCATTGCTCTGAGGATAGGCCACTGAAGTAAAGGCTTGTCGAATGCTATAACTCAAACACCATTCTTGGATCTTCTACCTTGGAACTACCTCTCATTATCCGACACCAGATTATAAGGGACACCAAACTGACATACAATATTTTATCATAAAAACTTGATGACCATCCGCTCGATTATCTTAGCCAGTGGTTTAGCTTCCACCTATTTGGAGAAGTAATCCATAGCAACTAAAAGGAACTTTCTCTTACCGACGTCATTGGAAAAGGCCTCACAATATCTATACTCTGTTTGTTGAATGGGCAGAAGACAATTAAGGTCTTAAATAACTTCATGGGTCGATGAAGAATATTTTGGTGTTGCTGACAGGATAAATAAGTTACCATGAGTCGAGCTGAGTCTGCTTACAGAGTGGACTAAAAATATCTGACTAATTAAATCTTCTGAGCGAGTAATTGACCGCTCGGATGGCTTCCACACTATCCTTGATGCACTTCTTATAGGTGTATATCATCCAGTATGACACACTTGAGCAGTGGTCAAGAAAAATATTTTTTGTATAAATTATCTCCAACTAATGTGAACCGAGCGGCTCTCTTCTTTATCATGCCTGCTTGCTCCCGATTAGTTAGTAGGATGCCTTGTTGTAGAAAGGAAACCAAAGGTGATCGTTAATCATTTTGTATTTCTTCCTTCGCTTGTCACTCAATATGGGCTATCAATAGTGCATGTTCGACTGGCTTGTCCAATGTACAAGGGCTTAAAAAACTAGCTAGCTAATTAGCGACTTCATCTGCATATTAATTCTCCGATTGGAGATTAATTTTGTAGAATCACCTCTTTGAACCTAGATTTCAGCTTCTCGAACACCTCTGCATATAACCTCAATCGATTATTATTTATTTTAAAGTTACCTAATAGTTACTACACTGCTAGTTGAGAATTCGAGTAAATTAGGGCTCAGGAAGCTCCCGCCGCTTACAGGCCGGTTATCAATGCCTCATACTCGACCTCATTGTTGGTGGCTCTATAGTCTAACCGGACAGACAGCTGCATTTGATCCTCTCGTGGTGATATCATAAGGATCCTGACCCTGCTAACCTGCTAAGTAAACGATCCATCCACATAAATTTTCCAAGTTTCTTCTGGCTCAAGATTTTGTATTTTCGTCACAAAATCGGCGAAGGCCTAAGCTTTGATGGTCGATCGGGGTTGGTACTTTATGTCGTACACGCTTAATTCCGTTGTCCACCTAATCAACCTTCCTTTCGCTTCTGAGTTGATGAGTATTCGGCCAACTATACTGTTAGTTAAAATAATTATGGAATAAGAAAGAAAGTAAGGGCGTAACCTCCGAGCGGCTAATACTAGCATGTACACTAAGGTGGCATTTGGTTTAGAGGTTTGGGAATGAGGGAATGGATTCATTCCCAAACCTTGTGTTTGGTTGATGGGAATGAAATCAAGATTTTGGAATGAAATCCAAAAACTTGGGTATGGATGAAACACACCCCCTCCCTTGGGTTTTGATGGAATGGGAATAAGAATTAAGTTTTGGATGAAAATACCCTTAGAGTGCATTTGGTTCAAGTTATCATGTATAACCTTCGTTATGTGATTACCAGGTAATCACATAACCAAGGTTATGGAGAATAAAACATAACCAAATTTTGTTTGGTTCAATCTAGGTAATGCAACAAAAACATGTTTGTTTGAAGGTTTTAATGAATAACCTATTTTAGTATTTTACTAGATTACCCTTAGTTATAAGACCAACTATACATGATAATAATAATAATAATATTATTATTATTATTATTATTATTATTTAAACTCTATTATATTTTAATATATTTTCACCTTTTTATTTTTATATATATATTTTTTATTTTTTCCCTTTTGTTTTTTTAATGTTTTTAAATTTTTTTTAGTTTTTTATTTTTATTACTTTTTTAATTTTTTATTGTTTAGGTCTTTTTAATTTTTTAGGGTTTTTACATTTTTCTATTTTTTAAATTTTTTTTAATGTTTTTTAACATTTTTTACTTTTTAAAATTTTTTATGTTTTTTCTATTTTTAAAATTTTTTATGTTTTTTGTATTTTTTAAATTTTTTAATGTTTTTTCTATTTTTTTTATTTTTTGTACTTTTTAATGTTTTTTCTATTTTTTATTTTTTTAAAATTTTTTAAATTTTTTGTACCATTTTTTATTATTTTTATTATTTTTAATGATTTTTTATTTTCTAAATTTTTTTTTACATTTTTTTATTTTTTATTTTATTTTTTATATTTTTCATTTTTTCCTTTACATTTTACTTTTTTGTTCACATTTTCCTTTTATCCGAGAGTATTTTGGGTAAAAAAAAATCGATAACCCAGGAATCAAGAAAAACCTCAGTTTTTCGAAATTTTCCGATTCTTGGTTGCATGCCCCTTTTGTTAACGTGTCGGGCATGGAACATTACTCGGGAATCATCGATTACCTAAATCAAACAGGGTTTTTATTGATAACCTTGGATGGATAACCAAGGTTATCAAGAATAACCCCCAACCAAACGCACCCTTAGTATATTTGTTTAATTTTTTCTTTCATTTCACTCTCTCTCCTTGTTCTCTCTCATCATACTTTCTCTCTCTTTATTTTATCATTATATTTTTCTCTTAACATACTTTCTCTCTCCTTATTCTCTCTCATCACACATTCTCTACGATTTTCTCTCTGTATTTTCACTCATCACACCCTCTCTCTCATTATTTTCTCTCTCTTCATTCTCTCCTTATTTTTTCATCATACTTTCTCTCTCATCATACTTTCTCTCTCCTCAATCTCTCTTACCATACACTCTCTCCATATTTTATCTCATCACACTTTCTCTCTCTTCATTTTTTCCCATCACACTCTCTCTCCTCATCCTCTGTCATCACACATTCTCTACCATTTTCTCTCTGTATTCTCTCATCACACACTCTCTCTCATTATTTTCTCTCTCTTCATTCTCTCCTCATTTTTTTTCATCATACTTTCTCTCTCATCATACTTTCTCTCTCCTCAATCTCTCTTATCATACTCTCTCTCCATATTTTCTATCATCACACTTTCTCTCTCTTTATTCTCTTACATCACACTCTGTCTCCTCATTTTATCTCATCATACTTTCCCTCTCTTCATTTTTTTCCATCATACTTTCTCTCTCATTACATTTTCTCATCATACTTTCTCTCCTTAATCTCTCATTTTCTCTCATCACACTTTCTCTCTCTTTATTTTTTCCCATCACTCTTTCTCTCTCAACACACTTTCTCTCTCATCATACTTTTTCCTTCTCAATCTCTCCTATCACGCTCTCTCTTCTCATTTTCTCTCATCACACTTTCCCTCTCTTCATATTTTTCCATCACACTTTCTCTCTCATCATATATTTCTCTCACATTCAACTTTCTCTTCCATCTAATTTTTGATCTTATTTTCCTCTAAGGGTAAAAAAGGAAATTTAGATTCATTCTGATTGAAAATATTCAATTAACCAAATATTATTTTTAAGAATGATACCCAAGCTTATACCCATTCTCATTCCACAATACTATGATACTCATTCCCATTCCGATTCCTAGGAGAGAACCAAACACCACCTAACTTCTCAAGAGCAATGTAGTGACATTCAACATCTTTTAATAAATGACTTAAAAAAAACACTGGTTGCTGCTCATTACTGTCCTTGCACACCAATGCCGACCCAACAACCCTCTTAGTAGAAGACAAGTATATCCACAATGGCTCGGCGGTGATGGGCTTCACAAATACAAATAAAGAAGATAAATAATTCTTAAACTCTTCCAGTGCCTTGTCACACTCAACATCCCACTAGAACTTGGTAGCTCGACGAAGTATCTTAAAAAATGGTAGACTCCAATAAAACAACCTTAAGATGAACCTCGAGAGAACTGTGATTCATCTGGTCAAGCATTGAGCTTGCTTCAGATTATGTGGTAGGGTCATATCTTGGAGTGTCTTCACCTTTCTTAAGTTGGCTTCAATTCCCCACTTAGTCATGATGTAGCCGAGGAAGCGTTCGCTTTTAGCCCTGAATAAACATTTATTGGGGTTGAGCTTAAGTTTGAACTTCCTCAGGGGTTAGCACATTTCTTCTATATCAACGCATAAATCAGCGACTCAAAGTGATTTGACCAGGATGTTATCAACGTACACTTCCATATTTCTATCGATCCACTTTCAGAACACTTATTCATAAGCCATTAGTAGGTTGCTCCTACATTCTTTAGTTTGAACATGTAACACCCCAAATTTCATTATTTGGAGTTTTAAACGTGCTTATAAATATTTGGAAATGCTATAGAAATCTTCTAGAGATTTTTATAAATTTTTAGAGTATTTTTATGTAATTTTTGGAGTTCGTTTGGTATTTTTACCAAAAGAAATAAGTTGCAAAAAAAAATAAAGAGGTTTGGCCGAGATTCGAACCCGCGACCTCCAACCCGATCCAAGAACCGCGATAGCCAAGCGTTCACCAAGTGTTTCGTGAACAAATCAATAATGAATTGGTCTTAAGCCATAACAGAATCGGAAAATACCTAAGTTAAGTAAAGGAGAAGAGGGCATTACCTTTTCTCGCTCGAAAACCCTATCACCTTCTCCCGATCCCGACTGTGTGCGGCATCTGTGCTTGGGCGAAACCAAAGGGGGAGCTAGGGCTTTGTCTCTATCTCCTCCTCCCGTGCGCCTTCTCCTCTCGAGCGACAGCGAAGAAGAAGCTAGGGTTTTTCTTCTCCGGCGACCGGCCAAGGCTTGTTTCCGAGGAACTTCTGCAGATTCGTGAGCACCTCGTTGGGGAGGGCAGGTAGATACGAAGAAGACGCCGAGGCTTGCGGTTTCTTTGAAAACCTAGAAGTTTTCTTTTTCCGGCTGTGAGTCGAAGGGAGATCGGTAAGTTGCTACTCACCTGCAGTAGGAGTAGTTCCGCGACTTTGTTTTCTTCTTTACTTCCTTGCCAAGCATGAACAATCCTCCTTGTGGCATTAGGGTTTTGAATTCATGCAGTGAGTATAACCAGCCTTGTATTTGAAAGCATTGTAGATTGAGTTCTGGGCTTCCTTAATAAGTAGGAGCAGCTAAAAGAGCTAGTCTTTTGAATTGGTTACCTTTGATCTCCGTTGTGTAGTTTGGTATTTCCGTTTTCAGTTTTTTTGCTATTCCATGAGCAGGAACAGGCTCTTCATGTTAGCATTTGTTTAGCTTAGACTCTCCTTGCTATTTTCGGACAGCCTTACCTAAATTCTAGCATGCGGTTTTGGTGTTCTTTTAGCATTTCAGTTTGTTCGAATGTCTAGCTAATTTACCAAACATGCACAGCCTTGTTTCATCCAGAACAACCCTTTCATTTCTAAGCATGCGGTTTGATTTCTTTGGTTACTGTACCAAGCTTGAACTCTTTTATGATTAGCATTGCAGTTTTCGATTTCAGTCTAGTTTTCTTAGAACCAATTGTTATAAGAATAGTTTCTTATCATGGTTCCATATTTTTATATGAATTCATAAATGGTTTTGTGAGAAGTATAAGCAAGAAAAGACCAAGGTCTTGATTTGATCCCAAATTCCAGAAGTTGAGGATCAAAGGCACGCTTAGTGCTTGGAGAAATGCGGAGGCATTCTATACTAGGAGAATTAGAAGATAATAAGTATTTTACTTTAAGAGGCTAGTACCCGACTTCCGAGGTTATCGTTAAACAAATCCAGGTGACCGTTTATAAGGTCTCGGCCCTGGTAAGACCGAGGTCTTTACCCTTATAGGACTGGTGGCTCACTACCCCAGTCTTTATTAGGGAGCGTGCTTTGGTACTACGCCTGGGCCCAAGAAAGAATTGATTATTATTTTGAAGTATAAAAGTATAAGATTTTAAACAAGTGAAATAAGCTTCACATAAGTTTAAAATTCAACAAGTTTAGTTTTCTTATATGCTGACATGTTGTTTGGATTTGCTTGCATGTTTAGTATTTCAGTATGCTATGTTTCTTTTGCTGTTAGATGAGCATGAGTAGTATTTCCTTTAAAGTATTCAGTTTTAGATTAATTCTTATTCACATGCATATTCGAGTTTTGTGAGTTAGATAGTGCTTACTAAGAAATTTTGCTTATAGTTGCATTTCCTCTTACTGCAGATAAAGGAAAGGAAAAGCTATAGCGAAGGAAGGCGACAAAGAGGTGCGGATGGATGTGTGATGTTTGGACTATGGAAGCCTTGGGAATTAGCTTAAAATTCATTAAGATTTTGTATTGAATATTTTATGTTTTGGAGCTTTTCCTTTTAATCGCTATGAACATTATTTCCATTGTTTGAGTTGTATTATTGTTGCATGCATGATCAGATTAATATATATTTTGTTTTTTAGTATGTTCAGATTGATGTATAGATTTAGTTGTGAACATATGCCTGAGTAGTATATATAGATGAGTTATTTATGTTTTCCGCTGTTACATATTGCATGTTTTGAGTTTTGAGAGTTTTAAGCATAGATAATTTCATGTGAGCAACATTAGTTAAGATAAGTTAGTAGTCTAGTAGTGCTCCACCCTCGCAGACTAATAGGGAGGAGGGTGAGGTGTTACAAAACGGCATAACATTATAATAATATGTTCATTCAGAAGTGATAAAGCTAACTTTTTCTTGATCTTCCTTGGCGAGTGGGACTTGATGGTAACCTTGATATGCATCCAGCATGTATATTAACTCACAACCAGTCATCGAGTCCACCACTTGATCAATATGTGATAGGAGATAGTAATCTTTTGGGCATGCCTTATTTAAATATCTGAAGTCCACGTAGACCCGCCACTTGTTCCTGGGCTTAGACACCAACACAATATTTACGAGCTAGCTCGAGGATTTCACTTCATGGATGCGCCCAGCTTCAAGTAGTTTATCCACCTCTGTCGTATTATTTGATTATGCTCAACTCCAAAATCTCTTCTTTTTTTTATTTAATTGGTCGAGCGTCTGGATGGACGTACAGCTCATGTTGCATTATTGTCGACAAGATGCCCGTAAGCTCATGAGTAGTCTAGACAAAGAAGTCCTTGTTGCTTTTTAAGTAGGAAATCAATTATGCTTTCTTCTCGGAGCTCAGGTCGGCCGCAATATAAGTAGTGGCCTTCAATCAGCTAGGATGAATTTGTATTTTCTCCTTTTCTTCATAAATTAAGATTAGAGGAGCTTCTTGAATAGCATTGGCTTCAAGATGTGAAATTTTTTGAGTGGCTCGAGCCTTGGTCTTCACAACTTACAACAAAGCATTTGTGTGCCATCAACTGATCTCCTTTGACCACGCCGACCGAATCATCCATCGAAAACTTTATCTTCTAGCAGAATATGGAAGCGAAAGGTCAGAACTCATTTAGAGTTGGTCAGCCCAAAATTACATTATATGCAGACAATTCATCTACCACTATGAAGTTCGGTTGGCGTGTTCTCATGAGTGGCTCTTCCCTAAGAGAAATAATCAATCGGACTTGTCTGATCGGCTGCACTTCATTGCCCATAAACTCATACAAGGACGTTGTCATTGGCTGGAACTCACTCTTGTCTATCTGAAGCTGCTCGAACGCCTTCTTAAAAATAATATTGACTGAGCTTCCTGTGTCAACAAAAGTACGATGAATATTGTAATTAGTGATCACCACTCTTATAATCAAGACACCATCATGAGGTATATCCACCCTCTCCAAATCTCTAGGACTTAAACTAATCTCTAGTCCTTACACCTTCTTCTGACTACATCCAATGTGTGTATCTCCAGTCAGAATGCATATGATTTTCTGACCTGGTTGAAATCACCATCAGTTGGGAAACCCTCTATCATACCAATGTCACCTCGAGTTGTATTGTTGCGATTTTCTTCCTCCTGAGTTGGTTGGCGAGGAGGCTGATCGGTAGACACTAGAGCTGATGCTTGGTTATTTCTTCCTTGGGGCTGCTGTTGGTCCCTATCGACCACTACAGGGTTCCGACCCGGGGATCCATTCGATCAGCGCTGGCGGTTAGGAAAAGGGGATCGATGGTGAAACCCTTGATTGGCCGGTCGACGCATCCCTTGATTGTAGTGGTAGCAATGTTTTGTGTTGTGCATTCCCAAGTGGTGGTAAGTGCATAACATAGGAGTGCATTGTTGGGGTTGGATGAAGCGCGTCCACTCAGCTTCTACATGTTGGACTGCATTTAGTTTTGGCTCACAATGCTGTGATGGGGGTCTCAATCAAGGCCCTTTAGGTGGAAAAGTGGGAGCATGTGCTCAGTGCTCGAGAGCGAAAGTAGCAGAAGGAGCAACTTCTTTCTTTCGAGCAGATTTAGGTTCTTCCACGTTGATGTACTTGGTGGCTCGTTCTAGTAAATGATCAAAGTCTCTCAATGGTTTTAATGAGGGATTGAAAGAATTCGCCATCCCTGAGCCCCTAGGAGAAGGCGCTCACTAGAATTTTTGATGTGGCTGAGGAGACGCCCATGACCACTTGATTGAATTTCTTAATTAATGTAGGCCCTTAACGTCTCCTTGAACACTTGCTTGAGAGAGAATAGACTCAATGTCATCTTGAGATAACAACGACTGCTAGCAAAGTGATGTAGAAAAGCTTTGTGAAAATCCTTGAAATTGTATATGGACTCGGTCAAGAGTCAATTAAATCATCTCTACGCTTAGCCGGATAGGGTGGTGAAGAACATTCAACACTTGACTCCATCCATGTATTGATGGAGAATAGTTGTGTTTTCAAATTTAAGTAAGTGGTCCTCTAGGTCATTTGCCCCTCCATATTCTCTTATCGAGAGGGGTCGAAAATGGGCTGACAATTTATTTTCCAAGATCTCTTGGGAGAACGGCATACTCGCCCACTCGAGGGGAGTTGCTGGTCATTGGAGCCTTTCCTTTACACAACTTCCGAGCGGGCACATTTTCAGAAGATCCCTGAGGCATCTCCATTCGGCTCACATCGTCAAAGGGCGTTCGAAACAATGCCTTGTGATAGGCTTCGACCATAGACGGAAGGTTGGTTGGTGACACGGGTACTTGAGGAAAGGCAACCAAGGGAGGCTGGATACACTAGAACCTGATTGGGCCTTCCATTCAAATCCCACGTTCGACCTGTTGGCTAATCATTGAGATAGCGAGGTCGTTCGACAAGTGGCCCTCGATTGCTGCTTATTGCTATTACACCATCCTAGCCACTCGAGTGACTATCAACTGCTCTAACTCTTCTTGCATCAAGGTTACCATGGTGAGTCATTCAGTCTCGTCCATCTTCACATTTCAAATGCAAGAGAAGTTCCTACAAATGATGTCAAATATGATCCTATCCGAAAGTGTAGAAGATGGTTGACTAGTAACGTGGCTTTGAAGTTGACCAAACGAAGACTCCTCACCATCCTGCGTGTTAAAAGCATCGTTAGTGACTGGGCCAAAGAAAGGGTCTCCAGTGTTGGCCCTCTAACATTCAAGTCAGTGATAGATTTAGGGGTGATGAACAATGGAATGAACAGTAGCAAATGAGTGTATAAAATTATCTAGCGTCGCGTACCTCTGCTTATAGATGGAGCCCCCTTTTTATAGTGATGATATTGTGTTTGTGCACGCATCTCAAAGAATTTCCAAAAAATAACAGGCTATAAAGAGGTCTGACACCTTTCCTGAAATGGACCGCAATCTGCAGTGACAGGATGGAAGCTTCAAATGTATAGATTACATACAGAATATTCTATATCCTCCGTTGCACAAAATGTCAAAAAAGAATATGAGGTCCTTGGACCACAGGGCCCACAAGAGGCTCCCCTGGCCAACCGACTAAGTCCCTAATGTAGTCCGACTGGCCACCACTCGCAAGAGCTGCCAAGTCAGCTTTGTTGAATGCAATAGGTGACTCGGCCCTCGACCGATCTCTTCACTTGGAACAAGTGTCCAGTATATTCGATCGGGGCATATGTCTGGTTAGCTGGAACATTCAGTTGAGCTAGTTAATATTTAGCTTCAAGTTTCATCCACGTACACGGACATCTGTACTCAAGGCCTGACCTGCAAAAGGGCCCGACTGGCTAAAGGAATCGACCAGTCTGATGAGCTCTCTGTCAGAATGATGATAAACCTTAGCTCAGAATGTTGACCGTTTCTTGACTTTAACCGCCACATCAGCCAATCTCCTAAATCATGACTTGCCTTGGGAGGCCACCTTAACCACCATATCATGCATAGACCGGCAACCATACTATACAACGGCCAGGATACCTACAAAAATAAAATAAGAGAAATGGTGATAAGAGGGCTGGAGTTTTTTCCCTCCCATTCTTTTTTTTTCCATTGTAATTTTTACCTCAAGTTTTATTATCAGAGTCTAATCTAAGTATTGGAGAGGCTGCCAAAAATCTTCAATACTGTTTGATATGTGTTAATCCATTTAGATTTATCCACGCTATTGAAAGTGATCCGGCAGTAAGAATGGGGGACCCCATTTAGCAGAGTCAACGCCCCGTGGAGGTCACCGGAGCAGCCGCCCATCCGGGGAGAGTGTGGTCCGACCAGACGAGCGGACGTAGACGGCCGGTCTGACCGGACTGCCGGCCGGCCGATGGAATCGAATACTCGGAAAGGTCCGGCCGGCTCGCGCTTATGGTTGGAAGGCACCCTGTCAAATCGGGGTTCCGACACTCAGTTGAAAAGGTCATGGACCGAGCTGACCTTTCGACCGACCAAAGTCATAAAGCACCCCTGTTTATTAGTCTCCACAAAGCACAAGTAAACTACTGCGGACGTCCGGTCGGATGTTGAGGGAGTTGTCCGCCCGGACAACAAGTTTGGAGCAAGGGAAAAGGACAAGGGACTTCTTTTTCTGACAGCCGGTAGGTTTCATGTGTGTGCCATGCTCCAAATCTTGTGACAGGGGATTCTGCTATCCCATCAAGGGCATGCTTTGACTGTAGCGATATGGGTCAGGTAAGCTCTCTGACAAGTACATGCCGAGGTATGGGTTGCTGACACATCTGCACTTCGGTAAACGTGCATTAGATCTCTCCTCGCTCTATATATAGAGCCTCATACTTTGCCGCAGGTACGCGAGAAATCACTTTTGGAGCCACCTTGTTTATCGTAGTTTACCTGACTTGAGCGTCGGAGGGTCGCCGCCGGGAACCCCCTTCCCGGCCCGACTTCTGTGCAGGTTAGCCGGAGCATCGCGCCATCAGTTGAAGATCTACATCAGCGAGTCGGAAAGCGCCACGTGCCCAGCGTTTGTTGGCTTCTGGTTCGGACAGGATCAATTTGGCGTCGTCTGTGGGAACGCACCTGCATTCGAACGGGAACAATGGACGAGGCTGGACGACAACACACGGTGACGCTTTCGACGGAAGAACTCGACGCTCTGGTCGAGATGAGGGCCGCCAAACTTGTGGAGTTAAAACAAAAAGCATCAGCCGAGCGGTCGGAGCAACAAGCAACATCTGCATCGGGTGGCCGAGCGGACGCACCTCAAGCCACCGTTGCATTCCATCGGGCCTTATTCCGCACCCCTGAAGCCGGGCCAGCTCGGAGAGATAGAGGATCTTCTTCCAACGAAATGCCTAGGCGAGACGCCAGAAAGGGGAAAACTCCACGAGCGGACTCATCTCCCGAGCGGATCAATCGCCAATTTTCGGAGGCTATTCTACGAGACCCTCTGCCTAAACATTACGCGCCCCCGGAGATCGGCGAGTACAATGGAACAACAGACCCGGATGATCATCTGGGTAAGTTCGATAACACAGCTACGCTCCATCAATATACAGATGGAGTAAAATGCCGAGTCTTTCTTACCACTCTCTCGGGATCGGCTCAACGGTGGTTTCGGAGGCT
The DNA here is from genome assembly GCF_018446385.1 of Zingiber officinale. Taxonomy (NCBI): domain Eukaryota; kingdom Viridiplantae; phylum Streptophyta; class Magnoliopsida; order Zingiberales; family Zingiberaceae; genus Zingiber; species Zingiber officinale. Next base: position 82,752,552 of record NC_055987.1, on the reverse strand, counting down.
GCCGGACGGATCCATCACTAGCTTCAAGGACTTCCGAACAGCCTTCCTCCACCACTTCGCCAGCAGTCGGCGTTATCAGAAGACAAGTGTCAGCTTGTTCGCCATCAAGCAAGAGCCGAGAGAATCGCTTCGAGCTTACATCCAGCGATTCAACCAAGTGGCGATGGATATTCCAACGGCCACATCGGAGACGATGATGAATGCCTTCACGCAAGGCCTTGTGGACGGGGACTTCTTCCGGTCGCTCATCCGAAAGCCGCCCCAAGATTATGATCATATGCTGCACCGGGCCAATGAATATATCAACGTGGAGGAAGCGCAGGCAGCCAGGAAGAAAGAAACACCAACCGAACGGGCTCCTCCTGCCGAGCGGAGACCCTTGGCTGCTCATCAACCGCCAAGAGGACCGAGGGCTGAAGCAATCCGATCCCCCCATGCTAGATCACACGTACAAGAGGTAGCTGCCGCTCGGCCCAAGCCAAAGAAGAGATGGACCCCTATGTTCTGCTCCTTCCACCGGACGGATACGCACAACACGAGGGATTGTCGAAGTCTTCCCTTCGTGGCTAATCCCGTTCCCAGGAATGCCGAACGGCGGTCTCCTCCCATCGACAGGAGACAAAGGACCCATGAAGCCGACCGGACACGCACTGAGAGGCGACATCAACAGACGCCCGATCGGCACCGATCTCCAAAACAGGAGAATCGACGGGCGTCCAGAGAACGGTCCCGACCGTCCACTCGGGAAGAGGAGAATAGAAGCAATATTGCCCGAGGCGAGATCAACGTTATTGCTGGTGGTCGACTGGAGGAGACTCCAACCGAGCCAGAAAGGCGGGCGTCCGGCAGCTACAGATCCACGCAGTTGGTTGTAGCTAAGAGCGGGCAAGTGGACCGGAAATCACTTTCGGGCCTGGAGACTTAGAAGGAATAGAAGTGCCCCACGACGACGCTCTGCTCATTAAAGCGGTAATAGCAAATTACACTATTCACCGCATATTTTTTGACACAGGGAGCTCGGTCAACATTATATTCAAGAAGGCGTTCGATCAACTGCAAATTGATCGAGCCGAGCTGCTACCCATGACTACGCCGCTCTATGGGTTCACGGGTAACGAAGTACAGCCAGTCGGACAAATACGGCTGGCTATCTCACTGGGAGAAGAGCCGCTCAGGAGGACGCGAACAGCAAACTTCATGGTGGTGGACTCTCCCTCATCATACAACGTCATTTTGGGACGACCGGCGCTCAGCGAGTTCCGGGCGGTCGTCTCCACCTTCCACCAGAAGATCAAGTTCCCCGTGGAAGACAAAGTAGGAGAAGTACGTGGAGATCAGCTAGCAGCTCGGCGGTGCTATATAGAAATGATCCGAGCAGAAGCCTGTTCCGCTCGGAAGGCGCCCCGGATCGAGGTACACGTCATAACCGAGAAACCTCCTACTTTAATTTATGATGAAAAGGAGGAAATTCAGATCCATCCGACCCGATCGGAGAACACGACTTTTATCGCCTCTGATCTGGAGGAGGAGCTGATCCAATGCCTCCAACGAAATCATGATGTCTTCGTCTGGTCGACACATGAGTTGCCCGGAATTTCCCCGAGCATAGCGCAGTATGAGTTGCATGTCCGACCGGACGCTCGACCAGTGAAGATGAGGAAAAGGGATTTCAGTGCCGAGCAGAATGCCATCATCCGGGCGGAAGTAGAGAAACTTCTGGAGGCCGGCCATATACGCGAAGTGCAGTTCCCGAGCTGGCTGGCTAATGTAGTATTAGTCTCCAAGCCGGGCGGCAAGTGGAGAGTCTGTATCGACTTTCGGGACTTAAACAAAGCATGCCCCAAAGATTTTTATCCCCTGCCCCGGATAGATCAGCTGGTGGACTGCGAATTAATTTGTATGCTCGACGCCTACCAAGGCTATCATCAAGTGCCGCTCGCCCGGGAAGATCAAGAAAAAGTAAGCTTCGTAACGGCCGACGGCACATATTGCTACAATGTGATGCCGTTCGGATTGAAGAATGCCGGGGCCACCTATCAACGCTTGATGAATAAAGTGTTCAGGGAGCAGATCGGGCGGAATCTGGAAGTTTATGTGGACGACATTCTTATCAAGTCCGCCCGAGCGGCCGATCTCTTCAAGGACATGGAAGAAACCTTCCGAACGCTTCGCAAATATGGAGTCAAGCTAAATCCCCAAAAGTGCCTGTTCGGAGCAAAAGGAGGGCGTTTCTTGGGGTACATAGTGACCGAGCGGGGAATCGAAGCCAATCCCAGCAAGGTGAAAGCTCTGCAAGACATGCCGCCTCCAAGAAATACAAGGGAAGTGCAGCGGTTGACCGGTCGGATAACTGCTTTGTCCAGATTCATCTCCAAAACCGCCGACCGGAGCCTACCATTCTTCAAGATCCTGCGCAAGGCTACTAAGTTCCAGTGGGATGAAGAATGTGACCGAGCATTCGAAGAATTGAAGACATATCTTAATTTTCTGCCTATACTTGCCAAGCCGATCGGGGGTGAGTCACTTTATATTTACCTGTCGTCAACTGAGCATGCTGTAGGCTCAGCACTTGTGAGGGCGAGCGGCGAAGAGCAGCCGGTGTATTTTCTGAGCCATATTTTAAAAGATGCTGAATCTCGTTACACCGGGATCGAGAAGTTGGCCTTTGCTTTGGTTCTAGCCGCTCGGCGTCTTCGACCATATTTCTTGGCTCACACCATCATTGTCCAGACGAACAGCCCGCTGGGAAGGGTGCTGTTGAATCCAGAAGCGTCCGGACGGCTCATCAAATGGACGACAGAACTAAGTGAATTTGACATCCAATACCAGCCCCGCTCGGCGATCAAAGCGCAATCCTTGGCTGATTTTGTGACCGAAGTACAAAAGCCAGAGCCGGAAGCTCTGTGGAGAATATATGTGGATGGGTCTTCCACTCGGCTCGGAAGTGGGATTGGAATATTGCTGCTCTCGCCTCAAGAAGAAAAGATGCACTTATCCGTCCGGCTGGATTATAAAGCTACCAACAATGAAGCAGAGTATGAGGCCCTCATAGCCGGATTACAGGCAGCACGGCATGTGGGAGCCGGTCAGGTGACACTTTATTCAGATTCACAGTTGGTCGTTCAGCAACTATCTGCTACCTTTGAAATCAACAGCGCTCGGCTTAAACTCTATGCTGAGGCCTTTGAAAAGCTCAAAGCTAATTTCCCCGAGGTTCTTATCCAGAAGATTCCCCGAACGGAGAACCAGGCAGCCGATGAGTTGGCCAAACTAGCAAGTTCTATGACGCCGGTCATTATCCCGAAGCCAATTGAACAAGTATCTTTGGTGGCACATGTTGACCGGATGGAAGGCCTTAGATTTCCGGACGACTGGAGGACACCCATCATAGAGTTTTTGCGCTCGGGCACCACTTCTGCCGATCGGGAAGAAGCCCAGCTGCTCAGGAGGAGGGCCGGTCGGTTCACACTCATCGGCGATCAGCTCTACAAGAAGGCTTTCTCTCGCCCGCTGTTGAAGTGTGTGAGCTCGGAAGACTCGGCTTACATCCTCCAAGAGGTACATCAAGGATCGTGCGGAGGACATCCGGGTGGACGATCACTAGCCAAGAAGATTTTGCTAGCTGGATACTTTTGGCCGACCTTACAAATGGACGCCGTTCGGACAGTATCTACGTGCCTTTCATGCCAAAAGTATCACAACTTCTCGCACCGACCGGCAGAGGAGATGAAGACATCAACCGTTTCATGTCCGTTCGATCAATGGGGAATGGATATTGTGGGTCCATTTCCGATGGCAACCGGGCAGCGGAAATTTTTGCTGGTAGTGGTCGATTATTTTTCCAAGTGGGTGGAGGCCGAGCCACTAGCCAGGATCACCGAGCAGATGGTCAAAAAATTCATCTGGCAACACATCGTCTGTAGGTTCGGTATCCCTCGCCGATTGGTTTCCGACAATGGGCGGCAATTCACAGGGAAGGTGCTAGAAGATTGGTGCAAAAGCTACGGCATCGAGCAACACTTCACGTCCATGGCTTACCCCCAAAGTAACGGTCAAGCCGAAGTAGCCAACCGGGAAATTCTCCATATTCTGCGCACTCGGCTCGACCACGTGGGAGGAAGTTGGCCGGATGAAGTGCCGGGCGTTTTATGGGCCATCCGGACGACTCCTAAGGAAGCAACGGGCGTCACACCTTTCCATCTGGTGTACGGCGGCGAAGCAGTCATTCCGGTTGAAGTCGGCATCGAGTCCGTCTGGGTCCAATTGTACGATGAAGGCAACGCCGATCGGAGGAACATGGAGCTGGATTTGATTGACGAGGAGCGAGCCAAGGCATCCGTTCGGCTGATGGCATACCGTCAACGAATGAGGCAAAACTACAACCGCCGCGTCATTCCCCGATCATTCCAGGTCGGCGACCTTGTCTGGAAGAAAGTCAAATCGGTCGGCGACGTCGGCAAGCTTGAAGCTCCGTGGGCAGGTCCCTTCAAAATCATCGAAAAGCTCCGCTCGGGTGCGTATTATTTGGAGGATGAGGACGGTCGGCAGTTGGATAGGCCGTGGAGCACGAACCACCTCCAGCCTTACCGGGCGGGATGAAAGGTGTACCACTGTAAATTATCCTGTGTACTTTTTTCGACTGAATACTGGAAATGCAGAAATGAAGAATCAAGAGAACAAATATAAGGCATTGCGAACCAGAAACGAAGGCCCCGCGTCGTTCGGTCGGAGGTAAGTTATCCGAGCCAAGATGCTCGACGAAGCAGACCCTGAGCCGTTCGGCCAGGAGTACGTTCTCCAAGCTGGGTGAAAGGAAGCAAAAAGATGAAAACACAGAGTATTCTCCGCTGAGCGGTTTATCGTTCGGCAAGGGCGTATGGATTATCCGGGCCGAGCGCCTGAATGGCGAAGGCCTCCTAGCCGATTAGATTCGCAAGCAAATGACCCGTATTGTTCGGTCAGGCATAAATATTGTTAGAGCGCGGGATATGAAGGGCAAGGTCGCTCGACCTGGTAAGGAGTTAGCCTTGAAGGTCGTCTAGCCCAGACGTTAAACCGTAGAGCCGCGCCGACCGGCTATAAATAACCGCGGCGTCGAGCACCGACGTTAAATATCGAGAGACGAGCCGGCGTCTATAAATCCCCGAGCGGAAGATCGACGAGCACCGTCGTTAAACATCGAGAGCCGCGCCGACCGGCTATAATATGTCGAGCACCGACGTTAAATATCGAGAGACGAGGCCGTCTATAAATCCTCGGGAAGATCGACGAGCACCTATTAAACATCGAGCCGCCGACCGGCTTATAACAACCGCTACCGCCGAGCACCGGCGTTAAATATCGAGACGAGCCGCCTATAAATCCTCGAAGGAAGATCGACGAGCATCGCCGTTAAACATCGAGAGCCGCACCGACCGGCTATAAATAACCGCGCCGTCGAGCACCGACGTTAAATATCGAGACAAGCCGGCGTCTAATCCGAGCGGAAGATCGACGAGCACCGTCGTTAAACATCGAGAGCCGCACCGACCGCTATCATAAGGCCGTCGAGCACCGACGTTAAATATCGAGAGACGAGCGGCGTCTATAAATCCCGAGCGGAAGATCGACGAGCACCGTCGTTAAACATCGAGAGCCGCCACCGACCGCTATAAATAACCGCTCGAGCACCGATGTTAAATATCGAGACGAGCCGGCGTCTATAAATCTCCGCGGAAGATCGACGAGCACCGTCGTTAAACATCGAGAGCCGCACCGACCTAAATAACCGCGCCGTCGAGCACCGACGTTAAATATCGAGAGACGAGCCGGCGTATATCCCGGGCGGAAGATCGACGAGCACCGTCGTTAAACATCGAGAGTCGCGCCGATCGGCTATAAATAACCGCGCCGCCGAGCACCGACGTTAAATATCGAGAGACGAGCCGGCCTCTATAAATCCCGAGCGGAAGATGGACGAGCACCGTCGTTAAACATCGAGAGTCGCGCGCCGACCGGTTATAAATAACCGCGCCGAGCACCGACGTTAAATATCGAGAGACGAGCCGGCCTCTATAAATCCTCGCGGAAGATCGACGAGCACCGTCGTTAAACATCGAGAGCCGCCGACCGCTATAAATAACCGCGTCGAGCACGCGTTAAAATATCGAGAGACGAGTGGCCTATAAATCCCGAGCGGAAGATCGACGAGCACCGTCATTAAACATCGAGAGCCGCGCCGACCAGCTATAAATAACCGCGCCGTCGAGCACCGACGTTAAACATCGAGAGATGAGCCGGCGTCTATAAATAATCCGAGCGGAATATCGACGAGCACCGTCGTTAAACATCGAGAGCCGCGCCGACCGGCTATAAATAACCGCGCCGTCGAGCACCGACGTTAACTATCGAGAGACGAGCCGGCGTCTATAAATCCCCGAGCGGAAGGTCGACGAGCACCGTCGTTAAACATCGAGAGCCGCACCGACCGGCTATAAATAACCGCTCCGTCGAGCACCGACGTTAAATATCGAGAGACGAGCCTGCGCCTATAAATCCCCGAGCGAAAGATCGACGAGCACCGTCGTTAAACATCGAGAGCCGCGCCGACCGGCTATAAATAACCGCTCCGTCGAGCACCGACGTTAAATATCGAGAGACGAGCCGGCGTCTATAAATCCCCGAGCGGAAGATCGACGAGCACCGTCGTTAAACATCGAGAGCCGCGCCGACCGGCTATAAATAACCGCGCCGTCGAGCACCGACGTTAAACATCGAGAGACGCGTCGGCGTCTATAAATAATCCGAGCGGAATATCGTCGACACTACAATTATCCGTATTCTCCGCCGATAGTTAGACCGGCGCTAAGTTCCGCTCAGACTCGAGGTACAAAAGTTCTGATCGGCTTATAACGAGCGATTCTTGGCAACACCGGATGATATTCTGCTGAACGGAGGTGCTGGGGAAAACACTTGCGAGAATGCACCTCGAAGGCCAAAGGTGTGATAGTAGACGAGCAGGTAGCACAAGTATTAGCAAGGGGACAGTGCAAAAAGAGGGGGTGCACGAAAGGAAAGCATTTCATTGAAATTAAAACCTTAGGCCGAGTGGCCTAAGTACAAAAAGATTCATGTTCAGCCGAGCGGCGAAATTACAAGAACTACTCGATGTAGTCGTAGAGGTCCCTTGGAATGTTGTTCAGGAGCTCCACCTGATCGCCGGCTGGAATATTGGTGGACTCCGGAAGAAGGCCCTTCGACTTCAGATAAGTCATAGTGGCTGTAATGGCCAAGTCGAAAGCTGAGTACATCCGCTCACAAATTTTCTCCGAGAACTCGGGCGATCGGACATGGCTTTGTCGTAGAGCGGCAACTCGGCTCGGCTCGGCATCCTGGTATTCTTTGAAGGTTGCCTGGGAGCTTGTGAAGGCCTCATTCAGATGTTCGATCTTCTCCGCATCGGCCGAGCGGCCTGCCTTCTCCGTCAGCTCCTTTATCTTCAACTCCAGGCCCCGGGCCTCCACGTTTTTCTTCTCCAGATCGGAGATGGCTGTGTTCTTCCGAGTGGTGGCCAGAGTTATCTTTGTGTCAAGCGACTTGACTTGTCGCTCGGACTCGGCTAGGGCGTGGGCCTGGTCAGCTGTCTTCTTCTGCTCAGCAGCCAGCAGAGTTTGAGCTTTCTTTAGCTCCTTTTGCAGCTCGGAGTAGGAAGGGCCTTGGGAGCCGCTCGGACCGCCTGCCACCTTTAGTTGCCTTATCTCCTCGTCCGCCATGGCCAGGCGGTTGGAAACTGCTATTTCTTCCACCCATCTCTGAAGCAAGAAGGCGCAGTTGTTAAAAGCCGAGCGGAAATATTCTGACAAAACTTCAACAAGCTTACCCCCGTAGCCGCTTGCATGTGGCTGTTGGCTAAGTTCCGGAGGGGGATCATTGCTATGCGCGCCCGAGCGTCGGCCCACATCTCGGCGAGGGGCCCTTTCAAAGTAATGGTGTGCTCGGGCACGGTTGGCTGGTAGGCTTCTGGTAGCAACTCTTCAGTCGGAAGATGAAGAGTAACCCGTATTGTGCGGCCGTGACCAGGGATCGCCCGGCCGGGATCAAAAGCTGGCGCAGAAAACCGCGAATGGATGGTCGAGCGTTGGGCTGAACGGTGAGTAGGGGGGAGAGTGTCGACCGGAGTGGCCTCCACCGGAGCAGTCAGCTCGTCCCAGTCAGACGGCGTCCGGTCGGACGAAATGGTCTCGGGCACAGGCGCCTTGCCTTTAGCAGTCACGGCGGCCCCGTCGGAGGGTCGGACCGCGGAGGTAGCCGAGCGCAGCGGAGTCTCTACCCGGCGCCTCTTTTGCAGTGGCTGTTCTTCCTCCCGAACGGACCCTTCCTCGGGGCCTGTTGGTTCCCTAGAGGGGGAAGCTCCGCTGGCCACCTGCTGTTGAGAGGCCCGAGCGTCCGATTCGGCCTGGGTGCCGCTCTCTCCTTCGTGAGAACCGACCGGCTGAATACCCAACGTCTCCATTTCCTTGGTCGCCGCGGCCTCCAGTGCCGCTGCTTTTCTCTTCAGGACGCCGGCCATCACCGAGTGCATAACGATGTCAGCTGCATGAAAAGAAGAAGAAATCAGTTAGCAATTAAAGCAAATGCCCAAGCAAAATTCTTACCGAAGCCGGTCGGAAGAGGAGTCCGTATAGGACTCAGCCCAAAAATGTACATCATCCCTCGTGAAGAAGTTTGTTGATGTCGAGCCGTAGACCGGCTAGTACATTTGCGGCGTGAAGATAATCCGGTCGGGTCTTGAATTTCTTCAACTCAGGAGTAGGAGGTAGACTGACCTGCCACTGGGTCGGAAAGTTTGGCTGACTGGGCATGCGGATGTAGAAGTAATAGTCCTTCCAATGTTTATTGGAAGTGGGTAGTTTATTAAAGAAGACCAGACCGGGCCGAGCTTGGAACATAAAGGTGCCCGACTCGGCTTGCTTAGGGTAATAGAAATAAAAGAAGACCTCCGGTCGGAGGGGAATGTTGTGAATCTTAAACAAAACGACAACACCGCAGAGGAGACGGAAGGTATTTGGTACTAAACTTCCGAGCGGCACGCCAAAATAATTACAGACGTCTACTATAAAAGGATGCACGGGGAACCGCAGACCGGCGGTAAATTGGTCACGGAAGACACAGAAACCGCCGCGCGGCGGTCGGTGTGGCCGAGCGGCGGGACCAGCTAGGCGAACTTCGAAATCCTCGGGAATTTCGAAATTGTCAGCCAAAATATCAAAATCCCGTTGTTCGAAACGGGACCGCATGGTAGTATACCATGGGCCTAGGGATTGTTCTTCGGGATGAGAAGAACTGGCCATGATCTGGACAGAAGAAATCGAAAAAGAAGTTTCAAAGACGAAGAAAAGGAGTTTCAAAGACTGGAGCTAGGGGAAGAAATGCGAATTAGATACCGGAAAGGAAGAAGGAAAGATCTAAAATCTTACTGAGAGGAGAGGGATCGAAGAAAGGCGCCGAAGAGCGTCAAAGGGCAGAAACAAGATCGCCGGAACTCCAAAGCGCAGAGGGCAACAGTAGAGGTAACGGAGGCAAGTGAAGGTGAGAAGGAAACGAAGAATTTATAGGGTGAGGGTCGGGCGGCCTCCACCGTCGGATCCAGGTTACAGGAATCGAAGCATGCATCTAGCCGTTTATTTCGAATTGCTTCGATCACATCAAAATATCATGCCACCGCCTCCGTACTCCGATGGCATTGCTCCATGTGGCAGTCAATCATTCGGAGCATTTAATGAAGGTATGATCAACCTTGATATCGAAGATTGGCGCAGAACGCGAGGAGATCCGGTGAAGGCCATCATCGATTCATTCAAGGATATCTCTACGGCTGACCGGGCGGAAAGTATTAGCATGGATGAGCCGTTCGGCTAGACTCACAGTCCAGTTCATCGGACTATTCGCCTCCTTCGACTAGACTTGAAGGGGAGGCAAGTGATCCGGCAGTAAGAATGGGGGACCCCATTTAGCAGAGTCAACGCCCCGTGGAGGTCACCGGAGCAGCCGCCCATCCGGGGAGAGTGTGGTCCGACCAGACGGGCGGCCGTAGACGGCCGGTCTGACCGGACTGCCGGCCGGCCGATGGAATCGAATACTCGGAAGGGTCCGGCCGGCTCGCGCTTATGTTCCGACGCTCAGTTGAAAAGGTCATGGACCGAGCTGACCTTTCGACCGACCAAAGTCATAAAGCACCCCTGTTTATTAGTCTCCACAAAGCACAAGTAAACTACTGCGGACGTCCGGCCGGATGTTGAGGGAGCTGTCCGCCCGGACAACAAGTTTGGAGCAAGGGAAAAGGACAAGGGACTTCTTTCTCTGACAGCCGGTAGGTTTCATGTGTGTGTCATGCTCCAAATCTTGTGACAGGGGATTCTGCTGTCCCATCAAGGGCATGCTTTGACTGTAGCGATATGGGTCAGGTAAGCTCTCTGACAAGTACATGCCGAGGTATGGGTTGCTGACACGTCTGCACTTCGGTAAACGTGCATTAGATCTCTCCTCGCTCTATATATACAGCCTCTTACTTCACCGCAGGTACGCGAGAAATCACTTTTGGAGCCACCTTGTTTATCGTAGTTTACCTGACTTGAGCGTCGGAGGGTCGCCGCCGGGAACCCCCTTCCCGGCCCGACTTCTGTGCAGGTTAGCCGGAGCATCGCGCCATCAGTTGGAGATCTACATCAGCGAGTCGGAAAGCGCCACGTGCCCAGCGTCTGTTGGCTTCTGGTTCGGACAGGAACAGAAAAAAATTAACTTTTCAATGGCGTTAAAGAGGTGGATTATGGACGTATCATCGACCTATAAAATTTCATTTAGAAAATAGGTAGATTGATATAAAGGTTTGCCAAATGGGAATTTGCCTATTTGACTATGTAGCATATTTTTCCCCAGTAATGGCTACACATACACAAAGAGGAATGAATGCCTTTTAAAGATTTCTATAGACGGTAAAGAGTAAAGACTATGCATGTGCTTAATTGTAGCAAAATTGAGCACACGCATAGTCTATATCACACGAATGCCAAAAAAAAAAAAAAAAAAAAAAAAAAACTGATAACACTCGTGCCAACATCCATAATCGCCGATCTCACGGCCCATGGTCAAATGAAAAGAAGTAAATTAGATATTGAACATCTTTTAAGTGGGAGGATTATTTATCACAACCGCTAGCTATTTGAATCTTTACCCATTAATATGAGTCTATCGTTTAGATATCAACTTAGCTAAGCCTGTGGACACAATATGTATATCGCACGAAGCTTATAATGCGCGCTTATAGAAAGGAAACCCTACCCTGCCTTAAAATAACCAGTGAGGCACCTTCTGTTTCTCCAAGCTCTTTTCCACAATAGTGTCTAGACTTGGCTTCCACCTTCTGCTCGAATACTGCCTCATCAAAACCTCCGTCTCCTGATCCGAGCACCATTCTGTTACCTCTCCGACTGCGTACGCTTCCTCTTCCACCACCTTCTCCTTTTCTTTAGTAGGCCCTACCACCTTCGGTTGCCCTCCAAGCACTCTCAAGAAACTCCTTGCCGGTTTCGCTAGTTGCTTAGCTACCGCCAGGACCTGCCGCGCCTCCGTCGCTGACAAGCCGACCGCAGCCTTCCTGGGGGCCATGGGGAGCATCACGTACACCTTGTCAGGGTCCAGCAGGTGGTCGGCCGGCAGCGGAGTTACGTAATTAGTACCTTTGGCCGCAGTCAACGCATGCAGGTCGACCACGAACTCGCGAGGGTGCTCCAGCATCAGCTCTGCCACCGGCGTCGGTCCATTGAGCTCACGGACCGTGCCATCGGAGAGCACAACCATGCCAACGTCGGCGACTCGGCAAGAGAGAAGATTCCCCATAACACGAACGCAAGTTCTCCCAAGTCTGATCGCGTGAAGACATTTGGAGGTCTTTTAAGGCTTGAAATTCAAATGGTGCAGTTAGTTGGCAAAACATTAATGCATTATGAGATTGGGAGGGTTTTTTAATTATCTGCGGTGCCTGCTAATTGATGGACCAAATCCATGTTCCCTGTAATGAACATAGTCAATTCGCGGCCAATTAAACTACTCATTCCACTAGTTTATAAATTAATTAGGCGTTATACGACAAGCTAGAACTTGAAAAACAAGTGCAGACTAACGACTGTATTGATTATTTTAGAGGGAATTAATTGTATATTTTAGATTGGTGTGTTCGGTATGTGTTTGTGGAATTGGCCAACCTGCGCGCCAATGCTTGCCGGGGTGGTTGGTTGATCTTTTTTATTTTTCTGAAAAGGAAGTTTTACGTGAGTCTCAGGTCGCATTTTCAGTGGGTCAAATGGAATCAATTTTAATTTTTTCTAAAACAGATGAAAGAGATTTGGTTTCCATCAAAATTATTCAAGTATTTCGACGTTAATTGACCACCCAGTGACTTAGTGTGTTAGATCAAGTTGGGCCAATCCGATTGTGGAAGAAGAGTTGGTGTTGTTGGTAAACTATGTGACTTAGTGGTAATCAAGGCTAATGCACGATGCGACATTTCACTTTGTGTTCGGTAGAGAGTCACCGTTCGTGGATGAGAGATTTATTAAACAACGCGAAGGGTCAGATTCCGGTTTTTTTTTTTTTTTTTTTTGTTGTGTTGTTTATTATTTTTTATAAAAAAATAAGTTAAACGTTTGATCCCTTTCTAATACAATTATGAAAGAGACTTTATATTTTTCCCGTGACTTGGAATGAAGACTGGGGCGAGTAAATCATGAAAGATATTTTTTTTTCCTTCACAGGTTGATGTATACAATTGATTCATGGTGTTGTTATCATAAGTGAAATATTTTATTGGTTGTCTCAACCCTTCTTTGCATGCGTTGCGTGAAGTTCCTCATGATTTATCTCTTTTTCAGATAGTGGAGAGTCACCCAAGAGGAACTGGTAAGGTGACACCTTCACAATTTACTACAAATTAATGAAAGAGGTATTTTTTGGTTCTCACGATGTAACCGAGTTGATATTTGGTATTATATTTGAGAGGTGTCTTAAAGGTAATCTTACCTTTAAACATTGTATAATTTATTTGGTAAATAAAATTTACTATTTGAATGTACATTCTTTAATTTATGTATATTATTTGATCTTAAACTCAATTAATAAAGTCCATAATACAAAGCATAATATGAGAGAAATTATAATTAGATTACAATTAGTGAGTAATCATGTGTAATTATGTATGTATTAAAACCTTCCTTAGTTGATGAATTGATGAGATTGGCATCGCTCATTCTGTGAGACTAGCATATGTTATACTTCTTAGTTTATCCGAGCAGTTGATCCTTGCTAGTTGGAAACATTGGAATGGTTGAAAGTTAACATGTGGATGCATACTGGATGAGTAACTAGTGTAAGTACCCCCGATTGAATTTTGATGTATTCACCCAAGTTAAGTTAAACTTTACATTTTTGATGTATTCTGTCTAAGTGTGTAGGGATTTAGGAACACAAGAAGTCAGCAAAAAAATATAGCAAATGAGAAGCTACGGAAGAGTATACTAGTGGAGCGAGAAAGACGCACATGGTGCTTCCGAGGGACGAGAAGCCAGAGTAGAAGACTGCTCGAGGAGAGAAGGCCGAAGTTGGGTTCAGGTGAGCTCAACTCTAGATGACCGGAGAATCACCCAACCGACCGGATTAGAAGTTGGGCAAGTCAACACAAAGTTGACTTGTCCATGCGCCTGGAACAAGTCTAGGCGCCCAGACTCTGGGCACTCAAGACAAGTCCAGGTGCTCGGACCAGCCTGATACTGAACGGGCGCCTCTTCGATCCATTACAGCATGGATAAGCCTTGGGTCCACATCATACAGGCGCCCGGGCAAAGATAAAATTTTGTCTCCAAGCCATTGTAAAGCTGATCAACTTGCACCACTAGAGGTGCTCAGATTGGGTCCAAGCGCCGGAAAGTGCTATGTCATCAAAATAATTATTTCGACTAGAGGGCTATAAGTAGAACTCTAGTCTTGGTAGTTTGGTACAACACTCATTTCTATTTTTTACTACTTTTCTAGTCTTTTCTATATTTAATTGTTGTAAGAGTCTACTCCGCTAGAATGAGCTTTTGAGTGGAGCTTTTAAAATATTGGACTAATAACCTTCTCGGTTATAACCAAGTAAATTATTCTTGTCTCTTACATCAAATAATAAAAATATCAATCCTCAGAGACGGTTGCTTAAACACTAATTGAGTTCGCAAAGATAGTTATCTAAATAATTAAAAGTTAGTTAGGAGAGTGAATGAGAGAGAGAGAGAGAGATCACTAAGAGAGCAAGAGGGAAAGGTTTGAGAGAGGGGCTAAGAGTAAAGAAGACCAAGGGAAGGCAAGCGATCAAGGGAGAAGTTAGAATTGGAGGGAACGATTCTAGGACTTTGGTTTTACTATAACGTCTGTAAACACCTAATCTATGTTTAGTTTCCTATCCTCAATGGATGTTTATATAGGTAGACTATCCTAGGGTATCCAATGTGGACTTTTGGAACTACATTGACGTATTCATTCCAATTCGTCGTCTACTTTCAGAGTAACAAAGCTGAGGGATTGCTTTCTCAAGGGGATCCCTATCACATGATCCAACAACTCCCGAGTTTATACCTTCTCCTATTATGTGGTGACGAATTAGAACTAATCCATTAAGATCTATGACAATGTAACCTATTACACCTCGTGGCATACCAATATACTTTCGTAGTTGACTCTCCAAAGTCTCAAATTTCTAAGGGTCGAAGGATTAGGTTTTCCTTTCGATTCTGTAGGTCGATAGAGGGGGGTGAATATCGACCGTCTTTTTCGTACACTTTCTTTTCATGTTTCATCATGTTCTTTTCTACAGAGTTAGTTAGTAGCAACATAAATAATAAATCAAACAATAAAAAAGAATACATGGGATTTACTTGGTTCCCAACCCTCCAAGGTCAGTACATCCAAGGCCTAATCATGGGAGGTGCCCGTCCTCTAGTGGTCTCCTTTCTAGAGGTGGAGAAACCCGTCTTACAATTTGAAATTGAAGCACAAATAATAATAAATTAAATACAACTTGAAATAATCAAACCAAACAAAAGATGACGGTCGATCCGGAAGTCCTGAGTGTAGAGCACCCTTCCTGGAGCTTCCCCAATCGTAGAGCTTCGTAGCACGATCGTCTGAGCGTAAAGATGAAGAGTAGGATGAAAGAATTTCTATATTGAACGTAGAACCTTCGTCTCCTTTTATAGAGTTGGATCAGATCCTTATATAGATCAACTCTTATCTAGATGAAGTTATATTTAGATGAAGTCTTATCTTTATCCACATCATCTAGCTTATCCTTATCCTAATTCAAATCATAAAGATGATCTTTTGCCACATCATCTTCCATGTCAATATTTCTGACAACTCAACAATCTAAGCCAAACCCAGTCAGTCTATCGAACCGCCGATTCAGTCTCTTGAACTTGTTTGGGTACAGATCAACCCAAGTCCAGTTCGGTTTACCCATTTGCATTTGTCGACTCTCTGTTTTCCTTCTAACTCTAGGTTCCAGGAAAATAACTATACAAACACAACAAACAACCTAGCCTATATCTATAAGTCTACCTGACCCATTAGTCTTACCTTTTGCTTAGAGGCCCCTCCTCCAAGCCTACCACCTAAGGGTCAATCTCTTAGGATCAAGACGCACTCCTATAAGTCTACCCGATCTACTAGGATTCATGCTTAGACAACATCCAAGACTTTACTATTACCTAGAGTTACCTCCCTCTAGGATTTTCACTGCCCAACTTCACTCATTAGGACTTCCACCACCTAAGATTATCTCCCCATAGGATTTTCACCACCTATCTTTACTCACTAAGACTTTCATCGCCTAAGGTTACTGATAACTATGATTTTACTATACTATTTTGATTCATATATGCGTGTGATCTTGTCTGAGAAGCTAGACACGACGGAGATCCGGAAGAAGGAAACCCACCGTGCTAATGAAGAATGATATCTGCAGAATACCGATCCGAGAAATCCAAAGCATATCGGGAAAGAATAGAGTCACCGGAGGTTTTCCTCGTATGAAGACCCAATGATGAAGAAGAACGCCAACTCTGAAGAGAAGAAACTCAGATCCGAAGCTTCCAAGACTTCCTGCGCACAAGAGACCAACCAACACTATCGTCAGTGACCTAAGACCGGGGTGGGAATCCCTGGCTAGGCCCTCCGACGCTCAAGTTAGTGATCTCTCTAAGTGTTGAAGGAGGAAGAAGGAGATGAACAGTAGTTGAAAATTAGGGTTACAAATGTGTGTGATGATGATGTGAACTCCTCTTGCCAACGGAGAGGATTCCCCTTTTTATACCACTTCATATAATCTCAGTAGTCATGAAGTGGACCCCGGTTTGTTAAAGTTTGTTATGAGATGACGTCAGTTGTGTACTTGCGGTAAGTGATTTTTAAGGAATCTTTTTTGTACCCCAGATGTACCTTCTTTGTCGTTTAGCACCTGCAAAATAATTAAAAACACATTTCCTGCCAAAAATATATATCGCCTGTTATAGAGTCATGTATTGTGGATCTCTATTATTTATTTTACTTGAAATATTTACCCCTATCCTAATTTACGAGTTTCTTTAAAGTATTTCTGTTATTTCTCCTTTGGGGTATATGTCAATTAAGGCGAATCTTCCTCTTGGGAAGTATGTTTCGGCCAATATAAACCTAACTTCCCTTGGGAGGTATATCCCGGCCGATATAAACCTATCTCCCCCTGGGAGGTATGTCCCGGTCGATATTGGCCTACCTCCTTTGGGGCATATGCCAATTAAGGCGAATCTTCCTCTTGGGAAGCATATTTCGGTTGATATAGACTTACCTCTTAAGTATCAGCCGATATTAACCTACCTCCTTTGAGGTGTATAGATCTTCCTCCTGGAAGGCATATTTCGGTCGATACAGACTTACCTCTTTTCGAGATATATCCCGGCCGATATTAGCTTACTTCCTATTGAAGGCATATCCCGGCCGATATTAGCCTAGCTCCCCCTGAGAGGTATGCCCCGGCCGATATTAGCCTACCTCCTTTGGGGCATATGCCAATTAAGGCGAATCTTCCTCTTGGGAAGTATGTTTCGGCCAATATAAACCTAACTTCCCTTGGGAGGTATATCCCGGCCGATATAAACCTAGCTCCCCCTGGGAGGTATGTCTCGGCCGATATTGGCCTACCTCCTTTGGGGCATATGCCAATTAAGGCGAGTCTTCCTCTTGGGAAGTATGTCCCGGCCGATGTAAACCTAACTCCTCCTGAGAGGTATGTCCCGGCCTATGTAAACCTAATTTCTCCTGGGCGGTATATCCCGGCCGATATTGGCCTAACTCCTTTGGGGTATATGCCAATTAAGGCGAATCTTCCTTTTGGGAAGCATATTTCGGTTGGTATAGACTTACCTCTTAAGTATCGACCGATATTAACCTACCTCCTTTGAGGTGTATAGATCTTCCTCCTGGGAGGCATATTTCGGTCGATACAGACTTACCTCTTTTTGAGATATATCCCGGCCGATATTAGCTTACTTCCTATTGAAGGCATATCCCGGCCGATATTAGCCTAGCTCCCCCTGGGAGGCATATTTTCGGTCGATATATATTTATCTCCTATTGAGGTATGTCCCGATCGATATTATTCTATCTCCTTAGGTTTATTACTTCCATTCTTTTCCTTATTGGGGACCCACCAAACCTAACTCATATCACTAGCCTTCCCTTCAAGTTTAATCGAAGGAGGTGTAGACGACTGACTAGACATAAGTCTGGTTTTGTCTTTTTCTACCCGTGACTCTGCTCCAGATATTGAAATGACCTCACAGATTTTGTGTACAACAGTCTCATTAAGTCAAGTATAGTGATCTTGTAAGCCTTTTGAGCCTTTAAATAGGGCTACAACTTTCTCTTCGTTCACCATCCATCTCAGTTCTTTTCCTTCCTTATCTCCTTCCACTACCAAGGTTATGATCTCGGATCCTCCTCTTTGGGGGCGATTTTTGTTGGACAAGGTGAAATCTATATATGAGTTTATTGGGATTTTTGCTCCGGCTACCTCTAAGGTTCAAGGGATTGTCTTAAGAGATGAAGCTTCACAATTCAGATTTTTCATCCAAAGATGCCGATGCTCTGAAGGACTCAAGAAACTTCAGAGAGATTTTCGCTACTCATAGAGGGGCAGCCAAATGACCCATGGGTGCTGTGTGAAGGGCACAACACATGTTACCCTTGGGCCGTGCTGGGTTGCTCCACTTGCCGAGCTCTAGGGCTTGAGAGGGGAAGTGGTTTTTACATTTACTTTTCTATCATGGTCTGTATGGACCTTTCTCCTTCCCCCTGCCCTTGAGTTTTTCTACTTTGTTCCTTTCTTCGTCCCAGGCAGAATATTGTCACTTATGAGCCTTGACAAGCCTGGGCGAGGTAAAATGTTTTTATCTCTGCTCCATGGTAAGTTTGAATCCAGTGGGATTAAAATTTTCTAAGCGTTTCAAGAGCTGATGTTTGTAAACTTTGTTATCTATCGGTAAACTTTGTTATCTATCAGAAACTTACTGTTCTGAGGGAAAATGTAATGTTGTATACTTGATCAAATCCTAAGTGTAAAAACAAATTTTTGTGTATCGAATTAAATGGTTCTATTGAATCCTTTTGTAATTTACCAGATTAAATGTGATGTGGCATTCATAGTTCCTTGGTGTATCTTGTGTGTCATTTCTTATAGCTAAGGCTATCTTAACTGTTGAAACATCTTCACATTATAACTAATGTTATACCGGCCAATATTGTCTCGTTGATCAAAGTCAACACTATACTTATCTAGCATAATCACAGTTATATTAATATAAAATTACTCTGATAAATACTAGCTTGTATTTTATGAGGATATTAATTTAAAATTGGTTATTCCCCTAAATCTCCATCCTTAAATGTTTTTGTCTTTAGCCTGGGTTTAATCAAAAGTTCAGTCCTTTTTATTTTATTATACCCAGTTATTCACGTCTGCTTTTGAAGCTTCCTAGCTAGTGATTGGCTCTTCTTCAGGTGAGAGAATGTTAGAAGCGTACCCCGAGACGCTACCAACTCCAGCGTGATCCGACCTATCACATCCGATATGAATGTTTTTATGATGGTATGACACATACTTTTTCTGACCGCCACGTCACGTAGGTCTTTTGCCTTTCTATTGCGATCCTCAGCATCTGCCGAGATACAAGTGTTTTGATCTGACGACAGTTGTGTGCTTTTCAAACCCTAAACCCTTCGTCTCCTTTTAAACTTTGTCCTTTCTTTTTTCTTCTCTAGAGTTCTTTTCTTGTTGCTGCCTTCAACCATATCCCGGGCTCACCGTTTCTCGACGATCTCTTTTCTTGTCTTCAGTAAGTAATCTGTTGCTTCACTAGCCTATACTTTTGTCCATGGCTGCGGAAGTAATTGCTCCTTGGTATGTCCATATGTCTTCTTCCTTTGATAAGAATGCTAGGTTATCCATCCGTCGTCAATATGAAATTCCTTGGGAATATAGCATCACAATCCCAAAACTGGATGATCGACCTCATCGTCCCCCTGATAATTGCGTGACTTTTTTCAGGGACCAGTTGATAGGGGGCTTAAGGTTCCCCATTCCTCCTTTCTTGATTGAAATAAGTCAGTACTTTGATATTCCTTTGCAACAGTTCGCCCCTAATGCATTTCGTTATCTATGCGGTACTTACATGTTGTTTTGTCTACGGGATATTCCTCCTACTCCTCAAAATTTCTTCATGTTTTCTTATCCCAAGTACTCGGAACCTGGTGTCTTCTTATTCCAGTTGCGAACTAAAATGGTCCTTTTTGGAGATATGTCGTCGTCTCTCAAAGCTTGGAAATCTCGTTTTTTCTTCTTAAAGTTTCCAGGACCTATTCCTTGGTCTCATGCTTGGAAATCTTTCTTGCCCCCCTTGCCCGACGTCAAGGAGTTTCATCTTCATCCTTCTTTCCCTATTTATTGTGAGAAATTGTTAAATCATCGACTTTCTATTCTTAAGTGGCTACGAATTGATCTCCTATACTTATTTGGCTTAAGCCCTGTCAGATCTGATACTCGAGTTCCTTTAGGTAACACCTTATTTCTTTCTTCTTGTTTTCAACTAACTAAACTATTTCTCTTCTCTATGTAGTGGATAGCTTCTATGATGCTTTGATTGACGAAGAACTACGTGTGGAAGAGGACATACTTCGCGCCAAGGAAGCCGAACTTCTAGCTGCTATTGCTCTTCCTCCTCCAATTGAAGAACCAGGCCCTTTAGTTGAAGCACCCAGTTCTTTGGGCATTCTTGAAGCTCCTGAAGGTCCCTCCGCAGAGATCCCTGCCAGTTCTTTACCCGCTGTTACTTCTCCAGCGGCTGTTGTTGTCTCCTCATCTGCCCCTCTTCCCCTCATTGGGCTTATGTCTCCCTGTAGCTCTGGTAAATCACTAATTGAACTTTTTAAGGGTAAACGCCCAAGGCGCAAACTTACCAGAGCTCCTCCGTCAAAAAGGAGGCTTATTCTCCCTGCTGACGAGCTAGTTTCGGAAGGTTTTACCTCGGCTGACCTTCCTTCTGATGAGCCGACATTGGCGGAACTCTATCCTTCCCTGAGTTTTCCTGCCTCACCTTTTGCTAATGCCAGTGCTTCTGGCGATGTATCTTTCACTTTTCCCCTATCTATCCCAACTTCTGGATCTTTACCTTCCTCGCCTTCTTCTTACTTAGTCTTTGCTCCCCCCTCTATTCCTACTTCTTCCTTCTCGACTGGTTCCTCTGCCATTCCTGTTCTCCCCATATTATTAGGGGGGTTCTTTTGCCAGTTATTGGGATGAAGTTCGTCCCCTTTTGAAGAGCTTTCTATTCCTGAGGCAATTGATCGCTTCTCTCATAAGGATAATCAGGTATGCTTGTTAACGCCTATTTTCTATTTCTCAACTATTATCTTACGACTTTTTGTTGTACTTCCAGCGATGGATAGAAAATATGGGTTTTTCTCGACTACTGCACAACTTATACACTGAGAATAAGAGGTTAAGATCTGAAAATGATAAGCTGAAACAAGAGGTTGCCGAGTTATCTTCTGCTGTGTTTTCTGCTGCTGCCAAGAAACAACTCGAGGCATAAATTGAAAGTCTTCAGACAAAATTTAAATCGGTTACTGACCTTAACCAAGAATTGACTTCCAAACTTGGCGAACTAAAGGATAATTATGAAGCAGAATTAACTGAAAAACTCAAAGCCCTGCAGTTGAAGGAAGATGAAATAACTTCCTTGAACACCTCCCTTAACTCAGTCAAGACCGAGGTTTCTGCAAAAGAAGCTGAATTGAAGACTTCTAAAATAGCTTTGGTGGTTTACAAGGGTGACGAAGATGTTCGTTACAGGGAGCGGGCCACTGCCATGATCGAGTCTCCTGAATTCAACAGGCCGATTGTGAAGTCCATCTTGTTAGCCTTTACTGCAGGAGCTCAAGGGGCAATTCAACAATTAAGAGAAGAGAATTACTTATCTCGTGACCCTCCTCCTAATTTCTTAAATCGACGCAAACTGATTGAGAACAAACCCCCTGATCTGTATCCTAAACTAACTTTGACCTAAATTCAAACTCTTGTAAAGAGGCTGGCTGAAACTCTGTAATGACGATCTCACATGACGCTGCTTATTCTCCTTTTGTTATTAATTTCACTCTTTCTCATGATAGCTATTTGTTTTATATAGATGTGTTTAATGTTGCTCGGTTTGTCACCATACAATCTCTCCCAACAGGTTGTCACGTCTTAGATCGTTTCCTTATGACCGGACGATATATATCAAGATTGATAAATATCGCCCGATATTTCATAGCGTAGTTATGTCTCTCGCCTGATTTGACACAGCTCTATCATGATGTCCTTAATATTGATCGATTTATTCTACTCGACAGGTTTACCCATACGTCTTTATATGTTCTTTTCACGTATTAATCGAGTCTCATGGGGTTTTATTATTATTATAGTGTATATTATTTGACTCATTATGATAAGCTTTTGGTCAACATACTAGTTTGCTTTTTGTCTCGGCCGATCCATCAGGACCGTCCGTTTCATATTTGCAGATCGTATCCAGTATCCTTTAACCAAGTCTCGTCTGTTAACTAATATCTGGTGCTCAACTGTTATTTTATTACACCCATACCCTAAACTTACAATTACTGTACTAATTTTTCTCTGTACTTGTCAGGTTTTCTTAAGAATTACTTCTAGGGAAACTTCACATATTTTCCGAGGTAGATTACTTAACTTTACTTCTTTCCCTTGATTTTATTCTTTAATATTATTACTCATTTTGATGATTGGCATTCTAAGTATCTTTTTACTCTCCTTTTTCCTTCTGCTATTTCTGTTTGGGGGTTTTAGCACAGGGCCAGAAGAGAGACAAGGGTTTACGAAGTTTTCTCCTGCTTTCCTCCATCTCTCGTCTTCTTCCTTGATTCCTCTTTCTTTGATCGTTTCTCCATATGACGGCTTCTCCTCCTGCGTGGTTTCTCTCATGCTCTTCCGGCCTCATAGATACAGAAGAAGTGGACTTACAGGCAACCTATGGTTTTCCTTCTTATATAATCCGTCCCGCTCCTCATGAAGGTCCGCATCTCCCTCTTTTAGGGTGTATATCTATCTTTCGTTTTCCTCTTCACCCTTTTTTCTGTAATGTCAGCCGCTATTTTAATATCCCACTCAACCAGTTTGTCCCTCAATCATTTTCCATTCTTATGGGTTTTATTGGGGTATCTAAACTGTTAGATTTCCCCTTGTCTCCACGTCTTTTTCATCACTTCTTCATTCCTCGTCGCGTGGATGTTGGTATTTTTAAATTCCAATCCCGTCCCAAGGCTATTTTGTTCAACCGCATTCCTCCTCAGGGGGAATGATATCATAAATTTTTCTATATGCGTCTCCCTTCTCCCCCTCCGTTTCCTATTCAATGGATTCATGACTTACCTCCACTTCCTAGCACCCATGATCTTATTGACAATCCCTCTGTTGCTTCTGCTCTACCTAAACTGAGGGGAGCAAAATTCAGCTTGCCGCATCTAATTGTGGAGGGTTTAATGTTTCATTTTGGAATAGGCAAGATTGACACCCCTTTGGATGGATCCTTTGGTGTGTAAAAACATCTCAATCCATATTTACTTATTAATACATCTCTTTTATAACAGTGTTCAATTCCTATGTTTCAGCTGATGTTCTTCTTCCAGCCTTTATGTGCAAGAATCCTGCCATGACTAAGTCTTTTGTAAATAATCTTGGAGAAGGGTGGTTACGCAACCGCCGATCGGATCCTAATTTTTCCACCTTGGGTTTACTATCTGAACAAGAACAACAGGCAGAGGTGGTTGCAACCATGGAAGAGGAAGAAGAAGAACCCTTTGTTACCTTAGTTAAAAAGCCAAATCTTACTGATGCTTCTCCCTTTAGTGATTTCTTTGGTACTTTTATGCAACCTCCTCTTGTCCCGGCGCCCATTTCTCTCGAGAGAGGTAAGGCACCGATAACTCCAATCCATATTATCTCTAATCCCGCTCTTAGGATGATGAGACCCGGTCTACTTATCCCTTCTTCTTCTATTATTTCAGCTCCCTCTGCTTCTACTTTTGAGACGGTCGTTATCCCTTCTGGGTCCTCTGCATCTTTGGCATTGACCTTGCCTCCCTTGGCTTCTAGGACTCGAGCAAAACGGACGCCTTGCTAGAGATCTTCTCCTGGTGCCATTCCCTTAACTGTTAGTGTTCCCACAACTACATCAGCTCCCCCTACACTATCACCTTCTATTCCATCTAGCTCTTCCTCTGCTTCTCTTGTTTCTACTATTCCTTTCCCTGTTATTGCCTCCTCTTCTTCTTCACCTCCTGCTTTCTCCCTTCCCCGTCCTTTATTTAAACAGACTGCTGGTTTACCTTCTCAATTGGGACAACCCTCTAGTCCGCCTAGCTATGGTTCCTTGCAACTACAAGGTCTATTAGCCGAATCTTGGATGCAGGGTTACGAACAACTAAGAGGCCTTAGTCTTCCACATCGAGCTGATCGCCATAGTCGTCAGGCAGTGGCTGTAAGTATTTCTAGTTATATGTTATCAACTTTGTATCTTCATCTTTAACTTACATCACCCTTTCATTTAGTTTCTTGCTTCAAGTCTTCATATCGACCAGCTACTTACAGCTAAGGACCACGAGAACAATAAATTAAAAGCTCAACTGGAGGCGTTGAAGACTACTTCACCTTCTTCCAACAGTGATATGGTTCAGTTGCAAGAGAAAGTGGCCTCACAAAATCAACAGTTGGGGACCTTGAAACAAGAATTGGAGGAGTGTCAGCAATTATTGAAAGATAAAGAGCTTACCAAAAGAACTTTAGAATTACAGGTGAATCGGCTACATTCTGGTCTTCGATTAGAGATCATTTTAAAAGAAAAAGCTCTCTCAGATGCTTATCAAAAAATTCTTATTTTAGAGAAAGTAGAGAAGCTTCATAATGCCTGTCTTTCTGACCAAGCCCAGGACTTAGCCTCTCATGATTTCATTCTCCTACAGGAACAAGAGCAGAGGAAAGCTCAAGAGGTTGAATTATCACTGCTCCAGAAGGAATTGGAACAGCTTAAATCAGAAAAGGATGTTTTGAAAGAACAAAACACAAAACTGCAAGCTGATTTCTAAAGTTATAAGGAGCAAGAAAAGAGTCGGTGGGAAGAGTGGCGGCAGGCTTATTTAAAGTCTTCAGCATTTGCTCAAGAATTTGTCCGCAGGATAGTGGGTGCTTTGAATTATTCCATATTGGGAGTTCTTCAACAACTAAGAGAGGGTGGTTATCTACCCAAGGAACCCCCCCTTTCTTTCATAAATCGTCGCAGGCTTAACGAAGAACTGCCCGCAGATTTGAAAGGTCCTTTTCCGAATGTTTAAGGAGATTATTCATAAAAGGCTTGTAATATAAGAACTGATAATGAAAAGAAGTGCAATTAAAGCTTGGTAATTAAATACTTGTAGTATATAAGAAATTTTTGATACTTACTTGCTTCTTTATTCTGCTGGTTTGAGAATACCCCTTCTGGAATGCTTTTGAGTATTAAGTATAAGCTTTATTTGAGAATTCCTTGCTCATCTCGTGAAGTTAAGCCTTGTTCTGATGAATCCCTCTGCAGACAACATCTGGTGTACTTCATAATTCCAAAAGAATGTATAATTCCAATAGATTTCTAGATAAAGAACTGTATAAAATTCCTGAGTTCTGAGCTGAATATATTACTTCAAGCGAATTTTAAATAAAGACTTCTAGATGGATAGGCTTCCAAATGAATAATGTATCATATGCATAGCATCTCTTTTTGAATCCTGGCTTCATGTCTGTATAATCCCGGTCGATTAGGCATCGAAATTATAAGATTTCTTACTCGATTGCGTTCTGCGGTGGTTTAGAGTCTCCGGTTCCTCCCATAAAGACCCGTCTGAGTTATTTCATGGGATTTCCCGATCGACTTATGCTTCTATGATAGTTTAGAGTCTTCGGTTCCTCCCATGAAGACCCGTCCGAGTTATTTCATGGGATTTCCCGATCGACTTATATTTTGTGATGGTTTAGAGTCTCCGGTTCCTCCCATGAAGATCCGTCCGAGTTATTTCATGGGATTTCCCGATCGACTTATATTCTGTGGTGGTTTAGAGTCTCCGGTTCCTCCCATAAAGACCCGTCTGAGTTATTTCATGGGATTTCCCGATCGACTTATATTCTGTGGTGTTTAGAGTCTCCGGTTCCTCCCATGAAGACCCGTCCGAGTTATTTCATGGGATTTCCCGATCGACTTATATTCTGTGATGGTTTAGAGTCTCCGATTCCTCCCATGAAGACCCGTCCGAGTTATTTTATGGGATTTCCCGATCGACTTATATTCTGTGGTGGTTTAGAGTCTCCGGTTCTTCCCATGAAGACCCGTCCGAGTTATTTCATGGGATTTCCCTATCGACTTATATTCTGTGGTGGTTTAGAGTCTCCGGTTCCTCCCATGAAGATCCGCCAGAGTTATTTCATGGGATTTCCCGATCGACTTATGTTCTGTGATGGTTTAGAGTCTCCGGTTCCTCCCATGAAGACCCGTCCGAGTTATTTCATGGGATTTCCCGATCGACTTATATTCTGTGGTGGTTTAGAGTCTCCGATTCCTCCCATGAAGACCCGTCCGAGTTATTTCATGGGATTTCCCGATCGACTTATATTCTGTGGTGGTTTAGAGTCTCCGGTTCCTCCCATGAAGACCCGTCCGATTTATTTCATGGGATTTCCCGATCGACTTATGTTCTGTGTTGGTTTAGAGTCTCCGGTTCCTCCCATGAAGACCCGTCCGAGTTATTTCATGGGATTTCCCGATCGACTTATATTCTGTGATGGTTTAGAGTCTCCGGTTCCTCTTATGAAGACCCGTCCGAGTTACTTCATAAGATTTCCCGATCGACTTCATTCTATGCAAAAATATGATATTTGTACTAACCTTGTGATGATTTTTAAATTTTCTTGGCTTTTCTTGAGGGGAGCTGAATAGGCCTTTAGGCTTTTCCCTTGTTGATTGTTTGAAATAGGAAATGAAGGTTGTCTCGATATTTATCAATCTGTATGAACCATTTTTATTTCGCGAGGAATATTTGTCTTGCCTGGCTTTTATTAAAAAGGAGTAAAGTGCATAAACTGCAGGTATACTTGTCCTCAGTTCACCAGGGACTTAAAATACTTGTGATTTGTTTCTTCACACACATCCTTAATTAGTATGATCTAGTTAAGTTCGATAAGGCTGTAAATGGTTAGCACTCCAGGGGCGCTTCAGAATTCTCCCTTCAGAATCCTAGAGATAATATGAGCCTGATGCGAGCTTTTCTACCACTTTGTAAGGTCCTCCCCATTGTGGTGCCAACTTACTGACATCTCCAACAGGTTTAATTCGCTTCCATACCAAATCCCCTACTTGAAAAAATCTAGGGATGACTCTTTTGTTATAGTTCTGTCTCATCCGCTGTCGATATGATATAAGACGAGTAGCAGCTTTATCTCTAACCTCTTCTATCAAGTCTAGCTCCATGAGTCGTCGACCTTCGTTGTCCCCATCATATAGTTGTCTTCTGTCGGATTCTACTCCCACCTCGATGGGAATTATTGCTTCTCCTCCATAAACCAATTGAAAGGGAGTGATTCCTGTAGCCTCTCGAGGCGTAGTACAATATGCCCAAAGGACGCTGGGTAATTCATCTACCCAGCTACCTCCGACATGATCCAGTTTGGTCTTTAAACCTCTTATGATTTCCCTATTGGTTACTTCTGCTTGACCATTACTTTGCGAATAAGCCACAGAGGTGAAGGCCTGAGTAATGTCGTAGCTGTTGCACCAGTCTAAAATCCTATCCCCTTGGAATTGTCTTCTATTATCAGAGACTAATTTATGAGGAATGCCAAATCTACAGATTATATTTTTCCATAAAAATTTAATAACTGCATCTTCAGTAATTCGAGCAAGTGGTTCTGTCTCCACCCATTTAGAAAAATAATCCACCGCTACCAATAAGAACTTCTTTGTGCAGCTGCCATAGGAAACAGACCTACTATGTCCATGCCCCACTGATCAAAGAGACATGCAACTATAGAGGTTCTCAATAACTGTGTAGGATGATGTGAGATATTCTGATGTTTTTGACAAGAAATACAAGTTCTTACCAACTTGTTAGCATCTTCATGTAGAGTAGGCCAGAAATATCCTACTAGTAGAATTTTGTGAGCCAAAGATCTTCCTCCTATATGACTACCACATGAACCTTGATGGACTTCTTGTAAAATAAACTGTATATCTTCTGTGGCAATACACTTGAGCAAAGGTCTAGAAAAAGCTCTTTTATATAACTGCTCTCCTACCATAGTGTATTGAGCAGCTCTTTTCTTGAATACCCTTGCTTGTTCTATGTCACTGGGGAGAATACCTTGCTGCAAATACAATATGATTTGAGCTCTCCAATCACCTCGAATTTCAGCTTCGGCCTGTCTTTCAATACAAGATATTAACAGGGTTTGTTCTATGGGTCGATCTAGACTCCATGGCACTATAGCAGAGGCTAACTTAGCCAGTTCATCTGCCACTTGATTTTCAGATCTAGGAACTTTTTGTATATTTACTTCTTGAAACTGGGACTTCAACTTATCAAATGCTTCAGCATATAACTTAAGCATGTTATTATTAATTTCAAAATTACCTGACAGTTGTTGAGCTGCCAATTGAGAATCGGAATAAATAAGGACTCGAGTGGCTCCTATATGCCGAGCGGCCTGCAATCCTGCTATCAAGGCTTCATATTCTGCTTCATTGTTAGTAGATCTATAATTCAATCTGATAGAGAGTTGAAGTCTGTCCTCCCTTGGAGATATAAGCAGAACACTAATTCCGCTGCCTTGTCAAGTTGAAGAGCCATCTACATAAACTTTCCAAATGTTTTCTTCCTCAGGGCCTTGAACTTCTATGATGAAGTCTGCTAAAGCTTGTGCCTTGATGGCCGAGCGAGGTTGATATTGAATATCATATTCCTCCAGTTTGGTTGTCCATTTGATCAGTCGACCTGATGCCTCTGGGTTGAGTAACACCCGTCCAAGAGTGCTATTGGTTAATACAATAATCTCATGTGCTAAGAAATATGGGCGCAACCTCCGAGCAGTCAATACTAGGGCATAAGCTAATTTTTCTAGTGTAGTATATCTACACTCAACCCCTTTTAATAAATGGCTAGAAAAATATACAGGTTGTTGTTCCTTTCCTTCTTGTCTGACTAATACAGAACCTACAGCATTTTCATTAGCTGACAAATATACCCAAAGAGTCTCTCCTACTATAGGTTTGGCCAATACAGGGAGAGTAGACAAATAATCCTTCAATTCTTGGAAAGCCTTATCACATTCTTCATTCCACTGAAATTTATTGGCCTTTCTGAGTATTTTAAAAAAATGAAAACTACGATCGGCCGATCTAGAAATGAATCTAGACAAGGTTGTAATTCGACCTGTCAGCCTTTGAGCTTCTCTCATATTGCGCGGGGGCTCCGTATTCTGAGCGCCTTGACCTTGCTCGGGTTGGCCTCTATCCCTCGTTCGAACACCATATATCCCAGGAACTTCCCTCCTTTCGCTCCAAATAAGCATTTATGGACTTAATTACAAATTAAGTTTTCATAGATGAAACTTATGTTTATGGACTTGTTTTCATAGATGAAACTTATGTTTATATTACATTTCATGAGTTGTATTTATTTATGGACTTAATTACAAATTATCTTATATTTACGGTATTTGATGCTAATATTTGAATATGATCTTTGTAGGCATCAAAGGGCAAGGACTCTAGTTTGATCAACTTAGATTGAGTTCAAATTCGAGCTTAAATAAGGAGATCAAGCTTTAGAATGATCTTGGTGATCATTCATTAAAGATCAAAGCAGATGTAAGTCATCCTTTGAAGATCCATTCTATCTAACCTAATGAGGAGTATATTAGGACCTTTGATGAAGATTAGCATATTTGGATCATATTTAAAGTGTCATTCCACCATTGATTAAGACCTGAAGTATTCTGGACCACTGGATCATATATGAGATGTGATTTAAATCGCGTGAGAAGCTACAGTGTTCGCTGGGCTCGGGTAATCGTGATTCTGGCACTGTTCATCTTCTTCCCCGAAGCTCCTGTCCGCAATCTAGATCTGCAAGCAATCTTCTTCACGTATGGTGATCTCTGAGCCGCTGGCGTTCATCGTCCGAGGTCAGAGAGCAGCAGAGGGAGATTCCCCAATCAGTGACTTAGAATTTCTACCTCTATCCACAATCCAGATCGAGGGAGGTTTCCTGATCTGCGAGCTTCACCATCCACCGAAGCTTGAAAGGAGGTACCCAAGAGTTTTTGACTCCATTTCCATCATCAAACTCACCAATGACTTCTGAATCGATTTGATTAGTCAATCAGAGCACGCGATTCCAGAATTCGAACTATGTTCTTATTGCGTTGAGAGTTACAACCGGGTGTGAGCTCGAAGGGTGTTCTCCAGAAGCTGTGACCATCGGTTGCACTAGCTGGAAGCTCGTGATTCATCGTCGATCGCTTGAAGGGAGTTTCCAGAAGCGATTTTGCTTCACGGCAGAGAAGAGGAGTTTGGTCTTAGGTTTGGTTGTGGAACGTGTTTTGTTTATCTTTGTCTTTGAATTGTCCATGAACTTGCTTAGATTTGATGATCTGCTTTCCTTATTCTGCATTTTTTCCTTTAGATTTGATTCATGCATTTGATTGTTGCATTTTATTCAATTATGCTTAAAAACAGGAATCCCTGATTTCATTACCTTTGGTTAGTTAAAGATGAATAGTGTAAGTTCGTGCAATTAGGTTTATTAAGGGTAATAAGAAAAATGTGTGGAACTCATGCAAGAACAATAAAATGTCAAGTTCATTCTGTTCATTTGGCTACTTTAATTAAACTGTGAATTATTTCTGTTTTAATTTCAATTGAACCAGCATGATTAGCTTGATAGTGTTCATTTACCATTCAGGTATTCTCTTTAGATGAACGCAAACCAAACATCCATTTCCATTTGAAAACCTAAAAAGAATTTCAATTCTAGAACTCACACACATTTACTAGTTCTCCTTGGAAAAATATGACTTGGGACTCCTTACTACATATCTATTCTTGAGTTTAATTGAGTTTCCAATCTTTATTAATTTGAAGTGCCTAGTGACATGTAAAAATGACAACATCAAATTTTGGTGTCGTCGCCGGGGATACATAACTAGTAGTGTGTGTTTATTTTAGATTGTGCATTGGTTGGTTTTCTTTGTTAGCATCTTTATTGATTTGATTGCTTATCTTTTTGTATTTTCATATTGTCTTATTCTTGAATTGTCAAGTTCTTTAATGTTCATGTATCCATGTGTTTGAAACTTTATGCTCCTGAGTCTTCTAACATTGATTGTTAGTATTGTAGTGTAAAAATAGAAGATTTCTTTTAGCATGGATCCATATTTTCTGTATTTTAGAAATGGATTGGAGAGTCAATATTTTTATCCTGAGCATCAATTTTATCCAACCATGGATCAACAAAATAGATATGAATCATTTTCTAATACTTATAATTCTAATTGGGTGGATCATTCACATTTCAGGTATAAAAATGTACAAGGACCAATTACTAAGTCATATCCAGCCTACCAAAATTCATATGGGGTTCAGGAGATTTCAACATTTACTTGGCCACATTCTTTCCAACAGAATGAGCCTAAATTTGACGTGTCAAAATGGAAAACCAATGAGGTTATGCA
Organism: Zingiber officinale; assembly: GCF_018446385.1. NCBI lineage: Eukaryota > Viridiplantae > Streptophyta > Magnoliopsida > Zingiberales > Zingiberaceae > Zingiber > Zingiber officinale. The sequence goes on along the minus strand of NC_055987.1, from coordinate 82,721,129 downwards.
GCAAATGAGAGAGTATCAACAGCAATAATTTGCAAGGATACAGAATATATAGATTTAATTAGATCAAATTACATTACCCATCAATTAGCTACAACCACAAAACTCTAGTGAGGAGAGAGAAAGTAGAGATTGTGTCAGGTCTGATCCTATTTCCATTACTACACAAGATTTTTCTAGTATTTTTGTGATGATGATATAGTTGTACAGATTTCTGATTCTACTGATATTGTTGCTGTAGATGTTGTAAATGATGCAGGCTCTGAATATTTACTTGAAGATGAGGGAAGTGTAGGGGATTGCTTACTGGAAGCACTACCCCTGGGATAATCAAGAATAGAGGATGTAAGTGTAGGGGATTGCTTACTAGAAGTAATACCCCAAGAATCACTTGAACCAGAGCATAAGCCATTACTTGATGATGAGGAGGTTACAGACACCAATTTAGAACCCCACAAGTATCTTCCATCATGAAAAGGTTAGTATTTCTTATGATTTTTCAGAAAATTTTTTTAAGGTACCAGTTTTTAAATTTATTGGATATGATACTCATTTTGATATATTCATTGTAGTTACTAATTGTATGTCACTATCTTCTTATCATGTGAGTGTTCGGGAGGTGTTGCCTATCTTTGCTTTTGCAAGACACAACAGATGTTTGAAATGGGTACCTAATCTGAACCACCTCTGACATCCAGAAAGAATTTTCAAGGGAAAAATGATGAATAAAAAAGGATTTAACTGCAACCACAATTACTCCACTACCGGGGTGGCTTCTTCTTCTAAATCTTCTTCAACCACCGGGAATAAAGGGGAGTTTGATCCAACTTAGTTTTCTCTTGCATTTAAATCATGCTTTGAGTTTAGTCTTTCCTTCAATAAATTCCTTTTGTGCAAATGTTGATTTTGGTTTTGAGAAATGAATTCTTTACTGTAGGAAGTCCTCTTATTGCATTTAGTTTTGATTTTAAATAAGAAAATGACACCCTCTTAACATTTTACAATAATATGTTAGAAATAGAGAATGTAAGCTAGATTTGAGTATCTAATTTTAGGCCTAATGTCATAAATGGACTTTTAATTTTCTCAAGGTTTCCACTTAATGATGGACACTTGATTGGTAAATTGAATTGATATATTTCTTTTCATACCTAGTGAGGATATTTTTAAGCTTATAATTTCTATTGATGGCCTATATCAATCGATTGGGTGAATCGATAGTGAGATGATATAGGGAACACTACTCTTAATCATTCCTAGTTAATTATTAACATTCAAAGACAATGTTAATGCGACGAGGAAAGCATGTAGGTCAACTCGATGACTTGATCTCACAAGTCATGGATATAGAGATATCAAGTTGACACATAGGTATACATTGGAGAATGTATACTGAATGACCCGCCATGAGAAAGTATCATGGATCGTTATATGAATGTCATATACTTTCTCATGTGGCTATTAGTATGACTATTAGTCCTTGGACCTGAAGTCACCATGGTTCCCTACATAAGAGTTACATACTTTGGCTTCGTCAAACGTCACCCGTATCTGGGTGGACTCTAAAGGCGATTACTGGGTATGTAACAAATTATGCGGAGGAATGTGAGTGATGTTGGTTGCTACTCGGAAAACCTAGAGGTTCCACTGTACAAAATTTTTGTACAAAGGTCTGAACCTTTTCCTAGCTACCATGTGTTCTTTTAAATTAAATTTTGGATCGCCTGCGGAACTTAACACGTTTGATCCAAAACTTAATCTATTTGTTCTTTTAGGTTTTGACTTGGATCTCCTGCGGAACTTAACACGTTCGACCCAAGTCTCCTTAAGTTATTAATTCCATTAAATATTAATTTCCATAAAAGGTTCCCAGTACTGACGTGGCGAGGCACATGGCCTTCTTGGATATGGGAGCAACCACCACCGACTAGACAAAACCTTTTATAGAAAGCTAATATTTAATTTCCTAAAATAACTTTAGGTTAACCAAAGAGAACAATCAAATCACAAGGAAAAGAAAATACAAAAGAACACAACATCGAAAACATATTCAAAATTCTAGAACGTAAGCCTCTTGTATTTGGTATTATTTTCATAAATAACTAGCATGATGCGGAAAGGAAAAATTACTAGTTATACCTTCTAAAAGACCTCTTGATCTTCTACCGTATTCCTCTTCTAACCTCGGACGTTGTGTGGGCAACGATCTTCCGAGATGAGAACCACCAAGCACCTTCTTCTTCCTTGCAAGTTTCGGCCACCACAATTCTCCAAGAGAAGTAGAGGTCCGGCCACCACCACCAAGCTCCAAGGGATGCAAGAAACAAAACCACCTTTCTCTCCTTCTTCTCCTAGCTAGAACCGGCCACCATCAAGAGCTCCAAGAGAGGTTGCCGCCGGCCATAAGAAGAAGAGAAGAGGAAGAGGCTAGGGCCGGCCACCAAGGAGGAAAAGAGAGGAGAAGAATAATAGAGTTGATCACCCGTGAAGGCACCTCTACCCCCTCTTTTATAATCCTTGGTCTTGACAAATAAGGAAATTTTAATAAAAACTTCCTTAATTCTTTTGCCATTAAAAAGGAAAATTTATTTAATTAAAAATAATTTTTCTTTTCTATTTGTAATGGCCGGCCACCTTAATCCCTTTAATCAAGGAAATTTTAATTCACACAAGAATTAAAACTTCCTAATTTGCTTTTGGAAATTTATAAAAATTTCTCAAATAATTTTTCCCTTCATGGTGGTTAATAAAAGGAAATTTAATAAATTAAAATCTTTCTTTTAAACATGTGGATAAAAGAAAGTTATCTCTAAAATTAAAATCTCTCTTAATCTACAAATAAGGAAAGATATCAAATCTTTTCTTAATCTTTTGTAGAAACTAATAAAAGAGAATATTTAATTTTTAAACTTCTCTTTTAAATTATTATCATGGTCAAAAAGGAAAGTTTTTCTTAAAAATAAAATCTCCTTTCAATCTACAAATAAGGAAAGATTTCAAATCTTTTCTTAATCTTTTGTAGAAAGCTTTAAAAGGAAAGATTTAATTTTTAAACTCTCTTTTAAAACTATGATATCCACATAAGAAATAATTTTACTAAATAACCAAAATCCTTTTTAATATGATGTGGCCGGCCACCTATACTTGGGCTCCAAGCTATTGGCCGGCCACCTTAAGGCCACCCTTTAGGCTTGGCCGGCCCTAAGCTTGAGCTTCAAGCTTAGCTTGGCCGGCCCCTATTGGTTGGGTAAGAAGGTGGGTATGTGGTGGGTATAAATCTCTATATACAAGAGGCTACGATAGGGACCGAGAGGAGGAATTGGTTTTAGTCTCCGATAAAATTAAGCATCCCGTGCTCGCCTTGAACACACAACTTAATTTTATCAATAATAATTCATTCCACTAGAGAACTATTATTGAACTACGCACCAATCCCAAATTACATTTGGGCTCCTTCTTATCATGAGTGTGTTAGTCTCCGTGTTTAAGATATCGAATGTCCACTAATTAAGTGAGTTACCGACAACTCATTTAATTAATATCTTAGTCCAAGAGTAGTACCACTCAACCTTATCATCATGTCGGACTAGGTCCACTGCGCAGGGTTTAACATGACAATCCTTATGAGCTCCTCTTGAGAACATTATCAACCTAGTATCTCTAGGACACAGTTTGCTTCTATAATCAACAACACACACTATAAGTGATACCATTTCCCAACTTATCGGGTTTATTGATTCATCGAACTAAATCTCACCCATTGATAAATTAAAGAAATAAATATCAAATATATGTGCTTGTTATTATATTAGGATTAAGAGCACACACTTCCATAATAACCGAGGTCTTTGTTTCTTTATAAAATCAGTACAAAAGAAACGACCTCAAATAGTCCTACTCAATACACTCTAAGTGTACTAGTGTAATTATACAGTCAAGATAAACTGATACCTAATTACACTACGACCTTCTAATGGTTTGTTCCTTTCCATTTTGGTCGTGAGCTACTGTTTATAATTTATAAGGTACTGATAACATGATCCTCTGTGTGTGACACCACACACCATGTTATCTACAATATAAATTAATTGAACAACTACATTTATCATAAATGTAGACATTTGACCAATGTGATTCTTATTACTAGATAAATGTTTATACCAAAAGCTAGGCTTTTAGTATACACCCTAACAATCTCCCACTTATACTAAAAGACTAAGCTGCCATATCTGCTGCCATACATATGATTCCTAACCCTTCAACATGTCCATCAAAAGCTCTTGCCTTAAAGACCTCGGTGGAAGGATCTATAGGTCATCACCTGATGCAATCTAGGCAGCAACAACTTCTCCTCGTTTATACGATTTCTCGTATTGGGTGGTACTTGCGCTCTATTGTGTTTACTTGCCTTTATAGACTTATGGTTTCTTCGAGTTTGCTACTGCACCAATATTATTACAATAAATTGTAATAATCTTTGGACAAACCAGAAATCATATCTAAGTCTATCTTGAGATTATTGAGTCATTCAGCTTTTATAGCTACCTCAGAGGCTTGCCATATACTAAGCTTCTATGGTGGAGTCCAGAAAAACACCTATGCTTATCACTCTTCCATAGTTATGACTTTACCTCCTAAAGTAAACACAAAACCCCGAGGTTGACTTATTATTGTCCCTATCTGATTGGAAGTTAAAATCCATGCAACCCACAAGGACCAAATTAACTGTCTTGTAAGCTAGCATATAATCTCTAGTGCCTCTAAGGTACTACAATATATGCTTTACTGCAGTCCACTGTCCTTGTCCAGGGTTACTTTGATATCTGCTAACTATGCCTTTGGCAAAACAGATTTCTGATCTTGTACATAGCATACATTAGGCTTCCAATAGCCGTAGCATAAAGAACTGCCTTTATTTCCTTTATCTCCTTTGATATCTACAGAGACATATCTTTAGATAAAGTTACTTCATCCTTAAAAAGTAAGAAACCTTTCGAGGAGTTTTGCATGCTTAAAACGAGCAAGGATTTTTCGATGTATCAAGCTTGGGATAAGTAAAATATATTTTTCTTTCGATCCCTTATTATTTTGATCTAAAAAATATATACATTCTCCCAAGTCCTTTATATCGAATTATTTGGACAACCATACCCTTACTTCTGACAACATTTTGATATTGTTTCCAACTACCAAAAATGTTATCTACGTATAGTACAAGAAATACCACCACGCTTCCATCACACCTTTTGTATACACAAGACTTATCCAGTTACTAAATAAATCCATAGATCTGGATTACTTTGATAAACCGGATGTTCCAAGACCTTGAAGCTTTGCCTCAGTCCATAGACTGATTGAGCTTACACAAGACGCTCTTAGCCCTTTGCAATGAACCCTTCTGGTTGCTTTATATGGATGCTTTTTTCAAAACTTCCATTAAGGAATGCTGTCTTGACATCCTCTTGCCAAATAGATAAAAGAATCCGGATAGACTTAAGCATGACTACCAGTGAAAAAGTTTCCTTTTTCATCAAGCCTTGCTTTGAAAGTTACTACCTTCCTGTCTATCCCTCTTTTCCTATTATAGACCTTTTTATACCCAACGGCTTTTACACCATTTGGTGATTCTACAAGCTTCCAGATTTTATTAGAATACATATATTCTAATTCTTTTATTCATTACTCTTTGCCAAGATGCTGCATCTTTATCTTGGAGTGCTTCATCATATGACCGGAGATCAGGTTCATGCCCTCCAGGGATCGAGTCCAAAAACTCTCCCAAAACATGAACCTATTTAGGTTGCATAACAACCCTTCCACTACAATAAGACACTTTCTGTAATTGTGTATCAATTTGTGATACATGTTGCAGTTTTCTTATGGTATCTCATCTTGTACAGTTGGTACTAGGTTAGACATGTCCTTTATTATTTCCTTAAGAACAAATTTACTTATGAGCACGTGGTTTATATAGTCCTTTTCTAAAAAAAACAACCAGTCATTGATGCTAACAATGACCTTCTGATTTTTAAGACTATAAACCTACTTTTGTTTATCTAGGATAACTTACAAACAAGTGAACTCCTATCCAACTTATCATTGTCTCTCTTTAACATATATGCTGGATTACCCGAATCCGAATATGCTTCAAAATAGGTTTTCACCTATTCAGCAATTCTATATGAGTAGAGAGTTCTAACTTGGAAGGTACTATGTTCACTTTCATTATCAGAGTTTATCCTTAAAACAAATTTGGTAATTTTCTAAATAACTCATCATCTATCTAATTATTTCCATAAGAGTCCTATACCTTCCTTTTCCTACACCATTCTGTTGGGGTGTACCAGGTGCAGTTAGTTTGGATTGAATCCCTACTTCTGATAAATGACTCCTAAATTCTCCCAAGAGGTACTTGCCACTACGATCTTCCATAGTGACTTTTTACTTTAACATTTCTTCGCATCAACCTTGTACTCTTTGAACTAATCAAAGTACATAGTCATGCGGTACATTAAGTAAATTTATTTGTATCTTGAATAGTTGTCTATAGACAAAATATTCAATACTACCTCTTGTCTGGATAGTCATAGGATCACACAAATCAGAATGAACCGATTTCAACATATCTTTGACTCCATACCCCTTGGACTTAAAAGCTTCTTGGTTATTTTCCTTCCAAGTAAGACTCGTAGGTTGGAAAGATTTCCACTACCAATGAACCCAAAAGTTCATCAGCTACCAATGAATCCTACTCAAGTATAACCTAGCTTTAGATGCCAAAGATATAATTGGTTCATTTCCGAAGGTTGCTTTCTCTTAAAATTAGAAGATGTGTTACTAATTTCCATTTGTTGCATCGTGGGAGTTATTGGATTATAAATTGTCAACCATCATACCAGAATAGATAATTTCCCTATTTTTCTTGATAACAACTTTGTTATCAAAATAGACACAATATCTATAATAGTTTAGAAACTGAAATCAGGTTCTTTCTAAACTTGGTATGTAAAGACAATTACTTAAAAATCCAAATTTTATTCCTATTAGAGAATAAACCTCTCCCACTGCAACAGCTGCTACTTTTGCAGTAGTGCCCATGTGGACGGTGTTTTTTATTTTCATTTAGTTGTCGGGTTTCCTGGAACCCTACAATGAATTGCAGACATGATCAGTGGCTCCCATATCTACACACCAGGTACCGGTAGATAACTCCACTATACATGTATCAACTAATGAATAAAATACACCTATATTGTTCTTAGTTCTAAGAGGACAGTCTACCATAATGTCCAAATTCTATTTCCAATCAATTATAATTGGAACCACTAAGTCTATCCTAAAGTATATCAGCTAGGGATTGACCATCTTCCTAAGAATCACAAAAATATTTGGTTAAGACCAACTCCTTAAAAATCCCCATGAATTTTGTATGCCACGTTAGTGTGGACGTATACAAAAATTCAAAGAGGAAATTTTATCATTTAATTTTATTATCTCGTCAACCTTACTTTATGATGAATAAAATTAATAGTTGGTCTATCTTTAATCAAATATTTGGTCAAGACTCTAAATTTAAAATAATATTGATTCCTCTAACAATACTATTTAAATTTACCAACACCTCAAAACACCGTGAATTTTGCATGCCACGTTAGTGTGGACGTATACAAAATCAACATTTGTAAGAGGAGGGTTTTACCCATTAACTATCTTGTCAACGTAACTTTATGACAAATAAAATTATCTCAAACACCGTTAATTTTGTATGCCACATTAGTGTGGACGTATACAAAATCAATCATTTGTAAGAGGGGTTTTAACCCTTTAATTTTATTATCTTGTCAACCTAGTTTTATGACAAATTAATAGTTGGTTTCATTTGGTCACACAAATAATAGCAGTGACTTCGATGGGGAGGATACTATTAGATGTGTCAAGTGTATACCATTACTTGACACTAAGTCCATTAATAAGATTATGCCCTTCCGTTGGGGAAGATCACACGCCTAATTAACTTCCTATAGTCATCCAAAATGGAAGTCTGTTCTAGTGATCCGCAAACAAGCTCATCCGTTATGGAGGAAGGCACTGAGACAACGCAAGCTTGTTTGCATCACTTACAAACCAGTAATGGAGACCATGGGATTTACTTAAAAATCCCTCTCCCACTTAGTTATTTATAAATGAGGAATTTTAACTATGCTAGCCTACTTAACTTGTAAACTAACATGCACACATAGCACAATATAAAAGCAATAAATAGAAAATCTAATTTTCAACTATTATGGCTTTTATCTCTAGTTGTCCTCCGTGTGTTGTCATCCCAAGCTGCTGCCAAATTTGGCCACCACTACCGGGTCTAGCTGTCGCATCCATCTTGCTCCTAGTTTCGCTGTGCCTCTGGTCCTTAGAAGGTTCCACGCTTTGCAAGATTCGATCCGCGACATTAATAGAATTTTACATTTTTGATCCTATATTCCATAAAAGGAATGTACATGTATCTAGATCAAAAATAAAATCCTAATAAAACTAAATACAGCTCCTGCTGTATTTTAATACAATCATGCACACACATATAAATGCCCTTGACATGTCCAAGGGTCCAATCACACACATAATAACTAAAAGCCATAATAGTTGGATCCTGCATCCACAAAGTTAGCACATCCTACTATTAACCTGCCTAAATTATGTATGACATGTGCATAATTAAACTAATACCAAATACACAGAGGCAAAACCCTAGCTCTGATACCAATTGTTGGTTGCTACTCGGAAAACCTAGAGGTTCCACTGTACAAAAATTTTGTACAAAGGTCTGAACCTTTTTCCTAGCTACCATGTGTTCTTTTAAATTAAATTTTGGATCGCCTGCGGAACTTAACACGTTTGATCCAAAACTTAATCTATTTGTTCTTTTAGGTTTTGACTTGGATCTCCTGCGGAACTTAACACGTTCGACCCAAGTCTCCTTAAGTTATTAATTCCATTAAATATTAATTTCCATAAAAGGTTCCCAGTACTGACGTGGCGAGGCACATGGCCTTCTTGGATATGGGAGCAACCACCACCGACTAGACAAAACCTTTTATAGAAAGCTAATATTTAATTTCCTAAAATAACTTTAGGTTAACCAAAGAGAACAATCAAATCACAAGGAAAAGAAAATACAAAAGAACACAACATCGAAAACATATTCGAAATTCTAGAACGTAAGCCTCTTGTATTTGGTATTATTTTCATAAATAACTAGCATGATGCGGAAAGAAAAAATTACTAGTTATACCTTCTAAAAGACCTCTTGATCTTCTACCGTATTCCTCTTCTAACCTCGGACGTTGTGTGGGCAACGATCTTCCGAGATGAGAACCACCAAGCACCTTCTTCTTCCTTGCAAGTTTCGGCCACCACAATTCTCCAAGAGAAGTAGAGGTCCGGCCACCACCACCAAGCTCCAAGGGATGCAAGAAACAAAACCACCTTTCTCTCCTTCTTCTCCTAGCTAGAACCACCATCAACTCCAGAGCAAGAGGTTGCCACATAGAGAAGAAGAAGAGAAGAAGAAAGGGCCGGCCACCACCAAGGAAAAGAGAGGAGAAGAATAATAGAGTCTGACCATGAAGGCACCTCTACCCCCTTTTATAATCCTTGGTCTTGGCAAATAAGAAAAATTTAATAAAAACTTCCTTAATTCTTTTGCCATTAAAAGGAAAATTTATTTAATTAAAATAATTTTCTCTTTTCAAATTATAATGGCCGGCCACTCTTCTCCCCAAAACAAGGAGAGTTTTAATTAAAACAAAAATTAAAACTTCCTAATTTGCTTTTGGAAATTTATAAAAATTTCTCAAATAATTTTCCTTCATGGTGGTTAATAAAAAAAATTTAATAAATTAAAATCTTTCTTCTAAACATGTGGATAAAAAGAAAGTTATCTCTAAAATTAAAATCTCTCTTAATCTACAAATAAGGAAAGATATCAAATCTTTTCTTAATCTTTTTAGAAACTAATAAAAGAGAATATTTAATTTTTTTTTAAATTATTATCATGGTTAAAAAGGAAAGTTTTTCTTAAAAATAAAATCTCCTTTCAATCTACAAATAAGGAAAGATTTCAAATCTTTTCTTAATCTTTTGTAGAAAGCTTTTAAAAGGAAAGATTTAATTTTTAAACTCTCTTTTAAAACTATGATATCCACATAAGAAATAATTTAAAAAAATCCTTTTTAATATGATATGGCCGGCCACCTAAGCTTGGGCTCCAAGCTATTGGCCGGCCACCTTAAGGCCAACCTTTAGGCTTGGCCGGCCCTAAGCTTGAGCTTCAAGCTTAGCTTGGCCGGCCCCTATTGGTTGGGTAAGAAGGTGGGTATGTGGTGGGTATAAATCTCTATATACAAGAGGCTACGATAGAGACCGAGAGGAGGAATTGGTTTTGGTCTCCCGATAAAATTAAGCATCCCGTGCTCGCCCCGAACACACAACTTAATTTTATCAATAATAATTCATTCCACTAGAGAACTATTATTGAACTACCGCACCAATCCCAAATTACATTTTGGGCTCCTTCTTATCATGAGTGTGTTAGTCTCCCTGTGTTTAAGATATCGAATGTCCACTAATTAAGTGAGTTACTGACAACTCATTTAATTAATATCTTAGTCCAAGAGTAGTACCACTCAACCTTATCATCATGTCGGACTAGGTCCACCTGCAGGGTTTAACATGACAATCCTTATGAGCTCCTCTTGAGAACATTATCAACCTAGTATCTCTAGGACACAGTTTCCTTCTATAATCAACAACACACACTATAAGTGATACCATTTCCCAACTTATCGGGTTTATTGATTCATCGAACTAAATCTCACCCATTGATAAATTAAAGAAATAAATATCAAATATATGTGCTTGTTATTATATTAGGATTAAGAGCACACACTTCCATAATAACCGAGGTCTTTGTTTCTTTATAAAATCAGTACAAAAGAAACGACCTCAAATAGTCCTACTCAATAAACTCTAAGTGTACTAGTGTAATTATACAGTCAAGATAAACTGATACCTAATTACACTACGACCTTCTAATGGTTTGTTCCTTTCCATTTTGGTCGTGAGCTACTGTTTATAATTTATAAGGTACTGATAACATGATCCTCTGTGTGTGACACCACACACCATGTTATCTACAATATAAATTAATTGAACAACTACATTTATCATAAATGTAGACATTTGACCAATGTGATTCTTATTACTAGATAAATGTTTATACCAAAAGCTAGGCTTTTAGTATACACCCTAACAAGTGATGTAGATGGGATCTATCCCTCCTATATGACGGGAGTGATATAATTATTCTTGATAGAGTGAGACCACTAAGTGCATGGTCATGCCCAAATGAGTCAATATGAGATATTGAGCTCATTTGATTATAGTGAGTCTACTTGGAGTTCAAGATTTAGATTAATTAGAGGATGACACGGTCTATGCCTCAAGTTAATTAATCTAGATGTCAAGAATAGAAGGACAATGTCACATATTGTGAAGAGTCAAAATTAGTAGTCACAAGGTGATGTTGGATCTCAACATTCTTGTAATTTGGGTAGTAATGATGTGTTGCTAGATACCGCTCAATACTTATGCTTCTAAATGAGTTTAGGAGCATTGCCAACGTTACAAGAACTTATAGGGTCACACACAAAGGGCAATTAGATGGAGATTAGGTTCATATGATGAACCAAGAGGATTAGGTTCATGTGATGAACCAAATTGGATTATGAGTAATCCAAATTAAACTAATTGAGTTGGACTCGATTTGATTCATGTGTTCAATGGATCTAATTTCGATTACGTTTCATTGAATCAATTTAATCAATGAATAGAGATTCATTATATTAAATTGATTTGAATCAAATGGTTAGATTTGATCAACCAAGGGAGATAAGAGATTCAAGTTTGACTTGAGTTGAGAGGAAAGATGAAGAGTCAAGTTTGACTTGACTACTTGCCATGTCATTTGTGACTTGGCATGGGTTAGTCAATGATGATGTTCCACATCATCAAGGCCACATAATTAGTATTCCCAATGTGGTCGGCCATATGAATGGAATAAGATTCATTTGACATGGAATGCATTAAATGCATTCAATGTGGCCGGCCATATGAATGGAATAAGATTCATTTGGCATGGAATGCATTAAATGCATTCAATGTGGTCGTCCATATGTAGGAATGAGTGATTGCCATTTATTTTTCATTGAATTGAATTTTTCTTCCTCTCTTGGATTCCTCTTGCTCTCCCTCTCCTCCTCCTTGGCCAAAACCTTCAAGAGTGCTAGCACACTCTAAAGGTTTTTCTCCACTCTTTTGTCCGTGTGGATACTTGTAGAGGAGTGTTCATTTGACACTCTTCGAGATCCGGCAAGAACTTTGGACGAGCGGGATACGCAAAGGGCATCGCTTCAAGGGTAACTTCTTTATCATTTAGATCTAATGTAGATCTCGAGTAGGAAAACATGTACAAGTTTGTTTTATTAATTTTGCACGGATCCGGTGGCAAGTTTTGCGGGGTTTTCGCAACGCGAAAAAGCGGTTTTTGCGGCTCGAATTGCTCACAGTGGTATCAGAGCCACGTGCGAACTTGTACTTGTTTTTTTGTTTTTTTTATGAAAAAATTTCATTTTTGTAAGTTTCTATGATTTTACTAATTTTATTGTTTTTATGAGTATTTTTCTCGTAGAAGCGAAGCAACAAGTGTTTGGTCACTTGTAGGATTCGACGACCGAGAAAAACCTTCCGAAACAGCAAGGTCTCGCCCAAACAAATTTATTTTTGTTTGGGACAGCGACTTAAGGCGCTGTAGGATCTCTTAGGAACACTCGCGATGGTTATATCGCGAGTAGGGGTGCTGCCCCTAACCCCGCAAGGGGCTTTGTTCCGCGATTGCGCCCGAAAATCACTAATCGGGACCATCGGAAAGTTGTAACTCGTAAAATAGATAAAATAATAGTAAAATCACATAAATTTATAAAATACATAATTTAGAATTATGTGTGATGTTGTGATGATCATGGTCCAAAAAGACCCAATACGATTGGTTAATAATGTGTTGTAATTCATAATATGACCTGCGCGTCATTTTTGTGTTGTGCGTGTTGTATTTGTTACGCGACCTGCGTGTCATGCCCTCTCTTTTATATTCTGGTTGTAAAATAGTTTTAGACTCGAATGTAACTCGAGTTTCACATTTGTAATGTATAAAATTGAAGTCGTGGAAGGTCCACTCAAGGAGGAGTTACGAGGAGGCTGAAGTCAACACATGGTGGTCAAAGAAGGCGCTTGATGAAGCGACTAACCCTAGGCTAACCATCCGATCTTCTCATTGGCTTGAGAAGATCGTAGTAGGGCCATGATCTCATCACAATTTAATTAAATAGTTACTTTATATATATATATATATATATATATATATATATATATATATATATATATATATATATATATATATATATATATATATATATATATATCATTGCTCTTGTATGTGATGCATGCTAATTTAGTGAAATTAGTGCTTTTATGCATATTTGATACACATCCTCGATTAGATTAGATCATAATCGAATCAACTCGAAAAATGCCTAACAAGTTTTGATACCCATCACTACCTCGATCATATGTTGTTGTTGAATCTGCCAAAGTAGAGCAACGCATTTTATCTTGGTAGGGTGCGGAGGGACAACCTTGGTTCCGCCTATCAAAGCTTGGGTGAGAAAAAACTCAATTAGATTGAGTCAAACTAGTTAACTCAATTGGATTGATTAAACTATAGGCATATTCCAACCGTTGGAAAGATAGGATAAAGTTTGCATTTATACTAAAACTTGGGCGATTTAGCCAAAGCTAACTCAATTTTTCTTATAAATGAGGGTCTTTATTCTATAAACAAGAGTTGCATAGAGATGTAATTGATAATTAGTTATCTACCGATCATACTAGGTCTTGGGTGATTTAGCCAAAGCTAACTCAAGGCATAGTATGATGTGGATCTTGTCCCATGAGTATTATAGCTACTTGGTGGAATCTAGTAGTGTGGTTTGACCACATCCATGACTTGATTCTACAAAGACCCTATAATTCAGTGGGAGCATCATTTAGTTAAAGGCCTAATTAAATGATAAAAAAGGAATATGATATTTACTTTCTACTTTAATTTCTGTTGTAGATAACCATGACGTCGAATACGAAATCTTTCTCCCTGCGTTCTGTCCTTGAGAAGGGCAAGCTCAACGGAGCAAATTTCCTAGACTAGTACAGGAACTTGAGAATAGTTCTCATCCAAGAACATAAACTGTACGTTCTGGAGCAGCCCATTCCGGAGGCACCTCCTGCCACTGCCACGCGAGCTGACCGAGATGCTTACAAGAAGCATCAAGATGACACATTAGATGTGTCATGTCTCATACTCGCAACCATGAACTCTGAGCTTCAGAAGCAACACGAGTTGATGACTGCTTATGATATGGTTGTACATCTTCGTCAACTATATCAAGGACAAGCACGACACGAGAGATTCGAGATCTCTAAGGCACTATTTCAGTGCAAGATGCAAGCTGGGACTCTCGTAGGTCCATTTGTACTCAAGATGATTGGGTACATAGAAAACCTACAGAGGTTGGGATTCCCACTTGGCCAAGAGATGGCCATTGACTTGATCTTGCAATCCTTGCCAGAGAGTTATAGTTAATTCATCATGAATTACAACATGAACGAAATTGACAAGCCACTGCCTGAGCTACTTAACATGTTAAGAACTGCTGAGCTCAACCTTAAGAAGGTTAAGCCTAACTCCATTATGATGGTGAACAAGCATAAAGACAATGGCAAGCCCAAAGGTAAGGGAAAGTCCCAAGCCAAGGGCAAAGACAAGGCACTAAAACCTAAAGGAGGGGTTGCCAAGGATGCTACCTGTTTCCACTGCGGTTAGACCGGGCACTGGAAGAGGAACTACAAAGTCTATCTGGAAGATCTTAAGAAGAAGAGAAGTGAGACTTCTACTTCAGGTATATATGTTATAGAAGTAATCTATCTATTTCTTCATCATGGGTATTAGATACCGGATGTACTACTCACATTTGTACTAATGTGCAGGCGCTGAGAAATAACAGGGCATTGACAAAGAGCGAGTTGGACCTACGAGTAGGCAATGGAGCACGAGTTGCTACTGTTGCTGTAGGGACTTATTTTCTATCTCTGCCCTCTGGGGTTGTACTAGAATTAGATGAATGTTGTTATGTGTCTGCTTTAACTAAGAACATCATTTCAGTTCTTGTTTAGACAAGAAAGATTTTTCATTTATGATAAAGAACAAATGTTGTTCAGTTTATTTAAATGATATGTTCTATTGTAGTGCACCTCTGATGAACGGACTCTATATTCTAGACTTGGAAAACCCTATCTATAACATAAGTACCAAAAGGTTCAAATCAAATGACATGAACCAAACTTATCTCTGGCACTGTCGCTTAGGTCACATAAATGAGAGTCGCTTATCCCAGCTCCATAAAGATGGTTTGCTGGACTCATTTGATTTTGAATCATATGATACTTGCGAGTCATGCCTACTGGGCAAGATGACTAAAACTCCCTTTAGTGGACACAGCAAAAGAGCAACAGACTTGTTAGGACTTATACATAGTGATGTATGTGGCCCTTTCAATGTCGCTGCCAGAGGTGGTTATAGGTACTTCATTACATTTACTGATGACTTCAGTAGATATGGTTATGTGTATCTGATGACACATAAATCAGAATCCTTTGAAAAGTTTAAAAAATTCAAGAATGAAGTACAAAATCAGCTTGGCAAGAGTATCAAGATACTTCGATCAGATCGAGGTGGTGAATACCTTAGCCATGAGTTTCATGACTATCTAGCTGAGTGTGGGATTCTATCCCAACTCACTCCTCCTAGAATACCACAGTGGAATGGTGTATCCGAAAGGAAGAATCATACCCTATTAGATATGGTTCGATCTATGATGAGTCACACAGATCTTCCTATATCCTTTTGGGGATATGCTCTAGACACAGTAGCCTTTACACTTAACCGTGATCCATCTAAAGCTGTGATAAAGACACCATATACAATATGGACTGGGAGAAATCTTAAGATGTCTTTTATGAGGATTTGGGGTTGTGAGGCTTACGTTCGACGTCAAGTCTCAGACAAACTGGGACTCAAATCTGATAAGTGCTATTTTGTAGGATATCCCAAGGAAATGAAGGGATATTACTTCTACATTCCCAGTCAGCACAAAGTGTTTGTGGCTAAGACTGGGGTTTTTCTAGAAAGGGATTTTTTTTCTAGAAAAACTAGTGGGAGTACGTTCAATCTTGAAGAAGCTCAAGATATGGACCATAGCACTGAGGCCTTGATGGAAGTTGAACTGGAACCACAAAGAGTTGTGGATGATGAGATTGTAGCACAAGGAGTTGAGCAACAAGCAGTTCAAGTAGACATACCTCTTCGCAGATCTGATAGGGTACGTCGTCAGCCTGACAGATACTCATTTCTCTTGTTTGACCCTGATGACGCTATGCTCATTGAGAATGAGCGTACCACCTATCAGGAAGCTGTGATGAGACCAGATTCTGAGAAATGGCTAGAGGCCATGAGATCCGAGATGGAATCCATGTACACCAACCAAGTATGGACTTTGGTTGATCCACCTGAGGGCATCAAACCCATAGGGTGTAAGTGGGTCTTTAAGAGAAAGACTGACATGGATGGACTTATCTATAAAGGTCGCTTGGTAGCTAAAGGTTTCAAGAAGATTCATGGTATTGACTATGATGAAACCTTTTCTCCAGTAGCGATGTTTAAGTCCATTTCAGATCTTGCTTGCTATTGCAGCATACCATGATTATGAGATCTGGCAGATGGATGTCAAAACAATGTTTCTGAATGGAAACTTGCTCGAGGATGTGTACATGACACAACCTGAGGGTTTTGTAGATCCACAGCATACTGGTAGAGTATGCAAGCTGCATAGGTCCATTTATGGACTAAAGCAAGCCTCTCGGAGCTGGAATCTTCGATTTGATGATGCAATCAAATAGTTTGGTTTCATCAAGAATGAAGATGAACCCTGTGTCTACAAGAAGGTTGTAGGGAACACAGTTGGCTTCCTTGTGTTGTATGTAGATGACATACTACTCATTGGGAACGACATCTCCTTGCTGCAGTCTGTAAAAACTTGACTGGGGAATTGTTTCTCAATGAAGGACTTAGGTGAAGCAACCCATATTTTAGGCATACAGAGCTATAGAGATAGATCTAAGAGATTGCTTGGCCTAAGTTAAAGTACATATATTGACAAGGTATTACTATGGTTTGCCATGCAGAACACCAAGAAGGGATTTCTACCGATGTCACATGGTGTGAGTCTTTCAAAGACTCAAGGTCCCTCTTCTAGAGAGGAGAGAGACCGCATGGATCAGATCCCTTATGCCTCAGCCATAGAATCTATCATGTACGCCATACTATGTACTCTTCCTGATGTCTCGTATACTTTGAGCATGACGAGCAGATACCAGTCAGATCCAGGTGAAAGTCACTGGATAGTAGTCAAGAATATTTTTAAGTACTTGAGAAGTACTAAAGAATATTTCTTAATGTATGGAGGCGATGACGAACTAGCTATAAAGGGTTACAGTGATGCCAGCTTCCAAACTGACCAGGATGATTATCGACCGCAGTCTGGGTTCGTGTTTTGCTTGAATGGTGGTGCTGTGAGCTGGAAGAGTTCGAAGCAGGACACAATCGTTGATTCTACAACAGAGGCCGAGTATATTGCTGCATCAGAAGCAGCAAAGGAGGCAGTTTGGATCCACAAGTTCATTACGGAGCTTGGGGTAGTTCCTAGCATAGCTGATCCCATAGAGCTCTATTGTGACAACAATGGAGCGATTGCACAGGCTAAGGAACCTCGCTTACACCAGCGGACCAAACACATACTACGACGCTTCCATCTCATTCGAGAGATTATCGATAGAGGAGATGTGAAGATTTGCATAGTACCCACGGAGGCTAACATTGCAGGCCCCTTGACCAAAGCTTTGGCACAGAGAAAGCATAATGGTTACACTAGGTCATTAGGCCTTAGAGCCTACACTGATTGGCACTAGTGCTAGTGGGAGATTGTTAGTTAGAGCCCTAGATCCAATCGTTTGATGATTGTTGTATGGACTCATTGTATCATATTCTTATGTATATAAAGGTATTTGTTTATGATTATTATACTTGCTTTTATTGGTGCCAAATAACTAAGTATAATAGCGTCCTTGAGTAGAAGGTTCTTACCTATATCAATCGATTGGTTGAATCGATAATGAGATGATATAGGGAACACTACTCTTTATCATTCCTAGTTAAGTATTAACATTCAAGGACAATGTTAATGTGACGAGACTAGCATGTAGGTCAACTCGATGTCTAGATCTCACAAGTCATAGATATAGAGATATCAAGTTGACACATGGGCATGCATTGGAGAATGTATACTGAATGACCTGCCATGAGAAAGTATCATGGATCATTGTATGAGTGTCATATACTTTCTCATGTGGCTATTAGTATGACTATTAGTCCTTGGACCTGAAGTCACCATGGTTCCCTACATAAGGAGTTGCATACTTTGGCTTCGTCAAACGTCACCCGTAACTGGGTGGACTATAAAGGCGATTACTGGGTATGTAACAAATTATGCGGAGGGATGTGAATGATGTAGATGGGACTATCCCTCCTATATGACGGGAGTGATATCATTATTCTTGATAGAGTGAGACCACTAAGTGCATGGTCATGCCCAAATGAGTCAATATGAGATATTGAGCTCATTTGATTATAGTGAGTCTACTTGGAGTTCAAGATTTAGATTGATTAGATAATGACACGGTCTATGCCTTAAGTTAATCAATCTAGATGTCAAGGATAGAAGGACAATGTCACATATTGTGAAGAGTCACAATTAATAGTCACAAGGTGATGTTGGATCTCAACATTCTTGTAACTTGGGTAGTAATGATGTGTTGCTAGATACCGCTCATTACTTATGCTTCTAAATGGGTTTAGGAGCATTGCCAACGTTACAAGAACCTATAGGGTCACACATAAAGGGCAATTAGATGGATATTAGGTTCATATGATGAACCAAGAGGATTAGGTTCATGTGATGAACCAAACTGGATTATGAGTAATTCAAATTAAACTAATTGAGTTGCACTCGATTTGATTCATGTGTTCAATGGATCTAATTTAGATTATGTTTCATTGAATCAATTTAATCAATGAATAGAGATTCATTATATTAAATTGATTTGAATCAAATGGTTAGATTTGATCAACCAAGGGAGATAAGAGATTCAAGTGTGACTTGAGTTGAGAGGGAAGATGAAGAGTCAAGTTTGACTTGACTACATGTCATGTCATTTGTGACTTGACATGGGCTAGCCAATGATGATGTTCCACATCATCAAGGCCACATAATTAGTATTCCCAATGTGGCCAGCCATATGAATGGAATAAGATTCATTTGACATGGAATGCATTAAATGCATTCAATGTGGCCGACCATATGAATGGAATAAGATTTATTTGGCATGGAATGCATTAGATGAATTCAATGTGGCCGACCATATGTAGGAATGAGTGATTGTCATTTATTTTTCATTGAATTGAATTTTTCTTCCTCTCTTGGATTCCTCTTGCTCTCACTCTCCTCTTCCTTGGCCGAAAGCTTCAAGAGTGCTAGCACACTCTAAAGGTTTTTCTCCACTCTTTTGTCTGTGTGGATACTTGTAGAGGAGTGTTCATTTGACACTCTTCGAGATCTGGCAAGAACTTTGGACGAGCGGGATACGCAAAGGGCATCACTTCAAGGGTAACTTCTTTATCATTTAGATCTAATGTAGATCTCGAGTAGAAAAACATGTACAAGTTTATTTTATTAATTTCGCTCGGATCCGGTGGCAAGTTTTTCGGGGTTTCCGCAACGCGAAAAAGCGATTTTTACGGCTCGAATTGCTCAGAGTATCAATAATTGATTGCACTCAAGTGTAATTAATAATTGGGAAAGTTCCAAACATAGAATTGGCAACTCAGGTAATCTAGTAAATGGAATTTCATGATTTAATGATGATACATTCAAACTCAAGGAATAATTGTGGAAGTAGAAGAGAAAGGATGGAGTTTAATTTATGTAATTTGGATTGCTGAATAAGACTGGATCTGGACATTTGAAGTTCTGTAACCATTTTGCAATTGCTTAATTCTAGACAGTGCTACTGTAATATGGAAGTTGATGTGCAGCTATTTTGGAATATTACTGATGGAATGCTAATATTACTGATTTTGTTTATGATATGTAGAGGTGAACTAAAGGACATTGCTGCTGATCCCAAATTATGGAATTTATACACAACAGAAATGCAGAATGAGTTTGCAGTGATCATTTCACATAATCTGCAGAAACATTGAAGTGCAGTAAGCTGGAATATGGAGGTGCATTTTGTATCAGATATGTATTACAATTTATTAGGCAACATTCAAACAAGTGAAAGCTCAACTGAAATTCTATAATATGCTTAAACAAATGATATGATTACCTTCCATGGCATCTGCAAATTAAGAAAGGATGAAATTCAGAAACTCCATCTGGACACGGAAATGAAGAAATAGTGAGCTTTTGTAGCTACTAAAATCTGATCAAAATGGACCAAAATTTGAAATTCAATTGGTGGGTATCATTCCACTAATGAAGCACTTGAAAATAGCATCATTTAATCTGAAAAAAAGGAAGAAAAGGGTAGTACTTGACACTCAAAACAACGAGGTTTAAAGGGAAATCAGAATTCAGATTTGAAGTTTGTATCTTATATGTACCAAGATCTTATTAGCATCCCTCAAATCAAAGGGAACTAAGTGAAGATTGTGTATTTTTCAATGTATATTTATATAATTGTGACCTTGGAGTTTCAATTCTTTAACTATAATATGAGGAATCCAGATACATGTTCTTGAACCACTGATGATTGAATGAGTGATGAAATGCAAAATTGTTAAAATCTAGCACTATGCTGAATTCTGTGAAGTTGCAGAGAATCAATAGTAGAGGAAACAGAACATAACAAAAACTACAAAAATGTTTCTATGACTAATGTATCAACTTAGTTGAGCACTTGATGAATTTAATTGTCTGAGACAGACAAATCTTAAGTGTGAGGGAAGATTTCTATAAAGAAACAGAAATAGTGTTATCTAGTGTTGAAAACTTGAGAAGTAAAACAAAATTCATTTTCAATAAACAAAATAGAATTCAGTGTCAAGGAGTATCAAAGTTTGTACCAACTTAGCATCATTAGCTCTTAAATTCAGTGAGGGACTATTTGAAGATCTGTTATTGCTTGAAACAAATGTGTAGCAAGCATCCTTACCTTTTGAAGTGTTGTTTGGTACAAGAATGTTGAATTTTGAGTTGGCTGAGATGAATCAATTTTGTACCAAGTCTTTAAAAGGCTGAGAATTGAATTGAAATGAAGAAAGGATACTTTAACTGAGAGTGAATGAAATGTTTCCTTAGGCTCATATCAAGGGGAATCAAGCTCAGAATTTTAGAACATGAAAAGAAGAAAATCAACATATATTATATTGAGTTTTGATTTAAACTTACTGATTATTCTGGAAACTGAATTGAGGAATCATTGGAGATATGTTTGGAGGTGGGTGAGAAAGAAGAGAAGTAGGGAAGAGTGGCCAAAATTCATTAGATAGCATTCTTTGGTATCCATATCTTCCACTAGAACTTATTGTAAATTCTTTCTTCCTTATCTTTTAATCTAACTAGTGCTTGAATTGTAATTGATTCCTTCTTGTTATTCTATGATTAACCTTTATTATATGATTGATATCCATGATCATGGTGGAGAGTAGAAAATAAGCAAGCATATGGTAGTGCAAGAAGTACAAGTACCATGAGTGCCCTCCATTTTTTTCTATGATTACATGTGAAATAGGATGAGGGCTACCAAATATGTATCTTGTGAGGTTTTAGTATGAAATCATTTTCAATTTACTCATGATAGATGGAAATTATTACGTTGTTAACCAAGACTAAAGTTTGAAGTCCATGAGTGCTTGAGAATTTAGAATGTGATAATCTTTGATGGTTTTCCTTTTCTATTCTCTAATCATGTTTGGGACTTTGTGTAGGATCGATAGAGTGTGATAGAGAGGGGGGGGGGGGGGGGGAATATCGCACTCTAAAAACTTTTCTTTTCATGTTTTAAAGACAATCAGAATATGCAGCGGAAAGTAAATAACTCATTTGGTTACTTGGTTCGGAGCCTAGGTCGACTCCTACTCCAAGACCCGCGATCCTTGATTGCACCATTGGGTAATTCACTAAAACTCTTCTTTTCAAAAACCTCCGAAAGAAGCAGTGGATACAAGAAGATGAGTAAGATAGTAACAACCTACTATCTTACTTGAATTAAGTACAATGCAAGAAAAAGAAAGTTATATCGATTGTATATAAAAGTTGAGGCTTGGTCAACACTTCTTGGAGCAGTAGATAAGTAGTGAGTAACAAGAAGATGAGTAAGATAGTAATAACCTACTATCTTACGTGATTTGGTTCTTCTCCACTGAAACGTTGTGAGTTGATGAGAAAACAATTTGTTGTTGATTCATTTATGTAGATGACTAAGGTAGTGTGCAAATTTTTGATCAACGTTCGAATCTCATGAACATTTGTGGAATTCGTGTGGTTTTAAATTGATAAACGATGCTATGCTTGACAACTGTTCAGTGTTGATTTTGAAGTTTTATCGTGGGTTGATGTGGTTTTGCTGTGGGTTTGCTATAGGAATTTGGGTAACAGGACTCATGTTTCCTTGCTAGTAGTAATACTATGACCTGATCTTTGTTTTGATTTGCATGTTTATATTGTGGTCAGTTCTCTATACTAATATATATGTTTATATGGTGATCGGTTATCAATTTTGATACGCATGATTTATATTGGGTATTTTTATTTTATGTATAATACAGATATGGAAAGATCCTTATGGATTGGTATGTTTACTGAATGAATGGAATGATTATGCATGATAAATTGTTTACATTACAATGTAGATAGATTTAGGCTTCCTATAAAGCTAATTGAATAAGTATAAGCTTATGTGGTAACAATACGGGATGGGTGCCCCGGGATGAGCTCCGGGGAGGGTCCTTCCAAACATGATTGATACTATAATTTATAACTGATACAATAATTTATTGTTAGCTTCGGCTAAATAATTGCATGTTCTCCTAGGAGGTACCTCTAGGGTCATGGAACTGTTGACTGGCTCTAATTGTGGTTATCAGATATGTGATATATTCACCTTATTATCTATGTAGGATCACTTGTGCATGTTTTATCCTACTTTGCTATACCGGAATTGAGTTATGTTCTTTAATTAACTTCTAGTTGCTATTTCTGCTATTTTATGGATGTCCTTTTATTCATACTGGATTGTATTTGTTGGGCCGTAGATTCATGATGTCTACATTACAGGTGAGGATGATTCTTAGGATATAACGGAAGGCCCTCGGACAGAGTAGACGAGGAGGCGAGATGGACACATGGTACTATCCGATTGCCTAGGAGTGCAGAGCATACTGGTTTCATCGCGAGAGATTTTTCTTTATTTTTCATAAAAGGGATGTTTGGGGATTATGGTTCTTATTCATTAAACTCTAGTTTGATGTAGTCATTTTCATTAATTAAGATAGTTTCCTTGATTGGACTGTACCATGGTTATCCGCATAACAGTTGACGAGAGAGTAGTTAAAAAAAACTTGAGGGATAATTTGGGACAGTTTCATGGAGTAATGGAAAAATGCAAAACTATAAGAAATGGAGAAGTTGTATTCACCAGGACCTCCTATCAGAATAATAAGGTCGTCAGACCAAAGGTAACATGTCCCTATATGCATGTCAAACATATGCATCTATCCAATATGCAGCAAATAAAATGCAGTAAACACAAGCAATAAATGAAATCATGCATATGATGCCAATGACATGTCCTGGTCACCCCTGATGCCAGGCAGCCATCACACACATGATAATGAGATCGAGTGGATAGGGCTATGGCAACTGCGCACTCTGCCATCACTACTCTTGATGAGTGACCGAGTGGACAGGATGCTGTCGGAGTACACCTATCCTCGTAATTCAAATCATAAGTGGGGGAGCTCAATGATCTCATCTCCCTGAGACAATCCAGAGGAGGGATCACTGACGTGCTACCACGCTGCGTCACGCTACCCATGAGTGGACCAGCAGAGCACTGACAGAGCAAACTGCCACACACCCTGCCTGATATACCACTAACCCATGAATGGCTGTGTGTGTAGATCCATGAAACTAGCGATGAGCTCAACAATAATGGGGCTACCAATAGCACAATATGCAATCATGCAAGATAGTGCATGATACTAAGCATGTAAATTCTGACCATATCTACCTCCATAAAACATGTACCAAAAATAAATAGATCAAATAAACAGATCTAGGTACACAGGTCAGATATGGTAAATGTCTAGTCTGGTGTATCATAAGGCATGGTATGTCACTACCTCTATGAGCATAAATAATCATGGCAATAAACAAGAGGGTATAAAATATAAATACAGAATAGATAAAAGCATGCAACATGTATCATGTAGTAACATACCAAAGCAAAGATAAACATAATTATTACTAGAAGTTATAACCTACTATGCATATCAACATGATATTATCAAAAGAGATAAGTCAAGGTACCCGTCTCAAAATAAAGGAGATCGTATCGGAACAAATCCCACAGTTCCTAGCTCATCCCAGATCAAAGACCTATGATCATATAATGTATTTAGCTAATTATATAACAATTAGCTAAATAAATCCCTAATTTAATCATTGTGACTTTAATCAAACATGATGATTCAATTAATCCAATCAAGTTTAAATTCCATCATTCACTAGGCAATTCCAAGCATCCATAAGAGTCACAACCCCACATAATAACACGTTATAAATCAATTCCACAATATTCATTTATCGGATCAGTGATCTGTTGGTGCAGTTAGCACTAATGATTTAACCCAGGTTTTGATGAATGACAAATCAGGTTAAGTTAGTCTGTTGTTGTCTAACACTCTGATCGAGTGTGCAGGAGAAGTCCAGCTAGGTCGACGGGCTGACCAGATGTCTGGCACGAAGTCCAGCTAGGTCGACGGGCTGACCGGATAGCTGGCGAGAAGTCCAAGCGGGTCGACGGGCTGACCGGACGCTTGGCACGAAGTCCAGCTAGGTCGACGGGCTGACCGGATAGCTGGCGAGAAGTCCAAGCGTCGACGGCTGGCGAGAAGTCCAAGCGGGTCGACGGGCTGACCGGACGCTTGGCGAGAAGTCCAGACGGGTCAACAGGCTGACCGGACGTCTGGCAGGTAAGTGAGGTAAGTCACTGGAGGGGAGTGACTGCGAGGACGCGTTCCCGGGAAGGGAACATTAGGCGTCGATCCGGCTTAGATCCATTTCGGATATCTAAGTCGAGATCGTGACTAGATTCCGGTCTCGGAAAGACGGAATCTAAGTCATACTTTGCTTATCTATAAAACTGTGCTAACAATCTTTGCTGCAGGGTAAATTTGCCTCCGGACTAACGTTTGTCTTGCAGGACGGATTCTGCGGGAAAACAGGGTCCGGGCGCCCGGAAGGAATCCGGGCGCCCGGAGGTCCGGGCGCCCGGAAGGGATCCGGGCGCCCGGAGGTCGGGCTCACCAGGGCGCCCGGAAGGAATCCAGGGCGCCCCGAGCTTTATATAAAAGAAGGGTCAGAGGGGAGCTTCAGTACAACAACGGAAAAAGAAAAGTCTTCCACTGCTCTGCGCTTCTGCGACGCCAACAAAGCTCCGACACTACGCTCCTTTCTTTTCCTTTCTTGTCGGTACTTGTTTTCATTTTTCATTAGCATTCACTGTACAGTCCTTTTTGTAATTATATTCGAATTGCTAGTGATTGCCCAACGAAAGTGGTCAAGGACCACGGGCCTTCGAGTAGGAGTCGTCACAGGCTCCGAACGAAGTAAAACAACTGTGTCTATTTTACTTTTCCGCTGCGCCTATACTCTTGTTTTTCGAATCGATATTCACCCCCCCCCCCCTCTATCGAATCTAACGGTCCTACATGATCAACATGGAAAATAACCTTAGTAACCTCCTTCTTTTAATCCTCAGTCGAAGTAAGATCGCCACAGCAAATCAACAAGCCCCAAAAACTAAGTACCCAACTGTTAGGTCATTGCTGGATATGTGAGATGTCAGAAATTGCTTGCCAATGAAGGTTGCTGCCAAAGATCTATGACGACGTCTCCCAACAGCCATTGCCAAATAGCAACTACCCAATTTAACACACATCCTATCCTGAATTCTAAAATCCAGACCTCTATAAAACCTAGAACCCATAGTCAATGGACTTACCCAAATCGGCAGTAGTTGCTGGTGGCTGTCACCGCTGGAGCTAGGCACGGCAGTGAAGACCAAACTAGGGCACAAGCGATAGCACAGTGAGAAGGATCGATGAATCCATCTAGGGCAGAGGGAAGGCGATCTGTGGTGAAGATGGGAGGCTCAGCCGGTGTGGGGTGTCAGCGCTGCTCCGTGCGGCGGCGATCTAGGGCAGAGCCGCGAGGAGGAAGGGAGAAGAGGATCGAGCTGCCTGGTAGCCAAGAGAGCTTGGCGTTGGTGATGTCCACAGAGGGAAAGACCGCTGCTGGCGGTGGCACCGGCATGATTAGGATCTTCGCGAGAAGGAGGCGACGACAAAGGAGGAGAAATCAGGGCAGAGTCGATAGGAAGAGGCGAGGCTTCGTGTCTTCCCTTGGCCGATGGCTTTATCAGCGAGGAGACTTCGGCGTCGCAGGAGAAAAGGGGAAGAGGAAGAGGAAGGGGATCGGGCTTGGGGAGGAAGAAGGAGAAGAGAAGAGAGGAGGAGTCGGGCACAGGACGGTGATGGGGGAAAAAGAAAAGGAAATCAAGAAAAAGAAAAATCAAACTTTTCCTCACTTAAATGGGGTAGCCTAAACAGGCTTTCCCGTAACCCAATATTTATCCCCGCAACCTATACCATACGACTTTCAAAAAATTTCTAGAAAATTTCTAAAAATTTCAGAAAATTCCATTAAGGTTATTCCTCTATTTAACCTTATTATTTAATTAATATTTGTTGTCGTATTTTACATTCTCCCCCACTAATAAAAATTTGATCCCTAAATTTCATTATCTACCATCAGCAAGTACTAGCAACAGATAGATAGTATAAATGCTGAACGGAAAATTAACCTACATACCTCAAGTGAAAAGATGGGGGTATGAGCTCAAATCTTATCCTTGAGCACCCAGGTGGCCTCCTCGTCAGAATGATGCTACCATCCTACTTTAGCCAACCAGATAGTCTTGTTCCGCAACTGACGCTCTTTTCGATCCAGAATCCATATCGAAACCTCCTCGTAGGTAACGTTGGGTTGAATGGGAACTAGTATATCTGACAATACATGTGTTGGGTCAGCTATGTATCTCCTCAACATAGACACATGGAACACATTGTGAACGCCTGCTAGAGCCGGTGGTAGCACTAGACGATAAGCTACCGCTCCAATCCTCTCCAAGATCTAGAAAGGTTCAATGTATTGTGGAGCTAGCTTACCTCGGAGGCCAAATCTCTTCACCCCTTTCGTGGGTGAGACTCTCAAAAAAATATGGTCGCCAGTAGAGAACTCCAGGGGTCTACATCTCCGATCAACATAACTCTTCTGACGGTCCTGCGCCTCGGACATCCTCCGTCTAATAGTGCGGACCAACTCCGCCTCCTGCTGAGCTCTCTACGGTCCTAGTAGCTGGGCTTCCCCAACCTCCTCCCAGAGGGTGAGTGTCCAACAAAGTCTAGCATACAACACTTCAAATGGTGCCATTTGGATAGCCAAGTGATAGCTATTGTTGTAGGCGAACTCTACCAATGGAAAGTGGTCCTCCCAACTGCCTCCAAAATCCATAACACAAGACCTCAGCAAGTCCTCTAGAGTCTAAATGATCTGCTTTGACTGTCCATCTGTCTGCGGATGGAAAGTTATACTAAAACGGAGCTGAGTGCCCAAGGTCTGCTGCAAACTCTGCCAGAATCGAGACGTGAACCGTGGGTCTCTATCCGATATAATACTCAATGGAACACCATGCAATCTGATGATCTCCCGGCAATATAGCTTTGCCAGTCGATCCAGAGAATTGGTCTTCCGAATCGCTAAAAAGTGCGCGGATTTGGTTAATCAATCAACCACTACCCAAATCGTGTCATGGCCTCGTCGTGTCTTAGGCAATCCCACCACAAAGTCCATCGTGATGTGCTCCCATTTCCACTCTGGAATCAAAATCCTCTGAAGTAATCCGATAGGTCTCTGGTTCTCAGCCTTCACCTGCTGACAGACAAAACATCTAGCTACAAATTCTACGATGTCTTTCTTCATGTTGTTCCACCAATAGGAATGCCTCAAGTCTCGATACATGCGGGTCCCACCTGGGTGGATAACAAA
Organism: Zingiber officinale; assembly: GCF_018446385.1. Classification (NCBI taxonomy): domain Eukaryota; kingdom Viridiplantae; phylum Streptophyta; class Magnoliopsida; order Zingiberales; family Zingiberaceae; genus Zingiber; species Zingiber officinale. Next base: position 82,692,459 of record NC_055987.1, on the reverse strand, counting down.
TCGAGAGCGATGAGACTCCTGAAGTAACCCCTCCCTGACCGGGTGAGATGGAGGTGCGCATAATCGACCTCAAAAATATATAATACCCCCGTCATCTCCAGTGAACTCTGTCTATTGCCCGGAAGCTATCTGGTTGTTAATGGACTATAAATGCTGATCACCGGCCTGGACCTCTCGAATCCTCGTCCTGATTGACGATTGAGCAACCATGATAACCAGAATACTCTACTCTATCCGTCCCTACTCCTCAAGGCCCAACTCGGAGAAACCCTGAATTAAGTCCGTCACTAATACTCAGTGGCAAGCTAAAGTCCCTCTAGACTTTCGGCTAAGTGCATTGGCAACCACATTAGCTTTCCCTAGGTGGTAGCCAATAGTATAGTCGTAATCCTTCAGGAACTCCATCCATCTGCTCTGTCGGAGATTAAGTTCCTTCTGAGTGAAAAGGTATTTAAGGCTCTTATGATCAGTGAGAATCTCAAATGTAATACCATAAAGATGATGCCGCCAAATCTTCAAAGAAAATATAATGGCGGCTAGCTCCAAATCATATACTGTAGTTCTTCTCATGCTCTTTTAGCTGACGAGAAGCATAGGAGACTACCCTATCGTGCTGCATCAAGACAACGCCTAAACCCTGAAGAGAAGCATCGGTGTAGAGTATGAATCTGTCCTCTCCAAAAGGTAAAACCAAAACTGATATCGACACTAATCTCCACTTCAGCTCCTGAAAACTAGTCTCGCAAGCCTCAGACCATGTGAACTTCACACCTTTCCTGGTCAGGCGTGTCAGCGGCATAATGATATGCAAGAAACTCTTGATGAAACATCTATAATATCCGGCCAATCCCAAGAAACTCCGGATCTCCTGAACTGATTTCGGCTGCTCCCAACTGGTGACAGCCTCGATCTTCAGAGGTCAACTGAAATACCTCAACTAGACACCATGTGTTCCAAAAACCCAACTAAGGATAGTCAAAAAACATACTTGCTTAACTTCGCGTATAGACAATGTCATCGAAGAATCTCCAAGACTATGCATGCTCCTCCTCGGAACATTAGTAGATCAAAATGTCATCAATGAAGACAACAACGAACTGATCTAGATACTCCAGAAAGATGCAGTTCATCAAATCCATAAACACCGCTAGAGCAGTGGTAAGCCCAAATGGCATTACCAAAAATTCATAATGTCCGTATCTGGTATGGAATGCTATCTTCTGAATATCAGATTCTTTGACTCTCAGCTAATGATATCTGAACCGCAGATCGATCTTAGAATATACTGATGTACCTCTAAGCTGATCAAATAAATCCTCGATCCATGGTAAGGGTTACTTATTCCTGACGATCACTGCATTTAGCTGTCTATAATCGATGCACAACCTCAAAGTACCATCCTTTTTCTTGACAAATAATATCGGAGAACCCCACAAAGAAACACTAGGGTGAATAAATCCCCTGTCCAATAACTCCTGGAGTTGGACCTTTAGTTCGTCCAACTCTTTCGGTGCCATACGGTAAGGAGCTTTCAATACTGGCATGGCCCCCGAAATCAACTCAATAGCAAACTCCACTTGCCTTCAGGGAAGCAAACCTGCTAACTCATCTGGAAATACATTCAGATACTCTTGGACCACTGGAACGTCTAAGAGCTGAGTACTATTGTTGTCGTCAGTATTAATCAAAGACAAAAGAAATCTCTGACAGCCATGTGATAACAACTTCTTTGCCTGAATCACAGAAATGATCGATATACCTTCATCCCTGATGCCAGTGAAATCCCACGAGGGTTGGTTCAGAGGTCGGAAAGTGACCACCCTCGTCTAGCAATCAACCGTGGCATGATATGCAGACAGCCAATCCATGCTAAAGATAATATCAAACTCGATCATTTTCAGTACTAATAAATCAACCATGATTATCATATTGCCAAAGTCTAACGGGCACCCTCTGACCTCCTGAGTGACGTCCAATGTATCATCGGACGGTAGGGAGACAGTCAGTCGCTACGGTATAAGGGTAGGTAGTCTACCTATGTCCCTCATAAAGGCACGGGAAATAAAGGAATGCGAGCTACCAGTATCTATCAGCATATCAGCGGATAATTCATAAAGTAAAACCATATCGTGAAAAATGGATCCGTCAACCCACTGCGCATCCTCTCTGGTAACCGCATGAATATGTCCAGTCTCTGGCGGTGGTGGAGGTGGTAGTGATGCCAAAGGGTGTTGCGCCTGAGGTTGAGCCTGCCACTGTGACGGTGTTGGGTACTTAGCCAAAGATGGATATATGGGCTGTGACTGATACTGAACCTGTGGCTGGGGCTGCGACTGGTACTGAACCAGTGGCTGAGACTGCGGCTGATATTGTACTAGGGGCTGAGGCTGTGACTGGTACTGAACCAGTGGCTGGGGCTACAGCTGATACTGCACTAGTGGCTGAGGTTGTGACTGGTACTACCCCTGAGTCAAATACTGTGGTCTCGGAACAGAGCTCTATGGTACTATGAGGGCACTGGAGTGCTCCTGTCCGTGCATGCCATATGCAGTTACTGCAGGGGGAGCTGTCCTCTGCTGGCTAGGCGAGGATTGGGCTCTCCGCCATCCTCGCTGAGTCCCTGTCTGACTGGGTTGTCCTCTATGAACAAAAACCCCGGAAATAATATGCTGAGCCTTCAGTGAATAGTCTCAGCTCAGGTGCCCGGGCTGTTTGCAGTAATAGCAAACTGACTATCCCAGGCTACAGGCTGAGGTGATGTGATCTCTAGACCCACATTTGGTGCATTGAATGTCACTGGCGGGTTGTTTCTGGTTCTGCTGAGGAGACCAAAAATGTCCTGATGAAGATCGCCCTAATTTCTGACGCTGACCTGATGCACCAGAAGTACCCTGCCCTGGCCGATTGTGACCACTCTGCTGCTGTTTGGTAGCCTGTGGCTGCTAGATCTATCCTGATGTCTGATCTGTCTGCTTCCGCTTCTTGTTCGGATATGCTCTCTAGTGTGCTGACTCAATCATAAGTGCTCTGTCCAAGGCCTCTATGTAAGATGAATTCCCAAAACTGGCAATCTTTACTTGCAGATGTCCATCCAGTCCCTGAACAAACTGAAGCATATGAGATCTGTCCTCAACAACTAATTCTAGAAAAATCTGGCCAGTCGATTAAACTCAGCATTGTACTCCGTCACTATGCGATTGTTCTAACGAAGACTCAGAAAATCCTGACGGCGGGTCATCTAATATGACCATGGAAAGTACTGGCTCTCAAAAGCCTCTCTGAACCTCGCCCAGGTGATGTTCTGCTCGCTTATGACGGAACACTGCGTATCCCACCAGATATCGGCCTCGTCCCGTAAATGGAAAGTAACCAACTCTGCTTTCTCCCACACAGAGCAAGCCATTTAGAAGAAGGTCTGCTCCATAGTCTCTATCTAGGATTGAACCATACTTGGATCGGTCCCTCCATAGAATAGTGTAAACTGGCTCTTCATCGACTCTGCCAAGGCTGGGATCCGAGCTCGTGCCGCAACTAGATCAGTAAGGTGAGTAGGGACTGCTGCGGGAACTGGCGGAACCACCGGAGCTGGTACTTTAGGTGGTACCGCTAGATAGGCCGGGGGAGGTATCCCCGGTGTTACTGCATAAGCTGGCGCAGGTGCCGCTGGTCGCACTGCAGGGTCAATATACGTGGGCACAGCTGGAGGTACGGTAGGTCCATGTAACTGGTGCTACTGGTGCGTGTGTCGAGTACGCTGCAGCAGGTACTGCTGGAGGAGGTGCCGGATACGCCATAGGCACGACTAGAGGAGGTGTCAGATATGTCGCAGGTGGCACCGCTGGTAGCACTGTGAATACTGTAGGAGTGGGTACGACGAGTACGATCGGGGTAGGTACCTCTGAAACCATCAGAGTCTGAGAGCCGGATGCACCCGTAGTACCATGCGGAGTCTGTCCCTGACTGGCAAGCTTGTCCCCAGCAGACATCTCTGGCGACTCTATCGCCAGGGATTCCAATGTCCTCTTGCGTGGATGTCCTACATCACATCTTGGAGTGGGAACACGTGTATTTCACCTCATATCTGTTAAATTATGACCCAGATATTACTACAAGTATCAAAATTATAAAAATTAACATTTTACCTATTTACCGTCTGGAGATATTTCGTTGTTGTCTAGTCCCCATTTATGACCTCGGAACTCTGAAATGAGAAAAATCGACTGAAATCCGTACAACTCCGAAAATTACCCAAATTAGCTCGCTAAACTCGAAAATCCAAATCCTGGAAAGCAAGATTGGAAATATGCAAAATTTCACTCTGATACCAAATAAATTGGTATCAGATTAACTCAAAAAAAATTCCAAAATGAAAAGCAAGTATCGTGTACCTTGCTCTGATACCAAAAATATTGTCACGCCCCAGGTAATCCCTGCCAGAAGAAATTTCGACAGAATCTCGCCTGTACGGATGATAATATGAAACTATATTACATGCCCTCAGGGCCATATATACCTTGACCAATATGACCAAAACAATAATAATAAATATAACTAATAATCCACGCAGTTTATATATTTCAGCCTCTGGCTGACACAACCACGTAGTTTATAATAACTAAAACCTACTCCACTACTATGACAAAAAATGCATAACACAACAAAGAAATTAACGCAATGAAAAAATAAGTGTAGTAGACCAAAACTCGATAAAAATCCTCGAGTACAATCACAAGTATATAGATCAACAAGTAGATCATCACAAAAACAAGGAACCCAGTTCGTAAGAAGAAAGTCATCGTGACACGAAGTGGGGACTAGCGATTGGAATCTCCTGAAGGCCTCAACCTGAAATAGATATAATCAATGGGGTGAGTCCAACAACTCAGCGGGTATCAGGCTAACATGCATAACAAGAAATAACTAATAGTAATAAATATATGTACAATCTCCTGGAGTAATGGAAAAATGTAAAACTATAAGAAAAAGAAAAGTTGTACTCACCAGGACCTCCTATTAGAATAATAAGGTCGTCAGACCAAAGGTACATGTCCCTGTATGCATGTCAAATATATGCATCCATCCAATATGCAGTAAACACAAGCAATAAATGTAATCATGCATATGATGCCAATGACATATCTTGGTCATGTTGGTGCGGTTAGCACTAATGGTCTAACTCAAGTTTTAATTAATGACAAAGTTAAGTTAGTTTCGTGGTTATCTAACACTCTAACCGAGTGTGCAGGAGAAGTCCAGACAGGTCGACGGGCTGACCTGATGTCTGGCACGAAGCCCAGCTAGGTCGACGGGATGACCGGATAGCTGGCACAAAGTCCAAATGGGTCACGGGCTGACCGGACGTTTGGCACGAAGTCCAGCTAGGTCGACAGGCTGACCGGATAGCTGGCGCGAAGTCCAGACAAGTCGAAGGGCTGACCGGACGTCTGGTAGGTAAGTAAAGGTAAATCACTGGAGGGGAGTGACTATGAGGATGCATTCTCGGGAAGGGAACATAGGCGCCGATCCGACTTAGAATCATTTATGAAATCTAAGTCGAGATCGTAATTAGATTCCGGTCTCGAGGAGACGGGATCTAATTAATATTTTATTTAATGATAAACTGTGCTAACACTCTATTTTGCATGATACATATTTGCTTCGGACTAACATTTTCTTGCAGGTAGGAAATTGTTGGAAAACAGGGTCCGAGCGCTCGGAAGGGATCCGAGCGCCCGGAGGTCTGGGCGCCCGGGTGGTACCCGGGCGTCCTGAGGTAAAAATTTATCCCCAACATCATTTCTCTGTGTGGAGTTCACTGATTGGCTCGGCTACATCACAACCAAGGTGCCCTGAAGGTTCCGGGCGCCCCGAACCTCCTTTATAAGGAGGGTCAAGGCTAAAGCTCCAACAACAACTCAGAATCTGCTCTCCTGTGCTCCTGCGACACTGCGAAGACTCCGACAACGCGCTGCTCTTTTAGTTTCTTCCTTTATCAGTATTGTTTTAGTTTTTCATTGGCATTCATGTACTTAGTTTGTAATAATTTCTGAATTGCTAGTGAATTTCCCATCGAATGCACCCTTGTGTGCGGGCTTTGGAGTGGGAGTCGACACAGGCTCCGAACTAAGTAAATCGAACTATGTTAGCGTTGTTCCTTCTTTTTGCTTATACATTTTCCGCTGCGTAATCTCTTTTCAAAAGTTTTTAAATCGATATTCACCCCCCCCTCTCTATCGACTTTCACGATCCAACAAGTGGTATCAGAGCAGGTACCGCTCTGATTTGGTGCAACCACCAATCAGACAAGGGGGTGAAACTTTCCTTTTACTCATTTTTGGCCTTCAATTTTTCGCATAATTCCAAACTGGTATTATTACCTTTTTGGAAGTATCTTTTCATTGCAATTAAATCTAAATTGGTGCAACACCAATTTAGTTCTTTTTATTATTCTTAACTCTTCCCGCACTACTAATCCAAGACCTAGTTTTGGGACTTTGTTTGTCGTTGCTTTATTGTGTGCAGGGTCATCATGTCTCAGATTGAAGGCTTCAGCACAGTACGTCCTCCCCTATTCAACGGGGATGATTTTTTGTACTGGAAGAAAAGGATGGAAGTCTACCTGAAAACAGACTTCGACCAATGACTCAGCGTCACAAAAGCCTACAGAACACCAGTTGACAACTCCGGAAGTCCACTTGATCCGGAACAGTGGACTCCAGATATGAAGAAGAAAGCATCGACGGAGAACAAGGAAATCAACATGCTACAATGCAGACTAACTAGGGAAGAGTTGAACCGGGTAGGACCGCACTAGAATGCGAAGGAACTTTGGGACAAGTTGATCAAGCTGCACGAAGGAACCAGCGACGCTAAGGTAACGAAACGAGACTTGTTATTAAATAGAATATTTAATGTAAAAATGCAGGAAGGAGAAATGGTGAGTCAGATGCGCGAGAGGATCAAGGATATCCTCAACGGACTCCACGCGATAGGCCACCAGATGGAAAACCGAGATCTGATAAGGTACGTGTTAAACGCATTTTCACGCAATAATTTGTGGGCATCTATCGTGGATGCCTACAAAATTTCTAAAAATTTATCTAAACTAAAATTAGATGAACTTTTCTATGAATTAGAACTGCATGAGCAAACTAACGTCGGGACTGAGAAAGGTATTGCCCTGTTTGCAGGTTCCTCCAAGGAAAGAACGAAGAACAAGTCTGAACCCGATGAAGATTCTGACCATGATTCTGAAGATGGCGAGCACCTGGTGAACCTGGTAAGGAAAACATTCACAGGAGGAAGAAGAACTTCAGTAAGAAGGACCTGCAGAAGATAAACTCTCCAACTGAACCAAGGAATGTGACGTGCTTCGGGTGCAACAAGAAGGGCCACTACAAGAACGAGTGCCCAAGACTGAAAAATGACAAACCGAAGACGACCAAAAAGAAGACCCTCAAAGCAACATGGGGCAACTCTTCCTCGGACGAATCAGAGGCCGAAGATCAGAAGCACCAGAGTCACCTCACGCTGATGGCCCACGAAGCAGAGTCGGAGGAAGAATCGGAAGACGGGTCCAACCCGAATCGAGCCACGAGTCCATACTCATTTCTGAAGGTTCCGAAGAGGTATACCAAATTTTAAAACGAAAGTTCTTTAAAATTATTTCTTGTTTAAATAGGAAATTAGTTAAATTAGAAGATGAAAACAAATTACTCCTTGAGGAGAACCAAAACCTCAAGGAACAATTTACAAAAAATAATCCAACTCAAGATCTAACACTTCAGGAGGAGAATCTATCACTGAAAATAGAAATTAATAAATTAAAAGAAATGTTAGAAAAATTTACAACAAGATCTAAAAATTTAGATTTAATCTTAATTAATCAAAAAGTAATTTACAACAAAACCGGACTTAGCTATAAGTCAAGTTCAAATAAAACATTTAAATCATTAATAACCCAACATGAACCAACAAGTAAAGCTTAGGTTCCGAAAGCGTACTTAACCACGCAAGTAGGACTTAACCAATACTACATACCTAAAGAAAAAATATGCTATATAAAATCAGATAATTCAAATAAAAAATCTAAATACAAATCTAAATCAACAAATTCAAAAACTAAATATTTTAAAACCCACCAAAATTTAGAATATCAAGAAGTTAACTATAACTATAAAAGAAATAGACATAAATCAAGAAATAAAAACCAAAAATAAAGGTCAATAATCTAGGGGGAGGCTCCAAAATAGCTGGTACCTCCAAAACTAACCTACCCGGAAGGGTAATCCAAACTAATCTACCCGGCAGGGTACTTAGGACTAATTAGAAAGGGGTTCAAGTTTAACTTGACCTATGGTACTGATGAAGTTTTGGATCATAGTACGTTAGGGAAGCTTAGTCTATGTATGTCTAGGAAGATATGACTTTGACCTGGTGCATTTGGCTAAGTGGAACTGACCGAAGCTACCCTTTATGGATCCTAACCAGTTAGATCAAGGTTTTGTACTAAGTCCAATGAATAGAACTATTTGAAAAATCTCGAAGGCATAGTTACTCTAATGATGTCCAAGTGACTCACCATAGCCCAGAAGTTTATCCAGAGAATGTTTATTTGTTGAACCCAAAGCTAAACCTGAATCAAATACAAAGTTAAACCAAACCCTAAAATTGAACCTAATTCATCTCACAAAATTATAAGATTTCCTGATTGAAAATATAGATCGGGTGAGATGACTAAGAAACCAATTAAAATTTTAAATTACATTAAAATTAAAATTTTAAATTAAATTAAAATTAAAATATTAAATTAAAATAAATAAATTAACTAAAATTAAAATTAAGATCAAAATTAAAATTAAACTTAATTTTTTTAACTTAAAAATTTATTTTAACTTAAATGTTTTTAAACTTAAATTTTTTAACTTATTTTAAAATTAAAATTAATTTTTTCTTAAAAAAAACTTAAAAATTTATTTTAAAATTAAACTTAAATTTATTTTAAACTTAAAAATTTTAAAATTAAATTTAAATTTTATTTTAAACTTAAAAAAAAAATTCTTTAACTTAATTTTTTAAGTTAAAAATTTATTTTAAAATTAAACAAATTTCTTTTAAACTTAAAAATTTATTTTAAAATTAAAAATAATTTTTTAAAAAAAATTATTTTAAAATTAAACTTAATTCTTTTAACTTAAAAATTTATTTTAAAATTAAACTTAATTTTTTAAAAAAAATATTTTAAAATTAAACTTAATTTTTTAAAAAATTTATTTTAAAATTAAACTTAATTCTTTTTAACTTAAAAATTTATTTTAAAATTAAACTTAATTCTTTTAACTTAAAAATTTATTTTAAAATTAAAATTAATTCTTTTAACTTAAAAAGTTATTTCAAAATTAAACTTAATTTTTTTTATCTTAAAATTTTAATTTAAAATTAAACGTAAATTTTATTTTAATTTTTATGTAACTTAAATTTTTTTACTTAAAAATTCTTTAAACTTAAATTTTGTTTGCTTGAAAATTAACTTAAAATAATCAACCTTGAAAATGATCTTAAAAGACTGAAATTTGACTAGCTTTAATTCCCACCTATTGTAGGAAACCAGGTGGATTTTAGACAGTGGTTGTTCCAAATATATGACTGGAGATCACACCAAGTTCACCCAACTTACTTACAAAAGTCTAGGAACAGTTGCCTTTAGAAACAATGACAAACTCAAGATAATTGGTATAGGTAATATTGAGCTAAAAACTGACTTTATCATTACAAATGTGCTACTGGTTGAAAACTTCAAGTATAATCTTCTCAATATCAGCCAATTGTGTAACACAGGATATAAAGTTAAGTTCTTAGCTTCAGATTGTTTAATCAAGCACCTAGAAAATCCTAAAATAAACCTAAAAGGATTTAGAAAAGACAACATCTATGCAATTAACTTAACCACTTCTTCAGTTAAGTGTTATTTAACACAAAAAGAAGAAACTTGGTTATGACATAGAAGAATGTCACACACAAATTTCATAAATATAAGCAAATTAAATGGATTAGTTAGAGGCTTACCAAAATTACCTAACTTAGACTCAACCATATGTAATGCTTGTCAACAAGGCAAACAAACAAAATCTACCCACAAACTAATTAATCAATCTCAAACTAATTCAATACTAGAAATTGTACATCTAGACCTATTTAACTCCCATGGGGTCAAATCGACAAACGGTAGTTTATATTGTCTAGTAATAATAGATGACTACTCTAGGTTCACTTGGGTAAAATTCTTAAAAAATAAGGATGAAACCTTTGAAATCTTCACAAACTTTTGTAAACAAGTTGAAAATGAAAAAAGTCTTAAAATCAAAAGAATTAGAAGTGATAATGGGGGAGAATTTAAAAATCATAACTTTAATAAATTTTGTCTTGAAAATGACTATCATCACGAATTTTCATGCCCTAAAACTCCTTAACAAAATGGGGTTGTAGAAAGAAAAAATAGAACATTACTTGAAGCCTCTAGAACTATGTTAAATGAATACAATCTTCCCAAATATTTCTGGGCAGAAGCTGTGAGTACAGCCTGCTATGTGCAAAATAAAACAACATTAAATAAAACACATAATAAAACCTGTTTCGAACTTTATTATAATAAACAACCCAATATAAAATACTTTAAAGATTTGGGTGTCCATCCTTCATTTTAAATACAAGAGAACACTTAGGAAAATTCACATCTAAAGTAGAGAATGGAATTTTTGTAGGATACTCCCTAAATAGTAGAGGTTACAGAGTTTATAATAAAGTTACCTTAAGAATTGAAGAAACCACTAATGTAAAATTTGAATAATCCAAACAAAATTAAGAACAAACCCAACTTCAACCAGTTGAATTTGTTCAAGAAAATAATAATTCAGAAAGAACCAATCAATTCCTAAATCTTGAAGAGGAAGAAGAACCTCAAGAAAGTCAACCCCCTAGAACTATTAGGGTACATTTGGTTCAAGTTATCATGCATAACCTTGGTTATGTTATTACCAGGTAATCATATAACCAAGGTTATCGGGAATAAAACATAACCAAATGTTGTTTGGTTCAATCTAAGTAATGCAACAAAAACATGTTTGTTTAAAGGTTTTAATGAATAACCTAGTTTAGCATTTTATTATATTACCCTTAGTTACAAAACCAACTATGCATAATAATAATAATAATAATAATAATAATAATAATAATATTATTATTATTATTATTATTATTATTATTATTATTATTATTATTTAAAATTATTATATTTTACTATATTTTCATGTTTTTTTTATTTTAATATATTTTTTGTTTTTTATTTTGTTTCTTTTTAATGTTTTTTAATTTTTATTTTTAACATTTTTTTTATTTTTTTTTACTTTTTTACTTTTTATTTTTTTATTATTTAGGTTTTTTTTAAATTTTTTAGGGGTTTTAACATTTTTCTATTTTTAAATTTTTTAATGTTTTTTAACATTTTTTATTATTTTTTAATTTTTAAAATTTTTTACGTTTTTATAATTTTTTTTATTTTTTTAATGTTTTTTCTATTTTTTAATATTTTTTTGTATTTTTAAAATTTTTTAATGTTTTTTCTATTTTTTATTTTTTAAAGTTTGTTTACTATTTTTTATTTTTTTTATTATTTTTAATTTTTTTTATTTTTTAAAAATTGTTTAACATTTTTTTATTTTTTTTAATTTTATTTTTTATATTTTTCATTTTTTTCTTTACATTTTATTTTTTTTCATAATTTTCTTTTATCCGAGGGTATTTTGGGTAAAAAAATTCGATAACCTCGGAATCAAGAAAAACCTCAATTTTCCTAGGTTTTCTGATTCCTGGTTGTATGCCTCTTTTGCTGACGTGTCAGGCATGGAACATTACTCGGGAATCATCGATTACCTAAACCAAACAGGGTTTTTGTTGATAACCTTGGATGGATAACCAAGGTCATCAAGGATAACCCCCAACCAAACGCACCCTTAGAGTCAACCCAAATCATCCAACTAGTCAAATAATTAGTGATCCAGACCTAAGGGTTCAGACTAGGTCATCCTTTAGAAACCTAAGTCAAATCTCTTTAATTTCAAAAATCGAACCTAAGACCATAGCTGAATCTTTACTTGACCCAGACTGGGGCATAGCTATGCAGGAAGAACTAGCTCAATTTGAGCAAAATGAAGTTTGGGACTTAGTACCACCACCCAAAAATAAGAAGGTAATAGAAACGAAATGGATTTTTAGAAATAAACTAAGTGAAACTGGGGAAATCATCAGAAACAAGGCTAGGCTAGTCGCTAAGGGGTTTAGTCAAGTTGAAGGACTTGACTATGATGAAACTTATGCTCCAGTAGCTAGACTAGAGTCCATTAGAATGTTACTCAGCTATGCAGCCCATAAAGGGTTTAGATTATATCAAATGGACGTCAAGTCAGCATTTCTAAATGGATTAATAAAAGAAGAAGTCTACGTAGGACAACCTCCTGGGTTTGAAAGTCTCGAATATCCTGACTAAGTATTTAAATTAAAGAAAGCTTTATATGGACTTAAACAAGCACCTAGGGCATGGTATAAAGGTTAACCTCTTACCTCATATCCAAAGGGTTTAACTAGGGTCAAATTGACCCGACCCTATTCGTTAAATTAATAAAAGAGGACATATTTATAGCCCAAATTTATGTAGATGATATAATTTTTGACTCAACTAATTCAAAAGTTTTAGAAGAATTCACAAACTTAATGGAACAAGAATTTGAAATGAGTCTAGTAGGCAAATTAATGTACTTTTTAGGATTACAAATCAAACAAACAAATGAAGGTAATTATATTTATCAACAAAAATACACTAAAGAATTACTCAAAAAATTTGGAATGGAAAATACTAAAGAAATAAAAACGCCTATGGCAGTAAACACAATCCTAGATGACGACGTCAATGGACAACCAATTAACTTAAAATACTATAGAAGTGTCATAGGTAGCCTATTGTACTTAACTGCAAGTTGACCCGATATTTTATTTGCAATTAGTATGTGTGCTAGATACCAAACCTGTGCTAAAGAATCTCATTTGACTCAAGTCAAAAAAATCTTTCGGTACCTTAAAGGAACAACAAATGTAGGTATCTGGTATCCTAGAACTAATAATTTTGAATTAATAGGATATTCTGACTTAGATTATGCTGGGTGCAAATTAGACCGCAAAAGCACAAGTGGTGGTTGTGAACTACTAGGTCCATCACTTGTGAGCTGGTTCAATAGAAAGCAACACTGTGTTGCTCTATCTACAACTGAGTCAGAATATATAGCCATAGGAGAATGTGTTGCACAACTTTTATGGATGATGCACACTTTAAAAGATTTCAATTTAAACCTCACAAATGTAAAAGTTTTAATTGACAATATTAGTTCAATCAATTTGACAAAAAAATCTAGTACATCATTCCAAAACCAAACACATTGAAATTAGGCATCACTTTATCAGGGATCATGTCACTAAAGGAGACATTGAACTCAAGTACATTGAGTCAAAATCTAATTTAGCTGACATATTTACTAAACCCCTCCCTGAAAGTGAGTTTAGCAATCTACATAGGAAATTAGGGATGTGTCTAATAGATTAGAAACTTTAAAATTATTTTCAAAATTGATTATTTTCAAATTCTAAGGAAAAATGTTTTTTTTTATTTTATTCTAAAAATTTCCAATTTTTAGAATTTCAAAACAGTTTTAGCCTTAGACTAGGACATCCTTTAGAAATCATGTTTCCCTAAGGCTAGTACTTGAGCATCTCACCAACACCCTAGGATTCCCTTGTTTGTGATTGCCCAACATAGAAAGGGGTGAGATGCATAGGCAGATTGCCTGGACTTAAAGATACTTATTTCAGTGTATCAGCATAAGTCTAGGCGTTAAATACCAAACAAATATTAATCAAGTTAAGTAATTCAGTTTAGCCAAACACTACCTGATGCTTCGACTTAACTTGACTAACCAAGTGAAAGCTGCTATCCTCTAAATAGTCAGTAAGTAACTAACTGGTTAGACAGATTTTGTAATGTCAGGTTCAGGGGGAGGTTAACTATTTTTGTACTTATTTTAAATTAATACGATTTTTAATCAAGTCAAAATTGAGTGCTCAAAATTTTAAATTAGTTTTCGAAATTAGTTTTGAAAGTTAAAATTATTTAAACCTTCCAAACCTCGGTTTTGAAAATTAGACTCTTCAGGTTTTGAAAATCATATTCAGATTCTACATTTTACTTAGTTCAGTTTTTACAAACTCAAACTTGATTTTTGGACTGTTTTAAACTTAGGTTTGAAAACTAGTTTTGTTTTCGAACTTTAAACTTTTTAAACTTAATTTTGAAAATCATTTTTTTTTTGTTTGGTATTTTATAACTTAGATTTGAAAAGTTGACTTTTGAAAAATAAGTGTTGTAACTTAGATTTTTTTCATTTTGAACATTATAACAAAAATTGGCTTTTGAAAATTTATTTTTGAAAAAACAGAGATTACAAACTTAAATTCTTGTTTAGTTTTGAAAGTTAAGTCATTTTCTATGTAACACTCCCCCAATCTAACATGCCTTACATTTCCTTTACCTTGCATTCCTTAAAATTACCTTGCCATTCTATATTTTTTTTATGAATGCCAAAGGGGGATGGTTAGGTGGTTAAGTTAGTTAAACAAACAAAAACAACAAACTTAAAAGCTAACTCAACAACCTTAAGAACCTTAAGCTTAAGTACCGAATGCTTGTTTTTACTCGCATAGTACCTTATGCTTATTTTTACTCGCATATCTATCACTAACTTAATCAAGTTGTCATTACATCAAAAAGGAGGATATTGTTAGTGCAGTTAACACTAACGGTCTAACTCAAGTTTTGATGAATGATAAAGTAGGTTAAGTTAGTTTCATGGTTATCTAACACTCTGACCGAGTGTACAGGAGAAGTCCAGACAGGTCGACGGGCTGACCTGATGTCTGGCACGAAGCCCAACTAGGTCGACGGGACGACTGGATAGTTAGCACAAAGTCCAAACGGGTCGACGGGCTGACCGGAAGTTTGGCACGAAGTCCAGCTAGGTCGACGGGCTGACCGAATAGCTGGAGCGTGTTGGTTACTACTCGGAAAACCTAGAGGTTCCACTGTACAAAAATTTTGTACAAAGGTCTGAACCTTTTCCTAGCTACCATGTGTTCTTTTAAATTAAATTTTGGATCGCCTACGGAACTTAACACGTTTGATCCAAAACTTAATCTATTTGTTCTTTTAGGTTTTGACTTGGATCTCCTGCAGAACTTAACACGTTTGATCCAAATCACCTAAGTTATTAATTCCATTAAATATTAATTTCTAAAATTGGTTCCCAGTACTGACGTGGCGAGGCATATGACCTTCTTGGATATGGGAGCAACCACCACCGACTAGATAAAACCTTTTAAGGAAAGCTAATATTTAATTTCCTAAAATAACTTTAGGTCAACCGAAAAGAACAATCAAATCACAAGGAAAAGAAAAACAAAAGAACACTATATCGAAAACAAATTCGAAACACTAGAATCGTATGCCTCTTGTATTTAGTATTATTTCCAAAAATAACTAGTATGATGTGGAAAGAAAAATTACTAGTTATACCTTTTAGAAAGACCTCTAGATCTTTTACCGTATTCCTCTTCTAACCTCGGACGTTGTGTGGGCAACGATCTTCCGAGATGAGAACCACCTAGGCACCTTCTTTCTTCTTCCTTCAAGTTTCGGCCAAGCACAAGAACTTCCAAAGGATGAAGAATTTTCCACCAACCAAGCTCCAAGGGATGCATGCTTTCTCTCCTTCTTCTCCTTCCTTGATCCGGCCACATCCTCCAAGCTCCAAGAAATGATAGATTTCGGCCACAACAAGAGGAGAGAAGAGAAAGGGAAGAACCGGCCACCACACCAAGGAAAAGAGGGAGAGAAATAGAATAGAGTCCTTAGTCTTGAAGCCTCCTCTACCCCCCTTTTTTATAATCCTTGGTCTTGGCAAATAAGGAAAATTTAATAAAAACTTCCTTAATTCTTTTGCCATTGAAAAGGAAAATTTATTTAATTAAAATAATTTTCTCTTTTCAATTTGTAATGGCCGGCCACCACATAAATTCTCCAAGCAAATAAAATTTTAAACAAAAATTAAAACTTCCTTATTTGCTTCGGAAATTTATAAAAATTTCTCTAATAATTTTTATCCCTTCATGATTGATTTATAAAAAGGAAATTTAATAAATTAAAATCTTACTTTTAAACATATGGATAAAAAGAAAGTTATCTCTATAAATTAAAATCTCTTTTAATCTACAAATAAGGAAAGATATCAAATCTTTTCTTAATCTTTTGTAAAAGAGAATATTTAATTTTAAACTCTCTTTTAAATCATGAACATGATTAAAAAGGAAAGTTTTCTTAAAATTTAAAATCCTCCTTTAATCAACAAATAAGGAAAGATTTCAAATTTTAAACTCTCTTTTAAACATGTAGATGATTTACAAATAAGGAAAGTTTTTACCAAAAATTAAAACCATCCATTTAAACTACAAATAAGGAAAGAGATTAATCTCTTCTCTTAATCTTTTGTAGAAAGCTATAAAAGGAAATTTTTAATTTTTAAACTCTCTTTTAAATCATGTTGTCCACATAAAAAAAAATTTTTAAAATAAAAATCCTTTTATTTTAATTTGGGCCGGCCACACCAAGCTTGAACCCAAGCTAGAGTCGGCCACCTTGAAGCACCCATGAACCAAACTTTGACCGGCCCTAGCTTGGTCTCCAAGCTAGCTTGGTCGGCCCCTATGGGATGGGTAAGAAGGTGGGTATGTGGTGGGTATAAATCTCTATATACAAGAGGCTACGATAGGGACCGAGAGGAGGAATTGGTTTTGGTCTCCCGATGAAATTAAGCATCCCGTGTTCGCCCCGAATACACAACTTAATTTTATCAATAATAATTCATTCCACTAAAGAACTATTATTGAACTACCGCACCAATCCCAAATTACATTTTGGGCTCCTTCTTATTATGAGTGTGTTAGTCTCCCTGTGTTTAAGATAACAAATGTCCACTAATTAAGTAAGTTACTGACAACTCACTTAATTAATATCTAGCTCCAAGAGTAGTACCACTCAACTTCATCGTCATGTCGGACTAAGTCCACCTGCAGGGTTTAACATGACAATCCTTATGAGCTCCTCTTAGGGACATTCTCAACCTAGATCACTAGGACACAGTTTCCTTCTATAATCAACAACACACACTATAAGTGATATCATTTCCCAACTTATCGAGCTTATTGATTTATCGAACTAAATCTCACCCATTGATAAATTAAAGAAATAAATATCAAATATATGTGCTTGTTATTATATTAGGATTAAGAGCACACACTTCCATAATAAATGAGGTCTTTGTTCCTTCATAAAGTCAGTATAAAAGGAACGACCTCAAATGGTCCTACTCAATACACTGTAAGTGTACTAGTGTAATTATATAGTTAAGATAAACGAATACCTAATTACACTACGACCTTCCAATGGTTTGTTCCTTTCCATCTTGGTCGTGAGCTACTGTTTATAATTTATAAGGAACTGATAACATGATCTTCTGTGTGTGACACCACACACCATGTTATCTACAATATAAATTAATTGAGCAACTATATTTATCATAAATGTATACATTTGACCAATGTGATTCTTATTTCTAGATAAATATTTATACCAAAAGCTAGGCTTTTAGTATACATCCTAACAATCTCCCACTTATACTAAAAGACTAAGCTGCTATATCTGCTGCCATACATCTGATTCCTAACCCTTCAACATGCCCATCAAAAGCTCTTGCCTTAAGGACCTTAGTGAAAGGATCTATAGGTCATCACCTGATGCAATCTAGGTGGCAACAACTTCTCCTCGTTTATACGATTTCTCATATTGGGTGGTACTTGCTTTCTATTGTGTTTACTTGCTTTATAGACTTATGGTTTCTTCGAGTTTGCTACTGCACCAATATTATTACAATAAATTGTAATAATTTTTGGACAAACTAGAAATCATATCTAAGTCTATCTTGAGGTTATTGAGTCATTCAGCTCTTATGGCTACCTCAGAGGTTTGCCATATACTAAGCTTCTATGGTGGAGTCAAGAAAAACACCTATGTCTATCACTCTTCCATAGTTATGACTTTACCTCCTAAAGTAAACACAAAACCCCGAGGTTGACTTATTATTGTCCTTATTCGATTGGAAGTCAAAATCCATGCAACCCACAGGGACCAAAATAGCTGCCTTGTAAGCTAGCATATAATCTCTAGTGCCTCTAAGGTACTTCAATATATGCTTTACTACAGACTAATGTCCTTGTCTAGGGTTACTTTGATATCTGCTAACCATGCCCACGGAAAAATAGATATCCTGTCTCGTACACAGCATTACATACATTAGGCTTCCCAGAGCCAAAGCATAAGGAACTGCCTTCATGTTCTTTATCTCCTTTAATGTCTTCAGAGACATCTCTTTAGATAAAGCTACTCTGTGCCTAAAAGGTAAGAAACCTTTCTTAGAGTTCTGCATGCTTAAAACGAGCAAGGATTTTTCCGATATATGAAACTTGGGATAAGTAAAATATTCTTTTCTTGCGATCCCTTATTACTTTGATCTCAAGAATATATACATTCTCCCAAGTCCTTTATATCGAATTGTTTGGACAACCATACCCTTACTTCTGACAACATTTTGATATTGTTTCCAACTACCAAAAATGTTATCTACGTATAGTACAAGAAATACCACCACGTTTCCATCACACCTTTTGTATACACAAGACTTATCCGGTTATTAAATAAATCCATAGGTCTGGATTACTTTGATAAACCGGATGTTCCAAGACCTTGAAGTTTTGCCTCAGTCCATAGACAAGATGCTCTTAGCCCTTTGCAATGAACCCTTCTGGTTGCTTTATATGGATGCTTTCTTCAAGACTTCCATTAAAGAATGTTGTCTTGACATCCACTTGCCAAATAGATAAAAGAATCCGGATAGACTTAAGCATGACTGCTAGTGAAAAAGTTTCCTTTTTCATCAAGCCTTGCTTTGAAAGTTTCTACCTTCCTGTCTATCCCTCTTTTCCTATTATAGACCTTTTTACATCCAAAGGCTTTTACACCATTTGGTGGTTCTACAAGCTTCCATATTTTATTAGAATACATATATTCTAATTCTTTTTATTCATTACTCTTTGCCAAGATGCTGCATCTTTATCTTGGAGTGCTTCGTCATATGTCCGGAGATCAGGTTCATGTCCTCCAGAGATCGAGTCCAAAAACTCTCCCAAAATATGAATCTTTTAGGTTGCCTAACAACCCTCCCACTACGACGAGGCACTTTCTGCAATTGTGTATCATTTGTGATACGTGTTACAGTTTCCTTGTGGTATCTCATCCTGTACAGTTGGTACTAGATTAGACATGTCTTTTATTATTTCCTTAAGAACAAATTTTCTTATGGGCACGAGGTTTATTACATAGTCCTTTTCTAAAAAGCGGTCATTGATGCTAACAATGACCTTCTGATTTTTAAGACTATAAACCTACTTTCATTTCTCTAGGATAACCCACAAACAAGTGAATTCCTGTCCAACTTATCATTGTCTCTCTTCAGCATATGTGCTGGACTACCCGAATCTGAATATGCTTCAAAATAGGCTTACGCCTATTCAGCAATTCTATATGAGTAGAGAGTTCTGACTTTGGAAGGTACTATGTTCACTTCTGTTTCTAGTGTATATCCTTAAAACGAATTTGGTAATTCATCATCAATCTACTTATTTCTATAAGAGTTTTATATCTTCTTTCTACTACACCATTCTGTAGGGGTGTACCAGGTGCAGTTAGTTGGGATTGAATCCCTACTTCTGATAAGTGACTCCTAAATTCTCCCAAGAGGTACTTGCCAATATGATCTCACCATAGTGTCTTGATACTTTTACTTTGTCGTTTCTCCACATCAGCCTAGTACTCTTTGAACTAATCAAAGCACTTAGACTTGCGGCACATCAAGTAGATGTATCCATATCTCAAATAGTTGTCTATAGACAAAATATTTGAAACAACCTCTTGACTGGATAGTCAAAAGTCTTCACAAATCAGAATGAACCTATTCCTATATATCTTTGGTTCCAAACCCCTTAGACTTAAAAGCTTCTTGGTTATTTTTCCTTCCAAGTAAGACTCACAGGTTGGAAAGATTTCCACTACCAATGAACCCAAAAGTTCATCAGCTACCAATGAATCCTACTCAAGTTAATATAACCTAGCCTTAGATGCCAAAGATATTAATGGTTCATTTCCGAAGGTTGCTTTCTCTTAAAATTAGAAGATGTGTTACTAATTTCCATTTGTTGCATCGTGGGAGTTATTGGATTATAAATTGTCAACCATCATACCAGAATAGATAACTTCCCTATTTTTCTTGATAACAATTTTGTTATCAAAATAGACACAATATCTATTCTATAATAGTTTAGAAACTGAAATCAGGTTCTTTCTAAACTTAGTATGTATAGACAATTTCTAATAATCCAAATTTCATTCCTAGTAGAGAATAAACCTCTCCCACTGCAACAGCTGCTACTTTTGCAGTAGTGCCCATGTGGACAGTGTTTTTTATTTTCATTTAGTTGTCGAGTTTCCTGGAACCCTGCAATGAATTGCGAACATGATTAATGGCATCTGTATCTACACTCCAGGTTCTGGTAGATAACACCACTAAACATGTTTCAACTAATGAATTAAATACACCTATATTGTTCTTTAGTTCTAAAAAGACAGACTACCTTAATGTCCAAGTCCTATTTCCAATTTTTACAATCGGGACTACTAAGTCTTTTCTATAGTATAACAGCTAGGGAATTGACAAACATTTTAAATCCTAAGAATCACAAAAACATTTGGTCAAGATCAATTCCTTAAAATCCCCATGAATTTTGTATGCCACGATAGTGTGGACGTATACAAAATCAAAGAAGAGATTTTATCCATTAATTTTATTATCTCGTCAACTTTACTTTATGACGAATAAAATTAATAGTTGATCTTTCTTTGATCAAATATTTGGTCAAAACTTTTGAATTTAAAATAACATTGATTCCTCAAACAATATTATTTAAATTCACCAACACCTCAAACACCGTGAATTTTGCATGCCACGATAGTGTGGACGTATACAAAATTAAACATTTATAAGAGGAGGGGTTTACCCATTAATTATCTTGTCAATAAATCTTTATGACAAATAAAATTACCTCAAACACCGTGTATTTTGTATGCCACGATAGTGTGGATGTATACAAAATCAAACATTTGTAAGAGGGGTTTTTAATTTTATTATCTTGTCAACCTATTTATTTGACAAATTAATAGTTGGTTTTCTTCGGTCACACAAATAATAGCAGTGACTCCGATGGGGAGGATACTATTAGACGTGCCTAAATGTATACCATTACTTGACACTAAGTCCATTAATAAGATTATGCCCCTTCCGATGGAGAAGATCACACGCTCTTAATTAACTTCCTATAGTCATCCAAAATGGAAGTTTAATCTAGTGATCCGCAAACAAGCTCATCCGATATGGAGGAAGGCACTCAGAGCCAACGCGCAAGCTTGTTGCATCACTTATAAACCAGTAATGGAGACCGTGAAATTTATTTAAAATAAATCCCTCTCCCACTTAGTTATTTAAAGTAAGGAATTTTGCCTATGCTAGTCTACCTAACATGCATACTAACAAGCACACACAACACAGCATAAAAAGCAATAAATAGAAAAACTAATTTTTAACTATTATGGCTTTTATCTATTGTTGTCCTCCGTGTGTCGCCAACCCTAGCTGCTGCCATCTTTGGCCACCGCCACTGGGTCTAATTGTCGCATCCATCTTGCTCCTTGTTCCGCTACCCTCTGGTCCTAAAAAGGTTCCACGCCTTGCAAGATTCGATCCGCGACATAAATAGAATTTTACATTTTTTTTATCCTATATTCCTCAAAGGAATGTACATGTAAACTAAATCGAACATAAAATAAAATTTACATCCATCGATCCTATATTCCATAAAAGGAATGTACATGTAACTAGAATAAAAGATAAAATCCTAATAAAACTAAATACAGCTCCTGCTGTATTTTATAATACAATCATGCACATACAATAAAATGCCCTTGACATGTCCAAGGGTCCAATCACACACATAATAACTATAAGCCATAATAGTTGGATCCTGCATCCATAAAGTTAGCACATCCTACTATTAACCTGCCTAAATTATGTATGACATGTGCATAATTAAACTAATACCAAATACAAAGAGGCAAAACCCTAGCTCTGATACCAATTGTTGGTTGCTACTCGGAAAACCTAGAGGTTCCACTGTACAAAAATTTTGTACAAAGGTCTGAACCTTTTCCTAGCTACCATGTGTTCTTTTAAATTAAATTTTGGATCGCCTGCGGAACTTAACACGTTTGATCCAAAACTTAATCTATTTATTCTTTTAGGTTTTGACTTGGATCTCCTGCAGAACTTAACACGTTTGATCCAAATCACCTAAGTTATTAATTCCATTAAATATTAATTTCCAAAATTGGTTCCCAGTACTGACGTGGCGAGGCACATGGCCTTCTTGGATATGGGAGCAACCACCACCGACTAGACAAAACCTTTTAAGGAAAGCTAATATTTAATTTCCTAAAATAACTTTAGGTCAACCGAAAAGAACAATCAAATCACAAGGAAAAGAAAAACAAAAGAACACTATATCGAAAACAAATTCGAAACACTAGAATCGTATGCCTCTTGTATTTAGTATTATTTCCAAAAATAACTAGTATGATGCGGAAAGAAAAATTACTAGTTATACCTTTTAGAAAGACCTCTAGATCTTCTACCGTATTCCTCTTCTAACCTCGGACGTTGTGTGGGCAACGATCTTCCGAGATGAGAACCACCTAGGCACCTTCTTTCTTCTTCCTTCAAGTTTCGGCCAAGCACAAGAACTTCCAAAGGATGAAGAATTTTCCACCAACCAAGCCCCAAGGGATGCATGCTTTCTCTCCTTCTTCTCCTTCCTTGATCCGGACACATCCTCCAAGCTCCAAGAAATGATAGATTTTGGCCACAACAAGAGGAGAGAAGAGAAAGGGAAGGGCTGGCCACCACACCAAGGAAAAGAGGGAGAAAAATAGAATAGAGTCCTTAGTCTTGAAGCCTCCTCTACCCCCTCTTTTATAATCCTTGGTCTTGGCAAATAAGGAAAATTTAATAAAAACTTCCTTAATTCTTTTGCCATTGAAAAGGAAAATTTATTTAATTAAAATAATTTTCTCTTTTCAATTTGTAATGGCCGGCCACCACATAAATTCTCCAAGCAAATAAAATTTTAAACAAAAATTAAAACTTCCTTATTTGCTTCGAAAATTTATAAAAAATTCTCTAATAATTTTTATCCCTTCATGATTGATTTATAAAAAGGAAATTTAATAAATTAAAATCTTTCTTTTAAACATGTGGATAAAAAGAAAGTTATCTCTATAAATTAAAATCTCTTTTAATCTACAAATAAGGAAAGATATCAAATCTTTTCTTAATCTTTTGTAAAAGAGAATATTTAATTTTAAACTCTCTTTTAAATCATGAACATGATTAAAAAGGAAAGTTTTCTTAAAATTTAAAATCCTCCTTTAATCAACAAATAAGGAAAGATTTCAAATTTTAAACTCTCTTTTAAACATGTAGATGATTTACAAATAAGGAAAGTTTTTACCAAAAATTAAAACCATCATTTTAAACTACAAATAAGGAAAGAGATTAATCTCTTCTCTTAATCTTTTGTAGAAAGCTATAAAAGGAAATTTTTAATTTTTAAACTCTCTTTTAAATCATGTTGTCCACATAAGAAAAATTTTAAAAAATAAAAATCCTTTTATTTTAATTTGGGTCGGCCACACCAAGCTTGAACCCAAGCTAGGGCCGGCCACCTTGAAGCACCCATGAACCAAACTTTGACCGGCCCTAGCTTGGTCTCCAAGCTAGCTTGGTCGGCCCCTATGGGATGGGTAAGAAGGTGGGTATGTGGTGGGTATAAATCTCTATATACAAGAGGCTACGATAGGGACCGAGAGGAGGAATTGGTTTTGGTCTCCCGATGAAATTAAGCATCCCGTGTTCGCCCCGAACACACAACTTAATTTCATCAATAATAATTCATTCCACTAAAGAACTATTATTGAACTACCGCACCAATCCCAAATTACATTTTGGGCTCCTTCTTATTATGAGTGTGTTAGTCTCCCTGTGTTTAAGATAACAAATGTCCACTAATTAAGTAAGTTACTGACAACTCACTTAATTAATATCTAGCTCCAAGAGTAGTACCACTCAACTTCATCGTCATGTCGGACTAAGTCCACCTGCAGGGTTTAACATGACAATCCTTATGAGCTCCTCTTGGGGACATTCTCAACCCTGATCACTAGGACACAGTTTCCTTCTATAATCAACAACACACACTATAAATGATATCATTTCCCAACTTATCGGGCTTATTGATTTATC
Source organism: Zingiber officinale (assembly GCF_018446385.1). Classification (NCBI taxonomy): domain Eukaryota; kingdom Viridiplantae; phylum Streptophyta; class Magnoliopsida; order Zingiberales; family Zingiberaceae; genus Zingiber; species Zingiber officinale. The sequence continues at coordinate 82,667,788 of NC_055987.1, read as the reverse complement.
GAACTAAATCTCACCCATTGATAAATTAAAGAAATAAATATCAAATATATGTGCTTGTTATTATATTAGGATTAAGAGCACACACTTCCATAATAACTGAGGTCTTTGTTCCATCATAAAGTCAGTATAAAAGGAACGACCTCAAATGGTCCTACTCAATACACTCTAAGTGTACTAGTGTAATTATATAGTTAAGATAAACAAATACCTAATTACACTACGACCTTCCAATGGTTTGTTCCTTTCCATCTTGGTCGTGAGCTACTGTTTATAATTTATAAGGAACCGATAACATGATCTTCTGTATGTGACACCACACACCATGTTATCTACAATATAAATTAATTGAGCAACTACATTTATCATAAATGTAGACATTTGACCAATGTGATTCTTATTTCTAGATAAATGTTTATACCAAAAGCTAAGCTTTTAGTATACATCCTAACAGAGCGAAGTCTAGATGGGTCAAAGGGTTGACCGGATATCTGGCAGGTTAGTAAAGGTAAGTCACTAGAGGGGAGTGGCTGTGAGGACGTGTTCCCGGGAAGGAAACTTAGGTGTTGATCCGACTTAGAACCATTTAGGAAATTAAAGTCGAGATCGTAATTAGATTCCGGTCTCGAGGAGAAGAAATCTAATTAATATTTTATTTAATGATAAAATGTGCTAACACTCTATTTTATAGGATATATATTTGTTTTGGACTAACGTTTTCTTGCAGGTAGGAAATTGTTGGAAAACAAGGTCCGGGCGCCCGGAAGGGATCGGGCGCCCGGAGGTCCAAGCGCCCGGAAGGGATCGAGCGCCCAGAGGTTCGGGCACCCGGGAGGTACCCGGGCGCCCTGAGGTAAAAATTTATCCCCAACGTCATTTCGCCGCATGGAGGTCACTGATTGGCTCGGCTACGTCATAACCAGGGCGCCCTGAAGGTTCCGGGCGCCCCGAACCTCCTTTATAAGGAGGGACAAGGCTGAAGCTCCAACAACAACTCAGAATCCGCTCTCCTGTGCTCCTGCAACGCTGTGAAGACTCCGACAACGCGCTGCTCTTATAGTTTCTTCCTTTGTCGGTATTGTTTTAGTTTTTCATTGGCATTCTTGTACTTATTTTGTAATAATTTCTGAATTGCTAATGAATTGCCCATCGAAAGCACCCTTGTGTGTGGGCCTTGGAGTAGGAGTCGACACAGGCTCCGAACCAAGTAAATTGAACTGTGTTAGCATTGTTCCTTCTTTTTGCTTTTACATTTTCCACTGCGTAATCTCTTTTCGAAAGTTTTTAAATAGATATTCACCCCCCCCCCTCTATCGACTTTCACGATCCAATAGGTCACCCTTGATGCCAGTAAGCCATCTCACACATGATGGTGAGACCGAGTGGGTAGGGCTATCACAACTGTGCACTCTGCCATCACTGCTCCTGATGAGTGACCGAGTGGAGAGGATGCTGTCAGAGTACACCTATCCTCCTACCCCAAATCAAGAGTGGGGGAGCTCAATGCTCTCATCTCCCTGAGACAATCCAGAGGAGGGATCCCTGACAGGCTACCATATTGCGTCACGCTACCCATGAGTGGACCAGCGGAGCACTGACAGAGCAAACTGCCACACACCCTGCCTGATATACCAGTAACCCATGAGTAATTATGTGTGCAGATCCATGAAACTGGTGATGAGCTCAACAATAATGGGGATACCAATCGCAAAGCATGCAATCATGCTAGATGGTGCATAACACTAAGCATGCAAATCCTGACCATATCTACCTCCATAAAATATATACAAAAAATAAATGGATCAAATAAGCAGATCTAAGTACACAGGTCAGATATGGTAAATGTCTAGTCTGGTGTATCATAAGGCATGGTATGTCACTACCTCTATGAGCATAAATAATCATGGAAATAAACAAGAGGGTATAAACACATAAATGCAGAATAAATAAAAGCATGCAACAGGTATCATGTAGTGGCATATCAAAGCAAAGATAAACATAATTATTACTAGAGGCTATAACCTACTACGCATATCAACATGATATTATCAAAAGAGATAAGTCAAGGTACCCGCCTCAAAATAATGGAGATCGTATCGAAACAAATCCCACAGTGCCTAGCTCGTCCCAGATCAAAGACTTGCGATCACATAATGTATTTAGCTAATTATATAACAATTAGCTAAATAAAATCCCTAATCTAATCATTGTGACTTTAATCAAACATGATGATTTCAATTAATCCAATCAAGTTTAAATTCCACCATCCACTAAGCAATTCCAAGCATCCATAAGAGTCACAACCCCACATAATAACACGTTCTAAACCAATTCCACAATATTCATTTATCGGATCAGTGCTCAACATGGAAACTAACCTTAGTAACCTCCTTCTTTCAATCCTCAGCCGAAGTAAGATCACTACAGCAAATCAACAAGCCCCAAAACTGAGTACCCAACTCTTAGGTCACTACCGGATATGCGAGCTATCGGAAATTGCTTGCCGGTGAAGGTTGCTGCCAAAGACCTGTGACCAACGTCTCCCAACAGCCACTGCCAAATAGCAACTACCCAATTTAACACACATCCTATCCTGAATTCTAAAATCCAGACCTCTACAAAACCTAGAACCTATAGTCAACAGACTTACCCAAATCGGCAGTGGTTGCTGGTGATTGTCACCGCTAGGGCACAGCAGTGAAGACCAAACTAGGGCACAAGCGACACCACAGTGAGAAGGATCGACGAATCCATCTAGGGCAGAGGGAAGGTGATCTATGGTGAAGATGGGAGGCTCAGCCGGTGTGGGGTGTCGGCACTGCTCCGTGTGACTACAATCTAGGGCAGAGCCACAAGGAGGAAGGGAGAAGAGGATCGGGCTACCTGGTAGCCAAGAGAGCTTGTGTTGGTGATGTCCACGGAGGGAAAGACCATTGCCGACAATGGCACCGGCGCGATTTGGATCTCCACGGGAAGGAGGCGACGGTAGAGGAGGGGAAATCGGGGCAGAGGTGATAGGAAGAGGCAAGGCTTCGTGTCTTCCCTTGACCGATGGCTTTATCAGCGAGGAGACTTCAGCGTCGCGGGAGCAAAGGGGAAGAGGAAGAGGAAGGGGATCAGGCTTGGGGAGGAAGAAGGAGAAGAGAAGAGAGGAGGAGTCGGGCACGGGACGGCGACGGGGGAAAAGAAAAGGAAATAAAGAAAAAGAAAAAGAAAAGAAAAGAAAAATCAAACTTTTCCTCGCTTAAATGGGGTAGCCTAAATATGTTTTCCCGTGGCCCAATATTTATTCTCGTAACCTATACCATACGCTTTCCAAAAAATTCTCAAAAAATTTCTAAAAATTTTAGAAAATTTCATTAAGGTTATTCCTCTATTTAACCTTATTATTTAATTAATATTGATTGTTGTATTTTACCCTTTTAACCTTTCCTTGTGAAGATTTGGTTACTTACTAGTTGCTAGTAGAAACGATGTCCTTAAACTATACTGTTGTCTGTGTAAGCAGTGACAAATCTCACCCAAGACTCTCCCTGATACAACTCTGTTCTCATGAGTATGTTCGTTCTTGGCTATGAACATGCCTGATTCTGTGAGAAGCTCTAAGAATTGTACCTCCAATTCTCTTCAAAGCGACCCCACTTCTTTCTCACCTAGGTGATCCCTCAAGAGTTGTCATCTACTCTTCTTGATCATTAAAAGCTCATCGGCTTACCCTAGTCTAGTCACTGTTTCATTGGGCTATCCCCCATAGTGTGTCTAGTCAATGCAGATTAGTTGTCCCTTTGAACCTAGCTCTTGGGATCTCCATTCAGCATAGGTTGGGTGTTCTCTGCACTGATCGTTGACAACGACATCAAGCTCATTTCTCATGATGAGCTTGCAACTAACTCTCGATTTAATCCTTTGGTTAGCGGATCCGCTAGGTTATCTTTTAACCTCACATAGTCAACAGTGATAACTCCCATTGAGAGTACTTGTCTAATGGTATTATGTCTATGACGTATATGTTTAGACTTACCATTATACAGATGGCTCTATGCCCGACCAATTGTTGATTGACTGTCGCAATGTATGCAAATTATTGACACAGATTTCATCCATCGTGGAATATCTTCTAAGAATTACCATAGTCATTCAGCCTCTTTACCATATTTGGCAAGAGCTACAAACTCAGATTCTATCATGGATCTGGTTATTACAGTTTGCTTAAACGATTTCCAGGAAATGGTTGCACCTCCTAGAATGAATACATATCCACTCGTAGACATAGAGTCTTTTATGTCAGATATCCAACTTGCATCGTTGTATCCTTCGATCATAGTAGGATATCTCGTATAGTGCATACCATATTCAGGAGTATACCTTAAGTACCTCAATACTCCTATTATCCCTTTCCAGTGCTCAACACTGGGATTACTCGTGTATCTACTCAGTTTACTTACTGTGTAGGCCAAGTCTAGTCATGTACAACTCATCAGGTACATCAGACTTCCAATCACTCGAGAGTACTCTAGCTGAGAGATACTTTCACCTCGATTTTTTGGTAGATGTTGACTCATATCTATTGGCGTTCGTGCCAACGTAATATCACCCTTGGTGAATTTCTCAAGAATTTTGTCCACGTAATAGGACTAACTAAGAACAAGTCCTTCTGTTATTCTAAGAATTTTAATTCCTAGAAGCACATCAACTAGGTCCATGTCTTTCATGTCAAATCTTGAGTTCAACATATCTTTAATGAATTTGATTATCTTATCATTACTCTCAATGATAAGTATGTCATCTACATATAAGCACAAGATGACATAGTCACTCTCTGTGGCTTTCATGTAAACACATTTATCATAATCATTAATCTTGAATCCACATTCCTTCATGGCATTATCAAATTTTTCATGTCACTGCTTTGGTGCTTATTTTAAGTCATATAATGACTTCACCAATCTGCATACCTTGTTTTTTTGTCCTGGCACAAAAAACCCCTCAGGTTGCTTCATGTAGATTTCCTCTTCTAAATCCCCGTTTAGAAAGATAATTTTTACATCCATCTAATTTATTTCGAGATTCCATGGTGCAGTAATAGCCAACAATACTCTAATAGAAGTTATTCTCGATACCAGAGAATACGTATCAAAGTAATCAAGGTCTTCTTGTTATCGGTATCCTTTGATTACCAATATGGCCTTATACTTATCAATTGTGTCATCTAATTTCAATTTCTTCTTGAAAATCCATTTGCATCCTAGTGGTTTACTTCCTAGAGGAAGATCCACAAGTTCCCAAGTGTGATTTTGCAAAATAGACTCTATCTCAGATGTAATTGTCTCTCTCCAGTGAGGTCCATCAGATAAGCTTACTGCCTCTAAGTAACTTCGGGGCTCACTTTCCAACATAAAAGTGATAAAATCCGATCCATAGGATTTTTCTACCTGAGCTCTTTTGCTTCGTCTAAGCTCAACCTCGACTGGTTCATCATCATCTTCTTCACCTTGTGTTTTATATGCCCACTTTGAGGAGCTAGCATCCTCTGGGGTCTTATATGAAAACAAATGCTCGAAGAATGAGTCATTTCTCGATTCTATTATCAAGTTCTTGTGTATCTCCGATATTTGTGATTCATGCACAACAAACCGATAAGCACTGTTGTTCTGTGCATATCCAATAAATATGCAATCAACAATGTTTGATCCTATCTTAATCCTTTTCAGATCAAACACCAACACTTTGGCAAGACACTCTCACATTCATAAATATTTGTAGAACGGTTATCTTCCATTCCACAACTCGTAAGGGCTCTTATCTATTTTCTTCCGAGACACCTTATTTAAAAGATAATTAGCTATTAACACAACTTCCCTCTACATGGACTCTAGCAATCCAGAGCTCAATAGAAGAGTATTCATCATCTCCTTTAGAGTTCAATTCTTTTGCTCAACAACTCCATTTTGCTAAGGAGTATAAGGAGTTGTTGTCTTGTGTCTGATCCCATGTTCAACACACAACTTAGCAAACGGTGATACATATTCACCGCCTCGGTCACTTTGAACTACCTTAATCTTTCTATTAAGCTGGTTTTCAACCTCAGTTTTATAGAGAGCAAATTTCTCTATAACTTCATCCTTACTTTTGAAAAGATACACATAATAGTATTTTGTGTTATCATCTACAAAAGTGAAGTATTTATTACCACAATGTGTTGGCGTACATTTTAGGTCGCACACATCAGTGTGGATTAGGTCAAGTGGTTCGTTACTTCTTTCAATATATTGATAGGATGACCTTGTCATTTTTGCTTCAACACAAATCTCACACTTGTGTATTGGGTCAAGGTGGAATGCAGGTATGCTTTGCATGTTTATTAATCTATGTAACACATCGTAATTTACATGTCCTAGTCTACCATGCCACAAACACGAAAACTCAAGCATGTAAGTAGAAGAGCTTTCATTTTTATTTATCTTAGGCCTAATGGCCATTACATTGAGCTTCAATAGCCCATCAGATACATAGCCTCCTTCTACAAACATTCCATTCTTGGACAATACAACTCTATCCGACTCAAAAATAATACGAAAGTCATGCTTGCTTAAAAGTGATTCGGATACTAGATTCTTCCGAATCTCCAAAACATATAACACATTGTTTAGAGTAAGGTCCTTGCCCGAGGTCATCTTCAACACTACCTTTCTTTGGCCCATGATGTCTGAGGTTGCTGAGTTCCCCATGAATAGCTTGTCTCCAGTGACTTTTTCAAAGTTGTGGAGTAGCTCCTTATTACAGCAGACATATTTGGTGGCTCTAGTATCGATCCACCATTGTCATGGATTTGAACCGATTAGGTTTAACTCAGAGACCACAGCACAGAGGTCATTCATTTCTGGTCCCTCGTTCAAGTTGGCCTCCTGCTTCTTCTTCAGCTTCCTGCACTCTGAAGATTTATGACCCACTCGGTCACAGTTGAAGCACTTCCTAGAGAACTTCTATTTGTTAATTCCTCCTCTAGGTCCCATCTTGGAAGACTTAGAGTTCTTCCATTTCGATCTTTGACTGTGCTCAACCACGTTGGCTTTCAAAGTAGCCTGAGAGAATAATTTTCTCTCTGAACTCTTGTTGTCTTCTTCGATGCAAAGTCGAACAATGAGTTCCTCCACATTCATCTCCTTCCGCTTGTGCTTCAGGTAATTCTTGAAGTCCTTCCAGCCGAGAGGTAGCTTCTCAATGATAGCAGCCATCTGGAAGGTTTCACTCAAAACCATCCATTCTGAGTGGATCTTGTGCAAGATCACCTGAATCTCCTAGACTTGGCTAATCACCGTCTTGGAGTCAACCATCCTGTATTCCAGGAATCGGCTCATGATGAACTTCTTGGCCCCTGCATCCTCCATCTTGTACTTCTTGTCCAGGGACTCCCACAGCTTCTTAGCTGTTCTCATCATGCTACACACAGCGTACAGCGAGTGGAAAGGCAGTTGAGGATGTAGTTTTGGCAAAGGAACTCAGAATGAGTCCATGCCTCCACTGCACTGATGGTCTGTGTATCAGCATCCTCAGCACACTTGGGAGGGTCCTCGGTTAAGAACTAAGCTAGATTGAACGTGGTCAGGTAGAAGAGCATCTTCTGCTGCCACCTCTTGAAGTTTAGTCCATTGAACTTCTCTGGCTTTTCCCCAGGGTTGATTGGCACAGTTCCAATCGGGACGGAGGGGGCATGCACGTGTTGAGTCTGTTGCACCTCAACATTCCATTCTGTGACCATCTCAACAGAATTGATGTAACACCCACGAAATTATAAGATAAGTATATGAGTATTGTTTTCTTTAGAGCATAGAAATAAAAAGAATAAGAGAAAAAAAAGGGAAATAGAAATAAATATAGAATAAGAAGAGGTGAGGTCAAGAATTAAACCTTGAACCTCCCACAAATAATGGAGATAAATTGATACATGATAACCACTAGGATAAGGAATAATATTTGGATAGAAAGGAATGAAAAATTTAGTTAAAGGTGAGAAGGAAATAAAAGAAAACTAAACAAAAGAACAAGAGAAAACCAAGTGGCTTACCTCCTCTTCCTCTTGGTTAAGAGAAGAAGCAAGCAAAAGGTAAATTGCCTACTTCCCTCCCTCTCTCTCTATTTTCGTGGGAATTAAAGGAGTGGGGGAAAAGAGGAGTTGAGGGAATGAATGAAGACATGTTTCATTGGCAAAGGAATAAATAGATTGGGAGAAGAAAAACAAGAGATTAAATTTCTTTTCTTCCTCCTTCCTTCTTCTTCTTCATTCTTCACCGAACCAAGAACCCCTTCCCTCTCCTTATTCCAAAAACTAAGCTAAGTTCCTCTTCAAGAAAACTAAATTTAGAGAGGAAACCTTCAAGATCTATCCCTTCCAAGCAAGAGAAGCAAAAGGAGGTACAAGAAGAAGAAGCTCTCCCCTTCCTTGGCACTTAGGATACTCTTCTTCTTAAGGAAAACCACAAGCGAAAGGATGTAAGTTTCCCTCACCTGTGGTACAATAGCTTTTGTGAGGTTTGGTTACATAAAAATCTAAGATAATTTCATGAAGAATTTCGGCCAAGACAAGACCAAAAGGAAGGACCTAGGAAATATAAAGACCTAAATTTTATCATGCTCAATATGCTTCTTGTAACATGTATCTTAAGGTAGGGATTCATCTAATGTTCATATGCTAGAATGTTTGATTGGAACTTAGAGTCATACCCTTAGACTCTCGGCCAAACATGATTAAAGGGGATAGATAAGTTAAGACTCAAACTAAGCATGCTTCTTTTTGTTGTATGATAAGTACTTCATGATGAGAAAGTGGTTAACATGATATGCTCATGCCTATATGATGAATAAAATTTGTTCCATGCTCCTAAGTATTCGGCCATGATAGGATTAAGGGCCTAGAAAAAATTGTTAAACCTAAACTACTTATGCCATGATCCTCCTTAAGACAAGTTATGAAATTAATATGACATGCTCATGTTGTAGTGAGGTTAGGACTTGTTTTCATGCTCCATGAAGGTTTCGGCCACATTAAGTTTAAGGGCCTAGGGAACTTGGAACCTAACCTAATTATGCTCATGTTATTCCTTGTCATATTTTCTATGAAATTGTTTAGGGTTCTCATGCTTTTATGACACTTGAACCCTAGATTCAAGCCTTGAAGGTTTCGGCCACATTAAGTTTAAGGGCCTAGGGAACTTGGAACCTAACCTAATTATGCTCATGTTATTCCTTGTAATAATTGCTATGAACTTTGTTTAGGGTTCTCATGCTTTTAGACACTTGAACCCTAGATTCAAGCCTTGAAGGTTTCGGCCACATTAAGTTTAAGGGCCTAGGGAACTTGGAACCTAACCTAATTATGCTCATGTTATTCCTTGTAATAATTGCTATGAACTTTGTTTAGGGTTCTCATGCTTTTATGACACTTGAACCCTAGATTCAAGCCTTGAAGGTTTCGACCACATTAAGTTTAAGGGTGACACTTGAACCCTAGATTCAAGCCTTGAAGGTTTCGGCCACATTAAGTTTAAGGGCCTAGGGAACTTGGAACCTAACCTAATTATGCTCAAGTTATTCCTTGTAATATTTGCTATGAAATTTGTTTAGGGTTCTCATGCTTTTATGACACTTGAACCCTAGATTCAAGCCTTTAAGGTTTCGGCCACATTAAGTTTAAGGGCTTAGGGAACTTGGAACCTAACCTAATTATGCTCATGTTATTCCTTGTAATATTTGCTATGAAATTTGTTTAGGGTTCTCATGCTTTATGACACTTGAACCCTAGATTCAAGCCTTGAAGGTTTCGGCCACATTAAGTTTAAGGGCCTAGGGAACTTAGAACCTAACCTAATTATGCTCATGATGTTTCTTGTAATATTTGCTATGAAATTAGTTTAGGGTTCACATGCTTGAATGTTGATTTTAACCCATGTAATGCTTGATAAGATTCGGCCATGATAAGTTTATAAACTTAGGAAACCTAGAACCTCACCTAAACATGCTCATGATGTTTCCTTATGGTATATGATACGATAATGGTTTAGGGTTTACATGTTTGTATGTTGATTTCTAACCTAAGACACAACTATATGTTTCGGCCATTATATGACATTAGGGTTAGAAATCTAAATATGATATCCATGTATCTCACATGCAATGTTTTATGAGGTGGTAAGAACTTGCTATGTTTCTATGTTTAATTATGTGCACTTATGATCTATGTATGATGGTAAACTTTATACTGAGCTATGTGCCCAAGTTATACATGCTATTTATGATGAGTTGTGTGCCCAATTTATGCATGATATTTATGATGAGCTGTGTGCCCAAACTATGCATGTATTTATAATGTGCTGTGTGCCCAAATTTTTCATACCATTATGATGAGTTGTGTGCCCAAATTCTATATGGTATGATATAATAAGAATTATGATATGCATGAAAGAACAAGAACCATGATATGTATGACATGATATTTTACTTTATATGGCTTGTACCAAGGGTGGGCTCCATAAGCGCCCCGGGGTCGATGGACTAAGAAACGGGCCTCGTTAGGGATGGGCTCCTAAGTGCCCCTAGGTCGATGGACTAAGAAACAGGCCTAATATGTATGCCTTGTAGGGTTCAAGACTTACTATCTTGGACCTACATAGGACGCGCGCATTTATGTATGTGGTATAAGCCGGGGCCCCCAATCATGTTATGATTATGTTTAAGTAATAAGTTTTCAAAGGACATGTTGCATATATTATTGCATGAATCATGTTTTGAAAGTCATCTGCATAACACTTTATGATTATGATATGATATACCATGATGCTTATGATTATGACATGTTATGTTAGGATGAACTTTATGATTATGTTATGATATGTTATAATCATGATTATGTTATGTTAGAATGCACCTTATGATTTTAACATGATATGTCATAATGCTTATAATTATGTGATGTTATGTTAGGATGAACTTTATGATTTTGTTATGATATGTTATGATCATGATTACGTTATGCTAGGATGCACCTTATGACTTTATTATGATATACCATTATACTTTACGATTATGTTATGATGTGATGCTTCTATTCATGATATGATGAATTGTCTTTATGTTTTATGCCTTGGAGTTTTTATGTATGCTATACGGTTTTTGTGAGTAGGAAAGGATCTTACTGAGCCTTGAGTGCTCACAGCTTACTTTCCTTGTACCACAGATAAGGGCAAGGAATGGATGTACTAAGGGCGCAGCAGGAGGGGGCAAGAAGGGCGTGTGTAGTAGTGACTTGGCTAAAGAGAAAGACCTGCTTCTAGTTAATAAGAATTATGTTCATGTTGTTCTTTTATGACTCTATGACACTTCATCATGCTCTTTAGTATTATGGTTAAAAATTATGTTAAGCATGTTATGTGACTCATATGATAGGTAGTTAGTGATGATGATTTGAAAAGTAAAGGAAAAGTTTAAAGAGGAAAAAATATATATACTATAGATAAGACTTCCGCTGTTTTAAGAAGAAAAGATAAGTAACCCCCGTCACCTTAAGCAGGAAGGGGCGGGGCGTTACAATTGATTCTGTTTCAAGATTGTTGGGAAATAATATGTTGTCGGAGATATACAAGGTATTAGCTGAATTTAAATACTCGAATTAAATTCAACTTATAGTTGAGATGACCTGAGCTGATAATGTCAGGCTGCTAGCAGGGGCTGGTTTCTGCCAAGTGATGCAGGGAGTCTGCACAGTGTTGACAGAGCGGGCTAAGCGACCGGGCGGGCAGGTCGGCAGAGCAGAAAGTTTATACAGGAATATGAGCCGGGCGGGTAGAGCGGCTGACCAGGATGTAGAGCCGAGCGGTCGAGCAGACTGGCCGAGCGAGAGGCCGGCCGAGCGAAGCAGACAGGCCGATCAGGTAGACAAGCCAGGCGAAGAAGACATGCCGGTCTGGTAGACGGGCCGAGTGAGGCAGACAGGCCGAGTGAGGCAGACAGGCCAAGTGAGGCAGACAGGCCGAGTGAAGCAGACAGGCTGGTCGAGCAGATAGGTCGGTCGGGCAGATAGGCCGGGCGAAGCAGACAAGTTGGTCGGGCAGACAGGTCTATCGGGCAAATAGGTCGGGCGAAGCAGACACGTCAGGCTATCAGAGAGGTTGGTCGGGCGGACAGTGACCGACCAGGCAAGCTGACAGGCCGAGGAGCAAAGAGACTGGTCGGGTGAATAGGTGTCGGTCAGGCGAAGATTCGGAGTGGGCATAGAGACCGAGCAAATGGTCAGTCAGGCTTTGACACCAAGCGAAACCAGTAGAACAGAGCAAGCAACAAACTAAGGCCTGCGAGAGTCGTAACTTCCTTGAAATGGATTCACCCCACCTCCGGCTGTGCTTCGAGACTTACTAGGGTCGTCTGTTTCCCAAGATATAACGACTAACCGTGATTCCCACCAAACACTGGTGGTCACGCTAAACTGAGTGGCACCCGATTGCTATCACGGACACTCTGCCGAGCAGGAGTTGCACGACAAAGGGGGCGTGGAATGAAAGTGGAGAGCTTCTATTCATGTTGCTATGTGTTCTACCTGTGATCGTAGCCTCCTTATATAGGAGCTCAGATCAATGGCAGTGTTAATGGCTGATTAATGACCATTACTCGCCGAGCAGTAAAACGTCAACTGTTTCACTCATTATCACTCGACGTTTTGATTCTGCACTAATCTCGAATTTAATGCATCCATTACACAGCAGTAAAAGGTTTATGTGGTAAAATATTGGTTGTTCCACTTAGGTAAATTTTACCCCGACCAATCCAACATTCGGCGCGTGCAAGTCGTGCCCATACACGAGTCAACATGGTTCAATGCAATCCGGGCCATGGATTTGCAGGGCCCCCCTCTGCGCACTCACGTGTGAGAGAGAGTCTCTCCCCATGCATTTGTTCACATCTTCAATGGATGTGAATCAATATAAACTAATCAACATGTCTTGAAGCTCCCAATGTGGGATTAAAATCTCATTCACAATAGAGTTTCTATGCTCTTTCACCTCTTCTCCATTTACACTTATTCAACACTAGCTTCACTCACTAGGACTTCCACCACCTAAGGTTACCTCCCCCTAGATTTTCACTGCCTAGCTTCATTCACTAAAACTTACCCTTGCCTAACTAAGTTAGGACTTTTGCTAGTCATCTAATCCTGACTAGACTTCTCTCTTCCAAACATTAAGTCCTGTTTGGATTAACTCTTTGTCAAACTGAACAGACTTAAGTATATTATCAAATATTAAAACCCTTGAGGTTGATTGCACCAACAGGTTCATCCCCAAATCCTCATGGGATACAAATCTCGTGCTTTTGGCATTAAGATCATGTTAACACAATAGGATCAAATCATAAACAATTATATCATAGAACATGGAATTAACTAAATACATAGTTCATACATCAACAATCACATCATAGTTACTCCCTGCTCTTAGAATCTAGAGTTCTACTCCATGAAGAAGGAATTACAACCAAAAGACAAAGAATATAGTAATTTACAACTCAATACATGAAATAAAAATGAGAGAATGCTTATCAATGCCTTGCCGGTCTCCTTGGATGAAATCCTTGCTCCGGAGGTGGACGGATCGTCGAGATGGATGAAGATGATTACTCTATGATTTCCCCAAGAGAGAAAAACCCTCTTCCCTGGAAGGGGTAGAGCCCCTAGTCCATGATGATCCAAAGAAGGGTTTCCTTGACCCTTGTATATCACCCCTAAAACTGTCCAGATCTGCTATATTTATATGGTTCCGCTAAAATAGATTTTTCACCCCTTAGACCCAGTTTCTCGAATTTGACCCTAAAGAAAACTTGTAGAGATTGAAATTATGTACATTTAAATAGGTCGCTTGACCTGTAACTCTAATCAAACCGAAAGTTCTATTTGTTCGAAGTTTGGTCTACAATTTTAGGGTCGAAGGCTGACACGACCCGTGCGGGCTGGCATGGGTGCCTGTGGTAGGCTCAGGAAAATGGTTAAAATTGATACAGGTCATGTCCAGTTAACACAACCAGCCGTGGTGGAAGTTGTTGGCTCCATTTTAGCACTATTTTGATCTAATTTCATCCGTACGAACACGCTTGTGTCATGGGACACAACAAGAGCATGTTGATTGATTAAAACTTTATTTTGATGGTCTTTTGAATTTCTTTTTATTCCCAAACGCTTTGTGTGTTGGCTCGATGATGAGGCATGACTAATTAGTGTTGAGCCTTTTTTTATTTCATTCTTCGTCTTTCTTAGCTATAAGAGCACGCTTGTGTCACTGGACACGGTTAGAGCGTGCTCCTTGCTCCAACTTCATATTCCAAGGGATTTATGCTCTATTTTTGCTCCGAAAACACGTCCCATCAATTAAAACAAATAAAGAGCAATTGTCCGAACTAAAAGAGTAAAAATAACAAAATCACATAGAAATAGGGTACGATAATGTAAATTATATTCATGAAATGCAAGTAAATGTATAACAATTAATATCTAGAAATATGTGTAATCTACGCTCATCACTCATCTAATGGTCTAGTTTGCTTAGATTGAATTGCACTCACGCTAGAGTACATTTTTAAGTAACTTTCAACTTACAGCAGCGTAGCACCAAACTTCTTATTTCTTAGATGCACTAAGCTCTTTAGCTCCCTTTCTATGATATATTTGTTGCTCCACTTGCATACTTCGCTTCTCAGGGACAACTACCTCTAATGTTGCTTGCCTTGGGGTCCTTTGAGTGTCGCATGTTATCTTTCTCGATATTCTATAGACTTTGAATCATAAGATACGCCATGTGTATATCTATGTTCCTACCCACATAAACACATAAATCAAATATAAAAATAAACTCTAACTTAAATCCTAATCTAAGTATTAAAATATATTATCACACCAATCACTCAGGAACTTAGAATTTTAATAATTTATACTTGTAAATTTCCAACATTTAGTGATCAAATTATAATTAGAAGATACAAATTTATAGTTATAAAGTATTTAAAAAACCATAATGTCCTTGTAATTTACAATTTACATATATTTTACCTTCCCATCATTGAGCATGAAATCTGTAACTTCTATTGGAGAAATAAGAAGTATGCCACAAAAACTCTTTAAAGAAGAAACGAGCTCCGAACCCTTCCATGGTTTACCGAATTATTATCCGCAGTTTGTGATCCTTTGAAAATTTAAACCCCTTCGAAAGTGATTGATATTCTCTATTGCTTACTTCCATTTGGATTTCATATTGTGTTTCACTTTTATCTGTGATCATTTTCAAGATTAAACTTGTTTTCCCATTTTTCGCTTATATGCATATCTTTGATAATTCTATGAAGATCATTAAATTCATCTTAATTGCAGACTTTTCCAATCATAAGAATTTTTTGAACCCCTTTTTTGTCAGAAATCTTGTATCAGTTGACCAACCAATACTCAAGAACCTTCAAAGGGAATAAAATTTGTAATATGGCGACCTTCTTCCCTTCGAATCCTCATCAATGCTTTTCCAGAGTTTTCTTAGTCTAAATATTTAACCGTGCAAGGAAAAACATGCACCTATGAAATAACAAAATAACAAATATGATTAGTGATTATTAACAAATTATTTTTTTCTCAATATATAAACGTGGCCTTATGCAAGTCGCACTAGATAAAACCAACCGTGGCAGCACTTAACCATGACTCATAAACCAGCTAAGACTGATACCAACTATACAACCATTTACAGTCTCATTTACATAGTGCTGAAGATGAGATCTTGAAACCTCCATCCTTATATATAGTTTCTGAAGTAGCAGGTCAAAAAGTAGGAGCAGCTCTGAACGCAAATTCGAGTAAACCTTTAATGCATAAATAGGCATCTACCTGATCCAAAAAAAAAAAAAATGAGAAATGGAAGGAATAGATAAAAGAGTAAACGAGGCAGGATTCAATGCATCATAGCTCACCGGATATGTGAATCGTAGCTCTTGAGGGTGGAATCGGGAACAACTTCCGGTAATCTTTTTATATACATAATTAAGCGTCTAATGTCTTCTTGCTTCACCACTGCAATATCAATTATATCTCTGTTATCAATCAACACCCACAAATCTCCAGAGTTTACTTCCTTGAGGCTATCACGGCAAAATGGGCATGATTTTGATCTTGTGTTCCTGCAATGATTTATTATATGGACTTCATTTTTTTGTTTGCTGTGAACAAAACCATCCATGTCAACGACATACAATCATGTAGACTGAAAATGAACTTAGGAAATAACTCAGTGTCATGGTTTTTCAAGCAAAAAGAAGGCACACTGTGTGATGGAACATTTTATTATACGTTCTATAACCTAAACTTTCATTAACCATTTCATAATAAAATATCCACCAGTAAAAGCTAGACGTCCGTATCCTTTTTGGAAAATTAATAGGTAGTCAAACTCTGTGTTTCCTTTTCAGTTTACCAAACTGTTAATGTTCATGTCATGGTAATGTTATTTAAAATCGAAGCACATCTATAGGATGTGGATGATGACTCAGCTTGTCCAAGACTTGTAATTGGCATCTACCTATCCATGCAGTTTGGAAGTAAAATGTTCAAGACTTTGAATTTGAATATAAACAAACATTTTGCAGAAATTCAAAATTGTAGGCAAACCAAAACAGGTTGTGTCTTATTGCAAGCGCAGACCAAATTGGCGGGTAAAATATCCCAGGCAAGAACCTCATATCGTTGCTTAAGCTGACAACATGGACAGTCTTACAATTTTAGAAAGCTTAAGGAGGCACACATTATCCATATTCTAAAAATTAATTGCAATGGCATTGCTGTATAATAATACTACGTGGCACAAAATATAAACGTTTCCTACTATCACTAAAATAACTGAAGTCATCAATATATACCAAACAAAGACAGATATTAAGTTTATCATTTAAAGTGCTACATAATGCATTCAACATGTAAATTAAAGATATCCATGAAACAAAGAAGATAATAGCAAAGCACATTAACCAACCATAGTGATACATTTTAAGGGAAATGCTCTGGTTCTGAGTATCAAAACACATCTTATAAAGGAAGATGAGTGAGTAAAGAGAGGTTTCATCTCTTGCAATTTTCCACATAACATTAGAATTAGGACATAAAAACTCTCTGTTTTTTTTGTTTGTTTTGTGTGTGCACGCGTGTTTCTTTTGTTTTCGATTTTTGTGATCAAAGATTCAAAATGCATGTCGTTGTATGAAAAGGTTGCCCACCTAGGCAGTTTTTGTAAGAGACCACTTCGCCTAGTTGCCAGACAATCCCTGTTAGATGCCCATTCACAAAGTGGGGAAGGTGCTGGACAACCCAAGTGAGTCTAAAGGGAAAAAAATGAATTTTTTATATGTCGTTGATTCATTTGAAAGTAAGCATAATACTCTCCATTAGCCCACTCAACACCCCTTATATGCTCAAGCCTCCCACCCTGTGACTTCTACCTCTCTTTTTCACCCAATATGACTGCTTGTACCAATTTTCAGTTATTTTCCAGCTATATTTTTCTTCCCTAGGTATATTCTCTCTCCTCGTTTCTTTTTCTTCATTCATTGTTAATTTTTTCAACATTTACTCTTAATACAGTAGAATTTATTTTTCCCTCAGCTTTGTGATTTATTTATTTTGGTTGCATTGTGAAATACGAAATATTTTATTGTTGTTATGTGTTTAGTGCTCATGTATCAATATTGACTTTTATTGCCTACCTCTTGGATGCACCTTTAATACCTTGATATATCTTTTTCAAAATTCATATCTCCTTAAAGTGAGATCTTTTTACAATTCGGCGATGTGAACAGATTTAATAGAATTTTAGTTAGTCTTGTTCTTAATGTATAGCACTATTTAAATTACTAGTTTAGTTATATCAATTTCTTTGTTACCGAACAAGTACAAAGTAAGAATCCTTAAAACCAAGAACAGATATCAAAAAAATTAACACCTAAAGCATTCATTTTTACCACTCATTAAGTCCTAAAAATATAAAGGTTAACTGAAAGCTTCAAATCATGTATGGTTGCAGCTTATCTAAGACAGTCCTAGCAATCTACAAAGAACCAAAGCAAAAGACAGAATCATACATCCTAGGACAAGAACTTACCAGTCTCTGTAGCACTTCAAGCACATGGAATGGCTGCAATTGGGCAAAACTAATTTGCTGTTCATCTCCAAGCAAATCCCACATTCTTCTTCTCTTTCAAGATCTATTTCTGACAAATTCTTTCTCCCATCCTCCTCTTTTCGTTTATATCTTTCCATGAATTCTGCCTTTTGCCTCTTGAATTCCATTTCAGTGAGACCTTTTTGAAGTTGGAGGAGGGAAGGGAAAATTATAGCTGCATAAAGATAATGAGATGGACCAAAAAATTATAAACATGATAACAACAAAAACAATAGTTGAAAACCAGTGGAATGAACCTACTGTAGAATTCTTTGAGGCTAGCTTTTCTTTCATGATTTGACATGCTTGTCGATCCGTCAGAATGAACCTGCACATGTAAGAGTACCTTAATTGCTAGAAGATACCAAATGCTCCTCATAGACAGGAAGTTAAAAATATATACATAATTATTTATATAGCTGAACAGAAAATATATAACTATGTAGCTGAACGAAAAGTTACTTTATATATCATTATCCTTAGGAGCCCAAGTGCACCAGCAAGGCTGCAATCTGTCCACTGCACAAGAAAAAGGAACAAGTGTGCAGCTGAACTATATGACATTCGCATTTGTAGGCATGCACCATCATACTCAGTTGGAAAATCTGAAGCTCTGGGGATCATAACGAAGCATTAGAGAATTATCAAACAATAATAAAAAAAATAAAGCAAATCATCATCTTATATAATCTGAAACTTCACATGGCATTCCCAACTAATCGAGTTGCACTCACTCTGCCAATGGGAGCATTTAAGCTCTCATTTAGTACGCATTGACTTCATAAAATAAGAAGAAAAAAAATCATCCTTTTATCATATCAACTACGAATTCTGCCTCCAGAACAAGCTACAGTAAGTTAAGATGACGGAAACACTCTAGTATCTTCCTTAGCATAGTTCCAGCTAATGCCATAACAATGACAATAGATATCTCATTGTCCCACACATTGCAGTTATCAAGAGAAGCCATCCTCGCTGAGTGAACCTTATTATAGGAAGTAATTAATCAACCCCCAAAAGGACAATTTATGAATGCAAAATTGAGTAACATCAAAAAGAGGGGACAGAAAGGAGGAATAAAAAAACAATCCCCTTTGAAATGTCTAAAAATAACAATATTATGACATCCGAAGATAGTATCAAGCTAAACAAGCTGTCTCTAAATCATAAAAAGGTCCGCCGCCAATACAACTATTAGGGTAAAACCCATTTCTCCAACAAATAATTTGATAATTTGCACGATCAAAACAAAATTTTAATGTAAAAAATAAAACAAAAAGGCGAAAGATTAATGTAAACTGAATAGGAGTACATCACAAGCAAAAAAAAATGCCGATCATTCCCAAACATGATAAAAAAAAACAAGCAATTTGGAAGTTTTCACGATCCAAACAAAATTTAATTTTTACAAAACAAAAAGAAAGGACAAAGATTACTCTAAACTGAATGGAAGTGCATCGCCATCAGAAAAAATGCCGATCAATCCAAAACACGATACAGCAAACAACATTTGAGAAAAAAGAAGAACAAGAAGAGGAAGAGCGGCAGCAAGTACAAGGTGTTCGCGTGCTGGATGTCAGCTTCAAGTAGCTTCAGTGAGTCCTTGAACGATTTTCGCATGGAACCACTTGGCATCATCTTCGTTTCCTCCTATCATCCACGGTGAATCTAGACACCTAGCAATCCATACTCCCTCAAATTCTCTTCTCCAAATCCACCTCCTCCACCCTTCGGCCTTTGGAAAACCCTAGAAGACAAAACTGCCTAAAAAAGCAGCCGCTTTTTATCGGTTGGTTGCCTCTTGAGAAGAGGGCACAGAAAATAAATAAATAAACACACTGCACATACTATGAAAGCATTATTACCCTTAAAATGGCTTCAAGATTCGTGTCATAGATCCGGCGTCGGTGATAGCATAGAGTTTCTCCTTCCTCTGGATAATTCGTGATTGTTTTATGTTTAAATTAATTCATACTGGCATCAAAATTAAATAACTTTAAGTGTGTTTAAGATTTATATAATCTCTATCGTATCATTATTGCATTCGGAAAGCATTGGCTTGCTGGTTGAGATACATTAGTCAAAATTAGACTATTATGAGATGCTTAAATTCTGATTACTAATTAAAGAAATTTCCTCCCGTCATGTCATATTTTGCCAGTTAATTTTTCTTTTTTTTCTTAAATATCTTTTTTAAATTTTTAAATTGGAAACTTGGGTCCCACGCTGTTGCTCGGATCATAAGTTAGGTATACTTTATTTAACTTGAGTAATGATTAATTCAATTTCAGTACGTTGTTATGAGCAGCAGGGTTTGCCCGCTGCTGATTAAATCGACAGATGGGACCCGTATTTGGTTGATGGTAATTATGGGAAAATCACACCAAAATACACCGAATCTCATGTAACTCCAAAATTTGGAGTTAAACGACGAGAGTCGTATTAGAATGAATAACTTCTGAAAAGTTCTCACGTTATATACTTATTTTTTTATATTTATTTATATTTTATCCTTCTAGGACACATTGCAGTGGTATAATGGCAGGGCTCTTTCTCATACCGTCAAGATTTAAATCTTACATTGGGTATTTTTAAACGTTCACGGAGTTCGAATTACTGGTGAAGTTCGGGACCTTTCCGTGATTTATTTGTACTTTTTCAAATTTATTTGATGGTCAATTTACGGGATCAGATCATTTACCTCCAGAATTAACCGGATCGCCAGGTTAAATACCAAATTATCAAAAAACAATTGAAACAAATATGAATATTAGTTCAGTTGCCAAATTAGAAATTTGTTTAGCTAAACCATAGTTATCAATTCTCAAAGAATACTTTAAGTGGTTAGGTTTATTTATAGTGATGCGGTGATAAAGAGGAGTCTCATCAATGGATCAAAATAGAAAAAAAATAATTGACGTGGAGATCAAAGTCAGGATAGTCAAAAACCTAGGCTCCTGAAGCAAACAAATTAAGCCAAGCGATAATATAACTGTCCGATCGTGCGTGACCATTCGACTGCAATAAAGTGTGTATGACTGGTCGCTCTCTGAAAACTTGAGTATGAGGATAATAGACAAGCAACAACTCTCCCGAGCCACTTCCCCCGAGCGGGAAGCATGATCGATCGGACATAGGACAGCCCTTCGTAAATAGTGCAGTTGAATGGAAAGCATGACAATAACTTTGCTCAATACGTCTAGACGGGGACTATTCGGCCGAGTAGCGGTCGATCGGCCTTGTGTGGATCCACTAACTATTTTATTGTATCCTTTTGAAAGTTTGTGTCGTTGACAGCAAAGCATGTCCCGCAGACAAATCGTACTTTAGAAACTTCCAGACTATCACATCAAAGAGTTATATGACTGTTTAAGGAATGATGTCAGAGACACTTTTTGACTTGTCTTTTCTTAGGACGCCTAAGAAAATATGCCTACACTTTGAGATTCGTACACGAGCACTATAGTAATGTTATAAAAGGGGGTTTCCATCTATAGGCGAAGGTATACACAATTTTATTTTCTACATTCTTTAATTACAATTTTTTATTTTTTTTTATATTGTCAGAGACTAATTTAAGTTTTTTATTTTTTTTTATATTGTCAGAGATTAATTTAAGTATCGAATGACCAACGCTATGAACTCCTTTTCGACCTGCACCGATATTTTTGTGTTGCAAGTGAGTGTACTGAGAAATTTGGTATATTACGTATAGAACTTGAAAAGCTCATAGTTTGAATCGATTAAGTTGGGTTGATGATTATTTAATAATATTATGTTGAGTGTGTTTGATGGCTTCGAGGAAAGTTAAAATGAGATGAATTTGAAAGTGATCGACAAATTCTAAGACCGGTTACACCGTGAGGGCACATAAATTCTAAGACAAGGAGCATAAGCTAGTTGATGTTTTAATACGGAGTATTAACGAATTTTTGGAAAATCAAAAGGCATGTGAATATCTATAAAAAGATTATGAGTAAATATAATGTTAGAGTTCATATTTTTTGAGAAACATTATTAAGTGATTTGTGAGGAGCATTTTACCAAGGAACAATAGGTTTTAGATCGTAGTTGATAGATGATCCCGTCCGGAAGTTGAGTCGGATGAAGACGGACTTTGATGTACTGGAGGTTGAAGGAAAGTCGTCGCGGAATCCGATCTACCTGGCACCCTCCGGAAGAGTTCGCACGGGCGGATGACGAAGGATTATAACCAGGATGATGACGCTACGGCTCTGCGCACACTCAGACGAGCCCACGAGTCGTTAGAGACCAAAAACCAGGGAAAAGGTCCCCGGGTCAAGCCCTCCGACGCTCAAGTTAGGTACTTTTTCCCCAGAAGCACAGAGAAAGGACGAAAAGTAAAGACGAGTAAGAAATGACGAGTAAGCGTACCTACATAAAGGACAAAGCTTCCCTTTTTATACTGCAACGGATATTTCTGGGGTCTGGCGGATGTCAGGGAATGTCAGCTGTCAGGCTCTGTCTGACGATGAATGACACGCGACACCTCCTCATAGGCTGGCGGCAGAACCAAAGGGGTAATCAGCCCCAACCGTTAGCATATTCCCTGACACGCTGATTATTCTCTGACATTCTCTGACAGACAGTTACGATTCCCTGGCTTGTTTGTCCTGTAGTGCCTGGACACTAGGCCTGTACTCTGAGGTATATATTCCGACCTGCTTCTGTCTGTTGTTATCCATAGTTCGTATGCCCCGACCTGTACGACAGGTCTGTATTCCGACCTGCTTCTATCTGCTGTTATCCATGATTTGTATGTCCCTACCTGTACGACAGGTCTGTATTCCAATCTGCTTCTGTCTGCTATTATCCATGGTTTGTATGTCCCTACCTGTACGCCAGGCCTGTATTCCAGTCTGCTATCTACTATTATCCATGGCTTGCACATTCCGACCTGTCCACCAGGTTTGTATACTGACCTATATGTTCCGACCTATCTGCCAGGTCTGTATTCCGATATACTTCTATCTACTGTTATACAAGGCTTGTACGTCCCGACCTGTATGCCAGGCCTGTATTCCGACCTGCTTCTATCTACTGTTATCCATTGATTGCATGTTTCAACCTGTCTGCCAGGTCTGTATTCTGACCTGCACGTTCCGACCTGTCCGCCAGGTCTGTATTCCGACCTGCTTCTATCTGTTGTTATCCCTGATTTGTACTTCCCAATCTGTACGCCAGGCCTGTATTCCGACCTACTTCTGTCTGCTGTTATCCATGGTTTGTATGTCCCGACCTGTACGACAGGTCTGTAATCTGACCTGCTTCTGTCTGCTATTATCCATGGTTTGTATGTCCCTACCTGTATACTAGACCTGTATTCCGACCTTCTATCTACTGTTATCCATGACTTGCACGTTCCGACCTGTCCGCCAGGTTTGTATACTGACCTGTACATTCTGACCTGTCAGCCAGGTCTGTATTCCGACCTGCTTCTATCTACTGTTATCCAGGGCTTGTACGTCCCGACCTGTATGCCAGGCCTGTATTCCGACCTGCTTCTATCTACTGTTATCCATGACTTGCACATTTCGACCTGTCTGCCAGGTCTGTATTCTGACCTGCACGTTCCGACCTGTCCGCCATGTCTGTATTCCGACCTGCTTCTATCTGTTGTTATCCCTAATTTGTACTTTCTGATCTGTACGTCAGGCCTGTATTTCGGCCTGTTATGTACTATTATCCATGACTTGCACGTTCCGACCTGTCCGCCAGGTTTGTATACTGACCTACACGTTCTGACCTGTCCGCCAGGTTTGTATATTGACCTGCACGTTCCGACCTGTCCGCTAGGTTTGTATTCCGACCTGCTATCTACTGTTATCCATAGCTTGCACGTTCCGACTTGTACGTCAAGTCTGTTCCCCGACCTGTCGTACGTCAGGTCTGTTCCCCGACCTGTAAACCAGGTCTGTTCCCCGACCTGTAAACCAGGTCTGTTCCCTGACCTGTAAACCAGGTTTGTTCAGCGCCGGAGGCCCTTCTCTCCACGTCTTTGCCTGACCTGTGGGTCCGACCCTTCCTTGCTCTTGAGAAAGATAGCCTGTATTCTTGACCTTTGACTGCCCTATCAACGGAAACTTTTGACCATTTCCCCGTAAGCTTGACTTCTGACTTCCACATAAGCTTGACTTCTGACCTCTACGTAAGCTTGACTTCTGACCTCCACGTTAGCTTGATTTCTGATCTCCACGTAAGCCTGACTTCTAACCTCCACGGGGGCTGGACTTCTGACCTCCACGTCAGCATGACTTCTGACCTCCACGTCAGCTTGATTTTTTATCTCCACGTAAGCTTGACTTCTGACCATCCTGTGGTCTTGACTCCTAACCACATTCACTTACGAACCCCATGATCATGCACCGTATCACAAGCCTCCCTCTCAAGTCTAGTAGAAGGAGACTCTAGTCCGACTGACTAGACCCAGGTCCCTTTGTTACCTGACCTGGTTCTTGCCTCCTCTGCCTACCTGTTTTCCGTCTATCTTCTTCAGAATTTCTCGCCATCCCAAGAGATAGACAGGATTGTTCTGTTTGTATATTGATTCTTCAACTTTTGAGCCTACTCTTCTTCTATAAATGTTACACTATTTTCCAAACGTCAACTCAAATTCCGAGGAAATCCCTTCACCTTCTCCTTCCTTATAAAAGATCTGAGTATACCCTTCTCCTCTTTGCCTCAAACTAGCCTCTTGTTAATAAAGCATCTCGCCTCCATGGACCCTGCAACAGAATCTAGCGAACTTGCTTCTTTGCTTCAGCAAATTGCCCATCTGACGGAGTTATTGGCTCAAAAGGAGGAAGCCTTGCTGGAGATGACTGTGAGCAAAGATCTTCAAGTGTCCCTTACTCATGAAATGGAAAACCTCTGGCTGGCCGCCAAATCCAGAACCCGGGCCGAGATTGCTTTCAAGCTTAAAGCTCAATCGGACTTCCAGAGCCAGGTTCACTATATTATCTTTTTGAGGATGAAACATGAGGATGAGGTGACTCTCCTGAAAGAGGAAGAGTGGATCAAAGATGAGACTATTGGGCAACTGAAGCGCTCCATCGATCTTATTAAGGAAGATCTAACTAGAGCTCAAGCTCATCTGACTAGGAAGGATCAAGCCTCTGGATCTGGTAGCAATATAAATCCTTAAAAAATGTACACCTTGTTAACGGAATAACACCTGTTTCTTGAGCTCCACTCATGGTGTAACCCCACACCCTCTTGCTCGGGTATCATTATGTTTCTATAAAACACCTGTGTTTCTCTAATATTTCTAGCAAAAATAGCAAAAATATTAAGGATAACCTGCTTACCCCACCTTCCTCTTACCTCATAACATATGATCCCCCTGTCGGAGCAACTAGACACTTGAGAATGTGCCTATGAAATTTTATATTTAGCAGAAACCCTGGAAATATTGCTTACTGACCAGTCAGACACAAGAGCTTGACTTGTTGTATTTTGCTTCGGCGAATATAAGGGGTGCTGACTGAGAATAGAAGTCATTGGGCGTGAGAGCTCAGCTCACTTATAACTCAAACTGGGGTGAGAGTCTTGGACAACCGACCGGGAAGGTCGTTGGGCGTGAGAGTCATGCTCACTTATAACTCGCACTGGGGCGAGAGTCTGGGACAACCGACCGGGAAGGTCGTTGGGCGTGAGAGTCATGCTCGCTTATAACTCGCACTGGGGCGAGAGTCTGGGACAACCGACCAGGCAAGTCGTTGGGCGTGAGAGTCATGCTCACTTATAACTCGCATTGGGGCAAGAGTCTAGGACAACTGACTAGGAAGGTCGTTGGGCGTGAGAGTCATGCTCACTTATAACTCACACTGGGGCGAGAGTCTGGGACAACCGATCGGGAAGGTCGTTGGGCATGAAAGTCATGCTCACTTATAACTCGCACTGGGGCGAGAGTCTGGAACAACCGACCGGGAAGGTCATTGGGCGTGAGAGCTATGCTCACTTATAACTCGCACTGGGGCGAGAGTATGGGACAACCGACCGGGAAGGTTGTTGGGCGTGAGAGTTATGCTCACTTATAACTCGTACTGGGATGAGAGTCTGGGACAACCGACTGGGAAGGTCGTTGGGCGTGAGAGTCATGCTCACTTATAACTCGCACTGGGGCGAGAGTTTGGGACAACCGACCGGGAAGGTCGTTGGGCGTGAGAGTCATGCTCACTTATAACTCGCACTGGGACGAGAGTCTGAGACAATCGACCGGCAAGGTCGTTGGGCGTGAGAGTCATGCTCACTTATAACTTGCATTGGGGCGAGAGTCTGGGATAACTGACCGGGAAGGTCGTTGGGCGTGAGAGTCATGCTCACTTATAACTCGCATTGGGGCGAGAGTCTGGGACAACTGACCGGGAAGGTCGTTGGGCGTGAGAGTCATGTTCACTTATAACTCGCATTGGGGCGAGAGTCTGGGACAACGGACCAAGAAGGTCGTTGGGTGTGAGAGTCATGCTCACTTATAACTCGCACTAGGGCGAGAGTCTAGGACAACCGACTGGGAAGATCGTTGGGCGTGATAGCCATGCTCACTTATAACTCGCACTGGGGCGAGAGTCTGGGACAACCGACCGGGACTTCTTAAGGAAGCTCGTTCAGGAACAGATGTTGTCGACCTGGGGGTAAGTTCCCGACCAGGCCTTGCTTGAAGGGACCGCTTTGACCTCGTCTACAGTCAAGAGATATACAGTATCAGACGTACTGTGAAGATAAAATATATCAAAATCTTACTCAGCCTTCGGGAAAGTGACGCCGTGTAGCCTTGCAACATTTGAATTTATTTCCCGCCCATTTTCTTCACCGCTTCCCGAGAAGATCGCATGGCAGACATTTCCGTACGCCCACTTCCCCTCATGATTTCCTTATCACGTCTATCATTAATACGCTTCCTAGAGGGGTGACACCTGTCCCACGCCTTTATTGCTTACATCGTATGACACCGCCGACTCTATTCCTTTTTGTACACAACTTCCCATAAGAGTATGTCGTTCTATGATCGGACGACATTGAGCGCTTTACCCAAAAATATACTCAATTCATCTTTCAATATTCCCTAGGAAAACCCCCTTTATAAGCCTAAAGGCAGTCCGCCGTCGTTGCCTTGAGCGCTTCGACTGTCTTCGCCCCCTCGCTGCTTTGTTGTCTCTAGTGTCTCAGCCCTTCCCCTTCTCGACTCCTCACGCCTGGTGCTCTTCCCCCTTTCGACTGACCTCTTCTTCAACCTTCCTCACCTTGATAATGGCGGACGGTAAGGCCTCCTTTTGGTATTCGTATTACATTTCTGACATAGACGACCATGACCTGTCGGTGATCCGGTCTAACCTGAGACTTAGCGAGGATTGCGAACTTTGAGTCCCCACACCCAGCGAACATCCCTTATCCCCTCCTGAAGGTTTAATGACTATTTTCAAGGATCAGCTTCTTGGAGGCCTTCGTTTTCCCATACATCCCTTTATCTCCTCCCTGAGCCAATACTTTGGTATCTGCCCTCCTCAATTTGCTCTCAACTTCTTCAGAGCTGTATGTGGCACCATCATTCTGTGTCGCATATATCAAATCCCCTTAACCACTCAGCTATTTCATCATTTTTACTCCTTCAAACGATCTGAACCAGGGGTATTCATGGTGCAAGCTAGACTTGGTTATAAGTTCTTTTCTGACATGCCCTCTACCAACAAAGGTTGGAAATATCATTTTTTTTTCATTAGATTACCCGACCCCTTGGTCGAGCCAACCCAATGACGCTCTGACATTCCTTCTAATCTCCCTGTGCACCAACATCAATCCTCCTGCAATGCCGCCTCAGAAAAGTTCCAAAGCATGAGCGTTCAATTGTCTATAATACT
This sequence comes from Zingiber officinale, assembly GCF_018446385.1. Lineage (NCBI taxonomy): Eukaryota > Viridiplantae > Streptophyta > Magnoliopsida > Zingiberales > Zingiberaceae > Zingiber > Zingiber officinale. The sequence goes on along the minus strand of NC_055987.1, from coordinate 82,639,686 downwards.
ATTGGAAGGCTTTTTGTATTCTTTCGGGCTCAACCCAGTTCATGCAGAGATAGGGGCTCCATTAGGTAAGACCCTACTTTCCTTCTTGATATTTTTCGCTAACTGAGGTATCTCTCTTTCACTTTGCAGAGGCTGCCATGCTCTGGGCTTATTCCTCAAATGTAAAACAACAATCTCTCGCCGTTTTGAAAGCCCTGAGTGTGGAGCTTAAACAGGGCTTAGCAGCTGCCTCACAGTCTGCCCCTACTACGCCAGCCTAGGCGGAAGCTCCCCCCCACTCTTCCCTTAGATGCTGCCTCAATGGAAGACCCTGACACCTTGGAACAGGTCGAGGAAGAACGAGTTGCTTCTCCCCCTCCCGCTAAACAACTATGCCTCCAGCGCAAAAGGAAGAGGATTATTCCCGCGGTTCAGGCGTCTCCTCCTCCTCTTCCTTCTGGCCCGCGTTCATCCACAACCTCTCAATCTTCCGAGGCCAAAGCTATTACTCCCGATCGGGAGATGGCTCTGGGACTAGAGGTTCCCACCCTGTCACCCAGAATATTAGCCCAGACACTCGGTCGGGCTCTGACTCCTGAGCATGCCTCTCTTCCTGCTCAGGCCTTCTCTCTCGGGATCCCTCTTCTTGTAATGGGCCAACCCGGGAGCTCGACAACTTTATCCGTCTTGCTTCCTGTATCCGCTCCGACCTCCACTTCTCAATCTCAGGGGAGAATCCCCAAAAAGTATGTTTTCACCACCTCTTGGCACCTGCCCTCCTCCACTGAGCCCAATGTCGCCGAAGAAGCTGTGGAAGAGGCTCCTCCCACTGTTGGCTTAGTTCAGCTACAGGGCGGGTTAGCCGTGTCCTGGCGGTCGGACAATCGAAGGTTTTGGAACAATCTGCCGATGGAGGGGTTGGATCATGTCTCTCGCCAGATAATTTCTGTGAGTTTTTCTTTTCTCAGGGCTCTTCCTTTAAGATTCCTTATAATCCTTCCCTCTGCGTCTTATGCAGGCCTGCTCCGCCGGCCTGAGTGTGATTCAATACTCAGCCAATTTGCAGAGGGAGCATGAGGGGCTGAAGACTCGCCTTCAAGAACTGGAGCTACCACTGACTCCCCGAGACCCACTCAACCCGACCCCTGGGGACTTGGCGGGGTATCTTCGATTGATTGGGGAGCCTGCCGAGTCTGCCCGAAACATCTCCCATGCAACTTTTGACAAAATAAAGACCTTGGAGCGGCTCTAAGGACCAGCGAGTCTAAGCTGGCCTCTGAGGGGGAGCAGCGTCGCTTGCAGGTGGTTGAATTGGATGAGAAGGATGCTCGGTTGACCACCCTATCCTCTGATCTGAAGAGTCTGCAAGAAATTCAAGAGACTCTCCAGAAAAGCTTAACAGATGTTCAGGGTTAGCTAGCTTCCAGTGCCGACCGGGAGAAAGCCATCCAAAGTCGATGGGAGGCTAGCCAAGCAACACTCAAATCACTGCATGCCGATCTTTTGAAGGCTCAGGAGAATGCTTCCCAGAGTCAAAAAGATTTGACTTTGGCCCAAGCTGATGTTGAGAAGATCTGGGCAGAGTTGGCGGATTATCAGGCGGGTGAAGCTGGTCGTCTAAGAGCATACAGGCTATCCTACGTCACATCTCTTTTCTTCTTGAGGAAGATTGGAGGTTTGATGCAACTTATGCTATGTAGTGGAGCGGCTGGTGGAGCTCGTCAAATGTTTGAGCAAGGTCTGCTTCACTCCGCCCCTTCGAAAGAGTTCCTGGACACTGCTTGCCTGATGAACGAGCTTCCAGCAGGATTGTATCCTACCTTCAGGGATGACAACGACCTCTTTCTCCTCCCCGCCTCTCCTACTGATGCTGAACCTTGATGTGGCAATGTATGCTGAGCTTTGATGTGGCAGTATAGCTAAAAGATTGTCGACGATTTTGCACCTCCAAACTTATTGTTATATAAGACCCTTTAACCTTTTTATGATATGTTTTGATATGACTACTTGTTTTTGATCTCTACTTAGCTCGTTAGTTTCTTATTACCTTGTATGTTTCCCGACCGGTATGGACTGTGGCGATATGGAGGTGTACTTCGACCTTCTAGTTCAAGTTTTAACTGCCCTCGGTAGAGACTCACTTCCTTACCCCGACCTGTTTCCCTCTCCTTTCCTTGTTGACCGCCCTGGCTCAGCCAAACACCCCGGTCTGCTTTTTCCAACTTAATCCAGTACAGGATAATACCAGAGCGGGAAAGCGAGGGTTAGGAGTTCATAGGACACTTATAACTGTTGCATTTTTCTCGAAATCTATCTCCTCGTACTTCACATCGACACCTTTCCCGATATACCCTTGGGCATTATTTTCAAAGACGATCCATTAGCCCTCTTTACTCCCGCCAATTGTTGTGAGTCGGTGGATGATAACTGACTAAATTGCCCTTCTGCCCAGCGACTATAAATACTTCCCCCTCATTTCTTCCTGCCACCTTTTTCTTGCCCTCTTCTTTCTCCTTCCTGAATCCATTGCTACGCTTAAACCTCTATCTTTGGTTTGGTAGCTTCTTGCTTGATTTCTTCTCCTTCTGTTTCTTTTCACATGGCGTCCTCCTCTCATCTGTCTTTTCTAGCGGTGATGTATTTTCCTGGCTCATCCACTTTTGATGAACTAGATCTGGATTATCAGTGATATACCTACGGAGTTGCGGATAACATACACGTGATCATCCCCACTGGAGTGCACCAATTTTTCGCTCCTCTCGACCGTTATTGCACCTTCTTTAAAGAACAATTTATGGTCGACCTTCATCTTCCTCTTCACCCCTTCTTTTCTGATGTGTGTCGCCACTTCAAAATTCCCCTGAGCCAACTGACGCCGAATTCTATAAGGCTCCTCTATGGATTTGTAATACTCTACGACGTATGCAAGCTATCCTGGTCTGCCCCTTTGTTCCACTGCTTCTTCACCCTTCGACAGTAGGAAGAAGGCTCCTTCCGCTTCCAACCGCGTCTTTTAACTGCTTTTTTCTCACCCCTACAGCCTTCTGGAACGAACTGGAGGAGCAAGTTCTTCTTCATTCGATTCCCCAATGAGGTAGAATGACCCTTGCAGTGGCAACCTCTACTTCCTCCAACCCCGCCACTAGGGGAGTTTCATCTTGACACCTCCTATATAGAGGCTTCATCTCGCTTAGCAGGATGACAACTGAACTTAACGCGCTTATTATCTGAGGAATTGTTGTCCTATTTCCGTCTGAGCTACTTATTGCTGAAACACCTCACTCCCTGGGTAAGCTTCTCTTTTGGTTCTTTTATGACTTCATGCATTCTGATTTACCTACCGTAGCTGACCTCCTACTCTATCTTGTATAGCTGATATTTTAACCCGTGCTTCAGAAGTCCAACTTCTTCCTATAAGTGATATGGAGATAATGCAGCACGATAGAGTTATTTTAGAAAGGAGATTGCTCCCCTACTCGACTTCGACCCACATCAGTATGACTACCACTACAAATCCCCAACCCCATCTTCCTCGTAGAGCCTCGTCTATTGTCCGATCTGCCTCCTCTGCTCGTCCAAGGACTTCACCTACATCTCGGCCTGCCACCCTTGTTCATCCCCGGGCCTCGCCTACAGCCTGGTCCTTCACCCCGACGCCTCTTCAATCGATTAATCCTTCCCGACCGACCTTTAACCCTGGTCACGGCCGTAGTCGAAGATCAGCCAACGTAACTTACTCCAGCCCTGCCTTCCGAGAAGCCTCTCAGGCAGCTCGTCGGGCATGTTCTGTAAATGACCCTTGAGTCGTGATGCCCCTTTTACTTCTCGACGCAGGGTTCGATTGCCTTCTGAGGATTCTGACTCGGATGACCGACCTTTGGCTCGTAGACTTCGCTGTAGAGCCCCCGATCCTAGCCAAGACTCAGGCCCTTCCGCTGTTCCTCATCCTTCGCCTCCTGCTGCAACCACTACTCCTATCCCGAGCCAGACAAATACTCCTCCTGCTCCATCTGAGGTTCCGGCCGAACCTCCGCTAGCTCAACCTTCAACCTCGCAACAACACCCAAGCACTGAAGCCGACCCCTCACACCGCCCTTCACCAATGACCTCACCTCCAGAACCTGCTCATGTGCCCCCTTCAACTCCTTCTGGCTCAGCTGCTGGACCTTCACAGCCACCGCCACCTATTCATCGCCATTACTGTACCACTTCCCCTTCTGAGGCTGGGTTAAGGTCACGACAAGATGTTCCCACCAGCTTCCTCACAATGAAAGGTCGTTTGGGCACTTTATCAGAAGAAAGTATGCAGCAGATGAAACTCTTGCAGCCACATGCCCAAATGGATAGATTCTCAGAACTGTATATCAAGGTAAGCTTCGATGATACCATCAACTATTATCCTCCCCGCTCTTATCAGATATTTCCTTTATGTCCCAAGCTTGTGCAGAGTCCCTGATAATAAACCAATCCTTCCATGCTGCTCATTACTAGAGCAAGGTGTTGCGAGACATGGTAGCAGAATTGGAGCTGCAGTTACATGACCTTGCGCAGACGAATTATGCCCTCAGAGTTGAAATAAAGGACCTGACCAGAAGGAATACCCATCTAGAAGTGTCCTTGGCGCAAGCCAACCACAAGCTTAAAGACATTCAAGAAGAAAAGAGCCAGCTTGACATTATACACCAACAGTGCTGGGAGCAACAAGCTTTGGTACATCAGCGAGCCCTTGGCCAATTAACCCAGAAACTGCATTCCGCAGAAATCCTTGCACAAGAGCAAGATAAGAGATTAAAATCCCAGACGGCCCAATTAGCGTCTCAAGCGGCAGAACTTCTGGTCGTCCGGACTAAACTGGCTCAAGCCTGGGCTACTGTAGAAGGAGTATCTACAGCCCTAACTGTCTATAAGGAAGGGGAGAATAACCGCTGCAAATAGAGCTGCCACTTGTACCTGCGTTCTCCAGAGTTTTGTACACAAGCAGGACAACATTTCTCCACAGCTGTTATTTATGGTGCGGCTGGAGCTCTACGATAACTCTACGAACAAGGCTATTTAAAATCAGCTCCTCCTGCTGAGTTTTTAGATCATGACCGGATTCTTAAAGAGATTCCAGATGATATCTTTTCTCCTTTCGAATGATCATTACTGACTGCCTGTACATAATGTGACTTAACGATTTCCTGTGAAATACTTTATTACTTTTCTTCCTACACATCTACTTGCACTTTGAGGCTTACTTTGCTAAAATTTCTTAGTCTGTCGAAAGAAATATTGAGATATACAATTTCCGCTCTAACATATCCTCTTACTGCACTATCTGGTCTACTTTTAGCCCCAGCTTATTACTCCGGTCTGTCAAACATGTGACAGCCCGACCTATTCTTCTTTATATGCTTCTTTAAACTTTGTAAGGTCGCAGGTAGTTAGTGCTCCACGGTCGATCTAACTTCTTGCCCTGGTTATCTTGTAAATAATAAGCTCCAGACGATAATTTTTTGATGACTTTGTAAGGTTCATCCCACTGTGGTGCTAACTTGGCCACGTCTCCCACAGGCTTAACTTGCTTCCAGACCAGATCTCCTTCCCTAAAGAATCGAGGAATTACTCTTTTGTTATAATTTTGCCTCATTCTTTGTCTGTAGGCCTCCAGTCTGGCTACTGTCTTCTCTCGGATTTCACTGATGAGATCCAGCTCAGCCAGTCGCCGCTCTGCATTTCCTTCATCGTATAACGTCCTCCTGACTGACGACACTCCAATCTCTATAGGTAATACCGCTTCGTTTCCATAAACGAGATGGAATGGTGTCAGCCCTGTGCTTTCTCGGGGTGTTGTACGATTGGCCTATAAGATACTAGATAGCTCTTCCACCTAGTTACCTCCCACATGATCCAGCTTAACCTTCAGACCTCGTACTATTTCTCGATTGACCACCTCAGTTTGGCCGTTTCTTTGCGGGTATGCCACTGAAGTGAAGGCTTGCGTTATGCTAAACCCCTTACACCAGGCCTGGATTTTTTGCCCTTGAAATTGCCTCCCATTGTTTGATACCAATTTGTGTGGAATGCCGAACCTGCAGAGAATATTCTTCCATAGAAACTGGATGACAGCGTCTTCTGTGATCCTGGCCAGGGCCTCTGCTTCCACCTACTTAGAGAAATAGTCCACCGCTACCAGTAAGAAGCGTTTCTGACCTGGGTCCATTGGAAATGGTCCCATAATATCCATGCCCCATTAATCGAAGGGACATGAGACTATAAATGTTCTTAGCAGAGCTGTTGGTCGGTGTGTCAAATTCTGATGTTTTTGGCAGGACAGACAGGTATTTACCAGCTTGTGAGCATCCCTCTGTAAAGTAGGCCAGAAATACCTGGCCAGGAGTACCTTGCGAGATAATGTCCGACCATCAACATGACTGCCACAACATCCCAGATGTATTTCTCGTAAGGCTTGGTCCGCCTCCTCCATGTTGGATCATAGACGTTCAATAGTGAATATCGAAAATCGTTCGAGCAGGAGTAAACGCAGCGGAAAAGTAAAACAATGCTAACACAATTCACTTTACTTGGTTCGGAGCCTGTGTTGACTCCTACTCCAAGGTCCGCGGTCGTTGACCGCTTTCGGTGGGCAATCACTATCAATTCGAATATTACAGAATTTAAGTACAAGAATTGACACAGAAAGAAAATACTGACAACAGAATGAAAACAAAAACCAGCACTGAGTCGGAAAGCTTTTCGTGATGTCGCGAGAGCACAGAGGAGCAGATCTTGGATTCTGGGTTGTTGTAGAAGCTCTACCTCTACCCCTTCATTTATATGAGGCTCGGGGCGCCCCGGATCCCTTCCGAGCACCCTGGTGAGACGTCGCAGGTCCAACCAACGAGCTCCACGTAGTGACGACGCGTTCAGGATAAAAGTTGCCTCTCGGGCGCCCAGATCCCTTCCGGGCGCTCGGACCACCTTTTTCGAGGGAACACCTTTCCTGCAAAACAAGGTTACTCCGAGGCAAATAGATAATGTATATCCTGCAAAATAAAGTGTTAGCACAGTTTATAAGTTCAATATAAAAGAAGTATTACTTAGATTTCGTCTTTCCGAGATAGGAATCTAGTCACGATCTCGACTTAGATATCCGAAATGGATCTAAGCTGGATCGATTCCTAATGTTCCCTTCCCGGGAACGTATTTTCACAGTCACTCCCTTCCAGTGACTTACCTTTACTCACCTGCCTGACGTCCGATCAGCCCTTCAACCCGTCTGGACTTCTCGCCAACTATCCGGTCAGCCCGTCGACCTAGCTGGACTTCTCGCCAAGCGTCCAGTCAGCCCGTCGACCTGCTTGGACTTCTCGCCAGCTATCTGGTCAGCCCGTCGACCTAGCTGGACTTCTCGCCAAGCGTCCGGTCAGCCCGTCGACCCGCTTGGACTTCGTGCCAGACATCCGGTCAACCCGTCGACCTGTCTGGATTTAGTCTGCACACTCGGTCACAGTGTTAGATCACGACAAACCTAACTTAACCTGATTTGTCATTCATTAAAACCTAAGTTAGACCGTTAGTACTAACCGCACCAACAATCTCCCTCTTTTTGATAGAATGACAACCTGGTTAAGTTAGTGAAAAATATGCTAAAAAAATAGCATAATTTATAAGGTTTAAGTTAGTTTTTAAATATGACATTTTGTTTCTCTAACTTAACACCTATTCCTCCCCCTTTGGCATTAATCAAACAAGGACATAAATTAATCAATCAAAACTACAGAATACTGTAAAAAAAAATGATGTCAAGTTAACTTGGGGGAGTTAAAATTTTTAAGACTTGTTTAAAACATTAGCTTTAGCTTTTAGAAAATAGCTAAGTTTTGAAAGAGTAGCTAATTTTTAAAGATCATTTTTGCAAAATTAATTAAATTTTCAAAAATGACTTTGTAAACTCAAGGAGAATTTTCTAATCAGAAATTTGAAAAGCTAATTTTCCAGTATAAGTGTATAAGTTTCAAATTTTAGGATCAAGTTTTAAATTTTTAAAATACGTTTCAATTTTGAGATATTTTTCAAACATAAGTTTTCAAAATCAAAATTTTAAGGCTAAGTTTTCAAAATTAGATTTATCAAGAAAATCTCCAAACATAAGTTTTAATTTTGAAACACTTTTCAAACCTGAAAAAGCAAAGATTTACTTTTCAAAATTGATTAAAACTAAGTTTGCAATAGATTCAAAATTTTAGTTTATAAAATCTAATTGAAGAATTTAATTTTATAAGAGCTAGTTTATATGTTTTCAAGATTAAGGATTTCAAAGCTAAATTTGAAAAAAAAATCTTTTTTTAATACTGATTAAGTTTGTAAAAATTTTAAATTTGAAAATCGAAATTCAATCTAAAAAAATTTTAGAAAAAATATTATGTTTAAGGTGGAGAAAATAATTTTGGTGTTAAGTGTTGATTTAATCATCCCCCTAAACCTGACATCTAAAATAGCTGTCTAACCAATTAGGTACTTACTGGCTATCAGAAGATAACAGCTTTCACTTGGTTAGTCAAGTTAAATTTATTGTAATCAGTTAGCGGTTGACTAAACTGAATAACTTAACTTGATTAATATATGTTTGGTATTTAACGCTCAGACTTATATTGATGCACTGACATACGAATCTTAAGTCATAGGCAATTGGCCTATACATCTCACCCCTTTCTATGTATGTCAATCATAAGCAAGGTAAACCTAGGGTGTTTGTGAGATGCTCAAATACTAGTCCTACTGGAACATGATTTCTAAAGAGATTTTTCTAGTCTAAGGCTAAAATTGTTTTGAAATTCTAAAAGTAGGAAGGTTTTAAAGAAATAAAACAATTTTAACCTAGAATTTAAAACAATTATTTTTTGAAAATAGTTTTTGAATTTTAAAAAGTCCTAGTCTATTAAATTAGAGTATAACCAATCAGATCTGAAATGAAAATCAATAGAACAATATGCACTACAAAAGTTGTAATAGTGTCATAACAGTGCTATGTAACAATCACGACTACTGAGACGATGAAGGAGGTGGTCCGGAACCCAACGACCGAAGAAGTGCCAATAGCCCAGTATGACAAGTATGGTCGTCCTCTCGTAGGTCTCGTCGCAGGTCGGAGATCTCCTGCCGCACATCTCATCGTAAATCGGAGACCTCCTGTCGCACCTCTCATTGGAGATCGGAGACCTCTCGCCGTATGTCTCGGTGAAACTCGGAGGACTCCTGCTGGAGGCTCGACATAGCTCTCTCTAGTCTGGATACTCGATCGGCTAGAGTGCGAGGAGCGGGACGTGGGGCTCGAGCTGGTGCTGGGGCAGGAGCGGCCTCGTCAGGAAACAGTGCGAGAAAGAACTCATCCTGCACTACCTCCTCCTGCTGGGCATCTGGGTCAGGCTGGTGCTGTGCCCCCCTCTGCCAAGTCATGATACCCTCACCATCTATATGAATACTAGCTAGGGAAAAGTTCCTAGCTCCTATAACGTCAAACTCGGTCATATAGCGGATGTCACCTCTGGTGGCATCAATGCCCAAGGAGGACATATATGCTGTCAGAATGTGACAGTAGGGCATATGAACTCGCCCACTAGTCACGTATCCGCCCGAGTAGATAATGGTGGAAAAGATATGTAGGCTAATGTCAATATCTAACCTATGACACAGGGCATAGAGGAGAAAGGAGTGGAATGGGCGCATCATCGCGATGTCGCGAGTGCTCAGTGGTAGAATGCAAAAGACTAAGACCCTATAGAGGGCGTAGTCCTGGACTCGAAGGGTAACTGACCTAAACTAGGTCACAGTGGGTACTCGCTCGCCCCCAAAAAAATACGAATAGATCGTATCAAGAGAAATATGCGAGTAGGGATCTCCAAATGGTAGCTCCCTGGGAGGATAGCATTGAAAGGGACAGGTAGACTCCCGTAACTCCAAAAAGTCACGGATGGTAGTAGGGGACAGCGTGATATCAGTCCCAGCTGCCCTAGTAGTATAGGTAAAGTAATCTACTTTCACTAGGTTGTTATAAAATTTTGCACACAAACTTATGTTTACTGGGCTAGTACATTCAACAAGGTTCTGAAGGTTATAGTGGTTTATAGCCATTATAGCTGGAACGCAAGAGCATAAAAAGAACGCTCTATCTATACATTTGGTCCTAATGGCCATGTAGATGGTTGACTCAAACTTAATCCTAAGCTCATCAGTGGGAAACCTAGGTTAACACTGGGAGTAGAGGGCCCAACACCAGATTTAGAACGTTTCCTAAATTATAAAACAAAATTATACTAATTAAAGAAAACAAACATGCAACAATATTCTAAAATTTTAAACAAAAGACAACAATTTTACCGAGGAGCCATTGCTAAAATCTTTTTAGAACTGACGACCTCGGTTGATTCGCGACCGCGTATTAACCATAGAATGAGGAAAAATTTAATTTTGAATGCTTTCGTAGTAAAGCTTGGAAAAAGCTTGAACGAAAGCGAATAGAGGAGGTGCAAGTGTATGGGGCGCCCCTGCCCCCCTATATATAGGGGACACCGGGCGCCCGGACCTATTCCGGGCGCTCGGGGTCAAGTGGGGCGGGGCGCCCGGATCCCCTCCGGGCACCCCGGGTCCGTATACCAAGGGCACCCGCCCCTGGTTTTTTACTCTGGTTTTGATTTTTTTTTGGGTTTAATTTTAAAAATAGAAATATGAGAGTTAGAAAAAGAATTTAAGTTTAATTTTTAGGATGATTTTTAAGCAAAAAAAATTAAGTTTAAGTTTTAAAATAATTTTTAAGTTAAAAGAATTTAAGTTTAGTTTTAAAATAAAAAAAATAAGTTTTAAAATAAAAAAATAAGTTTTAAAATAAATTTTTAAGTTTAAACAAATTAAGTTTTAAAATAAATTTTTAAGTTAAAAAAATGAAGTTTAATTTTTAAAATAAAATTTTAAAAAATTAAGTTTTAATTTTTAAAATAAAATTTTAAGTTAAAAAAATTAAAGTTTTAATTTTTAAAATAAATTTTTAAGTTGAAAAACATTTAATTTTTAATTTTTTAAAATAAATTTTTAAGTTAAAAAACATTTAAGTTTTTTTCTAAAAATAAATTAAAAAAAAATTTAAGTTTTAAAGTAAATTTTTAAGTTTAAAATAAATTTTTAAGTATTTTTTTTTAAAAAAATTAAGTTTTAATTTTAATATAAATTTTTAAGTTAAAAAATTAAGTTTTAATTTTTAAAATAAAATTTTAAGTTTAAAAACATTTAAGTTTTAATTTTTAAAATAAATTTTTATGTTTAAAAAATAAGTTTATAAAAAATTAAGTTTTAATTTTAAAATAATTTTTTAAGTTAAAAAAAATTAAGTTTTAATTTTCAAAATAATTTAAAATAAATTTTTAAGTTAAAAAAACATTTAAGTTTTTTTTTATAAATAAAAAAAAATTAAGTTTTAAAATAAATTTTTAAGTTTAAAACAATTAAAAATTTAAGTTTTAAAGTAAATTTTTAAAAAATTTAAGTTTTTAAAATAAATTTTTAAGTTAAAAAAACATTTAAGTTTTAATTTTTAAAATAATTTTAAGTTTTAATTTAATTTTAATTTAATTTATATTTAATTTTAATTTTAATTTTAATTTAAAGTCCTTAGTCATCTCACTCGATCTATGTTTTCAATCAGGGAATCTTATAATTTTAATCTTATAGTTTTAACTTGTGTTAGATTCAGGTTTAGCTTTGGGTTCAACAAATAGGCGTTCTCTAGATAAACTTCTGGGTTATGGTGAGTTACTTGGACATCATTAAAGTAACCATGTCTTTAAGATTTTCCAAATAGTTCTATCCACTGGACTTAGTACAAAACCTTGGTCTAACTGGTTAGGATCCATAAAAGGTAGCTTCGGTCAATTCCACTTAGCCAAATGCACCAGGTCGAAGTCATATCCTCCTAGACATGCATAGACTAAGCTTCCCTAACGTACTATCATCCAATATTTCACCAGTACCATTTTTCAAGTTAAACTTGAACCCTTTTTAACTAATCCTAATTACCCTGTCGAGTAAGTTGGTTAGGGTTACCCTGCCGGGTAGGTTAGTTTAGGAGGTACCAGCTAGTCATGCCCCCAAAGGAATCCCTGCCAGACAAAAATCCGACAGCATCTCCCCTGTACCGGTGACAATCTACAGCATAAATACATACAAATATAAATCAGCCACATACGGCTGGAATATTTACACAACCACGAAGTATATATCATCAGCCTACTCGGCTGGAATAAAAGAGACAACAACCACGCAGTTATATAAATATTTAACAGCCCACTCGGCCATACAAAAACACAACACAGCGGAAAAACAATACAGGAAAGCCCACACAAACCAAATAAATACAATGCATGCCGGCACGACTTAAACACAAATATAACACCAAAACCTGAAGATAGCCACATGGCTAAACACAAATACAATGCCAGAAATAATAAAAAGATATACAAAAGAAAACAAGTACGGTCTTCGGATGTGACGTAGGACCCAGCAGACAGGATACTCCGAGCGACACCAACCATCTACAAGCTACCTGAAAACATAAATGTATACATGCGGTGGTGAGTATAGGTAACTCAGCGGGTAATAGACAAGATAGTGCATGGTCCATAAACGACATGGAAATCACAAGTATACAGTCTCAGTAGGGAAATAAGAACATGATCATACTATCATAATCAATGCACCTAAACATATCTGACATAATAACCTGACATATAAACCGTACAAACCACAACTAACATAATGACAGATACATACCCAATCTGGAATCAACACCTGGTACAATGGTCAGTAAACTCACCATATCTGCAACAGACCTACTCGTGACACCTGTGCAATATAAATACGACTACAAATACATGTAAAATAGATGACATGTATGCAGCATGACAACCATATGCAACAATCATATCGCAAACAAATGCAACATACCACAAACACATGCAACTAGTATCTACTAGGCATGTATGCAAATATATCTCCAAAGATGCACCGTGCATCAAATGCAAATGTGCATGCATGCTCCATGGTCACCCCCGCCACCTCTCTAGACACCACGACCCCAGTATGGCCGAGAGGCTTGGGTCCGTGACAACTGTACTACCCTCCAGCCCACTATATAGTGGTCGAGGCGGACAGTCCACTAGTAGCTATCTAGCTACATAGCATCAGGGTCCCTGACTGCTCACAACGCCGGATCTCACTAAACCTCGTGACCGGGTGGCACGACAGGACGAGCGGCAACTGCTCTAGCTACCACTACCCATGAGTGGCCGAATGTGCGGCGCTAAACCAAACCAACTGATGACTCTCTCACCACAAGGGAGACAATGGTCATCAGATGCAATGAATGATGAACATGATATATATATATATATATATATATATATATATATATATATATATAATCATCATCCATGCAACAACCCCAAACCTCATAAATACCTCCAATATGAGTATAATCGACATGATACCTCCACGTATCCCACCACACATATGTACCCACTACACATGTATAATCAACCAAAACTCCAATAATCCCACCAGACACATGTACACAAAAATATAAGTACAATCAACATGTATCCTCCAATAAAAACACAACGGACATGTGTATATACTCCGAACATACAATCAACACAACTCCTCCAAAAGTACATGGCAAATACGTGTGCACATACAACATGCAAATGCATGGTCAACAAGATAACTCCTATAACACATACCCATCTATGTACAGTCCACATCATATACCCAATCAGCATGGTAATACCAACAACCCGACAATCCCTACAAGACATACTCTACACGTGTAATCACAACAGAGTAGATATCAAAAGTGAAGACTGTATATGAATTACGTGTTGGGGTTGCAAGGTTGCAAACATAGTCCCATATTGGAAACACATGGGAAAGATCATGGGTTTATAAGAGAAAAGATATCTCCATTGGCATGAGGCCTTTTGGGGAGAGCCCAAGAGCAAAGCCATGAGGGCCTAGGCCCAAAGTGGACAATATCATGCTATTGTGGAGATATCTAAATTCTTCTCGATCCAACAATTGGTATCAGAGCCCGGACTGCCAGAAGGTTTAACCGCCGACTGTGCACAAGAGCTATGGTCTGATTAAGCCATGTGGGTACAATATTGACCTCGAACAAAGAAAGTGGGGGCTCCTATGTTCGGATCAAGAGGACCAGACACCAGGCAGGAAGTCCTAGTTGCGACTAGGCAAGGAAGTCCTAGTAGGTCGGGTGGACCGAGGGGCAGGAAGACCTGGTGGGTCGAGGATCGGACGTGGGAATCCTATGGTCCTTTGTTTGAGGGGGGGATTGTTGGGGTTGCAAGGTTGCAAACATAGTCCCATATTGGAAACACATGGGAAAGATCATGGGTTTATAAGAGAAAAGATATCTCCATTGGCATGAGGCCTTTTGGGGAGAGCCCAAGAGCAAAGCCATGAGGGCCTAGGCCCAAAGTGGACAATATCATGCTATTGTGGAGATATCTAAATTCTTCTCGATCCAACATTACGTAGATCATCACAAGGGTCAAGCATAAGTATCATGCAGGAAAAACAACAACCGATCATGATATAAGATAAAACAGCCTAAACCATCACATAATAGTCATGCACCAAGATCAAGAAAAACTACGTAGAGACCAAGGAAGAAATACCCGCCTTTATCTGTCAATCATGATAAAATAAATCCCACATCGTGATGAACATCCCACATCAAAGTCCTGCATAAATCAATACGTATATTTCATTTAGCTAAATTCATATAAATTAAATAGCTAAATAAAAGCCCTAATCCAATTAGGATCACTCCAACTAAATCTGTTCTCTGATTAATCCTCCAAACAATCCTCAATCAATCCAATACATACCAATAACGATCATGTTTAACTCCACATAGTGATCCAAGTCCAATACGATATTAAATCCATCCTTAATCCAACTCCTTCTAAACCAAACATAATCCACAACCATCAATTAATCCAATCAAAACTCCTCATGAATTAATCCAATTCAATTAGTTAACTCTTCTTGTTAACATGCTTCAATTATCCAACCCATAACTCATCCAATCCAAAAATCCATAATCTAATATTGATATGAGTTAAATCAATACATCTACTCACCACTTATAATCTAAGCAAGCATAAAACCCTAGATTCCTTAGAAAACCTAATTTAGCATCATACTAATGAGAATACCATAGGTACATCACTAGAAAACACTCACCTTGAGGTATGGCAACAAATCCAGTAGCTCACAACCCTACAACTCACTGCCAGAAGCTACAAAGGATACCCATAATCAATTCTTCCAATGATCAATCCATAAATCTAATCATATAGCAAAAGATTTGCTGAAACCCTAATTCACAACACTAAACTCACCTCAACAGATGCTTAATTCTTCAGCTGAGACTCCAATCAGCCACAAGGAGGAAGAAGGTCAAGACCTGCTCAGGGAAGAACCATCACCAGGTTGATCTGAAGCCTCCTCCTAAACCAAATCAAATAGCAAACATCACAAAGGGGAAACTGATCTTTGAAATCACACAATTCCGGATGAAGCTTACCTTGAATCGGTTGCTTCTCAGTGATGTCGCTCCCTTCAATCCGGCTGATGTAGAACAGCTGGTCATTCTCCAGCAACCAGATCCCAGAGGAGGAACAAGGAGGTCAACCAGCTAGGGAGGCGACGCGACCCCAAATCCCTCACCGTGCCCTAAAGCCGATCCCCTGTCGATCGGGAGCAAGAAACGACCAATCAAGAGATCGCTCCACCGGAGACAACTTGGTCAGCGTCAACCCTTCAAGATTCCGGCGACGGTCGTCAGGCAGCGCGGTGAGGCCGAGACTATCGGGGAAACAAGTTGCCCTCCATCGTCGTCGAGTGCGTCGGGTCGTCCGTGAGAGAGAAATCGAGAGGGAGAGGAAGAAGGATCAGCAACCTGTTTCCTCCTCGAAGCTCTGGTGTGCGCTGCACCGGCGACGCCGAGAGGGAGGAGAAAGATCGTCGGAGAGGGGAAAGTTCGGCCAAAGGAGTTATCGGGAGAGAAGAAATGAGAATCAGGAAGGAAATTAGGGGAAATCGGATTTAAACCTAGGTTAGACTAATTAAAGTCTAAGTTTATTCCCAAATCAATTCCCACTTAAATGGGTATTCCAAACAGGCTTTAGTTGAACCCATCAATTCGTCCCCTAAAAACTCATCGTACGAGCTCCAAAAAATTTTCGAAAAATTTCTAAAAATTCCTGAAAAATCCAGTAAGATTTTTCGTCCAATAACATTTATTATTTAATTTTGCGGTATCTTACATTCTTCCCCACTAATAAAAATTTGGTCCCCAAATTTACTGGTCAACTCAGGGATCCTCCTCCAAGGGTAACATCCAAATCATATACTTATATACCACTCACTCCAAGTATAATAACCAAACCACATCCTCATCTACTACTCCACCCTAGTATCATAAACATATCTCCAAGCAAGATAATCCACCTTCAATTGAATAGCGATGACTCTGTGGCTATGAGCACACACTACATCTGCTACTTCCACACTGTTACCTAACCGACTGTGGATTAATCAACTACCTCCGAAATCCAAAATTCACTATCAATAGATCCTCCAACACCAATATAAATCGCTCAAACTATCCATCAGTCTGAGATGAAAATCTATACTAAAGTGAAACTCCTAATTCAAAGTCTGTTGTAACCAAAATCAAAACCATGACATGAAATCACTAATCTCCATCCAATACAACCCTCAGAGATATACCATAAGGATCCGGTAATCTCTCTACAATATAATCCTGTTACTCAATCCAAAGATTCTATCCTACAAATAGATAACTGGGGAGAAAAGTAGTCAACTAACTAATGATTACCCAAATCGCATCACATCCCCTCGTCTGGGAAATCACACAATAAGGTCCATCAAAATGTAACGACCCAATTTTTCCCATTTCAAGTTCTAAAGGGCCATAAAAATATTTGGAAATGCCTTTAAAATATTCTAGAGATTTTTAGGAATTTTTAGAGTATTTTTACATAATTTTTGGAGGTCGTTTAGTATTTCTACAAAACCAAAGAAGTTTAAGAAAAAAGTGTTGGAGAAGAGGTTCGAACCCGCGACCTCAGGTCGGACCAAACCAAGCCAAACCGGCTTGACCAGCTGGGATAAGAGATTTATGTTAATCTCAAATAGAGTTAAATAAGGTTATAGTATAGTTGAGTTATATCCGATTACTTATAAAAGGAAATAAGTTTTGGGATTTTAGAAAACCTAACTTCTTCTCTCTAAATTCCTCTTCGCCTTCTCCCTCGCGACGGCGCAAGTACTCTCGGCGGAAACCAGGAGCAGCTAGGGTTGGAGATTCCGACGCCGGCGAAGCTTCCCTCCAACCGTCCTTCATCCACGATGGCTGTTCCCTTCTTCTCAGTTGTAAGTGCAAGGGCAAGCAAAGGTAAGTACTACTCACCTGCGGTAGGAGTTGTTTCGGATTTCCTTTTTGATTCTTCCTTTGCTTCCGAGGCCTAGCATGAACCCTAGACCTTAGTATGTGGCGGCACAGCAAGTTTGACCTCTCCTTTATACGAGCACAACATGTTAAGATTGAGAAATCGGGTTCTTTGTTCATTTTGAATTCGAAGCATGTTGTAGAGATTTTTGGGTCCTTTTAGCTTTCTGCCGTGAGACATAGAGGAAGAATATGAATGATTAGGTTTAGTTTTTTTGGATAGCATGTTCTGCCATTGCTGGTTGTTTTTATACCATGCAGATTAGAGCATTTCTTGTCATCATTTCCCTGTAAAACTTGAAAGGAACAGCTCTATATTAGTAGGTCTGGTTAGACTTCTTTTGTGTTGTCTAGTGGCTTGTTTTCCTTGCTTCGGTTTTGTACAGCATTAGGAATAGCTTCGGTTCCTCTTAGCATGCATTTAGTAGACTTCCTTGTTGTACCATGTTATTTGTAGGTACTTTAGTTTCGTATGGCAGGCAGATTGTATTAAATGATAATGCAGAATTTTATTAGGTTAACAAGTGCAGAATCTTGCTAGTATACATGTATTCGGGTTTGCTGTGCATTATGTTTTAGTTTTTCAGTAGCATTCTATGCCATGTTTTTACAGCATGATTGGAAGCACTAAGTAGCATTCTTTGCCTAGTTTTACAGCATGTTTAGAAGCACTAAAGTAGCATTCTATGCCCTGTTTTTACAGCATGTTTAGAAGTATTAAAGTAGCATTCTTTGCCTATTTTTACAGCATGTTTAGAAGCCCTAAAGTAGCATTCTATGCCATGTTTTTATAGCATGATTAGTGAGATTAGATTAGCTTTCTTTGCTCTTATCGCAACATGTTTTAAAAGTTTAAACTAGCTCTCTTTTGCTCTATTCTAGAGCATGATTAGTAAGTTCAGATGTGCTTTCTTTTCCTTTATTTTATAGCATGCTTAGAGAGTTCAGATTTGCTTACCTTTGCTTTATTTTATAACATGCTTAGGGAGTTCAGATTGGCTTTCCTTTGCGTTATTTTTATATAGCATGCTTGGTTAGTTATAATCCTATACTTGTTAGATACATCTAAAGGATTTTAATAAGCTCTAATAAAGGATTATGAGAAGTATGAGTAAAGGAAAAGACTAAAGTCTAGTTAAAAAGGAAGATAACAAGTAAGTAAAGCAAGAGGCTAGTACCCGACATCCAAGAGCTTGTCGTTAAACAAATCCAGGTGAACATTTCCGAGGTCTTGGCCCTGGTAGACCGAGGTCTGCTATTTAGGATTGGTGGCTCGCAACCCCAACCTATTAGGGAACGCGCATGAGTTGGTACTAGGCCTGGGCCCAAGAAAAGAAAACCTAAGAAAGAAAAGAAAAGTTAAGTAAGAAAGAAGAAAGAAAGAAGAAGAAAGTAAAAGATAGAAATTAAAAGATTAATTTCTAACACAAGGATACAAGAAATGAAACAAGTTACATGCTTAGAATAAATAAGAATGGTTAGTTTCTTTAATTCTAAGTTTACATAGTTAGTTTCTTGTTATTCTGCTTGATACTGAGTATGATTTGTATCTAGTTCATTTTCCGTATATCATGAGCATATGCAGATAGTTTTAGTATTTATGCATTTCATTTATGCATTTCGAGTTTTGTGAGATAGATTAGTACTTACTAAGCGTTTTCGCTTATAGATCTTGTTTTCTTTCCTCCTACTGCAGATAAAGGAAAAGCTAAGATATGAAGGGAGGCGATAGGGTGGTGGTGATGATGGATGTGTGTGGTGGCTGAACTATGGAGGGATCCAGAGGGGACTAGCAAGACTTATTCATTTAGAGTTTATGTCTAGTTCATTTTCCTTATTTCCATTATGAAATCATGAGTTTATGCTTGAGTTCGAAGTGCATTGTAGCTTGTTATGCTTTGTTCTGAGAGTTTTGAGTTTAATTCTTATTGCTAGTTTAGTTTTTGATTAGAATATGATTTATTAATGCGTGGTTGTGAAGAATATTGTGATCCAGCCGCATGTGGCTGTGTATATCTTTTATGTATTGTGGATTTGGTCACCGGTACAGGGGAGACTCTACCGAATTTTTCGGTGGGAATCCCTCTGAACTGTGGTAAAATCTACCTGACTCTAATTATAGAGTCAGTGCCACTAGGAGTGAAGTTATAGTTAGGTAACAATCTCCCTTAGAGAGTAGTAGTAAGAAAGGGTGGTTGTTACACAAAACATGCTCCCAACTCCACTCCAAAATACGAGTCTACTGAAACAATCCTACTGATATCCGATGTTCAGCCTCCACTTGCTGACACCCTAGACATCAAGCTACAAAATCCGCGATGTCTTTCTTAATGTCATTCCACAAATAAGAATGGTCCAAGTCTCCATATATCAGGTGTCTCCCGAAGGTATCATAAATCCAGATCAATGTGTTTCCTGCAGTAACTCCTCCCGGATAAGAAGTGACGCGAAAACACACATAATCTTCCATAGAAATCAAAGAATCTCATTCCCATTCCATGCTCATTCGGTATACTGGCATGAGACTGCTCCGCCCATGCTACATCGGAACTACACCCAACCCCAGGTATGATACATCTATATAGCGTGCAAATCCGTCTACACTAGAAAGCATCGCTAAGACAGGTGCAACTATCTAAACTGATCTCGCAGGCATCTATCCAGGAAAATCTCATACCGTTCCTAGAAAGTCCGGTCAACTGTATAATGCCGGAGAAACCCTCAATCAAACTCTGGAAATATCCAGCAAAACTAAAGGAACAGCGAGTCTCCGTATAAACTACGACTACTCCCAACTGCTAACAACCTCTATCTCCTGTAGATCCACCGATATCCTCAACTAAACACAACGTGTCCCAAAAACTCGTAAAAGACAATCACCATACGTACTACTAACTTCACATATAGATGTTCCCGTCGAAACATCTCTAGAACTATGCAAAGATAGTGTACGTGATTCACCTCGGATCGAAAATAGATCACAACATCGTCAATAAAGACAATGAAAAATGATCTAAACACCCTAATAATACCAAGTACATCGAGTCCATAAAAGCATCTAGAGCACTGTAAGCCTAAATGGTAAATCCAATGACTCATAATATCCGTACAACAGGCTCACTCAATCATAAGATCTCCAACAACAAGTCTATAATCTAATCACCAACTACAAATCAACAAATCCATATATATCACACATGTTTTACTCCCCATATCGCTATCAACGTCAAACACCAAATAGTAGATATTCAAAAGACAACATATCACCATACCTGATCTCCCAATAACCATCAATCAAAATCATCCTCAACATCAATCAATCATACCAGATAGTCTCCTAAACAAAGATAGAGTCAAAGGAAAGTATCCAACCTTCAACCCCTACTACCAACAAACTAAACGTATCCAAAAAGGTTTGTCAGATCTCATCATCTCATCCTTTCTGAAAATCGAATATCTACAGTAGAGGAATGTAAATCCAAAGTCAAAGGGTCACACAATCTCCTGACTAAGAGTCTACCCATCAAGAAGATATCTCTACAACCCTCATAATCATCCTATTAATGTCCCTCGACAAATATCGATAAAAGGTCGAACCTTCTAATATAAGATATAGACTACAAGATCTGGTAAAATGATCACGTGGTCAAGGTCTTAAGCCACCTGATAAAGACAATGTTAGCTGAGTCGTCTAACCATTGTCTTGTACCCCATCATACTGTGATTGCTCCACCCTGAGGTTCAGCAACCTCCAGTATCAAACAATGAACACAACGATAGAAGAACGCTACAACTAAATAGCTGATCAAAATATCTGTCAATCGACGCTCTACCGCTCGAAGATCATCATCTGAAATTATACCTAGTTACGGTTGTATCTCAAAGTGTTAAGCACCTAGCTTTACACTTTTCCACACCGTGCGGTATCCTATCTGAATGTACCTTCTAGCCCCCAACCAGGTACAGACAATCCATAGTCAAAGTCCCCATGAAATAGGATACATCGATCCTCTATAGACTAACTAAGCCGATAATGGTATACGGCCAATTCAGTCCTTTCTACACTGGTCCAAGTCTAAATATCTAACCGAGTATGAAACATCCCAAAGATAAGAAGCTCTAAAAATAGAGTAAGTCAGTCCCCTACCGGTCGGACTAACAAAATAAATCGATCAACTACTATCTGATCCAATAAGAGTAAATCCATCATCTACTGATGAGACTAACTAAGGTAAATCGATACCCTAATGATCGAACTGCTAAATAAATCGGTCATCAACTAACTGATCTAATAAGGGTAAATCAATCCTCGTCAAAAGCAACTAAGGTAAAATTGATCCATCACTACCCAAGTCAACGAGGATAATCTACAAACCTAACCAACAGGAGTAACTCAATACTCTACTAATCAAAATAATAGGAGTACACCGATACTCCACTAACTGAGTCAACATGAGTATACAAATATCATCCACTACCCAGCTAATAAAAATAGAGATTGGTACATGACTCTAACTCTCAACCAACGAGTAGTAACTGACACAAACTACTGGTAGTATGATATAACAAATCCTTGAGACTGTAATCCTTGATCTCCATTAGGTCAACCGTGATCAGTGATTGACCCAACACATGAAATGCATGATACAATCAATTAGGCAAGTACTAACAAGAGAACACTAACACATATCATAACGATCAGAACAACCATGCATATGTACTAACAAAATACAAGATAATAATATGCAAACATACCTCCTAAAGCCTGGAGATGTCTTGCAGCTGCCTGGTCCCAAAACCCGAAAAGTCACATCAAGAAAATCGAATCACGAAATCCAAAACACGAATAACAGGTATCGTACCTGCTCTGATACAAAAATTTGTATCAAATAAATCTCGAAAATCCAAAACACATAGCAAGTACCGTATACCTGCTCTGATACCAAAAATTATCAAGCCCCCAAAGGAATCCCTGCCAGACAAAAATCCGACAGCATCTCCCCTGTACCGGTGACAATCTACAGCATAAATACATACAAATATACATCAGCCACATACGGCTGGAATATTTACACAACCACGCAGTATATATCATCAGCCTACTCGGCTGGAATAAAAGAGACAACAACCACGCAATTATATAAATATTTAACAGCCCATTCGGCCATACAAAAACACAACACAGCGGAAAAACAATACAGGAAAGCCCACACAAACCAAATAAATACAATGCATACCGGCACGGCTTAAACACAAATACAACACCAAAACCTGAAGATAGCCACATGGCTAAACACAAATACAATGCCAGAAATAATAAAAAGATATACAAAAGAAAACAAGTACGGTCTTCGGATGTGACGTAGGACCTGACAGACAGGATACTCCGAGCGACACCAACCATCTACAAGCTACCTGAAAACATAAATGTATACATGCGGTGGTGAGTATAGGTAACTCAGCGGGTAATAGACAAGATAGTGCATGGTCCATAAACGACATGGAGATCACAAGTATACAGTCTCAGTAGGGAAATAAGAACATGATCATACTATCATAATCAATGCACCTAAACATATCTGACATAATAACCTGACATATAAACTGTACAAACCACAACTAACATAATGACAGATACATACCCAATCTGGAATCAACACTTGGTACAATGGTCAGTAAACTCACCATATCTGCAACAGACCTACTCGTGACACCTGTGCAATATAAATACGACTACAAATACATGTAAAATAGATGACATGTATGCAGCATGACAAACATATGCAACAATCATATCGCAAACAAATGCAACATACCACAAACACATGCAACTAGTATCTACTAGGCATGTATGCAAATATATCTCCAAAGATGCACCGTGCATCAAATGCAAATGTGCATGCATGCTCCATGGTCACCCCCGCAACCTCTCTAGACACCACGACCCCAGTATGGCCGAGAGGCTTGGGTCCGTGACAACTGTACTACCCTCCAGCCCACTATATAGTGGTCGAGGCGGACATTCCACTAGTAGCTATCTAACTACATAGCATCAAGGTCCCTGACTGCTCACAACGCCGGATCTCGACAGGACGAGCGGCAACTGCTCTAGCTACCACTACCCATGAGTGGCCGAGTGTGCGGCGCTAAACCAAACCAACTGATGACTCTCTCACCACAAGGGAGACAATGGTCATCAGATGCAATGAATGATGAACATGATATATATATATATATATATATATATATATATATATATAATCATCATCCATGCAACAACCCCAAACCTTATAAATACCTCCAATATGAGTATAATCGACATGATACCTCCACGCATCCCACCACACATATGTACCCACTACACATGTATAATCAACTAAAACTCCAATAATCCCACCAGACACATGTACACAAAAATATAAGTACAATCAACATGTATCCTCCAATAAAAACACAACGGACATGTGTATATATTCCGAACATACAATCAACACAACTCCTCCAAAAGTACATGACAAATACGTGTACACATACAACATGCAAATGCACGGTCAACAAGATAATGTTGGTACGGGTAGCACTAACGGTCTAACCCAGGTTTTGATGAATGACAAATAGGTTAAGTTAGTTGTGTTGTTGTCTGACACTTTGATCAAGTGTGCAGGAAAAGTCCAGCTAGGTCGACGGGCTGACCGGATAGCTGGCGAGAAGTCCAAGCGGGTCGACGGGCTGACCGGACGCTGAGAACGGCGGTCGGAGGTCGACCGGATAGTGGCGAGAAGTCAGCGGTCGACGGGACCGGACGCTTAGCGAGAAGTCGACGGGCCGACGGGGCCGGACGTCTGGCGGTAAGTGAGGTAAGTCCTTTGGAGGGAGTGATGAGGATGCGTTCGGGAAGGGACATTAGGCCGATCCGGCTTAGATCCATTTCGGATGTCTAAGTCGAGATCGTGACTAGATTCCGGTCTCGGAAGACGGAATCTAAGTCATACTCTCTTTATCTATCTGTTGAACTTTAACTGTGCTAACCATTGGATATATATTTGCCTAGGACTAACCTTGTTTTGCAGAAAAGGAGTCTTTACGGAACAAGGTGGTGCTGAGGGGGCGCGGAAGGATCCGAGCCCCCGAATTTTATCCGGACACCTCGTCGCTCACGTGAGTATCTTGATTTGAGATTCGTCACACTCCGGTGCGGAAGGGATCCGGCGCCGGGCATATAAAAGAAGCCCCAGCACGGAGCTTGAGAATCAACTTTGCGAGAACTCTTCTGATCTTGCTCGACGTTCAAGTGCGACGTCAACGACGCTCCGACAAAAGTGCTCTTCCGGTTTTTGTTTAATTTTCCTTTTGTCGGTATTGCTTTATTATTACTAGCATCTCCTGTACTTTTTCTGTAATCATATTTCGACTTGCTAGTGATTGCCCAACGAAAGTGGTCAAGGACCACGGGCCTTCGAGTAGGAGTCGTCACAGGCTCCGAACGAAGTAAAAATATTTGTGTCTACTTTATCTTTTTCCGCTGCGCTTAAACTCTTGTTTTGCGAATCGATATTCACCCCCCCCCTCTATCGAATCTAACGGTCCTACAAGTGGTATCAGAGCAGGTACCGCTCTGATTTGGTGCAACCACCAATCAGACAGGGGTGAATTTTTTTTTATTAATTTTAAAACTGGTGTTTCGATAACTTAATATTTAACTAATCAATTTAAATTAGTGCAACACGAATCTAGTCTTTTTTTATCTTTTTCTTCCCGCACTACTAATCCAAGACCAAGTCTTGGGATATTTTTTCTTGGTTATTTATCTGTGCACAGAATGTCCCAACAAGAAGGATTCATCACAGTGCGACCTCCACTCTTCAACGGGGACGACTTCCCTTACTGGAAGAAGCGCATGGAGGTCTACCTCAAGACAGACTTCGACCAGTGGATGAGCATTACGAAACCTTACAAAATTCCAGTGGACAACGCCGGGAATCTAGTGGATCCTGAAGACTGGACAGCAGATCTCAAGAAAAAAGCGTCAACAGAAAACAAAGCGATCAACACTCTACAGTGCGGACTAACAAGAGAAGAGCTAAACAGAGTCGGTCCACACAAGAACGCTAAAGAATTATGGGACAAACTGATCGAGCTGCACGAAGGAACAAGCGACGCTAAGGTAACAAAACGAGACCTGCTTTTAAATAAAATTTTTAATATAAAAATGCAGGAAGGAGAAACAGCGAATCAACTCCACGCGAGGATCAAGGACATCCTCAACGGGCTCCATGCGATTGGTCACCAAATGGAGAACAGAGACTTAATAAGGTACGCTTTAAACGCTTTTCCACGTAATAGTTTGTGGGCATCAATAGTGGATGCCTACAAAATTTCTAAGAATCTTTCTAAATTAAAATTGGATGAGCTTTTTTGTGAATTAGAATTGCACGAACAAACTAATGCTGGAGCCGAGAAAGGTGTAGCCTTATTTGCAGGTTCCTCAAAGAAAAGCAAGCTTGAACTTGAAGAAGACCCCGATCAAGATTCTGAGGACGAAGAACACCTGGTGAACTTGGTAAGAAAAATGTTCACCAGGAGAAAGAGGAGCTTCAGCAAAAAGGATCTTCAAAAGATCAGCTCTCCCTCAGAACAAAAGAACATGACTTGCTACGGCTGCAACAAAAAGGGACATTACAAGAACGAATGTCCAAAACTAAAGTTCGACAAACCAAAACCAACCAAAAAGAAGGCACTCAAAGCAACGTGGGACGACTCCTCGGACGAATCAGAGGAAGAAGAGCAGAAACATCAGAGCCACCTCGCACTGATGGCCCGCGAAGCCGAAACAGATAACGAGTCGGAAGATGAAGACGGGTCTGAACCCGAAACAAGCCACGAGTCCGTACTCGTTTCCGAAGGCCCGAATGAGGTATACTTTAATTTAAACAAATTTTTTTTTAGAATTATTTCCTGTTTAAATAGCAAATTAACTAAATTAGAAAATGAAAACAACTTACTTCTTGAGGAAAATCAAAACCTCAAGGAAAAATTAAAAAATTCAAATCCAACTCAAGATCTAACACTTGAGGAGGAGAATTTATCATTAAAAAATGAAATAAACAATTTGAAGGAGATGTTAGAAAAATTCACAACAAGATCAAAAAATTTAGACTTAATCCTAAATAATCAAAAAGCATGTTATAATAAAACCGGACTAGGATATAAGTCGAATTCAAATAAAACCTTCAAATCATTAATAACCCAATACAAGTCAACCAATCTAGCTTGGGTTCCGAAAGCGTGTCTAACCACGCAAGTAGGACTTAATCAATATTATATACCTAAAGAAAAAATACATTATATAAATAAACCAAACCAAAATCCAAAATACAAACCTAAATCAAATTCAAAATCTAAACAGTTTAAAAAACAACAAAATTATCACCAAGTTAACTATAACTATAAAAAGAATCGACACAAGCCTAAAATCAAAACTTAAATTAATGGCCAATAATTCAGGGGAATAGCTGGCACCTCCAAAACTAACTTACCCGATAGGGTAACCCAAAATTTACCAACCCGGCAGGGTAATTAGGATTAGTTAAAAAGAGACCAAGTTTAACTTGAAACATGGTACTGGTGAAATTTTTGGATGATAGTACGTTAGGGAAACTTGGGCATCGGATGTCTAGAAAGATATGGTTTCGATCTGGTGCATTTGGCCAAGTGGAACTGACCGAAGATACTCTTAAACGAATCCTAACCAGTTAGACCAAGATTTAGTACTAAGTTCCGTGGATAGGACTATTCGGAAAACCTCGAAAGGTTGGTTACTTCTAATGATGTCCTTGTGACTCACCAAGCTTAGAAGTTTATCCGAAGAATGCCTATTTGTGGAAACCAAAGCTAAGTCTGAATCTAACACAAGTTAAAACAAAACTCTGTAATCAAACTAATTTCATCTCACAAAATCATAGGATTCCCTGATTGATAATATAGATCGGGTGAGATGAATAAGGCTTAAAAATTAATTTCTAAATTTTAATTTTAAAACTTAAATTAATTTCAAAATTTTAATTTTAAAACTTAAATTAATTTCAATTTTAAAC
Organism: Zingiber officinale; assembly: GCF_018446385.1. NCBI lineage: Eukaryota > Viridiplantae > Streptophyta > Magnoliopsida > Zingiberales > Zingiberaceae > Zingiber > Zingiber officinale. Next base: position 82,612,029 of record NC_055987.1, on the reverse strand, counting down.
TTAAAAATTAATTTCAAAATTTCAATTTTAAAACTCAAAAATTAATTTCAAAATTTCAATTTTAAACTTAAAAATTATTTTCAAAACTTTAATTCTAAACTTAAAAATTATTTTCAAAACTTTAATTCTAAACTTAAAAATTATTTTCAAAATTTTAATTTTAAACTTAAAAATTAATTTCAAAATTTTAATTTTAAACTTAAAAATTAATTTCAAAATTTTAATTTTAAACTTAAATTAATTTTAAAACTTAAAAATTAATTTCAAAATTTCAATTTTAAAACTTAAATTAATTTCAAAATTTTAATTTTAAAACTTAAATTAATTTCAATTTTAAACTTAATTTTAATTTTAAAACTTAAATTAATTTCAAAATTTCAATTTTAAACTTAAAAATTAATTTCAAAATTTCAATTTTAAAACTTAAATTAATTTCAAAATTTTAATTTTTAAAACTTAAATTAATTTCAAAATTTCAATTTTTAACTTAAAAAATTAATTTCAAAATTTTAATTTTTAACTTAAAAATTATTTTCAAAATTATAATTCTAAACTTAAAAATTATTTTCAAAATATTAATTTTAAACTTAAAAATTATGTTCAAAATTTTAATTTTAAACTTAAAAATTATTTTCAATTTTAACTTAAAAAATTATTTTCAAAATTTTAATTTTAAAACTTAAAAATTATTTTCAAATTTTTACTCTAAACTTAAAAATTATTTTCAAAATATTAATTTTAAACTTAAAAATAAATTTCAAAATTTTAATTTTAAACTTAAAAATAAATTTCAAAAATTTTAATTTTAAACTCAAAAAATTAATTTCAAAATATTAATTTTAAACTTAAAAATTAATTTCAAAATATTAATTTTAAACTTAAAAAATTAATTTCAAAATTTTAATTTTAAACTCAAAAATTAATCTCAAAATTTTAATTTTAAACTTAAAAATTTTCAAAACTTTAATTCTAAACTTAAAAATTATTTTCAAAATTTTAATTTTAAACTTAAAAATTAATTTCAAAATTTTAATTTTAAACTTAAAAATTAATTTCAAAATTTTAATTTTAAACGTAAATTAATTTTAAAACTTAAAAATTAATTTCAAAATTTCAATTTTAAAACTTAAATTAATTTCAAAATTTTAATTTTAAAACTTAAATTAATTTCAATTTTAAACTTAATTTTAATTTTAAAACTTAAATTAATTTCAAAATTTCAATTTAAACTTAAAAATTAATTTCAAAATTTCAATTTTAAAACTTAAATTAATTTCAAAATTTTAATTTTTAAAACTTAAATTAATTTCAAAATTTCAATTTTTAACTTAAAAAATTAATTTCAAAATTTTAATTTTTAACTTAAAAATTATTTTCAAAATTATAATTCTAAACTTAAAAATTATTTTCAAAATATTAATTTTAAACTTAAAAATTATGTTCAAAATTTTAATTTTAAACTTAAAAATTATTTTCAATTTTAACTTAAAAAATTACTTTCAAAATTTTAATTTTAAAACTTAAAAATTATTTTCAAAATTTTAACTCTAAACTTAAAAATTATTTTCAAAATATTAATTTTAAACTTAAAAATAAATTTCAAAATTTTAATTTTAAACTTAAAAATAAATTTCAAAAATTTTAATTTTAAACTCAAAAAATTAATTTCAAAATATTAATTTTAAACTTAAAAATTAATTTCAAAATATTAATTTTAAACTTAAAAAATTAATTTCAAAACTTTAATTTTAAACTCAAAAATTAATCTCAAAATTTTAATTTTAAACTTAAAAATTTTCAAAATTTTAATTCTAAACTTAAAAATTAATTTCAAAATTTTAATTTTAAAACATAATTCCAAAACCTAAAAAAAAAAAAAAATGCAGTAAAAAACCAGGGGCGGGCGCCCCTGGTATTCCCCTCCGGGGCGCCCGGAGGGGATCCGGGCGCCCCGCCCTAAATCAACCCCGGGCGCCCGGAGCTCCCTATAAATAAGGGGCAGCAGGCGCCCCCAATTTTTGCACCACTCACTCTCACTTTTGCCAAGGTTCACTTCGAACCTCAGCGCGAAAGTACTTTTAACTAAAATTTTCTTACGGTGAAGACGCTGTCGCGATTCAACCGAGGTCGTCAGATCTATATTTATCGATGGCTCCTCGGTAAAACTTCTTCCCCTATCTGAAATTTTATTTGAAATTATCTTTGCAAACTCTCTTAGAATATTTTTAAATACAGTAGGAAACGAACAAATACTGGTGCTGGACCCTCCAATGCTAGTACAGACCCTAGGTTTCCCACAGACGAACTTAGGATTAAGTTTGAGTCCACCATTTATAAGGCCATAAGGACTACCTGCATAGATAGATCGTTCTTTCTAAGGTCATGTCCCTCTGCTTTAGAGGTTATAGGCTACTATAACTTAACGAACCTTGTCGAATGTACCAGTCCAATAAACATAAGTCTGTGTGCCGAATTTTGCAATAACCTAGTAAAAGTAGACGATTTCACCTATACCACTAGGGCAGCAGGCACTGATATCGTATTTTCCCCTACGACTATCCGAGAGTTTTTAGAGTTGCGTCCATCTACTTGCTCCTTTTTGTGCTATCCTCCGAGGGATCTACCGTTCGAAGATCCCTACTCACATATTACTCTCGATACGATTTATTCGTATTTTTTCGGGGGAGAGAGAGATCCCACTGTGACACAGTTTAGGTCAGTAGAACTTCGAGTCCAGGACTACGCTCTTTATAGGGTTGTAGTCCTTTGCATTTTACCACTGACTACTCGGGACATCGCTGTGATGCGCCCATTCCATTTGTTCTTACTTTATGCCCTGATTCATAGGTTAGACATTGACATTAGCCTACACATCTTCTCCACCATTATCTATTCAGCTGGATTTGTGACTGACAGTCGAGTCCATATACCATTTGGTCACATTCTGACAGCCTATATGTCCTCGTTGCACATTGATGTCACTAGGGGAGACGTTGCCCATATGACTGAGTTCGATGTTATAGCCGCTCGAAACTTTTCCCTAGCCGGCATCCACATAGGTAGAGATGACGGGACTATGTCTTGGCGGAGGGGGGCACAGCACCAGCCCGATCTAGACGCACAGGTGGACGAGTTCATGCTCGCACTATTTCCAGAGGAAGCCGCACCGACTCCACCACCACCCCTAGCTCGAGCACCACGACACGCTCCCCGCACTCTAGCCGACCGTATGACCGGACTAGAGTCTCCAGCAGGAGAACTCTGACTTTCATCGGGACATGCGGCGAGAGGTTGCCGAGTTACGAGCTGCCGGAGTCACCCGACACACTGAGCTGATGGCACTTCTTCGATCCTTGGGATCTGGACCACCCCCTTCATCATCTCAGTAGCCTTAGTGATGACCTACTTCTGTAGCTACACTACTTGTAAAATATTTTGGATTTATCTAGTGGCGTTTCAAACTTACATTGAATATGTTCTATCTTAATAGGCTAGGATCTTTCAAAAATACTTTCAAAAATGATTTTACTAACTTATAGGCTAAACTTGTTTGTTTTCAAACTTTCCATTCTTAGACTTTCAAAAACAGTTTTGGCCTTAGACTAGTTTTGAATCCTTAGAAAGCATGTGCCCATAGGTCTAGTTCTTGAGCATCTCACCAACACCTTAGGTTTACCTTGCTTGTGTTTGATAAACATAGAAAGGGGTGAGATGCATAGGCCAACTGTCTGGACTTAAGATGCTAATTTCAGTGCATCAACATAAGTCTGGACGTTAAATACAATTCAGATATTAATCAGATTAAAGTTCATCAGTCAAGTCAAACACTGACTGGTTGTAATTAACTTAATCTAACTAACCAAGTGAAAGCTACTATCTTCTGATAGTTAGTTAGTACCTAATTGGTTAGACAGCTGGTTAAAGTTATGTCAGGTTCAGGGGGAGGAATTAATTAAAAATTTTCCTTTATATAAAATATTTTAAATTTTGTTTGAAAAATGTTTTCTTAAAAATTTTTTAAAACCTACTTTTGAAAACTAACTCTTATAAAACTAAGCTGTTTTTAAGAATTAGGTTTTACATCCTATTGTAAATTGATTTTGAAAATTAGATTTAACTTAGTTTTGAAAATTATGGAAATTAGATTTTCCAAAACTTAAGTTTACAAACTAAGCTTCTCAAAATTTTTTTCCTTAATTTTGAAAATCAAAGTTCAATAATCAATCTTCAAAATCAACTTGCTTAAAATTGTGAAATTTTTTAAATCAACTCAAAATTGTTTGTTTTAAATCACAAACTTTTTATCCTTTTTACTTAGTCTTTGAAAACTCAACTTTTCAAGTATTTTAAACCATGGTTTTGAAACTAGTACTTTTGAACTTTTGATTTTTTTTACTTTATCAAAGTTAGTTCTCCCAAACTCCTTTGAAAACTAAAAGTAAAGTTAAAATTTTCAAACTTAAATCATTGTCAAAACTTAAGTTTTAATCGTTTACAAATTTAGTTGTGAAAAATAAATCAGTTTTGGAAAAATAGGTTTTTTTTGGTTTTGAAAACTTATGTTTGAAAAAGCGTTTCAAAGTTGAAACTTGTTTTGAAATTTAGACCTTATACACTTATGTTTGTAATTTAAATCTTGAAATTTTTCTAAAAACTACTGCTTTATACAAGTTTTCAAAACTTTATACTCCTCCAAGTCAACTTGATCTTTTCTTGGATTGAAAAATTGTACTTTTGTCCTTAAATTCTGAACTATGATTGTTTAAGTGTTATTCAGTAACTCTACACTATGATTGTTTACCCTTGTTTGTTTTTGATGAATGCCAAAGGGGGAGGAGGGTTAGGTGGTTAAGTTAGCTAAACCAATTTGAAAACACAAACTGACTTTAAAACCACACAAATGCATGTTGTTTCGTACATATGCTTTCACTAACTTAACCAGGTTGTCATTCCATCAAAAAGGGGGAGATTGTTGGTGCGGGTAGCACTAACGGTCTAACCCAGGTTTTGATGAATGACAAATAGGTTAAGTTAGTTGTGTTGTTGTCTGACACTTTGATCAAGTGTCGGGGAAAAGTCGGCTAGGTCGACGGGTGACGGATAGTGGCGAAGTCAAGCGGGTCGACGGGTGGGACGCTTGGCGAAGTCGGCTAGGTCGATGGGCTGACGGATAGTGGCGAAGTCAAGCGGTCGACGGTGACCGGACGCTTAGCGAAGTCGAACGGGCTGGCCGGACGTCCGGTAAGTGAGGGAGTGAGGACACGTTCCGGAAGGGACATTAGGCGTCGATCCGGCTTAGATCCATTTCGGATGTCTAAGTCGAGATCGTGACTAGATTCCGGTCTCGGAAAGACGGAATCTAAGTCATACTCTCTTTATCTATCTGTTGAACTTTAACTGTGCTAACCATTTATTTTACAGGATATATATTTGCCTCGGACTAACCTTGTTTTGCAGGAAAAAGGAGTCTTTCTGGAACAAGGTGGTCCGGGCGCTCGGAGGATATCCACCTCGTCGCCACGTGGAGCATCTTGATTTGAGCAGTTACGTCACACTCCAGGCGCCCGGAAGGGATCCAGGCGCCCGGAACAGCATATAAAAGAAGCCCCAGACAGGAGCTTCAGAATCAACTTTGACTGAGAACTCTTCTGCTGATCTTGCTGCTCGACGTTCAAGTGCGACGTCAACGACGCTCCGACAAAAGTGCTCTTCCGGTTTTTGTTTAATTTTCCTTTTGTCAGTATTGCTTTATTATTACTAGCATCTCCTGTACTTTTTCTGTAATCATATTTTGACTTGCTAGTGATTGCCCAACGAAAGTGGTCAAGGACCACGGGCCTTCGAGTAGGAGTCGTCACAGGCTCCGAACGAAGTAAAAATATTTGTGTCTACTTTATCTTTTTCCGCTGCGCTTAAACTCTTGTTTTTTCGAATCGATATTCACCCCCCCTCTATCGAATCTAACGGTCCTACAAATAATTCCTATAACACATACCCATCTATGTACAGTCCACATCATATACCCAATCAGCATGGTAATACCAACAACCCGACAATCCCTACAAGACATACTCTACACGTGTAATCACAACAGAGTAGATATCAAAAGTGAAGACTGTATATGAATTATGTAGATCATCACAAGGGTCAAGCATAAGTATCATGCAGGAAAAACAGCAACCGATCATGATATAAGATAAAACAGCCTAAACCATCACATAATAGTCATGCACCAAGATCAAGAAAAACTACGTAGAGACCAAGGAAGAAATACCCGCCTTTATCTGTCGATCATGATAAAATAAATCCCACATCGTGATGAACATCCCACATCAAAGTCCTGTATAAATCAATACATATATTTCATTTAGCTAAATTCATATGAATTAAATAGCTAAATAAAAGCCCTAATCCAATTAGGATCACTCCAACTAAATCTGTTCTCTGATTAATCCTCAAAACAATCCTCAATCAATCCAATACATACCAATAACGATCATGTTTAACTCCACATAGTGATCCAAATCCAATACGATATTAAATCCATCCTTAATCCAACTCCTTCTAAACCAAACATAATCCACAACCATCAATTAATCCAATCAAAACTCCTCATGAATTAATCCAATTCAATTAGTTAACTCTTCTTGTTAACATGCTTCAATTATCCAACCCATAACTCATCCAATCCAAAAATCCATAATCTAATATCGATATGAGTTAAATCAATACATCTACTCACCACTTATAATCTAAGCAAGCATAAAACCCTAGATTCCTTAGAAAACCTAATTTAGCATCATACTAATGAGAATACCATAGGTACATCACTAGAAAACACTCACCTTGAGGTATGGCAACAAATCCAGTAGCTCACAACCCTACAACTCACTGCCAGAAGCTACAAAGGATACCCATAATCAATTCTTCCAATGATCAATCCATAAATCTAATCATATAGCAAAAGATTTGCTGAAACCCTAATTCACAACACTAAACTCACCTCAACAGATGCTTAATTCTTCAGCTGAGACTCCAATCAGCCACAAGGAGGAAGAAGGTCAAGACCTGCTCAGGGAAGAACCATCACCAGGTTGATCTGAAGCCTCCTCCTAAACAAAATCAAATAGCAAACATCACAAAGGGGGAACTGATCTTTGAAATCACACAATTCCGGATGAAGCTTACCTTGAATCGGTTGCTTCTCAGTGATGTCGCTCCCTTCAATCTGGCTGATGTAGAACAGCTGGTCATTCTCCAGCAACCAGATCCCAGAGGAGGAACAAGGAGGTCAACCGGCTAGGGAGGCGACGCGACCCCAAATCCCTCACCGTGCCCTAAAGCCGATCCCCTGTCGATCGGGAGCAAGAAACGACCAATCAAGAGATCGCTCCACCGGAGACAACTTGGTCAGCGTCAACCCTTCAAGATTCCGGTGACGGTCGTCAAGCAGCGCGGTGAGGCCGAGACTATCGGGGAAACAAGTTGCCCTCCATCGCCGTCGAGTGCGTCGGGTCGTCCGTGAGAGAGAAATCGAGAGGGAGAGGAAGAAGGATCAGCAACCCATTTCCTCCTCGAAGCTCTGGTGTGCACTGCGCCGGCGACGCCGAGAGGGAGGAGAAAGATCGTCGAAGAGGGGAAAGTTCGGCCAAAGGAGTTATCGGGAGAGAAGAAATGAGAATCGGGAAGGAAATTAGGGGAAATCGGATTTAAACCTAGGTTAGACTAATTAAAGTCTAAGTTTATTCCCAAATCAATTCCCACTTAAATGGGTATTCCAAACAGGCTTTAGTTGAACCCATCAATTCGTCCCCTAAAAACTCGTCGTACGTGCTCCGAAAAATTCTCAGAAAATTTCTAAAAATTCCTGAAAAATCCAATAAGATTTTTCATCGAATAACATTTTTTATTTAATTTTGTGGTATCTTACAGGTTAGGATCCATAAAAGGTAGCTTCGGTCAGTTCCACTTAGCAAAATGCACTAGGTCGAAGTCATATCTTCCTTGACATGCATAGACTAAGCTTCCCTAACGTACTATCATCCAATATTTCGCAAGTACCATTTTTCAAGTTAAACTTGAACCCTTTTTAACTAATCCTAATTACCCTGTCGAGTAAGTTAGTTAGGGTTACCCTCCCGGGTAGGTTAGTTTCGGAGGTACCAGCTATTCTGGAGTCTCCCCTTGAATTAATGACCATTAATTTAATTTTTAGTTCTTGATTTATGTCTATTTCTTTTATAATTATATTTTACTTGGTGATAGTTTAAATTTTGTTTAATATGTTTAGATTTTAAATTTTTTGGTTTAGGTTTGTGTTCTAGTTTTTGATTTGGTTTATTTGACTTTACGTAATATATTTTATCTTTAGGGATATAATATTGGTTAGGTCCTATTTGCGTGGTTAAACACGTTTTGGAACCCAGGCTTTATTTGTTGATTTGTATTGGGTTACTAATGATTTAAAAGTTTTATTCGAGTTCAACATATATCCGAGTCCGGTTTTATTATAACATGCTTTTTGATTATTTAGAATTAAGTCTAAACTTTTTGATCTGGTAGTAAATTTTTCTAACATATTTTTTAAATTATTAATTTCTAATTTTAATGACGAATTCTCCTGCTCAAGTGTTAGATCTTGAGTTATTTTATTATTTACAACTTGTTCCTTGAGGATTTGATTTTCCTTGAGGAGCAATTTGTTTTCATTTTTTAATTTACCTAATTTATTATTTAAGCAGGAAATGATTTTAAAAAATTTCCGATATAAGTTTAGGAGTACCTCTTCAGAACCTTCGGAAACGAGTACGGACTCGTGGCTCGATTCGGGTTCGGACCCGTCTTCCGATTCGTCTTTCGACTCTGCTTCGCGAGCCATCAGCGCGAGGTGGCTCTGGTGCTTCTGATCTTCTGCTTCCGATTCTTCCGATTCTTCCGAGGAGGAGTCGCCCCACGTCGCTTTGAGGACCTTCTTTTTGGTCGGCTTCGGTTTGTCGATTTTCAGTCTCGGGCACTCGTTCTTGTAGTGGCCCTTCTTGTTGTATCTGAAGCATGTCACACTCCTCGAGTCGGTTGGAGAATTGATCTTTTGAAGGTCCTTCTTGCTGAAGCTTCTTTTCTTCCTGGTGAACATCTTCCTTACCAGGTTCACCAGGTGTTCTTCATCTTCAGAGTTCTGATCAGAATCTTCTTCTGGTTTAGACTTGTTCTTCTTTTCTTTTGAGGAACCTGCAAATAAGGCTACACCTTTCTCGACCCCGGCGTTAGTTTGCTCATGCAGTTCTAATTCACAAAAAAGCTCATCTAGTTTTAATTTTGATAAGTTTTTTGAAATCTTGTAGACATCTACAATAGATGCCCACAAGCTGTTACGTGGAAAGCATTTAAGGCATACCTTATTAAGTCTCGGTTCTCCATTTGGTGTCCTATTGTGTGGAGTCCGTTTAGAATATCCTTGATTCTTGCGTGAAGTTGGCTGACCGATTCTCCTTCCTACATTTTTATGTTAAATATTATATTTAAAAGCAAGTCTCGTTTTGTTACCTTGGCATCGCTTGTTCCTTCGTGCAACTCAATCAGTTTGTCCCACAGTTCTTTAGCATTTTTATGTGGTCCAACCCGGTTCAGTTCTTCTCTAGTTCATCCGCACTGTAAGGTGTTGATTGCCTTGTTCTCTGTTGATGCCTTCTTCTTTAAGTCTGTTGTCCAATCTTCTAGATCCAGTAGATTCCCAGAACTTTCTGCTGGTATTTTGTAGGGTCTTGTGACGCTCAGCCACTAGTCGAAGTCTGTCTTGAGATACACTTCCATTCGCTTCTTCCAGTATGGGAAATCATCCCCGTTGAAAAGGGGAGGTCGTATTGTGCTGAAGCCCTCGATCTGCGACATTTTTAATCTGCACACACAAAAAAATATAGAGAGGTTCCAAGACTAGGTCTTGGATTAGTAGTGCGGGAAGAATTAAATAAAAATAGCTAAATTGGTGTTGCACCAATTTAGATTTAATTACGACGGAAAAAAACTTCCAAAAAGGTAATAATACCAGTTTGGATCTTTACGAAAAAACTGAAATCCAAAAAAAATTAAAAAGTAAATCACCCCTTGTCTGATTGGTGGTTGCATCAAATCAGAGCGGTACTTGCTCTGATACCACTTGTTGGATCGTAGACGTTCGATAGAGGGGGGTGAATATCGAAAAACGTTCGAGCAGGAGTAAACGCAGCGGAAAAGTAAAACAATGCTAACACAATTTACTTTACTTGGTTCGGAGCCTGTGTCAACTCCTACTCCAAGGCCCGCGATCGTTGATCACTTTCGGTGGACAATTACTATCAATTTGAATATTACATAATTTAAGAACAAGAATTGACAGAGAAAGAAAATACCGACAACAGAATGAAAACAAAAACTAGCACTGAGTCGGAAAGCTTTTCGTGGCGTCGCCAGAGCACAGAGGAGCAGATCTTGGATTCTGAGTTGTTGTAGAAGCTCTACCTCTACCCCTTCTTTTATATGAGGCTCGGGGCGCCCCGGATCCCTTCCGGATGCCTTGGTGAGATGTGGCAGGTCCAACTAGCGAGCTCCACGTGGCGACAATGCGTTCAGGATAAAAGTTGCCTCCCGGGCGCTCGGACCTCCGGGCGCCCGGATCCCCTCCGGGCGCCCGGATCCCCTCCGGGCGTCTGTACCACCTTTTTCCAAGGAACACCTTTCCTGCAAAACAAGGTTAGTCCGAGGCAAATAGATAATGTATATCCTGTAAAACAAAGTGTTAGCACAATTTATAAGTTCAATATAAAAGAAGTATGACTTAGATTCCGTTTTTCCGGGACCAGAATCTAGTCACGATCTCGACTTAGATATCCGAAATGGATCTAAGTCGGATCGACACCTAATGTTCCCTTCCCGGGAACGTGTCCTCACAGTCACGCCCTTCCAGTGACTTACCTTTACTCACCTTCCAGACGTTCGGTCAGCCCTTCGACCTGTCTGGACTTCTCGCCAGCTATCCGATCAGCCCATCGACCTAGCTGGACTTCTCATCAAACGTCCGGTCAGCCCGTCGACCTGCTTGGACTTCTCGCCAGCTATCCGGTCAGCCCGTCGACCTAGCTGGACTTCTCGCCAAGCGTCCGGTCAGCCCGTCGACCCGCTTGGACTTCGTGCCAGACATCCGGTCAGCCCATCGACCTGTCTGGACTTAGTCTGCACACTCGGTCAGAGTGTTAGATCACGGCAAACCTAACTTAACCTGATTTGTCATTCATCAAAACATGAGTTAGACCGTTAGTGCTAACCGCACCAACACTCTATTCCCAGGCATTTGAGTAAGGGCTTAAAGAAGGACCTCTTGTATAGCTGATCCCCGATCATGACATATGCATGGGTTTGTTTCCTGACCAGCCGTAATTCTTCTGGGTTATTCGGTAAGGTACCCTGCTTAAGATAGCTAATCATGGGTGCCCACCAATCAATAGTTGCTTCCCTATTGTTCTGCAAATCTATCTGAGCTATAAGGAAAGTTTGTGTCGTTGACCGGTCCAACACCCAAGTAGTTAAGGAACTGACCATCTTTGCTAGCTCATCTGCTTTCTCGTTCTCTACCCTGGGGATCTTAGTTACTGTAACTTCTGCGAATTCTTCCTTCATCTTCTCATAAGCTTCCCGGTATACTTGTAACTTATCATAATTTATCATAAAGTTGCCAGTCACTTGCTGATTTACTAACTGGGAATCTGAGTAGATGATTACCCGGGCTGCCCCTATGTGCCGAGTTGCCTACAGTCCTACCAACAAAGCCTCGTATTCTGCCTCATTGTTAGTGACTCGGAAATTCAATCGGATGGCCAATTGGAGTATATCCCCTTGGGGAGATATCAACAAGACCCCAACCCCGCTTCCTTGGTGAGTCGCCGACCCATCCACATAGACCTTCCAGGTTTCTTCAGAGTTGGTCTGATAAATTTCTGTTAAAAAATCTGCCAAGGCCCATCGCCTTGATGGCTGTGCGCGACTGATATTGTATGCTATATTCTCCTAGCTCCGTTGCCCATTTGATAAGCCAACCGCGACTTCTACATTAGTCAGGGCTCTTCCCATGGTGCTATTGGTCAGAATTGTGATAGGGTGTGCCAGGAAGTAGGGTCTTAACCGCCGAGCCATAAGAACCAATCCATAAACCAACTTCTCTAGGGTCGTATATCGAGACTCGACCCCTTTTAATAGATGACTGAAGAAATACACTGGCCGTTGTACATTATCCTGTTCTTTAACAAGCACAACCCCTACGACCTCAGGGGTGGCAGATAAGTAGACCCATAGTGGTTCTCCGACAACCGGCTTAAATAAAGACGGCAGAGCCTCCAAATACTTCTTCAGCTCCTCAAAAGCTCGGGTACATTTTTCATCCCATTGGAACTTGGAAGCCTTCCTGAGCACTTTGAAGAAAGGAGTGGCCCGGTCTGCGAATCTGGAAATGAACTTTGATAGGGTTGTTATTCTGCCAACCAACTTCTGGGTTTCCTTTAAATTCTGGGGGACTTGCATATCACGTAGTGCCCAAACTTTTTCTGGATTAGCTTCTATTCCCCGCTCGGTCACTAGATAGCCTAAGAACTTCCCTTCTTTAGCTCCAAACAAGCATTTTAATGGGTTCAGCTTCAACCCATATTGCCCGAGAGTCTGGCAGGTTTCTTCTACATCCTTGATCAGGTTCACAGCTAAAGGGGACTTAATGAGTATATCATCCACATAAACTTTCACGTTGCGCCCGATCTGCTCTCGGAAGATCTTATCCATCATCCTTTGGTAAGTGGCTCCTACATTTCTGAGACCGAAGGGCATGACAGTATAACAGAAGGTACCATCAGCCGTAATGAAGCTAACCTTTTCTTGGTCCTCCACCGCTAAGGGGATCTGATGATACCCCTGGTAAGCATCCAGCATGCAGATCCTCTCGCAACTGGCAATTGAGTCCACCATCTGATCGATCCGGGGTAGAGGATAGCAATCCTTGGGACTAGCTCGATTGAGATCTCGGAAGTCTATGCATACTCTCCACTTATTGTTGGGCTTCTTTACTAAGACCACATTAGAGAGCCAAGATGGGAACTGCACTTCTCTAACGTGGCCCTGCCTTCCTGAGCTGATCCACCTCGACTCTAATTATTTTGTTCTGATCAGCCGAGAAGTTCCTTTTCTTTTGCTTGACCGGTCTGGAGTCCGGTAGTAGATGTAACTTGTGCTCTGCTATTTCAGGCTTGACCCCAGGTAACTCCTCTGTAGACTAGGCGAAGATATCCCGATTACGGATCAAGCATTGGACTAATTCTTCCCTGAGAGGAGAAGGCAAGTCGCTTGCCATGCGAGTTAGACTTTCAGGGAATTCAGCGTATAATTGCACCTCCTCCCAGGGGATGGGCTCTTCAGCCATAGGCAAAAGCTCTCCTTGGATAGCATGGACGCCCCCATCGTGCATCCTTTGATTCTTCCTAGCCTCCACCCGTACCATATCAATATAGCATCGGCGAGAGACCCTCTGCTCTCCCTTAACTTCCCCGACCTGCTCGCCAACAGGAAATTTGATTTTTTGATGGAAGGTAGAAATAATAACCCTAAATTCATGCAGGGCAGCCTTCCCAGGATGACATTATAAGAGGAGGGGGAATCAACCACTATAAAAGTGCTCCTCCTAGTGCGCACCAATGGCTAAGTGGCCAGAGATATGACCAGCTTAATCCGACCCATTGGCTTCACTTCATTGCCCGTAAATCCATATAGAGAGGTGGCCACGGGCTGAAGTTCAGTGGCATCGATCTGCATCTCCTCAAATACAGTTCTGAACAGGATATTAACCGAGCTCCCGGTGTCAACAAAAACATGAGCCACTCGGCTGTTGGTAATAATGGCCTTGATGATAAGGGCATCATCATGAGGCAGCTCCAGACCTTCCAGGTCTGTCGGCCCGAAGCTGATGACAGGGCAAAAAGCCTGCTCCTGGCTGCATCCAACAATGTGGACCTCCAAGCGACGCACATGGGACTTGCGCGATCTCCCCGAATCTCCATCAGTTGGCCCTCTAGAGATCATGCCAATCTCTCGGATGGCGGCGTTGCCTCTATTTTCGGCTTCCCACGCTCCTTCTGGCTCTACCCCCGGCTTGCTGGATGAGTACTGGGCCCGGCTAGGTGGGGTGGGGTTGCCCGGTCTGTCCAGCCGCGGCTCGCTACTCTTCCATCATCTTGAGTACTTGAGGGGCTAGCTCGGGCGGCGATAAGCCTAACTCTGCAGCCCGCTTAGAGTCCCGAGCGAATTGGAAACAATGATTAGTGTCATGAGTACGAGATCGATAATAGGTGAAATACTGAGTGTTCCACGGTCCAGGTCGAGGAGCGTGCACAGCTGCGACTCGAGGGGCTGGTCTAACCTCCGGCCTGGGATGGAAGGTAGGTCTGGCATCCCGAGCGCGCGTAGAGGTTGAGGAGGTGGTTGAGGCACCCTTCTTTCTGGCTTATTGGCAGATGGAGGTGGTCTTTCGACTTTCCTCTGGAACGCGCCTGTGCTTCTTCTACTTTGATATAGCAAGCGGCTTTTTTCACCATCTCATCAAAGTTCCGAGTGGGATTTTTGATGAGATCTCTAAAGAATTCTCCCTCTCCTAATCCATGGGAGAAAGCGCTCATCAGAATCTCTGAAGTGGCGGTGGGGACGTCCTGGGCCACTTAGTTGAAGCGGTTGATGTAACTTCTTAAAGGCTCAGTCGGCCCTTGCTTAAGAGCGAAAAGATAATGATCCGTCTTTTGATATTTTTACTGCTAGCGAAACGACGGAGAAAGGCCATCTTGAAATCCAATAAACATGTGATGGATCCTTGTGGTAGTCCATCAAACCACTTCAGTGCCGAACCAGATAGAGTATTTAAGAAAACTCGACACTTGACAACATCACTATATTGATGCAACAGAGCTGCATTTTTAAACTTACGCAAATGATCCTCCGGGTCTTTGCTCCCATCATATTCCCCGATCGACGGGGCCCTGTAGCCCTTAGGTAATTTTTCATTCAAAATCCTGGCCGAGAAAGGTACTCTCTCATCCGGATCTTCCGGGAACACTTCCGGTATGATGCGAGCCTTCCCTTTCCTCGAGTCTCTGGGTAGGGAACTCTCAGCCATAGAGGCTTGAGGTTGTTCTTTCTTAAGGCTGGGGCCATGGGGTCCCGGCTGATAATACCCCAAGTCAGGCTCGCGATAAGGAACCTGGGGAAACCCCTCGGGTTATTTTCTCTTAGAGCCCCGATCTGAAATAGGGATGGGCTCCTTGGAAGCTTCAGCAGGAGCTTGGCGCGGTCGCGAGACGATCACTTGTTTCTCGGAGGCCGCTCGCCTTTTGGCCTCCTTGAAGATCTCGTATTCTTCTGCGGTCATGGTGACGTTAATGCGGCTAGACTCCTCCATCTTCACATTCTGGAATAGGTGGTTGTGTTCCCACAGACGACACCAAATTTGATCCCGTCTGGAAGCTGAGTCGGATGAAGGCGGGCCTTGATGAACTGGAGGTTGATGGAAAGTCGAGGTGGAGTCTGATCTACCTGGCACCCTCCGGAAGAGTTCGCACGGGCGGATGACAAAGGATGATGACCAGGATGATGACACTACGACTCTGCGCACACTCAGACGAGCCCACGAGTCGTTAGAGACCAGAAACCAGGGAAAATGTCCCCGGGTCAAGCTCTCCGACGGTCAAGTCAGGTACTTTTTCCCCTGAAGCACAGAGAAAGGACAAAAAGTAAAGACAAGTAAGAAATGACAAGTGAGCGTACCTACATAAAGGACAAAGCTTCCCTTTTTATACTGCAACGGATGTTTCTGGGGTCTGGCGAGTGTCAGGGAATGTCAGCTGTCAGGCTCTGTCTAACGATGAATGACACGCGACACCTCCTCATAGGCTGGCGGCAGAACCAAAGGGGTAATCAGCCCCAACCGTTAGCATATTCCCTGACACGCTGATTATTCTCTGACATTCTCTGATAGGCAGTTACGATTCCCTGGCTTGTTTATCGTGTAGTGCCTGGACACTAGGTCTGTACTCCGAGGTCTATATTCCGACCTGCTTCTGTCTGTTGTTATCCATGGTTCGTATGTCCCGACCTGTACGACAGGTCTGTATTCCGACCTGCTTCTGTCTGCTGTTATCCATGGTTTGTATATCCCGACCTGTACGACAGGTCTGTATTCTGATCTGCTTCTGTCTGTTGTTATCCATGGTTTCTATGTCCCTACCTGTACGCCAGGTCTGTATTACAGCCTGCTATCTACTGTTATCCATGACTTCCACGTTCTGACCTGTCCGCCAGGTTTGCATACTGACCTGCACGTTCCAACCTATCCGCTAGGTCTGTATTTCGACCTGCTTCTATCTACTGTTATCCAGGGCTTGTATGTCCCGACCTGTATACCAGGCATGTATTCTGACCTGCTTCTATTTACTGTTATCCATGGCTTGCACGCTCCGACCTGTCTACCAAGTCTGTATTCGGACCTGCACGTTCCGACCTGTCCGCTAGGTCTATATTCCGACCTACTTCTATCTGTTGTTATCCCTGATTTGTACTTCCTGATCTGTACGCCAGGCCTGTATTCCGACCCGCTTCTGTCTTCTGTTATCCATGGTTTGTATGTCCCGACTTGTACGACAGGTCTGTATTCCGACCTGCTTCTGTCGGCTGTTATCCATGGTTTGTATGCCCCTACCTGTACGCCAGGCCTGTATTCCGGCCTGCTATCTACTGTTATCCATGGCTTGCACGTTCCGACCTGTCCGCCAGGTTTGTATACTAACCTGCACGTTCTGACATGTCCGCGAGGTCTGTATTCCGACCTGCTTCTATCTACTATTATCCAGGGCTTGTACGCCCCGACATATATGCCAGGCCTGTATCCCGACCTGCTTCTATCTACTGTTATCCATGACTTGCACGTTTCGACCTGTTTGCCAGGTCTGTATTCTGACCTGCACGTTCCGACCTGTCCGCCAGGTTTGTATTCCAACCTGCTTCTATCTGTTGTTATCCCTGATTTGTACTTCTCGATCTGTACGCCATGCCTATATTCCGGTCTGCTATCTACTGTTATCCATGACTTGCACGTTTCGACCTGTTCGCCAGGTTTGTATACTGACCTGCACGTTCCGACCTGTCTGCCAGGTTTGTATACTGACCTTCACGTTCGACCTGTCTGCCAGATCTGTATTCCGGCCTGCTATATACTGTTATCCATGGCTTGCACGTTCCGACCTGTACGTCAGGTCTGTTCCCCGACCTGTCGTACGTCAGGTCTGTTCCCCGACCTGTAAACCAGGTCTGTTCCCTGACTTGTAAACCAGGTCTGTTCCTTGACCTGTAAACCAGGTCTGTTCAGCGCCAGAGGCCCTTCTCTCTGCGTCTTTGCCTGACCTGTGGGTCCGACCCTTTCTTGCCCTTGAGAAAGACAGCCTGTATTCTTGACCTTTGACTGCACTATCAACGGAAACTTTTGACCATTGTCTCGTAAGCTTGACTTCTGACTTCCACGTAAGCTTGACTTCTGACCTCCACGTCAGCTTGATTTCTGATCTCCACGTAAGCCTGACTTCTGACCTCCACGTCAGCTTGACTTCTGACCTCCACGTCAGCTTGATTTCTGATCTCCACGTAAGCTTGACTTCTGACCATCCTGTGGTCTTGACTCCTAATCACATCATCTTACAGATCCCACGATCATGCACCGTATCAATAGAGAAACAAAATTTTGAATATAGTTGAAATCTTCAATTAGATTTAATCCACTAGAGATAAGTCTCGATTGAGTGAAGGATTGATCCGACTCAAAATAAATTCTTTATAGTCGATTGGAGCTAGATCCAAGTCAATTGGATCTATTAATTATTAATAGATCCAAGTCAATTAAATCTTTAATTTTGTAGATTACAGCTTTTAGCCGTTTAAAATTAATTTAAGTAATTATTTAAAAGTTTTACATATTTCTTGTTTTATTATTATTTTTAAATTCAAACATTATATGTATTAATTGTTTTTATCATAGATCTGCTGATGTTGGTTTTCGGTTTAGTATGCAATTCCACCAACTAATATACTGGTTCCATGACTGAACCAATAATCCAAGCCGAATGGTCATATATAATTGAAACAATTAAAGAAAAATTGATGATTTAAAATTAAGATATGTAATTGAATTAGTTTATAAAATGATTCATTTATTTTAAAAAAATAAACTGACATTATCTTCAATAACATTATTGTGGAAGAATCTAGTGACATTTACGTAATGATGAGAGTTGTGTGGGTGCGGGAAGCATTCGATAAATTTATATTTTGATTATGTCTAAGAGTTTAAAGTTAAGTTGTTTTGTTATCTAATACATTCTATTGAGCTTGCAGGAAAGTTCTAAGTTGTCTTAGGCAAAAGTCCTAGTTACGGTTAGACAGGTGGAAAATCTTAGGGGGTGGTAACCCTAGATCCTAGAGGGTGGTAACCCTAGGTGAAGAAAAGTCCTAACTGAGGTTAGACATGTGAAAAACCCTAGGAGGTGGTAACCCTAGGTCTTAAGGGGTGGAATCCTAGGTGGAAAGTCTAGACGAGTCGAATGCTTCGGGCAAAAACCTTAGAGTTGGGGAGACTCTAGGTTGAAATCCTGGTGTCGCGAACCGGGTGGAAGATAGGGTGGGTCGTGAAGCAAACGTCCAGCAGAAAATCTTGGAGATTCGACCGCTGAGCATAAATCCAGTTGGTCTGGAGGATCAATCTGGTAAACAGATAAACTCTCCTGAGTAGAGTAGGTGATGTCGCGTTCCCCAGTGAGGGAACAGTAGGTATCGGTTCGACCTAGGGTTTCTGGAGGTGAAATCTAAAGTCAGAATCGGGCAGTCCGGAGACTGCCAAAATAAGTTTCTATTTATCTTATTTTGTTGTATTAATTTTGTTTTCCAGGATATACCTTATTTGTAGACTAGCATGTCTTGCAGGACGGAGATTGCACAAAAAAAGACTCGGATGAACAGTCCCGAGACGCCCTCAATTTTTTTTATAGGTAACTATGTTTTTGCATCAAAAGAATAATACAAATGTGGTTAGGGTCGGCTCCCATCTAATTCCCAAAACCTTGAACAAGGAGTTCGAATCCATAAGCACCTGAAGTGTTCATACATACATGCCTTCATTGATCGAGATTCAAATCTTGGTGGAAAACCAAAACCAAAACCAATGCATAAACCAAAACCATAACCAATGCATCACGAAGAAAATCCCAATGGATGAAATCAAAAGCTTTTTGAAGATTGTGGTGAAATCCTTTAGCGACCATACTTCCTAAATAACTCTCGAGCTAGTGGATGTTATTAGTGATAACTCTGCCACATACAAATGCAGCCCGAGCTAGATGTTAGAAGTGATCTACCATATTTGCTAGTCTATGTTCCAAGATTTTTGCAATTATTTGTAGAAAACCAAACAACAAGGGATAGGCCTGTGTGATTTCTCTGCTTGAGCAACCGGCCTGTGTGTGGAACAAGGCAACTCTAATTTCCTCATGAATAATGGAGCTGGTCCCTGTTCCTTAGTAACCTTTGGCCTGTGTGAAATATTATTGTCCACTAGCATTCAGGAAAAGGAGATGCCAAGAAGATGCTGGAAATACTGAACAAACTCAACAGCCACTTACTAATAATCAGTAGTACAACTATCAACCTCCTTATTCACAACTACAATGGTGTTCCACTTGTTAATTGGCTCACTTCACCAAATCATGAAAGCACCTAGTATTGGGATGACCATCTCTTAGCTGCTTGCATTTGACACATTAAACATAGAAAAGAAACTCTGCCTCCATCAGCAAGCTACTCTTTGAAGGGGGACATGTTAGTAATTTGCAACGACAGTTCCTAAATCCATCATTCTACATTGCATCTCCGCATCTCCTCTAATTTCTGCTTAGCTCGTCCAACCTTTTCAGTGATGCCCAAAATGCAATTGATTCAATTGTCGGTGTAAGAAGTATTGGACGATTGAACCTAACTTTTGATTATGTCAAAGGATTTAAAGTTAAGCGGTTTTGTGATCTAATAAGGTTGATTGAGCTTATAGAAAAAATCTTAAGTATTTTTAGGCAAAAATCCTAGTAAATTATAGACAGGTGGAAAATCCTAGGAGGTGATAACCGTAGGTCCTACGGGGTGATAACCCTAGGTGATGAAAAGTCCTAACTGTGGTTAGAAAGGTGGAAAACCCTAGGGGCGGTAACCCAAGGTCCTAGGGTGAGGTAACCCAAGGTGGAAAATCTTGGCGGGTTGAGCGCTTCGAGCAAAATCCTAAAGTCGGGACTTTAGGTTGAAATGCTGGTGTTCGCGGATCGGGTGGAAGTCTGGATGGGTCGTGGAGCGGACGTCCAGCATGAAGACCGGAAGCCTCGGGCACTGAGCAAAAGTCCAGTCGGTCTAGAGGACCGGTCTGACAACAGGTAACTTCTCCTGAAAGAAGTAAGTGAGGACGTGTTCCTCGAAGAGGGAATAGTAGGCGTCGGTTCGACCTAGAGTTTCGACGAAACTCAAAGTCAGAACCGGACAATCAGAGGCTGTCAAATTTCATATTATATATATTGTTTTTGCCTACACTAACTTTATTTTGTAAAAAATAAGGGGCTAGAAAAAGCTGGTCCGGGCGCCCGGAACTGGTACGGGCTCCCAGAACCCAAAAATTATCTGCAAGCTGATGTGGCGTGCGTTGATTGGCCGAACCACATGGTCCAGGCGCCCAGAACAACCTATAAAAGTATCCTTCGACCAGGAGCTTCAAAACAACATTCCGAACAAGTTCCGCTTCTTCGAGCTGCTCAGAAAACACCTCCTCGACGCTCGAAAGCTGTCCCGATGACGATTGCGCTAAGGATTCAACTCTCCAAGTTGTCAGTATTGTTGTATTTCAAAGTTACTTGTACTTCAACTGTAAATCTTGTTATAACCTTCAATTAATTAGTGATTGTCCAATGAAAATATTCTCATGTGCGGGGCTTGGAGTAGGAGTCGTCACAGACTCCGAACCAAGTAAATCTTGATGTGCTTTCTCTTATCTCTGTCTTTTCATTAATCCGCTACATTTTTACTCGACTGATTTTAAACGAACAAATTAGCCACGAGCGCTATTCATACCCCCCTCTAGCACGCACGATCCAAAAATTGGTATCAGAGCAAGGCCGCTCTGAATTGGTGAAACCACCAATCTGTTAGTATTAGCCCTAGTACCAATTATGAGATAATTGTAAAGAGTTCATTTTGTATCATATATCATTATTAATAAAAGGCAAAGTTGGTTATTATATTTATTTTAGTTCAGTCCCAATTGAATAAGTATAATAATGTCTTTGGGTAGTAGGTTCTTATCTACAGTATATCAATTGATTGAATTGATAGTGAGATATTGTAGAGAACACTACTCTTAATTGTTTCTAGTCGAGCATTGATATACAAGGATAGTATTAATGCATTGAGACTAGCATGTAGGTCAACGGATGACTTGATCTCACAAGTCATGGATATGAGATATTAGGTTGACACATGATATATATTAGAGAATATATACTGAATGACTCGCCATAAGAATGTTTCATTGATCGTTATATGAGTGTCATAAACATTCTCATGTGACTATTGGTATGAATAGTCCTTAGACCTGAAGTCGCTACGGTTCCCTACATAAGGAGTTGTGTACTTTGGTATCGGCAAACGTCACCTGTAACAAGGTGGACAATAAAGTCGATCACTGGGTATGCAATGAATTATGCGGATAGATGTGAATGATGTAGATAGGATCTATCCCTTCCATATGACAGAAGCGATATCTGTGGGCCCCTTGATTAGTAGGACATAAGAAAGCATGACCATGCGCAAATGAGTCAATATGAGATATTAAACTTATTTGATTAAGTGTGTCTACTTAGAGATCAAGAAACACAAAGGTTGATAAGAGGATGACACGGTCTATGCCTCATTGATCAATCTAGATATCAAGGATAGAGGGACCAAGTCATACAAGATAATAGCCATGGACAAGTTAGGCCGAATCTTGACCTTCTCGTCACTTGGGTAGCAACGATGCCTTAGCTTACTAGATGCCACTCATTGCTTATGTATCTAAATGTTGATTTGGGTACATTGCCAACGTTATGAGAACCTATTGGGTCACACACAAAGAATAAGTAGATTTGGAGATGAGTTCATATGATAAATCATTGGATTAAGTCTAATCCGAATTGTACTTATTGAGTTGGACTCAATTGGATCTAATTGTTGGATTAAGTCCAATTCAAATTAGACTCAAGGAGTCAATTTGAATTAATGAAATAGTGATTCATTGAATTTGAATTGCATGAGGATTAATTGAGTAAGACTCGATTGAATTAGACTTGAGTTAGATTCAAGTGAATTAGACTTAAGTTAGACTTAAGTGAGGAGACTTGAGTTAGACTCAAGTGAGGATTAATGGAGATAATTATTGAATTTCGAAATTTAATTATTCATTTCATTCAATTTTTGAAATTGAATTTGAAATGAAGAGTTACACTCATTTGAAATGAGGAGTTACAAGTGTGATCCTTAATGGAGTGTAAATACTCATTAAGGCCATTAATGCTAATTAAGTGTTTTCATTGGATGAAAATACTTAAGCAATTTTCTCTTCATTTTGGGTAGATCTTCATTCTCATTGCTCCTCTCCTCTCTTGGCTGAAATCCACTCCATAGGTTGCTAGCATAACCTTTCTCCATCTTGTGAGTTTGTGAGACAAACGAACGCTTGTTCGTGTGGATACCGTAGAGGCACGAACGTGAGATCGTGCTGTGATCCGAGCTGTCGGAAGTCCGTGAGCACGCACCAAAGGTATAATCTCTCATGCTATGTTAGAAAACTTAGTATATGTAGGAATTTCTCTTTTCATTCGCATGGATCTTTTGGAGGAACTAGTGTTTTCCGCTGTGCATAATTAGCGCATCTAGTTCTTTATACAATCGAGCAAGGGGGTTCCTTTTTGAAAAAAAAATAGATATCGTTTGTGTTCAAAATATATCCTTATGCCTTTCATTTTTTCCCTCCAAAATTATTTTTAAAAATTTATTTTCATCTTCACTATTGTTCAGTATTGACAAAATATCGTACTTAACAAAATTTAAAATAATATTTTTTATTAATATTTTATTATTTTTTCTTGAAATTAGTGAATGCTATTTTTATTTTTCTTCCGCACTACTAATCCAAGATCAAGTCTTAGAACATTTGTTATTATTTTTTTTGTGTGCGAGATTCCTCTTTAATAGCCCACCAAGAAGGGTATAGCACAGCACGACCTCCCCTCTTCTTTGGCGAAGACTTCGGCTACTGGAAGAGCCGAATGGAGTACCACCTCAATACGCAAGTCGAGATATGGATAATCATCCAAACTAGTCTCGAACTCCCACTCGACGACACTGGAAAGT
This sequence comes from Zingiber officinale, assembly GCF_018446385.1. NCBI lineage: Eukaryota > Viridiplantae > Streptophyta > Magnoliopsida > Zingiberales > Zingiberaceae > Zingiber > Zingiber officinale. The sequence goes on along the minus strand of NC_055987.1, from coordinate 82,588,512 downwards.
CAATATCATGCTAGAACTGGGACACAACCTTGATGAAGAAAATTGAGGCCGACACCAAAGCAACATGCACTCTCCAATGCAGCCTAACCAAAGAAGAATTGAACCGGGTCGACCCCTTTAAAAATGCGAAAGAACTATAGGAGAAGTTGATTGAGCTGCATGAGGGAATCTCAGACACTAAAGTAAGCAAACGTGATTTGATATTAAATAAACTTTACAATATAAAAATGCAAGAGGATGAATCGGCAAGCCAACTTCATGCATGGATTCAAGACCTCCTCAATGGCCTTCATGCAATTAGATAGAAGGTGGAGAATCGCGACATCATCAGATATGCGCTCAATGCATTTCCGAGGAATACCTTGTGGGCATCAATGGAAGATACTTACAAAGTATCCAAGGACATTTCTTTAATTAGACTAGACGAGCTTTTTTCTGAATTTGAACTTCATGAACAAACTAATACTACTCGGACTAAGAAAGGTATTATTTTGATTGTAGGAACAAGCAGAATACGGGAATCAAAAGCAAAGCATAGAACCGAACTTGAGTCCGAAGATGAATCAGACTCAGAAGACGACGACAATGAAATTATAGCCAAGCTCGTAAAACTGGTACGGAAAATGTGCAAAAAGAAGAAGGTGACTCAATTGAAAATGAAGCCCATGTCTAGAGTTACCTGCTTCAGTTGCAGCCAGAAGGGACACTACGAGCCAGAGTGTTCGAACCAGAAACAACGAAGAAGGAAGGCCTTGAAAGCAACGTGGTTTGAGTCCTCTAAAGATTTCGACGAAGAACACGAGCAAGCAAGCTTCCTTGCTCTACCAGTATAAGCATACATTGCTGAAACAGAGTCCGAATCAGAGATCGGAACCAAATCAGAAACTGAGTCTGAAAGAAGCCACGGATCCGTATCCGTTTCCAAAGGGCCAAACAATATTGTAAGTTCCCTAATTTATGGTACTAAAATTGATGAATTACAAAATTTAGTTTCATATCTATTAAGAAAGTTGGCAAAATCTAACCTTCTAGTCAAGTCACTCCAAAAGGAGGTAACAATCCTTAAGGTGGAGACTAACCTAAGTCCTTTGATTGAGCCAATTCAAAATGGAAGTTTAACCCAAGTCCAACAACTTGAGGAAAAAAATTTTAATTTGAAAACTCAAGTTAAAAGACTTAAGGACACGTTAGAACAGTTCACCGTGGGTTCCAAGAATCTTGAACTAATTCTTGGAAAACAAAGGGTCGTATACAACCGAACTAGACTTGGATACAAGGCCAAACAAAGATTTAGATCATACTTATCATTAGTAATTTGATCAAATAGAAGTTTCTAGTCCAAACATGTGCCCCCAAGTCCAATTTGATTAATCAAGTTGGACTCAATCAATATTGGATCCTCAAGGATCAAATTCATTGCCTTGATAGACCTTATCGAGGCTATGATACAGGGGGAGCCAACAAAAAGATGATCTTTATCATAAAATAGAATTGTCTGATATTTGTCTTACTATTTTTCATCATACATGCTTAGATTAGGGTAGGTAAGGACTTAGGCTTAATCCACACTTGACTAGTTAGACCTACGATTTTCAGAAAGGAAATTAAATATTTAATTCTTTAAAAGACTTTGTCTAGAAGTGGTGGATGATCTCATACCTAAGAAGGCCTAGTGCCTCGCCATAGCCTGGAAGCCAATTTTTAAAATAGATATTTAATTAACTGGTTGTTAAACGTTAGTCTAACTCAAATGTTAATCACTTCTTAGATTGGAATTTAAATTGAAGATTAAATTAATCATCTCATAAAACTACTAAGATTCCCTGATTAAAAATCTAGAAAAGGGTGAGATGGACCTATGTTTAAAGTAGTTAACCAAACCTAAATTAATTAAATTAAAGCTAACTCAATTAAAATTCATAATTAATTACAAAAGTTTAATTATTTTCAAAATCTAATTAATTACACAAGATTAATCAATTTCAAATTAATTACAAAAGTTTAATTAATTTTTAAAATCTTAATCATTTTTAAATATTAATTATTTTTAAATCATAATTGATTTCTAAAATATTAATTATTTTCAAATTATAATTAATCTTTGAAATTTTAATATTGTCAAATGTTTAAATCTAAGCAAACTTATATTTTAAAATTTAAAATTTAATATTTTAAATCCAAATTTAACTTAAATTATTTTTGAAATATACTTCAAATCATAAATAATTTTTTTAAAGTTAAAGATAAAATCAACTTAACTTAACTCTCACTCACACAAACTCATAAGCTGAACATGCTTGATAGCTTAGAAAGGGTGAGATGGAAAATCAGGAAAATAAATAATGACTTTTCTGTTTATTTTACATGCTTGAACTCTAGGATCCTAAAACTTAAAATTTTATTTTTTGGTATTAATTAAGGGAAGTAAAAGGAAGGTTAAGGCATTAAGTTTTTTTGTTAAAACATTATTTTTCAAAATTTCAAAGTTTTTTTTAAAAAAACAAAGGAGTTAAGTATGCTTTCTCAAAATTTCAAAGTTATTTTTTTTTAAAAAAAGTTCAAAATATTTTTGAAAAAGAAATTTCAGTAAACCTTATTGAAAAAAGCAAGTTCAAATACTTTTGAAAAACTTTTAACTTTGTGGAAAGGTACTTAACTGTGCTTTTTATCTAAAAATCATTTTTTAAAAAGCTAAGTTTTCATGAAACTATTTTTTTTTTAAGATAAGTATTTTTCAAGCTAAATACTTAACTATGCGTTTATAAACATCTTTTTAAAAGCTAAGTAATTAACTAAGTTTTGATAAAGCTAAGTATTTGATAAAGTTTGTTTTTTAAAAGAGTTCATCTTCTTAGCTAAGTATTTTTACAAGAAATTTTTTTAAGTTAAATATTTTATCAAAATCTTTTTCAAACCTAAATGTTTATCAAAATCCTATTAAAGCTAAGTTTTTCCCTAACTCTTTTTCAAAGCAATTATTTTCAAAAGCTAAGTCATTTTCAACTCTTAAAAATTAGCTAAGTTTCTTTTTGCTATATTTCAAGAGGAGCTTAAAGTTAAACAGAGTAAATTTTTTACTATCTTTACATGTTAAACAACCTTCTCTCTACTTATTTTCTTTTTGATATTTGTCTAAGGGGGAGAGAGTGGTTAAAGTTAAGTGAAACATAATTGTTATGAAAGGGAGAGCATAAAGTTTTTTTTAACAAATCATTGTATTTATGCTCATGCTAAAATTTCTTAATTATTGTTATATTTTACTTAACTTTGAACCAGGTTGCCATAATAAAAAAGGGAGAGATTGTTGGTGTAGGGAGCACTAGACGATCGAACCTAAGTTTTAATTATGTCAAAGGGTCCAAAGGTAAACTGTCTTGTGATTTAACAAGGTTGATTGAGCTTGCAAGAAAATTCCTAAGTATTTTTTGGCAAAAGTACTAGTGGATTCTAGGCAAGTGGAAAACCCTAGGGGGTGGTAACCCTAGGTGATGAAAAGTCCTAACTACGGCTAAGCAGGTGGAAAACCCTAGGGGGTGGTAACCCTAGGTCCTAGGGAGAGGTAACCCACCTTAGGCGAAAAGTCTTGGCGGGTCAAGCGTTTCGTGTAAAATCCTAGAGTCGGTGGCTCTAAGTTGAAATCCTGGTGGTCGCAGACCGGGTGGAAGTCTGGACGGGTCGTGGAGCAGACATCTAGCGTGAAGACCGAAAGCCTCAGGTGTGAGCAAAAGTCTAGTCGGTCTGGAGGACCGGTCTGGCAACAGGTAACTTCTCCTGAGAGTAGTAAGTGAGGACACATTCCTCAAAGAGGGAACAGTAGATGTCGGTTCGACCTAGAGTTTCGATGAAACTTAAAGTCAGAACCAGACAATCAAAGGCGGTCAAATTTCATATTATATATATTGTTTTTGCCTAGACTAACTTTATTTTGCAGAAAATAAGGGGCTGGAAAAAGCTGGTCTGGGCGCTCGGAGTCGGTCCGGGCACTTGAAACCTAAAAATTATCTATAAGCTGATGTAGCCTGCGTTGGTTGGGCGAACCACGTGGTCCAGGCGCTTGGAGTGGTTCCAGGCGCTTGGAATAGCCTATAAAAGCAGCCTTCGACCAGGAGCTTCAGAACAACATTCCGAACAAGTTCCGCTTTTTCGAGCTACTCAGAAAATGCCTCATCGACGCTCGAAAGCTGCCCCGACGACGATTGCGCTAAAGATTTAGCTCCCCAAGTTGTCAGTATTGTTGTATTTCAAAGTTACTTGTACTTCAACTGTAAATCTTGTTGTAACCTTTGATTAATTAGTGATTGCCCATCGAAAGCACTCTCACGTGCTGGCCTTGGAGTAGGAGTCGTCACAGGCTCCGAACCAAGTAAATCTTGATATGCTTTCTCTTGTCTCTATCTTTTCATTATTCCGCTGTATTTTTACTCGATTGATTTTAAACGAAAAAATTAGCTACGAGCACTATTCACCTCTCCTCTAGCACACACGATCCAACATCAATTTCTTCAATCCTGATTTGAACTGAACCGAGACAACTTCATTTTGAGGCTGTATTAAGTTGTACTAGCCATGGAAATTGCCCACATTGCCTCCATAGTTCGTATGCACTCTTCATGTAATATCCACATGTTATAGAACTTTCAAGGCTTGCTATTATCGATTTGTGATAAAAAAAAACAAGCACAAGAGACTGATCTGAAAGACAATTAGGAGGTAGGAATTCAGCACACCCGAACTAATCAATGGTCAGTCATTCATTATTGGCTAGCACTCGATCCAGCTTGAAGAAGATGGAGGAATTGATCTAGTAGGTGTACCGACATCCCACTGCATGCAGGCCCACCAAAGGAATGCTAGATACAAAGCTTGCAAAATTTTGTTATCGTAGTTTGAAAGTGGTCAGTCACCCAACCTATCTTTCAGGAACAATATCATATTGAAGTCACCAACAAGCCATGGTTCACACATTGCAACACCTAATTGTTGTAGCTTGCTCTATAGTGGCCTCCTCTGACGACGGAATGCATCCCATAGACGAAGGTGACCTGGAATGTGTGCCTAGGAACACACATTAAACCCTGCGATAAATGAATTACTCTCTGTGTCTAGAATAGCAACCTGCACTACTTGGTTGTTACAAAGCACGGTTATGCATCCTCTATCAAAATTCTCCGAGTTGTGATCTAGCTCCATTTATGGAAATCTCAGTCTCCTAATCTTGCTCATTGTCACCCTTGTTAGTTTCGTCCCTAGCAGTCCAATAATTCCAATACAATGGTGACAAAGGAGGTGCTGTTGTTAGTTAGAGCCCTAGAGCCAATCATATGATGATTGTTGTATGGACTCATTGTATCATATTCCTATGTATATAAAGACATTTGTTTTGGTTATTATATTTACTTGTATTGGTGTCAAATAACTAAGTATAATAGCGTCCTTGAGTGGAAGGTTTTTATCTATATCAATTGATTGGTTGAATCGATAGTGAGATGATATAGAGAACACTACTCTTAATCATTCCTAGTCAAATATTAACATTCAGGGACAATGTTAATGCGACGAGACTAGCATGTAGGTCAACTCGATGACTTGATCTCACAAGTCATGGATATAGAGATATCAAGTTGACACATGGGTATGCATTGGAGAATGTATACTGAATGACCCGCCATGAGAAAGTATCATGGATCGTTATATGAGTGTCATATACTTTCTCATGTGGCTATTAGTATGACTATTAGTCCTTGTACCTGAAGTCACCATGGTTCCCTACATAAGGAGTTCCATACTTTGGCTTCGTCAAACGTCACCCGTAACTGGGTGGACTATAAAGGCGATTACTGGGTATGTAACAAATTATGTGGAGGGATGTGAGTGATGTAGATGAGATCTATCCCTCCTATATAACGGGAGTGACATCGTTATTTTTGATAGAGTGAGACCACCAAATGCATGACCATGCCCAAATGAGTCAATATGAGATATTGAGCTCATTTGATTATAGTGAGTCTACTTGGGGTTCAAGATTTAGATTGATCAGAGGATGACACCGTTTATGCATCAAATTGATCAATCTAGATGTCAAGGATAGAAGGACATTATCATATATTGTGAAGAGTTACAATTAGTAGTCACAAGGTGATGTTGGATCTCAACATTCTTGTAACTTGGGTAGTAATGATGTATTGCTAGATACCGCTCATTACTTATGCTTCTAAATGGGTTTAGGAGAATTGCCAACATTACAAGAACCTTAAGGGTCACACACAAAGGGCAATTAGATGGAGATTAGGTTCATATGATGAACTAAGAGGATTATGTTCATGTGATGAACCAAATTGGATTAAGAGTAATCCTAATTAAACTAATTGAGTTGAACTCAATTTGGTTCATGTGTTAAATGAGTCTAATTAGATTTGGATTCATTGAGTCAATTTAATTCAATGGATATAGATTCATTAAATTAAATTGGTTTGAATCAAATGGTTAGATTTGATCAACCATGAGAGAGAAGAGGTCAAATTTGACTTGACTTGAGAAGGGAAGATGAAAGGTCAAGTTTGACTTGACCAATGCCACCTCATTTGTGAGTTGGCATAGAGTGGGCCAATGATGATGTTCCACATCATCAAGGATAGTACATGTGTGTGCCACCTTATGAGGGAGATCAAGAGTTGTGACTCTTGATATTCCATGGAGTTTAAAACTCCTCATGAAGTGGCCGGCCACATTATTGTGTGGGTTACAATTTTGTGATTCATTCACTCCTTCTTCTTCCTCCTCTCATCTTCTTCTCTCCCTCTCCTCCACCTTGGCCGAAACCTTCAAGAGTGCTAGAACACTCTAAGGTTTCTTCTCCACCTTTTTGTTCGTGTGGATACACATAGAGGGGTGTTCACTTGACACCCTTGAGATCCGACGAACCTTGGACGAGCGGGATAAGCGAAGGGCTTCACATCAAAGGTATAAACTCCTTAACATGTAGATCTAGTGTAGATCTAGGTTAGAAAACAAGTACATGAAATTTTGTTCTTTTAATTTTCGCACAAATCCGGTGGCATGGGACTTCGGGGTTTCCGCAACGCAAAAAATGATTTTTGCGGCTTAAAAGTATCAATAGTGGTATCAGAGCCACGTGCGAACATATACTTGTTTTTATTTTAATTTTTATGAAAAATTATAGTTCTATAAGTTTCTGTGATTTTATTAATTTTATGGTTTTTAAGAGTATTTTTCTCGTAGAAGCGAAGCAACAAGTGTTTGAACACTTGTAGGCTTCGACTACCGAGAAACACCTTCCATAACGGTAAGGTCTCACCCAAAATGTTTTGGGACAGCGGCTAAAGGTGTTGTAAGATCATCGTGGGACACTCGTGAGACTTATTTTGTGACAAGGGGTGCTGCCCCTAACCCCGCAAGGGGCATTGTCCTGCGATCGCGCCCGAAAATCGTTAAACGAGACCGCCGGGAAATTGCGACTCATAAAATTGTAAAACAATAATAAAATCATCGAAATTTATATAAAATACATAATTTAGAATTATGTATGATTTGTGATGGTCATGGCTCAAAAAAAATCCAATTGGATTGGTTACATGTGTTATAATTCATAATATGGTCTGTGCGTCATTTTTGTGTGATTGTGCGTGCTGTATATGTGATACGCGACCTGCGTGTCGTGCCTTTCTATTTTATTTCCTATTGTAAAATAGTTTAGACTCGAATGTAACTCGAGTTTCATCTTTGTAATGTATAAAATGGAGCTGTGGAAGGTCCACTCGAGGAGGAGTTACGAGGAGGGTGCGAGCAACACATGGCGGTCAAAGGGAGGAGCTTGGAGAAGCTGTTGACCTTAGGTTGACCATCCGATCTTCTCATTGGCTTGAGAAGATCGTAGTAGGGTCATGACCTAATTATAGTTTAATTAATTTCTTGTGTGTGTATGTGATGCATGCTAGAGTAGAGCAATTAATTAGTGCCTTCACGATTAGATTAGATCTTAATCGCGTATATGATACACATCAATGATTAGATTAGATCTTAATCGCGTCAACTCAAAATGCCTACCATGCCGTGATACCCATCACTACCTTGATCACATGTTGTTGTTGAATCTGCCAAAGCAGAACAACACATATTATCTTGGTAGGGTGCGGAGGGACAATCTTGGTCCCGCCTATCAACGCCTTGGTGAGTACAAACTCAATCAGATTGAGTAAAACTAGTTAAACTCAATTGTATCGGGTTTAACTATAGACATTTTCCAATGGTTGGTAGATAGGTCAAAATCACATTTATATTAACTCTTGGGCGATTTAGCCAAAGCTAACTCAAGTTTTAATATACATGCGGATCTTGATCCTATAAACAAGAATTGCATAGAGATGCAATTGGTAATTAGCTACCTACCGATCATACTAAGTCTTGGGCGATTTAGCCAAAGCTAACTCAATGCGTAGTATGATGTGGATCTTGTCCCGCAAGAATTATAGCTAGTTGGTTAGAATCTAGTAGGTGTGGTTTGACCACATCCATGACTTGATTCTACAAAGTTCTATAATTCAGTGGGAGCATCATTTAGTTAAAGGCCTAATTAAATGATTAGTGGAATATGATATTTATTTTCTGCATTTTCTGTTGTAGATTGACATGTCGTCAAACACAAACACCTTCTCCTTGCGTTCTGTCCTTGATAAGGACAAGCTCAATGGAGCTAATTTCCTGGACTGGTACAGGAACCTAAGAATTGTTCTCACTCAGGAACGAAAACTGTACGTCCTGGAGCAGCCCATTCCCGAGGCACCTCCTACCATTGCCACGCGAGCAGACAAAGATGCTTACAAGAAGCATCAAGATGACGCATTAGATGTGTCTTGTCTCATGCTCGCAACCATGAACTCTGAGCTTCAGAAGCAACACGAGTTGATGGGTGCTTATGATATGGTTGAACATCTTCGTCAACTATATCAAGGACAATCAAGGCATGCGAGATTTGAGATCTCTTAGGCACTATTTCAGTGCAAGATGCAAGACGGGACTCCCGTAGGCCCATATGTACTCAAGATGATTGGGTACATAGAGAACCTACAGAGGTTGGGATTCCCACTTGGCCAAGAGCTGGCCACTGACTTGATCTTGCAATCCTTGCCGGATAGTTACAATCAATTTGTTCTAAATTACAACATGAACGAAATTGACAAGCCATTGCCCGAGCTACTTAGCATGTTGAGAACTGCTGAGCTCAACCTTAAGAAGGTTAATCCCAACTCCATTTCGATGGTACAAAAACATAAGGGCAAGGGCAAGCCTAAAGGTAAGGGAAAGTCCCAAGCCAAGGGCAAAGGCAAGGCACTGAAACTCAAAGGAGGGGTTGCCAAGGATGCTACCTGCTTCCACTGCGGTCAGACCGGGCAATGGAAGAGGAACTGCAAAGTGTACCTGGAAGATCTTAAAAAGAAGAGAAGTGAGACTTCTACTTCAGGTATATATGTTATAGAAGTTAATCTCTCTATTTCTTCATCATGGGTATTAGATACCGGATGTGCTTCTCACATTGTACTAATGTGCAGGCGTTAAGAAATAGCAGGGCATTGACGAAGGGCGAGGTGGACCTACGATTAGGCAATGGAGCACGAGTTGCTGCTGTTGCTGTAGGGACTTACTATCTATCTCTACCCTCTAGGCTTGTACTAGAACTAGATGAATGTTGTTATGTACCTGCTCTTACTAAGAACATAATTTCAGTTTCTTATTTGGACAAGAAAGCTTTTCCATTTATAATAAAGAACAAATATTGTTCAGTTTATTTAAATGATATGTTCTATTGTAGTGCACCTCTGATGAACGGACTCTACATTCTAGACTTAGAGAACCCCATCTATAACATAAATACCAAGATGTTCAAATCAAATGAAATGAACCAAACCTATCTCTGGCATTGTCGCTTAGGTCATATAAATGACAAACGTTTATCCCAGCTCCATAAAGATGGTTTGCTGGACTCATTTGATTTCGAATCATATGAGACATGCGAGTCATGCCTACTGGGCAAGATGACCAAGACTCCCTTTAGTGGACATAGCGAAAGAGCGACTGACTGTATGTGACCCTTTCAATGTCGCTGCCAGAGGTGGTTATAGGTACTTCATTATATTTACCAATGACTTCAGTACATATGGTTATGTGTATCTGATGACACATAAGTCAGAATCCTTTGAAAAGTTTAAAGAATTCAAGAATGAAGTGCAAAACCAGCTTGGCAAGAGTATTAAGATACTTCGATCTGATCGAGGTGGTGAATACCTTAGCCATGAGTTTCATGACTATCTAGCTGAGTGTGAGATTCTATCCCAACTCACTCCTCCTGGAACACCACAGTTGAATGGTGTATCTGAAAGGAGGAATCGTACCCTATTAGAAATGGTACGGTATATGATGAGTTACACAGATCTTCCTATATCTCTTTGGGGCTATGCTCTAGACACAACAACCTTCATACTCAACCGTGTTCCATCCAAGGCTGTGATAAAGACACCATATAGGATATGGACTGGGAGAGATACCCAGGTGTCTTTTATGAGGATTTGGGGTTGTGTGGCTTACGTTCGACGTCAAGTCTCGGACAAACTGGGACCCAAATATGATAAGTGCTATTTTATAGGATATCCCAAGGAAATGAAGGGTTATTACTTCTACATTCCCAGTCAACACAAAGTAGTTATGTCTACGACTGAGGTTTTTCTAGAAAGGGACCTTATTTCTAGAAAAACTAGTGGGAGTACGTTCAATCTTGAAGAAGTTCAGGATATGGACCATAGCACTGAAGCCTTGATGGAAGTTGAACTGGAATCACAAAGTGTTTTGGATGATGAGATTGTTCCATAAGGAGTTGAGGAACAACAACCAGTTCAAGTAGACCTACCTCTTCGTAGGTCTGATAGGGTACGTCGTCAGCCTGAGAGATACTCATTTCTCTTGTTTGACCATGATGATGTTATGCTCGTTGAGATTGAGCCTACCTCCTATCAGGAAGCTGTGATGAGACCAGATTCTGAGAAATGGCTAGAGGCCATGAGATCCGAGATGGAATCCATGTACACCAACCAAGTATGGACTTTGGTTGATCCACCTGAAGAGGTCAAACCCATTGGGTGTAAGTGGGTCTTTAAGAGAGAGACTGACATGGATGGACTTATATATAAGGGTCGTCTGGTAGCTAAAGGTTTTAAGCAAATTCATGGTATTGACTATGATGAAACTTTTTCTCCAGTAGCGATGTTTAAGTCCATTCGGATTATGCTTGCTATTGCAGCATACCACGATTATGAGATCTGGCAGATGGATGTCAAAACTGTGTTTCTGAATGGAAACTTGCTCGAGGATGTGTACATGACACAACCTGAGGGTTTTGCAGATCCACAATATACTAGCAGAGTATGCAAGCTGCATAAATCCATTTATAGACTAAAGCAAGCTTCTCGGAGCTGGAATCTTCGATTCGATGATGTAATCAAACAGTTTGGTTTCATCAAGAATGAAGATGAACCTTGTGTCTACAAGAAGGTTGTAGGGAACACAGTTGTCTTCCTTGTATTGTATGTGGATGACATACTACTCATTGGGAACGACATCTCATTGCTGCAGTCTGTAAAGACTTGGTTAGGGAATTGTTTCTTAATGAAGGACTTAGGTGAAGCAGCCCATATTCTAGGCATACAGATCTATAGAGATAGATCTAAGAGATTGCTTGGCCTAAGTCAGAGTACATATATTGACAAGGTATTACTACGGTTTGCCATGCAGAACTCCAAGAAGGGATTTCTGCCGATGTCACATGGTGTGAGTCTTTCGAAGACTCAAAGTCCCTCTTCTAGAGAGGAGAGAGACCGCATGGATAAGATCCCTTATGCCTCAGCTATAGGATCTATCATGTACGCCATGCTATGTACTCGTCCTGATGTCTCGTATGCTTTGAGCATGACGAGCAGATACCAGTCAGATCCAGGTGAAAAGTTACTGGATAGCAGTCAAGAATATTCTTAAGTACATAAGAAGGTCTAAAAAATATTTCTTGATATATGGAGGCGATAATGAGATAGCTGTAAAGGGTTACAGAGATGCCATCTTCCAAACTGACCAGGATGATTATAGATCGCAGTCTGAGTTCGTGTTTTGCTTGAATGTTGGTGCTGTGAGGTGGAAGAGTTCGAAGTAGGACACAGTTGCTGATTCTACAACAGAGGCCGAGTATATTGCGCATCAGAAGCAGCAAAGGAGGCAGTTTGGATCCACAAGTTCATTATTGAGTTTGGGGTGGTTCCTAGCATAGCCGATCCGATAGAGCTCTATTGTGATAACAATGGAGTAATTGCATAGGCTAAGCAACCTCACTCACACCAGTGGACCAAACACATACTACGACGCTTCTATCTCATTCGAGAGATCATCGATAGAGGAGATGTGAAGATTTGCAAAGTACCCACAGAGGCTAACATCGCTGATCCCTTGACCAAGGCTTTGGAACAGAGAAAGCATGATGGTCACACTAGGTCATTGAGCCTTAGAGCCTACACTGATTGGCAATAGTGCTAGTGGGAGATTGTTAGTTAGAGCCCTAGAGCTAATCATATGATGATTGTTGTATGGACTCATTGTATCATATTCCTATGTATATAAAGACATTTGTTTTGGTTATTATACTTACTTGTATTGGTGCTAAATAACTAAGTATAATAGCATCCTTGAGTAGAAGGTTCTTATCTATATCAATCGATTGGTTGAATCGATAGTGAGATGATATAGAGAACACTACTCTTAATCATTCCTAGTCAAGTATTAACATTCAGGGACAATGTTAATACGACGAGACTAGCATGTAGGTCAACTCGATGACTTGATCTCACAAGTCATGGATATAGAGATATCAAGTTGCCACATGGGTATGTATTGGAGAATGTATACTGAATGACCCGCCATGAGAAAGTATCATGGATCTTTATATGAGTGTCATATACTTTCTCATGTGGCTATTAGTATGACTATTAGTCCTTGGACTTGAAGTCACCATGGTTCCCTACATAAATGTTCTCAAAAAATTTTCAAAATTTTCTTGCATAAAGTTTTCGGCTTAGAAAGTTCTTAAGAATTTTTTTCAAAAATTATTGTTGACTTAGAAATTTTCCTTGACTTAGAAATATTTTCCAGAAAATCATTGAAATAGATCTTTATAATTTTTCTAAGTGTCAACCCTTAGATTTTTTCTTGCAACCCCAATTTTTTATGTGATTAAAGGGGGAGAAGAAAAAGTATAAGTCTAGGGGGAGGTAGAAATTAATTTTTTTTTTGAAATTTAATTTTTCTATCTTGTTGCACGTTATTGCAATATAAATTGTTTATTTTTATGTCTATTTTAACCCTAGCTTAACTTGGGTTGATCACATCAAAAAAGGGGAGATTGTTGGAACGCCAAGGTTGTTTTGGTGTGATCAACAAGTTAAGTTAGGTCTTGTGTGTTTCTAACCTTGTGTCTAAGTGTGTAGGAGCTTAGGAGAACATGTAGTCGAGCGGAAGACGCAGCTAGAGAGAAGGATGACACGCGGTGCGTCTGAGGGATGAGGTGCTGTGGAAGAGTACACCGAAGGACGAGAAGGAAGCGTACGGTGGTTCCGAGGGATGAGAAGCCGGAGCGGAAGACTGCTCGAGGAACAAGAGACGCAGCTAGCGAGAAGATCGGCATGGGGTGCGACTGAGGGACGAAGACCGCGGATGAGTACACTGGTGGACGAAATGGAACCACGCGACGATTCCGAGGGACGAGAAGCTGGAGCAGAAGCCTGCTCGAGAAGACCGAAACTTGGATTCGAGTGAGCCCTTTTCCAGATGGCAGAGATCACCTAAGGGTGCGGATCCGGAGTAGAAGACCTGGATCGAGGCGACCCAAACCGGGGCAGAGAACCCGGATGAAAAAAGTCAACTAAAGTTGACTTCTGGCTCCGGGGCACCCGGAATAGCCCGGGGTACCCGGAGCAGTCCGGGGTGCCCGGGGCACCCGGAGCAGTCCGGGGTGCCCGGAACCCTTACAGGCGCCCAGACTTGAATGTTGACCAGATCGAGTCAAATTCGATCTGAACGTTGGGGGATAAAGTTTTATCCCCCCAGGGTGTCCGGAACCCCTTCGGGGTGCCCCGACCAAGGCTATAAATACAGCCTTGGTCCAGAAGCTTTTCAACGAACTCACGAATTGTAATTCCAACACTTGTGTGCTTTAGTTTAGAGTTAAGTTTCTGTTTCTGCGCTTCATTGTTGTACGAGGCTTCTCCGCCTGAAGGAGTATTTAGTACTACATTTGCCTTGGATTAACAACCTCCCCGGTTGCAACCAAGTAAATATCGTGTGCCTCATTTTTATGATTTACTTTCTTCTTACTTTATTTTATAAGTGTTAGTTTAAGGGTTCGAGAAGGGTTGGTTTTGTTTTTGTGTTTGCAGGCTATCCAACCCCCCTTCTAGCCGGCTGCAATGGTCCTACATAAACATGAACGCTAAACAGGTAACAATTAAAGCATGCTCATGTAATAGATAATGACATACTGATGCAGATATAAACATAACTATTACTCTTTGTTAAAATCTACTATGCATATCAAATGACCCTATCAAAACATAATTCAAGGTACCCGCCTCCAATAGAAAGGTCCAATCCGGTAATCGAGATACTCGTTTCGTGTCAAAGGCCTGTACCAATTAATGTGTATATTTTATTTAGCTAAATCTAAATAAGTAGCTAAATAAAATCTCTAACACTAAATTAGGGCAAAACCCTAATCAACACATAAACAACTAAGGAAGAATTTTCTTCCGGCATCAAACCAAGTCTACACACTTACCCTAATCTGAAACCTCAGTCGGTGATCCACAGACAGATACTTGCTGCTAGTAAACCTGACCGAAGCGAGGTAAATGGTGTTGCCCTCTAAATCAAATACCCTTCAACACCAAACACCACTGATCTTTAGGTTCTGTCTGTATCGCCAACACCTGTATTTTAGTGTCCAGCTCAGAATGAACTCAAGAATCATCACAGCTAGCAACCACCTAATCCCATAACAATCTGTGCACCTTATCTACTCAATATTCCCTCTACCGGCGATTGGTGGCGAAGATGGAAGACCTGATGGTGAGGTCTAGGGCACAGGTGAAGCAACTAGGGCTTGGATCTTTGCCTTTGGTTGAAAGCCCACTTGTGCAAGGGTGGTGGTGGACCAAATCTAGGGCATAGGAGCGCTACTGCTTGGCATGAGGAGGAAGGGAAGCTTTGGCTGTCACCCAGAGACCAGACCTAGGGTTCGGTTGGCCGATCGACTCCCTACGACGTCGGCGTTGGGGAAAAGAGAAGAAAGGTGGAGGCTCGGCACAGAACCTCTCCTTGGCCGAAGGTGACTCTGAGGGAGGAAGAAACTTGGTCGGTGGTAAGAAGAGAGGAGATGGGTCGGTGGCAGGATCTTAGGGCACAGGTGAGGAGCGACGCGATAGGGAAGAAAAGACATGGAGAAGAAGATGAAGTGTCGGGCATGGCTTTGTACTCTTAGGGGAGAAGGAAATCGCCGCGTGCGGTTAGGGCACGACGTTGGGCAGGGAAGAAGACTCGGGCACACGGGGAAGAAAATGGTGAAAATGGAATAAAAGAAAAAGAAAAGAAAAAGGAAAGGAAAAGGAAAAATCCAACTTTTCCTCGTTAAATGGGGTAGCCCAAACAGACTTTCCTGGGGCCCAATATTATCCTTGTTAACAAAGTCATACGGTCTCCGAAAAATTCCCAGAAAATTTCTAAAAATTCTGAAAAATTCCCTTTTCGTTATCCGCCATTTTTTGATATTTTACATTCTCCCCTACTAATAAAAATTTGGTCCCCAAATTTTGTTATCTACCATCAGCAAGTACTAACAACAGATGGAAAGTATAAATGCTGAACGAAAAATAACCTACATACCTCAAGTAAAAAGGTAGGGATATCGAGCTCGTATCATATCCTCGAGCTCCCAGGTAGCCTCCTCGTCCGTATGATGCTGTCATCCGACTTTAACCAGTCAGATAGTCTTGTTCTGTAGCTGACGCTCTTTCTAGTCCAGAATCCGTACCAGAACCTCCTCGTAGGTAGCGTCAGGCTAAATGGGAACTGAGATATCTGTTTGCACATTTGTCAGGTCGGGTATGTATCTCCTCAGCATAGATACATGGAATACGTCGTGAACGCCTGCCAGGGACGGTGGTAGTGCCAGACGATAAGCTACTGCTCCAATCCTCTCTAGGATCTGGAAAGGGCTAATGTACCGCGGAGATAGCTTACCTCTGAGGCCAAATCTCTTCACCCCTTTCGTGGGTGAAACTCGCAGAAATACATGGTCGCTAGTAGAGAACTCCAGGGGTCTGCGTCTCCGATCAGCATAACTCTTCTAGCAGTTCTGCGCCTCTAACATCCTCCGTCTGATAGTACAGACCAACTCTTCCTCATGCTGAGCTCCATGAGGCCCTAACAACTAGGCCTCCCCAACCTCATCCCAGAGGGTGGGTGTCCGACAAGGCCTACTATACAACGCTTCAAACGGTACTATCTGGATAGCCGAATGAAAGCTGTTATTGTAGGCGAACACTACCAATGGTAAATGGTCCTCCCAACTGCCTCCAAAATCCAATACACAAGACCTCAGCAAGTCCTCTAGAGTCTAAATGGTCCACTCTGACTGCCCATCTGTCTACAGATGGAAAGCTGTACTGAAACGGAGCTGAGTGCCCAAGGCCTGCTGCAGACTCTACCAGAATCGAGACGTGAACCGAGGGTCTCTATCCGAAATAATAGTCAAAGGAACACCATGTAATCTGATGATCTCTCGGTAATACATATCTGCCAATCGATCCAAGGAATCAGTCTTCCAGATCGCTAAGAAGTGAGTGGATTTGGTTAATCGATTAACGATTACCCAAATCGTGTCATGGCCTCGTCGTGTCCTCGGCAAACCCACCACAAAGTTCATGGTAATGTGTTCCCATTTCCATTCAGGAATAGGAATCCGCTGAAGTAATCCAGCAGGTCTCTGGTGCTCAGCCTTCACCTGCTGACAAACAAGACATCTAGCTACAAATTCTGTGATGTCTTTCTTCATACCGTTCCACCAGTAGGAACGCCTCAAATCTCGATACATGCGGGTCCCACCTAGGTGGATCCTAAATCGAGAGCGGGTAAATCGGGTGAGACCGGGTGAGACTGAGGTACACAAAATTTACCTCGGAAGTATATAATACCCTCCTCATCTCGGGTAAACTCAGTCTGCTGTCCGAAAGCTATCTGGCTACCAATGAACTGAAAATGTTGATTACCAGCCTGGGCCTCTCGAATCCTCGTCTTGATCGACGACTGAGCAACCATGGTAACCAGAATAGCCTGCTCTGTCTGTCCCTGCTCCTCAAGGCCTAACTCAGGGAAACGCTGAATCAAGTCTGTGACTGAAGCCCGGTGGCAAGCCAAAGTCCCCCTGGGCTTCCTGCTGAGTGCATCGGCAACCACATTAGCTTTCCCTGGGTGATAGCTAATGGTACAGTCATAATCCTTCAGGAACTCCATCCATCTCCTCTGTCGGAGATTGAGTTCCTTCTAAGTGAAAATATATTTAAGGCTCTTATGATCTGTAAGAATCTCAAAGGTAATGTCATACAGATGATGCCGCCAAATCTTCAAAGCAAAGATGATGATGGCTAGCTCCAAATCATGTACTAGGTAGTTCTTCTCATGCTCCTTCAACTAACGAGAAGCATAGGATACTACCTTGTCGTGCTACATCAGAACAACGCCCAAACCTTGAAAAGATGCATCGGTATCAGAGTGGCGTAGCGGAAGCATGGTGGGCCCATAACCCACAGGTCCCAAGATCGTAACTTGGCTCTGATACCAAATAAATTGGTATCAGATTATTTCGAAAATCCAACACACAAAACTCGACTCGCCAAAATATAATACAAAAACCAAACCTGGCTCTGATACCAAATAAATTGTTATGCCCTAGGTAGTCCCTGCCAGAAGAAATTTCTGCAGCATCTCCCCTGTATGGGTGACAATCTGAAACTTACTACATCATCCAGATACCTCGGCCAACACGGCCGGAATATACATATATAAAAATAAGCAATCACCATGCAGTTTAATAGTAAAACTATACTAATGTAACGATAAAGAAAAGCCATTTCAAAAATCCTACTCATCTACACTCATAAAGCTCAAAACAGATATCCTACTCCACTACACCCATAAAACACAAACAACAATGAACTCACCTCTTCTGCCATCCAGGCAGGCATGTAGTAAAACATATCCAATAAAAATCCATCAACAATAAAATAAGCCATACAATATCCATAAAGAAAAACTAGTACAAGTCCAGATAGTGCAATAAGAAATAAAACTAAAAGACCCAATAAAAATATCATTGCGATCTACAGGGGACTAGCGACTAGAACTCCTTCGGGCAGCCTCAACCTAAAAATAGTAAATATCCACGGGGTGAGTCAACTCCTCAGCGGGTAATATTGACATGCATAGTAAGAAAATAACAACTAGCACTAATCATGCGTACAGTCTCCTGATATAAGAATGATAAATGCAACTGAAATAAACAGGAGAAAATTGTACTAACCAGGACTTGGTGTATGGATAATAACCGAGAGGTATAGAAATCCTATATACATGTAAAACAAATGCATCAATCCAATATACAACATACAAGTGCAGCAAACACAAGCAATAAATGCATCAATGCGTATGATGCTAATGACATGTCCTGGTCACCCCTACTCTCCAGTCAGCCATCTCACACACGATGGTGAGACCGAGTGGGTAGGGTTGTGACAACCGTGCACTCTGCCATCACTGCTCCTGATGATTGACCGAGTGGACAGGATGTTGTCGGAGTACACCTATCCTCCTACCCTAAATCATAAGTGGGGGAGCTCAATGCTCTCATCTCCCTGAGCAAGTCCAGAGGAGGGATCCCTGTCCTACTACAGCGCTGCATCACACTACCCATGAGTGGACCAACAGAGCCCTTGACAGAGCACCTGCTGCAACACACCCTGACTGATAAGAACCACTAACCCATGAGTGGTTATGCGTGCATATACATGTAACTGGCGATGTGCTCAAAAATAATGGAGCCGACTATCATGCAGTATGCAATCATGCGAGATGATGCATGACACTAAGCATGGCAATATCCTAAACCTATCCATATATATAAAATGTGTACCCTAACATCAATGGATCAAATTCGAAGATCTAAGGTACACAGGTAAGGTATGATAAAAACCTAGTCCGATATATCAAAAGCCATGGTATGTCATTACCTCTATGATCATAAGTAATCCGAAGGGTATAAACATGAACGCTAAACAGGTAACAATCAAAGCATGCTCAGGTAATAGATAATGACATACGGATGCAGATATAAACATAACTATTACTCTTTGTTAAAATCTACTATGCATATCAAATGACCATATCAAAAGATAAGTCAAGGTACCTGCCTCTAATAGAAAGGTCCAATCTAGTAATCGAGATACTCGTCTTGCGTCAAAGTCCTGTACCAATTAATGTGTATATTTTATTTTCCTAAATCTAAATAAGTAGCTAAATAAAATCTCTAACACTAAATTAGGGCAAAACCCTAATCAACACATAAACAACTAATTTTCTTCCGACATCAAACCAAGTCTACACACTTACCCTAATCTGAAACCTCAGTCGGTGATCCACAGCCAGAGACAACTTGCTACTAGTAAACCTGATCGAACGAGGTAAATGGTGCTGCCCTCTAAATCAAATACCGTTCAACATCAAACACCACTGATCTTTAGGTTCTGTCTGTATCGCCAACACCTGCATTTTAGTGTCCAGATCAGAATGAACTCAAGAATCATCACAGCTAACAACCACCTAATCCCATAACAATCTGTGCACCTTACCTACTCGATATTCCCTCTGCCGGTGATTGGTGGCGAAGATGGAAGACCCGATGGTGAGGTCTAGGGCACGGGTGAAGCAACTAGGGCTTGGATCATTGCCTCTGGCTGAAAGCCCACTCGTGCAAGGGTGGTGATGGACCAAGTCTAGGGCACAGGAGCGTTGCTGCTTGGCATGAGGAGGAAGGGATGCTTCGACCGGTGCCTAGAGACCAAACCTAGGGTTCGGTTGGCCGATCGACTCCCTACGGCGTCGGTGTTGGGGAAAAGAGAAGAAAGGTGGAGGCTCGGCACAGAACCTCTCCTTGGCCGAAGGTGACTCTGAGGGAGGAAGAAACCTGGCCGACGATAAGAAGAGAGGAGATGGGTCGGCGGCAGGATCTTAGGGTATAGGTGAGGAGCGGTGCGATAGGGAAGAAGAGAAATGGAGAAGATGAAGAAGTGTCTGGCACGACTTTGTACTCTCGAGGAAGAAGGAAATCGCCCCGTGCGGTTAGGGCACGACGTCGGGCGGGGAAGAAAACTCGGGCACGCGGGGAAGAAAACGGAAAAAATGAAATAAAATAAAAAGAAAATAAAAAGGAAAGGAAAAGGAAAAATCCAACTTTTCCTCGTTAAATGGGGTAGGCCAAACAGGCTTTCCCGGGGCCCAATATTATCCCCATAAACGAAGTCATACGGTCTCCGAAAAATTCCTAGAAAATTTCTAAAAAATTTGAAAAATTCCCTTATTGTTATCCACCATTTTTTGATATTTTACATTGGAACCCAAGGTAAATCGTTCCAATGTATCATTTAGTTCCTTGACTTGAGTTTTTAGGCTGAAATTTTCTTCCTCAAGCTCTTGGACATGAGTTGAAGTTCCAGTCTAAACTGATTCTGTTAAGGAGCTTGGGATGGCCACTTCCTTGAGGGCTTTGACCTCCTCTTGGAGTGACTTAACCCGGAGGTTGGACTTGACTAATTTTCTTGACAAGTAAGAAATCAAATTATGTGATCTAATTAAAGAAATGCTTATATTGGTTTGGGAACCTTCTGAACTGGATACGGATCCGTGGCTTCACTCGGACTCAGCTTCTAATTCTATATCGGACTCAGATTTGATGACTTGCTCTCAGGCCAGAAGTGTGAGGAAATTTGTTTGTTCAAGATCTTCATCGGAGTCTTCCGATGATGATTCATCCCATGTTGCTTGTAGCGCCTTCTTCCTTCATTGCTTCTTCGCTTCCTTCTGATTTGGACAATTTGCCTTGATGTATCCCTTTTTATTGCAGCCATAGCAGGTGACTTCAACCTTTGTTTTAGAGCTTGGGCTCAGTTGCATTTTCTTTGACTGGATCATCTTTTTGATCTCCCGTTTTGTAAACCCATTTTTTTCTTGCATAGATTTCGCATAAGATTGACGAGCTCGGCGGTGATCTCCTCGTCGTCTTCTAAGTCTGATTCGTCTTCGAGCTTAGGTTCGATTCAGCGCTTGACTTTTGGTTTCTTTGTCTTATTTGCACCTGCAACAAAAGCAATACTTTTCTCGACTGAGGGTGTATTAGTCTGTTCATGTAATTCAAATTCTGAAAATAATTCATCAAGCCTAATTGAGAAAAGGTTCTTGGAGACTTTGTAAGCATCTATCATGGATGCCCACAAAGTGTCCCTTAGAAATGCATTTAATGCATACCTGATGACATCGCGATTCTCCAGCTTTTGACCGATTGCGTGGAGACCATTCAGAAGGTCCTGGATCCAAGCGTGAAGTTGTCTTGCCGATTCTCCATCCTGCATTTTTTTATGTTATATAGTTTATTTAAAATTAAATCCCTTTTGCTTACCTTAGTATCGGAGGTCCCTTCATGTAGCTTGATTAGCTTTTCCCACAGATCTTTGGCGCTTGAGAATGGGCTGACTCGGTTCAATTCTTCTTTAGTTAAGCCGCATTGAAGAGTGCATGTTGCTTTGGCGCCGGCTTAGATCTTCTTTATCAGGCTTGCATCCCAGTTCTCACATGATATTGGTTTTCCAACACCGTCGAGTGGGAGTGTGAGGCCGGTTTGAATGATCATCCACATCTCGACTTGCATTTTGAGGTGGTACTCCATTCACCCCTTCCAGTAACTAAAATTCTCGCTGGAGAAAAGAGACGGGCGTGCTGTGCTATAACCTTCTTGGTGGGTCATTGCTAAAAAGAAATCTAGCACAACAAAAAAAAAAAAAACAAAACCCAATGTTACAGACTTGGTCTTGGATTAGTAGTGAGGGAGAAAAATAAAAATAGTAATTTATTAATTTCGAGAAAAAATAATAAAATATTAGTAAAAGAAAATTATTATTAATTTTGTTAAATGCAATATTTTGTCAACACTAACCACTCATGAAAAAATGAAAACAATTTTTTTAAAAATAATTTTGGAGGGAAAAAATGAAAGGCGTAAGAAGATTTTAAAAATAAAAATGATATATAATTTTCTTTCAAAAAGAACCCCCTTTGCTCGATTGGTGGTTTTACCAATTCAGAGCGGCCTAGCTCTGATACCAATTGTAGGATCGTTGCACTAGAGGGGGTGAATAACGCTCAATTTAAAACTAAACTCGGAGATAGGCTGCGGAATAAAGACACAGCAAAATAATTACAAACACCAAGAGTTACTTGGTTCGGAGCCTCTGGCGACTCCTACACCAAGGCCCGCACGTGAGAGTGATTTCGATGGGCAATCACTAATCAATCGAAAGAAGTACAAGTACAATAATTGATTGCAAGTAATTATAAGACTTAAAGAATACCAACGACTCAGAAATAAAGATCTTCAGCACAGTGGTCGTCGAGACAGCTTTTGAGCATCGAGGAAGCGTTTTCACAGTAGCGCGAAGAAGGGAAAGTTTCTTGGAATGTTGTTGTTTTGCATCTAGTTGAGATAGCCTTATATAGCTTGCTGAAGGCGCCTTCAGCCTCTATGGAAGGCGCCTCCAGCAGGGATACTTATCCCTTCCGCATTGGAGTCGATAGCTTCCGTGGCTTGCGCTATTTATCCATTTGAAAGGGCCTTAAAGCTCCATGGAAGGTGCCTTCCATCTAGCATCCAAGGCACCTTCAAGCTCCTTGAAGGCACCTTCGCGCCTTGCTACGTGGAGCCTTCGCCTAAAGCACCCAAGGCACCTCCAACAACCCCAGAGGTGCCTCGAACACTGTTCATCCAAGCCTTTTAAGTCCTTTTCGCTCCCTACAAGATACGTTAGTCCAAATATCAAACATACCCTGTAAAATAGAGTTAGCATAATAAAATATGAAATAATAAATTATTTTGATAGTCTCCGGATTGTACAGTTTTGACTTTGAGTTTTGCTGAAACTCTAGGTCTAACCGACGCCTACTGTTCGCTCATTGGGGAACACATCGTCACCTACTCCTCTAAGGAGAGTTTACCTTTTGCCAGATCAGTCCTCCAAATCGACTGGAATTTTGCTCAGTGTCCTAGTCTTCAGGACTTTTTCGCTGGACGTTCGATCCCCGACCCGTCCAGTCTTTCACCTGATTCACGACCACCAAGATTTTCATCTAAAGTCTCTAGGGTTTCACCCAAAGTACTCGACCCATCAAGACATTCCACCTAGGGTTACCATCCCCTAGGGTTTTCACCTGCCTAATCGTAGCTAGGACATTTGTCTAAGAACACTTAGGACTTTCCTGCAAACTCATTCAAACTTGTTAGACAACAAGTAACCTTAACTTTGAACTCTTTATCATTATTCAAACATATGTTTGATCGTCTGATGCTTCCCGTACTAACATTCTCCATCTCCTCTTAAGTGCCATTAATGTGAAAGGAGGATGGAGATGACTCTCCATTAAATTCAACTCCCTTATCTTTAGTGGTCACTTGGGGTTCTCCCAAGATCCATCTATTCCTTAGCTCAATTATATTACAATATTCAATAGGATTAGCTCATATTTTCCTAGAAAAGACCCTTGTGTTCTTGAAGAAGAACTCACCACTTGCACTACCTGATTATGAAACACCTTCACATGTTTTTCAACTTTTTCCATCCTTACATTAAGTTTCTTGATATCATTCTTCATTTCTAGTTGTGTGGATCATATTTCCTCAAGTAACTTTTCAATTCTAGAGGGTTGGTTGTTCAGCTGATATCCAAATGATTGCTTTTGGTCTTGATTGTTTCTATAAGAGAAATTTGGATGACTCCTCCATCCAAGATTGTAAGTGTTGGAATACGGATTATTAGATCTTGTGTTGAAGTTGCCTATTACATCAACTTGTTCAATTTGAGCCAACTATGCAGTGATGGCTCCAAGTGGGTAGACTTCCTTCATGTGTTTAGTGTCTCCACACACTTCGCAAGTTGTGACCATGGCATTCACCGGATTGGCATTCATTAAATCAAATTTCTTAGTTTGGCATCCATCTTTGTAGAGATGAAGTTCAATGCATCCACATCATATTTTCCAGATATTTTAATTGGATTTCCACTTCGGTCTGATGCCTACTAATGGTAATTGAGTGTTACACTTTTAATGATTTCCTTTGCTTTAACAAGGCCTTTGTTAATCAATGCTCCACTAGTTGCAGAGTCTCAGGATACTTTGGTTTGATAGTTGATCCCCTTGTAGAAGGTGTGTTTCACTAACCACTTTTCTAATTTATGGTGAGGGTATAATTTGAGTATCCCCTTGAATCTGTCTCAAGCTTCATATAAAGATTCCCCCTTATTCTATTTGAAGCTTGCAATGAGATTTCTTAGGTGAGTTGTTTTGCTTAGAGGAAAGAATTCTCCAAGAACACTTGTTCACATTGCTCCCAAGAGGTAATGTTATTTGTAAGTAAAGAATTGAGCAAAACCTTTGCTCTATCCCTCAAAGAGAATCCAATAATATCAATATAACTACCTTGGGAGGAACTCTATTCATCTTTATTGCACTGTAAATTTCATAAAAAAAAATTCTAAGTGTTGATTTAAATCTTTTATTGGTCCTCCCAAAAATTAGTTATATTGTATCGTAGATAACCTCTATCTTAATTTCAAAATTGTTAGCCTCTACAGATGGTTTGGTGATGCTAGACCTGAGACCTCTTGCATAGGGTGCGACATAGTCTTTCAATAATTTGTTTGCCATGGCTCTCTGTTCTTGCTCTTCTTTGAATTACTTTTGCAGAATTCTTCTTCTTCTAAATATCCTGTTAACCTCAAGATTAACAGGCAACAATCTCCCACAATAGATGACCTTCACATATAAGAGTAAGAGTGAGATCAGGTTTTGTTTGCAAGGACTAAATGCAGAATTTAAAAATAGGAAATTAAAATATAGAAATAAAAGAAAGAATTGTAAAATATGTTTTAGAGTAACTCAATTGCTAATCAACTAATGTTAATTTAAAATAGTCCTTGACAACGGTACCAAAAAACTTTTTGTCAATCTGCAAGTGCATGGAATATTGTCAAGTAATAAAATATCAATCCTACAAAGACTGTAGATTAAACACTAGTTACTTTGCAAAGTGAATTATCTAGATAATCAAATTATTTGAAAGCTTGAGGACTAGAGGTTAAGAAGAGAGAGAGAGAAAGAGAAAAGTGGAGAGCAAGAGATCAAGTGAGTCGGGAAGGTTGGTTGGGAAAATGATTATAGGATTTCGATTTCATCGCAATACAGTTGATTTACTATGAATTGTTCATCTCCTATCCTCTATGTTTATGCTCTTATAGGGATCCTAACTAAATACCAATATCACCCCATGATAGTTACATCAGTCTTTATCCCGTTGGAATTTGATGCTATTAAGTAGAGGAGGTAACATAGAAAGTTCAGTTAAAGAGATACTCCCTGTCACATGAGAGTCCCCCAGTCATACAGTCTAAATTACATATATCACTTCCTAACATGGAATAGGAACAAGCCTATAAAGCTCTAATTAGACAATTCCTTATAGAGAATTGATCTTCATTTCAAGATAATGCTCTAGAAGGTCCGATTAAAGGGATACCCTCTATCACTAAGGGCCCCCATTCATAAGATCTAGATCATCCCCTTTACATGGAGAATAATATCTACATCCATTCAATCGGATAATGCATGTAAGCAATCAATCACCACATACACATCCAATCAAATAAGAACAAGATATAAACATGACCTAGGAAATTAGTAAATCCATAGAGTTTACATCAACATCACATTACAATTACTCCCTACACCCTATAATTTCAAGATTTACTCCATAAACAATGAAATATGACCCGAAGACATGAATGAAAGCAACGTACAACTGAAATCCATGAGAAAGGAGAAGAAAGCTTAGTCGGATGGAGTTCGGAGTCTTCGGGAACCAATCCTTGCTTTAGAGATGGACGGATATGGATTCGACCTTAGATCATCAAGAACACATCGGAATATACTCTAGATCTGATCTCTTGGGTCTCCCTAAAGGAAAAAATCTTCCTCCCCTTCAAAAGGGGCAAAAATCTCTTTTTACAAGCAGGGGGCACGATCCGTCACATGATCGTGCCTCAAGGGACAGCCTGGCCATGTGAGGCATGGGCTGAAGTGGCACGACCTGTCCGTGGGGGGTTTTTGGAAATGAGGTACAGCTATGCCTCTGGGGTATGGCTTGCTCGTGTGAAGTATTGGAGATGAGGCACGGGTCGTGTCAAAAGACATGACCCCCGCGTTTGCCCCGCTAGAGCGAGACATGACCGTGACTATAGGGCATGACCGTGGCATGTGAATTCCTGGTCAAGCTCTAGCTACCTCCTAGGAGACATGACCGTGTCTTTTAGAGACATGACCATGTCAGCTTGAAGAACAAGACTATGCCAAGGAGCACAACCATGTTTGCTGATTTTCCTCCAAAGGTGCTCCAATGTTCGTTTTTGCTCTGTTCTCACTTAAAATCGAGTCCTGTCAATAAAACTACGCAAAAAGTAGATCTCCGAATAAAAAGAGTAATTATGTTTATACAATGATGAAATAGGGTGCGATTGTTGGTTAGTCCTAGGAATATCGTACCAGTTCCACTGTACAAAAATTTTGTACAAGTGTCGAACCTTTCCTTAAATAACCTATTGTGTTCTTTAGAAGTTAAATTAGGAATCGCAGACATAACTTAACATCATTGATTCCAAATTTAACTTATTTGTTCTTAATGGTTTAGATTTGAATCGCAAGCGGAACTTAACACTATTGATTCAAATCCACCTATGTTATTAATTCCATTAAATATTAATTTCCAAAATTGACTTCTAGGACCGCATGGCGAGGCACATGACCTTCTTGGATATGGAAGCAACCACCACCGCCTAGACAAAACCTTTTAAGGAAAGCTAATATTTAATTTCCTTAATAACTCTAGGTTAACCAAAAAGAACAATCCAATCACAAATTCAAAAATAAAGAAAACACAAACTCGAAAAACTAATTCGAAATACTAGATCTAATGCCTCTTGTGTTTGGAATTCATACAAAAAGAAATAACTAGCATGATGCGGAAAACAATTGCTAATTATACCTTTTCTTTGTATGTTAATGACCTCGAGATCTTCTATCGTATTCCTCGCCTCGCCTTGGACGTCGTGTGGGCGACGATCCTCCAAGATGAACACCACCCAAAGAGCTTTCTTCTTCCTCCTCTAAAATCCGGCCACCACCACCAATTTAGGAATCAAAGAGAGCAAGGGAAAGGAAAGGGGAAAGATCCGGCCATAATAGAGAGAGCTCAAGCAAGCGAATAAGAGATGATGCAATCCCTACTTCTCCTCTTCTTCTCCTTCTCTTTGTATCCGGCCACACCAAACAACCACAAGAGATGGCCAGCCCTAGCATAAAGGGAAGCAAGGGCTGGCCCTTAGGAGAAGAGTAGAGAGAAGAGAGAAAAAGAATAGCTTCTCCATGAGGCCTCTCCTCCCCTTCTTTTATAATACTTGCTCAAGGCAAATAAGGAATGACTTTTTACAAAAATTAAAATCTTCCTCTTATTTTTCCTTTTTCCTTTTAATTTTTTTCTTTTCTTTCCTCTTGATTGAATCAATCTCCAATCATAGATTGGTTTTAATTTGATTGGATGATGATTGAATCCTATTGGCCGACCCCTTGCTTGGGCACCAAGCAAGGGTGGTCGACCTCTATAAGGAAGGAAAAGATATCTTTTGTAAAAATTTATAAACTCTTATAAAATTTTACAAGCTCTCTTTTAATTTCCTAAAGTGGATGTTAAAAAAGGAAAGTTTTAAAAAATTAAAATCATGTTTTAAAATTTAAAATTTCTCTTATAAAAATTTCCTTTTTTAACATGGTTACAAAAATTTAAATTTTAAAAGTTCTATTCCTTTTTCTAAAACCATGAGGATGGTAAAAAAAGGAAAGTTTTAAAACTTTTAAATTTTCTTTTAAAACATGTGGCCTAATTCAAATAAGGAAAATTTTTAAATTTTAAATCTCTCTTTTAAAACTTGTAGTTTTCTACAAAGAAAAGATTTTAAAAATTCAAAACACCTCTCCTTGTCTGAATTAATGTGGTCGGCCCCCTCTTGCTTGGGCACTAAGCAAGAGGCCGACCCCTTAAGAGGATAATGTGGCCGACCCTTGCTTGATCACCAAGCATTGGGCCAACCCCCTTCTTGGACACCAAGATGGGCTTATATTTGGATGGACTTGACACTTTAATGAGGCTACAACAGGGACCTAGAGGAGAAATTGGTTTTGGCCTTCTGATGAGCTTGAGTATCCCGTATTCGCCCTGAACACACAACTCAAGTTCATCGATAATAACTCATTCCACTAGAGAGTTATTATCGCACTACCGTACCTATTAGCTAGAGCCCTAGAGCCAATCATTTGATGATTGTATTTTGGACTTATTGTATCATATTCTATATATAAATAAAGGCATTTGGATTTTGGTTATTATACTTACTTGTATTGGTGCCAAATAAACTAAGTATAATAATGTTCTTGAGTAGACGGTTCTCACCTATGTCAATCGGTTAGTTGAACCGATAGTGAGATGATATAGGGAACACTACTCTTAATCATTCCTAGTCGAGTATTAACATTCAGGGACAATGTTAATGCAATAAGACTAGCATGTAGGTCAACTCGATGACTTGATCTCACAAGTCATGGATATAGAGATATCAAGTTGACACATGGGTATACATTAGAGAATGTATACTGAATGACCCGCCATGAGAAAGTATCATGAATCATTATATGAGTGTTGATCCGGCGATAAGAACAGGGGACCCTCGTTGAAAGGGGTCAACGCCACGTGTAAGTCAAAGAGCCGGGCGGTCCATCGAAGAAGGTCGGACCAGCTAGGCCGACCGGAGCTAGGCCGACCGGTGTTTAGCCGATGGCAAAAGGCACCCCTATGGAAGTCGGGGTTCCGGCGCTCATTGAGCAAGATCGTAGGGTCGAGCGGACGGCACGCTCCGCCGAAGGCATGAAGCATACTGCTAACAGTCGCCACAAAACACATTACCGGTAATTTCCCAAGTGGACCATCATATATGACCGGTCGGACGGAAGATGGACGTGGGTCGGTCGGATGCCTGGCAGGAGTTCGGGGAAAAAGACAAGGGACATCTTCTGACAGCTGGCATGCTTCGTGATATGGTCATACTCCAAATCACGCGACAGGGGGTTCCGCTGTCCCATCGAGGACGTGCTTGGACTGTAGCAGTATGGGTCAGGTAAACTCACTGACAAGCCCTTACTGGGGTATGGGCTACGGACACGTGTACACCTCGATATGTGTGCACTCGCTTCTCCGCTGCCCTATATAAAGGCCCTCATCCTTCGCCTGAGGTACGCATTCTGATATTTCGAGAGCCACTTGCCACTGCTTGCTTGCCTGACTTGAGCGTCGGAGGGTCGTCGCCGGGAACCCCTTCCCGGCCTGACTTCTGTGCAGGTTCGCCGGAGCTTCGTGCAACCAGTCGAAGATCCACACCAGCAGCCGGGGAGCGCCACGTGCCCAGCGTCCGTTGGTTCAGCATTCGGACAGGATCAAATTGGCGCCGTGCTGGGAGCGCTCTTGCATCCGAAGTAAACAATGGGCGGCGACGACAACACACGTAACGCCTCTCACGGAGGAACTCGGCCCGATCGAGTTGAGGCGAACAAGCTTGTGGAGCAAAAGCGAAGGCGGCCAGAGCAGCAAGCAACCTCAGCCTCTGGTGGCCGAGCGGAAGCACCTCAAGCCACCGCTGCATTCCATCGGGCCCTATTCCGCACCCCCGAAGCCGCACCCACTCATAGAGATCGGGGATCTTCTTCGGAGGAAATGCCGAGACGAGATGACAGAAAAGGAAAAGCCCCTCGAGCGGACTCATCGCCCGAGCGGATTAATCGCCAATTTTCAGAGGCTATTCTACGAGACCCTCTGCCCAAGCACTACGTGCCTCCGACGATCGGCGAATACAATGGAACCACCGATCCGGACGATCATTTGGGCAAGTTTGATAACACGGCAACCCTGCATCAATACACAGATGGGGTGAAGTGTCGGGTTTTCCTCACCACCCTATCTGGATCGGCTCAACGATGGTTTCAGAGGCTACCGGATGGATCCATCACCAGCTTCAAGGACTTCCGAACGGCCTTCCTCCATCATTTTGCAAGCAGTCGGCGCTATCAAAAAACCAGCGTTAGTCTGTTCGCCATCAAACAAGAAGCCCGTGAATCGCTCCGAGCTTACATCCAGCGGTTCAACAAAGTGGCCATGGATATTCCAACGGCCACCTCGGAGACCATGATGAATGTCTTCACACAAGGCCTCGTTGATGGGGATTTCTTCCGATCGCTCATTCAGAAGCCGCCCCGAGACTATAATCACATGCTACACTGGGCCAACGAATACATCAACGTGGAGGAAGCGCAAGCGGCCAGGAAAAAATAAACTCCAACCGAGCGGGCTCCCGCTGCCGAGCGGAAACAGTACGCCGCTCATCAGCCGCCCAGAGGACCGAGGGCCGAAGCAATCCGCTCCCCCCATGCTAGGTCTCACGTAGGTAGTCACCCGACCCAAGCCAAAGAAGAAATGGACCTCGATGTTCCGCTCCTTCCACCGGACGGATACACACAACACAAGGGATTGTCGAAGTCTTCCTTCGTGGCTCATCCCGTTCCGGAATGGCGGCCGACGGTCTCCTCCCAGCGACAGGAGACAAAGAACTAATGAAGCCGACCGGAAGGCGACAGCAACAGACTCCAGATCGGCATCGCTCTCCAAGGCAGGAGAATCGCCGAACGTAAAGAGAACGGTCTCGACCATCCGCTCGGGAGGAAGAAAATAGAAGTAATACTTCCCGAGGTGAGATCAACATTATCGCTGGCGGGGCCGACCGGAGGAGACTCCAACTGAGCAAGAAAGGCGAGCGTCCGGCAGCTCCAGATCCATGCAGTCCGACTGTAGCCGAGAGCGGGCGAGTGGACCCGAAATCAGTTTTG
Organism: Zingiber officinale; assembly: GCF_018446385.1. Classification (NCBI taxonomy): domain Eukaryota; kingdom Viridiplantae; phylum Streptophyta; class Magnoliopsida; order Zingiberales; family Zingiberaceae; genus Zingiber; species Zingiber officinale. Next base: position 82,557,060 of record NC_055987.1, on the reverse strand, counting down.
GGCCTGGGGACTTGGAAGGAGTTGAAGTGCCCCACGACGACGCTCTGCTCATCAAAGCGGTAATAGCCAACTACACTATTCACCGCGTTTTTGTTGACACAGGAAGCTCGGTCAACATAATATTCAAAAAGGCGTTCGATCAACTACAAATTGACCGTGCCGAGCTGCTGCCCATGACAACCCCCCTCTACGAGTTTACGGGCAATGAAGTCCTTCCGGTCGGACAAATCCGGATGGCTATTTCATTGGGAGAAGAGCCGCTCAGAAGGACGCGTACAGTAAACTTCGTGGTGGTCGACTCTCCCTCATCATACAACGTCATTCTGGGACGACCGGCGCTCAGTGAGTTTCGAGCGGCCATCTCTATCTTTCACCAGAAGATCAAGTTCCTCGTCAAAGACAAAGTGGGAGAAGTACGGGGAGATCAACTAGCAGCTCGGCGATGCTACGTCGAAATGGTCCGAGCCGAAGCAAATTCCGCTCGGAAGTCACCACGGATCGAGGTGAATGCTATAACTGAAAAACCTCCCTCTTTAGTTTATGAAGAAAAAGAGGAAGTGCAGATACACCCGACCCGATCGGAGGCCACGACATTCATCGCATCCGACCTGGAGGCGAATCAGAAAGAGGAGGTGATCCAATGCCTCCAGAGAAACCATGATGTCTTCGTCTGGTCGACACATGAGCTGCCCGGAATTTCACCAAGTATAGCGCAGCATAAGCTACACGTTCGACCGGACGCACGACCAGTGAAGCAAAGAAAAAGGGACTTCAGCGCCGAGCAGAATTCCATCATCCGAGCGGAGGTGGAAAAACTCTTGGAGGCCGGCCATATCCGCGAGGTGCAGTTCCCGAGCTGGCTGGCGAACGTAGTATTAGTCTCCAAGCCGGGCAACAAGTGGAGAGTATGCATAGATTTTCGGGATCTCAACAAAGCTTGCTCGAAAGACTTTTATCCTCTGCCCCGGATAGATCAGCTAGTGGACTCTACGGCCGGCTGCGAATTAATATGTATGCTCGACGCTTACCAAGGCTATCATCAAGTGCCGCTCGCCCGTGAAGATCAAGAAAAAGTCAGCTTCGTGACGGCCGACGACACCTACTGCTATAATGTGATGCCATTCGGATTGAAGAACGCGGGAGCCACTTATCAATGCTTGATGAACAAAGTGTTCAAAGAGCAGATCGGGCGGAATTTGGAAGTTTACGTGGACGACATTCTCATCAAGTCCGTCCGAGCGGCCGATCTCTTCAAAGATATGGAGGAAACCTTCCGAACGCTACGCAAGTATGGAGTCAAGCTAAATCCCTAGAAGTGCCTGTTCGAAGCAAAAGGAGGGCGTTTCTTGGGGTACATAGTGACCGAGCGGGGCATCGAAGCAAATCCCAGCAAGGTGAAAGCTTTACAAGATATGCCGCCTCCAAGAAATACAAGGGAAGTGCAGCGTTTAACCGGTCGGATAACTGCTCTGTCCAGATTCATCTCCAAAACCGCCGACCGGAGCCTTCCTTTTTTCAAAATCTTGCGCAAGGCCAATACGTTTCATTGGGACGAAGAATGCGATCGGGCGTTCGAAGATTTGAAGGCATATCTGAGCTCTCTCCCGGTATTAGCCAAGCTTACTGCGGGTGAGCCACTTTATATGTACTTGTCTTCAACCGAGCAAGCAATTGGCTCGACACTAGTAAGGGTGAGCGGAGAAGAGCCTGTGTATTTCATTAGTCATATTTTAAAAGATGCTGAATCTCGCTACACTGCGCTCTGGTCCTCGCCGCTCGGCGCCTTCGTCCATACTTCCTGGCGCATACCATCATTGTCAAAACCAATAGCTCGCTTGGACGTGTATTACTAAATCCAGAAGCATCTGGGCGGCTCATCAAATGGACGACGGAGTTAAGCAAATTTGACATCCAGTACCAGCCCCGCTCGGCAATCAAAGCGCAGTCCTTGGCAGATTTTGTGACTGAGGTGCAGAATTCAGAGCCAGAAGCTATGTGGAAAATATTTGTGGACGGATCATCCAATCGGCTCGGAAGCGGGATTGGAATAGTGTTGCTCTCCGAATAAGAAGAAAAGATGCACTTATCCGTCCGGCTGGATTATAAAGCTACGAACAACGAAGCAGAGTATGAGGCCCTCATAGCCGGCTTGCAGGCAGCACGGCATGTGGGTGCCGGTCGGGTAACGCTTCATTCGGATTCCCAGTTGGCTGCTCAGCAGCTCTCTGGCACCTTTGAAATCAACAGCGCTCGGCTCAAGGTTTACGCTGAAGCCTTTGAGAAGCTCAAAGCCAATTTTAGAGAAGTCATTGTTCGGAAGATACCCCGATCGGAGAACCAAGCGGCTGATGAGTTGGCCAAACTTGCGAGCTCAATAACGCCGATCGCCCTTCAGCAGCCAATTGAACAAGTATTGTTGGTGGCGGACATCGACCGTATGGAAGGCCTTACGTTTCCGAGCGACTGGAGGACACCCATCATGAAGTTTCTACGCTCAGGCGCCACACCGTCCGATCAGAATGAAGCTCAGCTGCTAAGGAGGAGAGCCGGTCGGTTCACACTCATCGGCGATCAGCTTTACAAGAAGGCTTTCTCACGCCCGCTGTTGAAATGCGTGAGCTCGGAGGACTCGGCTTACATCCTCCAAGAAGTACATCAAGGATCCTGCGGAGGACATCCGGGCGGACGATCGCTGGATAAGAAGATCCTGTTGGCCGGGTACTTCTGGCCAACCTTACAAGCAGACGCCGCTCGGACCGTGTCGACGTGCCTTTCGTGCCAGAAATACCACAACTTCTATCACCGACCGGCAGAGGAAATGAAGGCATCAACAATCTCATGTCCGTTTGACCAGTGGGGAATGGATATCGTTGGTCTATTTCCTATGGCGACCGGACAGTGGAAATTTCTACTAGTGGCGGTCGATTATTTTTCCAAGTGGGTGGAGGCCGAGCTGCTAGCCAGGATTACCGAACAAATGGTCAAAAAGTTCATATGGCAGCACATCATCTGTCGGTTCAGCATCCCTCGCCGACTGATTTCCGACAATGGACGACAGTTCACAGGAAAATTGCTTGAAGATTGGTGCAAAAGCTATGACATCGAGCAACACTTCAAATCTGTAGCCTATCCCAAAAGCAACGGTCAAGCCGAAGTAGCCAATCGGGAAATTCTTCGCATTCTGCACGCTCGACTCGACCATTTGGGAGGAAGTTGGGTGGATGAAGTGCCGGGCGTCTTATGGGCCTTCCGAACGATTCCAAAGGAAGTGACGGGCGTCACGCCTTTCCACCTGGTGTATGGCGGTGAAGCGGTCATTCCTGTTGAAGTCGGCGTCGAGTCCATCCGGATCTAGAGTTATGATGCTGACAACGCCGAACGGAGAAACATGGAGTTGGATTTGGCCGACGAGGAGCGAGCCAAGGCGTCCGTTCTGCTGATGGCGTACCGGCAGCAGATGAAGCAGAACTACAACCGCCGCGTAATCCCCAGATCGTTCCAGGTCGGCGATCTTGTCTGGAAGAAAGTGAAGCCGGTCGGCGACGTCGGCAAGCTAGAAGCTCCGTGGGCGGGTCCATCAAAATCATCGAAAAGCTCCGCTCGGGCGCTTACTATTTGGAGGATGAAGACGGACGACAGCTGGACCGACCTTGGAGCGCAAATCATCTCCAGCCTTATCGAGCTGGGTGAAAGGTGCACTGATGTAATTCATTTTTGTGTATATTCTAGTCGCCCATGTCCTTGTAATGCAGGAAGCAGAAATGAATTAAAGGATGGCCAGTATGCCCGCCGAGTGGCTGTGTTAAAGATTAGCCGTTAAGGCCGTCGAGCTCCGACGAGCCGGCGTCTATAAACCCTCCGAGCGGAAGACCGTCGAGCTCCGACGTTAAATATCGAGAGACGAGCCGGCGTCTATAAACGTCCGAGCGGAAGACCGTCGAGCTCCGACGTTAAATATCGAGAGACGAGCCGGCGTCTATAAACGTCCGAGCGGAAGACCGTCGAGCTCCGACGTTAAAAATCGAGAGACGAGCCGGCGTCTATAAACCCTCCGAGCGGAAGACCGTCGGCCTCCGCCGTTCAATATCGAGACGAGCCGGCGTCTATAAATCATCCGGCGGAAGACCGTCGAGCTCCGGCGTTAAATATCGAGACGAGCCGCATATATAAAGCGTCCGGCGGAGGAAGGCCGAGCTCGGCGTTAAATATTGAGAGACGGCCGCCTATAAGCGTCCGAGCGAAAGACCGTCGAGCTCCGCGTTAAATATCGAGACAAGCCGGGCGTCTATAAATCATCGGCGGAAGACCGTCGAGCTCGCGTTAAATATCGAGGACGAGCCGGCGTCTTAAACGGTCCGGCGGAAGACCGTCGAGCCCGGCGTTAAATATCGAGGCAGTGGCGTCTATAAAGCGTCCGGCGGAAGACCATCGATGTCCGGCGTTAAATATCGAGACGAGCCGCGCTATAAATCATCCGAGAAGACCGTCGAGCCTCGGCGTTAAATATCGAGGCGAGCGGCGTCATAAGCGTCCGAACGGAAGACCGCCGAGCTCCACGCGTTAAATATCGAGACAAGCGCTATAAATCATCCGGCGGGAAGACCGCCGAGCTCCGGCGTTAAATATCGAGGCGAGGCGTCTATAAGCGTCCGGCGAAGGAAGACCGTCGAGCCGGACGTTAAATATCGAGATGAGCGGCGTCTATAAACGCGTCCGGCGGAAGACCGTCGAGCTCCGACGTTAAATATCGAAAGATGAGCCGACGTCTATAAACGTCCGAGCGGAAGACCGTCGAGCTCCGACGTTAAATATCGAGAGACGAGCCGGCGTCTATAAACGTCCGAGCTGAAGACCGTCGAGCTCCGACGTTAAATATCGAGAGACGAGCCAGCGTCTATAAACGTCCGAGCGGAAGACCGTCGAGCTCCGACGTTAAATATCGATAGACGAGCCGGCGTCTATAAACGTCTGAGCGGAAGACCATCGAGCTCTGACGTTAAAAATCAAGAGACGAGCTGGCGTCTATAAATCATCTGAGCGGATTAAAGCAATAAAAAGTACGGCCAATGTCCCGAGGCACGCGATTTCGATACTGTTCGATCGTCTCTAAGCTCCGATTGGCCCAGTAGCCAAAAGTACTTGGCTTTTGGTAAACGAGCTTTACCATCAAATAACACGGTATATTTCGCCGAGCGCGGAGATCATGATGATTACTTTGTTAAAATCCCTTTTGGGGAGCACGAGAAGTAATAATGGGCGAGCGGATAAGCACACATTTTGGTTAGGGAAAAAGATGGCAAATACAAGGAAAACATTGCATTAAAATTAAAACTTTAGGCCGGGCGGCCTAAGTACAAAAGGGATCATATCTAGCCGAGTGGCCGAATTACAAAAGTTACTCGATATAATCGTAGAGGGTCTTGGGGATGTTATCCAGAAGCGCCACCTGATCGCCGGCCGGAATATTAGTGGACTCTGGAAGAAGGCCCTTGGACTTCAGATATGTCATGGTAGCGGTCATAGCCAAGTCGAAGGCTGTGTACATCCGCTCACAAATTTTCTCCGAGAATTCGGGCGAGCGGATGTAGCCCTGTCTCAAGGCAGCGACTCGACTCGGCTCGGCATCTTGATATTCTTTGAAAGCAGCCTGGGAGCCAGTGAGGGCCTCGTTCAGATTCTGAAGCTTTTCCGCGTCGGCCGAGCGGCCCGCCTTCTCCCTGTCGAGCTGCTCTGTCAACTCCTTTATCTTCAGCTCCAGGCCCCGAGCCTCCACGTTCTTTTTCTCCAGATCGGAGATAGTTGTATTTTTTCGAGTGGTGGCCAAGGTTATTTTTGTGTCGAGCGACTTGACTTGTCGCTCGGACTTGGCCAGGGTGTGGGCTTGATCGGCTGTCTTCTTCTGCTCGGCCGCCAGCAGATTTTGAGTTTTCTTCAGCTCCCTTTGCAGCTCGGAATATGAAGGGCCCTGAGGATCGGACGGACCAACTGCTGCCTTCAGTTGTCGCAGCTCTTCATCCACGAAGGCCAAGCGGTTGGAAACCGCAATCTCCTCCACCCATCTCTGGCAAAAGAAAATTAGAGTTGTTATCGGTCGATCGAAAATAATGCATACAAAACTTCGAATAGAGCAAACTTACCCCCGTGGCCTCCCGCATGTGGCTATTGGCCAAGTTTTGGAGGGGGATCAGCGCTGTGCGTGCCCGAGCATCGTCCCACATCTCAGCTAGGGGCCCTTTCAAGGTAATGGTGTGCTCGGGCGCGGTTGGGCGGTCGGCCTCTGGAAGCAGCTCTTCAGTTGGGAGATGAAGAGTGACCCGAATCGTGCGGCCATGACCGGGGGGTCGTCCGACCGGCGGTCGGAAGGGGATCAGAAGCCGGCGCAGAAAACTGGGAATGAATGGTCGAGCGCTGGACTGAGTGACGTGCAGGCGGAAGGGTGCTGATTGGAGTAGCCTCAACTGGAGCAGCTGGCTCGTCCCAGTCAGAAGGCGTCCGGTCGGACAAAATGGCTTCGACCTCTGGCGCCTTGCCTCGAGCGACTGCGGTGGCCCGGTCGGAGAGTTGGACCGCGGAGGTAGCTGAGCGCAGTGGAGTCTCCACTCGGCGCCTCTTTTGCAGAGGCTGCTCCTCCTCCCGAGCGGAACCTTCCTCGGGGGCAGTAGGTTCTCCAGGGGGGGTGGCTTCGCTAGCCACGTTTTGCTGAGAAGCTTGAGCGGCCGACTCAGCTTGAGTCCCGCTCTCTCCTTCATGGGATCCGACCGGCTGGATACCCAGCGGTTCCATTTCTTTGGCCGCCGCAGCTTCTAGCGCTGCCGCCTTTCTCTTCAAAACGTCGGCCATCACCGAATCCATGACGATGTCCGCTGCAAGGGAAAGAAAAGAAATCAGTTAGCAATTAAAGCAAATGCCCAAGCAAAATTCTTACCGAAGCAGGTCGGAAGAGGAGTCCGTATGGGACTAAGGCCGAAGATGTACATCACTCCTTCGTGAAGAAGCTTATTAATGTCAAGGCGCAGACCGGCTAGCATATTTGCAGCATGGAGGTAGTCCGGTCGGGTCTTGAATTTCTTCAGCTCGGGAGTGGGAGGTAGGCTGACCTGCCACTGGGTCGGGAAGTTGGCCCGATCGGGCATACGGATGTAGAAAAAATAATCCTTCCAATGTTTATTGGAAGTAAGTAGCTTGTTGAAGAAGACTAAGCCGGGTCGAGCTTGGAACATGAAGGTGCCCGGCTCGGCTTGCTTAGGGTAGTAGAAATAAAAGAAGACCTCCGGTCGGAGGGGGATGTTGTGAATCTTGAACAAAACAACAACACCGCAGAGGAGACGAAAGGTGTTGGGTACTAGACTGCCGAGCAGCACACCGAAAAAATTACAAACATCTATGATGAAAGGATGTACAGGGAACCGCAGACCGGCGGTAAATTGGTCGCGAAAGACACAGAAGGCTCCGCGCGGCGGCCTGTGCGGCCGAGCGGAGGGACCGGCTAAGCGGATTTCGAAATCATCTGGGATTTCGAAATTGTCTGTCAGAATATCGAAGTCCCGCTGTTCGAATCGGGACTGCATGATGGTGTACCATGGGCCAAGGGACTGGTCTTCCGGATGAGAAGAACTAGCCATGGTCCGATCGGAAGGAATTGAAAAGGCAAAAAGGAAAAAGGAGGAAGACAGCGAACGAAAGGATATCTCGAGGATGAAAATACGGAAAAGGAATGTAAGGAAAGCACCAGAAGCAAGGAAAGATGGCCTTACGATGAGAAGGAGTGGAAAAGAGACGCCGGAGGTCGTCGGAAAGCAGAAGCGGAATCGCTGGAGCTCTAAAGCGCTGGGGGCAGAGGTCGAAATCGCAGAGGCAAATGCGAGAGAGAAGGAAATGAAGGATTTATAGGGTGGAGGCCGGGCGGTCTCCACCGTTGGATCCAGGTCACGGGGATCAAAGCGTGCATCGGGCCGTCCATTTCGAATCGCTTCGATCACATCAAAGCACCATGCCACCGCCGCCGTACGATGATGGCATTGCGCCACGTGGCATTCGACCATTCGAAGCATTTATGAGCGCATGCTCAGCCTTAATGTCAAAGATTGGCGCAGATTACGAGGAGATCCGATGAAGGCCACTGTTGATTCACTCAAGGCCATCTCTGTGGTAGGCCAATCGGAGGATACTAGCACGAAGGAGCCGCCCGGCCAGACTCGCAGTCCAGTCAGTCGGACTAATCGCCTCCTTCGACTAGACTTGAAGGGGAGGCAAGTGATCCGGCGATAAGAACAGGGGACCCTCGTTGAAAGGGGTCAACGCCACGTGGAAGTCAAAGAGCTGGGCGGTCCATCGAAGAAGGTCGGACCAGCTAGGGCGACCGGAGCTAGGCCGACCGGTGTTTAGCTGATGGCAAAAGGCACCCCTATGGAAGTCGGGGTTCCGGCGCTCATTGAGCAAGATCGTAGGGCCGAGCGGACGGCACGCTCGGCCGAAGGCATGAAGCATACTGCTAACAGTCGCCACAAAACACATTACCGGTAATTTCCCAAGTGGACCATCATATATGACTGGTCGAACGGAAGATGGACGTGGGCCGGTCGGATGCCTGGCAGGAGTTCGGGGAAAAAGACAAGGGACATCTTCTGACAGCTGGCATGCTTCGTGATATGGTCATACTCCAAATCACGCGACAGGGGGTTCCGCTGTCCCATCGAGGACGTGCTTGGACTGTAGCAGTATGGGTCAGGTAAGCTCACTGACAAGCCCTTACTGGGGTATGGGCTACGGACACGTGTACACCTCGATATGTGTGCACTCGCTTCTCCGCTGCCCTATATAAAGGCCCTCATCCTTCGCCTGAGGTACGCATTCTGATATTTCGAGAGCCACTTGCCACTGCTTGCTTGCCTGACTTGAGCGTCAGAGGGTCGCCGCCGGGAACCTCTTCCCGGCCCGACTTCTATGCAGGTTCGCCGGAGCTTCGTGCAACCAGTCGAAGATCCACACCAGCAGCCGGGGAGCGCCCGTGCCCAGCGTCCGTTGGTTCAGCATTCGGACAGGATCAAGTGTCATATACTTTCTCATGTGGCCATTAGTATGACTACTAGTCCTTAGACCTGAAGTCACCATAGATCCCTACATAAGGAGTTATGTACTTTGGTTTCGTCAAACGTCACCCGTAACTGGGTGGACTATAAAGGCGATTACTAGGTATATAACAAATTATGCAGAGGGATGTGAGTGATGTAGATGGGATCTATCCCTCCTATATGACGGGAGAGACATCGGTATTCTTGATAGAGTGAGACCACGAAGTGCATGGCCATGCCCAAATGAGTCAATATAGGATATTGAGCTCATTTGATTTAGTGAGTCTACTTGGTGTTCAAGATTTAGATTGATCAGAGGATGACACGGTCTATGCCTCACATTGATCAATCTAGATGTCTAGGATAGAAGGACACTTGTCATATTTTGTGAGGAGTCACAATTAGTAGTCACAAGGTGATGTCGGATCTCGACATTCTTGTAACTTGGGTAGTAATGATGTGTTGCTAGATACCGCTCATTACTTATGCTCCTAAATGGGTTTAGGGCATTGCCAACGTTATAAGAACCTATAGGGTCACACACTAAGGACAATTAGATGGAGATTAGGTTCATATGATGAACCAAGAGGATTAGATTCATTTGATGAATCAAATTGGATTAAGAGTAATCCTAATTGGGCTAACTTGAGTTCGACTCAAGTTGATTCATGTGTTCAATGAGTCTAATTTAGATTTTGACTCATTGAATCAATTTAATTAAATGAATTAGATTCATTATATTAAGTTGGCTTGAATCAAATGGTTGGATTCGATCAATCATGGAAGAGATTTGGTCAAGACTTGAGAGGAAGATTAAAAGTCAAGTTTGACTTGACTTTATGCCACCTCATTGGTGAGTTGGCATTGATGTGGACCAATGATGTTACTCCACATCATCATGGGTGCCACCTCATGAAAGTTACAAAGCCATTCTCTTTAATGGCTTCATATTAATTGAAATTAATGCAATTAATTTGGGAGTTTCACAATGTAGAGTGGCTGCCACTTTTGGTTTTGAATGAGAATTCATTTTTCATTCAAGGGTGTATCTTCTTCCTTCTTCCTCTCAAGCTCTCCCTCTCCTCCTCAACTTGGCCGAACCATACATAGGTGCTAGCACACCTTTTGTGTGGTTTTCTCCACCTACGTGTTCGTGTGGATACTTCTAGAGGAGTATCTATCTTGATACTCTTGAGATCCGGCACCGTTTGGACGAGCGGGAACGCGAAGGGCTTCGCTACAAGGGTAAATTTCTAAACATGTAGATCTAAGTGTAGATCTAGATAGTAAACTCGTACTCGTAAGTTTTTCGTAATTTTCTTCGCACGGATCCATGGCTTTGGGTGATTCGGGGTTTCCGCGACGCGAAAAGTGGTTTTCGCGGCCCGAAAAACCCAACAGTGGTATCAGAGCCACGTGCAAGGCTTGTACGAGTTTAATTTTTGGTTTTATGAAAACTAAACCTTCTGTGATTTTCTGTAAAATTTAGTTTTTTATGGTTTTATGGGTAATTTTTCCGTAGAAGCGAAACACAAGTAACTCGGCACTTGTAGGCTTCGGCTACCGGGAAGTTTTTCCTTAAACGGCTTCGTTTTGCCTCAAATCCGTTTGGGACAGCGGGCTTGGGTGCCATTAGATCGTAAAGGAGCAACTCACGATGGTTAGATCATGGGTAGGGGTACTGCCCCTAACCCCGCAAGGGGATTTGCTCCGCGATTGCACCCGAAATCGTTAAAAACGAACCTGTCGGGAAGATTTTTCCGAAACGGCAATGTCTCAACCCAAATCGTTTTGGGACAGCGAGTTTAGACGCTGTTGGATCGCAAAGGAACCCTCACGATGGTTAGATCGCGGGTAGGGGCGCTGCCCCTGGCCTCGCAAGGGGATCCGTTCCGCGATTGCGCCCGAAACCGCTAAACGGGACCGTCGGGAAATTTTACTCGTAAAATTGTAAAAAAATTAATTTTTAAAAATTATAGAAAATTATGAAAATATATAATTTTGAATTATATATTAATTTTGTGATAGTCATGGCCCAAAAACCCAATATGATTGGATTGTGTTGTAATTCATAATACGGCCTGTGTGCCTTTATGTGTTTGCGCGTGTTGTATGTTTTTATTATTCCGCGACCTGCGCGTCGTGCCTTTCTCATATATTCTGGTTGTAAATTAGATTTAGACTCGAATGTAACTCGAGTTTCAAATTGTAATGTACAAATTGGAGTGGTGGAGGGTCCACACGAGACGGAGTTCCGAGGCGGGCACAAGCAACACAAGGTGGTCAAAGGGAGGAGCTTGGAGAAGCTGTTGACCCTAGGTTGACCATTCGATCTTCTCATTGGCTTGAGAAGATCGTAGTGGGGCCATGACTAAATCACAAATAGATTAATTAGTTAATTGCTTATGTATATGATGCATGTTTAATAAGTAATTAATTAATTAGTGTCTTACGATTAGATTAGATCTAAGTCGTGCACATGATGCACCCTTGCGATTAGATTAGATCTAAGTCATGCACAAGATGCATCTTTTTCGATTAGATTAGATCTCGATCGAACCAACTCTAAATGCCTAACCGTGCCGTGATACCTATCACTACCTCGATCACATGTATTGTTGAATCTGCCAAAGCAAAGCAATACATATTATCTTGGTAGGGTACGGAGGGACAATCTTGGTCCCGCCTATCAATGCATGGGTAAATACAAACTCAATTAGATTGAGTATTCCTAGTTAACTCGGTTGGATCGAGTACAACTATAGGCATTATTCCAACGGTTGGAAAGGTAGGACAAAATCACGTTTATATTAATTCTCGGGCGTATTAGCCAAAGCTAACTCGAGTTTTAATATAAATGCGGATTTTATCCTATAAACAAGAGTTTCATAGAGATGTAATTGGTAATTGTTACCTACCGATCATACTAAATCTTGGGCGTATTAGCCAAAGCTAACTCAAGGGTTAGTATGATGTGGATCTTGTCTCACATGAATTATAGAATTCAGTGGGAGCATCATTTAGTTAAAGGCCTAATTAAATGATTAAGAATATGATATTTATTTCTGCTTTTATTCTGTTGTAGATAACCATGACGTCAAATACGAACACCTTCTCCCTGCGATCTGTCCTTGAGAAGGACAAGCTCAACGGAGCAAACTTCACGTGATGCACAGGAACACGAGAATAGTTCTCACTCAAGAACGTAAATTATGCGTTCGGGCAGCCCATTCGGAGGCTCCTCACCGATGCCCGCGGTGACAAAGATGCTTACAAGAAGCATCAAGATGGCGCATTAGATGTGTCATGTCTAATGCTCGCGATCATGAACTCTGAGCTTCAGAAACACAAGGATGCTCACGATATGGTTGAACATCTTCGTCAACTGTATCAAGGTCAAGCGAGGCATGAGAGATTTGAGATCTCAAGGGCACTGTTTCAGTGCAAGATGTCAGACGAGGCTCCTGTAGGCCCATATGTACTCAAAATGATTGGGTACATAGAGAACCTACAAAGGTTGGGGTTCTCACTTGGCCAAGAGCTGGCCACGGATCTGATCTTGCAATCCTTGCCGGATAGCTACAGTCAATTCGTTCTAAACTACAATATGAACGAGATTGACAAGCCACTGCCCGAGCTGCTCAGCATGTTAAGAACTAAGAAGGCTAAGCCCAACACTATTCTGATGGTTCAGAAACATAAGGGCAAGGGCAAGCCCAAAGGCAAGGGAAAGTCCCAAGCCAAGGGCAAAGGCAAGGCACTGAAGCCGAAAGGAGGGGTCGCCAAGGATGCTACCTGCTTCCACTGCGGTCAGACCGGGCACTGGAAGAGGAACTGTAAGGTATACTTGGAGGATCTTAAGAAGAAGCGAAGTGAGACTTCCACTTCAGGTATATATGTTATAGAAGTCAATCTATCTATTTCTACATTATGAGTATTAGATACTGGATGTGCTTCTCACATTTGTACTGATGTGCAGGCGCTGAGAAATAGCAGGGCATTGACAAAGGGCGAGGTGGACCTATGAGTAGGCAATGGAGCACGGGTTGCTGCTGTTGCTGTAGGGACTTACTTTCTATCTCTGCCCTCTGGGCTTGTACTAGAGTTAGTCGATTGTTGTTATGTGCCTGCATTAACTAAGAACATTATATCAGTTTCTTGTTTGGACAAGAAAGGTTTATCGTTTACTATAAAGAACAAATGTTGTTCCGTCTATTTAAACGATATGTTCTATTGTAGTGCACCTCTGATAAATGGACTCTATATTCTAGACCATGAGAGCCCTATCTATAACGTAAATACCAAGAGGTTCAAGTCTAATGACATGAACCAAACCTACCTTTGGCACTGTCGCTTAGGTCATATAAATGACAAGCGCTTATCCCAGCTCCATAAGGATGGTTTGCTCGACTCATTTGATTTAGAATCATATGAGATATGCGAGTCATGCCTACGAGGCAAGATGACCAAGACTCCCTTTAGTGGGCACAGCGAAAGGGCGACTGATTTGTTAGGACTCATACATAGTGATGTATGTGGCCCTTTCAATGTCACTGCTAGAGGCGGTTATAGGTACTTCATCACGTTTACTGATGACTTCAGTAGATATGGTTATGTGTACTTGATGACACATAAGTCAGAATCCTTTGAAAAGTTCAAATAATTCAAGAATGAAGTACAGAACCAGCTTGGCAAGAGTATTAAGATACTTCGATCCGATCGAGGTGGAGAATACCTTAGCCATGAGTTTCGTGACTATCTAGCTGAGTGTGGGATTCTATCCCAACTCACTCCTCCTGGAACACCACAGTGGAATGGTGTATCCGAAAGGAGGAATCGTACTCTATTAGATATGGTACGGTCTATGATGAGTCACACAGATCTTCCGACATACCTTTGGGGCTATGCTCTAGACACGGCAGCTTTTATACTCAACCGAGTTCCATCCAAGGCCGTGATAAAGACACCATATAGGATATGGACTGGGAGAGATGCCCAGGTGTCTTTCATGAGGATTTGGGGTTGTGAGGCTTACGTTCGACGTCAAGTCTCAGACAAGTTAGGACCCAAATCTGACAAGTGCTACTTTATTGGATATCCCAAGGAAACTAAGGGATATTACTTCTACATTCCCAGTCAGCACAAGGTAGTTGTGGCAAAGACTGGGGTCTTTCTAGAAAGGGACTTTGTTTCTAGAAAGACTAGTGGGAGCGCGTTCGATCTTGAAGAAGTTCAAGATGTGAACAATAGCACTGATGCCTCGATGGAAATTGAACTGGAACCACAAAGTGTTGTGGATGATGTTGTTCCACAAGGAGTTGAGGAACAACAACCAGTTCAAGTAGACATACCTCTTCGCAGGTCTGATAGGGTACGTCGTCAGCCTGAGAGATACTCATTTCTCTTGTCTGACCATGATGGCGTTGTGCTCATAGATGATGAGCCTACCACCTATCAAGAAGCTGTGATGAGACCAGATTTCGAGAAATGGCTAGAGGCCATGAGATCCGAAATGGAATCCATGTACACCAACCAAGTATGGACTTTGGTTGATCCACCTGAAGGGGTAAAACCCATTGGGTGCAAGTGGGTCTTTAAGAGAAAGACTGACATGGATGGACTTATCTATAAGGGTCGCTTGGTAGCTAAAGGTTTCAAGCAGATTCATGGTATTGACTATGATGAAACCTTTTCTCCAGTAGCGATGTTTAAGTCCATTCGGATCATGCTTGCTATTGCAGCCTACCATGACTATGAGATATGGAAGATGGATGTCAAAACCGCGTTTCTGAATGGAAACCTGCTCGAGGATGTGTACATGACACAACCTGAGGGTTTTGTAGATCCACAGCATACTAGCAGAGTATGCAAGCTGCATAGGTCCATTTATGGACTAAAGCAAGCTTCTCGGAGCTGGAATCTTTGATTCGATGATGCAATCAAACAGTTTGGTTTCATCAAGAACGAAGATGAGCCTTGTGTCTACAAGAAGGTTGTAGGGGATATAGTTGTCTTCCTCATATTGTATGTGGATGACATACTACTCATTGGGAAGGACATCCCTATGCTTCAGTCTGTCAAGACCTGGCTAGGGAGTTGCTTCTCAATGAAGGACTTAGGTGAGGCATCCCGTATTCTAGGGATACAGATCTATAGAGATAGATCTAAGAGATTGATTGACCTAAGTCAGAGTACATACATTGATAAGGTACTCCTTCGGTTTGCCATGCAAAACTCCAAGAAGGGATTTCTGCCGATGTCACATGGCATGAGTCGTTCGAAGACTCAAGGTCCCTCTTCTAGAGAGGAGAGAGACCGCATGGATCAGATCCCTTATGCCTCAGCCATAGGATCTATCATGTACGCCATGCTATGTACTCGACCTTATGTCTCGTATGCTTTGAGCATGACGAGCAGATACCAGTCAGATCCAGGTGAAAGTCACTGGATAGCGGTCAAGAATATTCTTAAGTACTTAAGAAGGACTAAAGAATATTTCTTGATATATGGAGGCAATGATGAGCTAGCTGTAAAGGGTTACAGTGATGCTAGCTTCCAGACCGACCAGGATGACTATAGATCGCAGTCGGGGTTCGTATTTTGCATTAATGGTGGTGCTGTGAGCTGGAAGAGTTCGAAGCAGGACACAGTAGTTGATTCTACATCAGAGGCAGCAAAGGAGGCAGTTTGGATTCGCAAGTTCATCACTGAACTTGGGGTGGTTCCTAGCATTGCTGACCCTATTGAGCTCTATTGTGACAACAATGGAGCTATAGCACAGGCGAAGGAATCTCGCTCACACCAGCGGACCAAACACATACTACGGTGCTTCCATCTCATTCAAGAGATCATCGAGAGAGGAGATGTGAAGATTTGCAGAGTACCTACAGAGGCTAACATCGCAGATCCCTTGACCAAGGCTTTGGCACAGAAGAAGCATGATGGTCACACTAGGTCATTTGGGCTTAGAGCCTACACTGATTGGCACTAGTGCTAGTGGGAGATTGTTAGCTAGAGCCCTAGAGCCAATCATTTGATGATTGTATTTTGGACTTATTGTATCATATTCTATATATAAATAAAGGCATTTGGATTTTGGTTATTATACTTACTTGTAATGGTGCCAAATAAACTAAGTATAATAATGTCCTTGAGTAGATGGTTCTCACCTATATCAATCGGTTAGTTGAACCGATAGTGAGATGATATAGGGAACACTACTTTTAATCATTCCTAGTCGAGTATTAACATTCAGGGACAATGTTAATGCAATAAGACTAGCATGTAGGTCAACTCGATGACTTGATCTCACAAGTCATGGATATAGAGATATCAAGTTGACACATGGGTATACATTAGAGAATGTATACTGAATGGCCCGCCATGAGAAAGTATCATGGATCGTTATATGAGTGTCATATACTTTCTCATGTGGCTATTAGTATGACTACTAGTCCTTAGACCTAAAGTCACCATAGATCCCTACATAAGGAGTTATGTACTTTGGTTTCGTCAAACGTCACCCATAACTGGGTGGATTATAAAGGCGATTACTGAGTATATAACAAATTATGCAGAGGGATGTGAGTGATGTAGATGAGATCTATCCCTCCTATATGACGGGAGAGACATCGGTATTCTTGATAGAGTGAGACCACGAAGTGCATGGCCATGCCCAAATGAGTCAATATAGGATATTGAGCTCATTTGATTTAGTGAGTCTACTTGGTGTTCAAGATTTAGATTGATCAGAGGATGACACTGTCTATGCCTCACATTGATCAATCTAGATGTCTAGGATAGAAGGACACTTGTCATATTTTGTGAGCATTCACAATTAGTAGTCACAAGGTGATGTCGGATCTCGACATTCTTGTAACTTGAGTAGTAATTGTTAGAGTGTATACTAAAAGCCTAGCTTTTGGTATGCACATTTATCTAGAAATAAGAATCACATTTGTCAAATGTCTACATTTATGATAAATGTAGTTGCTCAATTAATTTATATTGTAGATAACATGGTGTGTGGTGTCACACACAGAAGATCATGTTATCGGTTCCTTATAAATTATAAACAGTGGCTCACGACCATGATGGAAAGGAACAAACCATTGGAAGGTCGTAGTGTAATTAGGTGTTAGTTTATCTTAACTATATAATTACACTAGTACACTTAGAGTGTATTGAGTAGGACCATTTGAGGTCGTTTCTTTTATACTGACTTTATAAAGAAACAAAGACCTCGGTTATTATGGAAGTGTGTGCTCTTAATCCTAATATAATAACAAGCACATATATTTGATATTTATTTCTTTAATTTATCAATGGGTGAGATTTAGTTCGATGAATCAATAAGCTCGATAAGTTGGGAAATGATATCACTTATAGTGTGTGTTGTTGATTATAGAAGGAAACTGTGTCCTAGTAATCTAGGTTGAGAATGTCCCCAAGAGGAGCTCATAAGGATTGTCATGTTAAACCCTGCAGGTGGACTTAGTCCGACATGACGATGAAGTTGAGTGGTACTACTCTTGGAGCTAGATATTAATTAAGTGAGTTGTCAGTAACTTACTTAATTAGTGGACATTGTTATCTTAAATACAGGAGACTAACACACTCATAATAAGAAGGAGCCCAAAATGTAATTTGGGATTGGTGCGGTAGTTCAATAATAGTTCTCTAGTGGAATGAATTATTATTGATAAAATTAAGTTGTGTGTTCGGGGCGAGCACGGGATGCTTAATTTTATCGGGAGACCAAAACCAATTCCTTCTCTCGGTCCCTATCGTAGCCTCTTAATTATAGAGTACTATACCCACCTATACTCACCTTCTTACCCATCCTATAGGGGCCGACCAAGCTAGCTTGGAGACCAAGCTAGGGCCGACCATGGGTATGTTCATGGGTGAATTCATGTGGCCGTCCCTATTAAAATAAAAAGGAATTTTAATTTTAAAATTTTCTTATGTGGATAATATAATTTAAAAGAGAGTTTAAAAATTTAAATCCTTCATTTTATAAGATTCTACAAAAGATTAAGAGAAGAGTTAAAATCTCTTTCCTTATTTGTAGATTAAAAGGTTGATTTTAATTTTGGTAAAAACTTTCCTTTTAATTATATTCATGATTTAAAAGAAAGTTAAAAAATTAAAAATTCTCTTTTATTAGTTTCTACAAAAGATTAAGAAAAGATTTAATATCTTTCCTTATTTGTAGATTGAAAGGAGATTTTAATTTTTAGAGATAACTTTCCTTTTTGGAAATTATCCACATGTTTAAAAGAAATATTTTAATTTATAAAATTTCTTTTTATTAACCAATCATGAAGGGATTAAAATTATTGGAGAAATTTTTATAAATTTCTAGAAACAAATTAGGAAGTTTTAATTTTTGTTTTAATTAAAACTCTCCTTGTTTTGGGGAGAAAAGTGGCCGGCCATTATAATTTGAAAAGAGAAAATTATTTTAATTAAATAAATTTTCCTTTTCAATGGCAAAAGAATTAAGGAAGTTTTTATTAAATTTTCCTTATTTGCCAAGACCAAGGATTATAAAAGAGGGGGTAGAGGAGGCTTCAAGGCTAACAACTCTATTCTATTTTTCCTCTCTTTTCTCCTTGGGTGTGGCCGGCCCTTTCTTTCCTCTCCTCTCCTTTGTGTGGCCGAAACCTTCTCATGGTGGAGACAGCTTTGGTGGCCGGATCTAAGAAGGAGAAGAAGGAGAGAAAAGAAGCCTCTTTTCTAGCATCCCTTGGAGCATGGTGGTGGTGGCCGAACCTCTTCATCCTAGGAGAAGTTTTGATGGCCGAAACTTGTAAGGAAGAAGAAGGTGTTTGGTGGTTCTCATCTCGGAAGATCGTTGCCCACACAACGTCCGAGGTTAGAAGAGGAATACGGTAGAAGATCAAGAGGTCTTTCTAAAAGGTATAACTAGTAATTTTTGTTTCCGCATCATACTAGTTATTTTTGGAAATAATACTAAATACAAGAGGCATACGATTCTAGAGTTTCGAATTTGTTTTCGATATAGTGTTCTTTTGTTTTTCTTTCCCTTGTGATTTGATTGTTCTTTTCGGTTAACCTAAAGTTATTTTAGGAAATTAAATATTAGCTTTCCATAAAAGGTTTTGTCTAGTCGGTGGTGGTTGCTCCCATATCCAAGAAGGCCATGTGCCTCGTCACGTCAGTATTGGGAACCAATTATGGAAATTAATATTTAATGGAATTAATAACTTAAGGTGATTTGGGTCGAACGTGTTAAGTTCCGCAGGAGACCCAAGTCAAAACCTAAAAGAACGAATAGATTAAGTTTTGGATCAAACGTGTTAAGTTCCGCAGGCAATCCAAAATTTAATTTAAAAGAACACATGGTAGCTAGGAAAAGGTTCAGACCTCTGTACAAAATTTTTGTACAGTGGAACCTCTAGGTTTTCCGAGTAGCAACCAACAGTAATGATGTGTTGCTAGATACCGCTCATTACTTATGCTCCTAAATGGGTTTAGGGCATTGCCAACGTTACAAGAACCTATAGGGTCACACACTAAGGACAATTAGATAGAGATTAGGTTCATATGATGAACCAAGAGGATTAGATTCATTTGATGAATCAAATTGGATTAAGAGTAATCCTAATTGGGCTAACTTGAGTTCGACTCAAGTTGATTCATGTGTTCAATGAGTCTAATTTAGATTTTGACTCATTGAATCAATTTAATTAAATGAATTAGATTCATTATATTAAGTTGGCTTGAATCAAATGGTTGGATTCGATCAACCATGGAAGAGATTTGGTCAAGTTTGACTTGACTTGAGAGGAAGATTAAAAGTCAAGTTTGACTTGACTTTATGCCACCTCATTGGTGAGTTGGCATTGATGTGGACCAATGATGTTACTCCACATCATCATGGGTGCCACCTCATGGAAGTTACAAAGTCATTCTCTTTAATGACTTCATATTAATTGCAATTAATGCAATTAATTTGGGAGTTTCACAATGTAGAGTGGCCTGCCACTTTTGGTTTTGAATGAGAATTCATTTTTCATTCAAGGGTGTATCTTCTTCCTTCTTCCTCTCAAGCTCTCCCTCTCCTCCTCAACTTGGCCGAACCATACATAGGTGCTAGCACACCTTTTGTGTGGTTTTCTCCACCTATGTGTTAATATGGATACTTCTAGAGGAGTATCTATCTTGATACTCTTGAGATCCAGCACCGTTTGGACGAGCGGGAACGCGAAGGGCTTCGCTACAAGGGTAAATTTCTAAACATGTAGATCTAAGTGTAGATCTAGATAGTAAACTCGTACTCGTAAGTTTTTCGTAAATTTTCTTCGCACGGATCCATGACTTTGGGTGATTCGGGGTTTCCGCGACGCGAAAAGCGGTTTTCGCGGCCCGAAAAACCCAACAGTACCGATCCCAAATTACATTATGGGCTCCTTCTTATCATGAGTGTGTTAGTCTCCCTGTGCTTAAGATAACGAATGTCCACTAATTAAGTAAGTTATTGACAACTTACTTAATTAATATCTAGCTCTAAGAGTAGTACCACTCAACTTCATTGTCATGTCAGACTAAGTCCACCTGTAGGGTTTAACATGACTATCCTTATGAGCTCCTCTTAGGGACATTCTTAACCTAGATAACTAGGACACAATTTCCCTCTATAATCAACAACACACACTATAAGTAATATCATTTCCCAACTTATCGACCCTATTGATTTATCGAGCTAAATCTCACCCTTTGATAAGTTAAGAAATAAATACTAAATATATGTGCTTGTTATTATATTAGGATTAAGAGCACACAGTTCCATAATAACTAAGGTGTAGTTCTTTTACTAAGTTAGTATGAAAAGAACTAACCTAAAATGGTCCTACTCAATACACTTGGAGTGTATCAGTGTAAGTTATTAGTTAAGATAAACTAATATTTAATTTCACTACGACTACTTCAACAGTTTGTTCCTTTCCATCTTAGTCGCGAGCAACTGTTTATAATTTATAAAGAACCGACAACATGATCTTCTGTGTATGACACCACACACCATGTTGTCTACTATATAAATTAATTGAATAAATTACATTTAACAAATAAATGTAGATATTGACCACTGTGATTCTTTATTTATAAATAAATGTTTATACTAAAGCTAGGCTTTTAGTATACACTCTAACAATCTCCCACTTATACTAAAAGACTATGCTTCCATATATCCTGCCATACATCTGATTCCCAAACCTTCAACATGCCCATCAAAAGCTCTTGCCTTAAGGGCTTTAGTGGAAGGATCTTCTAGATTATCACTTGATGCAATCTAGGCGACAACAACTTCTCCTCGTTTATATGATTTCTCGTATTGGGTGGTACTTGCGCTCTATTGTGTTTACTTGCCTTATGGACTTATGATTTCTTCGAGTTTGCTACTGCACCACTATTATTACAATAAATTGTAATAATTTTTGGGCAAATCAGAAAACATGTCTAAGTCCATCATGAAGTATCTAAGCCATATAGCTTCTATGACTGCCTCAGAGGCTGCCACTTACTCAGCTTCTATGGTAGAGTCCGAAAAAGCACCTTTGCTTATCACTCTTCCATAGTTATGACTTCACCTCCTATTGTAAACACAAAACCCTGAGGTCGACTTACTATTGTCCCTATTCGACTGGAAGTCAAAATTTGTGCAACCCACAGGGACCAAATTATCTGCCTTGTAATCTAGCATATAATCTCTAGTGCCTCTAAAGTACTTTTATATATGCTTTACCGCAGTCCAATGTCCTTGTCTAGGGTTACTTTGATATCTGTTAACCATGCCCACGACAAAGTAGATATCTGGTCTCGTACACAACATTACATACATTAGGCTTCCCATAGCCGAATCATAAGGAGTAGATATCTGGTCTCGTCTTCATGTCCTCTATCTCCTTTGATGTCTTCGGAGACATCTCTTTTAGATAAAGCTACTCCATGCCTAAAAGGTAAGAAACCTTTCTTGGAGTTCTGCATGCTAAAATGAGCAAGGATTGTATGAAGCTTGAGATAAGCACAACATTCTTTTCTTGCGATCCCTTATGACTTTGATCCCAAGAATGTGTGCTCATTCTCTTAAGTTCTTCATATCGAATTGTTTGGACAACCATACCCTTACTTCTGACAACATTTTGATATTGTTTCCAACTACCAAAAATGTCATCTACGTATAGTACAAGAAATACCACCACGTTTCTATCACACTTCTTGTATACACAAGACTTATCCGATCACTAAATAAATCCATAGGTCTGGATTACTTCATTAGACCAGATGTCCAAGACCTTGAAGCTTTGCTTCAGTCCATAGACTGATTGAGCTTGCACAAGATGCTCTTTGCCCTTTACAATAAACCCCTACTGGTTGCTTTATATGGATGCTTTCTTCAAGACTTCCATTAAGGAAAGCTGTCTTGACATCCACTTGCCAAATCTCATAATTGATAAAAGAATCCGGATAGACTTAAGCATGGCTACCAGTGAAAAAGTTTCCTTTTTCAACAAGCCTTGCTTTGAAAGTTTCCACCTTCCCGTCTATCCTCTTTTCCTATTGTAGACCTATTTTCACTTAATGAATTTTACACCATTTGGTGATTCTACAAGCTCCCAAACTTTATTAGAATACATATATTCTAATTCTGTATTCATTGCACTTTGCAAAGATGCTGCATCTTTATCTTGGAGTGCTTCGTCATATGTCTGGGGATCAGGTTCATGTCCACCAGGGATCAAGTCCAAAGACTCTCCCAAAACATGAATCTTTTAGGTTGCCTAACAACCCTCCCACTACGACGAGACACTTTCTGCAATTGTGTATCATTTGTGATACGTGTTGCAGTTTCTTGTGATATTTCATCTTATACAGTTGGTACTAGATTAAACGTGTCCTTTAATTTCCTTAAGAACAATTTTTACTCATGGGCTTGTGGTTCATAGTATAGTCCTTTTTCTAAAATCGGGCATTGGTGCTAACAATGACCTTTCGATTTTAAGGACTATAAACCTCTTTTCATTTTTTCTAGGATAACTCACAAACAAGTGAACTCTTGTCCAACTTATCAGTGTCTCTCATGTGCTAGACCACCCAAATCTGAATATGCTTCAGACTAGGCTTATGCCCATTCTGTAATTCTATGGGAGTAGAGAGCTCTGACTTAGAAGGTACTATGTTTACTTCCGTTTCCAGTGTATATCCTTAAAATGAATTTGGTAATTTTCTGAATAACTCATCATCGATCTAATTATTCCATAAGAGCCTTATACCTTCTTTCTACTACACCATTCTGTTGGGGTATACCAGGTGCAGTTAGTTGGGATTGAATCCTAACTTCTGATAAGTGACTCCTAAACACTCCTAAGAGGTACTCGTTACTACGATTTCACCGTAGTGTCTTGATACTTTTACTTTGACGTTACTCCACATCAGCCTAGTACTCTTTGAACTAATTAAAGCACTTAGACTTGTGGCGTGTCAAGTAAATGTATAATTATCTCGAATAGTCATCTATAAAAGAGACGAAATATTCGAAACAACCTCTTGCCTGGATAGTCAAAGGTCTACACAAATCAGAATGAACCAATTCCAACACATCTTTGGCTCCATACCCCTTAGACTTAAAAGCTTCTTGGTTATTTTTCCTTCCAAGTAAGACTCGCAGGTTGGAAAGATTTTCACTACCAATGAACCCAAGAGTTCATTGGTTATTATCCTTTGAATCCTACTCAAGTTAATATAAGCTAACCTTAGATGCCAAAAATATGATTGGTTCATTTCCGAAGGTTGCTTTCTCTTATTAAAGTTAGAAGATGTGTTATTAATTTCCATTTATTGCATCATGGGAGTTATTGGATTATAAATTGTCAACCAACGTACCAGAATAAATAACTTTCCTATTTTTCTTGATAACAAGTTTGTTATCAAAATAGACAGAATTTCTATTCTTTGATAGTTTAGAAACCAAAATCAGGTTCTTTCTAAACATGGTATGTAAAAACAATTTTCTCAAAATCCACTTTTTATTCTTATCAGAGGATAAACATCTCCCACTGCAACAGCTGCTACTTTTGCAGTAGTGCCCATATAGACGATGATTTCCCTTTCATATAGTTGTCGGATTTCCTGGAACCCCTGCAATGAATTGCAGCCATGATCAGTGGCTCCCGTATCTACACACCAGGTACCGGTAGATAACACCACTAAACATGTTTCAACAACTAATGAATTAAATACACCTATATTGTTCTAAGTTCTAAGAGGACAGTCTACCTTAATGTCCAAGTCCTATTTCCAATCATTATAATTGGGACTACTAAGTTTTTTCTATAGTATAACAACTAGAGGATTGACAAACATTTAAAATCCTAAGAATCACAAAAATATTTGGTCAAGACCAACACTTTAAAATCCCCGTGAATTTTGTATGCCACGATAGTGTGGACGTATACAAATTCAAAAAGGAGATTTTATCCATTAATTTTATTATCTCGTCATCCTAACTTCATGACAAATAAAATTAATAGTTGGTCTATCTTTGATCAAATATTTTGGTCAAAACTTTGAATTTAAAATAACATTGATTCCTCAAACAATATTATTTAAATTCACCAACACCTCAAACACTGGGAATATTGCATGCCATGATAGTGTGGACGTATACAAATTCGAACATTTGTAAGAGGAGGGTTTTCCCCATTAATTATCTTGTCAATAAATCTTTATGACAAATAAAATTACCTCAAACATCGTGAATTTTGTATGCCACAATAGTGTGGACGTATACAAAACCAAACATTTGTAAGAGGAGTTTTTCCCATTAATTTTATTTTCTTGTCATCCTAACAAATAAAATTACCTCATACACTGTGAATTTTGTATGCCACGATAGTGTGGACGTATACAAAAACTTGACATTTGTAAGAGGGGGTTTTAATTTTATTATCTTGTCAACTTATCTTTTTGACAAATTAATAGTTAGTTTTTCTTTGGTCACACAAAGAATAGCAGTGGCTCCGATGGGGAGGATACTATTAGACGTGCCTAAGTGTATACCATTACTTGATACTAAGTCCATTAATAAGATTGTGTCCCTTCCGATGGGGAAGATCACACGCTCTTAATTAATTTCCTATAGTCATCCTAAATGGAAGTTTGATCTAGTGATCCGCAAACAAACTCATCCGATATGGAGGAAAACACTCAGAGCCAACGTGCAAATTTGTTTGCATCACTTACAAACCAGTAATGGAGACCATGGAATTTATTAAAATAAATCTCTCTCCCACTTATTAATTTAAAGTGAGGAATTTCAAACTATTCTAGCATACATCACATGCATACATATACATCACAATAAATAAAAATAATAAATATGGAAATTATTTTTCCAACTATTATGACCTTTACCATCACTATCCTCCATGTGCTCCAACCCTAGCTGCTGCCATCTTTAGCCACCGCCATCGGGTCAAATCATCGCATCCATCTTGCTTTTTATTCTGCTGCGCCTCTGGTGCTCCAAAAGTACCATGCCTCGCAAGCATCTGATCCGCGAAAAAAATAGAATTTTACATATATCGATCATATATTCCTCGAGGGAATGTACATGTAATCTAGATAGAAAATAAAATTCCTAAATCCTAGGGCTAATACAACTCCTGCTATATTAGTTAATACAATCATGCACACACAAAATAATGCCCTTGACATGTCCAAGGGTCCAATCACACACAACATCTATAAGCCATAATAGTTGGAACCTGCAACCAAACAGTTAGCACATCCTACTATTATCCTGCCTAAATTATGTATGACATGTGCATAACTTATTTGAATTCTAAACACACAGAGGCAAACCCTAGCTCTGATACTAATTGTTGGTTAGTCCTAGGAAAATCGTACCGGTTCCACTGTATAAAAATTTTGTACAAGTGTCGAACCTTTCCTTAAATAACATATTGTGTTCTTTAGAAGTTAAATTAGGAATCACAAACGAAACTTAACATCATTGATTCCAAATTTAACTTATTTGTTCTTAATGGTTTAGATTTGAATCGCAAGTAGAACTTAACACTATTGATTCAAATCCACCTATATTATTAATTCCATTAAATATTAATTTCTAAAATTGGCTTCTAGGATTGCATGGCGAGGCACATGACCTTCTTGGATATGGGAGCAACCACCACCGCCTAGACAAAACCTTTTAAGGAAAGCTAATATTTAATTTCCTTAATAACTCTAGGTTAACCAAAAAGAACAATCCAATCACAAATTCAAAAATAAAGAAAACACAAACTCGAAAAACTAATTCGAAATACTAGATCTAATGCCTATTGTGTTTGGAATTCTTACAAAAAGAAATAACTAGCATGATACAAAAAACAATTGCTAATTATACCTTCTCTTTGTATGTTAATGACCTCGAGATCTTCTGCCGTATTCCTCGCCTCGCCTTGTACGTCGTGTGGGCGTCGATCCTCCAAGATGAACACCACCCAAAGAGCTTTCTTCTTCCTCCTCTAAATCCGGCCACCACCACCAATTCAGGAATCAAAGAGAGCAAGGGAAAGGAAAGGGGAAAGATCCGACCATAATAGAGAGAGCTCAAGCAAGCGAATAAGAGATGATGCAATCCCTTCTTCTCCTTTCTTTGTATCCGACCACACCAAGCAACCACAAGAGGTGGCCGGCCCTAGCATGAAGGGAAGCAAGGGTCGGCCCTTAGGAGAAGAGTAGAGAGAAGAGAGAAAAAGAATAGCATCTCAATGAGGCCTCTCCTCCCCTTCTTTTATAATACTTGCCCAAGGCAAATAAGGAATGACTTTTTACAAAAATTAAAATCTTCCTCTTGTTTTTCCTTTTCCCTTTTAATTTTTCCTTTTCTTTCCTCTTGATTGAATCAATCTCCAATCATATATTGGTTTTAATTTGATTGGATGATGATTGAATCCTATTGGCCGGCCCCTTGCTTGGGCACCAAGCAAGGGTGGTCGGCCTCTATAAGGAAGGTAAAGATATCTTTTGTAAAAATTTATAAACTCTTATAAACTTTTACAAGCTCTCTTTTAATTTCCTAAAGTGGATGTTAAAAAAGGAAAGTTTTAAAAAATTAAAACCATGTTTTAAAATTTCAAACTTCTCTTCTAAAAATTTCCTTTTTTAACATGGTTACAAAAATTTAAATTTTAAAAGTTCTATACCTTTTTCTAAAACCATGAGGATGGTTAAAAAAAGAAAGTTTTAAAACTTTTAAATTTTCTTTTAAAACATGTGGCCTAATTCAAATAAGGAAAGTTTTTAAATTTTAAATCTCTCTTTTAAAACTTGTAGTTTTCTACAAAGAAAAGATTTTAAAAATTCAAAACACCCCTCCTTGTTTGAATTAATGTGGTCGGCCCCCTCTTGCTTGGGCACCAAGCAAGGGGCCGACCCCTTAAGAGGATAATGTGGTCGGCCCTTTCTTGGTCACCAAGCATTGGGCCGGCCCCTTCTTGGACACCAAGATGGGCTTATATTTGGATGGACTTGAGGCTTTAATGAGGCTATGACAGGGACCTAGAGGAGAAATTGATTTTGGCCTTCCGATGAGCTTGAGTATCCCGTATTCGCCCTGAACACACAACTCAAGTTCACCGATAATAACTCATTCCACTAGAGATTTATTATCGCACTACCGCACCAATCCCAAATTACATTATGGGCTCCTTCTTATCATGAGTGTGTTAGTCTCCCTATGTTTAAGATAACGAATGCCCACTAATTAAGTAAGTTACTGACAACTTAATTAATATCTAGCTCCAAGAGTAGTACCACTCAACTTCATTGTCATGTCGGACTAAGTCCACCCGCAGGGTTTAACATGACAATCCTTATGAGCTCCTCTTAGGGACATTCTCAACCTAGATAACTAGGACACAGTTTCCCTCTATAATCAACAACACACACTATAAGTAATATCATTTCCCAACTTATCGGGCCTATTGATTTATCGATCTAAATCTCACCCTTTGATAAGTTAAAGAAATAAATACTAAATATATGTACTTGTTATTATATTAGGATTAAGAGCACACACTTCCATAATAACTAAGGTGTAGTTCTTTTACTAAGTCAGTATGAAAAGAACTTACCTAAAATGGTCCTACTCAATACACTTGGAGTGTATAAGTGTAATTTATTAGTTAAGATAAACTAATATTTAATTACACTACGACTACTTCAACGGTTTGTTCCTTTCCATCTTAGTCCGAGTAACTGTTTATAATTTATAATGAACCGACAACATGATCTTCTGTGTATGACACCACACACCATGTTGTCTACTATATAAATTAATTGAACAAATTACATTTAACAAATAAATGTAGATATTGACCGCTGTGATTCTTTATTTCTAAATAAATGTTTATACAAAAGCTAGGCTTTTAGTATACACTCTAACAACGATAACAAAAACCATGCTCAAGAAATACAAGTAAATGTGTGTCAAACAGTACATAAAAGTATATATAATCTACGCATATCACTTGATAAGACTATTGACTTCTCTAGCCATGTGAGCTCCATTGATTACCTCCTTGTCACTCATCATAGTTGGATGGTGAAGGTGCAGAGATTTTCAATGAGTTGGATGCCATGATGTGTGGATGTCATTCGATCTGTGGCTGGCCAGTCCTGTTGGTGCAGCGGGGCCAATAAGAGGGGGGTGAATTGCCTGCCAAATAAGATTATACCCTCCTCAAGGCTTTCAACTTAAAATAATAGCAACTCTAAAAATAATGAAATAACAGAAAAGAAATAGAGACAAGAAATTTAACTTGGTTACAACCAAGACGGTTGTTAATCCAAGGCGGTTGAACAACTCCACTAGCAGAGTCTCCTTCACTGTAGGCGGAGAAGCCTTTTTACACTTAGAGCGTTCACTAGTTCCTAAGAATTGATTACAAAGTTGATTACTTGATTGATTGAATATTTCCTAGCTCCAGGGGCCTTTAAATAGCTCTTGGAAATCCTATCTCGAAGGTCCAAGGTGCTTCCAACAAGGTGCAAGGCGCCTCTAACCAAGTCAATCGGATAAAACTTTATTCGATTGCAAACGGCAAGTTTTATTGGATCTGAGGCGCCTCAAATGGCCTTGGAGGCGCCTCGGACTGTCTGAGGTGCCTCCAAGCTGTGTGAGGCGCCTTAGACAGTGGAGGCAGCTGAGGCGCCTTCAGCATTGGTCTGAGGCGCCTCTGGCTAGCTTCTTCAGCTCCTCTTGGCTTCCTTTCTCCTTCCGAAGCTCCTATTGATTGGGTGATTGTGGCCAATCGAAATAGGACTCACCCAAACCCAATTTTTGACCTTTTCCTCGAGCAGTCTTCCATCCTGACTTTACGTCTCTCGAACGCCGCGCACGTTCTTCTCGCCTACCGGTGTACTCTTCCGCAGCTCTCTTGTCCTTCAGACGCAACGATCCCGTCGGCTCCCTTCTCGTGTCGTCCTTCTCGCTAGCTGCATCTTCCGCTCGACTTCCTACTCTCCTAAACTCCTGCACACTTAGACACAGGGATCAGACAAACAGGACCTAACCTAAACTTGGTTGATCACATCAAAACAACCACGGGGTCCAACAATCTTCTCCTTTTTGATGTACATCAAGCCAAGTTTAAGTTAGGGTAAAAACAGACTGGTAGTAATTTAAAGAAATTACAAAACTAATATTTAAAGTTTAAATTTGCAATTAAATGAAATTGCAACAAGCATAAAATTTAGTTCTGATACTATATGTTGAAAAGCAAAAAATTTTTGACCAAAGTTAGTTTTAATTCCCCCTAAACTTAACTTGTACCTATTTCTCCCCCTTTGATCACAACAAAAACTGTAACGACCTAGGTCGTTAACAGGGTACAAGATATTTCAAAATAAATTCTAAGTTAATTATGAAGAGATTTGAAAAAGATTTTCTAAAATTTCTAAGTTTGTCAAAAAAAAAATTCTAAGTCTTTAGAAAAACTTTCTAAGATTTTCCTTAAGTTTTTACAAAAAAAAAAAAATTTAAGTTAAACAAAAAATTATTTAAATTTAGAAGACTTTTTAACTTAGGCAAAAATAGTTCTAAAGATTTTCCAAGTAAAAATTCTAAGCAAGAATATTTTCCTAAGTATGGAAAATAAATTTTAAAGCACTATCTAATTTTAATTCTTTACTAAGAAGTTAATTAAACATTTCCTTTCAATATTTTGGCTTCTAGGTCGTGACGAGGCACTAGGCCTTCTTGGTTATTGGAGCAACAACCACTTTCTTAGATAAAGTCTCAAAAGAAATTATATGTTTACTTTTTCTTCTGAAAGCCTTAATTTTAAAAAATTAGTCTAGAACAGATTTTGGAACCCAATAGAGGTTCTTTCCTACAAGATTAATCAAAAATCTGGGGGGTACATAAGTTTTAGGAATTTTCCTAAGTTGGCCTTGATGCTTTCTAATATACCAGTTTAATTTACCAAAAATTCTTAATTTAGATTCTTGAAAAACATTTGAACATGCAGCAGATTTCAACTTTTCAATTTGTATTTTTAAATGGTCATTTTCTGATTTTAAATTATTTAGCAGTTTACTTAAATCAGCGTTCTCATTTTCTAATTTAAGTAAATATTTAGAAAGACATTTAATAAACTTAAAGGACTGCTTGGGAGTTAGATTACGTACCTCACTTACCTATATATCCGTAGCTCCCCCTTCATCGCAGCTTTCTTCTTCTGATGTTCCTCCCCCTTCATCTATACTTATTTCTGAGATCGACTCTTCTTCCAGTTGATGGTTAGCCATTAGCGCTAGCCCCGAGAATTCTTAGACGTTTGATTCGGAGGATGAGTCTGACAATATGACCTTCAGGTTCTTCTGTTTGGAGGAAGATTGTCACTTTTCCTTTCCTTTTTCCTTTTTCTTCACTTTTAGACAGTCATCTTTGATGTGCCCTTCTTCGTTGCAGTTGTAGCAATGAATCGTCCTTTTATTTCGCTGAAGCCTCTTTGTCTGCGATCTAAAATTATTATTATTAAAAAATTTATTGAAATGTCTTACCAATAGAGCCGCTTTGGATTCGTCGATCGAGGCTTCGAAGTCAAAACCGTTTATTCTTGCCTTTAAGGCAATGTTCTAACTAGTCTTCTTTACTCCATTGGGCTCTGCAACTCGAGATTCGTGAAGTTCAAAAGTAGAAAACAAATTTTCTAAAGTACTTACCTCAAAGTCCTTAGAGATGTAGTATGCATCTACTAAGGACACCTATTCTGGAGTTCTGGGGAAGGCGTTGAGTGTGTACCGGATCGAGTCCCGGTTCGTTACTTCTTCTCCAAGGTTGCTTAGTTGAGTTATTAGCTTCTTAATCCTTGCTTGGAGTTGCGCTACCTTCTCGCCATTGTTCATCCGGAGGTTCGTAAGCTGAGTCCAGAGGATGCCGCGTCTTGCAAGCTTCGCTTCGGAGGTACCTTCGTGAAGCTCCAGGAATTTTTCCCAGAGGTCTTTCGCGGAGTCGTAGCTTCCGATCTGACTTACCTCCTGAGGCGGCAGAATGCTGAGCAGGTGGAACTCAACCTTTCTGTTGGTGACGAAGTCTGCTTGTTCCTTCTTCATCCAGTTGTACTCTTCTTTGTCTTTTGGCGCTTCATATCCATATTTCATTATTATGAGTATATCAAATTCAGTTTTAAAAAATACCTCCATTTTTCACTTCCATGTAGCGAAGTCTCCGTTGAACTTCGGGGGATGAATGTTCGCATTGGCCATCGTCCTGATCTTTATGCTTCAGTCGGCGGTTAGTCCTTCTGAGGCTGTCGGGCTCTGATACCACTTGTTGGTGCAGCGGGGCCGCAAGAGGGGGGTGAATTGCCTGCCAAATAAGATTATACCCTCCTCAAGGCTTTCAACTTAAAATAATAGTAACTCTAAAAATAATGAAATAACAGAAAAGAAATAGAGACAGGAAATTTAACTTGGTTACAACCAAGACGGTTGTTAATCCAAGGCGGTTGAAAAACTCCACTAGCAGAGTTTCCTTCACTATAGACGGAGAAGCCTTTTTACACTTAGAGTGCTCACTAGTTGCTAGGAATTGATTACAAAGTTGATTACTTGAATGATTGAATATTTCCTAGCTCCAGGGGCCTTTAAATAGCTCCTGGAAATCCTATCTCGAAGGTCCAAGGTGCCTCCAACAAGGTCTAAGATGCCTCTAACCAAGTCAATCGGATAAAACTTTATCCGATTGCAAACGACAAGTTTTACTGGGTCTGAGGCGCCTCAAATGGCCTTGGAGGCTCCTCGGACTGTCTGAGGTGCCTCAGACAGTGGAGGCAGCTGAGGCACCTTCAGCATTGGTTTGAGGCACCTCTGGCTAGCTTCTTCAGCTCCTCTTAGCTTCCTTTATCCTTCCGAAGTTCCGATTGATTGGGTGATTGTGACCAACAAAAATAGGGCTCATCCTAACCCAATTTTTGGTCTTTTCCTAGAGCAATCTTCCATCCCGGCTTTACGTCCCTCGAATGCCGCACACGTTCTTCTCGCTCACCGGTGTACTCTTCCGCAGCTCTCTCGTCCTTCGGGCGCACCGAGCCCGTCGGTTCCCTTCCCGTGCCGTCCTTCTCGCTAGCTGCGTCTTTCGCTCGACTTCCTGCTCTCCTAAGCTCTTGCACACTTAGACACAAGGATCAGACAAATATGACCTAACATAAACTTGGTTGATCACATCAAAATAATCACGGGGTCCAATAAATCAAACCTGAACGGTGCAACTAAGCTGGAATACACTAGAGAAAATATTAAAGGGCACTAGAATTGTCTGGTAAAGTGCTTGAGTTATGACAATACTTGTAGAAACAAACATCGAAGAAAGATTGTGAGAAGGATCTCGAACTTATAAATGATGAATATATCCGAGTATTTATAATGGGGAAAGGAGAACAAAACTAGTAGAGATCGTGACCACAATTATTAAAGGGCACTAGAATTGTCTGGTAAAGTGCTTGAGTTATGACAATACTTGTAGAAACAAAAATCGAAGAAAGATTGTGAGAAGGATTTCGAACTTATAAATGATGAATATATCCGAGTATTTATAATGGGGAAAGGAGAACAAAACTAGTAGAGATCGTGACCACAATTTGTAGGAAAAGAGGGATTGTTTTATTATTTTAGTCGTTTTATGCTATTGATCCCACTGTAATTTTAAAAATCCTCCTCCTCACAATCTTTGTTTGATTTTTTTACTTTCACAAACACTATTGTGACTTATGCATCAAGGACTTAGCTAATTTCCTCTAGTGTACGTAGGCCGAGCTGCACCGTTCAAGTTGCACCACGAAGCACATATCAAATAACATCCACACTTTGGTATCCTTCACGTTAAAAATCTCCAAACCATTGCTACTCCATCATCGTCTAGCTCCGCAATTGATTTACACACTCAAAAGTCAACTTTCAACCTATTCATCCTATTTGAAATTTAAATCCTGATTTTTTTATTGCTTTTCTGTGTATTTTACTATTACATAGCGCTATTATTCTTATATTATATATACTTAGAATGTAGACTAACACTATACTGTAGGATCAGGACGTGCTAAGGGGGAGGGTGGGGGTGATCACTTGCGACTTTCACTTTCATTTAAAGATAATCGAGTAAAACGTAGCAGCATAATAGCAAGTAAAGAAAACAACAACATAAGTTGGTTTTACTTGGTTCAAAGTCTGTGACGACTCCTACTTTAAAGCTCACACTCATTGAATGTTTACTTTGGACAATTCACTAATAAATTGGAGAATTACAAGTACAATAATTTAACTACAATAATTAAAATTATACCGACAACTAAGAATGAGAAATTTCGGGCTTCCGGTTGTCGGAGTTACGTTACGGCTTCGTTGGGTAGTCTTTGGAGCAGCGCACAGGAGAAAGATTGTGAAAATCAGTTGTCTTCTTGCATCTGCTCGAACTAGCCTTTTATGGACTGTTGAAGGCGCCTTCAACCCCATGGCAGGCACCTCCAACTGTGAAACTTATCCCCGCAGCTTCGGTCTGTATAACTTCCGCTTTCTGCGAAGTTTATCCTTTCGAAGGCGCCTTCAAGCTCATGGAAAGCTCCTTCCATCTAGTCTCTAAGGTGAGGTGCCTCCAACCGCCCCGGAGGCACCTTGAACACTGTTCATCCAAGCTTGAAATGTGTTTTTCACTCCTTGCAAGATACATTAGTCCAAAATACCAAACATACCCTGCAAAACAAAGTTAGAACAATAAAATATGATTAATGAAATGTTCGATAGTCTTCGGACTGTCTAGTTATGACTTTCAGATTTCTTACAAACCCTAGGTTGAACCGATGTCTACTATTCCCTCAATGGGGAATGCGCCCTCACCTACTCTCAGGAGAAATTATCTTTTGCCAAACAGGTCCTCCAGACCGTCTGGACTTTTGCTCAGCGTCCGAGACTTCAGGAATTCATACTGAACGTCTGTTCCACGACCCATCCAGTCTTCCACCTGGTGTCCGCGACCCCTAGGATTTTCACCTAGAGTCTTCGACTCTAGGATTTCGTCCAAAGTCCTCAACCTACCAAGAGTTCACCCAGTCCCCCAGACCAGGACTTCGTTGCCTAATCATAACTAGGACTTTCCACTTGTCTAACAGCAGCTAGGACTTTCCACTTGCCTAGTATCGACTAGGACTTTCTTTTTCCTAAGATCACGTAGGACTTTCCTGCAAACTCACTCAACCTTGTTAGATAACAAGAAACCTTAACTTTGAACTTTTTGCCATAATCAAAACTTAGGTTCGATCGTCTTGTACTTTCTACACTAACAACCTCTCCCTTTTTGATTATGACAATACAATTCAAAGTTAGGTAAAATATAATAAAAAAATGTAGCATAAGTATGTAAATTGAGTATAAATAAACTAATTTAGTCATAAGTATGTAAATTGAGGATAAATAAACCAATTAAGCAAATTAAAGATGATGCTCCCCGTTAATTAAGTCCTCAAGAAAAATTATTAAGTTATGTTTGACTTTTAGTCCTTAAGAAAAATTATTAAGTTATGTTTGCCTTAACTTTTAATCTTTCTCTTCCCCTTTAACATAAATAAAAAATAATACTAAGTAGATAGAAAATTAATTTTTAAATTAAAACTAGTAAAAAACACTAACTTTTAATCTCTTTTAACTTTAAGCTCCCCCTAAATTCATCACTTTAAACAAACTTAGCATAAAAAGGAGTTTTGGAAAGGATTTAAAAAACTTAGTTAAGTACTTAACTGAAAAGATTTCAAACAAACTTAGCTAGATATAAAAAATATTTAAACTTACTTTCTCAAAAATATTTAAGCTCACCATTCAAAATGGTTTAAACTTTCTTTTAAAAATAGTTAAACCTTAAGAAAACTTAACTTTCTTTTTCAAAAATACTTTGACCATATTAAAGAACTTACTTTTTAAAAAAAATTAAATTTGAAATTTTAAAAAATACTTTAACTTAAAAGGATATTTAATTTTGAGATTTTGAAAAACAAATATTTTAACTTTGAAAAAATATTTAACTTAAAAAAAAAATGCTTAACTTAACTCTCTTCACTCTCTTTTGATTAATGCTTTAAATTTTTTTTTTCGAAATTATTTATGTTTAAGGATCCTAGAGTGCAAGCATGAGAAAACATAGAAGAAAAATATAAAACTTATTATTTATTTTCTTGATATTCCATCTCACACTTTCTTAAACATGTTAATCTTAAGAGTTTGTATGAGATGGAGTCAACTTAATTTTAAAGTTGATTTTAAATTTTAAAAATTATTAAGTTTGAATTTAAAATTTTTAAAATATTTAAATTTGAATTTATAAAAAGTATTTTAAATTTGAGTTTCAAAATATTCTAGAATATTTATGTTTGAATAATTAAATTTTAAAATTTAAAACGTTTAATTAATATTTGAAAATAATTAAAATTTTAAAATTAATTAACATTTAAAAATAATTAAGATTTTAAATTTAATTAATATTTGAATGTCAATAAGATTTTAAAATTAATTTTTGATTTGAAAATTAATTAACACCTGAAAATAATTAAGTTTGAATAACTAAATTTGATAATTGCATTTGAAGATTAATTAAATTTTAAAATTAATTAAGGTTTTAAAATTAATTAGGATTTTGAAATGAATTTTAAATTTGATTAGTTTGAATTAGCTTAGACTAATTCTTAATTTAAACCTAAATCCATCTCACCCTTTATAGATTTTCAATTGGGGAATTCTATGGGTTTTGTGAGATGGTTAATTTAATCTTCAATTTAAATTTAAATCTAAAGATTGATTTATATTTGAGTTAGACTTAGATTTAACAGTTAGTCAATTAAATATTGATTTCAATAATTAGCTTCTAGGTTGTGGCGAGACACTAGGCCTTATTGGATATTGAAACTGAAGGCGCTGGAATTCCGTTTGGTTTAAATTTCCCTGTACAAAAATTGTATAAGTACAGAACAATTCCTAGCAACCCGTATGTTCGATCAGACATGTGTTTCATCAATCAAGCAAGTTCTTGATGGATCAAAGTACACCTTGATCAAAGTACAAAATCGCTGGCATCTTGTGTTGGTATTCAAAATCGATATAAAGAAAACTTAAACTAATTACGCAGCGGAATTAAAGAACTAGTTGTACCTTTTCTTTGTAGCTAAAGACCTCTTGATCTTCTGCCGTATTGCTCTCCTCTTCTTGGATGTCGTGTGGGCGACGATCTACTAAGACAACACCATCCTCCTTCTCTTCTCGGTTTCCAAACCGTCGGCTACAAAAGGAGGCTCTAGGATGGGACACCTTCTAATCTTCTTCCTTCTCTTCTCTTCTTCCTCTTCTTAAAGCCACCGCCCACCAAGGGAGAAGGGGTGCCGACCTTTAGCAATAGGTGAAGGGGCATCGACCCTAAGCAAGAAGGAAGGGGGGAGGGGCGCCGGCCACAAGGAGGGAGGAGATGAGGGGTGCCGGCCATAAGGGGAAGGATGTGTGCAGCCAGCCCTAGGAGGAGAGAAGAGAATTGTGAGAAAAATTAGGTTTTACGAGTCACCACCTACTCCTTTTATAACCTTTGCCATCTGTTACAAAGAAAGAAAAATAACAGAATTCTGTTTAGAAAAAATCTCCCTTTCTATAACCAAGTTAAACCAAACCAAGTTATGGATGGGTAGATGCGAGGCTTTATATAGAGGCTACAACAGGGACCTAGAGGAGGAATTGGTTTAGGCCTCCTGATGGGCTTGGGCTTCCTGTTTTCGGCCCGAACACCCAACCCAAGCCCATCAATAATAACTCATACTACTAAAGGGTTATTATTGAACTACCGTACCAATTCCATATTATAATATGAGCTCTTTCTTATCATGAGTGTGTTAATCTCCCCGTGTTTAAGATATCGTATGCTCATTAATTAATTGAGTTACTGACAACCCAATTAGTTAGCATATGATTCCAAGAGTAGTACCACTCAACTTTATTATCATATCGGACTAAGTCCACCTGCAAGGTTTACATGATAATCCTTATGAGCTCCTCAAGGGGGCATCATCAGCCTAAATAATTAGGACACAGATTTCTTCTATAATTAACAACACACCATATAAATAATACTATCTCCCAACTCACCGGGCCTATTGATTTAACAAATAAATCTCACCCATTAATAAGTTAAAGAAATAAATAATAAGTATATGTGCTTGTTATTATATAGGGATTAAGAGGACGCACATCCATAATAACAGAGAATTTATTCTTTTATGTAATCAGTATAAATCGAACA
Source organism: Zingiber officinale (assembly GCF_018446385.1). Classification (NCBI taxonomy): domain Eukaryota; kingdom Viridiplantae; phylum Streptophyta; class Magnoliopsida; order Zingiberales; family Zingiberaceae; genus Zingiber; species Zingiber officinale. The sequence continues at coordinate 82,519,131 of NC_055987.1, read as the reverse complement.
ACCTCAAATGCTCCTGCTCAATACACACATAGTGTACTAGTGTAATTTTATAGTCAAGACAGACTAAGACCAAATTACACTACAACTGTTCCAATGGTTTGCCCCAATCCATCTTGGTTGTGAGCTACTATTTATAATTTATAAGGAACCGATAACATGATCTTCTGTGTGATACCACACACCATGTTATCTACAATATAAATTAAATGGACAATTACATTGACATATATATAAATATAAAATGTAAACATTTGAACAAAGTGATTCTCATTTCAAAATATTTCAAAACAGATGTTCATACAAAAGCTAGACTTATAGTATACATCCCAACAATCTCCCACTTATACTAAAAGACTATGCTGCCATAAATGCTGCCATACATCTGATTCCCATCCCCTCAACATACCTATCAAAAGCTCTCGCTGGAAGGGCCTTAGTGAAAGGATTTGCCAGGTTATCTGCTGATGTAATCCTGGCGACAACAACATGTCCTCATTTTACGATGTCTCGTATCAGGTGGTACTTGCGCTCAATGTGTTTATTTGCCTTATGGGCTCATGGTTCCTTCGAGTTTGCTATTGCACCACTGTTATCACAATAAATTTTGATAACTTTGGATAAACCAAGAATCATATCTAAGTCCATCAAGAAGTTTCTGAGCCATACATCTTCTTTGGCTGTCTCAGAGGCTGCCACATACTCAGCTTCCATGGTGGTGTTTGAAACGCATTTCTACTTAACACTCCTCCATGCTATGGCTCCACCTCCCAAAGTAAACACATATCCCGAGGTTGATTTACTGTTGTACCTATCTGATTGGAAGTCTGAATATGTGTAACCCACATGGAGCAGATCATCTGCTTGGTAAACCAACATATAATCTCTAGTCTTTTTTAGGTACTTTAATATATGTTTTACGGGAGTCCATTGTCTCAGTCCTGGGTTACTTTGATATCTACTAACCATGCCCACGACAAAATAGATATCCGGTCTCGTACATAGCATCACATACGTTAGGCTTCCCATAGCCGAGGCATAAGGAATTGCCTTCATCTCTTCTATCTCCTTTGGTATCTTAGGACATGTGTCTTTAGATAAAGGTACTCCGTACTGAAAAGGTAGAAAACCTTTCTTGGAGTTTTACATGCTAAAACGAGCTAGGATAGTATCGATGTATGAAGCTTGGGATAAGCACAACAACCTTTTCTTGTGATCCCTTATTACTTTGATCCCGAGAATATGTCCATATTCTCCCAAGTCCTTCATATCAAACTACTTGGACATTCATACCCTTACGTCTGACAACACTTTGACATTGTTGCCAATGAGCAAAATGTCATCTACGTATAGTACAAGAAATACCACCACGTTTCCGTCACTTTTCTTATATGCACAAGAATCATCCGGACACTGAATGAATCCATAAGACTGGATCACTTCATCAAACCGGATGTTCCAAGATCTTGAAGTTTTCTTCAGTCCATAAATGGACCGATTAAGCTTACATACAAGATGCTCTTTACCCTTCGCAATGAATCCCTCTGGTTGCTTCATATAGATGTTTTCTTTAAGACTTCCGTTAAGGAAAGCTGTCTTGACATCCATTTGACAAACCTCATAATTCATATGAGCAGCAATAGATAAAAGAATCCGAATAGACTTAAGCATGGCTACCGACGAAAAAGATTCCTCATAATCGATTCCCTCTTTCTGAGTATACCCCCTTCGCAACAAGGCTCGCTTTAAAGGTTTCCACCTTCCCGTTTGTTCCTCTTTTCCTTTTGTAGACTCATTTACATCCAATGGCTTTTACACCATTTGATGGCTCTAAAAGCTCCCAGATCTGATTAGAATGCATAGATTCTATTTCAGAGTTCATTGCACTTTGCCAAAATGCTACATCTTTATCTTGGAGTGCTTCATCATATGTCCAGGGATCAACTTTATGTTCACCATGGATCAAGTCCGAAGACTCTCCCAAAAAAATGAATCTATCGGGTTGCCTAACAACCCTCCTGTTAGCATTTCGAGCCGCAAAAACCGCTTTTTACGTTGCGGCAACCTCGAAGATAGCCACAGATTCGTGCGAAAATATATAAAATAATCTTGTACATATTTGTCTACACTAGATCTACCTTATATCTACATGAAAAGAGCATTACCCTTGTAGCGATGCCCTTCGCTTATCCCGCTCGTCCAAAGGTTGCCGGATCTCGAAGAGTGTCAAGTGAATACTCCTCTACACGTATCCACACGGACAAAAAGGTGGAGAGAACAACTTAGAGTGTGCTAGCACCCTTGAGAAGTCTCGGCAATGGAGGATGAGAGGGAGAGAAAAACTAGAGAGGAAGAAGAAGAGACCTTGAATGAGCACCCTATCTCATTCCATTAATATGGCCGACCACTTATTAGAGCTCTTTATACCTCCATGTAATACCAAGAGTCATGGCTCTTGGTCTTCCTCATGAGGTGGCACAAAATGATGTAGCATTGATGATGTGGAACATCATCATTGGCCGACCCATGCGAAGTCACAATGAGGTGGCATTTAGTTAAGTCAAACTTGACCCTTCATCTTCCCTCTCAAGTCAAGTCAAACTTGACCTCTTATCTCCCATGGATGATCAAATCTTCCCTTTGATTCAAATTAATTTAATTTAATGAATCTCTATTCATTGGTTTAAATTGATTCAATGAATCATAGTCTAAATTAGACTCATTTGACACATGAATCAAATTGAGTCCAACTCAATTAGTCTAATCTGGATTACTCTTAATCCAATTTGGTTCATCACATGAACCTAATCCTCTTAGTCCATCATATGAACCTAATCTCCATCTAACTGCCCTTTGTGTGTGACCCTATAGGTTTTTGTAATGTTGGCAATGCTCCTAAACCCATTTAGAAACATAAGTAATGAGTGGTATCTAGCAACACATCATTACTACCCAAGTTACAAGAATGTTGAGATCCAACATCACCATTGTGACTACTAATTATGACTCTCACAATATGTGACAATGTCCTTCTATTCTTGACATCTAAATTGAACAATTGAGGCATAGACCGTGTCATCCTCTAAACAATCTATGTCTTGAACTCCAAGTAGACTCACTCTAATTAAATGAGCTCAATATCTCATATTGACTTATTTGGGCATCACCATGCACTTAGTGGTCTCACTCTATCAAGAATCATGATATCACTCCCGTTATATAGGAGGGATAGATTCCTTCTACATCACTCACATCCCTCCGCATAATTTGTTACATACCCAGTAGTCGCATTTATTGTCCACCCATTTACGGGTGACGTTTGACGAAGCCAAAGTATGCAACTCCTTATGTAGGGAACTATGGTGACTTCAGGTCCAAGGACTGATAGTCATACTAATAGTCACATGAGAAAGTATATGCCACTCATATAACGATCCATGATACTTTCTAATGGCAGGTTATTCAGTATACATTCTCCAATGCATACCCATGTGTCAACTTGATATCTAATATTAATGACTTGTGAGATCAAGTCATCAAGTTGACCTACATGCTAGTCTCATCGCATTAACATTGTCCCTGAATGTTAATACTTGACTAGGAATGATTAAGAGTAGTGTTCTCTATATCATCTCATTATCAATTCAACCAATCGATTGATATAGATAAGAACCTTATACTCATGGACGCTATTATACTCAATTATTTGGCACTAATATAAGTAAGTATAATAACCATAAAGAAATGCCTTATATATATATAGGAATATGATACATCGAGTCCATACAACAATCATCACATGATCGACTTTAGGGCTCTCACTAACAATCTCCCACTAGCACTAGTGCCAATCAGTGTAGGCTCTAACACCCAATGACCTAGTGTGACCATCATGCTTTCTATGTACCAAAGCCTTGGTCAAGGGATCAGCGATATTAGCCTCTGTGGGTACTCTGCAAATTTTCACATCTCCTCTATCGATGATCTCTCGAATGAGATGGAAGCGTCATAGTATGTGTTTGGTCCGCTGTTGTGAGCGAGGTTCCTTAGCCTGTGCAATTGCTCCATTGTCGTCACAATAGAGCTCTATAGGATCAGCTATGCTAGGAACCACCCCAAGCTCAATAATGAACTTGCGGATCTAAACTGCCTCCTTTGCTACTTCTGATACAGCAATATACTCGGCCTCTGATGTAGAATCAACAACTGTGTCCTGCTTCGAACTCTTCCAGCTCACAGTACCACCATTCAAGCAAAACACAAACCCAGACTGCGATCTATAATCATCCTGGTCAGTTTAGAAGTTGGCATCACTGTAACCCTTTACAGCTAGCTCGCGATCGCCTCCAAATATCAAGAAATAGTTTTTAGTCCTTCTCAAGTACTTAATAATATTCTTGACCGCTATCCAGTGATACTCATCTGGATCTGACTGGTATCTTCTCGTCATGCTCAAAGCATACGAAACATTAGGACGAGTACATAGCATGGAGTACATGATAGATCCTATGGCTAAAGCATAAGGGATCTTATCCATGCGGTCTCTCTCCTCTCTAGAAGAAGGACTTTGAGTCTTCGAAAGACTCACACCATGTGACATCGACAGAAATCCTTTCTTGGAATTCTGCATGGTAAACCGTAGTAATACCACGTCAATATATGTACTTTGACTTAGACCAAACAATCTCTTAGATATATCTCTATAGATCTTTATGCCTAGAATACAGGATGCTTCACCTAAGTCCTTCATTGAGAAACAATTCCCCAACCAAGTCTTTACAGACTGCAGCAAAGGAATGTCATTTCCAATGAGTAGTATGTCATCCACATACAATACAAGGAAGACAACTGTGTTCCCAACAACCTTCTTATAGACACAGGGTTCATATTCATTCTTGATGAAACCAAACTGTTTGATCGCATCATTGAATCAAAGATTCTAGCTCCGAAAAGCTTGCTTTAGTCCATAAATGGACTTATGCAGCTTGCATACTCTGCCAATATGGAGTGGATCTACAAAACCCTTAGGTTGTGTCATGTACACATCCTCGAGCAAGTTTCCATTCAGAAACGCGATTTTGACATCCATCTGTCAGATCTCATAATCATGGTATGCTGCAATAGTAAGCATGATCCGAATGGACTTAAACATCGTTACTGGAGAAAAGGTTTCATCATAGTTGATATGGGTTAGGTTTCATGGATCCCCGATGAGGAAGGGAAAGGGGATAGCTGAGTTGAGAAGATAGGGCAATATCGAGCGAGATATACCTCCAGAGAGGTAGGCTAATATCGACCGAGATATACCTTAAATGAGGTAGGCCAATATCGGCCGAGACATGCCTCAAAGGAGGTAGGCCAATATCGATCGAGATATACCTTTAAGGAGGTAGACAAATATCGGCTGAGATATACCTTAAATGAGGTAGGCCAATATTGGCCGAGACATACCTCAAAGGAGGTAGGCCAATATCGATCGAGATATACCTCTAAGGAGGTAGGCCAATATCGACCGAGATATACCTCAAAGGATGTAGGCCAATATCGGTCGAGATATATCTCAAAGGAGGTAGGCCAATATCGATCAAGATATACCTCTAAGGAGGTAGGCCAATATCGGCCGAGATAGACCTCAAAGGAGGTAGGCCAATATCGACCGAGATAGACCTCAAAGGAGGTAGGCCAATATCGACCGGGATATACCTCCAAGAAGGAGGAAGGCCAATATCAGCCGAGACATACCTCAAAGGAGGTAGGGCAATATCGATCGAGATATACCTCTAAGGAAGTAGGTCAATATCGGTCGAGATATACCTCAAAGGAGGTAGGCCAATATCGACCGGAATATACTTCCAGGAAGGTAGGCTAATATCAGACGGGATATACCTCCAAGGAGGCAGGCCAATACCGACCGGAACATACTTTGAAAGAGGTATGCCAGTCTTAGCTGGATAATACCTTGAAAAGGTATGCCAATATTGACCGAGATTACATACTTAATAAAATACAGCCCAATACCAGCTAGGGTAATAAACCTAGAGGGATGCAAATCGGTATTGCCCAAGAAACATCGTGAGAGGTAATAATAATTGACCGGACCTAGTCCGAGTTCGATTTTGACCGATACAAGGAGCGATGTTATATTAAGTTGTCTATGATATAACAAAGACAGGAGGGCGAGTAGGAATAATAGATGCACTCTGAAATAACTTATGAAACAGGACAGAAGTAATTATTTCAAATAAAGTAGTTTAATGAAGATATTTGCAGTATGTGATTGTATAACAGGGTTGCTAATATGGCGGGAGAAAGGCTTCTAGATTTTTCTGTAGGTACTAGACGACAAAGAAGGTACATCTGGGGTACAAAAAAGATTCCTTAAAAACCATTTTCCACAAGTACACAACTTACGTCATCTTATAACAAACTCTAATGAACCAGGGTCCACTTCATGACTACGGAGGTTATATGAAGTGGTATAAAGGGGAGAAATCCTCTCCGTTGGCAAGGTAAGTTCACATCACTGCTCACATTCACAACCCTAGTTTCCGGCTATTGTTGATCTTCTTCTTCCTTCTTCGACACCATGAGAGATCACTAACTTGAGCGTCGGAGGGCCTAGTTAGAGATTCCCGCCCCGGTCTTAGGTTATTGATGATAGTGTTGGTTGGTCTCTTGTGCGCAAGAGAGCTTGGAAGCTTCGGATCTCAGTTCTCTTCAGTCAAATTTCTCTCTCGTCATTGGATCTTCGCACAGGGAGGGCATTTTGTGACTCTATTCTCCCCGATCCGCTTTGGGTTTCTCGGATCGGTATTCAGTCAGGTATTATTATTCATCAACAATAGATCTTTCTCCCAGCTTTCCGTCTTGTCAAGCTTATCAGATAGGATCAAATTTGGCGCCATCTGTGGGAACTTCACCTGAATCTGAGACTACAATATGGAAGAGGCTGGAAAATCAAATCTACTCACCATTAGCCGTGAGGATCTAGATTTCCTCATCAACACTCATGTGCAGAAGGTTCTGCAACAACAACAAGCTCATACTGGAGCCACTCTGCAGGTAGCTCATAATCCAACAATTTCCACTACTGAGCACCGAAAGGGAAAAGAGCCGGAAGAGGAAGAACATGTATATTTTCCTCCAGCCACGGTTTCTCCGACAAGGCGTCCGCGAGCCTTTCTTCGCACTCCTATGGAGCAGGGAGGACGAAGTCCTGTATTTCAGGAATCTTCTGGCGAAGCACCAGATAGAGAAAAGCGTAAAGTTAAAATGATAACTAGTGATAGCTCACCAGAAAAAGTCATCTCGCCATTCTCTCAAAGTGTGCTGGAGGATCCGCTTCCTAAGCGGTATCAAAATTTGCAGATCGGCGAGTACACCGGGACTACAGATCCAGAGGATCATCTATTGAAATTTGAGAATGTAGCATTATTACAACAATTCTCTGATGGGGTGTAATATCAGATATTCCTTACTACACTCGGAGGAGCTGCATAACGTTGGTTTAAGAGATTGCCAGAAAAATCTATCCGAAAATTTAAGGATTTCAAGAAGGTTTTTCTACACTATTTTTCCAGTAACAAGAGGTATCATAAGACTCCTTGGAGTTTATTTTCAATTAAACAAGCATCTAAAGAGTCCATCAGAGCCTACATCAAAAGATTTAATCAGGTAGCTATCGATGTACCCAATGCTACTACTGAAATCTTAGTAAGAAGGTTTAAATGATAATGATTTCTTTAAAGATCTGGTGAGAAACCCTCCTGCCAATTTTGATTCCTTAATTTAACGTGCCACTGAATTTATTAATGTTGAAGAAGCTCAAGCTGCCTGCAGAAAGGAGGGCACTGCTTCTTCTCCTACTCTGGTTAAGGAGAAAGCTCTTGCTCCTGTTCCTCCACCAAGGGGGCCACGGGCAATTCACCCACCTCATCGTCATCTAGAATATCGTCCGCAAGCAGTGCAATATGTGGAGATATAGCTAGAGGCACTAAGAAGATGGTGCACTTATCACAAGACCAGCAGTCATCATACTGAACACTGTTTTGTTTTGACAAATAAAAGAGCAAACAGGGATCGCTACCAAAGGCAAAACTATTATCGTCAGCAATACCCTAGGCAACAAAGTCCACTCAAATTGGAATATCGCCCGGTCGAGCCTCGGCAGGATGCATTACCTACCCCGACCAGTACAAGTCAAGTGTCAGAGAAGACTCAGTCTGAAGCCATGACAGCCTGACAAGAAGAAAACAGGAGTAATGCCGCCCGGGGCAATATTAGTATGATCACGGGCGGACCCACTGATTGAGACTCTAACAGGGCTAGGAAAGAACATGCACGAAGACTTGAGATTCATGCTGTGGGGTGTAGCATGGAACAAGCAGCTGGTCCCGAGATAAGCTTTGGACCTCGAGATCTTGAGGGGGTAGAAATACCCCATGATGATGCATTAATAATCAAGGCTGTGATAGCCAATTATACTATTTCTCGTACCTTTATAGACACGGGCAGTTCTGTTAATATTATCTTTATGAAGACTTTCGATCAATTACAGATCGACCCGAGTGAAGTTCAACAGATGGTAACTCCTCTATATGGATTCACTGGTAATGAAGTACAACCGCTCGGTCAGATAAAGTTGGCCATATCTCTAGGGGAGGAGCCCCTAATAAGAACAAGAAGATCTTATTTTATAGTGGTGGATGCCCCTTCCTCTTATAATGTGATACTGGGTCGACCGACCTTAAACGAGTTTAGGGTGGTCGTTTCTACTTTCTGTCAAAAAATTAAATTTCCTGTTGATGACCAGGTAGGGGAAGTGCGAGGTGATCAGAAGACAACCCGTAAATATTATGTAGAGATCATTCAGACTGAAGCTAATGCTGCTTGAAAAATTCAAAGAATGGAAGTCAATGCCATTCAGGAAAATCCGCCTATTCTGGTTTATGAAGAAAAGGAAGAAGTCCAGATTCAGACCGGTTGACCTGAAGCTACTACTTATGTCGCGGCTGATCTTGATCCTATATTGAAAGCTGAGATGGTGCAGTGCTTGGAGCAGAATAGTGATGTCTTTGCCTGGACGCCCAAAGAGGTCACGGGCGTTTCCCCTTCAATAATGGAACATTCTTTGCATGTCTTTCCAGATGCCTGGCCGGTCATGCAAAGGAAAAGAAATTTTAGTGCAGAGCAGAACCAAATCATCAAGGAAGAAGTAACTAAACTCATGGAGGTTGGCTACATCAGGGAGGTACAGTTTCCAAGCTAGCTAGCTAATGTGGTCTTAGTCTCTAAGCCAGGAAACAAATGCCGGGTATGTATTGATTTCCGGGATCTCAACAAAGCTTGCCCGAAAGATTATTTATCCACTACCCCGGATTGATCAATTGGTAGATTCTACTGCTGGGTGTGAATACATCTCTATACTGGATGCTTATTAGGGCTATCATCAAGTCCCCCTAGCTAAGGAAGATCAAGAAAAGGTCAGTTTTATAACATCTGAAGGTACTTATTGTTATAATGTTATGCCCTTCGGACTAAAAAATGTAGGAGCGACTTATCAAAGGCTCATGAATAAGGTCTTCCAGAGGCAGATTGGAAGAAATATGGAAGTATATGTTGATAATATCTTAATTAAGTCCCTTCAAGTTATTGATCTGTGTAGGGATGTAGAGAAGACCTGCAAAACTTTGAGGAAATACGGGCTCAAGCTAAACCTGAGCAAATGTCTATTCAGAGCAAAAGGGGGAAAGTTCCTGGGGTATATGGTGTCCGAGCGAGGAATAGAGGCTAACCCGAGCAAAGTCAAGGCACTTCAGAACATGGAGCCGTCACACAACATGAGGGAAGCTCAAAGACTTACTGGCCGGATTACAGCCTTGTCTAGGTTCATTTCCAGGTCGGCCGATCGTAGCTTCTACTTCTTTAAAATACTCCAGAAGGCGAACAAATTTCATTGGAACAAGGAATGTGATAAAGCCATCAAATAATTAAAAGATTACTTGTCTACCCTTCCTGTATTAGCTAAGCCTATAGTAGGAGAGACCCTCTAGGTATATTTGTCAGCTAACGAGAACGCTGTGGGCTCTGTATTAGTTAGGCAAGAAGGGAAATAACAACAACCTGTATATTTTTCCAGCCATCTATTAAAAGGAGCTGAGTGTAGATATACTACACTAGAGAAGTTGGCTTATGCATTAGTGTTGACTGCTCGGAGGTTGCGCCCATATTTCTTAGTACATGAAATTGTTGTCTTGACCAACAGTACGCTCGGACGGGTGCTACTCAACCCGGAGGCATCAGGTCGGCTGATCAAATGGACGACTAAACTTAGTGAATATGATCAGTATCAACCCCGCTCGGCCATCAAGGCACAAGCTCTAGCAGATTTCATTATAGAAGTTCAAGGTCCCGAGGAAGAAAATAATTGGAAAGTTTATGTGGATGGCTCCTCAACTAGACAAGGTAGCGGAATTGATGTCCTTCTTATATCTCCAAGAGAAGACAAACTCCAACTTTCTATCAGATTGAATTATAGAGCCACTAATAACGAAGCAGAATATGAAGCATTGATAGCCGGATTGCAGGTCGCTCGACATATAGGGCAGCTCGGGTCCTCATCTATTCTGATTCCCAATTAGCAGCCCAACAATTATCAGGTAACTTTGAAATTAATAATGATAGGCTCAAGTTATAAGCCGAGGCATTTGATAAGTTGAAGTCTCAGTTTCAAAAAGTAAATATACAAAAAGTCCCTCGGTTTGAAAATTAGGTAGCAGATGAATTAGCTAAGTTGGCCTCTGCTATAACACCATGGAATTTGGATCGGCCAGTAGAACAAACTCTGTTAATATCTTGTATTGAAAGACAAGCTGACGTAGAAATACAGGGCGACTGGAGGGCACAAATCATATTGTACTTACAGCAGGGCATTCTTCCCAGTGATGCAGAACAAGCAAGGATATTTAAAAAGAGAGCTGCTCAGTATACTATGATAGGGGAGCAGTTATATAAAAGAGCTTTCTCCCGACCTTTGCTCAAGTGTGTGGGCACGGAAGATATACAATTTATTCTACAGGAGGTTCATCAAGGCTCGTGTGGCAGTCATATAGGAGGGAGATCCTTAGCTCGCAGAATTTTATTAGCAGGAGATTTCTGGCCTACTCTACACGAGGATGCTAACAAATTGGTAAGAACTTGTATTTCTTGTCAGAAACATCAGAATATTCCGCATCATCCTACGCAACTGTTAAGGACCTCTATAGTCTCCTGTCCCTTTGATTAGTGGGACATGGATATAGTGGGCCAATTTCCTATGGCAGTTGCACAAAGAAGGTTTTTATTAGTAGCAGTAGATTATTTCTCTAAATGGGTAGAAGCGGAGCCACTTGCGCGGATTACCGAAGATGCAGTTATTAAATTCCTATGGAAAAATATCATATGTAGATTCAGTATTCCTCATAAATTAGTTTCTGATAATGGAAGGTAATTTCAGGGAGACAGAATCCTAGACTGGTGCAAAATTTATGGTATTATTCAGGCATTCACTTCCGTGGCGTATCCACAAAGCAATGGTCAAGCAGAAGTAACCAATAGAGAAATTATAAGGGGTTTAAAAACCAAACTGAAATGAATTACCCAGTGTTCTTTGGGCATATCGTACTACACCTCGAGAAGCTACAGGAATCACTCCTTTTCAGTTAGTTTATGGAGGAGAAGCAGTAGTTCCCATCGAAGTGGGAGTAGAGTCTGATAGAAAACAGTTATATGATGAAGACAATGCTGATCGACGACTCATGGAGCTAGACCTAATAGAGGAAATTAGAGACAAGGCTGCAACACGTCTCACCTCATATCGACAACGAATGAGGTAAAATTATAACAGATGAGTTATTCCAAGATTTTTCCAAGTAGGAGATCTAGTATGGAAGCTTGTTAAACCCATTGGGGATGTCAGCAAGCTAGCACCACAATGGGGAGGACCTTACAAAGTGATAGAAAAACTCGCATCGGGTTCATATTATCTCTAGGATACTGAAGGAAGAATTCTCGAGCGTCCCTAGAGTGCAAATCATTTACAGCCTTACCGAACCTAACAAGATCATACCATTCAAGAATACATCTGAAGGAACAAATCATAATTATTTGAAGTAAGTTCCCGGCGAACTAAGGACAAGTATGCTTATAGTTTATGTACTCTATTTCTTTCAATAGATACAATGCAAGACAAACGCCGCCCAAGAAATAAATGTGGTTCAAATAGTTTGACAATCATTGGCCGAACTTTTGAAATCTATTCAAGCGATCAACAATTGGGAACCCTAAGGAAGGACCTATCCAATTTCCTTAAGAAAAGCTCAGAAACATTAAACCATTACAAGGTTAGTGCAAGCATTATAGTTTTGCATCAAAGCATAGTCAATCGAAAAATCTCATGAAGTAACTCGGACGGGTCTTCATGGGAGGAACCAGAGACTTTAAACTATCACAAAGCATAGTTGATCGATAAAATCTCATGGTAACTATCGGTCTTCTCGAGAGAAAGACTTTAAACAATCACAAGCATAGTCGATCGAAATCTTGAAGTAAGTAACGGCGAGGGTCTTCATGGGAGGAACCGGAGACTTTAAACTATAAAGCATAGTCGATCAGGAAATCTCATGAAGTAACTCGGACGGGTCTTCATGGGAGGAACTTTGAAATCTCGTGAAGTAACTCAGACGGGTCTTCATGGGAGGAACCGGAGACTTTAAACTATCACAAGCATAGTCGATCGGGAAATCTCATGAAATAACTTGGATAGGTCTTCATGGGAGGAACCAGAGACTTTAAACTATCACAAATCATAGTCGATCGAGAAATCTCGTGAAGTAACTCGGACGGGTAACCGGAGACTTTAGACTTTAAACTATCACAAAGCATAGTCAATCATGAGTAACTCGGACGGGTCTTCATGGGAGGAACCAGAAATTTGGTTTCATGGGAAACGGAGAATTTAAACTATCACAAAGCATAGTCGATCGGAACTATCGAAATCTGAAGTAACCTTGACGGGTCTTCATGGAGGAACCGAGACTTTAAACTATCAATCTCATGAAGTAACTCCTGACGTCTTCATGGGCACGAGATTTAAACTATCATAAAGCATAGTCGATCGGGAAATCTCACGAAGTAACTCAGACGGGTCTTGATAGGAGGAACCGGAGACTTTAAACTATTACAAAGCATAGTCGATCGGAAAATCTCATGAAGTAACTCGAACGGATTTTCATGGGAGGAACCGAAAACTTTAAACTATCACAAAGCATAGCATTTCGGAAGTCTCAATGGGAGGAGGACCGGAGACTTTAAACTATCACAAAGCATAGTCGATCATGAAACTTGATGGTCTTCATGGAAGTAACTAAACTTCATGGAGAATAAACTGATCCTCATAACAAAACATATAGTCGATCGAAACGGAAACTTTGAAGTTGATGGGTTTTCAATGAGAAGAGACTTTAAACTATCACAAAGCATAGTTGATTGGGAAATCTCATGAAGTAACTCGGATGGGTCTTCATGGGGTGAACCACAGACTTTAAACTATCACAAAGCATAGTCGATCGGGAAATCTCATGAAATAACTCGGACGGGTCTGATTGGAGGAACCGGATACTTTAAACTATCACAAAGCATAGTCGATCGGGAAATCTCATGAAGTAACTCGAACGGGTCTTCATGGGAGGAACCAGAGACTTTAAACTATCATAAAGTGTAGTCGATCGGGAAATCTCATGAAGTAACTCGGACGGGTCTTCATGGGAGGAACCAGAGACTTTAAACTATCACAAAGCATAGTCGATTGGGAAATCTCATGAAACAGCCCGGACGGGTCTTCATAGGAGGAACCAGAGACTTTAAACTATGATAAAAGCATAATCGATCGGGATTATATTGTCGAGGTAAATTCAAAGTTATACAAATTTCTTCAAAAAAATCATTTGGTATTACACGCTAAATCAAAAGCCAAGGTTCGAGGGGGATTATATATATATATATATACATTACATTTCCAATCTGGAGGCCTGATTACATGGAGCTCTTTATTTAAAATCACTCGGAGTATTATACTCAGCTAAGAGCCCAGAAATCCCATGAAGTTCCTGTTGGTTGCTACTCGAAAAACCCAATGGCTCCATTGTACAAAAATTTTGTACGTGATCTGAACCTTTCCTAGCTACCATGTGTTCTTTTAAGTTAAACTTGTATCTCCTGCGGAACTTAACACGTTTGATTCCAAGTTTAACTTATATGTTATTTTATGTTTAGATTTGGATCTCCTACGGAACTTAACACGTTTGATCCAAATCACCTAGGTTATAAATTCAATTAAATATTAGTTTCCAAAATTGGCTTCCAGTACTACATGACGAGGTACTTGGCCTTCTTGGATATGGGAGCAACCACCACCGACTAGACAAAGCCTTTTAAGGAAAGTTAATATTTAATTTCCTTATATAACTCTAGGTTAACCAAAAGGAACAATCAAATCACAAGGAAAAAAGAAAAAGACACAACATCGAAATTAAATTCGAAAAACAAGAATTGAATGCCTCTTGTATTTGGTATTTATACAAAGAAAAATTAACTAGTATGATGCGGAAATTAAATACTAGTTATACCTCTTCCTTGTATGCTAAAAAACTTGAGATCTTCTGTCGTATCCCTCGCCTCCTCTTAGACGTCGTGTGGGCGACGATCCTCCAAGATGAACACCACCCGGAAAGCTTCTCCTCCTTCTCTAGAATTCAGCCACCACCACCACAAAGGAGCAAAAGAGAGCAAAGGGAAGAGAGGGAGAGGGGCCGGTCACTTGATGATCTCCAACAACACAATATCAATTGTTATATTTTTCAAGCCTCCCCTTCCCCCCTTTTTATATTAGTTTCCCAACGGAAAATTATGGAAAGAGTTTTATAAAAAATTAGACTCATTCCTATTTCCTTTTAATTTTTTCTTTTTCTTTCCTTTTAATTAATCAATCATAAATTGATTTATTAATTAAACAACTATTTGTTGATGTTTAATTATTTGACCGGCCCCTTGCTTGGGCACCAAGCAAGGTGGCCGACCACTTATTAAAAGGGAAAGAAAGAAAATTTTTTTATAAAATTTTAAAAAAAGAAAACTTCTAATAAAATTTTACAAACTCTTTTTTTTTTATAATGTGGATATTAAAAGGAAAGTTTTAAAATTTAAAACATCTCTAATAATATTTCTTTTTAAAAGAAAGTTTTATAAATTTTACAACTCTCTTTTAAAACCTTGTGGCCTAATTTAAATTAGGAAAATTTTATAAATTTTTAAAATCTCTCTTTTTACAAATTGTAAATATCTGAGGAAATTTAAAAATTCAAAAACAACCTTCCTAATTTAAATATTGCGGCCGGCCCCCTTGCCCAAGGCAAGGGCCGACCACTTCTAGAGAATATGTGGCCGGCCATTGCTTGGTCACCAAGCAATGAACCAACCCCTTCTTGGACACCAAGATAGGCTTTTCTTTGGATAAACGTGAGGCTTTATTGAGGCTACAACAGGGACTTAGAGGAGAAATTGGTTTTGGCCTTCCGATGAGCTTGAGTATCCCGTGCTCGCCCCGAACACGCAACTCAAGTTCATCGATAATAACTCATTCCACTAGAGAGTTATTACCGCACTACCGCACCAATCCCAAATTACATTATGGGCTCATTCTTATCATGAGTGTGTTAGTCTCCCTGTGTTTAAGATTACGAATGTCCACTAATTAAGTGAGTTACTGACAACTCATTTAATTAATATCTAGCTCCAAGAGTAGTACCACCCAACTTTATTGTCATGTTGGACTAGGTCCACCTGCAGGTTTTAACATGACAATCCTTATGAGCTCCTCTTGGGGACATTCTCAACCTAGATAACTAGGAGACAGATTCCTTCTATAATCAACAACACATACTATAAGTAATATCATTTTCCAACTTATCGGACATATTGATTTATCGAGCTAAACCTCACCCTTTGATAAGTCAAAGAAATAAATATTAAATATACATGCATGTTATTATATTAGGATTAAGAGCACACACTTCCATAATAACTAAGGTCTAGTTCTTTTACTAAGTCAGTACAAAAAGAACTTACCTAAATGATCCTACTCAATACACTTAAAGTGCATCAGTGTAATTTATTAGTTAAGATAAACTAATACTTAATTACACTACGTCTATTCTGATGGTTTGTTCCTTTCCATCTTAGTTGTGAGCAACTGTTTATAATTTATAGAGAACCGACAACATGATCTTCTAAGTGTGACTCCGCACTCCATGTTATCTACTATATAAATTAATTGAACAATTACATTTAACAAATAAATGTAAACATTTGATTAATGTGATTCTTTATTTCAAAATAAATGTGTACAAAAGCTAAACTTTTAAGTATACACTCCAACAATCTCCCACTTATACTAAAAGTCTAAGCTGCCATATCTGTTGCCATACATCTTATTCTCATCCCCTCCACACGCCGATCAAAAGCTTTCGCCGGAAGGGCCTTAGTGAAAGGATCTGCCAGGTTATCTACTGATGTTATCTTGGCGACGACAACTTCTCCTCGCTTGACGATGTCTTGTATCAGGTGGTACTTGCGCTCTATATGTTTACTTGCCTTATGGGCTCGTGGTTCCTTCGAGTTTGCAATTTCTCCACTATTATCACAATAAATTGTGATGATCTTGGGCAAACCAGGAATCACATCTAAGTC
Source organism: Zingiber officinale (assembly GCF_018446385.1). Taxonomy (NCBI): domain Eukaryota; kingdom Viridiplantae; phylum Streptophyta; class Magnoliopsida; order Zingiberales; family Zingiberaceae; genus Zingiber; species Zingiber officinale. The sequence continues at coordinate 82,502,352 of NC_055987.1, read as the reverse complement.
CATTAGAAAGTTCCTGAGCCATGAGCTTCTTACTCGCCTCGAGGTGCCACATATTCACTTCCATGGGTGAGTCCGAGACGATTTCTACTAAACACCTCCATGCAATGGCTCCACCTCCAAAGTAAACACATAGCCGATGTAGACTTGTTGTCCCTATCGATTGGAAGTCCGAATCTGCAACCCACAGGGGGAGTAAATCGTGCTTGGTAAACTAGCATATAATCTCTAGTCCTTCTCGGTACTTTAATATATGCTAGCAGTCCAATGTCCTTGTCCAGGGTTATTTTGATATCATGCCCACAATAAAATAGATATCAGGTCTCGTACACAACATTGCATACATAAGGCTTTCTACTGCCAAGTATAAGGATCATGTCCTCAATCTCCTTTGATGTTTTTGGAGACATCTCTTTAGATAAGGCTACTCCATGCCTAAAAGGTAAGAAACCTTTCTTGGAGTTTTGCATGCTAAAACGAGCAAGGATTGTATCTATATATAAAGCTTGGGATAGACACAACATTCTTTTCTTGCGATCCCTTATAACTTTGATCCCAAGGATGTGTGCACATTCTCCTAAGTCCTTCATATCAAATTGTTTGGACAACCATACCCTTATGTCTGATAATACCTTGACATTGTTGCCAATTAACAAAATATCATCTACATATAGTACAAGAAATACCACCATGTTTCCGTTACACTTCTTGTATACACAAGACTCATCCGGTCACTGAATAAATCCATATGACTGGATTACTTCATTAAACTGGATGTTCCAAGATCTTGAAGCTTGCTTCAGTCCATAAATGGACCGATTAAGCTTGCACACTAGATGCTTTTTGCCCTTTTCAATGAACCCTTCTAGTTGCTTCATATGGATGTTTTCTTCAAGACTTTCATTAAGGAAAGCTTTCTTGACATCCATTTGCCAAATCTCATAATACATATGAGCGGCAATGGATAAGAGTATCCGGATAGACTTAAGCATAGCTACTGGCGAAAAGGTCTGCTCATAATCGATTCTCTCTTTCTGAGTGTACCCCTTCGCAATAAGCCTTGCTTTGAAGGTTTCTACCTTCTCATCTATCCCTCTTTTCCTTTTATAGATCCACTTGCATCCAATGGCTTTTACACCATCAGGTGGTTCTACAAGCTCCTAGACCTTATTAGAATACATAGATTCTATTTCGGAATTCATTGCCTTTTGCCAAGATACTGTATCTATATCTTGGAGTGCTTCATCATATGTCCGGGGATCTAGTTCATGTTTGCCTGGGATTAAGTCCGAAGACTCACCCAAAAACATGAATCTCTCGTTTTACAACCCTCCCACTACGATGAGGCAATCTGTGGTTGTGTATCATGTGTGATACGTGTTGTAGTCTCTTGTGGTACTTCATCTTGTCTTGTTGGTACTGAGTAGACGTGTCCTCTCTAAGTTCTTCTAGAACAATTTTACTCTTGGGCTTGTGATCCATTATATAGTCTTCTTTTATGGTGCTAACAATGACCTTTTGGTCTTTAGGACTATAAAATAAACCGCCTTCGTTCTCCTGGATACCCCACAAACATATAAACTTCTGTACGAGATTCTAACTTATCAGCATCTTGTTTCAGCACATGTGTTGGACTACCCCAAATCTGAATATGTCTTAGACTGGGCATCCGCCCATTCCATAATTCTGTGGGAGTAAAAGATACTGATTTAGAAGGTACTAAGTTTTGAATGTGCGCTGCTGTTTCCAGAGCGTATCCCCAAAACGAATTTGGTAATTCTGAATAACTCATCATCGATCTAACCATCTCCATAAGAGTCCTATTCCTTTGTTCTGCCACACCATTCTGTTGGGGTGTATCAGGTGTGGATAATTGGGATTGAATCCCAGCCTCTGATAAGTAATTTATAAACTCTCCTAAGAGGTATTCGCCACCACGATCAGACTGTAGTGTCTTGATACTTTTACCTAGACGTTTCTCCACATCAGCCTTGTACTCTTTGAACTTATCAAAGCACTCAGACTTGCGGTGCATTAGGTAAATGTATCCATATCTTGAATAATCATCTATAAAAGAGATAAAATATTCAAAGCCACCTCTAGCCTGGATAGACAAAGGACCACACAAATTAGAATGAACCAATTCTAACGCTTCTTTGGCTCTATACCCCTTGGCCTTAAAAGGTCTCTTGGTCATCTTACCTTCCAAGCAGGATTCACACGTTGGAAAGGTTTCCAAGTCTAATGGACCCAAGAGTCCATCGGTTACAAGCCTTTGAATCCTACTTAAGTTAATATGACCAAGCCTTAGATGCCAAAGATGTGTTTGGTTCATTTCCGAAGGTTCTTTTCTCTTATTAGAGTTAGAAGATGTGTTATTAATTTCCATATTTTGCTTTGTGGGAGAAATTGAATTTAAAGTATATAAATTGCCAACCAATGCACCAGAATAATCACTATTTCTCTTTATAACCACATTGTTACTAAAGGAAACCGAATATCCATCCAAATACAGTTTAGAAACTGAAATTAAATTCTTTCTAAAAGCGGGTACATAAAGACAATTCCTTAAAACCAATTTCCTATTCCTATCAAATGATAAGTAGACGTCTCCCCCCTGCAATAGCCGCCACCTTAGTAGCATTGCCCATGAGTATGATTCTCTATCAATAAGTCGTGGGTTTCGGAACCCTAAAATCTGAGACATGATCATGGGCTCAGTATCTACACACCGGTAGATAACACTAAATATGTTTCAACTACTAGAGTATGAGATATACCTTTATTATTCTTCTGAGACAATCCCAATCGATCTTCTTGCAAATAAAGCACACTCTTCGCTTCTTTATTCCAACTTTTGTCACGCACCTTGAGGTTTTTTCATCTTTCTTGAGCCATTTTGTTTCTTCTTCTTCTTGCCTTCGACTTAAGTAGAACCATTTTCATCATAGTGAATTTGAGAATGTTGACAAAACAACCCTTCGGCTGCCTGAAGTTCTATCAGAAGTTCCAATGAATACATCCTTTTATTCATATTATAATTCGCGAAAAATGCTCAAAACTGGGCTTGAGGATGATATCGACCGGTTTCCCATCAATTTCCCCTCAAGAACTTGTATTTCGTTTAAGTAATCCATCATCTTGAGAATATGATCCCTACGGAGTCCCTCGCCCATGATGGTCGCCAGCTCATTGCCTCTTGCCTAGCAGCCTGATTCTGATGTCCGAAGAGTTCCTTGAGATTGTTCATTACATCATAGGCTATTGGTAAGTCCTGATGCTGATGTTGCAATACATTTGACATCGAAGCCAAGATGTAATACCGCGCCATCTCATCAGCTTTTACCCATTTACTATGATGCTAAATCTCCTCTGGGGTAGAATCATTGCTAGGTGTTTTTGGGCATTCCTCTAACAGTACAAACTTATAGCCCTCAGCAGTTAAAACAATGTCTAGGTTTCTTTTCCAATCTATATAGTTGGGACCAGTAAGTCTATTTTCTTTTAGAATAATGGCCAGTGGGTTGAAAGTCATCCTAAGAATCACAAAATAAATTTTGGTCAGAACTATAAATTTAGAATAATATTGATTCCTCAAACAATACTATTTTAAATTAACCAACACCTTAAAACACCGTGAATTTTGTATGCCACGATAGTGTGGACGTATACAAATTTAACATTTGTAAAAGGAGGATATATCCCATTAATTTTATTATCTTATCAACCCAACTTTTTAACAAATAAAATTAATAGTTGGTTTCCTTCGGTCACACAAATAATAGCAGTGACTCCGATGGGGAGGATACTATTAGACGTGCCTAAGTGTATACCATTACTTGACACTAAGTCCATTAATAAGATTGTGCCCCTTCCGATAGGGAAGATCACACGCTCTTAATTAATTTCCTATAGTCATCCGAAATAGAAGTTTGGTCTAGTGATCCGCAAACAAACTCATCCGATATGGAGGAAGGCACTCAGAGCCAATGCGCAAGTTTGTTTGCATCACTTACAAACCAGTAATGGAGACCGTGGAATTTACTAAAATAAATTCCTCTCCCACTTAGTTATTTAAAGTGAGGAATTTTGATGATGCTAGCCTACTAAACATGTACACTAACATTCACACACAGCACAATACAAAAGCAATAAATAGAAAAACTAATTTTCAACTATTATGGCTTTTATCTATTGTTGTCCTCCGTGTGTCGTCATCCCTAGCTGTTGCCATCTTTGGCCACCGCCACCGGGTCTAGTTGTCGCATCCATCTTGCTCCTTGTTCCGCTGCGCCACTCTGATCCTCAAAAAGTTCCACGCCTTGCAAGATTCGATCCGCGACATAAATAGAATTTTACATTTTTCGATCCTATATTCCTCAAAGGAATGTACATGTAAACTAGATCGAACATAAAATAAAATTTACATCCATCGATCCTATATTCCATAAAAGGAATGTACATGTATCTAGATAAAAAAAATAAAATCCTAATAAAACTAAATACAGCTCCTGCTGTATTTTATAATACAATCATGCACACATAATAAATGCTCTTGACATGTCCAAGGGTCCAATCACACACATAATAACTATAAGCCATAATAGTTGGATCATGTATCCACAAAGTTAGCACATCCTACTATTAACCTGCCTAAATTATGTATGACATGTGCATAATTAAACTAATACCAAATACACAGAGGCAAAACTCTAGCTCTGATACCAATTGTTGGTTGCTACTCGGAAAACCCAATGGCTCCACTGTACAAAAATTTTGTACGTGATCTGAACCTTTCCTAGCTACCATGTGTTCTTTTAAGTTAAACTTGTATCTCCTGCGGAACTTAACACGCTTGATTCCAAATTTAACTTATATGTTCTTTTAGGTTTAGATTTGGATCTCCTACGGAACTTAACATGTTTGATCCAAATCACCTAGGTTATAAATTCAATTAATTATTAGTTTCCAAAATTGGCTTCCAGTATTGCATGGTGAGGCAAATTTCTTTTTCTCTTATAAATCCATGATCTTTCCCATGTTTTTTCAATATGGGACTCTGTTTGCAACTTTGCAACCCCAATAGTTCCTCATATAAAATCGCTCGGAATTACCCGTTCTTTTGAAGTATGAATGATACTTGGTACATGCCTACCTGAGTGAAATTCAGTGAGATTATGGGAAATTTTATTGCTCAAAATTATATGGTCAAGGAAGATATTATCGGTAAAGGAGTTTATTAAAACAAGATTTAATTCCGAGGATTAAGCAAGGAATTCTTGAATAAAGTAGCACTTATGCTCAGTTTCCGGAAGCATTTCAAAGGAAGCAATCTCAAGCTAACACAAACTGGAAAATGAAATAGGTAAGTATCAAACTTTCTCCTGATATTGCAATCACTTAATTACATATTTTTCAATTACAATTCCTTTCATTATAAGTCTTTTCATTGCAAGTTCTTTCATTACCAATTTTTTTAAATACATAGCCATGCTTACTTAAAATGACTCGTTAAATCTTCGGGTAATTCTTCGTTGAGTCTGCGACGGTTTATGAATGAAGGAGGAGGTTCTTTTGGTAGGTAATCACCCTCTCTCTCAGTTGTTGAAGGATCCCTGTCACAGAATGATTCAGAGCCCTTATAATTCAACGAACATATTCTTGAACAAACGCCGGAGATCTTAGAAAAGTTAAACGCCTTTCTTCCGATCGGTCTTCCTCATGCTCCTTATAACTTTGAAAATCAGCTTGTAGTTTAGTGTTTTGATCTTTGAGAGTGTCTTTCTCCAATTTAAGTTGTTCCAGTTCCTTTTGGAGCAATGATAGCTCGACATCTTGAGCCTTTCTTTGTTCTTATTCCTGTAGAATAGCAAAGTCATGTGAGGCTGAGTCTTGAGCTTGCTCAGAAAGAAAAACATTATGAAGCCTTTCTACTTTCTCTAAAACGAGACTTTTATGAGAAACATCTGAGAGAGATTTTTCCTTCAAAGCAATCTCTAGTCGAAGACCAGAATATAATCGATCCACTTGTAGCTCCAAAGTTCTCCTTTCAAGCTCTTTATCTTTCAGTGACTGCTGTAACTCCTGTAAGTCTTTTTTCATAGCCTCTAGCTGTCGATCCTGTGAGGCTACTTTCTCTTGCAGTTGAGTCATGTCAGCATGGGAAGGAGGGAGAGTAGCTTTCAATGTTTCTATTTGAGCTTTTATCTTACTGTTCTTCCGGTCCTGAGACATAAGTAGCTAATCTATGTGAAGACTTGAGGCAAGGAACTAAATAAAATAATGAGGTAGTTAGAAAGAGTGGTAAGGAATTAATAACATATAACTAAGAATGCTTACAGCAACCGCTTGACGACTGTGGTTGTCAACCCGACTTGAAAGACTGGTGCCCCTTAATTGTTCTTGACTATGCAGCCAAGATTCAGCCAACAGGCCTTGTAATTGTAGGGAACCATGACTAGGGGGATCAGAGGTCTGTCCCATTTGGGAAGGTAGACCCATAGCTTGTCTGAATAAAGGTGGGGGAACTGTGGAAGAAGGATGTAGGGAGGAAGAAGATGCAATAGAAGGGAAAGAAGTAGTAGAAACAAGAGCAGAGGAAGAAGACGCAATAGAAGGGAAAGAAGTAGTAGAAACAAGAGCAGCGGAAGAAGAGCTAGAGGGGATGGAAGGTGGTAATGCAAGGGGTGCTGATTCAGTTGTCGAAGCGTGAATCGCTGAGGGCCCTGCATTTGGAGAAGATCTCCGGCAAGGTGTTCGTTTAGCTCGTGGCCCAGAAGCCAAAGGAGGCAAGGCCAGTGCAAGAGGCTGAGAGGATACAAAGGGTATAACAGCCACCTCAGAAGCAGAAGAAGTTGAAACAATAGCAAAAGAGGAGGGGATGAGTAGAGTCGGTTGCATCATCCTAAGAGTGAGATTGGAGATAATATGGGTAGGGGTCATTGGTGCCTTACCTCTCTCAAAAGAAATAGGCGCTGGAATGAGAGGAGATTGCACAAAAGTACCAAAGAGGTCGCTGAAAGGAACATCCTCATTAAGCTTTGGTTTTTTGACTAGGGCAATGAAGGGTTGTTCTTCTTCCTCTTCCATAGTTGCAACAGCTTCTTCTTTTTGCTCTTCTTTAGATAGCAGACCCAGGGTAGAGGAATTAAGATTAGCTTGGCAAGCCTGCATCCATTCTTCTCCGAGATTATTCAGAGAAGACTTAGTCATAGTAGTGTTCTTATACATGAAAGCCGGAAGAATAACATCAGCTGAAACACAAGAATTGGGCATCATTATAAAGGAGATATACGAATTGGTAAATGTAGTTCAAAATGTTTATACATACCAAAAGAGCCATCCAGGGGGATGTCAATGTTACTTATTCCAAAAGGGAACATCAAACCCTCCACAATCAAATGTGGTAAGCTAAATTTTGCCCCCTTTAGTTTGGATAAAGCGAAAGAAACAGAGGGATCATTGAGGAGATTGTTAGTACTAGGAATTGGAGGTAGATCATATATCCATTAAATAGGAAAAGGGGGAGGAGAAGGGAGACGCATAAAGAAAAATTTGTGACGTCGTTCCCCTTGAGGAGGAATTTGGTTGAACAAAATAACCTTAGGGCGAGATTGAAATTTGAAGATACCAATATCTACTTGGCGCGGAACAAAGAAGTGATGAAAAAGACGAGGGGATAGAGGAAAATCTAGCAGTTTAGACACTCCAACAAAACCCATAAGGATAGAAAAAGACTGAGGGATAAACTGATTAAGGGGAATATTAAAGTAGATACTAACATCTGGAAAAAAGGGATGAAGAGGGAATTGAAAACCTTGTAGAACTTGATCCCGAAAGATAGATATACACCCTAAAGGAGGAAGATGAGGACTATCCTGAGGAGTGGAACGAACTATATAGGAAGGAAAACCATAGTTCATTCGTAAATCCACTTCCTCTGTATCTGTGAGGTCAGAAACACACGAAAGAAACCACGCAGGAGGAGAGGTAGCCATGGTGGAACAGTAAAAGGAAGGTGAATTGAGGAAGGCAAGAAAAAAGCCAGGAAGCGAAAGAGAACGTCTTAAAACCCTTGCTTATCCTTTCAGTCCTATGATAAAACCCCCAAATAAAGATAGCATAAGAAGTAGAATAAGGAAGAGTACTCGGAATCATAACCATCATAAAGAGGTAATGTCATCAAAGGATAAAACCAAATTCAAAAAGAAGGATGAATCCCAAGAAAAAGATGTTAAGTTGGGTAATCTTCCTCAAGAAACACAACCAAGTTTCTCTCGATATAGGCTTGATTCTTAAGAGAATCAAACAAATATGGGGAAAGTCGGTCGAGTACTATAATTTCCGATTATCTATTTGAGTAAAACAATAAACCTAGACAGGCATAATGGACCGGACGAGATTTAGTTGAGTATAAGGCATTTAGTCGATATGTTCCCACATAAGGATATATCGACCGCGTATAGTAAACTAATTGATATCGAAATTAGCACATCAAATAGGACTTGGTTAGAAATTACCGGATGGGACTTGTAAACATAAGTATGAATCGATCAGTCACGATAGACCGGCTGAGATGAATACTATTTTAATATATGGAGTTGGTTAAGTATAATGCATTAGATGATATTCATAAATACAAGTATAAATTGATCGAGTATAATAATGTTGGGTTTTTCGGGCCGCGAAAACCGCGTTTTCACGTCGCGGAAACCCCGAATCACCCATGCCACTGGATCTCGTGTGAAGGATAGATTTCAAAAATTTACATGTACGAGTTTCTACTTAGATCTACTTCTAGATCTACATGAAGAAAAGGTTATACCTTTGAAGCGTGCCCCTTCGCGAATCCCGCTCGTCCAAGGTGCCGGATCTCTAGACCATCAAGCGTACGGTCCTCTAGAAGTATCCACACGAACAATCCTTGATGGAGAAGACCAAACAAAGGTGTGCTAGCACCTTGTCTTGTTCGGCCAAGAGAGGAGGAGAGGGAGAAGAAAGAGCTCCAAGAGGAAGAAGATGTGAATGCACTTGAATGAGAAAAATGAATTCTCTTTTCATTCAAAAGTGGTCGGCCACTTCCCAAGTGTCACCCCCAAATTTTACATTAAGTGCAATTAATGTGAAGCCATTAAAGAGAATGGCTTTGTAACTTCCATGAGGTGACACCCCATGATGATGTGGAGTAACATCATTAGTCCAACTCACCAATGAGGTGGCATAAAGTCAAGTCAAACTTGACTTTTATCTTCCTCTCAAGTCAAGTCAAACTTGACCAAATCTCTTCCATGGTTGATCTAATCTAACCATTTGATTCAAGCCAACTTAATATAATAAATCTAATTCATTAAATTAAGTTGATCTAATGAGTCATAATCTAAATTAGACTCATTGAATACATGAATCAACTTGAGTCCAACTCAAGTTAGCCCAATTAGGATTACTCTTAATCCAATTTGATTCATCAAATGAATCTAATTCTCTTGGTTCATCATATGAACCTGATCTCCATCTAATTGTCCTTAGTGTGTGACCCTATAGGTTCTTGTAACGTTGGCAACGGCCCTAAACCCATTTAGGAGCATAAGTAATGAGCGGTATCTAGCAACACATCATTACTACCCAAGTTACAAGAATGTTGAGATCCAACATCACCTTGTGACTCCTCACAATATATGACAAATGTCCTTCTATCCTAGACATCTAGATTGATCAATGTGAGGCATAGACCGTGTCATCCTCTGATCAATCTAAATCTTGAACTCCAAGTAGACTCACTAAAACAAATGAGCTCAATATCTCATATTGACTCATTTGGGCATGGCCATGCACTTCGTGGTCTCACTCTATCAAGAATACCGATGTCTCTCCCGTCATATAGGAGGGATAGATCCCATCTACATCACTCACATCCCTCTGCATAATTCGTTACATACCCAGTAATCGCCTTTATAGTCCACCCAGTTACGGGTGACGTTTGATGAAACCAAAGTACATAACTCCTTATGTAGGGAACCATGGTGACTTCAGGTCTAAGGACTAGTAGTCATACTAATAGCCACATGAGAAAGTATATGACACTCATATAACGATCCATGATACTTTCTCATGGAGGGTCATTCAGTATACATTCTCCAATACATACCCATGTGTCAACTTGATATCTCTATATCCATGACTTGTGAGATCAAGTCATCGAGTTGACCTACATGCTAGTCTTATTGCATTGGCATTGTCCCTGAATGTTAATACTCGACTAGGAATGATTAAGGGTAGTATTCCCTATATCATCTCACTATCGATTCAACCAATTGATTGATATAGGTAAGAACCTTCTACTCAAGGACGCTATTATACTTAGTTTATTTGGCACCAATACAATAAGTATAATAACCAAAAAACCAAATGCCTTTATTTATATATATAGAATATGATACAACAAGTCCAAAATACAATCATCAAATGATTGGCTCTAGGGCTCTAGCTACAAATAAACCAACCGATATTAAGAATATTGCGATAAGCTGCACTAAATCGAACGGGACTTAATTAACTACAAAATATCGGATGATATTTGTCAACACTAGTATGCATCGACCGGTCACGATAGATCAGTCGAAATGGAGGATATTATAGTATGTTGAGTGAAGTTTTATGGCGGCAAGCTAGACGACATTCAACATACTTAAACAAAACAAACAACCACCACAAAGAAGAACAGATTTAATAATAAAGATGGAAGTTCAATTTTACATAAATTAACCAGGCTGTCGTCACAAATCCTAGTTCACCCTACAATGATTGAAATTAGAGTAAGAAAATCACTCTATCGTCAGCTGGGGAAATAGATCGGTAGGCCTGTTATCGAGAAGTTTACGATGGTTCAGGAAGTTGGGAGGGGGATCGCGAGATAAGAAGCCTTCTTCTCGCAATTTCTGCACCACTCCATCAGCTCCAGCAGTGAAGGCTGCCAAGATAGACTTTACAATTGGCCGGTTGAACTCAGTAGAGTTAATAATGATGGTGGCCCTGTCCTTGAAGCGATTATTTTCACCAGCCTTATAAACAACCAAAGTCGTCTGGGAAGACTTCAGCTCAGCCTCTTTTGTAGAGGTCTCGCTTTTAGCTAAGTTTAAGGAAGTACTTAAGGAGGTTATTTCATCATCCTTCAACTGCAAAGCCTTAAGTTTATCAGCCAATGCTGACTCATAATCAGACTTTAACTTGTTGAGCTCAGCCGTCTGTTTCTCTAAATTGGAAGTTAATTCTTTGTTAAGATCCGTAGCTGATTTAAGTTATGATTGAAGACTCTCAATTTGAGCTTCATATTGTCTTTTGGACTCTTCTGAAACTCTAGCAGAAGACATCTCAGCAATTTGTTGCTTCAACTTCTTGTTCTCATCGTATAAGTTATGCATCAACCCAGACAGACCCATGTTCTCTAGCCATCGCTGGGAACATGATAAAGGATCATAAAATAGTAAAAGATAGATAATAAATAAACTTTGATAAATATACTTGGGTTTCCTTGTTAGAAAATCGGTCAATTGCCTCAGGAGGAGAGAGCTCCCCAAAAAGAGAATGAATTTTTTCCCAGGCATTAGTAAAAGAACCTCCCAGTAAGATAGGGAGGGCGGGAATGACGGAAGAGCCCGTAGAAAAAGAAGAAGTTGGAATAGAAGGAGGAGCAAAAACTAGATAAGAAGAAGGTAAAGAAGGTAAAGATCCAGATGTGGGCACAGACAGAGGAAAGGCGAAAGAAGGGCCACCAGGAGCAGTGGTACAAGAGGAAGGTGGAGAAGAGAAAACGAGAGAAGGACAAAGGTTAGCCAAAGTGAGCTCATCAGAAGGAAGGGTAGTAGAAGTAAAGTCTTCTGAGAGCAATTCTTCGGCAGAAAGGATGAGTCTCCTTTTGGGAGGAGGAGCCCTAGTGAGTTTGCGCCCCGGGCGTTTGCCAGGAGCAACTTCAGCTATTGATTTACCGGAGCTCACAGGAGACGTAAGCTCAATGATAGGAAGGGGAGTGGCTGATGAAGGAGCCGCAACCACTGATGAAGAAATAGTCGACAAAGGAACAACAGGGGTTTCTGCAAGAAGGCCTTCGGAAGCCTCAGGAACCACTTGAGACACTACTAGAAAACTAGGCTTTTGAGACAAATATTTTAAGACAGTCACAAAATTCGTCTCAAATACTAAGTAATTAAGACAGTAATAATAGACGTCTCAAAATTTTACATGGAGACATTAATTTTAAGACAGTATTTAAGATTTTGTCTCAAATTCAACTAAATAAGACACATAATAAAGACGGTTAAAAATATAATTATATAAGACATTCAAATAAGACGGTAAAAAAGTATTTGTCTCAAATTATCTTGAATATGGTTCGTCGGAATGGTCACGATAATCGGAACTTAATAAAAAATTTTAATTTTTAATTTTTAATTTGTGTTTAGATTATTCATAATTTAAAAATTATGAAAAAAACATATTAAATATTTAATAATATACTATCTTTTGATATGCCTAGGATATATACTGAATAAATAATAAGTTTATTAAATATCTATGTTAATATAGTTAAAGGTTTTAAGTTTTTTATTTTAACATTAAATTTACATTAAAGAGGTTAGGTTTGTTTTGTTTACGTTAATTACATTATATAACTACATTATTAAATTTACATTAAAGGTGTTAGGTTTATTTTAAGGTTTGATAGACGTATTAAATTTACATTATATATCTATGTTATTTATCTACGTTAATATAGGTAAAGGGGTTTAAAGGGGTTAGGTTTTGTTTTGTTTCTTTCGTGCGACAAAACAGAACTCGGCGAGCAAAGAGGGCGACGGAGGCAACGGTGATCTCCACGGCAAATCTCAGGTACTTCTTTAGTTTTTCTCTTCTCTCCGTACAACCTATTGTGATTGCCTCTCTTACCGCATCCGCCGGCGTCGCGCGGTTGCTGCCGTTCCTCGACCCCTTGCTCCTGCCCTGCCGCTATGTCGTACGATGCTTTAGCCGCGACTCCTGCTGTGCACATGGCCATGGGAGACTCCTGCTTTTCCAAGATCACAGCGCGGCCATTGCCACGGCCAAAGCATCGCACGACAAGAGTTGGCAGTAGACATGGGCGGAGCTTACCCAAGCCCAGTGTGGGCAGCTGCCCACGCTGGTCCCATAAAAAATAACAGCCTAGTAGGATACTCATCTTTATTAACAGTGCATCCCACATAGAATAGGAGATATGGAATCGAAGAATGAGTTGGAGACTGATCTTGCGGCTGTATTATTTTGCTAGCTATTGTTTTTATGATGAAGACAAGTTTTGAAATAAAAAATCTTTGTAATAACTTTCTTTTGTCAACTGCTATTATTTTTATTTAATCAAGTCATTCAAATTATTTTAATACAACTTACAATTTTTTTTTTTCAAATTGTTGCTAATTCTAGATAGATTGTTTGATGTCAATTTAGTTAACTGGTTTGGTAATAAATAATAACATCGGATGTTTTCATGTGTGTGCTTTTTTAATCTGTTTCTATCCTATTTTCTACTTGTAATTATTTTACAATTGTATCTGTTGAGTTTTTATATCAGTTGTATCAGAAAAATATAGGAAAGTTGGCACAACTTATAAGCGTTGATATCGTGAAGTGTTGATTAGAAGAAATACTATGAAGCTATTAGCTATACCTCATGTTTTCAAGTTGTCGACAAGAAGAACTACAATGTACATTTTTTTTAACATACTTCTCATGATTTCTAGAATTTACAAGAAGTATATTCATCTTCAACTGTTTTTCAAATGAACTGAAGACCCTTCAAATTTGTTACCAGATGCTATCAATTTTTTAATTGTACTCGACGAAAAATGGGCATGCTATCGAAAGAAAAATAAAAGCTAAATTGAAATTATTATTATGTCTTATTATCCACTTGAATTTTTGTTTGTTGCACTCATTTTTGTCTCTTGCACTCTAGATTTAAAATTGTGGACACAAGTCAAGCCTCTCCTAACTCTGATTCCTGGATCTATCCCTGAGTAAATCAATTTACATGGTATATCTCTTATTGCTTTTGATTTGATTTTAGTAGTTTGTCTAGATGTGAGGGAGAGAAAAGAAATTTAGTTCCCCATCCTATTACAATTAAGATGTTCGATAAAAGGTCAATATGATTAATTTTGAGAACTCAACAATTTTAAGATTACTACTAACTATATACCAAACAAAGCAAGCATACTTTTAAGAGATAATGAGAACCATTAAGTGAATCTACCTGATATAGACCCCAAATGTTAGCATGAAATAGTTGAAAGTAAATAGTAGTTTTAGTATTTCTCTTAGGAATGGAAAGCTTGTGTTGTTTTACTATAGGAAAAACTTCACAGACACAAGAAGTTGGAAAAGAAATAGATCTAGTGATGATTTTTTGCATTTCAATTGAAGATGGGTGGTCAATCCTTTGATGTCATGATACACTTTTAATTTTTTACAATTTCATTTGTAGGAATTGAATACTGACAGTTCTGAAGTTAGAGCTTTATCACATTGAAGAGAACTTCTAGAAAAGGTATTGTTCTTTCATTAGTTAAATTTAATTGTACTTGTAAGTGCTATTTGTGTAGTAAATATTTAGTTATGATCCAAGAAGTAACTTTTATTCGATCATATAATGATTCAATTGTCATAAATGTATAAATCTGACAAACTAGTTTTTTTTTATAAATGATTATTTTTATCAGTAAATTGTTCCTCGATGAAGATTGGCGATATGGAAAAAAGTTGGATTTATTCAAAGAATAGGAATTCAGAAGAATATAGAAGAAAAGTTGATGAATTTTTAGAGTTAGCTTACAAAGACAAGACTGAAGATAGCAGAATTTATTGTCCATGTTGTGATTGCAAGAATCGTTATTTTGTCTCTAAGTTAGATGCTAGGATGCATATTATTGTTAGAGACTTTTATAACAAATATTGAGTTTGGGTTTACCATGGGAAAACTTACAATTCTCATCAAACAACCTTGTCTTCTGGATGTGCAAGTGATATGAATACAGATGATAATATGTTTAGAATGGTTCAAGATGTTTTTGGTGCCAACAATAGCCATGATTTTGGATTAGAAGATGATTTAGTTGGGATGGATGAAAAAACCAGGCGATATATGAAATTATTGCAAGAAGCTGAGTGTGAATTGTATGATTTTTTTTTTAGTTTTATAATTTTATTAACAATTTTGGTGATGTAGTAGTGTACATATTTTTAAGCTGTAGATAAATTTATTTTACAAGTGCAACAACTTGAAAGACACAAAGATATTGACAAACACATAAACCATCATTTCTTATTACGAGATGAAGAGGTTTGTTTAACTTGGGCTTGTTTATGTTGTATATATATATAGTTGCAAGAAAGAGGATTATGTGTTAGATGATAAGATTTTTTATTGAAATGTTCTATTTATTGATTTTTTTTAACATTATATATTATAAATCATCTTTACCTCTAATATGAGTTTTTTTTTATGTTCAGGATTCTAGTGAAGAAGGATTATAGAAGTTATCTCTAGATCACGAGGAGTTATTCTTTAGACTTTCTTTTGTGTAACTTGCATGGGAATAGTGGTTTTTTTATTGGATGAATGTTGGATGAATGTTGGATGCACTTCAATTAATGATTATAGAATTTTATATTGTCGATATCATTTTTAATTTATAAAAAGAGAGTTTTTCCTTTTGTTTTGAAATGACAATTTAATAGATTTAATCTAGATTAATTTGTATAATAAATGTTCTTTAAAGATTATTAATTTTTGTCATAATTGTTGCATCTAACAAGTTAAAATATTAGGGACAGTAATTTACTGTCTTCACTTCTATTTGAGACAGCACATTACCATCTCGATTTAGTGTCTTTAGCTTTTTCACAGAATAAGACATAATATTTGAGACAAAACAATAACTGTCTTAAATACTTTTGAGACAATTGAATAACTGTCTCATCACCGTCTTAAATAGTATTTGAGACAGTACAACAGTCTCAATATTTTTTTGAGATGCTTGTATTAGGGATGACTACATTACTGTCTCATCACCGTCTCAAAAACATTTTGAGACACTAAATTTATAATTTAAGACACATTTTGTTGTGTCTCAAAAGCCTAGTCTTCTAGTAGTGAGAGTTGGATATTTTAACCAGAGGAATCGGATCTTCAACTGGAGGTGGCGGAGTAATGGCAGCAAGAAGCTCTTGCTCTTTTGCGCGAAGTGTGTCCTCTTCCAGACGTAGTTCTTCATCGATTAACGCAGAATAGAAATTGTCCACTACATATAGAGAAAAAATATTTTAGTTAGTAAAAATCAATAAGGAAGAAGCAGGATTTTACCTAAAGAACCTTGTGTAGCAGACTTGACAGGGCTTAGACCAAATAAGTATAGAAGATCGACCCTCAGCCACTTGGGGATAGAAAGCCGGCGACATAACAATTTTTCACAATAAACAGGAAAAGAAGAATGAACATGAAACTCCCTGACGTCGGGCAAGGGAGGTAAGGAGGATCTCCAGGCATGAGACCAAGGAATGAGTCCAGAAAACTTTATAAAAAAGAAACGAGATTTCCAAGCCTTGAGAGATGAAGGCATATCCTCAAAAAGAACCATCTTAGTCCGGGATTGGAAAAGGAAAACACCGGGCACCGGACACTTTGGGTAAGAAAACATGAAAAAATTTGGGAAGTAGGAGGGATATCTAACAGAAGAAATAGCATGTAGGTGCCACACAGATAACGAAAGGTGTTAGGTGCAAATTGTTACAAAGGAATATCAAAATACTGACGCACATCAATTAGAAAAGGAGGAATGGGAAACCTTAAACCCCCTATCAATTGATCCTTGAAAAAAGTCACGCAATTAGCGGGGGTACGATGAGGATGATCATCTGGTTTCGAGATTAAGATGTTATATTCTCTAGGGATTTCATATTGATGGCGAATAGTAAGCCTAGCATTTTTATCAAAGGAAGAGAAAATTTGAACATACCAAGGAGTAATCATTTCCTCAGCCATAGACAGAAGTAAAGGTTAGCGAAACCGCAAGTTACTTACTGGAAGCAAGAAAGGGGATCGCCGGAAAGAGGTGAGCGTGAGGTTTGGTCAAAGACTGCAGCGAGAAAAGAACGCTAAGGCAAAAAAAAAAAGAAAGGTACAAAGTTGAAAAGAAGACGAGGGGTTTAAGGTTTAGAAAACACATAACCGTCTTCAGATCAAAACACTTTTCTTTCAATAGACGTTGAGGATTATAGAAAAAGGGCAAATGCCTATATGACGCAGCAGAGAGAGAAGATGTGTGTCACATAATCATATTATGTTAGACGCGACAAATGGAATCATGCTAGGGTTGGTAATACCTCGTCATACGCCTCCAACATTCTCTTACCATTGAAAAGCCAATCACAAGCAAGGAAATTCTGAAGAGAAGACGTAGTTTACTAGGTGTAATAAAGGAAGAGGGATTGAGTTTGATGAAATCTAGGCTAAGGAAAACAAATAATGAGAGTTATTTAGGCATAAAGCATGGTCCAAATTAATGTTATTATAAAGCATAAACTAGCATCGATCGGAGTAATTTTACTTACAATATCGGTCGGTATATAACTTTAGCTATAATAGATAAGTATAACATCGGCCGGGATAACCTTGTTTGTGATAAACAAACGAATATCGGTCGGCATAACGTCAGATATAATAGATAAGTATAACATCGGCTGGGATAGCCTTGTCTATGATAAACGAGCGGATATCAGTCGAAACGATAACATTTATGATATACAAGTTAATATTGGGCAAAGCATTACGTCTATTCTTATGAACTAGAGGGATTCAAGAAAGTCACCCAATTCAATACAAAAGATTGCTCAAATTTACATTTAGAATCTGATCAAATACATAACATTACATTTCCCCCTGAAAACATTAAACCTCTAAAGGTCAACAAAAGTTACAAACATAAGCTCTCAGGATGCTTAGAAAATTTCAATCCCACTGGAGTCAAACTTGCCAGGAAGCAGAAGTGGAAATATTTTACCTGGCACGAAGGAAGCTTGCTCGGGCGACAGAAGTGGCAATATTTTGCCCGGGATGAAAGAAACTATGAAGCAGGGTGGTCTCAGGGACAAGGGGGAGGGGACAGATCTATTCAGGCCCTGGTGTAAAGGTGACTGAAAGAGCCCCTCCCTTGTTTGAACCCTAGAGCTCTGCTTCCAGAGCAACCAATCCTAGCCCGCAGATAACATGGGCTATGCATTCGTAGCGGCATCCATGGGCTATTCAGTTGGTCCTCCATGAGTAGTGAGAATTCCTCTGAAGCTTATTGAGTCTCCAGAGTAGTTGCGCCTTCGGTTGGAGATTCCAAATCTCGAGAAACGTCATTTTTTAGGATGATTTCTCGAACCAGAGAGTTAGCTAAAGCAAAAACTTGAATAAACTCATGTATAGATCTCACCTTGTCCAACAAGAATTGCCCCCAAAAAGGGGGATCTAAGGCCATACTCTTGGCAGGAAAAGTTAACGAGGAAGGAAAAGAACTGAGGCGAATGAAGAATGAAGAGGAGGTAATAGCTCTATTTAAAAGATAAAAAAGACTCACGGGATCACTGTACTTAAGTTCACGGGATGACTATAGGAGAGGTTCATGAAACCACAATAACAGAGTCACGGGTTAAGACAGGCAAAAAGACAAAAAGACTTGTGTCTAATCAGTCGGCTACACCTCCTTCGACTAGACTTGAAGGGAAGGCTAGTGATATGGGTTAGGTTTCATGGATCCCCGATGAGGAAGGGAAAGGGGATAGCCAAGTTGAGAAGATAGGTCAATATCGAGCAGGATATACCTCTAGAGAGGTAGGCTAATATCGGCCGAGATATACCTCAAATGAGGTAGGCCAATATCGTTCGAGACATACTTCAAAGGAGGTAGGCCAATATCGATCGAGATATACCTCTAAGGAGGTAGGCCAATATCGGTCGAGATATACCTCAAATGAGGTAGGCCAATATCGGCTGAGACATATCTCAAAGGAGGTAGGCCAATATCGATCAAGATATACCTCTAAGGAGGTAGGCTAATATTGGCCGAGATATACCTCAAAGGATGTAGGCCAATATCGGCCGAGACATACCTCAAAGGAGGTAGGCCAATATCGATCGAGATATACCTCTAAGGAGGTAGGCCAATATCGGCCGAGATATACCTCAAAGGAGGTAGGCCAATATCGACCGGGATATACCTCCAGGAAGGAGGAAGGCCAATATCGGCCGAGACATATCTCAAGGAGGTAAGCCAATATCGATCAAGATATACCTCTAAGGAAGTAGGCCAATATCGGTCAAGATATATCTCAAAGGAGGTAGGCCAATATCGACTGGAATATACCTCCAGAAAGATAGGTCAATATCAGACGGGATATACCTCCAAGGAGGTAGGCCAATACCGACCGAAACATACTTTGAAAGAGGTAGGCCAGTCTTGGCTGGATAATACCTTGAAAAGGATATGCCAATATTGGCTGATATTACATACTTAATAAAATACAGCCCAATACCAACTAGGTTAATAAACCTAGAGGGATGCAGACCGGTATTGCCTAAGAACATCGTGAGAGGTAATAATAATTGACCGGACCTAGTCTGAGTTCAATTTTGACTGATACAAGGAGCGATGTTATGTTAAGCTGTCTATGATATAACAAAGACAGGAGGGGCGAGCAGGAATGATAGATGCACTCTGAAATAACTTATGAAATAGGACAGAAGTAAATATTTCAAATAAAGTAGTTTAATGAAGATATTTACAGTATGTGATTGTATAACAGGTTTGCTAATATGGCGGGAGAAAAGCTTCTGGATTTTTCTATAGGTACTAGACAACAAAGAAGGTACATCTGGGGTACAAAAAAGATTCCTTAAAAACCATTTTCCACAAGTACACAGCTTACATCATCTCATAACAAACTCTAATGAATAGGAGTCCACTTCATGACTACGGAGTTTATATGAAGTGGTATAAAAGGGGGAATCCTCTCCGTTGGCAAGGTAAGTTCACATCACTGCTCACATTCACAACCCTAGTTTCCGGCTACTGTTGATCTTCTTCTTCCTTCTTCGACACCAAGAGAGATCACTAACTTGAGCGTCGGAGGGCCTAGCCAGGGATTCCCACCCCGGTCTTAGGTCACTTGCGATAGTGTTGGTTGGTCTCTTGTGTGCAGAAAACCTTGGAAGCTTCGGATCTCAGTTCTCTTCATTCAGATTTCTCTCCCGTCATTGGATCTTCACACAGGGAGGGCATTCTATGACTCTATTCTCCCCGATCCGCTTTGGGTTTCTCGGATCGGTATTCAGTCAGGTATTATTATTCATCAGCAGTAGATCTTTCTCCCAGCTTTTCGTCTTATCAAGCTTCTCAGATAGGATCAATAGTCAATACCATGAATTTGCTTGAAACCTTTAGCTACCAAACGACCCTTATAGGTATGCAAATGTCTATCCATGTTAGTCTTTCTCTTAAGGACCCACTTACACCCAATGGGTTTGACGCCTTCAGGTGGATCAACCAAAGTTCATACTTGGTTGGTGTACATGGATTTCATCTCGAATCTCATGGCCTCTAGCCATTTCTCAGAATCTGGTCTCATCACAGCTTCTTGATAGGAGGTAGGCTCTTTCTCAACGAGCATAACGTCATCATGGTCAGGCAAGAGAAATTAGTATCTCTCAGGCTGATGACGTACCCTGTCAGACCTGCGAAGAGGTAGGTCTACTTGAACTGGTTGTTATTCCTCAACTCCTTGAGCAACAATCTCATCATCCACAACATTTTATGGTTCTAGTTCAACTTCCATCAAGGCTTCAGTGCTATGGTCCATATCTTCAACTTCTTCAAGATTGAACGTACTCCCACAAGTTTTTCTAGAAACAAAGTCCTTTTCTAAAAATACTCCAGTCTTATCCACAAACACTTTGTGTTGACTGGGAATGTAGAAGTAATATCCCTTCGTTTCCTTGGGATATCCTATGAAATAACACTTATTGGATTTGGGTTCCAGTTTGTTCGAGACTTGACGTCGAACATAAGCTTCACAACCCCAAATCTTCATAAAAGATATCTGGGCATCTCTCTCAGTTCATATCTTATATGGTGTTTTTATCATAGCTTTGGATGGAACACAGTTAAGTGTGAAGGTCGCTGTGTCTAGAGCATATCCCCAAAAGGATATAGAAAGATCTGTGTGACTCATCATAGATCGCACCATATCTAATAGGGTACGATTCTTCCTTTCGGATACACCATTCCACTGTGGTGTTCCAGGAGGAGTGAGTTGAGATAGAATCTCACACTCAGCTAGATAGTCACGAAACTCATGGCTAAGGTATTCACCACCTCAATCTGATCGAAGTACCTTAATACTCTTGCCAAGCTGGTTTTGTACTTCATTCTTGAATTCTTTGAACTTTTCAAAGGATTGTGACTTATGTGTCATCAGATACACATAACCATATCTACTGAAGTCATCAGTAAATGTAATGAAGTACCTATAACCACCTCTGACAATGACATTGAAAGGGCCACATACATCACTATGTATAAGTCCTAACAAGTCAGTTGCTCTTTCGCTGTGTCCACTAAAGGGAGTCTTGGTCATCTTTCCTAGTAGGCATGATTCGCATGTCTCATATGATTCAAAATCAAATGAGTCCAGCAAACCATCTTTATGGAGGTGGGATAAGCGATTCTCATTTATATGACCTAAGCGACAATGCCAGAGATAGGTTCAGTTCATTTCATTTGACTTGAACCTTTTGGTACTTATGTTATAGATAGGGTTCTCTAAGTTTAGAATGTAGAGTCCGTTCATCATAGGTGCACTACAATAGAACATATCTTGGTCATCTTGCCCAGTAGGCAAGATTCGCATGTCTCATATGATTCAAAATCAAATGAGTCCAGCAAACCATCTTTATGGAGCTGGGATAAGCGATTCTCATTTATATGACCTAAGCGACAATGTCAGAGATAGGTTCAGTTCATTTCATTTGACTTGAACCTTTTGGTACTTATGTTATAGATAGGGTTCTCTAAATCTAGAATGTAGAGTCCGTTCATCAAAGGTGCACTACAATAGAACATATCTTTCAAATAAATGGAACAACATTTGTTCTTTATTATAAAAGAAAAGCCTTTCTTGTCTAAACAAGAAACTGAAATGATGTTCTTTGTGAGAGCAAGCACATAACAACATTCATCTAATTCTAGAACAAGCCCATGTTGGAGTGTATACTTAAAAGTTTAGCTTTTGTACACATTTATTTTGAAATAAAGAATCACATTGGTCAAATGTTTACATTTATTTGTTAAATGTAATTGTTCAATTAATTTATATAGTAGATAACATGGAGTGCGGAGTCACACTTAGAAGATCATGTTGTCGGTTCTCTATAAATTATAAACAGTTGCTCACGACTAAGATGGAAAGGAACAAACCATCAGAATAGACGTAGTGTAATTAAGTATTAGTTTATCTTGACTAATAAATTACACTGATGCACTTTAAGTGTATTGAGTAGGATCATTTAGGTAAGTTCTTTTTGTACTGACTTATTAAAAGAACTAGACCTTAGTTATTATGGAAGTGTGTGCTCTTAATCCTAATATAATAACATGCATGTATATTTAATATTTATTTCTTTGACTTATAAAAGGGTGAGGTTTAGCTCGATAAATCAATATGGCCGATAAGTTGGGAAATGATATTACTTATAGTATGTGTTGTTGATTATAGAAGGAATCTGTGTCCTAGTTATCTAGGTTGAGAATCTCCCCAAGAGGAGCTCATAAGGATTGCCATGTTAAAACCTGCAGGTGGACCTAGTCCAACATGACAATAAAGTTGGGTGGTACTACTCTTGGAGCTAGATATTAATTAAATGAGTTGTCAGTAACTCACTTAATTAGTGGGCATTTGTAATCTTAAACACAGGGAGACTAACACACTCATGATAAGAAAGAGCCCATAATGTAATTTGAGATTGGTGCGGTAGTGCGGTAATAACTCTCTAGTGGAATGAGTTATTATCGATGAACTTGAGTTGTGTGTTCAGGGCGAGCACGGGATACTCAAGCTCATCGGAAGGCCAAAACCAATTTCTCCTCTAGGTCCCTGTTATAGCCTTAATAAAGTCTCAAGTCCATCCAAAGAAAATCCTATCTTGGGGTCCAAGAAGGGGCCGGTTCATTGCTTGGTGACCAAGCAATGGCCGTCCATATATTCTCTAGAAGTGGCCGACCCTTGCCTTGGGCAAGGGGGTCGGCCGCAATATTTAAATTTCCTCAGATATTTACAATTTGTAAAACGAGAGATTTTAAAAATTTATAAAATTTTCCTAATTTAAATTAGGCCACAAGGTTTTAAAAGAGAGTTGTAAAATTTATAAAACTTTCTTTTTAAAAAAAAAGGAAATATTATTAGAGATGTTTTAAATTTTAAAACTTGGTTTTATATTTTAAAACTTTCCTTTTAATATCCACATTAGAAAAAAAAAAGAGTTTGTAAAATTTTATTAGAAGTTTTATTCTTTTAAATTTTAAAAAAAAAAATTCTTTCTTTCCCTTTTAATAAGTGACTGGCCACTTTGCTTGGTGCCCAAGCAAGGGGCCGGTCAAATAATTAAACATCAACAAATAGTTGTTTAATTAATAAATCAATCTAGGATTGATTAATTAAAAGGAAAGAAAAAAAAATTAAAAGGAAATAGGAATGAGTCTAATTTTTTATAAAACTCTTTCCATAATTTTCCGTTGGGAAACTAATATAAAAAGGGGGGAAGGGGAGGCCTTGAAAAATATAACAATTTATATTGTGTTGTTGGAGATCATCCAGTGGCCGGCCCCTCTCCCTCTCTTCCCTTTGCTCTCTTTTGCTCCTTTGTGGTGGTGGTGGCCGAATTCTAGAGAAGGAGGAGAAGCTTTTCGGGTGGTGTTCGTCTTGGAGGATCGTCGCCCACACGACGTCTAAGAGGAGGCGAGGGATATGGCAGAAGATCTCGAGGTTTTAGCATACAAGGAAGAGGTATAACTAGTATTTAATTTCCGCATCATACTAGTTAATTTTTCTTTGTATAAATACCAAATACAAGAGGCATTCGATTCTTGTTTTTCGAATTTAATTTCGATGTTGTGTTCTTTTTCTTTTTTCCTTGTGATTTGATTGTTCCTTTTGGTTAACCTAGAGTTATATAAGGAAATTAAATATTAACTTTCCTTAAAAGGCTTTGTCTAGTCAGTTGTGGTTGCTCCCATATCCAAGAAGTCCAAGTGCCTCGCCATGCAGTACTGGAAGCCAATTTTGGAAACTAATATTTAATTGAATTTATAACCTAGGTGATTTGGATCAAACGTGTTAAGTTCCGTAGGAGATCCAAATCTAAACCTAAAAGAACATATAAGTTAAACTTGGAATCAAACGTGTTAAGTTCCGCAGGAGATACAAGTTTAACTTAAAAGAACACATGGTAGCTAGGAAAGGTTCAGATCACGTACAAAATTTTTGTACAGTGGAGCCATTGGGTTTTCCGAGTAGCAACCAACAATTGGTATCAGAGCTAGGGTTTTGCCTCTGTGTATTTAGTATTAGTTTAATTATGCACATGTCATACATAATTTAGGCAGGTTAATAGTAGGATGTGCTAACTTTGTGGATGCAGGATCCAACTATTATGGCTTATAGTTATTATGTGTGTGATTGGACCCTTGGACATGTCAAGGGCATTTATTATGTGTGCATGATTGTATTATAAAATATAGCAGGAGCTATATTTAGTTTTATTAGGATTTTATTTTTGATCTAGATACATGTACATTCTTTTTATGGAATATAGGATCGATGGATGTAAATTTTATTTTATGTTCGATCTAGTTTACATGTACATTCTTTCGAGGAATATAGGATCGAAAAATATAAAATTCTATTTATGTCGCAGATCGAATCTTACAAGGCGTGGAACCTTTTGAGGATCAGAGTGGCGCAGCGGAACAAGGAGCAAGATGGATGCGACAACTAGACCCGGTAGCGGTGGCCAAAGATGGCAGTAGCTAGGGATGACGACACACGGAGGACAACAATAGATAAAAGCCATAATAGTTGAAAATTAGTTTTTCTATTTATTGCTTTTGTATTGTGATGTGTGTGAATGTTAGTGTACATGTTTAGTAGGCTAGCATCATCAAAATTCCTCACTTTAAATAACTAAGTGGGAGAGGAATTTATTTTAGTGAATTCCACGGTCTCCATTACTGGTTTGTAAGTGATGCAAACAAACTTGCGCGTTGGCTCTGAGTGCCTTCCTCCATATCGGATGAGTTTGTTTGCGGATCACTAGACCAAACTTCCATTTCGGATGAGTATAGGAAATTAATTAAGAGCGTGTGATCTTCTCCATCGGAAGGGGCACAATCATATTAATGGACTTAGTGTCAAGTAATGGTATACACTTAGGCACGTCTAATAATATCCTCCCCATCGGAGTCACTGCTATTATTTGTGTGACCGAAGGAAACCAACTATTAATTTTATTTATCAAAAAGTTAGGTTGACAAGATAATAAAATTAATGGGATAAACCCTCCTTTTACAAATGTTGAATTTGTATACGTACATACTATCGTGGCATACAAAATTCATGGTGTTTTAAGGTGTTGGTTAATTTAAAATAGTATTGTTTGAGGAATCAATATTATTCTAAATTTAGAGTTCTGACCAAAATTTATTTTGTGATTCTAAGGATGACTTTCAACCCACTGGCCATTATTCTAAAAGAAAACAGACTTACTGGTCCCAACTATATAGATTGGAAAAAAAAACCTGGACATTGTTTTAACTGCTGAGGGCTATAAGTTTGTACTATCAGAGGGATGCCCAGAAACACCTAGCAATGATTCTACCCCAGAGGAGATTCAGCATCATAGTAAATGGGTAAAAGCTGATGAGATGGCGCGGTGTTACATCTTGGCTTCGATGTCAAATGTATTGCAACATCAGCATCAGGACTTACCAATAGCCTATGATATAATGAACAATCTCAAAGAACTCTTTGGAAATCAGAATCGGGCTGCTAGACAAGATGCAATGAGAAAACTGATGACAACCACCATGACTGAGGGGACTCCCGTAAGGGATCATATTCTCAAGATGATGACTTACTTAAATGAAATACAAGTTCTTGGAGGGGAAATTGATGGGGAAACCCAGGTCGATATCATCCTCCAAACGCTACCTAGAAGTTTGAGCATTTTTGCCTGAACTATAATATGAATAAAAGGATGTATTCATTGGCGGAACTTCTGACAGAACTTTAGGCAGCCGAAGGGTTGTTTCGTCAACATTCTCAAATTTACTATGCTGAAAATGATTCTACTTCTAAGCCGAAAGGCAAGAAGAAGAAGAAACAAAATGGCTCAGCAAAGAAGGTGAATAAACCTCAAGGTGCAAGACAAAAAGTTGGAATAAAGAAGCCGAAGGGCAAGTGCTTTATTTGCAAGCAGACTGGACATTGGAAGGCGGACTGTCCTCGCAGGAAACAGAACAATAAAGGTATATCTCATACTCTAGTAGTTGAAACATGTTTAGCGGTGTTATCTACCAGCACCTGGTGTGTAGATACGGGAGCCACTGATCATGTCTGCAATTCTTTGCAGAGGTTCTAGGAAACCCGGCGACTATTTGATGGAGAGATAACTGTCTATATGGGCAATGCTACTAAGGTGGCAGCTGTTGCAGTGGGAGACGTCTACTTATCATTGATAGGAATAGGAAATTGGTTTTAAGGAATTGTCTTTATGTACCCAGTTTTAGAAAGAATTTAATTTCAGTTTCTAAACTGTATTTGGATGGATATTCAGTTTCCTTTAGTAACAATGTGGTTATAAAGAGAAATAAAGTGATTATCTGTTCTGGTGCATTGGTTGGTAATTTATATACTTTAAATCTAATTTCTCCCACAAAGTAAAATATGGAAATTAATAACACATCTTCCCACTCTAATAAGAGAAAAGAACCTTCGGAAATGAACTAAACACATCTTTGGCATCTAAGGTTTGGTCATATTAACTTAAGTAGGATTCAAAGGCTTGTAGCCGATGGACTCTTGGGTCCATTAGAGTTGGAAGACTTTCTAACGTGTGAATCCTGCTTGGAGGTAAGATGACCAAGAGACCTTTTAAAGCCAAGGGGTATAGAGCCAAAGAAGCGTTAGAATTGGTTCATTCTGATTTGTGTGGTCCTATGTCTATCCAGACTAGAGATGGCTTTGAATATTTTGTCTCTTTTATAGACGATTATTCAAGATATGGATACATTTACCTAATGCGCCGCAAGTCTGAGTACTTTGATAAGTTCAAAGAGTACAAGGCTGATGTGGAAAAACATCTAGGTAAAAGTATCAAGACACTACGGTCTGATCGTAGTGGCGAATACCTCTTAGGAGAGTTTAGGAATTACTTATCAGAGGTCGGGATTCAATCCCAACAGAATGGTGTGGCAGAACGAAGGAATAGGACTCTTATGGAGATGGTTAGATCGATGATGAGTTATTCAGAATTACCAAATTCGTTTTGGGGATACGCTCTAGAAACAGCAGCGCACATTCTGAACTTAGTACCTTCTAAATCAATATCTTCTACACCCACAGAATTATAGAATGGGCGGAAGCCCAGTCTAAGACATATTCGGATTTGGGGTAGTCCAACACATGTGCTGAAACAAGATGCTGATAAGTTAGAATCTCGTACAAAAGTTCGTATGTTTGTGGGGTATCCCAGAGGAACGAAATGCGGTTTGTTTTATAGTCCTAAAGACCAGAAGGTCATTGTTAGCACCAATGCCCAGTTTTTAGAAGAAGACTATATAATGGATCACAAGCCCAGTAGTAAAATTGTTCTAGAAAAACTTAGAGAGGACACGCCAACTTCAGTACCAATAGTACAAGATGAAGTACCACAAGAGACTGCAACACGTGTCACACATGATACACAACCACAGACGGTGCCTCGTCGTAGTGGGAGGGTTGTAAGGTAGCCCGAGAGATTCATGTTTTTAGGTGAGTCTTCGGACTTGATCCCAGGCAAACATGAACCAGATCCCCGGACATATGATGAAGCACTCCAAGATATAGATGCAGTATCTTGGAAAAAGGTAATGAATTCCGAAATATAATCTATGTATTCTAATAAGGTTTGGGAGCTTGTAGAACCACCTGATGGTGTAAAAGACATTGGATGCAAGTGGATCTATAAAAGGAAAAGAGGGACAGATGGGAAGGTAGAAACCTTCAAAGCAAGGCTTGTTGCGAAGGGGTACACTCAGAAAGAGGGAATCGATTATGAGGAGACTTTTTCGCCGGTAGCTATGCTTAAGTCTATCCGGATACTCTTATCCATTGCCGCTCATATGGATTATGAGATTTGGCAAATGGATGTCAAGACAGCTTTCCTTAATGGAAGTCTTGAAGAAAACATCCATATGAAGCAACCAGAAGGGTTCATTGAAAAGGGCAAAGAGCATCTAGTGTGCAAGCTTAATCGGTCCATTTATGGACTGAAGCAAGCTTCAAAATCTTGGAACATCCGGTTTAATGAAGTAATCCAGTCATATGGATTTATTCAATGTCCGGATGAGTATTGTGTATACAAGAAGTGTAATGAAAATATGGTGGTATTTCTTGTACTATACGTAGATGATATTTTGTTAATTGGCAACAATGTCAAGGTATTATCAGACGTAAGGGTATGGTTGTCCAAACAATTTGATATGAAGGACTTAGGAGAATGTGCACACATCCTTGGGATCAAAGTTATAAGGGATCGCAAGAAAAGAATGTTGTGTCTATCCCAAGCTTTATATATAGATACAATCCTTGCTCGTTTTAGCATGCAAAACTCCAAGAAAGGTTTCTTACCTTTTAGGCATGGAGTAGCCTTATCTAAAGAGATGTCTCCAAAAACATCAAAGGAGATTGAGGACATGAAGGCAGTTCCTTATGCTTCGGCTGTAGGAAGCCTTATGTATGCAATGTTGTGTACGAGACCTGATATCTATTTTGCCGTGGGCATGGTTAGCAGATATCAAAGTAACCCTGGACAAGGACATTGGACTGCAGTAAAGCATATATTAAAGTACCTGAGAAGGACTAGAGATTATATGCTAGTTTACCAAGCAGACGATTTACTCCCTGTGGGTTACACGGATTCGGACTTCTAATCAGATAGGGACAACAGTAAGTCTACATCAGGCTATGTGTTTACTTTAGGAGGTGGAGCCATTGCATGGAGGAGTGTTAAGCAGAAATGCGTCTCAGACTCAACCATGGAAGCAGAGTATGTGGTAGCCTCTGAGGCAGCCAAAGAAGTTGTATGGCTCAGGAACTTTCTGATGGACTTAGATGTGATTCCTGGTTTGCCCAAGATCATCACAATTTATTGTGATAATAGTGGAGCAGTTGCAAACTCGAAGAAACCACGAGCCCATAAGACAAGTAAACATATAGAGCGCAGTACCACCTGATACGAGACATCGTCAAGCGAGGAGAAGTTGTCGTCGCCAAGATAGCATCAGCAGATAACCTAGCAGATCCTTTCACTAAGGCCTTCCGGCGAAAGCTTTTGATCGACATGTGGAGGGGATGGGAATTAGATGTATGGAAACAAATATGGTAGCTTAGACTTTTAGTATAAGTGGGAGATTGTTGGAGTGTATACTTAAAAGTTTAGCTTTTGTACACATTTATTTTGAAATAAAGAATCACATTGGTCAAATGTTTACATTGTAACGCCCCGCCCCTTCCTGCTTAAGCTGATGGGGGTTACTTATCTTTTCTTCTTAAAACAGCGGAAGTCTTATTTATAGTATAATTTTTTTTAAAAACTTTTTCTTTACTTTTCAAATCATCATCACTAATTACCTATCATATGAGTCACATAACATGCTTAACATAAATTCAAACCATAATACCAAAGAGCATGATGAAATGTCATGGGGTCATAAAAGCATGACATAAACATAATTCTTATTAACTAGAAGCAGGTCTTTCTCCTTAGCCGAGTCACTACTACACACGTCCTTCTTGCCCCCTCCTGCTGCTCCCTTAGTGCATCCATTCTTTGCCCTTATCTGTGGTACAAGGAAAGTAAGCTGTGAGCACACAAGACTCAGTAAGATCCTTTCCTACTCACAAAAAAACGTATAGCATAACTAAATCTCCAAGGCATAAAGCATAAAGACAACTCATCATATCATGTATAGAAGCATCATATCATAACATAATCGTAAGGTATCATGGCCTATCATAACATGCGTCCTAGCATAACATAACATAGTCATAAGCATTATAGCATATCATGATATAATCATAGCATACATCCTAGCATATCATAATCATGATCATGGCATATCATAACATAATTATAAAGTTCATCCTAACATAACATAACATAATCATAATCATTATAGCATATCATGATATAATCATAAAGTACATCCTAGCATATCATAATCATAATCATAAAGTTCATCCTACATAACATGTCATAATCATAAGCATCATGATATATCGTAACATAATCATAAAGTGTTATGCAAGATGACTTTCAAAAACATGATTCATGCAATAATATATGCAACATGTCCTTTTGAAAACTTATACATACATACTTAAACATAAACATAACATGATTAGGGCCCCGGCTTGTACCACATACATAAATGCGCGCATCTTATGTAGATCCAAGGTAGCAAGTCTTGAACCCTACAAGGCATACATACTAGGCATGTTTCTTAGTCCATCGACCTAGGGGCAATTAGGAGCTCATCCCTAACGAGGCCTATTTCTTAGTCCATCGACCCCGGGGCGCTTATGGAGCCCACTCTTGGTACAAGCCATATAAAGTAAAGTAGCATGTCATACATATCATGGTTCTTAATATTTCATGCACATCGTATTTCTTATCATATCATACCATACAGAATTTGGGCACACAGCTCATCATAATGGCATGTAAAATTTGGGCACACAGCACATCATAAATACATGCATAGTTTGGGCACACAGCTCATCATAAATAGCATGCATAATTTGGGCACACAGCTCATCATAAATAGCATGCATAATTTGGGCACACAGCACATCATCATAACACACAGCATAGCATAAGGGTTACCATCATACATAGATCATAAGTGTACATAATTAAACATAGCAAGCTCTTACCACATCATAAAACATTGCATGTGAGATACATGGTAATCATATTTAGATTTCTAACCCTATTGTCATATAGTGGCCGAAACATATAGTTGGGATTCAGGTAAAAAAACTACATACAAGCATGTGAACCCTAAACCAATATCATATCATATACCATAAAGAAACATCATGAGCATGTTTAGGTAGGGTTCTAGGTTTCTTAAGCTTATAAACTTATCATGGCCGAATCTTATCAAGCATTACATCGGGTTAAAAAATCAACATTCAAGCATGTGAACCCTATACCAATTTCATAGCAAATATCTCAAGGAACATCATGAGCATAAATGAGTTAGGTTTCAACTTTCCTAAGCCTTTAAACTTGTTGTGGCCGAAACCCTTAAGGCTTGGAACTAGGTTTCAAGTGTCATAAAAGCATGGAAACCCTAGACCAATATCATAGCATTTATTACAAGGAACAACATAAGCATAACTAGGTTGGGTTCCAAGTTTCCTAGGCCTTTAAACTTGTTGTGGCCGAAACCCTTAAGGCTTGGAACTAGGTTTCAAGTGTCATAAAAGCATGGAAACCCTAGACCAATATCATAGCATTTATTACAAGGAACAACATAAGCATAACTAGGTTGGATTCCAAGTTTCCTAGGCCTTTAAACTTGTTGTGGCCGAAACCCTTAAGGCTTGGAACTAGGTTTCAAGTGTCATAAAAGCATGGAAACCCTATACCAATATCATAGCAATTATTACAAGGAACAACATAAGCATAATTAAGTTGGGTTCCAAGTTTCCTAGGCCTTTAAACTTGTTGTGGCCGAAACCCTTAAAGCTTGGAACTAGGTTTCAAGTGTCATAAAAGCATGGAATCCCTAACCAAATTTCATAGCAATTATTACAAGGAACAACATAAGCATAATTAGGTTGGGTTCCAAGTTTCCTAGGCCCTTAAACTTGTTGTGGCCGAAACATTAAGGCTTGGAAACTAGGTTACAAGAGTCATGAAAGCATGGAAACCCTAAACAAATTTCATAGAAATCATTACAAGGAACAACATAAGCATAATTAGGTTGGGTTCCAAGTTTCCTAGGCCCTTAAACTTGTTGTGGCCGAATGTTCATGGGCATGAAGACAAGTTCTAACCACACTACAACATGAGCATGTCATATTAATTTTCATGTCTTGTCTTAAGGAGGATCATGGCATGATTAGTTTAGGTTTAACAATTTTCTAGGCCCCTAATCCTATCATGGCCGAATACTTAGGAGCATGGTATAAAGTTCAATCATCATATAGACATGAGCAAATCATGCTAACAACTTTCTCATCATGAAATACATATCATAAAAAAAAAAGGAGCATGCTTGGTTTGAGTCTCAACTTACCTATTTCCTTTATTCATGTTTGGCTGAGAGTCTAGGGATATGATTCTAAGTTCTAACCAAAAATTCTAGTATATGAACTTTAGATAAATCCCTACCATAAGATACATATTACAAGAAGCATATTGAGCATTTCAAAATTTAGGTCTTTACATTTCCTAGGTCCTTCTTTTTAGTCTTGTCTTGGCCGAAAATTCCATGAAGGTATCCTAGGTTTTTAGGCAACCAAAACTCATAGAAAACACACAGCTATTGTACCACAGGTGAGGGAAACTTACATCCTTTCACTTGTGGTTTTTCTTAAGGAAGAAGGTGTCCTAAGTTCCAAGGAAGGAGAAAGCTTCTTCTTCTTGTACTTCTTTTTGCTTCTCTTGCTTGGAAGGGATGGATCTTGAAGGCTTCTTCTCGAAATTTAGTTTTCTTGGAGAGGAACTTAGCTTAGCTTTTGGAATAAGGAGAGGGAAGGGCTCTTGGTTTCGGTGAGGAATGAAGAAGAAGAAGGAAGGAGGAAGAAAAGATTTTAATCTATTCTTTTTCTTCTCCCAATCTATTTATTCCTTTGCCAATGAAACATGTCTTCATTCATTCTCTCAACTCCTCTTTTCCCCCACTCCTTTAATTCCCACGAAAAAATAGAGAGAGGGAGGGAGGTAGGCAATTTACCTTTTTCTTGTTTCTTCTCTTAACCAAGAGGAAGAGGAGGTAAGCCACTTGGTTTTCTCTTGCTTAGTTTTCTTTTATTTTCTTCTCATCTTTAACTAAATTTTCACTCCTTTCTATCCAAATATTATTCATCATTCTAGTGGTTATCATACATCAATTTATCTCCATTATTTGTGGGAGGTTCAAGGTTCAATTCTTGACCTCACCTCTTCTTATTCTATTTTGGTTTCTATTTTCCCTTTTCTCTTATTCTTTTTATTTCTATGCTCTAAAGAAAATAATACCCATATACTTATCCTATAATTTCGTGGGTGTTACATACATTTATTTGTTAAATGTAATTGTTCAATTAATTTATATAGTAGATAACATGGAGTGTGGAGTCACACTTAGAATATCATGTTGTCGGTTCTCTATAAATTATAAACAGTTGCTCACGACTAAGATGGAAAGGAACAAACCATCAGAATAGACGTAGTGTAATTAAATATTAGTTTATCTCTACTAATAAATTACACTGATGCAATTTAAGTGTATTGAGTAGGATCATTTAGGTAAGTTCTTTTTGTACTGACTTAGTAAAAGAACTAGACCTTAGTTATTATGGAAGTGTGTACTCTTAATCCTAATATAATAACAAGCATGTATATTTAATTTTTATTTCATTAACTTATCAAAGGGTGAGGATTAGCTCGATAAATCAATATGCCCGATAAGTTGGGAAATGATATTACTTATAGTATGTGTTGTTGATTATAGAAGGAATCTGTGTCCTAGTTATCTAGGTTGAGAATGTCCCAAATAGGAGCTCATAAGGATTGCCATGTTAAAACCTGCAGGTGGACCTAGTCCAACATGACAATAAAGTTGGGTGGTACTACTCTTGGAGCTAGATATTAATTAAATGAGTTGTCAATAACTCACTTAATTAGTGGTCATTCGTAATCTTAAACACAGGGAGACCAACACACTCATGATGAGTAGGAGCCCATAATGTAATTTGGGATTGGTGCGGTAGTGCGGTAATAACTCTCTAGTGGAATGAGTTATCATCGATGAACTTGAGTTGTGTGTTCGGGGCGAGCACGGGATAGTCAAGCTCATCGGAAGGCCAAAACCAATTTCTCCTTTAGGTCCCTGTTGTAGCCTCAATAAAGCCTCAAGTCCATCCAAAGAAAAACCTATCTTGGTGTCCAAGAAGGGGTCGGTTCATTGCTTGGTGACCAAGCAATGACCGGCCACATATTCTCTAGAAGTGGCCGGCCCTTGCCTTGGGCAAGGGGGCCGGCCGCAATATTTAAATTAGGAAGGTTGTTTTTGAATTTTTAAATTTCCTCAGATATTTACAATTTGTAAAAAGAGAGATTTTAAAAATTTATAAAATTTTCCTAATTTAAATTAGGCCACAAGGTTATAAAAGAGAGTTGTAAAATTTATAAAACTTTCTTTTAAAAAAAGGAAATATTATTAGAGATGTTTTAAATTTTAAAACTTTCTTTTAAATTTTAAAACTTTCCTTTTAATATCCACATTAGAAAAAAAAAAAGAGTTTGTAAAATTTTATTAGAAGTTTTCTTCTTTTAAATTTTATAAAAAAAATTTCTTTCTTTCCCTTTTAATAAGTGGTCGGCCACCTTGCTTGGTGCCCAAGCAAGGGGCCGGTCAAATAATTAAACATCAACAAATAGTTGTTTAATTAATAAATCAATCTATGATTGATTAATTAAAAGGAAAGAAAAAAAATTAAAAGGAAATAGGAATGAGTCTAATTTTTTATAAAACTCTTTCCATAATTTTCCGTTGGAAAACTAATATAAAAAGGGGGGAAGGGGAGGCCTTGAAAAATATAACAATTGATATTGTGTTGTTGGAGATCATCAAGTGGCCGGCCCCTCTCCCTCTCTTCCCTTTGCTCTCTTTTGCTCCTTTGTGGTGGTGGTGGCCGAATTCTAGAGACGGAGGAGAAGCTTTTCGGGTGGTGTGCGTCTTGGAGGATCGTCGCCCACACGACGTCTAAGAGGAGGAGAGGGATATAGCAGAAGATCTCGAGGTTTTTAGCATACAAGGAAGAGGTATAACTAGTATTTAATTTCCGCATCATACTAGTTAATTTTTCTTTGTATAAATACCAAATACAAGAGGCATTCGATTCTTGTTTTTCGAATTTAATTTCGATGTTGTGTTCTTTTTCTTTTTTCCTTGTGATTTGATTGTTCCTTTTGGTTAACCTAGAGTTATATAAGGAAATTAAATATTAACTTTCCTTAAAAGGCTTTGTCTAGTCAGTTGTGGTTGCTCCCATATCCAAGAAGTCCAAGTGCCTCGCCATGCAGTACTGGAAGCCAATTTTGGAAACTAATATTTAATTGAATTTATAACCTAGGTGATTTGGATCAAACGTGTTAAGTTCCGTAGGAGATCCAAATCTAAACCTAAAAGAACATATAAGTTAAACTTGGAATCAAACGTGTTAAGTTCCGTAGGAGATACAAGTTTAACTTAAAAGAACACATGGTAGCTAGGAAAGGTTCAGATCACGTACAAAATTTTTGTATAGTGGAGCCATTGGGTTTTTCGAGTAGCAACCAACAGCCCAGAGGGCAGAGATAGAAAGTAAGTTTCTACAGCAACAGCAGCAACCCATGCTCCATTGCCTACTCGTAGGTCCACCTCGCCCTTCGTCAATGTCCTGCTATTTCTCAGTGCCTGTACATTAGTACAAATGAGAAAAGCACATCCAGTATCTAATACCCATGATGAAGAAATAGAGAGATTGACTTCTATAACATATATACTTGAAGTAGAAACCTCATTTCTCTTCTTCTTAAGATCTTCCAGGTAGACTTTGTAGTTCCTCTTCCAGCGTCCGGTCTGACCGCAGTGGAAGCAGGTAGCATCCTTGGCAACCCCTCCTTTAGGTTTCATTACATTGCCTTTGCTCTTGGCTTGGGACTTTCCCTTGCTTTTAGGCTTGCCCTTGCCTTTATGCTTTTGCACCATCAGAATGGAGTTGGGCATTACCTTCTTAAGGTTGAGCTCAGTAGTTCGCAACATGCTTAGCAGCTCAGGCAGTGGCTTATCAATTTCATTCATGTTGTAATTCATGACAAATTGATTGTAACTTTCTGGCAAGGATTGCAAGATCAAGTCAGTGGCTAGTTCTTGGCCAAGTGAGAACCCAACCTCTGTAGGTTCTCTATGTACACAATCATCTTGAGTATATATGGACCTACGGGAGTCCCATTTTGCATCTTGCATTAAAATAGTGCCTTAGAGATCTCGAATCTCTCGTTCCTTGCTTGTCCTTGATATAGTTGACGAAGATGTTCAACCATATCATAAGCAGTCATCAACTCGTGTTGCTTCTGAAGCTCAGAGTTCATGGTTGTGAGCATGAGGCATAACACATCTAATGCATCATCTTGATGCTTCTTATAAGCATCTCGCTCAGCTCGCGTGGCAGTGGTAGGAGGTGCCTCCGGAATGGGCTGCTCCAGGATGTACAGTTTTCTTTCTTGTGTGAGAACGATTCTCAGATTCCTATACCAGTCCAGGAAATTAGCTCAATTGAGCTTGTCCTTGTCAAGGATAGAACGCAAGGAGAACGTGTTCGTGTTTGTCGACATGACAATCTACAACATAAATAAAGCAGAGAGTAAATATCATATTCCACTGATCATTTAATTAGACCTTTAACTAAATGATGCTCCCACTGAATTATAGGACTTTTGTAGAATCAAGTCATGGATGTGGTCAAACCACACAACTAGATTCATACCAATTAGCTATAATTCTCGTGGGACAAGATCCACATCATACTACGCCTTGAGTTAGCTTTGGCTAAATCGCCCAAGACTTAGTATGATCGGTAGATAACTAATTATCAATTACATCTCTATGCAACTCTTATTTATCCAACCGTTGGAAAATGCCTATAGTTTTACTTGATCCAATTGAGTTAACTAATTATACTCAATCTAATTGTATTTGTACTCACCCAAGCTTTGATAGGCGGGACCAAGATTGTCCCTTCGTGCCCTACCAAGATAAAATGCGTTGCTATGCTTTGGCAGACTCAACAACAACAAATGATCGAGGTAGTGATGGGTATCAAAACTTGGTAGGCATTTCGAGTTGACTTGATTAAGATCTAATCTAATCATGAATGTGTATCATATATGCATTAAGGCACTAATTACCCTACATTAGCATGCATCACATACACACAATAAAAATAATTTGTGATGAGGTCATGGCCTACTACGATCTTTTCAAGCTAATGAAAAGATCGGACGGTCAACCTAGGGTTAACGGCTTCTTCAAGCGTCTCCTTTTGACCACTATGTGTTGAAATCACCCTCCTCGTAGCTCCTTCTTGAGTGGACCTTCCACCACTTCATTTTGCACATTACAAATATGAAACTCGAGTTACATTCGAGTCTAAAATCTATTTACAACAGGAACATAAAAGGGGAGGTACGACACGCAGGTCGTATATAATATACAACACGCACAATACAAAAAATGGCGCGCAAGCCATATTATGAATTACAACACAATATTATCCAATCGAATTGGATTTTTGGGTCATGATCATCACAATATCATACATAATTCTAAATTATGTATTTTACATAAATTTCTATAATTTTACTACTATTTTTATCAATTTTATGAATCACAACTTCCCGGCAGTCCTGATTAGCGATTTTCGGGCGCGATTGTGAGACAATGCCCCTTGCGGGGTTAGGGGCAGCGCCCCTTCTCACAAAATGAATATCACGAGTGTCCCATCTTGATCTAACAGCGCCTTAAGTCACTGTCCCAAACAAAATAATTTCGTTTGTGCGAGACCTTGCCGTTTCGGAAGGTTTTTCTTGGTAGATGAAGCCTACAAGTGTCCAAGTACTTGTTGCTTCGCCTCTATAAGAAAAATACTCACAAAATCCATAAAAATAGAAAAATTACAAAAACTTACAGATCTAAAACCTTTTCATAATAACAAAAACAAACATGTACAAGCTTCGCACGTAGCTCTGATACCACTGTTAGCATTTCGAGCCATAAAAACCCCAAAGCTAGCCTCGGATCCGTGTGAAAATATACAAAATAATCTTGTACATGTTTGTCTACACTAGATCTACCTTAGATCTACATGAAAAGAGCATTACCCTTGTAGCGATGCCCTTCGCTTATCCCGCTCGTCCAAAGGTTGCCGGATCTCGTAGAGTGTCAAGTGAACACTCCTCTACACGTATCCACACGGACAAAAAGGTGGAGAGAACAACTTAGAGTGTGCTAGCACCCTTGAGAAGTCTCGGCAATGGAGGATGAGAGGGAGAGAAAAACTAGAGAGGAAGAAGAAGAGACCTTGAATGAGCACCCTATCTCATTCCATTAATGTGGTCGGCCACTTATTAGAGTTCTTTATACCTCCATGTAATACCAAGAGTCATGGCTCTTGGTCTTCCTCATGAGGTGGCACACAATGATGTAGCCTTGATGATGTGGAACATCATCATTGGCCGGCCCATGCCAAGTCACAATGAGGTGGCATTTAGTCAAGTCAAACTTGACCCTTTATCTTCCCTCTCAAGTCAAGTCAAACTTGACCTCTTATCTCCCATGGTTGATCAAATCTACCCTTTGATTCAAATCAATTTAATTTAATGAATCTCTATTCATTGGTTTAAATTGATTCAATGAATCATAATCTAAATTAGACTCATTTGAGACATGAATCAAATTGAGTCCAACTCAATTAGTCTAATCTGGATTACTCTTAATCCAATTTGGTTCATCACATAAACCTAATCCTCTTGGTCCATCATATGAACATAATCTCCATCTAACTGGCCTTTGTGTGTGACCCTATAGGTTCTTGTAACGTTGACAATTCTCCAAAACCCATTTAGAAACATAAGTAATGAGCGGTATCTAGCAACACATCATTACTACCCAAGTTATAAGAATGTTGAGATCCAACATCACCATTGTGACTACTAATTATGACTCTCACAATATGTGACAATGTCCTTCTATCCTTGATATCTAAATTGATCAATTAAGGCATAGACCGTATCATCCTCTGATCAATCTATGTCTTGAACTCCAAGTAGACTCACTCTAATCAGATGAGCTCAATATCTCATATTGACTTATTTGGGCATGGCCATGCACTTAGTAGTCTCACTCTATCAAGAATCATGATATCATTCCCGTCATATAGGAGGGATAGATCCCTTCTATATCACTCACATCTCTCCGCATAATTTGTTACATACCCAGTAGTCGCCTTTATATTCCACTCATTTACGGGTGACGTTTGACGAAGCCAAAGTATGCACCTCCTTATGTAGGGAACCATGGTGACTTCAGGTCCAAGGACTGATAGTCATACTAATAGTCACATGAGAAAGTATATGACACTCATATAACGATCCATGATACTTTCTCATGGCGGGTCATTCAGTATACATTCTCCAATGTATACCCATGTGTCAACTTGATATCTAATGTCCATGACTTGTGAGATCAAGTCATCGAGTTGATCTACATGCTAGTCTCATCGCATTAACATTGTCCCTGAATGTTAATACCTGACTAGAAATGATTAAGAGTAGTGTTCTCTATATCATCTTATTATCAATTCAACCAATCGATTGATATAGATAAGAACCTTCTACTCAAAGGATGCTATTATACTCAGTTATTTGGTACCAATACAAGTAAGTATAATAACCATAAAGTAATACCTTATATATATAGGAATATGATACATCAAATCCATACAACAATCATCACATGATCGGCTCTAGTGCTCTCACTAACACCTCCCACTACGACGAGGCACTACCTATAATTGTGCATCATTTGTAACATGTGTTGCAAATTACTTGTGGTATCTCATCTTGTACCGTTGGTATTAAAGTAGAAGTGTCCTCTCTTATTTACTCAAGAACAATTTTACTCATAGGTTTTTGGTTCATTACATAGTCCTCTTCTAAAAATCGAGCATTGGTGCTAACAATGACCTTTTGATCTTTAGGACTATAAAACAAACCACCTTTCGTTCCTCTAGGATATCCCACGAACAAGCAAACTTTTGTACGTGATTCTAACTTATCAGCGTCTCCCTTCAGCACATGTGCTGGACTACCCCAAATTTGAATGTATTTCAAACTAGGCTTACACCCATTCCACAATTCTATGGGAATAGAGGGTACTGACTTAGAAGGTAGCAAGTTCAGAATATACGCCGCCATTTCCAGAGCATATCCCCATAACGAATTTGCTAATTGATCTAACCATTTCCATAAGAGTCATATTCCTTCATTCCGCCACACCATTCTGTTGGGGTGTACCAGGTGCAGACAATTGGGATTGAATCCCGACCTCTGATAAGTAACTCCTAAACTCTCCTAAGAGGTACTCTCCACCACGATCAGACCGTAGTGTCTTGATACTTTTACCATGACGATTCTCCACATCAACCTTATACTCTTTGAACTTATCAAAGCACTCAGACTTACGGTGCATCAAGTAAATATACCCATATCTCGAATAGTCATCTATAAAAGAGACAAAATATTTGAAACCACCTCTTGCCTAGATAGTCATCGGCCCACACAAATCAGAATGAACCAATTCCAACACTTCTTTGACTCTATACCCCTTAGCCTTAAAAGGCCTTTTGGTCATTTTTTCTTCCAAGCAAGACTCGCAAGTCATAAAGTTTTCCACTACCAATGAACCCAAAGGTCCATCGACCATTAACCTTTGAATTCTATTCAAGTTAATATGACCTAACCTTAGATGCCAAAGTTATATTTGGTTCATTTCCAAAGATTGCTTTCTCTTATTAGAATTAGAAGATGTGTTATTAATTTCCATTTATTGCATCATGGGAGTTATTGGATTAAGAGTATACAAATTGCCAACCAATGCACCAGAATAGATAACCACCCTATTTTTCTTGACAACCACTTTGTCATCAAAATAAAATAGAATATCCATCCATAAATAATTTAGAAACTGAAATCTGTTGGTGCGGGAAGCATCTGACGATCGAACCAGTGTTTTGATAATGGCAAAGGATTCAAAGTTAAGGTTATGTTGTGATCTAACAAGTTTGAATGAGCTTGCAGGAAAATCCTAAGTGTGCTTAGGCAAAAGTCCTAACTGAGGTTAGGCAGGTGAAAAACCCTAGGGGGTGGTAACCCTAGGTCACAGGGGGTGGTAACCCTATGCGGAAAGTCTTGGCAGGTCGAGGGCTTCAGGCAAAAGTCCTAGGAGGTGGTAACCCTAGGTGAAAAGTCCTGGTGTCGCGAACCAGGTGGAAGACTAGACGGGTCGGGGAGTGGGCGTCCAGCAGAAAGTCCTGAAGCATCGAGCGCTGAGAAAAAGTCCAGTCGATCTGGAGGATCACACTGGCAACAGGTAACTCTCCT
Source organism: Zingiber officinale (assembly GCF_018446385.1). Taxonomy (NCBI): domain Eukaryota; kingdom Viridiplantae; phylum Streptophyta; class Magnoliopsida; order Zingiberales; family Zingiberaceae; genus Zingiber; species Zingiber officinale. Next base: position 82,460,558 of record NC_055987.1, on the reverse strand, counting down.
GAGAGGAGTAGGTGAGGATGCGTTCCCCGCAGAGGGAACAGTAGGCATCGGGTCGACCTAGAGTTCTGGTTGGAAATCTGAAGTTAGACCTAGGATAGTCCGGAGACTATCAATATTTTATTTACCATGTCTATTGTGTGCTAACTTTGTTTTGCAAGGTATGTGTTTGTGACTAACACATTTTGCATGAACAAAGGAGCAACTTTCAACTCGGATGAACAGTGTTCGAGGCGTCTCCATGGAGCTTGGAGGTGTCTCGGGTGCAAGCCGAAGCCAGCTGTCTAGAAGAGCTGGACGCACCTTCATGGGGACTGGAGGTGCCTTGGATCACTACTCGAAGGCACCTTGGAGTGGCATTAAAGGCACCTTCAGGTGGATAATGAGCAGCGGTCAAAGCTTGATTGACAGCAATCGAAGCGGGATAAAACTTAGGGTCTAAGGCGCCTTGGAGCTTGATGGAGGCGCCTTGAACACCCTTTATAAGGGAGTCTCGACCAGGAGCCCAGTACAACACCTTCTGAGTAATCCTTACGCTACAAGCTGCTAACGAGACGATCCCGAAATGCTGCAACATCATCCCGACAACTCGGATATTCAGTTTTTAGTATTCTGTTGTCGGTATTAATTTAATTACTATTTCTCTTTGTACTTAGATTGTATTAATTTTCGATCTTATAGTTGTTGCCCACCGGAAGGGATCAACGATCGCGGGCCTTGGAGTAGGAGTCGTCACAGGCTCCGAACCAAGTAACTCCTCGTGTCTTTGTGTGTGATTACTGTAACGCCCCTAGTTTTTTTTTTTTACATATATATAATGCATAACCTGCGGACGTCACTTACTCATATTTTCATAATGGTTCCTTACTTCAATAAAATTACATAGACGATTCGAAAGAAAACATAACTAAATGCGGAATTAAAAATAGATGCTCTTTGGGTTGTACTGCTCTTGTTCCGAGTTGGCTCACTGGTCAATGCCTCCTGTCTCATTCGCCTCATTGTCTGGAAAAAAAAGTTATAAACTGTGAGTGAGAGATTCAGCATGTTCAAAATAGTGTTATGCATTAGTTAGCGTCTATAATCTAGTGTACCAAGGGAAACCACATCAAAGGTAACTTAGGTCTTACTGGCATATCATGGGCATGAGCGTAGACGTCTACTTAGGCATACAAGAATAAACATAAGCCTAAGTATGTACGTAAGCTAAGTATACAATAGACACAACCAGGAGCATGTAAATAAACATAGGCATAAGCATACTAGCTAGCATAAACGTACATATTATGGATGAACAGAAGCATAAGCATAGGCATGTAATTAAACTAAGCATGAAATAGATATAATCATGAGCATGTATATAAACATAGGCATAAGCATACTAGCTGGCATAAACGTACATACTATGGATGAACAGAAGTATAAGCATGGAAAAGATCATAATCACATAGAGTTAATGAGCTCCCGGGCTAAGGGCACCGGTCACACTCAACTACATAGTTTGGTAAGCTCCTGGGCTAAGGACACCGGTCACACTCTACCACATAAGGTTGGCGAGCTCCCGGGCTAAGGACACCAGTCACACTCTACCACATAAGATTGGCGAGCTCCCGGGCTAAGGACACCGGTCACACTCGGCCACGTAGATTTGGTGAGCTCCCCAGGCTTAGGTCCCCAGTTCATAGCTTAACCCATAATAAGATTTGACAAGCTCCTCGGGCTTAGGTCCCCGAATCATAACTTGGTAAGTTCCCCGGGCTTAGGTCCCCGGATCATAACTCGGTAAGCTCCCCGGGCTTAGGTCCCCAGATCATAACTCGATAAGCTCCCCGGGCTTAGGTCCCCGGATCATAACTTGGTAAGCTCCCCGGGCTTAGGTCCCCGGATCATAACTTAATACATTTGAACATGCGCATAAGCATAGCCATGATTACTACTCAAGTATGGAACATAAATATATTTTTGTACATGAACGTAAGCAGGTTCATTTCATGAGCACTTAAATTATCATGATGGGAAGAGGAAACATTAGCCTGACTATACAAAATTCAACCCTTTTTCTAAACTAGAATCCGAAAGTCACATGTAGCATATAAAATTGATGATAAGCAAGAAGAAACATAAGCTTTCCTATATTAGAAATCCAAAAATACATGTAGCATGTAAAATTACCATGATATCTAATAAGAATAAAACATAAGCTTTCCTAATTTAGAATTTCTAAAAGCATATAAAAATACCATGATATCAAGCAGGACGAAAACATAAGTTTTCCTAAATTGGAAACCCGAAAATACATATAGCACATATAGTTATCACGATGACAAGCATGAGGAAAACATAAGCTTACCTAAACTAGAAACCCGAGAATACATGTAGCATGTAAGGTTATCATGAATAAAAATACATACATGTTAGAGGTTATAATTAAAGGAACCAAGACCCAAGAGTTTAGATGAACATAGTAGGGAGTGAGAAAATCAAATGTACACTACACAAACTCTGAAGTTATCACCTAACCTACCATGGTATCCAACAAATACATGAATTCAGGATATCTAATTAAAGCATATCATAGCATAGAACATGCTAAATTAGATTTCCGAATGCTAAACTACCATGGTATCCAACAAATACATGAATTTAGGATATCTAATTAAAGCATATTATAGCATAGAACATGCTAAATTAGATTTCCGAATGCTAACATGTCACCTAGGGGGAAAAAATATATATCATGCTAGGACATAAGAAAAAGCACGAGCACAATTAAACTCAAATCCGAAAGCTCAATCACATCTAGAATCTAAAACCTTCACAGGACATAAGGTTATCTTTATTAGAAAATGAGTAGAAAACATAAACACTAGCAAATTACATTCCTCAAAAGAAAAATCATTTTCCTAATCTCGTATGTACATATCAACAACATTTTCATAAATCTATTATAATAATTATTCATTAGCCATAATAATCAATGAAAGAGAGAGATGACATTGACATGCAAAATTGAGTGCTAGATCATGCTTTAAAAATTAAATTAAATTTCAAGTGGTTTAATCATGAATAACGCATGAGCTTCCTTTCCCATATGCATGACGCATATAGGTCATGATATGTAGTGGCTTGACAACATATCAATGCTGCAGAATCATAATAGAGAAAATATTCATTATGATTTCATCTTCTTAAAAAACATAATCGAAAACTTATAAGTCTTAAAATCCATTAGAAGCATAAACAATTGTCTAATTTCAAAAAAAGAGATGAAGAAGGAATAAACCATGGCATCAACTTCCTAAAACTGAAAAGAACATAGAAATCTGTAGAATCCCAAAATCCTCCATTCATACAACCTTTAAAAGCTTTGAGGTCTAGGGGGGCCGCTAAGGTCGCGGATCTACCTTTTTTTAAAAGCTTTGAGGAAAACAAAACTTAAACTAAAGCATCATGCCTAAATTTATAGTACCCAAAATTCACAAGACTATAAAAACTAAACTAAAACACTAACACGGTTGAGAACATGCCTTATGTACTTAGCCACCCACTCCTTTTCTTCCTTGAAAATCCTAGCACCAGTGGAGAACAAGAGGGTGAGAAGATCTTACTAGGGTCAGTGGAAATAAGAAGGTAGGGAGAAGTTCTAGGTGAGGGCTTAAATAGAAGAGAAGCTTAGAACTTGGTCTAGGTTTAATTTTATAAATGCTAAGTCATATATATTATTTTTATATAATATTTTACTAAGTCTAGATAGAAATCTATATCCATGATTATTTAATTCCATATATATTTTATATAAAGTATAATACTATAATTTCTTAATTCGCTACTAATTGTGCGTTAAACATCTATTAATCCTATATTTTCCTTATTTAATTCTATTTATTCTTTGTAATTTATATTATACCTTATTTATTATGTAACATATTATTTTTCTATTTTTACATAATATTTCTTTGTTGCACGTTCTTATAATTTATATATATATATATATATATATATATATATATATATATATATATATATATATATATATATATATATATAATTTAAATTATATATTTTATATTATACATAATATTTCTTAAATTACATATTTTATATTATACATAATATTTACACGTTGTTACCATTTTTTTAAACTTAATATCAAGTTTAAATAGAAACATATTTACATGATTATAAAATTTTCATATCTATCTACATATAAAAATTTGTGACACATAAAATTTTCTATGTAATTTATTTTATTACTATAAAACTTAATATCAAGTTTAAATAGAAACATATTTCCATGGTTATAAAATTTTCATATATAGTTTACTTATTTAATTCTATATACTATATATATACATATATATATACATGGTAATATGCATATAATTTTGTCATTGCATTAAATTTCATAATTATATATATATATATATATATATATATATATATATATATATATATATATATATATATATATATATATATATATATATATATATATATATATAAAATTCATATATTATATTAGTATAGTGATTGATTATTAATCTTTTATTTTATTTAATTTTATGTGCTCTATATAGATTTATATTTTACTTTTATATTGTTTAGAAGGATAATTTATATACATAAATTATATAAATTCTAAGTCTTTATATATTGGTATCTTGCTATTTTCTTAATATAATTCATTAATCTAAATTTCTAGGCTAACTCGATTAATTAAATCTATTTATATGAATAAATTCTTAGTCAAATGAATAATTACAATTACCCCATGAATATCCCTCATTAAATAAATTTGAATTCTAATTAAATTGTAATTAATCTAATAAATCCCCTTAATTAAATAAATCTAGATTCTAATTAAATTACAATTTAATCCAATAACTTACCTTAATTAAATAAGTGATTTTGAACACTACAATTACTTTCTTTTTATTTCCGCTGTGTTTATTACTTGAGTTTTACGATTCCGAAATGAAATAGCCACGAGCGCTATTCACCCCCCTCCCCTCTAGCGCTTTTCGATCCAACAATTGGTATCAGAGCGGGGTCGCTTCGATTTGGTGCAACTACCAATCAAACAATTTTTTCGTGGTATTTTCAGTTTTTTAGAGTCGACCGGAATTAGTATAATTACTATATTCCGATCTATTTCTCGTTCGAATCAGTTTTGCTCGAAGCTAGTGTGACACCACTCGAGTTCATTTTTTTTATATATATATTCCCGCACTACTAATCCAAGACCAAGTCTTGGAATAGATTTTATTGTTTTTGTCGTGCAATGTATCAATGGCCCAACAAGAGGGTTACAGCACTGTTCGTCCCCCGCTCTTCACCGGAGAAGATTTCAGGTACTGGAAAGGATGAATGGAGAACTTTCTAAAAATCCTGTTCGAGACATGGATGATCATCAAGACTGGATTACAACTGCCAACCGACGAAGAAAGCAAGCCCACATCCTGCGAGAACTGGGAACCAACTCTAATCAAGAAGGTAGAAGCCAATGCCAAAGCGACCTACACCCTCTAGTGTGGACTGACCAAGGAGGAGCTCAACAGAGTTGGACCATTCTCCAACACAAAAGAGCTATGGGAGAAACTGATCGAACTCCACGAGGGCACCTCCGACACCAAGGTGAGTAAAAGAGATTTGCTGTTTAATAAACTATACAATCTCAAAATACAGGAAGGAGAGACAACAAGTCAACTCCACGCATGAATACAAGATATTCTCAACTCCCTCCATGCAATCGGGCAGAAAGTCGAGAATCGGGACGTCATAAGGTACGCACTCAACTCTTTTCCAAGGAACACATTGTGGGCATCAATGGTAGATGCCTACAAAGTTTCCAAGAATTTATCTTGTATAAAACTAGATGAATTATTTTCTGAGTTTGAATTACATGAGCAGACTAATGCACAGCCAATCGAGAAAGGTGTAGCTTTGCTTGCAGGTCCCAGTAGAACATGTGAACCAAGACCACGACGAAGAATAGAACTAGAGCCGGAAGAAGAACCCGACTCAGATGAAGAAGATGATGAACTAACAACCGAACTCGTGAACCTTGTGAAGAAACTCTACAAGAAAAAGAAGGGCTTCAACAAGAGAGACCTAAAGAAGGTAGTACAATCCAAGGAGGTTCAACCTAGTTCAAAAGACAAGTTCGAGGTGATCTGGCACGGGTGCAACCAGAAAGGGCACATCAAGGCCAACTGCCCAAATCAGAAGGATGAAAAGAAGCAGAGGAAGAAGAAGGTGCTGAAAGTGACCTTTGAAGAATCCACAGAAGAAGATACCGACGACGAGCTTGAACAAACGAGCCTCCTAGCACTAATGGTCCGGGACCAAATCAACATGTTCGAGAGCGAGAGCGAATTGGAAACAGACTCGGAAAGAAGCCACAGATCCGTATCCATTTTCGAAGGGCCCGACCCCTCTGTAAGTATTCCTCGATTAAATAATTTAGTGAATTACTTATTATGCAAATTAGCAAAATCAAACATTTGGGTCAAGTCACTTCTAAAGGAAGTAGCAGTCCTTAAAGAAGTGACTAACTCCAAAACATTGCCTGACCCAGTTTAGACTGGAAATTCAACTCAAGTCCAAAAGCTTGAAGAAGAAAATTCTAGTCTGAAAACTCAGGTCAAGGATTTGGAGAAGACCCTAGAACGGTTTTCTTTGGGGTCCAAGAATCTTGACCTAATTCTTGGGACACAAAGAGCCGTTTACAATAGAACTGGACTAGGTTTCAAAACCAAGAAGAAATATCGATCATATCTATCCTTAGTCAACAGACCAAATAGTAAACTAGTCCAAGCATGTGTACCCAAGTCGGACTTGGTCAATATTGGGTCCCCATGGATAAAGTACATTACCTTGATAAACCTTATCGAGGCTATGATCTAGAGGGAGCAAAAAGAAAAATTATTTTAATTAATAAATAACCAAAAATTATCTTAACAAATAAATAATTAATTAGATTAAATTAAAATTATCTAAATAAAATAAAAAATAAAAATAAAAATTACTTTAACAAATAAATAATTAATTTAATTAAGTTAAAATTATTTTAATAAATAAAAATTATATTAAGACATAAATATAAAGGAATATTATTCTAAATTAAAACTTTAAAAATAAGTTAAAAGGAAAATCAATAACGGAGGCTCCAGAATAGCTGTCACCTCCAAAAGGAATCTATCCGACAGGGTAACCATATGCAACATACCTGGCAAGGTAATTAGGGCTAGAATAATAAGGGCTAAGCTTAACTTGACCCACGGTACTGGTGAAATATTGGATGATAGTACGTTAGGGAAGCTCAGTCTATGCATGTCTAGGAAGATATGGATTCGACCAGGTGTATTTGTGTAAAATACAACACCCAAATAATATTTAAATAATAAGCTCATTGGACAAATAATCTTATTGGATTTTTTAGAAATTTTCTGGGAATTTTTCGGAGTCCGTTTGGCGTAGTTTAAGGGGATAATTTATAGGCTAAGTGGAAGCCCGTTCGAGTTACCCCATTTAAGTGAGGAAATGTTTTAATTATAAAATCCTTTTTTCTTTTATTTTTCCCGACCCATCGTCGTTTTCCCCAAAACCACCAAGATCCCAACCTCTCATCCCCGATCCCCCTTCTCTTCTCCCTCACACGCTCTCTTCTCTTGATGCCATCGCCGACATGGGAGCCGCCGATCATCTTCTCTTCGTCGGCGCAGCCTCGTCGTCGATCGCCAGAGAGATCACACCGATGGGCCGAGCCTCCCACTCAAGGTGTGGAGTCTTTCCCTCTTCTTCTCCACTTCTTCTCATGCGATCTGAGCAGACGACGCCATCTTTAGCCCTAAGTTACCGTTGTCGGGAGGGGAAGAGTTGTCTGCGTTCATTCCCATCGCACTGATCGCCGGCTGTCGCCGTCCCTCAGTGTTTGATCGTGCCTAGATCCACCATCGATGTTGCCCTATGCCGCGATGCCAGCGGACGCCGCCAGACGCTGTGTTGCTTGACGGACACCGACCACAGTGTCATCAATTCCAATCGCTTCACTATTACTGGAAGGGGAGGAGCTATCACCTCCTCTGGCATTCCTTGTGCACGATCATTGTTGATTCGGCATCTAGCGCATCGCAACGATTGTCTAGGTACATTTTGTTTGGAAATCATGTAGATTCAAGGATTGTGGTTTATAGGTTTCCAATTGCGTTGTGTCTCCTGTTTTGGACTAGGGAAAGGCATCAGAACAGCTCCTAGATGGAATTCCTCCGGGCAGATCACTGTCCTTTGCGTTCTTGCGGTCGAGTAAGGCTTCGGTTGAAGATTTGGGGGATGTTTGAGGTGAGTAGAGCTCTGTTGGTTAAGGATTTTAGTAAACTAATTTCTCTACAGTTAGGTTCTGGATTTAATTTGGGGAAGAAGGGGTGTAGGGATCTTGGTAGTATTCAGCAGGGGTTCTTGTGAGTTTGTGAGTGTTGATCTGTTGTTGTCTCTTAAGGTAAGTGATGTAGATGTATTGGTATGTATTGTTATATTCCCTGTTGATATTAGATTAGGGAATTTGGGTTAGAAACTACGGATATGGGTGAGAATTTAAAGGTGAATCATGTTGGGTTTGTGATTGATTGTGGTTTGATGATTTGGTTGATAGGTTGATTGCATGATTATCGAATTGGGAGGTGTTATTATGATGTTTGATAGAATTGGATTATTGATTTGGAGGATTAATCGGAGATCAGATTTGATTGGAGTGATCTTAATTGGGTTAGGGCATTCATTTATCTATTTAATTCATATGAATTTAGCTAAATAAAATATATCTATTGATTGATCGCAGGACTTGGATTCGGGATGAGCGTCTCGACGTGGGATTACGTGTCGTGATATACATTTAAGGCGGGTATTTCTAGCTTTATCTCTTTAGTATTTTGATCCTAGTGCATGAGCTTTATGTTCAGATAGTTGTTGTATCTATCTTGACTCCACTCTTTTTTTCCTGTGTTTGATACATCCACTCAATTTTTGAGCTACTCGTTTCTGTATCTATACAGTCTCTCGTTGCTATCGATGATATTTAACAGATACTATATTACTAGGTACCAGATACCGGATGCTAGACATTAGATATTAGGTATTGGATATATAGACACCAGATACCATGTTTACATGCTTTGATTGTTGTTTGTTTACACACCTTACTGAGCATGCTGGCTTCATGTAGCATACTTGTTTTTGTTTATATATATATGATGAATGTTGCATTGTTCGCATCATGTCATTGCTTGCATTGCTGACAATCCTGTCTCCCTTGTGGTTGAGGCGGTTGTTGGCTAGGGCCGCACGCTCGGCCACTCATGGGTAGTGGTAGCTTGGAGTGTGCCGCATGTCCTGTCATGCCCCCCACTCGCACACTCATGGGTAGTGTCTGCTGGAGTCGCGGGCAGCAGGGACCCCGTCGCAGACGTAGCTATTCAGCTACTATGCAACTGTCCCCTCGGCCACTCGAGAGTAGTGGTAGCTGGAGTGGTGTACAGTCTGTCATTGTCCCGGCCTCTCGTCCATACTGGGGTCATGGACTTGAGGGGTGGGCGGGAGTGACCATCCGTACATACGCTGTTGTTATTATATCTGTTGGTTGTTTACTTATGCTGTTGTTGCTTATCTATGCTGCTGTTACAAGCTTATGCTGTTGTTGTTTATTTATGCTGTTATGCTTACATAGGTTGAGATTTATACCTGTGATATGTGTTTAGACACTGACTTACTTACTGTTGACATGTATATACCTCACACGATACCATGTAGTTATGAGCAGTACTGTAGCAGGGCTTTGATACACTTTACCTTTTACTACTAGCCTAGGATATGGTTTCAGGTATGGACACTTATTATGATATCACTGTAGTATCTGCTATTTCCATACGAGACTGTATACCTTTGCATCTCTAGTTCTTTACTATACTCATGCACTATCTGTCTATTACCCGCTGAGTCTTTATACTCACCACCCCGTATATTGGTAATTTCGCCAGGTAGCAGGTAAAGGATTTATGGAGTCGCCTGGAGAGCCTGTCCGCCAGTCCCACGTCACATTCGAGGACGACCTTACGATTTTGGTATTTCTTACGCTATTTGTATTTTGGGTTTTGTACTTGTTTATGTATTTGTGTTCTCTTGTATTTGGTTTGATATTATTGTGTCAAGCCGAGCCAGCTCGCAGTTAGTTGCTTTATGTTTTGTAATCGTTATTTGTGATTTCCGCTGTGTTGATTTCTGTTCCAGCCGAGTGGGCTGATTATATAACTGCGTGGTTGTGTAAATATATTCCAGCCGTATGTGGCTGATGTATTTTGTATGTATGTATGCCTCAAATTGTCACCCGTACAGGGGAGATTCTGCCAAAATTTTTCGGTAAGGACTCCTCTGGGGGCGTGACAATTTATTGGTATCAGAGCCAAGGTTTTATGAGGCTTATTTTCGTTTGGTTTTTCGTGATTTGGTTTCTCGACGTGACTTTTCGGGTTTTGGGACCAGGCAGCGACAGGATTCTCCAAGGTATAGGAGGTATGTTTGCATATTGTAATCTTACATTTCTGTTAGTGCATGCATAGTTGTTATGTTAGTTATGTTATGTATTAGTATGCTTTTGTTAGTACTTGTCCAGTTGTTTGTAGCATACATCAAATGTGTTGGGTCAATCACTGATCACGGTTGACCCTATTAGAGATCAAGGAATACAGTCTCATCGGACTTCTTTTACCATACCACTAGTGTTATTAATTTCTGTTATCACTAGTTTAGTAGTGGTTAGTATCTGCTAAATATCATATTGCTTCAGTTCGTGGAGAACCAATTTACTCGTATTGCCTTGGTTCGTAGAGAACCGATTCACTCTTATTTGACTTGGGTAGTAGAGGACTGATTTATCCTAGTTGGTGTAGTTTGTAGAGGACCAATTTACTCTAATTTACTCTGATTGGTTTGGTTAGTAGAGGACCGATCTACCTTGGTTGACTTGATCAGTAGTAGATTGATTCGTTCTTGTCGGTGTAGGTGGTAGAGTACTGAGTTACTTTTATTAGTTTGGTTGTAGAACACCGACTCACTCTATTTTATAGAGATTCTGATCCTCGGGTTATGTGTGCTGGTTAGATAACCAAAAAGTTACGTTTGAGTTCAGGACTTGTACAGACGGAGAATTGACTAAGTTAGCTGCATACCATTGCTGGCTTGACTAGTCTGTAGAGGATCGATGTATCCTATTCTATGGAGACTTTAACCTTAGACTGTATGTACCTGGTAGGATGACCTTGAGGGTACATTTGGATAGATGACCCCCACTGACGTGAAAAAGTATAGAGCTAGCTGCTTAACACTTACGTGATACCTTTGTTATATAAGTGTATGAAATGGTGAGCATATTCAGATACATGACTTATACTGATGTGGAAAAGATGATGTTAGCTGCGTATCCTTTACGTGACCAGGCATCACGTAAAGGAAGATGCAAAAGATAGTTGTTGAGATTAAAACATCACGGTGATCATTGTGAGGTGTTTTGAGAGAGTACTTCTCTACTTCCTTTGGAAGCGTAATGGTTTAAAAGGTGATGGTTAGTCGACTTGTCTAGTGTGCTTCCATGGGAGATCCTGACTGATGGACCGATCGGATAGGGTTAGATATCCTCGATGATAAACAGCTCAAGACCTTGATCACCTGACCATTTACTGAAGGTCTTGAAGTTTATATGTAAGATCAGAGGGTGTTTGATCTTTTGTCAACAGTTATCGGAGGACATTTTATAGGTATGATTATGAGAGTTATGGAGATACTCTCTTGATGGGTAGAGTTTGTAGTTAGGAGGGTGAGTGACCATTTGGATTTTTGGATCATCATTCCCTTACGGTGGATTTTGCATGTTTGAATGGATGAGATTAGACGTACTCTTTGGATAAGATTAGTAGAGTTTTATATACTTATGGTTTGACTGTATCTCTACCATTTGGAGAGTTGTTGGTCATTGATTAGGAAATCAAGGGACACCCTTGGATTTCAGTGTGACACACTTTTGGTAGGATGATGATATATTTCTACATCATGATAGTATATCATGATGATAATTGGTTCTTAGGAAAATTATCAGGTTTGATTGATGTTATGATAGGTTGTTTTCTGATGATCTGTTAAAGGATATTGGATTTGGTAGTTTATTATTTGGTGATTTATGGTTGGTGATTAGATCTTAAACCTGTTGCCAGTGATCTTACGGTTGAGTGTGTCTGATGTATTCGGCATTTCTAGGGTGTTTAGAGTAGTTTTCATTGACTTCATTAATGATATTATGATCTATTTAAGATCTGAGGTGATCACGTACACTATCTTCGCATAGTTCTAGATATGTTTCGACGGGAACATCTATATGTGAAGTTCAGTAGTGCGTATTTTGATTGTCTTCTGTGAGATTTCTGGAATACATGGTTACCGGTAGGGGTACACTGTGGATCCACAGAAGATATAAGCTGTTACCGGTGGGTAGTAGTTGAAGTCTGTACAGGAGACTCGCAGCTACCTTGGTCTGGCTAGATGTTACCGGAGATTGGATTAGGGTTTCTCTAGCGTTGTTATGTCGTTGACTTGACTATCTAGAAAGAGTGTGGAATTTTCCTAGATATATGCTTTTGAGACCAGTTTCATGAATTGAAATGAAAAGCTGATAACTGCACCGTTTTAGTTTCACCTTCTTGTGTAGACGGATTGATACTCTACACAGAAGTATTGTACGAGGGGTTAGGTGCAGTTCTGAAGCAGCATGGTCGAGTAGTACTATATTTTTCTCGATAGTTGAAAGATCATGAGAAAAATTATCTGACTCATGATTTGGAATTACCAGCTATTATTTTCACGTTGGAAATGTGGTGACATCATTTATACGGGATTCATTGTTTCCGTGAGAGATTATGTGTATACCTGAGTTAGATCCGTTCCGGGAGGAGTTACTTCAGGAAGCACATCGACCCAGATTTACGATATATGCAGGGAATACTCGATATACAGAGTCTGGAGGTGTTCCTATTGGTGGAACGATATGGGGAAAGACATTGTGAATTTTGTAGTTCGATGTCTAGTATGTTAGCAAGTGAAGGATGAGCACCAGAGACTAGAAAGATAAGGATGGTCACCATTGATTCAGATACTAGAGTGCAGTTGGGAGCATGTTATGATGGATTTTGTTCTGTGATTACCCAGGACATGGAGAGGATATGATGCGTTGGGAAATCAATGATTGGTTGATGAATTTGCTCTCTAGCTTTTGATTTGTCGGATAGATTCTTTAGATCGAGTAGCAGGATTATATGATAGAGAGATTACTGAACCTCAGGGTATATCTCTGAGTATTGTACCAAATGGAGATTCATGATTCACATCACGATAGTAGCAGATTTTACAGCAGACCATAAGTATAAAGTTCGATTTTAGAACCGCTTTACATCTTTAAATAGATGAACAGACTGAGAACTTAATGTGGATGTTATAGGTTTGCTGATAGTATGAGTTATGGATTTTGGGAGGCAGTTGGTTTACTCACAGTTGGCTAGACAGCAGTGTGAGAGTAGTGGAAGCAGGGTGAGCACATAACCCACAGAGTCATCTCTTACGAATGGAGATTTATTCTTGATACTCGGATGGAGTGATATATGAGTATGTTATTTGGTTGTTACCCTTGAATGATGACCCCTGAGTTGAGCAGTAAATTTAGGGACCAAATTTTTATTAGTGGGGGAGAATATAAAATACAGCACCCAAATAATATTTAAATAATAAGGTTATTGGACAAATAATCTTATTGGATTTTTCAAGAATTTTAAGAATGTTCTGGGAATTTTTCGGAGTCCGTTTGGTGTAGTTTAAGGGGATCATTTATAGGCTAAGAGGAAGCCCGTTCGGGTTATCCCATTTAAGTGAGGAAATGTTTTAATTATAAAATCCTTTTTTCTTTTATTTTTCCCGACCCATCGCCGTTTTCCCCAAAACCACCGAGATCCCAACCTCTCATCCCCGATCCCCCTTCTCTTCTCCCTCACACGCTCTCTTCTCTTGATGCCATCGCTGACATGGGAGTCGCCGATCATCTTCTCTTCGTCAGCGCAGCCTCGTCGCCGATCGCCAGAGAGATCGCACCGACGGGCCGAGCCTCCCCCTCATGGTGTGGAGTCTTTCCCTCTTCTTCTCCACTTCTTCTCATGCGATCTGAGCAGACGACGCCATCTTTAGCCCTAAGTTACCGTTGTCGGGAGGGGAAGAGCTGTCTACGTTCATTCCCATCGCGCTGATCGCCGACTGTCGCCGTCCCTCAGTGTTTGATCGTGCCTAGATCCACCATCGATGTTGCCCTATGCCACGATGCCAGCGGACGCTGCCAGACGCTGTGTTGCTTGACGGACACCGACCACAGTGTCATCAATTCCAATCGCTTCACTATTACTGGAAGGGGAGGAGCTATCACCTCCTCTGGCATTCCTTGTGCACGATCATTGTTGATTCGGCATCTAGCGCATCGCAACGATTGTCTAGGTACATTTTGTTTTGAAATCTTGTAGATTCAAGGATTGTGGTTTATAGGTTTCCAATTGCGTTGTGTCTCCTATTTTGGACAAGGGGAAGGCATCGGAACAGCTCCTAGATGGAATTCCTCCGGGCAGATCACTGTCCTTTGCGTTCTTGCGGCCGAGTAAGGCTTCAGTTGATGATTTGGGGGCTGTTTGAGGTGAGTAGAGCTCTGTTGGTTAAGGATTTTAGTAAACTAATTTCTCTACAGTTAGGTTCTGGATTTAATTTGGGGAAGAAGGGGTGTAGGGATCTTGGTAGTATTCAGCAGGGGTTCTTGTGAGTTTGTGAGTGTTGATCTGTTGCTGTCTTTTAAGGTAAGTGATGTAAATGTATTGGTATGTATTGTTATATTCCCTGTTGATATTAGATTAGGGAATTTGGGTTGGAAACTATGGATATGGGTGAGAATTTAAAGGTGAATCATGTTGGGTTTGTGATTGATTGTGGTTTGATGATTTGGTTGATAGGTTGATTGCATGATTATCGAATTGTGAGGTGTTATTATGATGTTTGATAGAATTGGATTATTGATTTGGAGGATTAATCGGAGATCAGATTTGATTGGAGTGATCTTAATTGGGTTAGGACTTTCATTTAGCTATTTAATTCATATGAATTTAGCTAAATAAAATATATCTATTGATTGATCGCAGGACTTGGATTTGGGATGAGCGTCTCGACGTGGGATTACGTGTCGTGATATACATTTAAGGCGAGTATTTCTACCTTTATCTCTTTAGTATTTTGATCCTAGTGCATGAGCTTTATGTTCAGATAGTTGATGTATCTATCTTGACTCCACTCTTATTTTTCCTGCGTTTGATACTTCCACTCAATTTTTGGCTACTCGTTTCTGTATCTATACAGTCTCTCGTTGCTATCGATGATATTTAGCAGATACTATATTACTAGGTACCAGATACCAGATACCAGATGCCAGACATTAGATATTAGGTATTGGATATATAGACACCTGATACCATGTTTACATGCTTTGATTGTTGTTTGTTTACACACCTTACTGAGCATGCTGGCTTCATATGGATCATGCTTCTATATATATTTATGTTTATCATATTGTTACATTGATGATGATTGTGTTTGAGTCATGGTTGTTAGTATCATGCACATCATTACACAGAGTGATGTGAGCGCGTCATCAGTCATTCGCTGCCAACTCGGCCACTCAAGGGTAGTGGTAGCTTGAGTTGGGTGCAACATGTCTTATAGTACCCACTCGGCCACTCGAGGTAGTGGTGGGCTGGAGTGGTGTCTGATCTGTCGTTGTCCGGCCTCTCGTCCATCGTCGTGGACTTGAGGGTGGGGAGTGAATCCGTCTATCTGTTATTAATTATATCATTGGTTGTTTACTTGTCTTGTTGTTGCTTATCTATCTTTGTTGTTATTAGCTTATCTTGTTGTTGTTTATTTATCTGTTATGCTTCATAGGTTGAGATTTATACTTGTGATATGTGTTTAGACACTGACTTACTTATTGTTGACATGTATATACCTCACACGATACCGTATAGTTATGAGCGATCTTGTAGTAGGGCTTTGATACACTTTACCTTTACTACTAGCCAAGGATATGGTTTCGGTATGGACACTTATTATGATATCGTTGTAGTATCTGCTATTTTTCCATACGAGACTGTATACCTCTGCGCAGTTCTTTACTATACTCAAGCCTTTATCATACATTACCATTGAGTCTTTATACTCACCACCCGTATATTGGTAATTTAGCAGCAGTAAAGTTTATGGAGTCGCTTGGAAGCGTGTCCTTGATCCAGCGTCGCATTTGAGACGACGTTACGATTTTAGTATTTCTTCTGGGTTTTGTACTTGTTTATGTATTTGTGTTCTCTTGTATTTGGTTTGATATTATTGTGTCAAGTCGAGCCGGCTCGCAGTTAGTTGATTTGTGTTGATTTCTGTTCCAGCCGAGTGGGCTGATTATATAACTGCGTGGTTGTGTAAATATATTCCAGTCGTATGTGGCTGATGTATTTTGTATGTATGTATGCCTCAGATTGTCACCCGTACAGGGGAGATGCTGCCGAAATTTTTCGGTAAGGACTCCTCTGGGGCGTGACAATTTGGCTAAGTGGAACTGATCGAAGCTACCCTTTATGAATCCTAACTAGTTAGACCAAGGTTTTGTACTAAGTTCAGTGGACAAAACTATTTGGAAAACCTCGAAGGCATGGTTACCTTAATGATGTCTATGTGACTCACCATAGCCCAGAAGTTTATCCAAGGAATGTCTATTTGTTGAGCTCAAAGCTAAACCTGAATCTAACATAAAGTTAAACCAAACCCTATAATTGAAACTAATTTCATCTCACAAAATTATAGGATCCCCTGATTGAAAAATCTAGATCAGGTGAAATGACTAAGGACAAAACTTAAAATTAAATTAAAATAAGAATTAAATAAAATAAAATTTAAATTAAATTAAATCTTAATATTTTTTCAAATATAATTAACTCAATATTTTCAAAATTTAATTAACTTAACATTTTTCAAAAATTTAATTAACTCAATATTTTTAAAATTTAATTAACTTAATATTTTTCAAAATTTTAATTAACTTAATATTTTTCAAATTTAATATTTTCAAATATAATTAACTTAATATTTTTCAAATTTAATTAACTTAAACATTTTTCAAAATTTAATTAACTTAATATTTTCAAAATGTAATTAACTTAATATTTTCAAAATTTATTTAACTTAACATTTTTCAAAATTTAATTAACTTAATATTTTTTTTCAAATTTAATTAACCTAATATTTTTCAAAATTTAATTAACTTAATATTTTCAAAATTTAATTAACTTAACATTTTTAAAAAAATTAATCAACTCAATATTTTTAAAATATAATTAACTCAATATTTTAAAAATTTAATTAACTAAAAGTTTTTTCAAACCTAATTAACCTGATCTGTACAACCATCTCGCATTCACCCATAGGAATAACTGATCGCTAATGGTTGAGATGGAAAATTAAGGAGCTTATTTCAATCAAACTATCTTTTGATTCATTAAAAGGAATCCAATGCAAATACCTCATGTGTAGGAATTGGATCAATGGATGCTGGATAGTGGATGCTGTAGACATATGACTGGAGATAGGTTGAAGTTCACAAAGCTCAAATACAAGAACCTAGGATCAGTTGCATTCGACAACAACGGTAAACTTAAGGTAATCAGAAAAGGTAATATCGAACTTAATTCCGATTTCATTATCCGAAACGTTTTATTAGTTGAAAATTTCAACTTTAATTTACTGAGTATAAGTCAATAGTGTGATAGTGACTACTTAGTTATTTTTAATAATTATGGGTGTTTAGTTAAGAATATGGATAACCCCGAAATCATACTTAAAAGACTTAGGAAAAATAACATCTACACAATTGACCTACCCTCAATAAAGTGTCTTTTGACACAACAAGAGGAAATCATCCTGTGGCACAGAAGACTAGGTCACACCCATGTCAAACTCATTTCAAAAATGAGTCAAAATAGTTTAGTTAGAGGGTTACCCAGATTAAAAAACCTAGATAATACAATTTGCCAGGATTTCCAACAAGGTAAGCAAACCAAATCAACTCACAAGTCAACCAACCAAGATAAAACTGACTTCTTACTTGAGCTCCTACATTTAGACCTATTTGACTCACATGGAGCCAAGTCACTAAGCAAGAATCAGTGCTGCTTAGTAATAAATGATGATTACTCTAAATACACTTGGGTAAAATTTCTAAAAACAAAAGATGAAACCTTTGAAGTTTTTAATAATTTTTGCAAGCTAATAGAAAATGAAAAAGATACCAAAATTAAAAGAATAAGGAGTGATCATGGGGGTGAATTTGAAAATCATAGGTTTACCCAATTTTGTAAAATTAATGGATACAAAAATGAGTTTTCATGTCCTCGAACCCTCCAACAGAATGGTCTAGTGGAATGGAAAAATAGAACCCTACAAGAGGCAGCTAGAACCATGTTAAACAAATATGACTTAAATCATCAATTCTGGGCTGAAGCAATAAATACAGCAAACTACATTCAAAATAGAATTCTAATTAACAAATTACACAATAAAACCACGTACGAAATATATTATAATAAAATTCTCAATTTGAACTATTTAAAAGTGTTTGGATGTAAAGTTCACATTTTAAACACTAAAAATTACTTAGGAAAATTCACACCCAAATCAGTCCAAGGAATATTCTTAGGGTACTCCACAACCAGTAGGGCTTATAGAGTCTATAACCAAAATACCCTAAAAGTTGAAGAAACAACTAATGTAATCTTTGATGAAAAAAATAACCTACCTAATATAAATGAAAATGTTGGCATTAACCCAAGAATTATAGAAGATGAAGAAATTCAACCTAACACTAGACCAGAGGAACCAACTACTGACTCAAGTATAAGACCAATCAGAATAAGTACCTCTCACCCACCTGACCAAATTTTGGGTGACCCGAACCTAGGAGTTAGAACTAGAGCTTCCTATAGAAACCTGAGTCAGATTGCACTGATCTCCAAAATTGAGCCTAAGACTATAGAAGAAGCCCTACCTGACCCAGGCTGGATCATTGCTATGCAGGAAGTGTTAGCCCAATTTGATAGGAACCAAGTCTGGGAACTGGTACCTAAACCCTTAGATAAGTCCATAATGTTGGAGCAATCCCAATGGTCCGCGGGATCATGTGTTTTGGTGTTTGGGCAAAGGGTTTAAGTTAGGTTTACCCTTGTTATTTGATATGTGTACTTGAGTTGTGCAGGACTGCAGGTGACACATGTGACTCAGGTTGACGACTTCGGGTCCGGTGAAGGATGGAGCATCAGGGGCGTGGGAGGACAAGAGCGGAAGCAACTTGAGGCATAGGATGGCATTGCCACGGGCTTGGATCGTCAGCTTGAAGGCGAAGAGTCAGTGAGTCGTGAGGTGCAGTGTGAGATTGTACTCGGGTAAAATCCTAGTTTTAGGGTTTCTTGTGCCTTGCTTATGGCCTTTGCATATAGCGATTCTTGTAGCGTCTTATGTGATCGTGGTGTATGGACGATCGTGATGTCTTATGTGGAAGCCGTTGAGATAGTGGCATCGGTAGTGCGAGGACCCGAGCAAATCATCGGTTCTGATTTGTTCCAAGCTCTATAAGAAGGAGCTTGGTATGGCCGGCCAAGGCGACGAAATTAGACTTGGTTAAAGCCTAATTAGTAGTCACCAAAGTGCTCAAGGTTCCCTTGTGTCCAAGTGTTGTTGGTGAGTGTTGTGGTGAGGTTTCTCCACCCACAAGGAGGTTGAGCTAGCCGGAGTTTTCAGGGACTAATCCACCGACGGATTGAGGGATCGTCCACCTTATGGACAGCCGTGGAGTAGGAGCATCATCTCCGAACCACGTTACATCGAACGTGTTAGCGGTTTGGTTTGCATTTCCTTTCTTTATCTTGTATTTAGTTTAGCTTGTTTGTTTTTATTCGTATTCCGCTGCGCAAGCTAACAATAGTGTAGAAAGCTAACGATTTGGGGGTGTCATCTATCCAACCCCCCTTCAAGCCGGCCACCGATCCTCCAACACATAATTGACACCAAATGGGTGTTTAGGAATAAATTGAATGATCAGGGTGATATAGTAAGAAATAAGGTCAGACTGGTAGCCAAAGGGTTTAGCCAGGTTGAAGGTTTAGACTATAACAAAACCTATACACCAGTAGCTAGACTTGAATCCATTAGGATGCTGTTAGCATATGCAGTACATAACGGATTTAGGTTATACCAAATGGATGTCAAGTCAGCCTTCTTAAATGGGTTCATTAAGGAAGAGGTATATGTAAGCCAACCCCCCGGATTTGAGAACGTAGACAAACCGAACCATGTATTCAGACTAAAAAAGGCCTTATATGGCCTAAAACAAGCTCCTAGGGCATGTTATGAACGGTTATCTAATTACCTAATATCCAAGGGCTTTAACCAAGGTCAAATAGATCAGACCTTATTTGTCAAAACCTTAGAGAAAGACATCTTCATAGCCCAAATCTATGTTGATAATATAATTTTTGGCTCAACCAACACTATACTCTTAAAAGAATTTGTTAAATTAATGGAAAATGAATTTGAAATGAGTTTAGTAGGGGAACGCAATTTTTTCTTAGGCTTACAAATTAAATAAACCAAAGATGGAATCTATATTTGTCACGCCCCGGAGGAGTCCCTATCCGAGAAAATTTCGGCAGCATCTCCCCTGTACGGCGGACAATCTGAAACTTTTCTACATCCTCATATACCTCAGCCACATGCGGCTGGAATAATAACAAGTAAATAAATAGACAATCACCACGCAGTTAATATAATTCTCAGCCTCTGGCTGACATAACCACGCAGTAATAAGATGACTCGAAATCAACCCTACTCAACTACACTCGTAAAGCTCAAATCCGAAGAACTCACCTCTTCTGCCGTCTAGGCAGGCATGTAGTAGAATAAATCCAAATCATACCAAAAATCCATACAATATCCATAAGTAAAACAATACAAGAATAAAAACAAAGTCTGATAGAGAAACTAAGAATAAATAACAACTCAAGACCAGTAAAGGACTAGCACTACGTGCAGATGGGGACTAGCGACTGGAACTGCTCCGGACAACCTCAACTTGAAAATATAACAACAATGGAGGCGGGGTGAGTCGACACTCGGATCTGGTGATATCAAAGGAAATAACACCTAATCTAATCGTAAATCTCCGATAAAATAAAGGTAAATCTGCCAAAGTAAGCAGAAAGCATGTAACCAGGGACACAGGTATAAGAATGACGATCGAAGGTATAGAACACATGTATCACGTCAAACATAGATATCCAACAATATATATAAATGCAACAAACACAAACATGATAAATGCATCGTGCGTATGATGCCCGTATATAGTCACGGCGGCTGATCACTCCACCAAAAGTGGGACCGAGTGGGTAGGGTTGTGACAATAGTGCACTCATCACTACTCACGATGGTGTGGGGTGGACGGGATCTTTGTCGAATACACATACTCTACCCCAAATCATAAATGGGGGCCTTGATGCTCTCATCTCCCACTATGACGGGAGAGATCTACAACGTCTTCTGGCTGCGTCACACACACACACTGGCGGACGGCAGGAAGAGTGGCGGCGTCTTGCCCATGCGTCACGCTACCCGTGGTGTCGCAATGGAGCAGACGGTGATGGCGGCGATGTGCTCGACAATAATGGAGCAATCTATCACACAGCATGCAATCATGCGAATGGTGCATGACACTAAGCATGGTAATATACTAAACCAAATCTATGGACATATAATGATGTGCACCATAGTGAACAAATCATAACAAAGTACACTGATCAAATAAGGTATCAAACCTAGGTCCTGAACATGGGAAATGTGGTTATATCACTACCCCTATGAGCATGTGTAATCAGGTACATAACAACACGAAATGCAAAACAAACAATCAATCAAGCAGGTAACAGGTAATTGGGTAGTGATTAACCGAAACAAATGAGGAACATAATTAATGCAACTTTTTAATTTCATTACTATGCATATCAAAGACAATAAGTCAAAAGTACCCGCCTCCAATCGAAATGTCCAATCTGACTCCGAGATACTCGTCTTGTGTCAAAATCCTGTGTCACAATATTTAATTTAGTTAATTCTATCATGCCTCCATTAAATAAACCAAATCATAATTTCATTGATCAATTAGAGTTAAACTCATTAACCCTAACCCTTCCACCCTTCAATTGATCAAGGTCTATATATATATATATATATATATATCCGACCTAACATAATGAATTCAAATCCAATTTTATTTCCTAACCTTCCTTCAATTCGGTGCATACTATAGCAAAAGAAACAACTGCACTACACCTTACCTCAAATTATCAATTGCTGTTGTTGCTGAAACAAAGGGTATTTGCTGCTAGAATTTCAAGGTAGTAGCTGTTGGAACAGAGCGAGCCAATCTGCTGTGGTCCGGATCAAAGTGAGATCAAGCAATCTACAACCAACAGAAAATCAAACCCAAATACACAGCCAGGTATGGCACTTACCTCCAACCAGTAGCCCTAAATTCCCTCTGCAAAGAAGGAGTCCAAGCTCCGATCAGGAAAAACAGCAAGAACGATCCAAAATCTTCCTCCTAGTGTAAAACAGGAAGAAGGTTACAAGCTGTTAAACCCAATCAACCAAAATCATTGAAATCCAGAAATTTCTCGTCCCTGCTTACCTTGAGGATCGTTGCTAGGACACGGGAACCTCGGCGATAAATCGGTAGTGGCACGCAGAGACAAAGTCAGGCGATCGTGTGGAGACGGCTAGGGCAGAGAGAAAAGGAAAAGGGTGATGGTAGGTCCTCGGCAGTTGTGATGCCAAACCCTCTGCGATGACTAGCAACACCGTCGCTAATTCTGCTTCGACGAAGGAATGGAGGCGAGGAATTAGGGCACAGCGGTCGGGGTCGGAACAGGTGATTTGATTAGTGAGATTTGTGCCGACGAGAGGCCCTGGTGCTAGGGCTCGGATCGGTGGCCGGTAGAGGTGATTCGGCGTCGACTTTGGTCGCGGCTCAAGAAGAAAACATGAAATGGAGAAGAAGAAGAGAGGGCTTGGCGGAGGGGTTGTATGCTCGAGGAGGAGTAATGATAATGCCTAAAATCTATATTAAATGTCACAAATAGGCTTATCAAATTAACAATTGTATATATTCACTGAACCCCTTAATTTTACAATAATGTTGTAGTAACGAGCCCAGGATCGATCCCGAGGAACCAACGGTAGAATGTAATTTAGGATTGTCTTTATTTCCTATTTTTGGGGTTTTAGTATGAAAATGGGGGAGTTTAAGCTTGAATCTAAATCTACAAAAGTAAAGCACAGCAAATTAAAACTAATCTAATGCAAGAGTGAAACCTAACTATGTGTCAATAATCAAACCCAAACGCATTGTCACTCTACGTTGTGATTAAATTATTAACACACACTTAAACTAAGATTGAAATAGCAAATATCAAATTAAATCTGATCTAAAGCAAAATGTAAACCCTAACTTAAAACTCAAACACTAAACAATTAACCAAACATCAAATAAAACTTAAACTAAGCTTTAACAAGGTAATGAAATATTAAATTACTTGCTAAAATCATAACAAACATCAAATGAATATGTTCTAAGCTGTAAAAATAATAACAAACCGAAATAAACCCTAACCGATCCAACTCACAACCAATCTCACCAAACTCCACACTCTTGCCGTCACACAAGAGTGCCAAAGTCAAGACCACCCAACTCGGACCTCGGTTGAGACTCTCTACAGCGTATCAATTCCAGGATTGCTCAAGAACGCCGACGGACCACCCCGACGAGCTAGAATAAGCCAAAACCCCAAGAACGGCCGAAAATGCTGGAAATCTGGTATCTGATGGGAGGCTGTGGAACGCGGATGAACGTCGAGTGGAGCTCGGGAACACCGGAAGACCACCTCCAAATGTTGCTAATGGGAATCGGAGCTCAGATTTGGAGGAACACCTCCAAATCTGAGGTGAACAGAGAAGATGCCGCGAGCCAAATTCCACCGGAGAGAACACCCTCCAATGGCTCCAGAAGATCAGGATGATACCGCTGAGAAGCTCTCCACTGAGATTGAAGCTCGAGAGATTAATTGGAGAAGAGAAAGGGGACGAAATCCGGAAGAAGACGCGCGCCGGGACGAAGAACAGCGCTGTGGAGGATCGACGAAGAACACGAAGCACTGTAGCTTCTCATTTAAACAGATCTCAGATTTGAACCGACGGATGAGATTGATTTGGAGCTAAATCAACGGTGAAAGCTTGCCCAAAATCCGATCCGAAGGTACTGATGTTGATATAGGGTCTGGATCTACCCTCCCGTAGGTCGGATCGATCAGATAATCACTGGATGGCCCAGATCTGCCGATCTTCAATGAACGGCCCAGATTAATCCGGCTGGATCAATGGCTGGATGAACTCAGATCTGGATCAAAACTTCTGGATCTTCATCAATGGCTTAGATCTGCTCCCCATTAAGTTGGATCGGCCAGATCTTCAACGGATGGTACAGATCTGTCCTATTCTTGATAAACGGCCCATAATGCTCAATGGCTAGATCTTCTCGTTTGAACTCCGATTTGAGCCCAATTTCGGTCCAAATAGATCCAAATCCAAGATACTTTGATGCCTACAAAATAAGAATCAAATATTAGCATCAAATAACACCAAAAATAATATAATTTATAATTAAGTCTAAAAATACACAATGCACAAAATGTAATGTAACCATGATTTAAACTAGGAAACCAACATCAAAACCATGCATAAATGAATCAAAATAATGCAGTAAAATCATGGTTATCAAATCCCCCACACTTAGTCTTGAACGTCTCGTGCAAGTAAAGAAAACTAAAAATCATCTCCATAGAAAATTCCCTAGCAATATCTAAAAGATAGTAAAAAGAATTTAACTAAGGTCATCTAAAGATCATAAACAATCATGAATACAATCCAAACAATAATCAGTAGGTATGGTAGTTTCAATCCAATTGAAAAATTAAGTAAGTTGCAATCTCACAAGGGATTTACCTATTCTAGCTCTCACACTCAAAATTGCATATATGTGGAGCTCTCTCAATGCAACTCACAACATTTTACTACCATAAGCTTGCTCATTTTCTAATTCTCCACCACTATAAACATAGCATACATGAATCAAAAGGAATTTATCATCAAGAATTGAAATGGAAGCAAAAAGAACAATGAAAGTGAATGAAATGGGCAAAAGAAAAGAATTTAGTGAAAAATTGAGGAGATGAGAGTATTGAAGGAATATACTTGATGAGTTGACCATTTGATGTGAAAAGAGATGAATACCATTTGTTTTTATCAATTCAAAGTATCAAGCTAACCTCCCCTTCAATTTGATGGCAAACCTAGAATCTTGATACTCTATCTTCACAATTCTTGATACTCTTTTCTTGCCACTGTTTTTTTTTTCTGTTTGTTTTTCCACTTCCATTCCAGCATTTGGAGGCTAAAACAATCTCAAATCACTTAATGAATAAGGAATCCCTCCCCCACACTTAAAATTTGGCCGTCTCGGACAATAAAGAACAACATGTCCACTTACTTGATACACTTCCAGCCACTGTACTCCTTTCATTCTGCAGGTTTTCATCACTTATCTTCCTCTGTTTCTATTATTTTCCTGTGGATTTACTTCAGTTATAGATTTCTTACAATTTCAGCAGAAAGAGATGATCCATTTGATGCATATGTTCAAAATAAGGCTGCACTAATAGAAATTAAACATATCATATGATATAATTGTTTGATACTCATAGAGGTTTGGCACTAAACAAAGTAGTCATTGCTGCAATTCCAGTTTCAAAAATATCAGAAATCCATTCTTACTGAATCTAAGAAGTTCTCTAAAATGGAATTATGTCTGCAATTTCTTAGTTACCATCCGGATTAAAGAGTTACTTCAAAACTCACAGAAAATATCCAAATCAGCAACAACTTCACATTAATATTAGATTTCAAAGCTTAAATGCAGTATATTCAGAAATCAACACTGTCAATAACTATAGATTGAATTCCAATTGTATTTGGTCAACAGCAGCTTAAATATAAACAGCATTAAGTTTCAGCTTTAAATTCAGAAATCAGCTTCAACCTTCTCTTGCTTCAATCTTATCTCTTCCTCCTTCTATTCCAACAGATCAGAACTCCCTGCTTTCCTGTTTGGCAGATTTCAATAGCTTCATTAGCTTAATTTTAGAACTTGAGTTCATCGGTTCTTGTTTATCTCCTGTTCAGACCCCTGCTGTGCCATACAGATTTGCTTCTGCTTACTGCAATTTCAGAATTCCAGCAGCTCACAATTCTGTTCCTTTCTGGAATTCTACAATCTTCTAGCATTTCTACAACAATTCAACATTCATTTCTGCAGATTGTACAAAATTCCAGCATAATAGTATGGCACACAGATTATAACAACTAATATATCACAACTACATATGTCAATAAGCTTCCCATTCAACACGCTATTTTCTGTTCTGTTGTAAATGAGATTCCCGGATTTGCAGATGTTGTTTCACAAGACATTTGGAAAGAAGAGAACATCAAAGGTCACAACTTCTGCAGTTACCACTTCTAAAACTACAACAAGGAATACAATTATTTTCAAAAGAAGCTAAAGTAAATATATTTAGTTCTTTGAATTGAGAAGCAGCAACAACTTTTAATTTCTGAAACTCTGGTTTCAATGAATTGCAGATTTTGTTATATTCAGAAAGCTGCACAAAGAATTAAGGACACCACAGATTGCAATTAGCACTCAACACTTCAGTTGATACACATTTTTCCTCATTCCGATTTAAATATGATACAAACTCCATCTTGGTATTTAAGTTCCTATCTCTTCAAAATCAGCACATCTGCAAGCTTCAATTTCTTGCAGATTCTTGATCTTCATCTGCAAATATCTGTAGAATTCTGCCAACACATTATTCACATTCAATTGAACTCATATCTTCTGCAATATTGTTCGGTTAAATAATTTCAGAATCAGATTCACAATAATATTCAGAAAAAAACAACCCTCTTGCACTTTTGTTTCAAAACTTCAAAGAATAAATTTCAGAAATCTAAAATGAAACAAACCAAGCTCCCTTAAGAATTTCAGTACTGCAGGAATGGAAATAGATTTCTGATTCATTTAAACAGAACTCCAGAACCCAATTCTGAAATTACAGCACATAATAGCACTCAAGTACAATAAGGTTTAAAAAACTTAATAGTAAAAATTGACTCAATTCTGAATTCTATTTTTAGCCTCTGCTGTGCACTTCCTAGCATTCTGCTCTTTTCAAATCCTGCAGCTTTATTGTTCACAGAATTCAGCTTGGAAAGATGAATCATGTGGCACTCAAAGATCCTTACCAATTCATTCTCCAAACAGTTCCAAGTTTAAGAAACTCTAGCTTGTTATAACTCACTCTCTAAAAGGGCACCGAAATGCTTCATTAGCTACAATTCTGCATTTTTTTTCTTCTCTTGTGGACTTTGTATCAATTTGTAACCATTCATTCCCAATAAACTTCTATACTTCTTCATCTTGTCTCTTAAAACTCTTACAATGAATATCTAAAGGTTTTCATGTAACAAGCAGCTCCTGCTCCTTGATCAGGTTTTCAGCAGCAACCATGTTTCAGCACTCACAAATACCAGATCTTAATTTACATTTCTTAAGGATTTGAAGCCTGCTGATCAAAGTTGGCACGCACTTGATACAACTCCTTTCTTCTTTCTATTTTTGTGATCATCAATTGATTTGCAAGAACCCTCAGGTTTCAATATTGAATTCATGATGTTACTAATCAAAAACAGCATATAGAACTTGCACTAAACCTGTACTTATTGATACATGGACTCAATTCCAGCAAGAATTCAGATCATTACAGCTTTCCTTTGATCTCCTATCAATTTCTGTATTCAAACCTGTGGAGCTTCAATGGTGAAATTCTGTTTACAAAGATGAGCTTCAAGATTTCAGAGAATTCAGCTTCTTAATCTGTTTGTCAGCAACTTGATTTAGTTTCAATTCCACTTCAACTTTTCAGAATTTATGATGCTATCTTCAAGAGATTCATTGATGAAATGTTAACCACCAATTGAATTCCTCATTATAATCCATTGTGGTCAGATTCCTATAATCACAGGAATTCATTATTTCTGCATTCTTTTGTGCCCAAATAGGTTCCTGAATTCATCTTTCCTTGTTTTGCAGACTCCATGAAGGGTAGCCTACCATTTGTTTCAGCACATTTTTAAATTTCAACTAAGCTTCCAATCATTTGAATTTTGCATTCTGAAATTTGATACAAACTGATACAAGATTTTCAGCTCAGCACTTGAATATCTGCAGATTTCCAATCTGGTTCCAGCTCATTAAGTTTGTTTTTCTTTCTCTACAATGCAATTGCTTCCAAGGAGAAATGCAAGAAGCAGAATGTTGTACTGAAATTTTCTGCCAATAAAGAACTTGCATTCACAATTTGGCACAACTCTTTTGCTTTTCCAAAAGTTTACAGAAATGCCAAATGCAGAAATATGCATTTCCTGAATTCTTTACTCAACTGAATCTTGTTGAAAAATATGAAGGAAACTGAAAATGATAAAAGATCATCCAATTACTTCAATTTGAATTATATTAGGAGTTCAGATTCAATTATTCATGTGTGAAGAAAACTGCAGGAACATTCAAAAATTGAAGTGCATCTTCTGCATTGACATCACAAAATTCAGATTACTGCAGATTCATGCTTCTGCAACTTCAAATTCTGATTACTGCCTTTATACCAGCCTCCAACATTTTTGATATGTCGGCAGCTTGGATTCTTTTAGATTTTGTTGCTCACTGAGCAGCTGGAACCCATTGAGAATTTACTGATTTTGATTTCTGAATTGTTGGATTCAGTGCAGATTTCCAATCTGGTTCCAGAATTCCAAGCTTATTGTTGCTGTAAAGTCCTACTTCTGCACACTTCAACATCTCTTCCTTCCTTCTTTACTGTTTTTATAACTTTGTAAGAGATGTAACTGCTCAACTTGATGCCAATTCTTCAACTTGTTGTAGCTTATGTCCGTAGTGGCACATCAAATTGCAACTTCCAGAAATTCAGCACACACCTCAGTAGCACAGCTGAGAAGCATTTAAAATCATCCCAAGATGTTGAGTGTATCACCATAGTATCAAGTTCAAAAATTCCAAACTATTGAAACTTGCTCTTTCCAAGAATAGACTCAAAGAACAATTAAATTTAGCATTCAATGCAAAGAACCATCCAAACCTTCAACATCTTCAAATGTATACTAATTCTCCCCCACACTTAAACCTTTACCCATCTTGCAAAATCAAACTCATCAAGAATTCAACCAAAACTCTAAATACAATAGAGCAAGCAAAGGTAATAAAAGGATAAAATGCAAGAGGAAAATGTTTAAAGAAAATTGTGAGGAAAGGAATTGGAAAGCATGAAGTGATCAATAGTTAGAATGCTAGATAAAAAATTTTGAGAAAATTGTAGGAAAGAAATTGGGAAGTATGTAGGGGAACAAAATTGACAAAATCCTCAATTTCCATGCACACAAATGCTATTGTGACTTTGAAAAGAAACTAAGCAAGTTCTAGAGCTTAATTTGCTATGAGTGCATGTCACACAAAGTTAAAATAGTGTTTAGGTTTATAGTGGACCTCACTAGGTATTTTTATGCAATCAAGCTAAATTGATCAAAATGGAATCCACTACCAAATTAACTAATATCATGCAAGAAAAGCATCCAATCATGTTAAATGACCTAAAATTGATGATCAAATTTAAAACAACTTTTACCATCTTAAAAATATCACTAAACAATTCATGGAGACTTTATTCACATGAAATGCTATGTAACTAAACAAAATGCAAAGTATGGAAGCAAATGTGGAAATAAAATGCAAAATGTAAAAACTAAGTGCAAATGCAAAGTATAGAACCAAAGAAATGTATAACTAATTTATTAGAGAAAAACTAAACACAAAGCATGAATTAAAATGCAAGAGAAAACAAAATTGAAACCAACTCCCCTTTCATTTCCCGGTGGTTGAAGAAGGTTTAGAAGTAGAATCCACCTCGGAAGTGGAGTAATCATGGTTCCACTTAAATTCTTCTTATTAATCCTTTTTCCCTTCACCATTCTTTCTGGAGGTCTTAATCGGTTCAGTTTTAGCACCCACTCCGGAAGCTTATGTTCTCCTACAACATCAATAAAACAAAACACCTCCCACACACATGTGGGATTAAAAGAAAATAGGAGAATATTATTGTGGGTTAAAGATATTTCAAGAAATGAATCACAACTAATAAAATCAATGAACGGTACCTCTATTAAATTTTCTAAAAAATCACAACAAATACTCACCTTGTCATCTTGAAAGGTACCTGGAGTGGTGTTTGTTACCTCTTTCTCCTCAAATAAATGCTCAGACTCCAGTTCTGGCGAATGTTCAACTTCATGTAGTGAATCTTGGGTGCTTGGCTCCATAGCACAAGTCCCTACACTTACATCCTCCATTCTTGGTGATTCTTGAGGTAATGCTTCCAGTAAGCACTCCCCTACACATAAATTATCTTCTGCAACAAGACCTGCATCATTCACATCATCTAAAGCAACACTATTAGTAGAATCAGAAATCTGAACAGCTACATCATCACAAATAAAACTAGAAAATTGTTGTGAAGAAATGGAAGTAGTGTTAGGCCTGACAAGATCTCCACAATCCACCTCTTCACTGGCTCTTTGTGCTTGTAACTGATTAATAGATGATGCTATCTGATCTAACTGACTCTGTATATTATGTATCCTTGCAAATTGTTGCTCTTGATGCTCTCTCATTTGTTGCATAACTTCATTGCATTTACACATTGATTCTTCAATTTGTTCGTGTACATCCTCATACCTATTCCGTTGCTCCATAGGTAGGTAGGACTGATAGAACTGAGTCTGAGGCTGATAAAAATAATTCTCCATCCCATCTCCAAAATAATGATGATATGGATCCATGGTCACATGAATTTCCTGTTCTTACACTGAAACACTAGCAAATAAAATCAGAAGACTCAGGAACAAATAAAATTAAACACATGAATATATAATCATGAAAACAATCAAACAACAATCCTAAAATTACCAAACATTGCATATTAACATGATCCCCGGCAACGGCGCCAAAATTTGATGAGATCGAATCTAATTGTTAATTATATATAGTTATAGTGAATAATAGGTGCTAAGATAAGAAAAGGATAAAGAAAAGATACAATCTAAATTAAAATAAGACGTTCCTCTGGTTTGATTCGGAAAGGGAAGAGATAGGACGAAAAAAAAGAATGAATATCGACCGTTCCACTATTTAAATTCGCACTGTAAAAATGAAAGGTAGGGGGAAAGGTATATATGTTGGATATACCTATCCATATTGAATTCTGAATACATCAATGATAGAATCAATTTCTTATATTTGATAACCATAATTTTACTGTATTATTTTGATTCATTTATGCATGGTTTTGATGTTGGTTTCCTAGTTTAAATCATGGTTACATTACATTTTGTGCATTGTGTGTATTTTTAGACTTAATTATAAATTATATTATTTTTGGTGTTATTTGATGCTAATATTTGATTCTTATTTTGTAGGCATCAAAGGATCTTGGATTTGGATCTATTTGGACCGAAATTGGGCTCAAATCAGAGTTCAAATGAGAAGATCTAGCCATTGAGCATTATGGGTCGTTTATCAAGAATAGGACAGATCTGTACCATCCGTTGAAGATCTGGCCGATCCAACTTAATGGGGAGCAGATCTAAGCCATTGATGAAGATCCAAAAGTTTTGATCCAGATCTGAGTTCATCCAGCCATTGATCCAGCCGGATTAATCTGGGCCGTTCATTGAAGATCGGCAGATCTGGGCTATCCAGT
This sequence comes from Zingiber officinale, assembly GCF_018446385.1. Taxonomy (NCBI): domain Eukaryota; kingdom Viridiplantae; phylum Streptophyta; class Magnoliopsida; order Zingiberales; family Zingiberaceae; genus Zingiber; species Zingiber officinale. The sequence goes on along the minus strand of NC_055987.1, from coordinate 82,428,351 downwards.
GATGATCTGATCGATCCGACCTACGGGAGGGTAGATCCAGACCCTAGATCAACATCAGTACCTTCGGATCGGATTTTGGGCAAGCTTTCACCGTTGATTTAGCTCCAAATCAATCTCAGCCGTCGGTTCAAATCTGAGATCTGTTTAAATGAGAAGCTACAGTGCTTCGTGTTCTTCGTCGATCCCCTGCGCTGTTCTTCGTCCCGCGGCGCGGCATCTTCTGGATTTCGGCCCCATTCCTTCTCCGATCATTCTCCCGAGCTTCAACCTCGGTGAAGGACGTCCCAGCAGCTTCATCCCGATTCTCTGGAACCGATTTGGGTGTTCCCTCCGGCGCAATCTCCATTTCTTCGATGCCTCTGTTCACCTCAGATTTGGAGGTGTTCTTCCAAATCTGAGCTCCGATTCCCATCTGCAACGTTCGGCGGTGGTCCTCCGGCGTTCCTGAGCTTCATCCGACCACAATTCGCATTCCGTAGCTCCCATTCCAAATTCAGAGGTCAAGGATGGCAGATTTCCAGATTTTCGGCACTTGAGTGGGTTTAGGGTTGTTCTTAGCTCGCCGGGGGTGGTCCGTCGGTGTAGTTGAACACTCCTTGAGCTGATACGCCATTGAGATGTTCCATTGAGGTCCAAAGTTGGGTGGTCTCGACTTTGGCACTATTGTGTGACGGCAAGAGTGTGAAACTTGTAGAATTGGTTGTGAGTTAATTGAAGGGGAGGTTAGCCTCAAAATTTGATAATACCTAAAATCTATATTAAATGTCACAAATAGGCTTATCAAAGTAACAATTTAATATTTCACTGAACCCCTTAATTAAACAATAATGTCATAGTAACGAGCCCAGGATCGATCCGAGGAACCAACAGTAGAATGTAATTTAGGATTGTCTTTTATTCCTATTTTTGGGGTTTTTAATATGTAAATGGAGTTGGGGGTTTAAAAGCTTTAAATCTAACAGAGGAAAAACACAGCAATTAAGAAATTAATCTAAAGCAAGAGTGAAACATAACTATGTGCCAATGAACAAATCATTACGCATTGTCACACTACGTTGTGATAAATCCATCAACACACATCAGACTAAGGATGAAATTACGAGACTCAAATAAATCTGATCTAAAGCAAGATGTAAACCTAATTTAGCACTTAAACACTAAACAATTAACCAAGCAACAAATTAAAATTAAACTAAGTTTCAACAAGGAAAGAAATGCTAACTACTTGCATAAAAATATAACAAAACATAAAAGTAATCTGTTCTAAGTTACAAAACAATAATAAAAGTGAACTAAACCCTAACCAATCCAACTCGCAACCAATCTAACAAACTTCATACTCAAGCCGTCACACAAGAGTACCAAAATCGAAACCAACCAATTTCAGACTTCAGTGGAGATTCTAAGCTGCAAATCAATTCGAGGAATGCTCACAAGTGCCGACGGACCACCCCCGACACGCTGGAAACAACCTGAACCCAAGAAAATGCTGAAAATCTGGAAATCTTCCTCTGGATCTGATGGAAGGCTGTGGAACGCGGATGAACATCGGATGAAGCTCAATAACGCCGGCGGACCACCTCCAAGCGTCACTGATGGGAATCGGAGCGCAGATTTGGAAGACCACCTCCAAATCTGGCGAAAACAGAGAAGTCGCCGTGAGCAGATTTTCCACTGGAGAGAACATTCGCCGGTACTCCAGATGATCGGGATGAGCTGCAAAGAAGTCTTCCACCAAGGTAGAAGCTTGGGAAATTGATCAGAGAAGGAATGGGGCCGAAATCCAGAAAATGCCGCGCCGCGGGACGAAGAACAGCACAGGGGATCGACGAAGAAAACGAAGCACTGTAGCTTCTCATTTAAACATATCTCAGATTTGAGCCGACGGCTGAGATTGATTTGGAGCTAAATCAACGGTGAAAGCTTGCCCAAAATCCGATCCGAAGGTACTGATGTTGATCTAGGGTCTGGATCTACCCTCCCGTAGGTCGGATCGATCAGATCATCACTGGATGGCCCAGATCTGCCGATCTTCAATGAACGGCCCAGATTAATCCGGCTGGATCAATGGCTGGATGAACTCAGATCTGGATCAAAACTTCTGGATCTTCATCAATGGCTTAGATCTGCTCCCCATTAAGTTGGATCGGCCAGATCTTCAACGGATGGTACAGATCTGTCCTATTCTTGATAAACGGCCCATAATGCTCAATGGCTAGATCTTCTCGTTTGAACTCCGATTTGAGCCCAATTTCGGTCCAAATAGATCCAAATCCAAGATACTTTGATGCCTACAAAATAAGAATCAAATATTAGCATCAAATAACACCAAAAATAATATAATTTATAATTAAGTCTAAAAATACACACAATGCACAAAATGTAATGTAACCATGATTTAAACTAGGAAACCAACATCAAAACCATGCATAAATGAATCAAAATAATGCAGTAAAATCATGGTTATCAAATCCCCCACACTTAGTCTTGAACGTCCCGTGAAAGTAAAGAAAACTCAAAATCATCTCCATAGAAAATTCCCTAGCAATATCTAAAAGATAGTAAAAAGGAATTTAACTAAGATCATCTTAAGATCACCAACAATCATGAATACAATCCAAACAATAATCAATAGGTATGGTAGTTTCAATCCAAATAAAAAATTAAGCAAGTTGCAATCTCACAAGGGATTTACCTATTCTAGCTCTCACACTCAAAATTGCATATATGTGGAGCTCACTCAATGCAACTCACAACATTTCACTACCATAAGCTTGCTTATTTTCTAATTCTCCACCACTATAAAAACATAGCATACATGAATCAAAAGGATTATTCATCAAGAATTGCAATAAAAGCAAGAAGAATAATGAAAGTGGATGAAATAGGCAAAAGAAAAGAATTCAATGAAAAATTGAGAAGATGAGAGTATTGGAGGAATATACTTGATGAGTTGACCAATTTGATGTGAAAAGAGATGAATACCATTTGTTGTTACCAATTCAAAATATCAAGCTAACCTCTCTTTCAATTTGATGGCAAACAAAGAATCTTGATACTCTATCTTCCACTTGATATTCTCTTGATGTGTAAAAAAAAAAAATTTTTCTCATTGTTTTTGCTCTTTTTCCACTTCAATTCCAGCATTTGAACTCAAATAATCTCAAATCAACTAATGGATAAGGAATCCCTCCCCCACACTTAAAATCTTGGTCGTCTCGGACAATACAACACAACATGTGTCCAAAACTTGAAGTCACTGTTTTCTTATATACATTCTGCAGCTTTTCCTTTCTGTGTATGTTTCTGATTTTTCAGATTTAATATCCACAAGAGTTCAAAGAACTGAAACATTATCACTGAATTAGTTTATAACAACAGAAACTAGATTCATGGTATAAGGTGAATCATTCAGGAAATCAAACTAAAAGTTCAGGCACAATGAAGTTGCAATTTCTGAACTAGAAAAGACAGGACTCAGAGTTCAATAAGCTGCAGGTTCTCCATCTTTAGCTGCTCAGCAATAATCTGGAATTCAATTTTCTAATTTCTGCACTGCCATATCACTTGTGCTGTATGTTTCTGCATTTCTGCATTCTGCACTATGTTCATTTCTGCAACTTACATCATTTTTCATTCCTGCACATCACAACACTTCAATTATCAGAGAATTGCACCAAGAATTCAATACATGAAGGATCAAACTGCATTCTGCAGTAATCCAGCTGACCCTTACACATGATACCCAGATCTTTTTCTGCACCTCTCTCAACAAAGCAGGAATAAATTCCTAGATCAATTTCAGCAGATTTGGTTCTAATCTGGAGTTTCCTCATGTCCATGACTGTCATCAATTGAATACTCTTCAAGACTTACTGATAGAAGAAAAGAGAATTCAGCTTGAAATTGAATTCTTGCTAACTGTAATTTCAGTAATAAGAAAACAGCTTCAGAACATATCGCAGTTCCCAGTTTTCAGCTTGTTTATCTGTGGGTGTTGTATCTGCTTAACAGTCTAAAAACCATGTCAATAGAGAAACGAGTTTATCATCCAACCATACTCAAACAACACCTGGTTTATGACTTTACTGTGGTTCAATAGTTCTACCATGTAGCACAGTTAGTGTAAACCTGAATTCGCTGTATAGCATCCTGATTTTGTGTCAACTATACATCATTTAGCCGCCAAATATCTCAATTCCATTTCCATCTACCTTCTTAATATCCCTCTCAATGCATACTTCGCAGAATTCCATATTTAAGTAAATTTTGCTCATTCAATTTCAATTCCCAATTTGGCACAGAACTACCCATTATTGTGCAGAATCTTGCATTTCTAGAGTTTCTGCACATTACTTATTTCTGCCATTCCAGCACCACATCACAAACAGCTCCAACCACAGAAACGCCTCTTCCATTTCTCTGCAGAATTCCCAGTTTCCAGCAATACAGCTCATTACAATTCATTTTCCATATTGGCACAGAAATGCCAAATTCCTTGTGCTGCAGAATTCTGCATTTCATGATTTCCTACTCTCTGATCATTTCTGTCCCTGCACATTTCTGCACTGCCATTTTCTGCAGATTTCCCTTCAATTCTAGATAACTTGCAGATTCTTGACAAATACATTTGATAGTAAAGGATATCAAAGTCTTATATACTTTTAATTCATTCCCATCTGCTGCCGCATTTAAGTTCTTCAATGACCAGAGAGTTTCAATGAAAACTTGGCACTCAACATGTTGAAACATCAGTAATGAAACCATCCCCTTCTTCTATTTTGAAGTCTGCATTCGTATTACACCAATCATGAAACCCGAACAAGATTAAATTCTTCAACAGCAACTTTAAAACCCATCTCCCAACCATTTCTGCAACTAACAGCTTTTGATTTTTCAGACTTCATCAACAATCTGATTTCAGAAATTAGAAACTGAAGAATTTTAGCTTTACTTAAAACTCATACTAATCAGCAACAACACTACATTTGGCACTCACTGATTTTACACTGCTGCACCATACAGGAACTCTTAATATTGTTTTCCTTTCATAGAATTTCAGCAATCAGAGCAATAAACTCATCTCAAAAGAATTAAAACTCAAAGTAGGATCTGCACCAAACTTGCACTCAATTTACGGAGTGTCAGAATACTGAATTTCAACTTCAAAATTACAGAATTTGTAGAGGCTTTTAAACTACTTCTCCGCTGCACATATCTGAACAGAATCTTCAATTTACAGCTTAATTTACTGCACATTCTAGTTCTTATAGCCCACTGCATCTTTCAGTCATTTGATACAAGATAACCATTTATTCCTTCACATTTAAAAACTTCACCAGATCTTCTCCTTGTCTTGATATCATTTCTGAAATTTTAATACTTTATTCATTCCAAACTGCACAGCTTTCCAATTTTTTAGAATTGCATAGTTCTGCACATATCTTTCAGCGTCTGAATTTCAGATTGGTAACTTTTTATACACATCTGTTATTACTGCATCTCAGTTATTTCAAGCTTCAATAATTTATTCCCATAGAACTTACAATCATTTAAGTCAAAAGATAGCTTAATTTCCATCTTGTTCCAACTTTAGTACATCAATAAAACAGCTTACTACAACTTCACAATTTCATCAACTTGATACTATCACAATTCCTGTCTAGCAAATTTGTAGAGGATTGGAAAGAAAGTAATCCACATTTGCTGTTGGAAATACAAGAGTTTCAATAACTTCCCAAAGATCTTAAGGCTGATAATGAAAAAGTTGTTGAACTTGTTTCCATATGTTTCTGAATTCTGTTTCCAGCTTTTAAACTCACTGTTTTGAGTATCAAATGTTACCTTTTTCTCCAACTTTTCAGAGTAAATGATGCAATGCTCAAGTGCTGTGTTGATAAAATACTACCCACTAATTGAATTCCGAATTATGGTTCATAAAAATCAAATTTCAATGATTACAAAAACTCCCTATTTCTGCATTTCTGCTGTCCAGATTGAGTCCTGAATTCATCTTTTCTTATCTTGCAAATGCCATAAAAGGTAAGCATACCATTTGTTTCCAACTTATTATTAAATTTCAATTAAGCTTCCTTCACTTGAATATTGCATTCCAAATCTTGATACAAATCTGATACAGAATTTCAGCTCTGCACTTCTCTTTCTACAGAATTCTGTTTCTTTTTCTTTGATTCTGCTGTTTTGCTTCTCTTCCTCTGTTTCTAATTTTACCTGCCTTCAAACTTAAACTCTTCCATACTTCTTACTCTTGCACTTCTACAACTAAAGAGTTCAAAAAATCAAATTCAAAATTGATATCAAAGAACTCTATAAGATAAGCTAATTTCTGAATTTCAGATTTCCAGAATTCTTTCAGAATCAGATTTCAAGCTAACTTCAGCTTGAAACAACAATGAATCAACTTATCAGAGCATAACATTCAGTATAAAACATGATTAGCGTATTCTTTGAAGTTGTTGCTGCTTCAGTTTCAATAAATTTCCAAAGAGCAGCAGATTAAGTCTTTCTCAACAGAATTCTGCCTTTAAACAATGAAGAGTTCGAAGTAAATGAAATTTCAATGAATTTCAGCTACCCACACGGTTTCAAAATTACAGAAATCAGCTTCTTTGGATGTTATTCCAGACATCTGATTTTAAAGCAACTTGGCACACAATGTCTTAAGGATGATACATCAAATCACAGCTTCATCAAACAGATTCTGAAATCAGATTCCAACTCCTGATTTCTGTATTGTTACTGAACACTAAATCAGTGACTTCTTTCAAAATTTTCAGCTTGGTATCAAACATCTAGCATCCCACATCTTTGAATGATCCCTGAATTTGAGACTTCTGAATTGTTGCACAGTAGTATCATTCAAATTCAACATTGAATGTGCATATTCAGCTACTCACTAGTATTCCACAATAACTCTTCTCAGCCTTTTAAAGAAATCTGTTATACACAAATTCAGTATCAGTCCACTTGCTTCAACATCCAGCAGAATCTGCCTTCAAGATTTCAGTTGTGCATTCACAGATTTGCAGAGTTCAAATTCTGCATTGCTGTCAAACTCCTTCTCTTGATGCTACTTTTGAATCTTCAATGCCTTAATCTTAGTTTCAAAGTGCTGTTGATTCGCTGAAAGGTAGCATATGTATTTAGCATACAAACAAATTATGCTCTTCTCTATTCCTGTCTGTTTCTTTATTTCCTTTGCTGCTATCGATCTACTGAACAGAATTGGATAACTTGTAGTTCCATCTTACATCCTAAAGAATTCTTGAACTATGAAGCAACTACAATTGGCACAAAGCATCCTACTGATTTCTTCATTCTCTGCACTGCCATCATTACTGATTTTCAGAATTGAATCTGATTTCTAACTAAACATAATGCTAATTGAACAAGGATCCTATTCCAACAACAACCAGTTCACTATAAGTGCTGCTTAATTCCAGTCACTCCTTTTCTTGCAATTTTTCTCTTTTTGGTTGCAATGATTGCAATGACAATTGGGTGCAGCATCTTGAATTCCAGCACTAGCAATTTAACTTAGTTACAGTTTCCTTATTTCAGATTTTGAATTGATTCAAATTTCAATCTGTAGAACACTTGGACAGATAGAAACATCATTTGCTAACAAGTAAGCATGAGCTTTACTTAGTCATTTCATTGATCATGAAGTTGCATAAGGAACTTGGCACAAACTGCACTGAAACTCATCTTCCAAGCTTATTGTTGCTGTAAAGTCCTACTTCTGCACACTTCAACATCTCTTCCTTTCTTCTTTACTGTTTTTATAACTTTGTAAGAGATGTAACTGCTCAACTTGATGCCAATTCTTCAACTTGTTGTAGCTTATGTCCGAAATGGCACATCAAATTGCAACTTCCAGAAATTTAGCACATATCTCAGTAGCACAGCTGAGAAGCATTTAAAATCATCCCAAGATGTTGAGTGTATCACCATAGTATCAAATTCCAAAATTCCAAACTATTGAAGCTTGCTCATTCCATGATTAAACTCTAAGAACAATTAGATTTAATATTCAATCCAAGGAGCCAATTCATTCACTTCCACATCTTCAAATGTATACCAATTTTCCCCCACACTTAACCCTTTACCCATCTTGCAAAATCTAACTCATCAAGAATTCAACCAAACTCTAAATAAAATAGAGCAAGCAAAGGTAATAAAAGGATAAAATGTAAGATGAAAATGTTTAAAGAAAATTGTGAGGAAAGGAATTGGAAAGTATGAAGGGAAACAAAATTGATAAAATCCTCAATTCCATGCACGCAAATGCTATTGTGACTTTGAAAAGAAATTAAGCAAGTTCTAGAGTTCAATTCCTATGAGTACATGCCACACAAAAATATAATAGAGTTTAGGCTTGTGGTGGTCCTCACTAGGTATTTTATTGCAATCTACTTAATTAATCAAAATGGAATCCACCACCATATTAACCAATATTATGTAAGTAAAGAATCCAATCATGTTACATGACCTAAAATTGATGATCAAATTTAAGAGACTTTTACCATCTTAAAAGTATCACTAGAAAAGTTCATGGAGAATTTTATTCAAATGACATGCTATGTATACCAACTAAATGCAAAGTATGGAAGCAAATGTGAAATAAAATGCAAACTGCAAAGTATGAAACTAAAGAAAGTCTCTTAAAAAGAATTTATTAACAAGACATGAATTAAAATGCAAAAGAAAGCTAAATTAGAACCAACTCCCCTTTCATTCCCGGTGGTTGAAGAAGGTTTAGAAGTAGAATCCACCCCGGAAGTGGAGTAATCATGGTTCCACTCGAATTCTTCTTATTAATCATTTTTCCTTCGAAAACTTTTTCTGGAGGTCTAAGGCGGTTCAGTTTAAGCACCCACTCCGGAAGCTTAATTTCTCCTACATAATTAATAAAGTAAAACACCTCCCATACGCATATGGGATAAAAAGAAAATAAGAGAAAATTAGTGTGGGTAAAAGATATATCAAGAAATGCATCACATCTAATAAAATCAATAATTGGTACCTCAATAAAATTCTCTGAAAAATTACACAAAATACTCACCTTATCATCTTGAGAGGTACCTGGAGTGGTGTTTGTTACCTCTTTCTCCTCAAATAAATGCTTAGACTCCAGTTCTGGCGAATGTTCAACTTCATGTAGTGATTCTTGGGTGCTTGGCTTCATAGCACAAGTCCCTACACTTACATCCTCCATTCTTGGTGATTCTTGAGGTAATGCTTCCAGTAAACATTCCCCTACACTTATATCATCTTCTGCAACAATACCTGCATCTTCAACAACATCTAAAGCAACACTATCAGTAGAATCAGAAATCTGAACAACTACATCATCACAAATAAAACTAGAAAATTGTTGTGAAGAAATAGAAGTAGTGTCAGGCCTGACAAGATCTCCACAATCCACCTCTTCACTGGCTCTTTGTGTTTGTATCTGATTAATAGATGACGCAATCTGATCTAACTGACTCTGAATGTTCTGTATCCTTGCAAATTGTTGCTCTTGATATTCTCTCATTTGTTGCATAACTTCATTGCATTTCCACATTGATTCTTCAATTTGTTCTTGTGCATCCTCATACCAATTCTGTTGCTCCATATGTAGGTAGGACTGATATCCAAGCTGATAAAACTGAGTCTGAGGCTGAAAATAATAATTCTCCATCCCATCACCAAAATACTGATAATATGGATCCATGGTTTCTGAATTTCCTGTTCTTACACTGAAACACTAACAAATAAAATCAGAAGACTCAGGAACAAATAAAATCAAACACATGGATATATAAACATGAAATCAATCAAAACAATCCTAAAATTACTAAACATTGCATTTTTTTTTTGATCCCCGGCAACGACGCCAAAATTTGATAATACCTAAAATCTATATTAAATGTCACAAATAAGCTTATCAAATTAACAATTTAATATTTCACTGAACCCCTTAATTAAACAATAATGTCATAGTAACGAGCCCAAGATCGATCCGAGGAACCAACGGTAGAATGTAATTTAGGATTGTCTTTTATTCCTATTTTTGGGGTTTTTAATATGTAAATGGAGTTGGGGGTTTAAAATCTTTAAATCTAACAGAGGAAAAACACAACAATTAAGAAATTAATCTAAAGCAAGAGTGAAACATAACTATGTGCCAATGAACAAATCATTACGCATTGTCACACTACGTTGTGATAAATCCATCAACACACATCAAACTAAGGATGAAATTACGAGACTCAAATAAATCTGATCTAAAGCAAGATGTAAACCTAATTTAGCACATAAACACTAAACAATTAACCAAGCAACAAATTAAAATTAAACTAAGTTTCAACAAGGAAAGAAATGCTAACTACTTGCATAAAAATATAACAAAACATAAAAGTAATCTGTTCTAAGTTACAAAACAATAATAAAAGTGAACTAAACCCTAACCAATCCAACTCACAACCAATCTAACAAACTTCATACTCAAGCCGTCACACAAGAGTACCAAAATCGAAACCACCCAATTTCAGACCTCAGTGGAGATTCTAAGCTGCAAATCAATTCGAGGAATGCTCACAAGTGCCGACGGACCACCCCCGACACGCTGGAAACAACCCGAACCCAAGAAAATGCCAAAAATCTAGAAATCTGCCTCTGGATCTGATGGAAGGCGGTGGAACGCGGATGAACATCGAATGAAGCTCAATAACGCCGGCGGACCACCTCCAAGCGTCACTGATGGGAATCGGAGCGCAGATTTGGAAGACCACCTCCAAATCTGGCGAAAACAGAGAAGTCGCCATGATCAGATTTTCCGCCGGAGAGAACACTCGCCGGTACTCCAGATGATCGGGATGAGCTGCAAAGAAGTCTTCCACCAAGGTAGAAGCTTGGGAAATTGATCGGAGAAGGAATGGGGCCGAAATCCAGAAGATGCCGCGCCGCGGGACGAAGAACAGCGCAGGGGATCGACGAAGAACACGAAGCACTGTAGCTTCTCATTTAAACAGATCTCAGATTTGAACCGACGGCTGAGATTGATTTGGAGCTAAATCAACGGTGAAAGCTTGCCCAAAATCCGATCCGAAGGTACTGATGTTGATCTAGGGTCTGGATCTACCCTCCCGTAGGTCGGATCGATCAGATCATCACTGGATGGCCCAGATCTGCCGATCTTCAATGAATGACCCAGATTAATCCGGCTGGATCAATGGCTGGATGAACTCAGATCTGGATCAAAACTTCTGGATCTTCATCAATGGCTTAGATCTGCTCCCCATTAAGTTGGATCGGCCAGATCTTCAACGGATGGTACAGATCTGTCCTATTCTTGATAAACGGCCCATAATGCTCAATGGCTAGATCTTCTCGTTTGAACTCCGATTTGAGCCCAATTTCGGTCCAAATAGATCCAAATCCAAGATCCTTTGATGCCTACAAAATAAGAATCAAATATTAGCATCAAATAACACCAAAAATAATATAATTTACAATTAAGTCCAAAAATACACACAATGCACAAAATGTAATGTAACCATGATTTAAACTAGGAAACCAACATCAAAACCATGCATAAATGAATCAAAATAATGCAGTAAAATTATGGTTATCAAATATAAGAAATTGATTCTATCATTGATGTATTCGGAATTCAATATGGATAGGTATATCCAACATATATACCTTTCCCCCTACCTTTCATTTTTACAGTGCGAATTTAAATAGTGGAACGGTCGATATTCATTCTTTTTTTCGTCCTATCTCTTCCCTTTCCGAATCAAACCAGAGGAACGTCTCATTTTAATTTAGATTGTATCTTTTCTTTATCCTTTTCTTATCTTAGCACCTATTATTCACTATAACTATATATAATTAACAATTAGATTCGATCTCATCAAATTTTGGCGCCGTTGCCGGGGATCATGTTAATATGCAATGTTTGGTAATTTTAGGATTGTTGTTTGATTGCTTTCATGATTATATATCCATGTGTTTGATTTTATTTGTTCCTGAGTCTTCTGATTTTATTTGCTAGTGTTTCAGTGTAATAACAGGAAATTCATGTGACCATGGATCCATATCATCATTATTTTGGAGATGGGATGGAGAATTATTTTTATCAGCCTCAGACTCAGTTCTATCAGTCCTACCTACCTATGGAGCAACGGAATAGGTATGAGGATGCACACGAACAAATTGAAGAATCAATGTGTAAATGCAATGAAGTTATGCAACAAATGAGAGAGCATCAAGAGCAACAATTTGCAAGGATACATAATATACAGAGTCAGTTAGATCAGATAGCATCATCTATTAATCAGTTACAAGCACAAAGAGCCAGTGAAGAGGTGGATTGTGGAGATCTTGTCAGGCCTAACACTACTTCCATTTCTTCACAACAATTTTCTAGTTTTATTTGTGATGATGTAGCTGTTCAGATTTCTGATTCTACTAATAGTGTTGCTTTAGATGATGTGAATGATGCAGGTCTTGTTGCAGAAGATAATTTATGTGTAGGGGAGTGCTTACTGGAAGCATTACCTCAAGAATCACCAAGAATGGAGGATGTAAGTGTAGGGACTTGTGCTATGGAGCCAAGCACCCAAGAATCACTACATGAAGTTGAACATTCGCCAGAACTGGAGTCTGAGCATTTATTTGAGGAGAAAGAGGTAACAAACACCACTCCAGGTACCTTTCAAGATGACAAGGTGAGTATTTGTTGTGATTTTTTAGAAAATTTAATAGAGGTACCGTTCATTGATTTTATTAGTTGTGATTCATTTCTTGAAATATCTTTAACCCACAATAATATTCTCCTATTTTCTTTTAATCCCACATGTGTGTGGGAGGTGTTTTGTTTTATTGATGTTGTAGGAGAACATAAGCTTCCGGAGTGGGTGCTAAAACTGAACCGATTAAGACCTCCAGAAAGAATGGTGAAGGGAAAAAGGATTAATAAGAAGAATTTAAGTGGAACCATGATTACTCCACTTCCGAGGTGGATTCTACTTCTAAACCTTCTTCAACCACCGGGAAATGAAAGGGGAGTTGGTTTCAATTTTGTTTTCTCTTGCATTTTAATTCATGCTTTGTGTTTAGTTTTTCTCTAATAAATTAGTTATACATTTCTTTGGTTCTATACTTTGCATTTGCACTTAGTTTTTACATTTTGCATTTTATTTCCACATTTGCTTCCATACTTTGCATTTTGTTTAGTTACATAGCATTTCATGTGAATAAAGTCTCCATGAATTGTTTAGTGATATTTTTAAGATGGTAAAAGTTGTTTTAAATTTGATCATCAATTTTAGGTCATTTAACATGATTGGATGCTTTTCTTGCATGATATTAGTTAATTTGGTAGTGGATTCCATTTTGATCAATTTAGCTTGATTGCATAAAAATACCTAGTGAGGTCCACTATAAACCTAAACACTATTTTAACTTTGTGTGACATGCACTCATAGCAAATTAAGCTCTAGAACTTGCTTAGTTTCTTTTCAAAGTCACAATAGCATTTGTGTGTATGGAAATTGAGGATTTTGTCAATTTTGTTCCCCTACATACTTCCCAATTTCTTTCCTACAATTTTCTCAAAAATTTTTATCTAGCATTCTAACTATTGATCACTTCATGCTTTCCAATTCCTTTCCTCACAATTTTCTTTAAACATTTTCCTCTTGCATTTTATCCTTTTATTACCTTTGCTTGCTCTATTGTATTTAGAGTTTTGGTTGAATTCTTGATGAGTTTGATTTTGCAAGATGGGTAAAGGTTTAAGTGTGGGGGAGAATTAGTATACATTTGAAGATGTTGAAGGTTTGGATGGTTCTTTGCATTGAATGCTAAATTTAATTGTTCTTTGAGTCTATTCTTGGAAAGAGCAAGTTTCAATAGTTTGGAATTTTTGAACTTGATACTATGGTGATACACTCAACATCTTGGGATGATTTTAAATGCTTCTCAGCTGTGCTACTGAGGTATGTGCTGAATTTCTGGAAGTTGCAATTTGATGTGCCACTACGGACATAAGCTACAACAAGTTGAAGAATTGGCATCAAGTTGAGCAGTTACATCTCTTACAAAGTTATAAAAACAGTAAAGAAGGAAGGAAGAGATGTTGAAGTGTGCAGAAGTAGGACTTTACAGCAACAATAAGCTTGGAATTCTGGAACCAGATTGGAAATCTGCACTGAATCCAACAATTCAGAAATCAAAATCAGTAAATTCTCAATGGGTTCCAGCTGCTCAATGAGCAACAAAATCTAAAAGAATCCAAGCTGCCGACATATCAAAAATGTTGGAGGCTGGTATAAAGGCAGTAATCAGAATTTGAAGTTGCAGAAGCATGAATCTGCAGTAATCTGAATTTTGTGATGTCAATGCAGAAGATGCACTTCAATTTTTGAATGTTCCTGCAGTTTTCTTCACACATGAATAATTGAATCTGAACTCCTAATATAATTCAAATTGAAGTAATTGGATGATCTTTTATCATTTTCAGTTTCCTTCATATTTTTCAACAAGATTCAGTTGAGTAAAGAATTCAGGAAATGCATATTTCTGCATTTGGCATTTCTGTAAACTTTTGGAAAAGCAAAAGAGTTGTGCCAAATTGTGAATGCAAGTTCTTTATTGGCAGAAAATTTCAGTACAACATTCTGCTTCTTGCATTTCTCCTTGGAAGCAATTGCATTGTAGAGAAAGAAAAACAAACTTAATGAGCTGGAACCAGATTGGAAATCTGCAGATATTCAAGTGCTGAGCTGAAAATCTTGTATCAGTTTGTATCAAATTTCAGAATGCAAAATTCAAATGATTGGAAGCTTAGTTGAAATTTAAAAATGTGCTGAAACAAATGGTAGGCTACCCTTCATGGAGTCTGCAAAACAAGGAAAGATGAATTCAGGAACCTATTTGGGCACAAAAGAATGCAGAAATAATGAATTCCTGTGATTATAGGAATCTGACCACAATGGATTATAATGAGGAATTCAATTGGTGGTTAACATTTCATCAATGAATCTCTTGAAGATAGCATCATAAATTCTGAAAAGTTGAAGTGGAATTGAAACTAAATCAAGTTGCTGACAAACAGATTAAGAAGCTGAATTCTCTGAAATCTTGAAGCTCATCTTTGTAAACAGAATTTCACCATTGAAGCTCCACAGGTTTGAATACAGAAATTGATAGGAGATCAAAGGAAAGCTGTAATGATCTGAATTCTTGCTGGAATTGAGTCCATGTATCAATAAGTACAGGTTTAGTGCAAGTTCTATATGCTGTTTTTGATTAGTAACATCATGAATTCAATATTGAAACCTGAGGGTTCTTGCAAATCAATTGATGATCACAAAAATAGAAAGAAGAAAGGAGTTGTATCAAGTGCGTGCCAACTTTGATCAGCAGGCTTCAAATCCTTAAGAAATGTAAATTAAGATCTGGTATTTGTGAGTGCTGAAACATGGTTGCTGCTGAAAACCTGATCAAGGAGCAGGAGCTGCTTGTTACATGAAAACCTTCAGATATTCATTGTAAGAGTTTTAAGAGACAAGATGAAGAAGTATAGAAGTTTATTGGGAATGAATGGTTACAAATTGATACAAAGTCCACAAGAGAAGAAAAAAAATGCAGAATTGTAGCTAATGAAGCATTTCGGTGCCCTTTTAGAGAGTGAGTTATAACAAGCTAGAGTTTCTTAAACTTGGAACTGTTTGGAGAATGAATTGGTAAGGATCTTTGAGTGCCACATGATTCATCTTTCCAAGCTGAATTCTGTGAACAATAAAGCTGCAGGATTTGAAAAGAGCATAATGCTAGGAAGTGCACAGCAGAGGCTAAAAATAGAATTCAGAATTGAGTCAATTTTTACTATTAAGTTTTTTAAACCTTATTGTACTTGAGTGCTATTATGTGCTGTAATTTCAGAATTGGGTTCTGGAGTTCTGTTTAAATGAATCAGAAATCTATTTCCATTCCTGCAGTACTGAAATTCTTAAGGGAGCTTGGTTTGTTTCATTTTAGATTTCTGAAATTTATTCTTTGAAGTTTTGAAACAAAAGTGCAAGAGGGTTGTTTTTTTCTGAATATTATTGTGAATCTGATTCTGAAATTATTTAACCGAACAATATTGCAGAAGATATGAGTTCAATTGAATGTGAATAATGTGTTGGCAGAATTCTACAGATATTTGCAGATGAAGATCAAGAATCTGCAAGAAATTGAAGCTTGCAGATGTGCTGATTTTGAAGAGATAGGAACTTAAATACCAAGATGGAGTTTGTATCATATTTAAATCGGAATGAGGAAAAATGTGTATCAACTGAAGTGTTGAGTTCTAATTGCAATCTGTGGTGTCCTTAATTCTTTGTGCAGCTTTCTGAATATAACAAAATTTGTAATTCATTGAAACCAGAGTTTCAGAAATTAAAAGTTGTTGCTGCTTCTCAATTCAAAGAACTAAATATATTTACTTTAGCTTCTTTTGAAAATAATTGTATTCCTTGTTGTAGTTTTAGAAGTGGTAACTGCAGAAGTTGTGACCTTTGATGTTCTCTTCTTTCCAAATGTCTTGTGAAACAACATCTGCAAATCCGGGAATCTCATTTACAACAGAACAGAAAATAGCGTGTTGAATGGGAAGCTTATTGACATATGTAGTTGTGATATATTAGTTGTTATAATCTGTGTGCCATACTATTATGCTGGAATTTTGTACAATCTGCAGAAATGAATGCTGAATTGTTGTAGAAATGCTAGAAGATTGTAGAATTGCAGAAAGGAACAGAATTGTGAGCTGCTGGAATTCTGAAATTGCAGTAAGCAGAAGCAAATCTGTATGGCACAGCAGGGGTCTGAACAGGAGATAAACAAGAACCGATGAACTCAAGTTCTAAAATTAAGCTAATGAAGCTATTGAAATCTGCCAAACAGGAAAGCAGGGAGTTCTGATCTGTTGGAATAGAAGGAGGAAGAGATAAGATTGAAGCAAGAGAAGGTTGAAGCTGATTTCTGAATTTAAAGCTGAAACTTAATGCTGTTTATATTTAAGCTGCTGTTGACCAAATACAATTGGAATTCAATCTATAGTTATTGACAGTGTTGATTTCTGAATATACTGCATTTAAGCTTTGAAATCTAATATTAATGTGAAGTTGTTGCTGATTTGGATATTTTCTGTGAGTTTTGAAGTAACTCTTTAATCCGGATGGTAACTAAGAAATTGCAGACATAATTCCATTTTAGAGAACTTCTTAGATTCAGTAAGAATGGATTTCTGATATTTTTGAAACTGGAATTGCAGCAATGACTACTTTGTTTAGTGCCAAACCTCTATGAGTATCAAACAATTATATCATATGATATGTTTAATATCTGTTAGTGCAGCCTTATTTTGAACATATGCATCAAATGGATCATCTCTTTCTGCTGAAATTGTAAGAAATCTGTAACTGAAGTAAATCCACAGGAAAATAATAGAAACAGAGGAAGATAAGTGATGAAAACCTGCAGAATGAAAGGAGTACAGTGGCTGGAAGTGTATCAAGTAAGTGGACATGTTGTTCTTTATTGTCCGAGACGGCCAAATTTTAAGTGTGGGGGAGGGATTCCTTATTCATTAAGTGATTTGAGATTGTTTTTGTTGGTTGCTACTCGGAAAACCTAGAGGTTCCACTGTACAAAAATTTTGTACAAAGGTCTGAACCTTTTCCTAGCTACCATGTGTTCTTTTAAATTAAATTTTGGATCGCCTGCGGAACTTAACACGTTTGATCCAAAACTTAATCTATTTGTTCTTTAAGGTTTAGACTTGGATCTCCTGCGGAACTTAACACGTTTGATCCAAATCACCTAAGTTATTAATTCCATTAAATATTAATTTCCATAATTGGTTCCCAGTACTGACGTGGCGAGGCACATGGCCTTCTTGGATATGGGAACAACCACCACCGACTAGACAAAACCTTTTATGGAAAGCTAATATTTAATTTCCTAAAATAACTTTAGGTCAACCAAAAGGAACAATCAAATCACAAGGAAAAGAAAAATAAAAGAACACAACTTCGAAAAACATATTCGAAATACTAGAATCGTAAGCCTCTTGTATTTGGTATTATTTCCATAAATAACTAGTATGATGCGGAAAGAAAAATTACTAGTTATACCTTATAGAAAAACCTCTTGATCTTCTACCGTATTCCTCTTCTAACCTCGGACGTTGTGTGGGCAACGATCTTCCGAGATGAGAAACCACCAAAGCACCTTCTTCTCCTTTCTTCAAGTTTCGGCCAAGCACTATGCTTCCAAGAGATGAAGATCTTTTTCCATCAATCAAGCTCCAAGGGATGTAAGCTTTCTCTCCTTCTCCAAGCTAAAATCCGGCCACCACTTGATCTTCAAGGAGGAAGAGAGGTCCGGCCACAAGATGGAGAGAAGAGAAAGGAAGGAGGCCGGCCACACCAAGGAAGAAAAGAGGGAGAAAATAATAGAGGTTGTTCACCCTTGAAGGCTCCTCTACCTCCTCTTTTATAATCCTTGGTCTTGGCAAATAAAGAAATTTTAATAAAAACTTCCTTAATTCTTTTGCCATGAAAAGGAAAATTTTATTTTAATTAAAATAATTTTTCTTCTCACTAAAACATGGCCGGCCACTTATTTCCTCAAATCAAGGAGAGTTTTAATTAAACAAAAATTAAAACTTCATAATTTGTTTCCGGAAATTTATAAAAATTTCTCCAATAATTTTATCCCTTCATGATTGGTTTATAAAAAGAAAATTTAATAAATTAAAATCTTTCTTTTAAACATGTGGATAAAAAGAAAGTTATCTCTAAAAATTAAAATCTCTTTCAATCTACAAATAAGGAAAGATATCAAATCTTTTCTTAATCTTTTGTAGAAACTTATAAAGAGAATATTTAATTTTAAACTCTCTTTTAAATCATGAACATGTTTAAAAAGGAAAGTTTTCTTAAAATTTAAAATCCTCCTTTAATCAACAAATAAGGAAAGATTTCAAATTTTAAACTCTCTTTTAAACATGTAGATGATTTACAAATAAGGAAAGTTTTTACCAAAAATTAAAACCATCCTTTTAAACTACAAATAAGGAAAGAGATTAATCTCTTCTCTTAATCTTTTGTAGAAAGTTATAAAAGGAAATTTTTAATTTTTAAACTCTCTTTTAAAATCATGATATCCACATAAGAAATAATTTTAATAAAAATCCTTTTAATATTCTAGTGGCCGGCCACCTAAGCTTGGGACCCAAGCTTTGGCCGGCCACCTACATGACTCATCCACTTGGTCTTGGCCGGCCCTAGCTTGGGTTCCAAGCTAGCTTGGCCGGCCCCATTGGATGGGTAAGAAGGTGGGTATGCGGTGGGTATAAATCTCTATATACTAGAGGCTACGATAGGGACCGAGAGGAGGAATTGGTTTTGGTCTCCCGATAAAATTAAGCATCCCGTGTTCGCCCCGAACACACAACTTAATTTTATCAATAATAATTCATTCCACTAGAGAACTATTATTGAACTACCGCACCAATCCCAAATTACATTTTGGGCTCCTTCTTATTATGAGTGTGTTAGTCTCCCTGTGTTTAAGATAACAAATGTCCACTAATTAAGTAAGTTACTGACAACTCACTTAATTAATATCTTAGTCCAAGAGTAGTACCACTCAACCTTATCATCATGTCGGACTAGGTCCACCTGCAGGGTTTAACATGACAATCCTTATGAGCTCCTCTTGAGGACATTATCAACCTAGTATCTCTAGGACACAGTTTCCTTCTATAATCAACAACACACACTATAAGTGATACCATTTCCCAACTTATCGGGCTTATTGATTCATCGAACTAAATCTCACCCATTGATAAATTAAAGAAATAAATATCAAATATATGTGCTTGTTATTATATTAGGATTAAGAGCACACACTTCCATAATAACCGAGGTCTTTGTTTCTTTATAAAATCAGTATAAAAGAAACGACCTCAAATGGTCCTACTCAATACACTCTAAGTGTACTAGTGTAATTATACAGTCAAGATAAACTGATACCTAATTACACTACGACCTTCTAATGGTTTGTTCCTTTCCATTTTGGTCGTGAGCTACTGTTTATAATTTATAAGGTACTGATAACATGATCTTCTGTGTGTGACACCACACACCATGTTATCTACAATATAAATTAATTGAACAACTACATTTATCACAAATGTAGACATTTGACCAATGTGATTCTTATTTCTAGATAAATGTTTATACCAAAAGCTAGGCTTTTAGTATACACTCTAACAATCTCCCACTTATACTAAAAGACTAAGCTGCCATATCTGTTGCCATACATCTGATTCCCATCCCTTCAACATGCCCATCAAAAGCTCTCGCCTTAAGGACCTTAGTGAAAGGATCTATAGGTCATCACCTGATGCAATCTAGGCGGCAACAACTTCTCCTCATTTATACGATTCCTCGTATTGGGTGGTACTTGCTCTATTGTGTTTACTTGCCTTATAGACTTATGGTTTCTTGAGTTTGTTATTGCACCAACATTATTACAATAAATTGTAATAATCTTTGGACAAACTAGAAATCATATCTAAGTCTATCTTGAGGTTATTGAGTCATTCAGCTTTTATGGCTACCTTAGAGGCTTGCCATATACTAAGCTTCTATGGTGGAGCCTAGAAAAACACCTATGCTTATCACTCTTCCATAGTCATGACTTTTCCTCCTAAAGTAAACACAAAACCCCGATGTTGACTTATTATTGTCTCTATCCGATTGGAAGTCAAAATCCGTGCAACCCACAGGGACCAAATTAACTACCTTGTAAGCTAGCATATAATCTATAGTGCCTCTAAGGTACTTCAATATATGCTTTACTGCAGTCCACTGTCCTTGTCCAGGGTTACTTTGATATCTGCTAACTATGCCCTTGGCAAAATAGATTTCTGATCGACAGCCGAAGCATAAAGAACGCCTTTATTTCCTTTATCTCCTTTGATGTCTACAGAGACATATCTTTAGATAAAGTTACTCCATCCTGAAAAGGTAAGAAACCTTTCTTGGAGTTTTGTATGCTTAAAACAAGGATTTTTCGATGTATAAGCTTGGGATAAGTAAAATATTCTTTTCTTGCATCCCTTATTACTTTGATCTCAAGAATATATACATTCTCCCAAGTCCTTTATATCGAATTGTTTGGACAACCATACCCTTACTTCTGACAACATTTTGATATTGTTTCCAACTACCAAAAATGTTATCTAAGTATAGTACAAGAAATACCACCATCCATCACATCTTTTGTATACACAAGACTTATCAAGTTACTAAATCCATATATCTGGATTACTTTGTAAATCGATGTTCCAAGACCTTGAAGCTTTGCCTCATCCATGTGATTGAGCTTACACAAGATGCTCTTAGCCCTTTGCAATGAACCCTTCGGTTGCTTTATATGGATGTTTTCTTCAAGACTTCCATTAAGGAATGCTGTCTTGACATCCACTTGCCAAATAGATAAAAGAATCCGGATAAACTTAAGCATGACTACCGGTGAAAAGTTTCCTTTTTCATCAAGCCTTGCTTTGAAAGTTACTACCTTCATGTCTATCCCTCTTTTCCTATTATAGACCTTTTATACCCAACGGCTTTTACACTATTTGGTGATTCTACAAGCCAGTTTTATTAGAATACATATATTCTAATTCTTTTATTCATTACTCTTTGCCAAGATCTGCATCTTTATCTTGGAGTGCTTCATCATATAATCGGAGATCGGGTTCATGCCCTCCAGAGATCGAGTCCAAAACTCTCCCAAAACATGAACCTATTTAGGTTGCATAACAACCTCCCACTACAATAAGACACTTTCCTGTAATTGTGTATCAATTTGTGATACGAGTTGCGTTTTCTTGTGGTATCTCATCTTGTGTTGGTACTAGGTTAGACATGTCCTTTATTATTTCCTTAAGAACAAATTTACTTATGAGCACGTGGTTCATTATATAGTCCTTTTCTAAAAATCGATCATTTATGCTAACAATGACCTTCGATTTTAAGACTATAAACCTACTTTTGTTTATCTAGGATATCTTACAAACAAGTGAACTCTATCCAACTTATCATTATCTCTCTTTAACATATGTGCTGGATTACCCGAATCCGAATATGCTTCAAAATAGGCTTACACCTATTCAGAAATTCTATGACTAGAAGTTACTTTGTTCACTTCCGTTTCCAGCGCATATCCTTAAAACAAATTTGGTAATTTTCTGAATAACTCATCATCTATCTAATTATTCCATAAGAGTCCTATACCTTCTTTCTACTACACCATTCTGTTGGGGTGTTCCAGATGCAGTTAGTTGGGATTGAAATCCAACTTCTGATAAGTGACTCCTAAAATCTCTCAAGAGGTACTTGCCACTACGATTTTCCATAGTGACTTTTTACTTTAACATTTCTCCGCATCAGCCTTGTACTCTTTGAACTAATCAAAGCACTTAGTCTTGCGGTACATTAAGTAAATGTATTTGTATCTTGAATAGTTGTCTATAAAATAGACGAAATATTCGATACTACCTCTTGTCTGGATTGTCATAGGATCACACAAATCAGAATGAACCAATTCCAATATATCTTTGACTTCATTCCCCTTAGACTTAAAAGCTTCTTGGTTATTTTTCCTTTCAAGTAAGACTTGTAGGTTGGAAAGATTTCCACTACTTATGAACACAAAAGTTCATTAGCTACCAATGAATCCTACTTAAGTTAATATAACCTAGCTTTAGATGCCAAAGATATAATTGGTTCATTTCCGAAGGTTGCTTTCTCTTAAAATTAGAAGATGTGTGACTAATTTCCATTTGTTGCATCGTGGGAGTTATTGGATTATAAATTGTCAACTATCATACCAGAATAGATAACTTTCCTATTTTTCTTGATAACAACTTTGTTATCAAAATAGACACAATATCTATAATAGTTTAGAAACTGAAATCAGGTTCTTTCTAAACTTGGTATGTAAAGACAATTACTTAAAATCCATATTTTATTCTTATCAAAGGATAAACATCTCCCACTGCAACAGCTACCACTTTTACAGTAGTGCCCATGTGGACGGTGATTTACCTTTCATTTAGTTGTTGGGTTTCCTGGAACCCTGCAATAAATTGCAGACATGATTAATGGCATCTTGTATCTACACACCAGGTACCAGTAGATAACTTCACTAAACATGTATCAACTAATGAATAAAATACACCTATATTGTTCTTAGTTCTAAGAGAACAGTCTACCTTACTGTCCAAATTCTATTTCCAATCAATTATAATTGGGACCACTAAGTCTATCCTAAAGTATATCAGCTAGGGTTTGACCATCTTCCTAAGAATCACAAAAATATTTGGTTAAGACCAACTCCTTAAAAAATCCCCATGAATTTTGTATGCCACGTTAGTGTGGACGTATACAAATTCAAAGAGGAAATTTTATCATTTAATTTTATTATCTCGTCAACCTTACTTTATGACGAATAAAATTAATAGTTGGTCTATCTTTAATCAAATATTTGGTCAAGACTCTAAATTTAAAATAATATTGATTCCTCTAACAATACTATTTAAATTTACCAACACCTCAAAACACCGTGAATTTTGCATGCCACGTTAGTGTGGACGTATACAAAATCAACATTTGTAAGAGGAGGGTTTTACCCATTAACTATCTTGTCAACGTAACTTTATGACAAATAAAATTATCTCAAACACCGTTAATTTTGTATGCCACGTTAGTGTGAACGTATACAAAATCAATCATTTGTAAAAGGGGTTTTAACCCTTTAATTTTATTATCTTGTCAACCTAGTTTTATGACAAATTAATAGTTGGTTTCATTTGGTCACACAAATAATAGCAGTGACTCCGATGGGGAGGATACTATTAGATGTGTCTAAGTGTATACCATTACTTGACACTAAGTCCATTAATAAGATTATGCCCCTTCCGTTGGGGAAGATCACACACTCTTAATTAACTTCCTATAGTCATCCAAAAATGGAAGTCTGTTCTAGTGATCCGCAAACAAGCTCATCCGTTATGGAGGAAGGCACTCAGAGCCAACGCGCAAGCTTGTTTGCATCACTTACAAACCAGTAATGGAGACCATGGGATTTACTTAAAAATCCCTCTCCCACTTAGTTATTTATTAATGAGGAATTTTAACTATGCTAGCCTACTAAACTTGTAAACTAACATGCACACATAGCACAATATAAAAGCAATAAATAGAAAATCTAATTTTCAACTATTATGGCTTTTATCTCTAGTTGTCCTCCGTGTGTTGTCATCCCAAGCTGCTGCCATATTTGGCCACCGCCACCGGGTCTAGCTGTCGCATCCATCTTGCTCCTAGTTCCGCTGCGCCTCTGGTCCTTAGAAGGTTCCACGCTTTGCAAGATTAGATCCGCGACATAAATAAAATTTACAATTTTGATCCTATATTCCATAAAAGGAATGTACATGTATCTAGATCAAAAATAAAATCCTAATAAAACTAAATACAGCTTCTGTATTTTATAATACAATCATGCACACATATAAATGCCCTTGACATGTCCAAGGGTCCAACACACATAAAACTATAAGCCATAATAGTTGGATCTGCGTCCACAAAGTTAGCACATCCTACTATTATCCCGCCTAAATTATGTATGACATGCATAATTAAACTAATACCAAATATACAGAGGCAAAACCCTAGCTCGATACCAATTGTTGGTTGCTAATCCTAGAGGTTCCACTGCACAAAAATTTTGTACAAAGGTCCGAACCTTTTCCTAGCTACCATGTGTTCTTTAAATTAAATTTTGGATCGCTCGAACTTAACACGTTTGATCCAAAACTTAATCTATTTGTTCTTTAAGGTTTAGACTTGGATCTCTTGGGAACTTAACACGTTTGATCCAAATCACCTAAGTTATTAATTCCATTAAATATTAATTTCCATAATTGGTTCCCAGATCTGACGTGGCGAGGCACATGGCCTTCTTGGATATGGGAACAACCACCACCGACTAGACAAAACCTTTTATGGAAAGCTAATATTTAACTTCCTAAAATAACTTTAGGTCAACCAAAAGGAACAATCAAATCACAAGGAAAAGAAAATAAAAGAACACAACTTTGAAAAACATATTCGAAATACTAGAATCGTAAGCCTCTTGTATTTGGTATTATTTCCATAAATAACTAGTATGATGCGGAAAGAAAAATTACTAGTTATACCTTGTAGAAAAACCTCTTGATCTTCTACCGTATTCCTCTTCTAACCTCGGACGTTGTGTGGGCAACGATCTTCCGAGATGAGAAACCACCAAAGCACCTTCTTCTCCTTTCTTCAAGTTTCGGCCAAGCACTATGCTTCCAAGAGATGAAGATCTTTTTCCACCAATCAAGCTCCAAGGGATGTAAGCTTTCTCTCCTTCTTCTCCAAGCTAAAATCTGGCCACCACTTGATCTTCAAGGAGGAAGAGAGGTCCGGCCACAAGATGGAGAGAAGAGAAAGGAAGGAGGCCGGCCACACCAAGGAAGAAAAGAGGGAGAAAATAATAGAGGTTGTTCACCCATGAAGGCTCCTCTACCTCCTCTTTTATAATCCTTGGTCTTGGCAAATAAGGAAATTTTAATAAAAACTTCCTTAATTCTTTTGCCATGAAAAGGAAAATTTTATTTTAATTAAAATAATTTTTCTTCTCACTAAAACATGGCTGGCCACTTATTTCCTCAAATCAAGGAGAGTTTTAATTAAACAAGAATTAAAACTTCCTAATTTGTTTCGGAAATTTATAAAATTTCTCCAATAATTTTATCCTTCATGATTGGTTTATAAAAGGAAATTTAATAAATTAAAATCTTTCTTTTAAACATGTGCATAAAAGAAAGTTATCTCTAAAATTAAAATCTCTTTCAATCTACAAATAAGGAAAGATATCAAATCTTTTCTTAATCTTTTATAGAAACTTATAAAGAGAATATTTAATTTTAAACTCTCTTTAAATCATGAACATGTTTAAAAGGAAAGTTTTCTTAAAATTTAAAATCCTCCTTTAATCAACAAATAAGGAAAGATTTCAAATTTTAAACTCTCTTTAATCATGTAGATGATTTACAAATAAGGAAAGTTTTACAAAATTAAAACCATCCTTTTAAACTACAAATAAGGAAAGAGATTAATCTCTTCTTAATCTTTGTAGAAAGTTATAAAAGGAAATTTTAATTTTTAAACCTTTTAAAACATGATATCCACATAAGAAATAATTTTAATAAAATCCTTTTAATATTCTAGTGGCCAGCCACCTTGGGACCCAAGCTTTGGCCGACCACCTTCATGGCTCATCCACTTGGTCTTGGCCCCCTAGCTTGGGTTCCAAACTAGCTTGGGGCCCCATTGGATGGGTAAGAAGGTGGGTATGCGGTGGGTATAAATCTCTATATACTAGAGGCTACGATAGGGACCGAGAGGAGGAATTGGTTTTGTCTCCCGATAAAATTAAGCATCCCGAACACACAACTTAATTTTATCAATAATAATTCATTCCACTAGAGAACTATTATTGAACTACCGCACCAATCCCAAATTACATTTTGGGCTCCTTCTTATCATGAGTGTGTTAGTCTCCCTGTGTTTAAGATAACAAATGTCCACTAATTAAGTAAGTTACTGACAACTCGCTTAATTAATATCTAAGTCCAAGAGTAGTACCACTCAACCTTATCGTCATGTCGGACTAAGTCCACCTGCAGGGTTTAACATGACAATCCTTATGAGCTCCTCTTGGGGACATTATCAACCTAGTATCTCTAGGACACAGTTTCCTTCTATAATCAACAACACACACTATAAGTGATACCATTTCCCAACTTATCGGGCTTATTGATTCATCGAACTAAATCTCACCCATTGATAAATTAAAGAAATAAATATCAAATATATGTGCTTGTTATTATATTAGGATTAAGAGCACACACTTCCATAATAACCGAGGTCTTTGTTTCTTTATAAAATCAGTATAAAAGAAACGACCTCAAATGGTCCTACTCAATACACTCTAAGTGTACTAGTGTAATTATACAGTCAAGATAAACTGATACCTAATTACACTACAACCTTCTAATGGTTTGTTCCTTTCCATTTTGGTCGTGAGCTACTGTTTATAATTTATAAGGTACTGATAACATGATCCTCTGTGTGTGACACCACACACCATGTTATCTACAATATAAATTAATTGAACAACTACATTTATCACAAATGTAGACATTTGACCAATGTGATTCTTATTTCTAGATAAATGTTTATACCAAAAGCTAGGCTTTTAGTATACACTCTAACAGTTTTAGCCTCCAAATGCTGGAATGGAAGTGGAAAAACAAACAGAAAAAAAAAAACAGTGGCAAGAAAAGAGTATCAAGAATTGTGAAGATAGAGTATCAAGATTCTAGGTTTGCCATCAAATTGAAGGGGAGGTTAGCTTGATACTTTGAATTGATAAAAACAAATGGTATTCATCTCTTTTCACATCAAATGGTCAACTCATCAAGTATATTCCTTCAATACTCTCATCTCCTCAATTTTTCACTAAATTCTTTTCTTTTGCCCATTTCATTCACTTTCATTGTTCTTTTTGCTTCCATTTCAATTCTTGATGATAAATTCCTTTTGATTCATGTATGCTATGTTTATAGTGGTGGAGAATTAGAAAATGAGCAAGCTTATGGTAGTAAAATGTTGTGAGTTGCATTGAGAGAGCTCCACATATATGCAATTTTGAGTGTGAGAGCTAGAATAGGTAAATCCCTTGTGAGATTGCAACTTACTTAATTTTTCAATTGGATTGAAACTACCATACCTACTGATTATTGTTTGGATTGTATTCATGATTGTTTATGATCTTTAGATGACCTTAGTTAAATTCTTTTTACTATCTTTTAGATATTGCTAGGGAATTTTCTATGGAGATGATTTTTAGTTTTCTTTACTTGCACGAGACGTTCAAGACTAAGTGTGGGGGATTTGATAACCATGATTTTACTACATTATTTTTATTCATTTATGCATGGTTTTGATGTTGGTTTCCTAGTTTAAATCATGGTTACATTACATTTTGTGCATTGTGTGTATTTTTGGACTTAATTATAAATTATATTATTTTTGGTGTTATTTGATGCTAATATTTGATTCTTATTTTGTAGGCATCAAAGGATCTTGGATTTGGATCTATTTGGACCGAAATTGGGCTCAAATCGGAGTTCAAACGAGAAGATCTAGCCATTGAGCATTATGAGCCGTTTATCAAGAATAGGACAGATCTGTACCATCCGTTGAAGATCTGGCCGATCCAACTTAATGGGGAGCAGATCTAAGCCATTGATGAAGATCCAGAAGTTTTGATCCAGATCTGAGTTCATCCAGCCATTGATCCAGCCGGATTAATCTGGGCCGTTCATTGAAGATCGGCAGATCTGGGCCATCCAGTGATGATCTGATCGATCCGACCTACGGGAGGGTAGATCCAGACCCTATATCAACATCAGTACCTTCGGATCGGATTTTGGGCAAGCTTTCACCGTTGATTTAGCTCCAAATCAATCTCATCCGTCGGTTCAAATCTGAGATCTGTTTAAATGAGAAGCTACAGTGCTTCGTGTTCTTCGTCGATCCTCCACAGCGCTGTTCTTCGTCCCGGCGCGCGTCTTCTTCCGGATTTCGTCCCCTTTCTCTTCTCCAATTAATCTCTCGAGCTTCAATCTCAGTGGAGAGCTTCTCAGCGGTATCATCCTGATCTTCTGGAGCCATTGGAGGGTGTTCTCTCCGGTGGAATTTGGCTCGCGGCATCTTCTCTGTTCACCTCAGATTTGGAGGTGTTCCTCCAAATCTGAGCTCCGATTCCCATTAGCAACATTTGGAGGTGGTCTTCCGGTGTTCCTGAGCTCCACTCGACGTTCATCCGCGTTCCACAGCCTCCCATCAGATCCAGAAACCAGATTTCCAGCATTTTCGGCCGTTCTTGGGGTTTTGGCTTATTCTAGCTCGTCGGGGGTGGTCTGTCGGCGTTCTTGAGCAATCCTGGAATTGATACGCTGTAGAGAGTCTCAACTGAGGTCCAGAGTTGGGTGGTCTTGACTTTGGCACTCTTGTGTGACGGCAAGAGTGTGGAGTTTGGTGAGATTGGTTGTGAGTTGGATCGGTTAGGGTTTATTTCGGTTTGTTATTATTTTTACAGCTTAGAACATATTCATTTGATGTTTGTTATGATTTTAGCAAGTAATTTAATATTTCATTACCTTGTTAAAGCTTAGTTTAAGTTTTATTTGATGTTTGGTTAATTGTTTAGTGTTTGAGTTTTAAGTTAGGGTTTACATTTTGCTTTAGATCAGATTTAATTTGATATTTGCTATTTCAATCTTAGTTTAAGTGTGTGTTAATAATTTAATCACAACGTAGAGTGACAATGCGTTTGGGTTTGATTATTGACACATAGTTAGGTTTCACTCTTGCATTAGATTAGTTTTAATTTGCTGTGCTTTACTTTTGTAGATTTAGATTCAAGCTTAAACTCCCCCATTTTCATACTAAAACCCCAAAAATAGGAAATAAAGACAATCCTAAATTACATTCTACCGTTGGTTCCTCGGGATCGATCCTGGGCTCGTTACTACAACATTATTGCAAAATTAAGGGGTTCAGTGAATATATACAATTGTTAATTTGATAAGCCTATTTGTGACATTTAATATAGATTTTAGGCATTATCATTACTCCTCCTCGAGCATACAACCCCTCCACCAAGCCCTCTCTTCTTCTTCTCCATTTCATGTTTTCTTCTTGAGCCGCGACCAAAGTCGACGCCGAATCACCTCTGCCGGCCACCGATCCGAGCCCTAGCACCAGGGCCTCTCGTCGGCACAAATCTCACTAATCAAACCACCTGTTCCGACCCCGACCGCTGTGCCCTAATTCCTCGCCTCCATTCCTTCGTCGAAGCAGAATTAGCGACGGTGTTGCTAGTCACCGCAGAGGGTTTGGCATCACAACTGCCGAGGACCTGCCATCACCCTTTTCCTTTTCTCTCTGCCCTAGCCGTCTCCACACGATCGCCTGACTTTGTCTCTGCGTGCCACTACCGATTTATCGCCGAGGTTCCCATGTCCTAGCAACAATCCTCAAGGTAAGCAGGGACGAGAAATTTCTGGATTTCAATGATTTTGGTTGATTGGGTTTAACAGCTTGTAACCTTCTTCCTGTTTTACACTAGGAGGAAGATTTTGGATCGTTCTTGCTGTTTTTCCTGATCGGAGCTTGGACTCCTTCTTTGCAGAGGGAATTTAGGGCTACTGGTTGGAGGTAAGTGCCATACCTGGCTGTGTATTTGGGTTTGATTTTCTGTTGGTTGTAGATTGCTTGATCTCACTTTGATCCGGACCACAGCAGATTGGCTCGCTCTGTTCCAACAGCTACTACCTTGAAATTCTAGCAGCAAATACCCTTTGTTTCAGCAACAACAACAATTGATAATTTGAGGTAAGGTGTAGTGCAGTTGTTCTTTTGCTGTAGTATGCACCGAATTGAAGGAAGGTTAGGATATAAAATTGGATTTGAATTCATTATGTTAGGTCGGATATATATATATATATATATATAGACCTTGATCAATTGCAGGGTGGAAGGGTTAGGGTTAATGAGTTTAACTCTAATTGATCAATGAAATTATGATTTGGTTTATTTAATGGAGGCATGATAGAATTAACTAAATTAAATATTGTGACACAGGATTTTGACACAAGACGAGTATCTCGGAGTCAGATTGGACATTTCGATTGGAGGCGGGTACTTTTGACTTATTGTCTTTGATATGCATTAATTATGTTCCTCATTTGTTTCGGTTAATCACTACCCAATTACCTGTTACCTGCTTGATTGATTGTTTGTTTTGCATTTCGTGTTGTTATGTACCTGATTACACATGCTCATAAGGGTAGTGATATAACCACATTTCCCATGTTCAGGACCTAGGTTTGATACCTTATTTGATCAGTGTACTTTGTTATGATTTGTTCACTATGGTGCACATCATTATATGTCCATAGATTTGGTTTAGTATATTACCATGCTTAGTGTCATGCTCCATTCGCATGATTGCATGCTATGTGATAGATTGCTCCATTATTGTCGAGCACATCGCCAGTTTCATCACTGTTCGGTGCTCCATTGTGACACTCATGGGTAGCGTGATGCAGCGTGGTAGCACGTCAGTTTACTCTTCCGGTGCTCCGTTGGTCCGCTCAGGGGTAGTGTGACGCAGCGTGTAGCACGTTAGAGATCCCCGCATAGTGTATGAGAGCATTGCGCTCCCCCATTTATGATTTGGGGTAGGAGTATGTGTGTACTCCGACAGCATCCCGTCCACTCGGTCACTCATCAGGAGTAGTGATGCAGAGTGCACGGTCGTCACAGCCCTACCCACTCGGTCCCACTTTTGGTTGTGAGTTGGCTGATTGGCGTCAGGGGTGACCATGACATGGGCATCATATGCATGATGCATTTATTGCTTGTGTTTGTGTTTGTTGCATTTATATGTTGCATATTGTTTGGATATCTATGTTTGACATGCATACAGGTCTTCTATACCTTTCAGACTGTTTGTCCTTATACCCAGGTCCTGGTTAGTACAGTTTCTCTCCTGTTTACTTCGGTTTGCATTTACCTTTATTTTTATCAGGAGACTGTACGCATGATTAGTGCTAGGTGTTATTTCCTTACTTTGCATATCAGTTGTACCTGCTGAGTGTTGGAGGAGAAGGGAAGGCGCGCGGCGAGGGCTCGGGCAGGTGGCACGGGGAAAAAATGGTTTCGATGAGGAAGAAAGAAATGAAAAAGAAAATAAAAGAAAAGAAATAAGAAAAAGGAATTTATAAAATAAACAATTCCTCACTTAAATGGGTAGCCTAAACAGGCCTTTTCGGGAACCCAAATTTTATCCCCGTTAACTCGTCCATACGAGTTCCGAAAAATTCCCGAAAATTTTCCAAAAATTCCAGAAATTTCCCTTATTAATATTTGCCTATTTTCTGGTATTTTACATTCTCCCCCACTAATAAAAATTTGGTCCCCCAAATTTCGTTATCTACCATCAATAAGTACTAACAACAGATATAGAGTATAAATGCTGAACGGTAAATAAATCACATACCTCAAGTAAAAAGATGGGGATATCGAGCTCGGATACCGTAACTGACGCTCTTTCCGGTCCAAAATCCATACCGGAATCTCCTCATAAGTAATGTCAGGCTGAACTGGAACTGGAATATCTTTCAGCACATGCGTCGGGTCAGGTACGTATCTCCGCAGCATAGATACGTGGAATACATCGTGGACGCCTGCCAGGGACGGTGGTAGTGCCAGTCGGTAAGCTACCGCTCCGATCCTCTCCAAGCTCTCGAAAGGGCCAATATACCGCGGAGCCAGCTTACCTCTGAGGCCAAATCTTTTCACCCCTTTTGTGGGTGAAACTCGCAGAAATACATGGTCGCCAACAGAGAACTCTAGTGGTCTGCGTCTCCAATCAGCATAACTCTTCTGGCGATCCTGCGCCTTTGACATCCTCCGCCTGATAGTACGGACCAACTCTGCATCCTGCTGAACTCTGTGAGGCCCCAACAACTGGGCCTCTCCAACCTCATCCCATAGAACGGGTGTCCGACAAGGCCTACCATACAACGCCTCAAACGGTGCCATCTGAATAGCCGAATGAAAGCTGTTGTTGTAAGCAAACTCTACTAACGGCAGATGGTCCTCCCAACTGCCTCCGAAATCCATAACACATGACCTCAGTAGGTCCTCTAAAGTCTGAATGGTCCGCTCTGACTGTCCATCTGTGTGTGGATGGAAGGTTGTATTGAAACGGAGCTGTGTGCCCAAGGCCTGCTGCAGACTTTGCCAGAAACGAGACGTGAACCGTGGATCTCTATCCGAAATGATACTCAACGGAACACCATGTAGTCTGATAATCTCCCGACAATAGAGATCTGCCAATCGATCCAGAGAATCAGTCCTTCGGATCGCTAAGAAGTGCGCGGATTTGGTTAATCGATCAACGATTACCCAAATCGCGTCATGGCCTCGTCGTGTCCTCGGCAACCCTACCACAAAGTCCATGGTGATATGTTCCCATTTCCACTCAGGAATAGGAATCCGCTGAAGTAACCCAGTAGGTCGCTGATGCTCAGCCTTCACCTGCTGATAGACAAGACATCTAGCTACAAAATCCACGATGTCTTTCTTCATACCATTCCACCAATAGGAACACCTCAAGTCTCGATACATACGGGTCCCGCCTGGATGGATCGCAAATCGAGAGCGGTGTGCCTCCTAGAGTAGCTCCTGTAAGACCGGATGAGACTGAGGTACATATAATCTGCTTCGGAAGTATATAATACCCTCCTCGTCTCGTGTAAACTCGATCTGCTGCCCAGAAGCTATCTGACTACTAATGAACTGCAAATGCTGATCACCAGCCTGGGCCTCACGAATCCGGTCGATCGAACGAGCAACCATGGTAACTGAATACTCTCCCACGCTCGCCTCAAGATCTAACTGAGAAACCCAAACCCAAGTCCGAATCGAAACTCGGTGGCAAGCCAAAGTCCCTCCGGACTTCCTGCGTGCATCTGCAACCACATTAGCTTTTCCCGTGGTAGCTAATGATACAATCAGTCCTTCAGAACTCCATCCTTCTCCTCATCGAGATTAAGCTCCTTCACGGGTAAAATGTATTTGAGACTCTTATGATCGGTGAGAATCTCAAATGTAATATAAATGATGCCGCCTAAAGCTTGAGCAAAGATGATGGCGACTAACTCCAAGTCATGAACGGGTAGTTCTTCTCATGCTCCTTCACCAAGTAGAAGCATAGCGAGCGAGCGTCACTGTGAGCTGCCCAAACCAAGAGACGCTTCGGTAGAGTACAACCGCTCTCTGTAAAAAACCAAACCTGAGCCGACACTAATCTCCGCCTCAGCTCCTGGAAGCATGTGAACTTCACGCCTTTCCTGGTAAGGCGTGTCAGCGCATAGCAATATGCGAGAAACCCTCGACAAAACGTCGGTAATATCCGCCAACTGTAAATGGATCTCTCGAATCGCCTTTCTACCGCCCTAATCGATCTTCGAGGATCAACTAAAATACCTCGCTAGAGACCACGTGTCCTAAAACCGACGAGGATAAAGCCGTACTTTCGAACTTGACAATGATGTCGTCAAGAATCTCCAAACTGAAGATGTCAGGTGTCTCCTACGAGAGTAATCTGTCATCAATGAAGATGATAACAAACGATCCAAATACTCCGAAGATGCGTTCATCAAGTCCATAAACACTACCGAGCATTGCCCAAATGGCATTACACAAAAACTCATAATGACCAGCACGGAAGCCTCCTCAATATCTCTAATCGACTCAATGATGATATCCGGATCGCAGATCAATCTTAGAATACACCGATGTATCAAATCCTCGATCCATGGTAGAGGATATTTATTTCGACGGTCATTTCAGTTTCAGTCAATACATAACCTCATGGTGCCGCTTTTTCTTGACAAATAATACCGGAGAACCCCATGGAGAAACACTAGGGTGAATAAATCCTATCCAAAGCTCCCGGAGTTGAACCTTCACTGCTCAACTCTTTTGGTGTCATACGATAAGGAGCTGATGCCTTGTCCCAAATCAATAGCTCGACTTTCCTTCTAGGAGCACCGCCTCCCTGAAATACATCCGGGTACTCCCGGACTACAGAACGCTGCGAACTACTGCTGTCCTCAATACTAATCAAAGATAAGAATGACAACGCAGACAAGACTTCTCGAGCCTCGAATCCGAAATGATATGCCGTCATCTCGATGCTAGTGAAATCCCTAGGTTGGTTCGAGGTGACCACCCTCGTCTCGCAATCAACGGTAGCATGATATAACGACCAATCCATGCCAAGAATGATATCAAACTCAACCATCTCCAATACTAGAAGATCTACCGTAAGTATCATGTTGCCAAAGTCTAACTGCAACCCACCTCCGGTGACGCTAAAGTATCACCGACGGAGATCGATCGCTGTCATGATTCTAAAAGTAGGTATCTACCAATCTCCGATAAAGGTACGGATATAAAAGAATGCGAACTACCAAGATCAATCAATATATCAAAATGAATAAATGGAAATCATACCATGGAAAATGGATCCTGGGCACGCACATCCTCGTAATCGCATGAACACGCCCGCCTCGCAGGAGGAGGTGGTCACGCGTGCGTGGCACCCGGTGGCCGGATAATGTGCAGATAGAAGACCGAGAAGTGGCACGTGGATGCAGGCGGACTGGTGATCGGTATCGCTCAGGCAACGGGCCGACGGTTCTGTCAAAGGCCGACTAACGCTGCCGGAATAAGGTTCCGAATGGAACTCGTGTGCGGAAGAACTGAGTACTCCCTCCCATGTGCGCCGCAGTGAAGCCGTCCCTCGCCGATGATGAGGGCGGAATCTCCCGCTCTCTCGCGCTCGATCACCGCGGTTGGTCCTCCCGAGAAAGAATTCCCGAGCGCGTAGTTTTCACCGCATCGACTGATATGTCGTAATAAAAGCAACCGCGTCATCATAGTGCAGTCCGGTGATGTGATCTCGAGACCCACATCGAAACACCATGTCGTTGGCGTTGTTCCGCTGGGAGACCGGAAACGCCCAAGAAGATCGCTCATTTCGAGGCCTATGAGACCCTGGCACTGATCTCCTGACCCCGTCCGATGTAGGATGCCGGATCCGCCTGCATGTCCGACTCTACGCTCCTTTCTATCGGAAAATTTCTACGAGCTAACTCAATAATGAGGGCTCGCCCAACATCTCCATAAGATGTGATACCAAGACCGACAAGTCTTAGTTGCATAAAATCCATCCACCTCAATACGATAGCGGCATATGAGCTACCGGCAAATTAGCTCGACAAAATCGCGATCACAACAGATCATTGTCATCGACCGGTTGTTCTGTCCGCAAACTCGTAAATCCGCCGGTGAGCCATCCGATAAGCTCGTGGAAAGAAACGACTCTCAAAAGCCTCTGACTGCCCAAGTGATGTTCTATCGGTGATGGAACTGGTAATCCACTGTGTGCGCCAACGTTAAAAAAGCGACCGCTTTCCCACTCGAGCAAGTAATATAGAAGAAAGTCCGCCCATAGTCTCAATCAAGACAAGGCCACACTCGGATCTCGGCCTCGGAAGAGTGTGAATCGACTCTTCATCGACTGCCAACATCGGAATCTCGCCCAAGGCAACGCCTGGTGAGGTATGCCATCCTGCTATCGGGTGCAGCCTGTGGTGGTACCATAAACCGAGGAGGTACGGTCACAACTGGAGCATATGCCTGGGTGGCACCAGGGTGAACATAAGTGGCAGATGTACGGTAGGCAATGGTACCAGATGTGGAGCGCCGGTATCCCTAATGCAGGTGCTGCTGGGTACATTGTATGTACTGGGAGTACAGGTGGGTGCCGGATACACTGTAGGCTGCACTGGAGCATGTGCCGGGTATGCCAATGGTACCCCTGGTGGTACCGGAACTACAGTAGGAGTAGATACTGTCGGTGCAGCTGAGGTAGGTACCTCTAAAGGAGCCATCGGGGTCTGAGAGCCCGACGCGCCCGCAGCATGCTGAGTCTGTCCCTGGCTGACAGGCTCATCAACAGAAGGCATCTCTGGCGTATCCAGAGATCCAGCAATCCTCGTACGTGGTCGTCCAGCACCACGTCTCGCAGCAATATGCGTAGATCGTCGCATATCTGTTATATTATATTACAGATATTACTACCAGTATAACCAATTACAAAAATAACATCATACCTAATTGTTGTCTGGAGATATTCCATCGCTGTCCAGTCCCCAAATTGACCTCGAAATTCAATACGAGAAAATCATCGGAAATCCATAATAAAATCCGAAACGAAAGTCCAAAACATATACGTAATGGAAAATCCGTGCAACCAAAAATAACTACCCAGTTTGACTCGCAAACTTGGACTAGCACAATATATCTAGAATACTATAAGCAGGTATCACACCCTGCTCTGATACCAATAAATTGGTATCAGATAAATCTCGAAAAATCAAACAAACGGAAACCAAACAAGTATCGCCAAACTTTGGCGCTCTGATACCATATCAATAGGTATCAGGTTATCCCAAACATTCAAAATACGAAAACAACGATCGTAAAACTTAAGCTCTGATACCACTAAATTGTCACACCACGGAGGAGTCCCTGGCCGAGAAAATTTCAGCAGCATCTCCCCTGTACGGCGGACAATCTGAAACTTTTCTACATCCTCATATACCTCAGCCACATGCGGCTGGAATAATAACAAGTAAATAAATAGACAATCACCACGCAGTTAATATAATTCTCAGCCTCTGGCTGACACAACCACGCAGTAATAAGATGACTCAAATCCGAAGAACTCACCTCTTCTGCCGTCCAAGCAGGCATGTAGTAGAATAAATCCAAATCATACCAAAAATCCATACAATATCCATAAGTAAAACAATATAAGAATAAAAACAAAGTCTGATAGAGAAACTAAGAATAAATAACAACTCAAGACCAGTAAAGGACTAGCACTACGTGCAGATGGGGACTAGCGACTGGAACTGCTCCGGACAGCCTCAACCTGAAAATATAACAACAATGGAGGCGGGGTGAGTCCAACACTCAGCAGGTACAACTGATATGCAAAGTAAGGAAATAACACCTAGCACTAATCATGCGTACAGTCTCCTGATAAAAATAAAGGTAAATGCAAACCGAAGTAAACAGGAGAGAAACTGTACTAACCAGGACCTGGGTATAAGGACAAATAGTCCAAAAGGTATAGAAGACCTGTATGCATGTCAAACATAGGTATCCAAATAATATGCAGCATATAAATACAACAAACACAAACACAAGCAATAAATGCATCATGCATATGATGCCCATGTCATGGTCACCCCTGACGCCAGTCAGCCAACTCACAACCAAAAGTGGGACCGAGTGGGTAGAGACTGTGCACTCTGCATCACTACTCCCGATGAGTGACCGAGTGGACGGGATGTCGGAGTACACACATACTCCTACCCAAATCATAAATGGGGAGCGCAATGCTCTCATCTCCACACTCCGGTACGGGAGGGATCTCTAACGTGCACACCACACACTACCCTGCGAGACCAACGGAGCACCGGAAGAGCAAATCGACGGCTACCACGCTAGCCACGCTACCCATGAGCGTCACAACGGAGCACCAAACAGTGATGAAACTGGTAATGTGCTCGACAATAATGGAGCAATCTATCACACAGCATGCTATC
Source organism: Zingiber officinale (assembly GCF_018446385.1). Classification (NCBI taxonomy): domain Eukaryota; kingdom Viridiplantae; phylum Streptophyta; class Magnoliopsida; order Zingiberales; family Zingiberaceae; genus Zingiber; species Zingiber officinale. The sequence continues at coordinate 82,389,854 of NC_055987.1, read as the reverse complement.
ATGCGAATGGTGCATGACACTATGCATGGTATTATACTAAACTGATCTATGGACATATAATGATGTGCACCATAGAAAACAAATCATATCAAAGTACACTGATCAAATAAGGTATCAAACCTAGGTCCTGAACATGGGAAACGTGGTTATATCACTACCCCTATGAGCATGTGTAATCAGGTACATAACAACACGAAATGCAAAACAAACAATCAATCAAGCAGGTAACAGGTAATCGGGTAGTGATTAACCAAAACAAATGAGGAACATAATTAATGCAACTTGTTAATTTCATTACTATGCATATCAAAGACAATAAGTCAAAAGTACCCGCCTCCAATCGAAATGTCCAATCTGACTCCGAGATACTCGTCTCGTGTCAAAATCCTGTGTCACAATATTTAATTTAGTTAATTCTATCATGCCTCCATTAAATAAACCAAATCATAATTTCATTGATCAATTAGAGTTAAACTCATTAACCCTAACCCTTCCACCCTTCAATTGATCAAGGTCTCTCTCTCTCTCTCTCTCTCTCTCTCTCTATATATATATATATATATATATATCCGACCTAACATAATGAATTCAAATCCAATTTTATTTCCTAACCTTCCTTCAATTCGGTGCATACTACAGCAAAAGAAACAACTGCACTACACCTTACCTCAAATTATCAATTGCTGTTGTTGCTGAAACAAAGGGTATTTGCTGCTAGAATTTCAAGGTAGTAGCTGTTGGAACAGAGCGAGCCAATCTGCTGTGGTCCGGATCAAAGTGAGATCAAGCAATCTACAACCAACAGAAAATCAAACCCAAATACACAGCCAGGTATGGCACTTACCTCCAACCAGTAGCCCTAAATTCCCTCTGCAAAGAAGGAGTCCAAGCTCCGATCAGGAAAAACAGCAAGAACGATCCAAAATCTTCCTCCTAGTGTAAAACAGGAAGAAGGTTACAAGCTGTTAAACCCAATCAACCAAAATCATTGAAATCCAGAAATTTCTCGTCCCTGCTTACCTTGAGGATCATTGCTAGGACACGGGAACCTCGGTGATAAATCGGTAGTGGCACGCAGAGACAAAGTCAGGCGATCGTGTGGAGACGGCTAGGGCAGAGAGGAAAGGAAAAGGGTGATGGCAAGTCCTCGGCAGCTGTGCTGCCAAACCCTCTGCGGTGACTAGCAACACCGTCGCTGATTCTGCTTCGACGAAGGAATGGCGGCGACACCAATGGCAACTAATATCAACATTGATTCCGACCCTGAAGGAAAACCAGTGGATCCAAAACACTATAGAAGTGTTATAGGTAGCTTGCTCTGCCTAACTGCAAGTCAACCCAATATACTATTTCCAGTAGGTATGTGCGCAAGATACCAATCCTGTGCAAAAGAGTCACATCTAACATATGCTAAAAGAATACTTAGGTACATTAAGGGCACCCTAAATGTAGGACTCTGGTAACCTAGAACTTGCACCTTTGACCTTTTTGGCAATTCTGACTCAGACTATGCTGGGTGCAAACTAGATAGAAAAAGTACAAGTGGAAGCTGCCAAATTCTAGGTCAGTGCCTAGTAAGTTGGTCAAGCAGAAAACAACACTGTGTTGCCTTATCCACTACTGAAGCTGAATACATAGCCCTAGGAGAATATACTTCTCAACTTTTGTGGATGATGTACACACTAAAAGACTATCAACGAGAATATAAAATTATAAAAAATTTAATTGATAATATAAGTTCAATTAATCTGACCAAAAATCCAACTCACCACTCCAGGACTAAACACATAGAGGAAAAACACCATTTTGTAAGGGATCATGTAACTAGAGGTGAAATTGTACTTAACCATGTTGAGTCTAAATCAAACCTAGCTGACATTTTCACAAAACCCTTACCTGAACTCGAGTTCAGTACACTTAGAAGACAAATAGGAATGTGTTGGGTAGAATAGATTTTGATTTCCAAACAAATTTCCTACATCTAATCTTAAAAATTGTTTTCTTCAAAATAGCTTAACCTTAAAATCATCTTTTAAAATTCTAGGAAAATAATGTTTTCAAAATCCCAATCTTATTAGTTTTTCAAAATTTGGACTTAGCCTAGGATCTTTCCCCTAGAAATCATGTTCTCCTAGTTTCAGCCAGAGCATCTCACAAACACACTAGGCATAACTTGCTTGTGTTTTGAAAGAAACTTAGAACGGTGTGAGATGCATAGGGTATAGCCTGGACTCCAGAATGCTTATTTCTGTGCATCATAGTGAGTTTGGGCGTTAAAATTAACTTTACATTAATCAAGTTAAATGATCCAGCATAGTCAAATCTAACTGGATTACTAACTTAACTTGACTAACCAAGTGAAAACTGTTGTCCTCTAGGTATTCATCCAGTAACTAAAGGTTAGACAGTTGGTTAAGGAAATTAAAATTTCAAGTTGACTCATGCTTGCACTTTAGGGCTCTGATACCTCACTAAAGGAAATTGGTTAATTTGAAATTCATTTAACTTGACTCATGCTTGGACATTAGGTTCTTAATTAATTGCTCCTCCTTGGCCATTAATTTAAAATTCTTTATTACGACTCCCATAGTCATCTTTTAACTAAGTCAAATCAAAAGACTTTTTTCCTCTAACTTAACTAACAATTTTCAAAAATGTTCTGTTTAAGCATTTTACAAAAAGTCTCAGTTTACTTTTTTAAACTTTTAAAAATTATTCGAAAAAACTTTACGAAAATAATGTTTTAAAAAAAACGGCTTTAAAATTTTTTTTTGAAATATTTTTCAACAAAGCCTTACGAAACTAGCTAAGTCAGTTTTTATTGCAAAACTAAGCTTACTATTTCTCAAAACTTGCCTTTCGAAAATCATTTGTTTTAATTTTTCCTAAATTTGTACAAAATTTGGCTAAGTTAAAGGAGTTGTTCAAAACAGTAATCTTAATTTAGCTATGTTTTGGTTCAAAGAAAAATCATTAGCTAAATTAGTTACTAAACTCAGTTTTCTTAAAACCAACTTTCTTAGGCTTTTATTTCAAAGACAAGTTTTCCCTTAGCAAATTTCACTTACAAGAAATATTGCTTTAAAGTGTTTTAAAATATAACTTTTTAAGCTGAAAATGTAAGTTGTTAAAAAACTTAGTCCTTTCATGTTGTATTTTTACTATTTTTCTCCATACAAAAGTTTTTGGTATATGGCAAAGGGGGAGAGTAAGATAAATTCAAATTATTCAAAATTCAAATTAAGGATAAGAGAAAGAGAGCTCTTATTAAGGGGGAGCCTTATACATTTAGCTTGCTTACGTTCTTACTTGAACTTTTTACTTAAAAAGCTTGCTTATGTGTACTGATACATTCGTTTACTTATGCTTGTTTTACTTAACTTTGAATTTAAGTTGCCGTAATCAAAAAGGGGGAGGTTGTTTATGCGGGAAGCATCCGACGATCGAACTAGTGTTTTGATAATGGCAAAGGATTCAAAGTTAAGGTTATGTTGTGATCTAACAAGTTTGAATGAGCTTGCAGTAAAGTCCTAAGTGTGCTTAGGTAAAAGTCCTAACTGAGGTTAGGCAGGTGGAAAACCCTAGGGTGGTAACCCTATGTCATAGGGGGTGGTAACCTTATGCGAAAAGTCTTGGCGGGTCGAAGGCTTTAGGCAAAAGTCCAAGGGGGTGGTAACCCTAGGTGAAAAGTCCTGGTGTCGCGAACCAGGTAGAAGACTGGACGGGTCGGGGAGCGGGCACCCAGCAAAAAGTCCGGAAGCATTGAGCGCAGAGCAAAAGTCCAGTCGATTTGGAGGATCGCATTGGCAACAAGTAACTCTCCTGAGAGGAGTAGGTGAGGACGCGTCCCCGTAGAGGGAATAGTAGGCGTCGGGTCGACCTAGGGTTTCTGGTTGGAAATCTGAAGTTAGATCCAGGATAGTCCGGAGACTATCAATATTTTATTTACCATGTCTATTGTGTGCTAACTTTATTTTGCAGGGTATGTGTTTGGGACTAACACATTTTGCAGGAACAAAGGAATAACTTTCAACTCGGATGAACAGTGTCTGAGGCGCCTCCATGGAGCTTGGAGGCGCCTCAGGTGCAAGCTGAAACTAGCTGTCCAGAAGAGTTGGAGGCGCCTTCATGGGGACTGAAGGAGCATTGGATCACTACTCGAAGGCGCCTTGGAGCGGCATTGAAGGTGCCTTCAGGTGGATAATGAGCAGCGGTCAAAGCTTGATCGACAGCAATCGAAGCGGGATAAAACTTAGGGTCTAAGGCGCCTTGGAGCTTGATGGAGGTGCCTTGAACACCCTTTATAAGGGAGTCTTGACCAGCAGCCCAGTACAACACCTTCTGAGCAATCCTTACGCTACAAGCCGCTAACGAGACGATCCCGAAGTGCTGCAACATCATCCCGACAACCCGGATCTTCAGTTTTCATTATTTTGTTGTCGGTATTAATTTAATTACTGTTTCTCTCTGTACTTAGATTGTAATAATTTTCGAGCTTATAGTTGTTGCCCACCGAAAGCGATCAACGATCTCGGGCCTTAGAGTAGGAGTTGTCACAGGCTCCGAACCAAGTAACTCCTCGTGTCTTTGTGTCTGATTGTTTTCTTTTAATTTCTGCTGCGTTTATTACTTGAGTTTTACGATTCCGAAACGAAATAGCCACGAGCGTTATTCCCCCCCCCCCCCCCCCTCTAGCGCTTTTTGATCCAACAAAATCAAGTTCTTTCTAAAATATGGTACGTAAAGATAATTTTTCAAAATCAAAGTTTTATTCCTTTCAAAAGATAAATAAACATCTCCCACTACAACAGCCGCCACTCTCGTAGCAATGTCCGTGTAGACGATGATCTCCCCTTTATATAGTCGTCTGGTTTCCTAGAACTCCTGCAATGAATTACAGATATGATCATTGGCTCCCATATCTACACACCAGGTACTTGTAAATAACACCGCTAAACATGTTTCGACAACTAATGAATAAGATATACCTTTATTGTTCTTCTTTCTACGAGGACAGTCCACCTTTCAATGTCCAGACTGCTTGCATGTGAAGCACTTGTCTTTCGGCTTCTTCACACCTGCCTGTGGCCCAGCCCCTTGAGGTCGAATCACTTTCTTTGCCGATCCAACTTGTTTCTTCTTCTTTCCGCCTTTTGGCATAGAGGCAGAAACGTTTTTAGCAATGTGAACTTGAGAACTTTGACAAAATATCCCTTCTGCCACTTAGAGTTCTGTCAGAAGTTCCGCCAATGAATAAACCCTTTTGTTCATGTTATAATTAAGGCAGAGCTGCTCAAAACTCTTGGGTAATGTTTGGAGAATGATATCGTACTGGATTTCCCCATCGATTTCAGCTCCAAGGACTTCCATCTCATTCAAATGAGTCATCATCTTGAGGATATGATCCCTCACGGGTGTCCCTTCAGTCATGGTGGTCGTCATTAAGTTTCTCATGGCCTCCTACCTGGCAACCCGATTCTGGTGTCCAAAGAGTCCCTTGAGATTGAGCATCATGTCATAGGCAGTGGGTATGACCTGATACAGATGTTGCAACACATTTGACATAGAAGCCAAAATATAACACCGCGCCATCTCATCTGCCTTGACCCATTTCCTATGTCTCTCTATCTACTCTTCACTAGAATCCTTATCAGGCATGTTAGGACAGACCTCAAGAAGTACGAATTTGTATTCTTCAGCAGTTAAGACAATGTCCAAGTTCCGTTTCCAATCAATATAATTTGGACCAGTAAGTTTATTTTCTTTTAAAATAACTGTAAGAGGATTGAAAGCCATTTTGAAATCCTGAGAATCACGAAATAAAATATTTGGTCAAAACTTTAGAATTTAAAATAATATTGATTCCTCAAACAATATAATTTAAATTCACCAACACCTCAAAACACCGTGAATTTCGTATGCCACGATTGTGTGGGCGTATACTAATTCAAACATTTATAAGAGAAGGTTTTACCCATTAATTTTATTATCTTGTCAATCTAACTTTATGACAAATAAAATTAATAGTTGGTTCATCTTCGGGCACACAAATAATAGCAGTGACTCCGATGGAGAGGATACTATTAAATGTGTCTAAGTGTATACCATTACTTGATACTTAGTCCATTAATTAAGATTGTGCCCCTTCAGATGGAGAAAATCACACATACCTAAATAATTTCCTATAATCATCCATAGAGAAAGTTTGATCTAGTGATCTACAAACAAACTCATCTGATATGGAGGAAGGCCAATGTGCAAGTTTGAATGCATCACTTACAAATCAATAATGGAGATTATAGAATTTAAATAATCTCTCTCCCACTTAGTTATTTAAATTGAGGATTTTTTAGCATGTACACACATCACAGCACATAGCATCACAGCACATAACATCACAACACATAAAACAACATATAAAGGCAATAAATATGAAAATAAAATTTCCAACTATTATGACCTCATCCAACGCTGTCCTCCAATATGTCGCCAATGGATCGCTGTCTTCTAATGTGCCACCAATGGATCAAGTCATCACATCTATCTCGCTTCTTTCTCCGCAGTGCCTCCAGTCCTCAAAATAGCACCACGCATAGCAAGGATACAAGCCGCAACAAAAAAAATAAAATTTTATATTTATCGATCCTATATTCCACAAAGAAATTTACATGTAATCTAGATCAAACAGAATGTAAAAAATAATAATAATATGACAACCGACCATATTTAATTATTACAATCATGCCCACACAACAACCTCGACATGCCCGAGGGTTCAAATCATACACAAACACACAAAGCCATAATAGTTGGATCTAGGATGCTTGTAACCATAGAGTTAATCTATCTTGGACATCTTACTATTATCCGACCTAAATTTATATACGAACAGTGCATAATTTAACTGAAAACCAATCACACAGAACCAGAAACCATGCTCTGATACCACTTGAAGGCGCTGGAATTCCGTTTTGTTTAAATTTCCTTGTATAAAAATTGTACAAGTGCAAAACTATTCCTAGCAACCCGCATGTTCGATCAGACATGTGTTTCATCAATCAAGCAAGTTCTTAACAGATAAAAGCACACCTTGATCGAAGTACAAGATCACTGGCCTCTTGTGTTGGTATTCAAAATCGATATAAAGAAACCTTAAACTAATTACGCAGCGGAATTAAAGAACTAGTTGTACCTTTTCTTTGTAGCTAAAGACCTCTTGATCTTCTATCGTATTCCTCTCCTCTTCTTAGACGTCGTGTGGGCGACGATCTACTAAGACAACACCACTCTCTTTCTCTTCTCGATTTCCAAACCGTCGGTTACAAAAGGAGGCTCTAGGATGGGGCACCTTTTAATCTTCTTCCTTCTCTTCTCTTCTTCCTCTTCTTTAAGCCGCCGCCCACCAAGGGAGAAGGGGCGCCGACCTTTAACAATAGGTGAAGGGGAACTGGCCCTTAGCAATAGGTGAAGGAGCGCTGACCCTAAGCAAGAAGGAAGGGGGGAGGGGCGCCGGCCATAAGGAGGGAGGAGCTGAGGGGCGCCGACCATAAGGGGAAGGATGTGTGCCGCCGGCCCTAGGAGGAGAGAAGAGAATTGTGGGAAAAATTAGGTTTTAGGGGGCACCACCTACTCCTTTTATAACCTTTGCCTTCGGTTACAAAGAAAGAAAAATAACAGAATTTTGTTTAGAAAAAATCTCCCTTTCTATAACCAAGTTAAACCAAATCAAATTAAACCAAACCAAGTTATGGATGGGTGGATGCGAGACTTTATATAGAGGCTACAACAGGGACCTAGAGGAGGAATTGGTTTAGGCCTCCTGATGGGCTTGGGCTTCCTGTGTTCGGCCCGAACACCCAACCCAAGCCCATCAATAATAACTCATACCACTAAAGGGTTATTATTGAACTACCGCACCAATCTCATATTACAATATGAGCTCCTTCTTATCATGAGTGTGTTAATCTCCCCGTGTTTAAGTTATCGTATGTTCGTTAATTAATTGAGTTACTGACAACCCAATTAATTAACATCTGATTTCAAGAGTAGTACCACTCAACTTTATTATCATGCCGGACTAAGTCCACCTGCAAGGTTACATGATAATCCTTATGAGCTCCTCAAGGGGGCATCATCAGCCTAAATAATTAGGACACGGATTCCTTCTATAATCAACAACACACCATATAAATAATACTATCTCCCAGCTCATCGGGCCTATTGATTTAACGAATAAATCTCACCCATTGATAAGTTAAAGAAATAAATGTTGGGGATCGATCGACCGGCTTGAAGGGGGATTGGATAGATGACACCCCCAAATACTCGCTTCTTTCTACAATGGTTAGTATGCACAGCGGAATATACAAAACAAACAAGCTAAAGGAAATTAAACTAAAGACAAGAAAGAATGCAAACCAAGCTACACGATCATTTACGTGGTTCGGAAATAAAGCTCCTACTCCACGGCGTGTCCTTGAGGTGGACGATCCCTATCCGTCGGTGGATTACTCCCCGGAAGACCTCCAGCTAGCTTACATAGCTCCTTGTGGGTGGAGAAACCTCACCACAACTCTCACCAAGGACTCTTTACAAGCTATGGCACGGTAGACTACTAATAGAGATTAACCACCTCTATTTCGTCAGAGATAACCAAGCTTCCAAGCCTTGTTTATATAGGTCGCGGGTTGAAAACCCCGCCTACCAGTCGACTGCCAAAACATGTAGTCGACTGCTCCACACTGGTTGAGCGAACAAAAGCATTCTGTTCGCTCCTAGTCGACTGCCCAGTTGACTGAAACAGTCAACTGATGAAACATGAAGTCGACTAGTACCGAGTACATTCTCTCACAACACTCGGACCCGCACCCTTATGACTCATTTGACGCTTCCTTCGCAGCCTTAACCTTTTGCCTTCAAGCCTACTTCCTCTTTGGCTCTCGTCCTTGGATGCATGCAAGCTCGCGTCTCGTCCGTAATGTCATCCTTTGCGTATGCCTCGAAGTCGCTTCCCTCGGCCCTTGTCCTTGCTGCCATGTCCACGGTCCCTCGGATGCTCCATCCTTCACCGGACCCGAAGCCGTCAACCTGAGTCACATGTGTATCCTGTAAACCTGCACAACTCAAATACACATATCAAATACAAGGGTAAACCTAACTTAAATCCTTTGCCGAAATACCAAAACACATGGTCGCACGGACCATTGGGATTGCTCCAACAATCTCCCCCTTTTTGATGTTTGGCAATACGTTTAAGTTAGGGAAAACACATAGCAAATAAATATGCTAAAACAAATGGACTTACGTTGCTAAGGCTACACACTTGGACTTACACCGCCGAATGGACTTATGTTGCCAAGGCTACACACTTGGACTTACACTGTCGAATGGACTTATGTTGCCAAGGCTACACACTTGGACTTACACTGCCGAATGGACTTACGTTGCCAAGGCTACACACTTGGACTTACACCGTCGAATAAAAAACAATGCAACATGCATTTAAACCTATCACAAGGCTCCCCCTACACCTAAGCTCCCCATTGAGCTAGGAATTTTACCACAGGGCTATTTAAGAACCTACAAGGCTCCCCCTACGCAAAGGCACTAAGGTTTTCCCAACTAAACCTTACTTCTCCCCCTTTACCTAACATTCAAAAGGTTCTTCAACAATATCCCAATTGTTGAAAACTTGTCATCCAAATTGACCCTAAACTCGTGTATTCATCCACCATGAATCTCATACACATATATGAGCTGACTCGATCACAAACCAAGGCTGAAAACAGAATCAGCCTGGTATCAGTCGACTGCCCCAGTCGACTGGCCTCATTGAAACAGCACACGGAACCATTCTGTGCTCAATTTTCACTGTTACCAGTCGACTGGTAACTGTACCAGTCGACTGGCACATTGTTTCGGCCCTTTTCAACATTTTTGACCCACTTTAAAAAATGCACCAATAATTCCACAGACATCCAAAAATTCTCAAATTTTATGGAGAGGTCTGTTTTACCCATGTCTACTTGGGGAAAATACATCCAAAAATGTATCTATCACCAATCCCAAGATTGACATAAAACTCAAAACTAGCTAAATGGTTCAATTGAACTTTGACCTAAAGTCCTAGTTTTGGCTTCCTCTTGATGTATTTGCCCATACTAACACATAATGCATCCCTAGCATTGGTTTATATGACATCTATACATCTAAAACCAATTATCATGCTATATAACCCTAATATCATATTTCAAGCATGAAACACAACTCAATTGTGTCAAAACCCTAGGTTTGAGACTCAAGTCCGTCTCCAAACCACTTGGTATATTTCATGACCCAATCTAGACTCCCAAGTAGTATCCACTTGAGATTCATTTTCCATGGGTTCCAACTTGACTCTTAGAGCTCCCCCTAGAGCTCTTAACCTTAGCCACCTCCCTAGGTGACTCATCTATAATGGCTAGGCCACATCAGTGCACCTCCGGTGACACTTGGCCTACAAACCTAACTTTCTTAACCTTGGACACTTTGTCTTTGGTTAATTTTTTCTTACCTTTAAATGGCTTTCCCTTGCCATTTATTGGCTTCTCCTTGCTATAGTCATATGGAACCCTAGCATAAGACTTTCCCTTAGCTTTGGAGACACTAGATTGGTATCCTAAACCCAATCTATCATTGTTGGGTCTTTGGCTACCCAACACCATACCTAAACCCTTAGATCCATCATTGAATATTTCTAGGGTTTTCTCCAACTTATCAAGTTTTGCCTTCAAAACTTGATTTTCCCTTTCTAGGTTCCTAAACCTAGAATCAACATGTCCACCATGGACATTCCTAGACCTACCCTTTCTAGGCATGTGTCTCCCCTTCTTAGGATTAATGCCTTGGGTCTCCTTACGTCTAACGTTTCTAGATATATCAAGAATTGGTTTCCTAGGGTTATGATCCACATTTACCCTACTTCTATTATGATATTTAAATCTAAAATTTTGCATGGCTACATAATGATAATCATTATTTTTCCTAGCATGCATGGGAGTATAAGAATTTGAATTACGATTCAAGTTAGGGTATACCTCCCTTACCCTTGAAGCTCCCCCTTGACACTTGCTTCTCAACTTCTTCTCCCATTTCTTTAGATGCGCTAGCTTCTTAATCTCTCCCTTCTTGGGACATTTGGTGTGGTAGTGGCTCTTCTCTCCACACGTGAAGCATATGATGTGCATCCTTCTTCCTTGGGTTTCTTCATTCCTATAACCCTTGTTAGTGTTCAAATTAACTTGAATGGGTTTAGGAGTTACCTTCTTCTTACCCATTGGACACCTACTCTTGTAGTGTCCCTTCTCATTGCACCCGAAGCAAATTATGTGGTCCTTTGACTTCACTTCGGTAGAGGTGCTTGCTAGGTTGACCACTTCTAAGACCTCTTTTTCTTGTTCACTTGTCTTGGATTCTTCTTCAACCTTTGAGGATGTAGATGTTATATCTTCCTCATCCACACTTGTGGATGACCTTTCTTCATCCTTTTCCTCAAATGTGACCAAATTCACTTCCTCTTCTTCTTTTGATGTTGAATTGGTCTCCACATCCGATTGGTTCTTCTCTACTTGAGCTTCTTCATCCGTTTCTTCAGATTTTTCCTCTTCTTGTGTAGACAAAGGTTCTTCCTATGGAACCTTCTTTATCTTGCTCCACAAATCATGGACGTTCTCATAGTCACCTACACGACTCATCAAGTTATTAGGCAAAATATCAATTAAAATCGATATTACCTTTGAATTTGCCTTTGACCATGAGGTTTGCTCTTCCGTCCAATATCACAGTCGGAGTTTCTTCCCTTTATTATCCTTCGGGACTTTGAACGGTTCATTTACCACCATCATGGTGTCCCAATCCGTGTCGAAGAAGATCTCCATCTTCATCATCCAATAGGTGATACCCCCAAGGCTTCCTCCTTCAAACTTTGGAGGTTCAATCAAGCCGGTCATCTTCTTGTATTTGCTCTTCTCGGCGATTAGTCCGGTGAAGTGTGACCTTCGCTCTGATACCACTTGTTGGGGATCGGTCGACCGGCTTGAAGGGGGGGTGGATATATGACACCCCCAAATACTCGCTTCTTTCTACAATTGTTAGTCTGCACAGCAGAATATACAAAACAAACAAGCTAAAGGAAATTAAACTAAAGACAAGAAAGAATGCAAACCAAGCTACACGATCATTTACGTGGTTCGGAGATAAAGCTCCTACTCTATGGCGTGTCCTTGAGGTGGGCGATCCCTATCCGTCTGTGGATTACTCCCCGGAAGACTTCCAGCTAGCTCACATAGCTCCTTGTGGGTGGAGAAACCTCACCACAACTCTCACCAAGGACTCTTTACAAGATAGGGCACAGGTAGACTGCTAATAGAGATTAACCACCTCTATTTCATCAGAGATAACCAAGCTCCCAAGCCTTGGTTATATAGGCCGTGGGTTGAAAACCCCGCCTACCAGTCGACTGCCAAAACATGCAGTCGACTGCCCTTTGTGGAAATTCGACCGTTACATCCCAACGGCTCGATACCAGTCGACTGCTCCATACTGGTTGAGTGAACATAAGCATTCTGTTCACTCCCATTCGACTGCCCAGTCGACTGATGAGACATCCAGTCGACTAGTACCGAGTACATTCTCTCACAGCACTCGGACCCTCACCCTTACGACTCATTTGACTCTTCCTTCGCAGCCTTGATCTTTTGCTTTCAAGCCTACATCCTCTTTGGCTCTCATCCCTCGAATGCATGCAAGCCCGCGGCTCGTCCCAAATGTCATCCTTCGCATATGCCTCAAAGTCGCTTCCCTCGGCCCTTGTCCTTGCTGCCTTTTCCACGGTCCCTCGGATGCTCCATCCTTCATTAGACCCGAAGCCATCAACCTGAGTCACATGTGTATCCTGCAAACCTGCACAGCTCAAATACACATATCAACAAGGGTGAACCTAACTTAAACCCTTTACCCAAACACCAAAACACATGGTCGCACAGACCATTGGGATTGCTCCAACAATAAATTCTAAATATACGTGCTTGTTATTATATAGCGATTAAGAGGACACACATCCATAATAACAGCGGTTTTGTTCTTTTATGTAGTAAGTATAAATCAAACAACCTTAAATGGTCCAGCTCAATTCACACATAGTGTACTAGTGTAATTTTATAGTTAAGATAGACTAATACCAAATTACACTATAACCGTTCCAATGGTTTGTCCCAATCCATCTTGGTTGTGAGGTACTATTTATAATTTATAAGGAACCGATAACATGATCTTCTGTGTGACACCACACACCATGTTATCTACAATATAAATAAAATGGACAACTGCATTGACATATATATAAATATAAAATGCAAACATTTGACCAAAGTGATTCTCATTTCAAAATATTTCAAAATAGACGTTTATACAAAAGTTAGGCTTATAGTATACATCCCAACAGAAACAACAACCACTTCTAGACAAAGACTTTTAGAGAAATTAAGTATTTAATTTTCTTTTTAAGAATCCTTGATCTAACTAAACAAGTCTCGATTAAGTCTAAGTCCTTATCTATCCTAATCTAAACATGCATAAGGAAATATAGTAAATCATGCATCAATCAGGCTTATATAATGAAAATGGTCTTTCTATTGGCTCCCCCAGACAATAAGGTCTATCAAGATAGTGGATCTGATCCTTGGGGATCCAATATTGATCAAGTCCAACTTGATTAGTCATGTTAGACTTGGGGATCCATGCTTGAACTAGGTTCTTTGTTGATTGATTCACTAAAGACAAGTAAGATTTGAATCAATGTCTAGCCTTGTATCCAAGTCTGGTTCGATTGTATATGACCTTTTATTTTCTAAGAATCATATCAAGGTTCTTGGAAACCAAGGTGAATCATTCTAATGTGTCCTTAAGTCCTTTTACTTGAGTTTTCAAATTAGAATTTTCTTCCTCAAGTTGTTGGACTTGGGTTGAATTATGTTGAACTGGCTCAGTCAAAGGACTTGGGTTAGTCTTCTTCTTAAGGGATTCAATCTCCTTTTAGAGTGTCTTGATCCGGATATTAAATTTGGCCAACTTTCTTAATAAGTATGAAAATAACTTTTGTAATTTAATTATTGATGAACTTACAGTGGAATTGTCTTCAGAGTCGAATTCAGATTCATTGCTTTTCTCAGCTTGCTTCTCAGACTCGGTTTTGGATTCATCTCTAGTTCCAGACTCAGAATTGGTTTTGTGATGTAAGCTTGTACTAGTAGAGCAAGGAAGTTCGCTTGGTTACATTCTTCACCGGAGTCTTCTGATGAGGACTCATCCCATGTTGCTTGTAGCGCCTTCTTCCTTCATTGCTTTTGGTTTGGACAATTGGTATGTTTCCGCAAGTGCACAGATACATCATCAGTAATAAAAGATATCAAACCACAAGGGCTGGTTATAAACACTAGTGATCACTCACGTAGAATTAATTAGCTAAACTATCGATTATTGAAAATTTACTATCTAGAAAGAAAGAAGAAACTTAGAAGAAGGAAAAGAGAACTAGAGTAAGTGTTGAATATATCGGTTTGGGGAATATTCTAGGAGTTCAGTTTCATTGTGGTGTTTACTAATGTATCATGGTCTATCAATTTCCTACCTTCAATTGGTATGCACTTGTAGGAACTTAGATTTATTATCCCTAAGTATTTAATAGAGATGATTCCTATGAAATCAGGAAACGGTTAACTCCTGTCACTAGGGTACCTCGGTTATAGATCACAGAATATATGTCTACTAAATAACAGTAAAGATAATGATAGAAATCAAGTGTGGTTTCCTACTTCCTTATGGAGGAATTGGTTCTCATTTCAAGGGAATGCCCTAGATGTTCATAAACGAGTTATCCCTGTTACTAAGGCCCCTCAGGTATACGATTTAAGGTATTTCTTCTACAAGATCAGCAATTTCTATACAAACATTCGATCTAACATGGCAAAACATCTCATTCACATTAGAACAAATAGATACAAAGTAAGTTAATATCATGTAGATAGATAAAAGGTGTAACTATGAGTTTTTATATCATAACACAACCACAACTACTTCCTTGTCCTAGAACAATGAATCTACTCCATAGAGGAAAGAAAAGAATCCAAAGACATAGAGAAATAAAGTGATCAACACACAACGAAGAGAAGGAGGGAGAAGAAGGCTTATCCAATGACGTTGAGTAATCCTTGGGTCCAATACTTCGCTTCTGGAGTTGATGGAATGATGGAATCTATCTCATATCGTTGAACGACAGTCGAGAACGGGTTGGAATAGCACTAGGATAATTCTGTCAAGGTTGGCGGTTTCCTCCTCTTCCAGAAAAGGCTTAAAGCCCCTTTTATAGGCTAGGGCACAGGCCTGGCATAGCACGTACCATGACCGTGTGAGATTCACACGGCCAGTGTCGCCTTAGCTTCGGTTCAAGTGACACAACCATGTGAGATCCACACGACCGTGTTCTTCTTCGGCTCTGGATGTATTGCACGGTCGTGTGAGATCACACGACCGTGTGCTTCTTTGGCTCTGGATGGGTGGCACGACCATGTGGGATCACACAGTCGTGTAGTGTTCCTCCTATGGACCAGTCACACGGCGCTGTAGGATCATACGACCGGTGCCAATATCTTTTTCTTGCTCTCTGGTTCATCGACAATCACCTTTTTCGCTCCAAAAGTGATTCCTATCAACATAAATGCACACAAAGATCATATCTCTGACATAGAAGAGTAATTATACTATAAATATGATAAGGAGTGTAAGAATGCATAAATCAATTATGAATAAATTATGTGATTGTGTGTCAAAACATGCATAAAAAGTATAAGATCTACTCAAATCACATCCCCATACTTATACCTTTACTTATCCTCAAGCAAAGTGCTGCAATATAAATTCATAAGTTCTTATAGTGCTTCATAATCCCTAGTGCACTTGCCTAACTCTATCAACTAGTTTCATTGATAAGCATGATTGTGGAGTAACTTAAGTATGACCTAAACATAAGTTCTTGTGCTCAGTTCAAAGAGTGACTTAAGCTCTTCAAGTTTCAATTTCTGTCCTAGTCAAGTTGTCATACAATTGGGTTTCTAATGTTCCCGGTGATAGGCACTTACTTACCACACACTTGGTTCATTTTCCTTAAATTACACAAGATCTCAAAGGAATACTCTAAATCAAGAGAAACATAACATTTATTTTCCCAGTAACCTAACTCGGTCTCAAAGGGAGAAACTGTTAGTTTCCACTCATGACAACTATTTTTTTAATCCCTTATTCATATTTTTTTATTTTTTATTATTTTTTTGGTGCTATACGATAGAGATATAGCGCTAATCACAAATGCAAGTAAGATAAATACAATTGTTGAGATTTAGATTTTTCCAAATGAGCTGCCATGATCCGAGGCCATCCAGTAACCAAAATGTAAATAAGAAATCACCATGGGAACAAGAGTACTAAATAATTTAGATGAATCATAACTATTCCAAAATGTATCCACTATTCAAGCTTAAGTGAAGTGAAGGTAAGATCCTTAAGGTTAAGCCAAAGCTCATACTTATCTCCATACAATACTTAGTTTATTTCATGCTACTAGAGATAGAGAAAAAAAGGTACAATAAACATTCTAGCATTATCTCTATAACAACATGAATTAAGAAATAAACGTGCTAGTCATTTTATTATTGGACAAGTCAGCAGGAAAAATGAAAGGTATGATGCTCTCGATATGCCTCAAAACTATTTTTAGTTTGCAAAACAAACAAACTGGAAAAATTATAAATAAGAAAAGAGATGCAATATGAAACTCGAAAAGAAAATAATCCAAACAAACTAAAATACAAGTAAGTAAAACAAACTAAAGTTGCAAACATAGAAAATGAAAAAGACTCGACTCAGGTTGTACAAACACAAACATCTCCCCCAGACCTAAAATTTTCATCGTCCCGATGAAATCAATATGGTTGACGTGGAGGTATATTGGGGAATTCTGGAAGTTCAGGAAAAGACTTAAAGAGCCACTTTACTTCATTCCTCACAAATCTATGATATAAAAATAACTCATCGACATCACTTTAAAGAAGTCTCATATATCCCCTAAAATCCTCATAACATCATTTATTTTCTATGAGCTTCCATAAATTCAATCATCTTCTTGCACAATTCTCTCTCACTCTTAAAACAATCATGTAAACATTTAAATTGGTTGTCCACCATGCATATGCCCCTTGTAAACATCTTTAATGTAGGTCTAAATCAAGATAAAGGTTATCAATAATAGGACGAAACTCTTGGAAATTAAATCAAAGAGTATCTCGACTAACCCAAGGTATGTCTTTAGGAACAAGAGAGGGAGGTAGTTTAGATTGTTGATTTACCAAAGTCAAACACCAATTTTCCCTAGCACGTATCGTGGTTAAAGTCGGGTTGGGCAGTCGAAGGGAGAAACTATTTTTGATCACAAGACTATACTCATATTCCTCATGATGAATCATATAAGTTTCTAAGCAAGAATCTAGATCGAATTAATAAACATCTTCAATCATTTCTAGATCATTAAGGTCATATCCTTGTACTATTGCTATATGAGTGAGCAGTCCTCATAAAATAATAGGGGCAATAGAAGAGACCTTCCCTAATGTTACCAAGTGCCTTAAAAAGAAATAACCAGAATTTATTGACACATTTTCTACCATCACCCATAAACAATATAAATCCGAAAGTCTCACTATTCCTTCTTTACCTCCCCTTCCAAATATCGTATTTTCATAATCAACTGAACATACCGACAATTTGGATTAATGATACTAGTGCTCTTGGGTGATGAGATTGCCCAGAGATTAGTTGCCATATGTTTGAGTTGTAGAAAGCAGGGAGAATTATATATATTTCATCCCTAGACAAATCATAACATGCATTAAAATCGCTATGGGTACATTCATAATTATCATTAAACAAACAAAATTTAATTTTCCCCCTCCTTGAACATTATCAATAGTGATTGAGCTTAAAAATTCTAAAACAATTGTAGGGTAAGTTGGGTACTTCATATTCATTAAATAAGTCTACCCTATTCTTTCAAGTAGCCAATCAACATCATCTCTAAATTCTAACACTTCTAGGTCTCTTAGTCCATAAATCTAGTGCTCAAAATGGAACATTTAGACCAAAAATCATAACGATACATTTGTTCATCACTAGAGAAAATAATGCCAAAGTTGTTAGATGTACCTTTGAAGCTTGAATTCCCCTTATTTGAAACACTCATCTTCTCCTTTCCTTTGCTAGGCCGATTGTTTCCTTCGATGAGATTTGGCATTATGGATGATGAGAAGGTCGAAACTTCAATGGAATGGGTTGTGAGGATGGAAGGTGACACTTTGAGAGCTTTAGGGAGAAAAAGGGGTGAGAGAGGGATGAAGAAGTGAGAAGAATTGGCGGCCATGGTCGTGTGGGGTTCCACACACCCGTGCCCTAAAAAGGGTGTGAATGGGTTGGATCATGTGGGTTATGCACGACCTACCCTTTGCCGATTTCACACGGCCATGTCAATCGACACAACCCCTGTACCTTCCTCACGGGTGACTTCACACGGCCTGTAAGTCACATGGCTCACTTCATCTTCTACTTTGCCAATGCCACACAGCCGTGTGGATTTACACATCCCATGGTGTTTCTTTCTCTGCCATCATCACACGACCATGTGGGTTCACATGGCCGACTTCTTGGCTTGTATAGTGGCTGGATTTCTCCTCTCTACGACTCCTTTGACACTTCCATTCCTATGAAATGATCATGGTCATCTAGTGGAAGTCACGCACAACCTGAAAAACAAAGATTCGGAAAGAAAAATACTTAAACGAACTAACTTAGAAAACAAAATCATGAATCGAAAGTTAATTAAAGAAAACCCCTTGGGTTACTTTCCAAGAAGCGTTTGTTTAAGGTCTTTAACTCGACCCCGCCTCAGTTGTTACGAATTATCCTATGGAGGCACTGTCTTTCCTCCTAGGGTCGATGCTTCAGTTTTTTTCTTCATTCTTGCTGGTGTAGGGCAGATGTACTTCTCGTTGCTAGTTGGGGGAAATTTTCCAAGTTTTCCTGGATCATGCATTGCTTCCGATGGCCTTCCATAAGGATGGAGGTTCCATTCCTCAATTCTATTGACATCTGTCCCGTTAGTATTCCCTTGAAAGGAAGAGACATGGTTAGGAAAATCAGATAAATCAAATTCTAGCCTATCCTTACCGATAACTAGAGATAGCTTGTGGTTCTTCACATCTATGATGACTCCGGCAGTTGCAAGGAAAGGTCATCCAAAGATAATTGGATCTTAGGATCCTCTTCCATGTCCAAAATAATAAAATCTATGGGTATGATGCATCCACCCACCTCTACTGGTACATCTTCCACTATACCCATAGGGTACCTGCATGAAAGGTCATCTAATTGTAGTGACATAGTAGTAAGCTTAATGTTCCTGAGACCTAGTTTATTACAGATTGAATATGGAATGAGGCTAACATTTTCCCCCAAATCACAAAAAGCCTTATCTATGAATTCAGATCCTATTTTACAAGGTATAATAAAACTTCCTGGATCTTAGAGCTTTGGGGGAGTGATTGTCGTGAGCAGAGCACTGCTCTTTTCCGACAATGCTATGGTCTCAAAATCACCTTTCTGCCTTCTGTTTGACATGATTCCCTTCAAAAACTCTGCAAATTTTAGCATTTGGTGAAGGGCGTCTATAAGAGGGACTTCAATGTAAATCACCTTAATTTTTTTCATAAATTTGTAGAATTCTTCATCTTTTTGGGACATTACTAATCTTTGAGGAAAAGGAACTGTTTAACTTTGTGGAAGAAACAGAAAAGTCTCTTCAACCATCCTAGTAATCTCCTCCTTATCCTTGTTCTGGACCAAATTTAGAGGAGAGGGTCCTTCTTGAAGACCAATCCCTTTCGGTGTAGTTACTTGGGGATCTCCTAAGGTCCGTCCGCTCCTTAATTCAATAAGGTTACAATGTTCCACTGGGTTAATATCAGGTTTTCCTGGGAATGTGCATGGTGCTCTTGAAGAAGATTGAGCTATCTGGGCAATCTGGCTATCTTGCATCTTTTGGTGCTTTTCAGAGTTATCCATTCTTTAATTTAATTACTTGATATCATTCTTCATTTCCCTTTGTTCAGCAAGAATTTTTTCAAGCATCTTCTCTATTCTTGATAATTAATAGCATTGTGATGGTTGTTGTTGAAAAGTGTGGTGCCCAAGTTGTAGCTTAGCTTTTCTCTTGCAGATGGTACCTGGTCCTGATTATTCCGGTAAGAAAAATTCGGATGACTCCTCCACCCAGGGTTGTAAGTGTTGGAGTATGGATTGTTCTGTCTTTGATTGTAACTGACTATTACATCACATTACTCAAGTTGATTTATTTGTGAAGAGATTGGCCCTAGGAGGCAAGTATCTTGAGCATGATCCGTATTTCCGCAAGTCTCGCACACACACACACACACAATTGCATTGGCAGTGCTATTTCCCAGTCTCTCAAACTTTTTGGTTAGAGCATCCAACTTTGCAAACATGAGTGTGACTACATCTACATCAAATTTTCCTGAAGCCTTGATTTGATTCCTAGAAAAAGAACCTCTAGATCTTTCAGATGCCCAATGATGATGGTGTAGGGCTACATTTTCAATGATGTCTTTCGCTTCATCTAAGCTCTTGTTCATTAATGCCCCTCTCGTTGCAGAATCGAGGGACACCTTTGTGTGATAGTTGATGTCATTATAAAATAAATGTAGGACTAACCACTTCTCAAGCCCATGATGAGGGCACTGTCTGAGCATACTCTTGAATATGTCCCATGTTTCAAATAATGATTCTGAGTCTGTATGTCTGAAACTTGCTATTAGATTCCTCATGTGAACTATTTTGCTTGGTGGATAAAATTTATCCAAAAATTATTGCTCACATTGCTCCCAGGATGCTATACTGTTTGCTGGTAAGGAGTTAATCCACTGCTTGGCTCTGTCTCTTAAAGAAAATCCAAGCAGTAGTAATCTTACTATTTCTGGTGGAACTCCATTCACCTTCATTGTGCTACAGATCTCATAAAATGATTCCAAATGCTAGTTTAGATCATTATTTGGTCCTCCTCCAAATTGATTCTACTCGACCATGTGGATTACTGCTAGCTTTATCTTAAAGTTATTAGCTTCAATTAGTGGCCTAGTGATGCTAGACCAAAGCCCACGTGCATAAGGTGTTGCGTAGTCTTTCAAAGGTTTGTCAGCCATTTCCGATGCTTCTTGTTCTACTTGGAGTCTTTGTAGGATTCTTCTCCTTTGAAAAGTTCTATCGATCTCTAGGTCGAATGGCAATAGTTCTCCTGCAAGATTAGCTCTTCGCATGCAAGAACATGGTATCAAACAATCCAAATGCAACAAGAGAACAGAGTTTTTAAATTTTTCAAAGGTAAAAAGAAAATGCAGGAGATTCAAAATGAAGAAATAAAAATGCAAAAATTTAAATAAGCAAATGCAAGATGTAACTTCAAAATAAAAATTGCAAGAATTATTTAAACTATAAATAAAACAAAGATTTAGTCTAACTCAAATAATTATCACTAATGTTATAAGCGCAGTCCCCGATAATGATACCAAAAACATGGTATATTTCTGCAAGTGTATGGATACGTCGTCAGTAATAAAAGATATCGAACCACAGGGATTGGTTATAAGCACTAGCGATCAATCACGTAGAATTAGCTAAACTATCGATGTTGAAAATTTACTATCTAGAAAGAAAGAAGAAACTTAGAAGAAGGAAAAGAGAACTAGAGAAAGTGTTGAATATATTGATTTGGGGAATATTCTAGGAGTTCAGTTTCATTGTGGTGTTTACTAATGTATCATGGTCTACCAATTTCCTACCTTCAATTGGCATGCACTTATAGGAAGTTAGATTTATTATCCCTAAGTATTTAATAGAGATGATTCCTATAAAATCCGGAAGCAGTTAACCCCTATCACTAGGGCACCTCGGTCATAGATCACAGGAATATATGTCTACTAAATAATAGTAAAAGATAAATATAGAAATTAGGTGTGGTTTCCTACTTCCTTATGCAGGAATTGGTTCTCCTTTCAAGGGAATGCCCTAGACGTCCGTAAACGAGATACCTCTATCACTAGGGCACCTCGGGTATGTTAGAGTGTATACTAAAAGCCTAGCTTTTGTAAATATTTATTTTTAAATAAAAAATCACATTGGTTAAAAATGTCTACATTTATATGCTAAGTGTAGTTGTTCAATTAATTTATATTGTAGATAACATGGTATGTGGTGTCACACACAGAAGATCATGTTATCGGTTCTTTATAAATTATAAACAATAGCTCATGACTAAGATGGATAGGAAAAAACCATTGGAATAGTCGTAGTGTAATTTGATATTAGTTTATCTTAACTATAAAATTACACTAGTTCACTCTAAGTGTATTGGGCAGGACCATTTAAGATAAGTTCTTTTTGTGCTGACTTAATAAAAGAACAAGACCTTAGTTATTATGGAAGTGTGTGATCCTAATATAATAACAAGCACATATATTTAACTTGAGATTTAGCTCTTTAACTTATCAAAGGGTGAGATTTAGCTTGATAAATCAAAATGCCTGATAAGTTCGGAAATGATATTACTTATAGTGTGTGTTGTTGATTATAGAAGGAAACTGTGTTCTAGTAATCTAGGTTGATAATATCCCCAAGAGAAGCTCATAAAGATTATCATGTTAAACCCTACAGGTGGACTTAGTCCGACATGACAATAAGATTGAGTGGTAGTACTCTTGGACTAAGATATTAATTAAAGAGAGTTGTCAGTAACTCATTTAATTAGTGGACATTCAAAATCTTAAACACAGGGAGACTAACACACTCATAATAAAAAGGAGCCCAAAATGTAATTTAAGATTGGTGCGGTAGTTCAATAATAATTCTTTAGGGTTATGAATTATTATTAATGAAATTAAGTTGGGTGTTCGGGGCGAACACGGGAAGCTTAATTTCATCGGGAGACTAAAACCAATTCCTCCTCTCGGTCCCTATCATAGCCTCTTGTATATAGAGAATTATACCCACCGCATACCCACTTCCTACCCACCCTTAGGTGGCCGGCCAAACAAGCTTGGAGTCCAAGCTTGGGCCAACCAAGCCAAGGGTTGAGTCAAGTTGAGGGGGTCGGCCATATCTTGGAGCCCAAGCTTGTTGTGGCCGACCCTAATAAAATTAAAAGAATTTTATTTTAAAATCTTTTCTTATGTGGATATCATGGTATTAAAAGAGAGAGTTTAAAATTTAAATTTTTCCTTTTATAGCTTTCTACAAAAGATTAAGTGAAAGATTTGATATTTTTCCTTATTTATAGTTAAAAGGAAGATTTTAATTTTTGATAAAACTTTCCTTCTTTGCAACCATGTTCATGATTTAAAAGAGAGTTTTAAACTTAAATATTTCCTTTTATAAATTTCTACAAAAGATTAAGAAAAGATTTGATATCTTTCCTTATTTGTAAATTGAAAGGAAGATTTTAATTTTAGAGAAAACTTTTTTTTTTGGAAATCATCCACATGTTTTAATAGAGAGATTTTAATTTATAAAATTTCCTTTTATAACCAACCATAAAGAGAAAAATTATTAGAGAAATTTTTATTAAAAATTTCGGAAGCAAATTAGGAAACTTTAATTCCTGTGTTATTAAAACTTTCCTTGCTTGGAGCTGTGAGGTGGCCGACCATGATGATTTAAGAAAAGAAAATTGGTTTTAATCAATTAAATTTTCCTTTTCATGGTAAAGAAAATAAGGATGTTTTTATTTAAATTTCCCTTATTTTCCAAAACCAAGGATTATAAAAGAGAGGGAGGGTGCCTTCATAGAAGGAGAACCCTACTATATTTTCCTCTCCTCTCTTCCTTGGTGGTGGCCGACCATAAGTTCCTTGCTCTTCTCCTTTTCTCTTCCTCCTTGGTGGTAGGCGGCATCAACACAAGAGGAGTCCTTGGTGGCCGGTTCTAGCTAAGAGAAGAAGGAGAGAAAGGAGGCTTTGCTCTTGCATCCCTTGGAGCTTGAAGGTTGGTGGCTGAATATTGCAAGAAGGAAGGTGTTGGTAGTTCTCATCTCGGTAGATCATTGCCCACACAACATCTGAGATAAGAAGAGGAATACGGTAGAAGATCAAGAGGTTATTGCTTACAAAGAAAGGTATAACTAGTAATTGTTTTCCGCATCATACTAGTTTTTCTTTGTATGAATTCCAAACACAAGAGGCTAGTGATTCTAGATTTTCAGATTAGATATTTGAAGTTGTGTTTCTTTAGTTTTTTTTTCGAATTTGTGATTCGATTGTTCCTTTTGGTTAAACCTAGAGTTATATAAGGAAATTAAATATTATATTTCTTTAAAAGCTTTGTCTAGGCGGTGGTGGATGATCCCATACCCAAGAAGGCCTAGTACCTCACCATGCAGTCCTGGAAGCCAATTTTAGAAATTAATATTTAATTGAATTTATAACATAGGTGAAGTTGGATCAATAATGTTAAGTATCGTTTGTGATCCAAGTCTAAACCATTAAGAACAGATAAGTTAAATTTGGAATCAATAATGTTAAGTTTCGTTTGTGTTTCTGAATTTAATTTCTAAAGAACACAATAGGTTGTTAGGAAAGGTTCAGGACTTGAATAAAATTTTTGTATAGTGAAACTCGTACGATCTTCCTAGGACCAACCAACAATTGGTATCAGAGCTAGGGTTTGCCTCTATGTATTTGGTTTTCAGTTTAATTTGCACATGTCATATATAATTTAGGCAGGATAATAGTAGGATATGCTAACTCTGTGGTTGTAGGCTCCAACTATTATGGCTTATGGTTATTGTGTGTGATTAGACCCTTGGACATGTTAAGGGCATTTTATTGTGTGTGCATAATTATATTTAACTATTACAACAGGAGATGTATTAGCCCTAGGATTTTACATTTATGATCGATCTAGACTCGATGTACATTCCCTTGTAGAATATAGGATTGATGTATGTAAATTTTTATTTTCTGTCATGGATCGTATCCTTGCGAAGCGTGGTACTATTGAAGGACCAGAGGCGCAGCGGAAAAGGAAGCTCGATGGACCCGATGACATGAACCCTAGGGCTAGCAGCACGCGAAGGATAGTGATGGAAAAGGCCATAATACTTGGAAAATTAATTTCCATATTTATTGCTTTTATTTACTGTAATGTGTGTGATGTGCGCTTGCCAGGTTAAAATTCCTCACCTTAAATAACTAAGTGGGAGAGGAAATTTTTAAATAAATTCCACGGTCTCCATTACGGGTTTGAAAATGATGCAACAAGCTTGCGTGTTGACTCTGAGTGCCTCCCTCCACAACGGATGGGTTTGTTGCGGATCACTAGATCAAACTTCCTTTATGGATGGTTATAGGAAATTATTTAGGAGCGTGTGATCTTCTCCAACTGAAGGGGCACAATCCTATTTAATGGACTAAGTATCAAGTAATGGTATACACTTAGACGCATTCAATAGTATCCTCCCCAATGGAGTCACTGCTATTATTTTATGTGACCAAAGGAAAACCAACTATTAATTTTATTTGTCATAAAATTAGGATGACAAGATAATAAAATTAATGGGTAAAACCTCCTCTTACAAATGTTGAATTTGTATATGTCCACACTAACGTGGCATGGAATATTCCTGGTGTTTTGAGGTGTTGATAAATTTAAATAGTATTGTTTGAGGAATCAATATTATTCTAAATTTAAAGTCTTGACCAAAGTTTATTTTGTGATTCTTAGGATGTCTTTCAACCCACTGGCCATTATACTGAAAGAGAACAAACTTACTGGTCCCAATTACATAGATTGGAAAAGAAATCTGGACATTGTCCTAACTGTTGAAAGCTATAAGTTTGTACTATTAGAGGTTTGCCCTGATGTGCCTAATAGTGATTCTAGTCAAGAGGAGATTGAGGCTCATAAGAAATGGGTAAAGGCGGATGAGATGGCGCGGTGTTACATTTTGGCTTCAATGTCAAATGTGCTGCAACATCAGCATCAGGATTTACCAACTGCTTTTGACATAGTGAACAATCTCAAAGAACTCTTCGGACACCAGAGTCGGGCTGCTAGGCAAGAGGCAATGAGAAAGTTAATGACAGCCACCATGTCAGAGGGGACACCCGTAAGGGATCATATCCTCAAGATGATGGCTTATCTGAATGAAATACAGATCCTTGGAGGTGAAATCGATGGGGAAACCCAGGTCAATATTATTCTCCAAACGCTACCCAGAAGTTTTGAGCAGTTCCGCTTGAACTATAACATGAACAAAAGGGAGTATACGTTAGCGAAACTTCTGACAGAACTATAGGCAGTAGAAGGTATATTTCGTCACAGTTTCAGATTCACTATGCTGAAAATGGTTCTACTTCTAAGTTGAAAGGCAAGAAGAAAAATAAATAGGTTGTCTCAGCAAAGAAGGTGAATAAACCTCTAGGTACAAGACCAAAAGCTGGAATGAAGAAGCCGAACGGCAAGTGCTTCATCTGCAAGCATACAGGACATTGGAAGGCAGACTGTCCTCGTAGGAAAGAGAATAATAAAGGTATATCTCATCTCTAGTAGTTGAAATATGTTTAGCGGTGTTATCTACCAGCACCTGGTGTGTAGATACGGGAGCCACTGATCATGTCTGCAACTCTTTGCAGGGGTTCCAGGAAACCCAACGACTATTTGAAGGAGAAATAACAGTCTACATGGCCAATGCTACTAAAGTGGTGGTTGTTGCAGTGAAAGATGTCTACTTATCTTTTGATAGGAATAGAAGTTTGATTTTAAGAAATTGTCTTTATGTACCCAGTTTCAGAAGGAATTTAATTTCAGTTTGTAAACTGTATTTGGATGGATATTCTGTTTCTTTTAGTAACAATGTGGTTATAAAGAGAAATAGAGTTATTATCTGTTCTGGTGCATTGGTTGATAATTTATATATTTTAAATCTAATTTCTCCCACAAAACAACAAATAGAAATTAATAACACATCTTCTAATTTCAATAAGAGAAAGGAATCTTCGGAGATGAACCAAACATATCTTTGTTATCTAAGGCTTGGTCATATTAACTTAAGTAGGATTCAAAGGCTTATAGCCGATGGACTCTTGGGTTCATTAGTGTTGGAAAATTTTTCAACATGTGAATCCTACTTGGAAGGTAAAATGACCAAGAGACCTTTTAAGCCCAACGGGTATAGAGCCAAAGATGTGTTAGAACTGGTTCATTCTGATTTGTGTGGTCCTATGTCTATCCAGGCAAGAGGTGATTATGAATATTTTGTCTCTTTCATAGATGATTATTCAAGATACAAATATATTTACTTGATGCGCTGCAAGTCTGAATGCTTTGATAAGTTCAAAGAATATAGGGCTGATGTGGAGAAACGTCTTGGTAAAAGTATCAAGACACTACGGTTTGACCGTGGTGGCGAATACCTCTTTGGAGAGTTTAGGAATTACTTGTCAGAAGCCAAGATCTAAACACAATTGTCTACACCTGGTACACCCCAACAGAATGGTGTGGCAGAAAGAAGGAATATGACTCTTATGGAAATGGTTAGATCGATGATGAGTTATTCAGAATTACCAAATTTGTTTTGGGGATATGGTTTGAAACAGCAGTGTACATTATGAATATGGTACCTTCTAAAACAGTTCCTTCTACTCCCATGGAATTGTGGAATAGGCGTAAGCTTAGTCTGAGTCATATCCGGATATGGGGTAGTCCATCACATGTGTTGAAGGGAGATACTGACAAGTTGGAATCACGTACAGAAGTTTGTCTGTTTGTGGGATATCCTAAGGGAATGAAAGGTGGTTTATTTTATAATCCTAAAAATCAGAAGATCATTGTTAGCACCAATGCTCGATTTCTAGAAGAAGATTATGTAATGAACCACAAGCCCATAAGTGAAATTTTTCTAGAAAAAATTAGAGAGGATATGTCTACTTTGTACCATCAGTACAAGATGAAGTACCACATGAAACTGCAACACGTGTAACAAATAATGCACAATTACAGACAATGCCTCATCATAGTGGAAGGGTTGTGAGGCACCTGAGACATTCATGTTTTTAGGAGAATCTTCAGATTTGATCCCGGGTAAACATGAATCTGATCCCCGGACATATGACGAAGCACTCCAAGATAAAGATGCAGTATCTTGGCAAAAGACAATGAATTCTAAAATAGAATCTATGTATTCTAATAAGGTCTAGGAGCTTGTAAAACCACCAAATAGTGTAAAAGCCGTTAGGTGCAAGTGGATCTATAAAAGGAAAGGAGGGACAGATGGGAAGGTAGAAATCTTCAAAGCAAGGCTTGTTGCGAAATGGTACACTCAGAAAGAGGGAATCGATTATGAGGAAACTTTTTCACCGGTAGCCATGCTTAAGTCTATCCGGATACTCTTATCTATTGTGGCTCATATGGATTATGAGGTTTTCCAAATGAATGTCAAGACAGCTTTCCTTAACGGAAGTCTTGAAGAAAACATCCATATAAAGTAACTAGAGGGCTTCATTGAAAAAGGCAAAGAGCATCTAGTGTGCAAGCTCAATCGGTCCATTTATGGACTGAAGCAAGCTTTAAGATCTTGGAACATCCGGTTTAATGAAGTAATCCAGTCATATGGATTTATTCAGTGTCCGGATGAGTCTTGTGTATACAAGAAATGTAACAGAAACGTGGTGGTATTTCTTATACTATATGTAGATAATATTTTGTTAATTGGCAACAATGTCAAGGTATTATCGGACGTAAGGGTATGGTTGTCCAAACAATTTGATATAAAGGACTTAGGAGAATGTGCACACATTCTTGGGATTAAAGTCATAAGGGATCACAAGAAAAAGATGTTGTGCCTATCTCAAGCTTCATATATAGATACAATCCTTGCTCGTTTTAGCATGCAAAACTCCAAGAAAGGTTTCTTACCTTTTCGGCATGGAGTAGCTTTATCTAAAGAGATGTCTCTGAAGACATCAAAGGAGATAGAGGACATGAAGGCAGTTCCTTATGCTTCGGCTGTGAAAAGCCTAATGTATGCAATGCTGTGTACGAGACCAGATATCTGTTTTGCCATAGGCATGGTTAGCAGATATCAAAGTAACCCTGGACAAGGACATTGGACTACTGTAAAGCATATATTGAAGTACCTGAGAAGGACTAAAGATTATATGCTAGTTTACCAAGCAGATGATTTGCTCCCTGTGGGTTACATGGATTCAAACTTCCAATTAGATAGGGACAATAGTAAGTCTATATCAGGCCATGTGTTTACTTTAGGAGGTGGAGCCATTGCATGGTGGAGTGTTAAGTAGAAATGCGTTTCAGACTTAACCATGGAAGCTGAGTATGTGGCAGGCTCTGAGGCAGCCAAAGAAGTTGTATGGCTTAGGAACTTCCTAATGGACTTAGATATGATTCCTAGTTTGCCCAAAATTATCATAATTTATTGTGATAATAGCGGTGCAGTTGCAAACTCGAAGGAAGCATGAGCCCATAAGGCGAGTAAACATATAGAGCACAAGTACCACCTGATACGAGACATCGTCAAGCGAGGAGAAGCTGTTGTCGCCAAGATTGTATCAGCAGATAATCTGGCAAATCATTGCACTAAGGCCCTTCCAGCGAAAGCTTTAGATCGCCATGTGGAGGGGATGAGAATCAGATGTATGCCAGCAGATATGGTAGCTTAGTCTTTTAGTATAAGTGGGAGATTATTAGAGTGTATACTAAAAGCCTAGCTTTTGTAAATATTTATTTTTAAATAAAGAATCACATTGGTCAAAAACATCTACATTTATATGCTAAGTGTAGTTGTTCAATTAATTTATATTGTAGATAACATGGTGTGTGGTGTCACACATAGAATATCATGTTATCGGTTCTTTATAAATTATAAACAGTAGCTCACGACTAAGATGGATAGGAACAAACCATTGGAATAGTCGTAGTATAATTTGGTATTAGTTTATCTTAACTATAAAATTACACTAGTACACTCTAAGTTTATTGAGCAGGATCATTTAAGGTAAGTTCTTTTTATGCTGACTTAATAAAAGAACAAGACCTTAGTTATTATGGAAGTATGTGCTCTTAATCCTAATATAATAACAAGCACATATATTTAGTATTCATTTCTTTAACTTATCAAAGGGTGAGTTTAGCTTGATAAATCAAAAGGCCCGATAAGTTGGGAAATTATATTACTTATAGTGTGTGTTGTTGATTATAGAAGGAAATTATGTCCTAGTAATCTAGGTTGATAATGCCCCCAAGAGGAGCTCATAAGGATTGTCATGTTAAACCCTACAAGTGGGCTTAGTCCGTCATGACAATAAGGTTGAGTGGTACTACTCTTGGACTAAGATATTAATTAAAGAGAGTTGTCAGTAACTCATTTAATTAGTGGACATTCAAAATCTTAAACACAGGGAGACTAACACACTCATAATAAAAAGGAGCCGAAAATGTAATTTGGGATTGGTGTAATAGTTCAATAATAATTCTTTAGTGGTATAAATTATTATTGATGAAATTAAGTTGGGTGTTCAGGGCGAGCACAGGAAGCTTAATTTCATCGGGAGACCAAAACCAATTCCTCCTCTCGGTCCCTATCGTAGCCTCTTGTATATAGAGAATTATACCCACCGCATACCCACTTCCTACCCACCCTTAGGTGGCCGGCCAAGCAAGCTTGGAGTCCAAGCTTGGGCCGGCCAAGCCAAGGGTTGAGTTAAGTTGAGGGGGTCGGCCATATCTTGGAGCCCAAGCTTGTTGTGGCCGACCCTAATAAAATTAAAAGAATTTTATTTTAAAATCTTTTCTTATGTGGATATCATGGTATTAAAAGAGAGAGTTTAAAATTTAAAATTTTCCTTTTATAGCTTTCTACAAAAGATTAAGTGAAAGATTTGATATCTTTCCTTATTTGTAATTAAAAGAAAGATTTTAATTTTTGATAAAACTTTCCTTCTTTGTAACCATGTTCATGATTTAAAAGAGAGTTTTAAAATTAAATATTTCCTTTTATAAGTTTCTACAAAAGATTAAGAAAAGATTTGATATCTTTCCTTATTTGTAGATTGAAAGGAAGATTTTAATTTTTAAAGAAAACTTTTCTTTTTGGAAATCATCCACATGTTTTAATAGAGAGATTTTAATTTATAAAATTTCCTTTTATAACCAACCATGAAGGGAAAAATTATTAGAGACATTTTTATTAAAAATTTCGGAAGCAAATTAGGATGTTTTAATTCTTGTGTTATTAAAACTTTCCTTGCTTGGAGCTATGAGGTGGCCGACCATGATGATTTAAGGAAATTAGTTTTAATCAATTAAATTTTCCTTTTCATGGTAAAGAAAATAAGGAAGTTTTTATTTAAATTTTCCTTATTTGCCAAGACTAAGGATTTTAAAAGAGAGGGAGGGGTGCCTTCATAGAAGGAGAACTCTACTCTATTTTCCTCTCCTCTCTTCCTTGGTGGTGGTCGGCCATAAGTTCCTTGCTCTTCTCCTTTTCTCTTCCTCCTTGGTAGCCGGCGGCATCAACACAAGAGGAGTCCTTGGTGGCCGGTGCTAGCTAGGAGAAGGAGAGAAAGGAGGCTTTGCTCTTGCATCCCTTGGAGCTTGAAGGTTGGTGGCCGAATCTTGCAAGAAGGAAGGTGTTGGTGGTTCTCATCTCGGTAGATCGTTGCCCACACAACGTCCGAGATAAGAAGTGTAATACGGTAGAAGATCAAGAGGTTATTGCTTACAAAGAAAGGTATAACTAGTAATTGTTTTCCGCATTATACTAGTTTTCTTTGTATGAATTTCAAACACAAGAGGCTAGTGATTCTAGATTTTCGAATTAGATATTTGAAGTTGTATTTATTTTATTTTTGTTTTTTTAAATTTGTAATTCGATTGTTCCTTTTGGTTAAACCTAGAGTTATATAAGGAAATTAAATATTAGAATTATTTAAAAGGCTTTATCTAGGCGGTGGTGGATGATCTCATACCCAAGAAGGCCTAGTACCACGCCTTGCAGTCCTGGAAGTCAATTTTAGAAATTAATATTTAATAGAATTTATAACATAGGTGGATTTGGATCAATAATGTTAAGCATCGTTTGCGATCCAAGTCTAAACTATTAAGAACAGATAAGTTAAATTTGGAATCAATAATGTTAAGTTCCGTTTGCAATTCCGAATTTAATTTCTAAAGAACACAATAGGTTGTTAGGAAAGGTTCAGGACTTGTACAAAATTTTTGTACAGTGGAACCGGTACGATCTTCCTAGGACCAAGCAATAGGGTATACACTCTAAGGCACTTCTTCTACGAGATCAACAATTTCTACACAAACATTCGATCTAACATGGTAAAACATCTCATTCACATTAGAACGAATAGATACAAAGCAAGTTAATATCATGTAGATAGATAAAATGTGTAACCATGAGTTTGTACATCATAACACAACAACTACTCCCTTGTCCTAGAACAATGAATCTACTCCATAGAGGAAAGAAAAGAATCTAAAGATGGAGAAATAAAGCGATCAAAATCCAACGAAGAGGAGGGAGAAGAAGGCTTATCCAATGATGTCGAGTAATCCTTGGGTCCAATACTTCACTTCCGGAGTAGATGGAATGATGGAATCTATCTTGTATCGTCGAATGATAGTCGAGGATGGTGTGGAATGGTACTAGGATAATTCTCTCAAGGCCAGCGGCTTCCTCCTCTTCCAGAAAAGGTTTAAAGCCCCTTTTATAGGCTAGGGCACTGGCTTGGCACAACCCGTGCCACGACTGTGTGAGATTCACACGACCAGCATCGCCTTGGCTTCGGGTCAAGTGACACGACCGTGTGAGATCCACACGGCCATATTCTTCTTCAGCTCTAGATGTATTACATGGTCGTGTGGGATCACACAGTCGTGTACTGCTCCTCCTCTAGACCGGTCACACGGTTGTGTAGGATCACACGGCCGGTGCCAATATATTTTGCTTGCTCTCCGGTTCGTCGACGATCATCTTTTTTGCTCCAAAAGTAATTCCTATCAACATAAATGCACACAAAGAGCAGATCTCCGACATAGAAGAGTAATTATGCTATAAATATGATAAGGAGTGTAAGAATGCATAAATCAATCATGAATAAAGTACATGATTGTGCGTCAAAACATGCATAAAAGAATATAAGATCTATGCACATCAACAGTTAGACCTGATATGTCCCTTCTTGTTGCAGCCGTAGCAGGTGACTTCGGTCTTGGTCTTTATGTTTGATTGGGTTACCTTCTTGATCTCACATTTTGTGAAGCCCTTCTTCTTTTTGTACAGTTTTAGTATCAGTTTCAAGAGTTCATTGGTAATTTCGTCGTCTTGTTTCGAGTCAAATTCATTTTCGAACTCGACTTTGGTTTGGCGCTTATTCCTAGACTCTTTGGTCGTGTTTATACCTACAACCAACACAATACCTTTATCGGCCGGAAGTGCATTAGTCTATTCGTGCAATTCAAATTTTGAAAGTAGCTCATCTAGACTAATTAAAGAAAGGTCTTTAGATACTTTGTGAGCATCTACCATTGATGACCACAAAGTATTCCTCAGAAAAGCATTAAGTGTGTACCTTATTATATCGCAGTTCTCCACTTTCTATCCTATCGCATGGAGACCATTGAGTAGATCTTGGATCCGAGCGTGTAGTTGACTTATCAACTCACCTTCCTACATTTTAATATTGTATAATTTATTTAAAATTAAGTCTCATTTTCTTACCGTAGTGTTAGAGGTGCTCTCATGCAGCTCGATTAGCTTTTCCCATAATTCCTTGACGTTGTTGAAGGGGTCCACCTGGTTCAACTCCTCTTTGGTTAGGCCGCATTGGAAAGCACATGTTGCTTTTGCATCCGCCTCTATTTTCCTCTTTGTCGGTGCATCCCACTTGTCGCAAGTGATGAGTACTCCATCTTCTATGGGAAATGTGAATCCAGTTTAGATTATGATCCATATTTTCACTTGGATTTTGAGATGGTACTCCATCTGAGTTTTCCAGTATTCGAAGTTCTCGCCGGAGAAAAGAGGTGGGCATGCGGTGCTATATCCTTCTTGATAAGCCATTTAAGAAACAAATCTTGCATACAATAAAATAAGGAAACTTGTCGCAAGACTTAATCTTAGATTAGTAGTGAGGTATGAGAAGAGATAGTAAAACTCGAGTGGTGTTTTCAACAATTTCAAAGGAAAATAAAAAAAATAATAAAAAAATATTATGATAAATTTTGTCAAAAGGGTTATTTTACCAATTCTGACTAATGGTGAAAAAGTGAAAATAAAAAAATCAATGAAAAAAATAGAGGGAAAAACGAAAGATGTAAGAATAATTTCTAATAAAAATGATATATAATTTTTTTTCCTTTTAAAAATGAACCCATTGCTTTATTGATGGTTTCACTAATTCACAGTGGTCTTACTTTGATACCAATTATAGGATCTAGACGTGCTAGGGGGGTGAATAGCACTCGTAGCTTTCACTTTCATTTAAAACAATCGGGTAAAACACAGTGGAATAAGAGCAAGTAGAAAAAAAATGACACAAGTTCATTTTACTTAGTTCGGAACCTGTGATGACTTCTACTCCAAGGCCTACACTCATTGAGTGTTTACTTTGGATAATTCACTAATAAATCGGAGAATTACAACACCAATAATTTAACTGCAATAATTAAAATTATACTGACAACTAAGAATGAGAAATTTCGGGCTTCCAATTGTCGGAGTCGTGTTACGGCTTCATTGGATCATCTTTGGAGCAGCACGCGGGAAATTAGATGTCTTCTTGCATTTGCTCGAACCAGCCTTCAATCCCATGGAAGGCGCCTCCAGTTGTGAAACTTATCCCCGTAGTTTCGATCTCGATAACTTCCCTTTCTGCGAAGTTGATCCCTTCAAATGCGCCTTCAAACTCTTGTAAGGCGCCTTCCATTCGGTCTTCAAGGCGCCTTCAGGCGTATGGAAGGCGCCTTCACGCCTCTCGATGCAAGCCTTTAGCCAAGCCACCCAAGGCTCCTTCGGGCAGTTGGAGGCACCTTGAACACTGTTCATCCGAGCTTAAAATGAGTTTTCACTCCTTGTAAGATATATTAGTCCAAAATTGTCACGCCCCAAATGAGTCCCTACCGAAAAATTTCGACAGCATCTCCCCTGTATCGGTGACAATCTGAAGCATAAGTATAAACAAAATATACCTCAGCCACATGCGGCTGGAATATACATACAACCATGCAGTCTATATAGCTAGCCCACTCGGCTAGAACAAGAATAACAACAACCACGCAGTTATATATACATTTAACAGCCCACTAGGCTGTAATCAAAAACCAACACAGCGGAAAACGATAAAGAAATCCCATACAATCCAACACAAACACACTGCTAGCCAGTTAGGCTTTATACAACAACCACAACTACAAATACAACAACACATCAAATACAACAAACACCAAATACAAATAAAATATATACAAAACTCGAAATGATCATCGGATGTGACGCAGGACCCGGCAGACAGGATACTCCAAGCGGCACACCAACCATCTACCTGCTACCTGAAAACATAAATGTACAAATGCGGTAGTGAGTATAGGTAACTCAGCGGGTAATAGACAGAATAGTGCAAGGACTATAAATAAACATAGAGATCAAAAGTATACAGTCTCAGTATGGAAAAAAAAACATGATCATACTGACATAGCCAATAAACAAAACTACCAGTACTGGTCTATCTCACATGGTATAACGATCATAACTGTCATACACAAACTGCACATACTACAACTGACAAGATGATAAACACATACCCAATCTGGAGACGACATATGGTACAATGATCGATAAACTCACCGGATCTGCAACAAACTCACTCATGACACTTGTGTAATATAAATACAACTGCATGTACATGTAAAATAAATGACATGTATGCAGCATGACAACCATATGCAATAAGCATATATCAAACAAGTGCAACAACCACAATCACATGCATCTAGTATCTACTAGGCATGTATGCAAATATATCTCCAAAGATGCACCGCACACCATATGCAAAAATGTGTATGCATGCTCCATGGTCACTCCCGCCACCTCTCTAGACACCACGACCCCTGTATGACCGAGAGGCTTAGGTCCGTGACAAACCGTACTAGTCTCCAGTACATGCACTGCTATAGGCGGCCGAAGCGGACGGTCAGCTAAGTAGTTATATAACTACATAGCTAAGGGTCCCTGACCACTCACATCTCTAGCCCTCTGACTACTGTACCCTCAAGACTCACTACTCCAGAGTGGTCGAGGCTGACAGAACACTGAGCGGCTGAGTAAGCGCGACAGGACTAGCTCTACTCCTAGCTACCACTCTCCATCAGTGGTCGAAAGGATAGCTATAAACGACTGACGACTCTTTCAACCACAAGGAAGACAATAGTCATCAGCAATGCAATGAATGATAAACATGATATATATATAATCATGATACGAACACCGTCATCATCCATGCAACTCTAAATCCACCTAAGTACCCCACAACATGAGTATGATCATCAAGATACCTCCACATACCCACCAAACGCATATACACAACTACATATGTATAATCAACCAAGAATCACCGATAATCCCCCTAACACATGTACACATAATATAAGTACAATCAACATATATCCTCCAGTAAAAACACATCAGACACATATCTATACAACAAATATACAATCAACACAACTCTAATCATCACACCAGACAGAAGTATGCACGACATACCAATGGACAAATCTCATATGAATACCACCAACGAAGTATCCCCTACCATACATACTCTACATGTAAAAATACCACAGAGTATAGATAACCAAAGTGCAGACTGTATAAGAATTAAATAGATCATCACAAGGGTCAAGCATCAGTATCAAGCAGGAAAACAACAAACGAACACGATATAAGGTAAAGCATCCTAAACCATCACATAAAACCATGCACTAAGCTCAATAAAATCTACATAGAGCCAAGGAAGAAATACCCGCCTTTATCTGTCGACCGTGTCAAATAGACCAATCCCACGCCGAGACGCTCGCCTCAAAACAAAGTCTGCGATCACATAATATATTAGCTAATTAGATAGGTAGCAATAATTAACTAAATAACTACCCCACCTAATTAGAACAACTCTAATCAAATATGATTATGAATTAATCCTCCAATAAACCTTAATCATAATACAGCCTACTTAGATTAGGTTATACATGATATATCTCCAAAACTCCTCCAAATCAACACATCTCAACTAAATTCTTAATTCTAATCATTTAATCCACTTATCACCATCATTTAATCCATGTATCAACAACTAACATTAAGAATTAATCCTACATAGTTCATCCACCTCAATTAATCCAACCATATTAATTCATCCAATCCACATGACACTACTCATAAATCTAAGCAGAATAAAGCCCCACAACCCATAGAAAACTCAATTTAGCATCATAGTAATAGAATACCCAAGGTACAACACTAGAAGAGCACTGACCTTGAAGTATGGCAGCAATTCCAATAGCTCAGTAACCCTACAACACACTGCCAAGAAGCTACAAAGAATACCCACAACCAATTCTTCCAAGAATTAATCCATAAATCCAATCATATAAGGATTTGTTAAAACCCTAATTCACAGCACTAAACTCACCTTTATCCGTGTACTTGCTGTTAACTCGCCGACAAAGCACCCACTGCTAGAAAAATATGGTCAGAGCTAAAATATCTCATAGTCTCCAAATCTAGCACCCTACATCATAAATCAACACCTCCCCTCTGAGCATCAACCAAATCACTACTCAAATAATCTTTTTAAACAAAAAAATCTTACCCATATCTGTGCCAACAGATTTTGATTCATGCGGAGAACCCATCTTTGGCAGCTAGGCAGCAAATCTGTGTCACCTTCTCCATAATGAATCCATCCAACAACCTATCCATCTCAGGGATGACGATCTACTGTGAAAGGGATCTGGAATCCAAGAGGTTATTGATTTGGTGATGAACTACGGCATAAATCAAACAAGAACAGAGAACAAGATCAAGAACTAAACCCTCACCTGTCGGTCACAGTGCCAGATCAATACTGTTCTGAGAAGGAGACAAGGTACGGGAGGAAATCTGCATAAGCTGAAATCGGGGAAAGGCTCAAGACACATCCCCTTGTCGTCGGCCCGCACGCTTGCCCTCTGGCGAGCACTGGGTGCTTGCGGCCAGAAAAAGAGCGCAGTACCCATGGTCAACGAGGAGGTGCGATGATGTCCGACGCGATCAGAATCCCAGAGAGGCAGTTAGGGCATGGATCGGGCACAGAGACATGACAGCGACGGCTAGCCGGAGACGAAGGAGCAACATCGCCGGTGCTAGCGGTGATCCAGTGGCATCGTGTGGCGTGTCATGGTCGGGAGAGCTCGGCATCGCTGGGAGAGAAATCGCCAGAGAGGGGAGAGGGCTCGAAATCGACAAACGAAGAAGAGGAGGAAATCAGGAGGGTTCGGGCGAATTCGGGAAGAAGGAGCTCGGGGATTTAGGGATTTAGGGATTTAGGGATTTAGGGTTATTAATTAAATACTTAGGTTAGCCTAATTAACCTCTAAGTTAACCACTTAATCAACTCCCACATAATGGGTATTCCAAACATGCTTTCTCCCGACCCAATAAATCCATCCCCGTAAAACTAGTAATACGACCTCCGTTTAAATCCTGAAAAATTTCTAAAAATTCTTGAAAAATCCAATAAGATTATTTCTCTAATAATCTTACTATTTAATTATTATTTGGGTACCGTATTTTACAAAAATACTAAACATACTCCGTAAAATAAAGTTAACATAATAAAATATAATTAATGAATTGTTTGACAGTCTCCGGACTATCCAGTTCTGACTTTCGGATTTCTAGTTAATCCTAGGTCGAACTGACGCCTACTGTTCCCTCAACGGGAACACGTTCTCATCTACTTTTCTCAGGAGAAATTACCTTCTGTCAGACTAGTCCTTCAGACCGTCTGTGTGAAATATCGGAAAAAAGGACGAATAATCATAAAGGAATTTTTAGAAATTTTTCGAGAATTTTTCAGAGCTCATATGACGAGTTTAAGGGGATCAATATTGGGCCCCGAGAAAGCCTGTTTAGGCTATCCCATTTTAACAAGGAAAAGATTAAATTTTCTTTTTATTTTCCTTTCTTCCGTTTCCTTACTGTGCCTGATCCTCTTCTTTCCCCTTCTTCTTCTTCCCCTTCGTGGTCGAAACCGATTGTCTTCCTCTCAATCTCGCATCGTCTCCTCATCATCTTCCTCTCCTTCCCAACCGGCGTCGCCCTCCCGAGCTCTTCCCCATCTCCTCTTCTCATCTCTGCCCTAGCCTCTTCATGCGATCGCTGACCCCTACAAGCCGAAGCTAGGTCGTGACGTCGCTGATCTTCACGGCCACCAGCATCAGGTGTGGTCGTGACGGAGGACGAGGCTAGCCCTCAGTCGATCTTCTTCCTCTTCATTCTGATTCCTCTTCATCACGCACCAAGTCGCACCCTACAACAGGTACACGCCAATGATCCTCTTCCTATCTTTGGATCTCTCGTGTTGACTTCCTCGCTTGTGGATCCGAGCAGAGTAGCAGCTGATACCACCCAAGGAGTCATCGTTGGTAGAATTTTAGGTTGTGTTCCCGTGCCCTAGATTTCCTCTTGCTACCAGATCCGAACAAAGCATCAGAATTGGCTCCAGCAGGTACTGTTCGCCGGCTAAGGCTTTAGATATGGTAAGTTATGCTCAATATTAGGTTAAGTGTGAATTTGGTTAAATTCGGTATTGGGTTGATTACGCTTGGCTAATCTTTGTAGTTCGGTCAGTGTTGTTTGACGGTGTCGATCCACAACTCCAGCCCCTTTTCCGACAATAGACACAACGATCTCGAGTCAAAAGTGGAGCATTCAGACTCGGGTGAGTTTTAGATTTTTGCTAATAGTAAATCCTAATTAGAATGGTAGAATGATTAGGGTTAAAGGAAACTAACCCTAGTTGAACGTGGAGTTATAATTAATTTAGGTTAAAATATTGGATCTAATCTGAGCTTCGGGTTAGATCCGATTTATTTAGTTTAGATAGTTACATTTAGAATTACCTAAAATTATATGTTTGATATTACAGGACTTTGATTCGAAACGACGTCTCGACGTGGGATCTATTTTGGATACGATCTCCACTCTTTAGAGGCGGGTACCTTGACCTATCTATTTTGATATATCTTGTTGATATGTTTAGTAGATCTTAACAAGTAGTAATTATTATGTTTATATCTGTGTCGGCATGTCACTTTTTGTTTCTGAGCATGTTTTGTTTGTTACTTGTTTAGCGTTCATGCCCTGTTTACTATTTATGTTATAGAGGTAGTGGCATGTCATGCTCTATGATATACCAGACTGGTTAGATACCATACTTGACCTGTGCACCTAGATCATATTATTTGATCCACGTATATGGTACATGTTTGTATGGAGGTAGATAGGATCAAGATATTTCTATGCTTAGTGTCATGCACCATCTCGCATGATTGCATGTTGTGTGCTGGATCAGCTGGTTAGGTGCCTGCAGCTTGCTAATGAAGTCGTGGGGTCGAAGGTCGCCAGTTGCACTCGGGGATAAAACCCTGGTCTGCTGCGCCAAAAATTCCTTCGACCCCCAGTCACCTATCCTGCCCAGCATTAACCGTGATTTACTCCCTCTGGAATCTTGTGGGGCCGGGGCCAGGGGGCCGCTAGGGTGGCTGTTCCACCTTTTGCTAATGTTGTATGATAGTCAACTCCATTATTGTTGAGCACATTGCCAGTTACATGGATCTGCACACACAACCACTCATGGGTTAGTGGTTTTTATTCAGGCAGGGTGTGTTGCAGCAGGTTGCTCTGTTTGGCTCCGTTGGTCCGCTCATGGGTAGTGTGATGCAGCGTGGTAGCCGGCAAGGATCCCTCCTCTGGATTGGCTCAAGGAGATGAGAGCATTGCGCTCCCCCACTTATGATTTGGAGTAGGAGGATAGGTGTACTCCGACAACATCCCGTCCACTCGGCAACTCATCAGGAGCAGTGACGACAGAGTGCACGGTTGTCACAATCCTACCCACTCGATCTCACCATTGTATGTGAGATGGCTGACTAGCGTCAGGGGTGACCAGGACATATCATTGGCATCATATGCATGATGCATTTATTGTTTGTGTTTGCTGCACTTTATATGCTGCATATTGGATGGATGCATATGTTTGACATGCATACAGGATTCATGATACTCTTGGTCTGACGGCCTTGATATCCCTAGACCCAGGTTCTTGTTAGTACAGATACTCCTTTACTTTACAGTTTGGCACTTTTCATTTCATATGTTATATCCAGGAGACTGTACGCATATTTATTACTACTGGTTATTATTTACTAAGCATGTCAACTAGGTATCCGCTGAATGTTGGACTCATACCCCGTTATTACTATTTTTAGGTAGAGGCTGTTCAGGAGGTTCTAGTCGCTAGTCCCCCACCACCGCGTGTCAGGACGAGTTCGCACATTTCAGTTTCCTTATTATGTTATAGACTATGTTTCAAACTTGTATCTTTTGACATTTGGATCTTGTACGATTTCTTATTCTCGATGGGTTTTCGTTTAGATGCATGCTGATGATTTGTGTTTTATGAGCGTAGTTGAGTAGGATACCGAATTTATATTTTATGGGTGTAGTTGAGTAGGATATCGGATTTGTGCTTTATGGATGTAGTTGAGTAGGTTATTTGAAATGTTTATCTTATCGTTGCTTAGGTTAATGTTTTACTATTAAACTGCGTGGGTGTTTGATTATTTTCATTGCTATTATACATATGTTCCAGCCGTGTTGGCCGAGGTATCTGGATTGATGTAGTCAAGTTTCATATTGTCACCTGTACAGAGGAGATGTTGTCGAAATTTCTTCTGGCAGAGACTACCTGGGGTGTGCCAGTCTGGATTTTTACTCAGTATCTGAGACTTCAAGACTTCATGCTGAACATCTAATCCATGACCTATCTAATCTTCCACCTAGTGTCTGCGACCCCCAGGATTTTCACCTAGAGTCCTCGACTCAAGAATTTCATCCAAAGTTCTCGACCCGCCAAGACTTCGTCGAGTCCCCTAGACCAAGACTTCGTTGTCTAACTGCAGGTAGGACTTTCTACTTGTCTAACCGTAGTTAGGATTTTCCACATGCCTAGTATCAACTAGGACTTTCCTGCAAACTCAGTCAACTTTATTAAACAATAAGAAATATTAACTTTAAACTTTTAGTCATATTCAAAACTTAGATTCGACCGCCTGATACTTTCTGTACCAATATATAGTCTGTTATTTTATTTTATTTGTCTTTTGGTTATATATCGGTGTTGTTTTATTATGAGAGATGAAGATTCTACAATTCTACAGCGTCCAATTGTGAAATTATAGTAGAAGTTTTCTATATTGTTGAAGTACCCGATCTAGGTCTATAAGTGTAGCATTTGGGATGAGAAATTATTGTGTTAGCATGACCTTCAATCACAGGCGGTAAACCTCGCCGAATGTTATCAATCCGCAATACTGCAACTCTGTAGCTTAGTAAATGACAATGTAACGTTGAATAAGATGAATCTCACCCCACAGACACGGTGCAATGCAACGGTAAAGTGTCAAGA
Organism: Zingiber officinale; assembly: GCF_018446385.1. NCBI lineage: Eukaryota > Viridiplantae > Streptophyta > Magnoliopsida > Zingiberales > Zingiberaceae > Zingiber > Zingiber officinale. The sequence goes on along the minus strand of NC_055987.1, from coordinate 82,346,904 downwards.
TAGATTCCTAAAGGATTAAAAAAAAACTCTCGCGGTGCATTATCCATTTCTGGACCGGCTGATAGCGTATTTGGTCAACAAGTGATGGTAGCCACCAGGGAGAGGCAGAGAAAGACAAAACAATTCTATCCCCCACTGACCTCGCTTCTCGCCAGGAACTCAAAACCCGTTATCCAAAGACACAGCAACGTCCTCCGCCACTGCTGCAAACAACACCACCTCTTCTCCCCCTTCTTCCTCACTTCAACATGAACGACACCGTCGACAAGCTCGTCGTCTTCCTCGCGAAGCGCGACGGCATCGACAAGCTAGTCAAGACCTTCCAGTACGTCTCCAAGCTCGTGCATTGGCAGGCGGAGGCATCCCGCCCGGACCTCGCCCGCCGCGCCAAGAGCTGGGAGGTCGCCTCCGGCCTCAGCCGCAAGGCCTTCCGCTCCGGCCGCTTCCTCACAGGTTTCAACGCCCTCCGGCGCAGCCCGGGGAGCACCCCGCTGTTCCGCTTCCTCGCTGTCTTTGCCAACGCCGGTGAGATGGTCTACTTCTTCTTCGATCACTTCCTCTGGCTCTCCCGCGTCGGGGTGCTCGACGCCGGCCTGGCGCGGCGAATGAGCTACGTCTCGGCCTTCGGTGAGGCGCTGGGATACGTCTTCTTCGTGGCCATGGACGCCATTATGATAAAGAAGGGGTTGGCGGAGGAGGCGACGGCGGCCCAGGAGGAGGAGGTGAGGCGGATCAGAGGTGATAGGGTGATGAGATTGATGGCGGTAGCGGCCAACCTGGCGGATTTTGTTATTGCGGTGGCAGACATCGAGCCTAATCCTTTCTGCAACCATGCCGTCACGTTGGGTATCAGCGGCTTGGTCTCAGCGTGGGCTGGTTGGTACAGGAACTGGCCCTCAAAAATTTAATTCAAGGAGAGTGAGGAGGAGATTTCAAGATCGCTCGCATACTGATAATACAGATAACAAAACAACATCTGCCGTTTGGGTAAAGGCAAAGCTTGCTTGCTTGTACCAGTTGTTATACAATCATATAATCTTATATATCACATCTCAAGTCTACAATCCTCTGCAACCAACTTGTTCTTTCGATACAAATTAATTCATATTACAGTTGTTAGTACGTGCCCTCTGATATTGTAATTTCAGTTCCAGGAGATCATTTAAACACAAGGAGAAGGAACTAATGAAAAACACAAGGAGCTCCCTTCTTTCAGTGATAACTAGCTCGTTTAGTTGAATAGATGAATGAGGGAAAAGGATGCCCTGTGGAAAAGCAACAAGAAAAACATGTGAAAAAAAATATCAATTGATCATGAAACCTGATTGAATTGTATTTTTGGTTGTGTTGTACAAATTTGAGAGAACTGCTCACCAGAAGTATAATACCATATCCCAACATCTCCCTTGTTTACTATGAAACAAATATCCTCTGATGTGCGTTTGATGTCACACCTGTGAGGACGATTCTGATACTGGCCTGAGCTTGGCCAACAATTTATCAACCTCGAGAAAGCCAAAAGGACCAGCCGAAGAATATTTCAGACGTTTCCAGCTGTTAAAAGATAACTCGAAGGTATAAGTTATAGTGCACAGAACCTGACAAGCATTAAAGGAAGACTGAAGAAAGCAAGGAATATATTGCTCAACTATACCTCGGTATAAATGGGAGTGCTAGACAGTGAAGATGGAGATGGTCGACACTATAAAACGGTGGCTGATGGACGCCAAATCTGTAAAATCAGCAATGAAGATGCATGAACCATTCTAACTTGAGCAAATTCACTCACCACTTGGTCAATAGGCTATTTCACAGTACGTGAAAAAGATTTGGCAACAGTCATTGGGCCCTATGATAAAGCATATTGATAGTTGTTTGGCATTTAGATCATCAAATACCGAGTGCTATCCAACTGACATATCGTTCTTCTTCTAGGGATAAATGAGGTGATTTAGGTGAGATCAGACATGAATCTTTCTATTTCCTTGTAGCGGTATAAGTTTGGCCTCAATGCGTAAATGGAAAAACTACCAATACAAACCAAGAAATACAAAACTAACAGGGTAAATTCCCACGAAGGTATATCCACTTTAGTATTGCTATTTTCAAAGTTCTTTTTTTTTTATCATCAGTCCCATTTATTAGCTAAGCAATTGATAGATAAATGTAAATGAAATATTATATTACGATCCAACTCCAGAATTATAACCTTATCACTTTATAGAGAGCAGATAGACAATCACTGGATCCTTTATACAGTCAGCGGTCAATAAAGATTTCAGTTATTTGGAAGAGTAGAACTATTAATAAACAGAATCATGTTAACTGAAACCTTACATCTGATAGTTCTCCCAGTTGTTTCCTTCTAGGAATTCTGTGTATGAAGAAGAGATAGATTGAAGTTAAACAATTAGGTGGTCAAGCAAATGAGGCCCCTGTCAATTTGCAATCTTGAGTGCCAATGTGCCAACATTGGAATTCTTCCCTTAACAATAAGGATGAGGAAGTTTCCTACCTACCCAAGTTGTATCTTGCCATTCTTATGAGGTTTTATGATGGGAAAAAGAAAAAGATAATGTTGCACAAAGTAGTGTACTCACTATGTATAAATCACAGTTAGGTCCCAAAATTACAAACTAGCACATGTATATTTTTGTTCATGAGTGGCATGAATGCCCACTACTTAAGAGTAATTCTCCCTATACTATTCAAATTTAAAGAGACTTGCTTCTCCACAATTTAGACCTACGTATTACTAATGACACTAGTGGTGTAGTATCCGAAACCATTTATTTAATTAAGGAGATTTATTAAGTTAAATTATAATTTAATTAGAATTCAGATTTATTTAATTAAGAATATTTATTGGATTAATTGTAATTCAATTAGAATTCGGATCTATTTAATTAAGTAGATTTATTATATTAATTGTAATTTAATTAGATTTCAGAATTTATTTAATTAAGAGGATTTATTTAATTATTTCAGATTTAATTAAGAATTTATTTAATTTAAATAGATATAGTTAGTTAGATTTAATTAATTAAGTTAGTTTATATTTATGGAATTTGAATATAAATATATAAAACTTAATTAAAAACTAAATATGTATATAAAAATTTATATAATCCATGTATATAAATTTTTATATAAATTTATATGACTTAGTAAATATATAAAAATTTATATAACCCAATTCATAATAAATTTTATTATGAATAAAATTTATAAAGACTTAGTGTGTAGACAAAAATTTATATAATGTAGGGATATAAATTTTTATATATAATAAAAACAAATTATATAAGACTTAACATTATAAAAGTTATAAGACTTGGTATGTAGATAAAATTTATATAACATATAAATATAAATTTTTATGACTTAGTATAATAAAATTTATATGACTTAGTGGATAAAATTTAGGCAATGTCCTAAGCTCCATCTCTTTAAAACTCAATTGCTCAATTAAGAATAATTTAGATTTAATTACGAATTTATTAATCAATTATATTAAGAAAATAGTAGGATATAAATATGTATAAAATTATTAGAGACTTATAAAATTTTATATCTAATCAATATAGAAGTAAGAATTAAATTTATATTGTGTACATAAAATTAAATAAAGGATTAATATAGCTATATACATAACGTGTCTAACATGTAAAATATATAAGACTTAGCATTTATAAAATCTATCTAGTCTGAAAATTTACATAGTTTAGTGGATAAGATTTAGAACAAGTCCTAATACCCCCACCTTATATAAAACCCACACATAAAACTCCACCGGATCTTTTTAATTTCTGCCGACCCTAAGCCCCTCACCCTCACCAAGTTCCACCGGTTCCATAGCTCCAAGGGAAGACAAGAAGGGGGGTAATAGCTAAAGATTCAAAGGCATGTTCCCTACCTTGTTAATGCTCTAATTAGTCTCTATAGTTTGTGAATTTTGGGTACCATGGTTTGATGTTCTTGGTTGTTTTTGGGAGCATGATACTCTCTCTTTAAATTCTTTTCCTAAGCTTCAAGTGGTTTGCATGAATAGAGGATTTCAGATTTCTTGAAGGGAGAGTTTCCTCACTATATTTTAAAGGTTGCCCATCATGCTTCTACATTATAAGTTTATCCATTTTCTTTGTCTTCGAGATGCTTTAAATCTATATTATAACATGTAAAATTAAGGGACATGTATGGAGAACATTTTGGGGAATTAATCCGAATTTAATGTCATTTAATTTTTGGTGAAAATGTTAGATTCCTTCGTACTTCATGAAATTAGAATATTATTTGTTGTTTTAACATCTCAGTAGTTTCTTTATTCTTTTGATGAATATAATTGTTGGTTGCTACTCGAAATACCGTCCTAGTTCCCCTGTACAAAAATTTATACAATCATAGAACTATCTAGCTACCCATGTGTTCTACTAAAGTTAAATTTGGATTGCAAACGATGCTTAACATTATTAATCCAAATTTTCCCTTTAGAAGTTAAACTTGAATTGGAAATGAAACTTAACATTCTTACTTCAAGTTCAACTGATGTGATCTTCCTAAGTTAAATCATATTACAGAAGTTGATCAAATATCTATTTCAAGGATTGACTTCCAGGTCAAACGTGGCGAGGCACTAGGCCTTCTTGGGTATGGGGTCATCCACCACTGTCTAGACAAAGCCTTTCAAAGAAATCGGATATTTAAACTTCTCACAGTAAACAAGGTTTAACAATAGAGACCTCAATAGAAACACATTATCGAAACATGAAATCGAAACGAAAATCGATAACAAAAATGATAATTAAAATCGATAACCTCTTATGTTTAGTTTTACAAGATCTATACAAAAGGATGCACCAGTTATGATGCGAAAACTTATAACTATTTATACCTCTTGTAACTTATAGACCTCTTGATCTTCTATTGTATTCCTCTTCTTATCTCGGACGTCATGTGAGCGACGATCTACCAATACGAGGATCCACCCAAGCCTTCTTCTTCCTTTCAAATTTCGGCCACCAACTTTCTCCAAGAGATGATGAAGTTCGGCCACCAACTTTCCTCCAAGGGATGCTAGATAAGAGAACCTACTCCTCTTCTTCTCCTTCAAGCAACCAGCCATCAATGGATCTCCACACCAATATGTCACCGGCCACCAAGAGGGAAAACAAAGGAGAAGAGAGAAAGAGTAAGGGTCGGCCACCACCAAGGAAGAGAGGAGAGGAATAGAAGATGTATTGTTGTGAGGTGAGGCACCTCTACTCTCCCTTTTATATTTCTTGGTCTTGGCAAATAAGGAAAGTTTTAAACATAATTAAAACTTCCTTATATTCCTTGCCAATGACTAAAAAGGAAAGTTTTAAAACAAAAAATTAAAACTTCATTTCTTCTTGTCATGGTCGGCCACATTCTTGTTCTCCAAGTAAGGAAAGATTTTAAACAAAAATTAAAATCTCTCTTTTTAAAAATCCCTTTTATGGATAGTTCTAAAAGGAATGTTTTATAAATTAAAATCTCTCTCTTTTAAATCCTTTTATGGATATTTATAAAAGAATAGATTTAAAATAAAACATGGTTTCAAGAAAGGAAAGTTTTATCAAAAATTTAAAATCTTTCTTTCACAATAAATAACTACAAATAAGGAAAGATTTCAAATCTCTCTTTTATTCCTTTGTAGAAAGCTATAAAAGGAAAGATTTTAAAATTTAAAACTCTCTTTTAAAACCAACATAAAAGGAAAGTTTTCAACAAAATAAAAGCTTCCTTTTATTTCCTTTTATTACCGATCTAAAAAAGGAAAGTTTTATATTAACATCATCCTTTTAAATCATTTTAATGGATCTCTATAAAAGGAAAGATTTTACAAAATAAAACTTTCTTTTGAATTCAATGTGATCGGCCACCCTTGCTTAGGCTCCAAGCTAGGGCCGTCCACAACTTGAACCCATCTAACCTTGGTTTGGTCGGCCCTAGCTTGGGCTCCAAACTTGGCTTGGCTGGCTACCTTAAGGTGGGTAAGAAGTTGGGTTTGGGTGGATATAAGACTTTATAAATAAGAGACTACAATAGGGACCGAGAGGAGGAATTGGTTTTGGTCTCCCAATGAGCTTGAGCTTCCCGTGTTCGCCCCGAACACCCAACTCAAGTTCATCAATAATATCTCATTTCACTAAAGAGTTATTATTGCACTACTGCACCAATCTCATATTACTATATGAGCTCCTTCTTATCATGTCTCCCTGTGTTTAAGATATTGAATGTTCACTAATTAAATGAGTTACTAACAACTCACTTAATTAATATCTAGTTCCAAGAGTAGTACCACTCAACCTTATCGTCATGTCGGGCTAAGTCCACCTGCAGGGTTTACATGATAATCCTTATGAGCTTCTCAAGGGGGCATCATCAACCTAGATTACTAGGAAATAGTTTCATTCTATAATCAACAACACACCATATAAATAATATCATTTCCCAACTTATTGGGTCTATTGATTTAACGAGCTAAATCGCACCCTTTGATAAATCAAAGAAATAAATACTAAGTATATGTGCTTGTTATTATATCATTATTAAGAGTACACACTTCCATAATAACAGAGGTATTGTTCTTTTATATAGTCAGTATAAAAAGATACTACCTCAATTGGTCCTGCTCAATACACTCATAGTGTACTAGTATAATTTATTAGTCAAGATAAACTAATACCTAATACACTACAACCACTCCAATGGTTTGTCTCATTCCATCTTGGTTGTGAGCAACTGTTTATAATTTATAAGGATCTAATAACATGATCTTCTGTATGTCTCCTCACACCATATTATCTACAATATAAATTAAATGGACAACTACACTTAGTATAAATGTAGGTATTTGACCAATGTGATTCTTATATGTTTATACAAAAAGCTAGAATTTTAGTATACACTCTAACAATCTCCCACTTATACTAAAAGACTATGCTGCCATATATCATGTCATACATCTGATTCCCAATCCTTCAACATGCCCATCAAAAGCTCTTGCCTTAAGGACCTTAGTGAAAGAATCTCCCAGGTTATCATCTGATGCAATCTAGGCGGCAACAACTTCTCCTCGTTATACGATGTCTCGTATTGGGTGGTACTTACGCTCTATGTGTTTACTTACCTTATGGGCTCGTGGTTCCTTCGAGTTTGCTACTACACCACTTATTATCACAATACACTGTAATAATTTTTGGGCAAACCAGGAATCACATCTAAGTCCATCATGAAGTTTCTGAGTCATACAGCTTCTATGGCTGCCTCAGAGGCTGCCACATACTCAGCTTCCATGGTGGAGTTCGAAAAGCATCTATGCTTATCACTCCTCCATTGTTATGGCTTTACCTCCTAAAGTAAACACAAAACTCCGAGGTCAACTTATTATTGTCCCTATCTGATTGGAAGTCAAAATCCGTGTAACTCACAGGAATCAAATCATCTTCTTGGTAAACTAGCATATAATCTCTATGCTTTATGACAGTCCAATACACCTGTCTTGGATTACTTTGATATCTGCTTACCATGCCCATGGCAAAAATAGATATCCGGTCTCGTGCATAGTATATACATTAGGCTTCCTACAGCTGAACCATAAGGAACTGCCTTCATATCTTCTATCTCTTTTGATGTCTTCGGAGACATCTCTTTAGATAAAGATACTCCATGCCTAAAAGGTAGAAAACCTTTCTTGGAGTCTTGTATGCTAAAACGAGCTAGGATCGTATTGATATATGAAGTTTGGGATTAGCACAACATTCTTTTCTTGCGATCCCTTATTACCTTGATCCCGAGAATATGTGTGCATTCTCCCAAGTCCTTCATATCGAATTGCTCGGACAACTATACCCTTACTTTCGACAACACTTTGATATTGTTTCCAACTAACAAAATGTCATCTACGTATAGTACAAGAAATACCACCACGTTTTCATCACACTTCTTCTTTACACAAGACTCATCCGGACACTGAATAAATCCATACAATTGGATTACTTCTTTAAACCGGATGTTCCAAGATCTTGAAGCTTGCTTTAGTCCATAAATAGACTGATTGAGCTTACATACTAGATACTCTTTGCCCTTTGCAATAAACCCCTCTGGTTGCTACATATGGATATTTTTTTCAAGACTTCCGTTAAGGAAAGCTGTCTTGACATACATTTGCCAAACCTCATAATCCATATGAGCAGCAATAAGATAAAAGAATCCGGATAGACTCAAGCATGGTTACCGGTGAAAAGGTTTCCTCATAATCAATTCCCTCTTTCTGAGTATACCCTTTCGCAACAAGCCTTGCTTTGAAGGTTTCCACTTTCCCGTCTGTCCCTCTTTTCCTTTTGTAGATCCATTTATATCCAATAGCTTTTACACTATTTGAAGGTTCTACTAGCTCCCAGACTTTGTTAGAATACATAGATTCTTTTTCTGAATTCATTGCTCTTTGCCAAGATGTTGCATCTTTATCTTGAGTGCTTCGTCATATGTACGGGGATCAAGTTCATGTTTACCTGGCATCAAGTCTGACGACTCTCCCAAAATCATGAATCTTTCAAGTTGCCTAACAACCCTCCCACTACGATGAGACACTGTCTATAGTTGTGTATCATTTGCGACACGTGTTGCAGTTTCTTGTGGTATCTCATCTTGTACTGTTGGTACTAGATTAGATGTGTCCTTTATTATTTCCTTAAGAACAAATTTACTTATGGGCTTGTTGTTCATTATATAGTCCTCTTCTAAAAATCAAGCATTGGTGCTAACAATGACCTTCTGATTTTTAGGACTATAAACCTCCTTTCGTTTCTTTAGGATAACCCACAAATAAGTGAACTCCTGTTCAGTGTCTCCCTTCAGCATATATGTTGGACTACCCCAAATCCGAATATGCTTCAGACTAGGCTTGCACCCATTCTGTAATTTTATGGAAGTAGAGGGTTCTGACTTAGAAGGTACTATGTTCACTTCCGTTTCTAGAGTATATCTTCAAAACGAATTTGGTAATTCTGAATAACTTATCATTGATCTAACTATTTCCATAAGAGTCCTATTCCTTCGTTCTACCACACCATTCTGTAGGGGTGTACCAGGTGCAGTCAGTTGGGATTGAATCCCGACTTCTGATAAGTGACTCTTGAACTCTCCTAAGAGGTACTCACCACTACAATCTCACCATAGTGTCTTGATACTTTTACCATGACGTTTCTCCACATCAGCCTTGTACTCTTTGAACTTATCAAAGCACTCAGACTTGCGGCACATCAAGTAAATGCACTCGTATCTCGAATAGTCATCTATAAAAGAGATGAAATATTCAAACCATCTCTTGCCTGTATAGTCATAGGTTGATCAGAATAATTCCAACACATCTTTGGCTCTATACCCCTTAGTCTTAAAAAGCCTCTTGGTCATTTTTCCTTCCAAGTAAGACTCGCAGGTTAAAAAGTTTTCCACCACCAATGAACCCAAAAGTTCATCGGCTATTATCCTTTGAATCCTACTCAAGTTAATATGACCTAGCCTTAGATGCCAAAGATATGATTAGTTCATTTCCGAAGGTTGCTTTCTCTTATTAGAGTTAGAAGATATGTTATTAATTTTCATTAGTTACATCGAGGGAGTTTTTAGATTTAGAATATATAAATTGTTAACCAACGTACCAGAACAGATAACTTCCCTATTTTTCTTGATAACAACTTTGTTATCAAAATAGACAAAATATCAAGTTCTTTGAATAGTTTAGAAACTGAAATCAAGTTCTTTCTAAAACTTGGTACATAAAGACAATTTCTCAAAATCCATATTTTATTCCTATCAGAGGATAAACATCTCCCACTGTAACAGCTGCTACTTTTGTAGCAGTGCCCATGTAGATGATGATTTCCCCTTTATATAGTTGTCAGGTTTCCTGCAATGAATTGCAGACATGATTAGTGGCTCCCGTATCTACACACAGGTACCGGTAGATAACACTACTAAATATGTTTCAACAACTAATAAATAAAATACACCTTTATTGTTCTCAGTTCTGAGAGGACAGTCTACCTTAGTGTCCAAGTTTTGTTTCCAATCATTATAATTGGGACTACTAAGTCTATTTTTTAGTATAACAGCTAGGGAATTGAAAAATATTTGAAATCCTAAGAATCACAAAAATATTTGATCAAAACCAACACCTCAAAATCCCCGTGAATTTTGTATGCCACGTTAGTATGGACGTATACAAATTAAAACATTTGTAAGAGGAGATTTTATCCATTAATTTTATTATCTTATCAACCTATCTTTATGACAAATAAAATTAATAGGTCTGTCTTCGATCAAATATTTAGTCAAAACTTTTGAATTTAAAATAATATTGATTCCTTAAAATAATATCATTTAAATTCACCAACACCTCAAACACCGTGAATTTTGTATGCCACGTTAGTGTGGACGTATACAAATTCAAACATTTGTAAGAGTAGGATCTTACTCATTAATTATCTTGTCAACCTTAAATTACCTCAAAACACCATGAATTTTGTATGTCACGTTAGTGTGGACGTATACAAATTCAATTATTTGTAAGAGAAGGTTTTATGTTGACAAATAAAATTCCCTCAAACACCATGAATTTTGTATGCCACGTTAGTGTGGACGTATACAAATTCAAACATTTGTAAGAGGGGGTTTTACCTAGTTTTATGACAAATTAATAGTTGATTTTCCTTTGGTCACATAAATAATAGCAGTGACTGCATTGGGGAGGATCTATTAAATGCGCCTAAGTGTATATCATTACTTGATACTTAGTCCATTAAATAGGATTGTGCCCCTTCAGTTGGAGAAGATCACATGCTCCTAAATAATTTCCTATAACCATCCATAAAGGAAGTTTGATCTAGTGATCTGCAACAAACTCATCCGTTGTGGAGGGAGGCACTCAGAGCCAACACGCAAGTTTATTGCATCACTTACAAACCAGTAATGGAGACCGTGGAATTTATTTACTAATCCCTCTCCCACTTAGTTTTTTTAAGATGAGGATTTTATCATGCACACACACATCACAGCAAATAAAAGTAATAAATATGGAAAAATAATTTTCCAACTATTATGGCATTTTCCATCACTGTCTTCCGTGTGCCGCCAACCCTAGCTGCTGCCATCTTTAGCCACCACAATTGGGTCTCGTCGCCGCATCTATCTTGCTTCTTTTTTCGCTGCACCTATGGTCCTCAAATAGTATCACGTCTCGAAAGGATACGATCCGCGACAAAATGGAATTTTACATATATCGATCCTATATTCCTCAAAGGAATGTACATAAAGTCTAGATCAAATAAAAATATAAATCCAAAAACTAACACAGCTCCTGCTGTATTTAATAAATACAATCATGCACACATATAAAATTCCCTTGACATGTCCGAGGGTCCAATCGCACACAATCATAATAGGCTATAATAGTTGGAGCCTGCAACCACAGAGTTAATCTATTTGCACATCCTACTATTATCCTGCCTAAAATATATATGACATATGCATAATTAAACTAAAACCAAGCACACAGAGGTTAAAACCTAGCTCTGATACCAATTGATGGTTGCTACTCGGAATACCATCCTAGTTCCCCTGTACAAAAATTTGTACAAGCATAGAACTATCCTAGCTACCCATGTGTTCTACTAAAGTTAAATTTGGATTGCAAACGATGCTTAACATTATTAATCCAAATTTTCCCTTTAGAAGTTAAACTTGAATTGGAAATGAAACTTAACATTCTTACTTCAAGTTCAACCGATGTGATCTTCCTAAGTTAAACCATATTACAGAAATTGATCAAATATCTATTTCAAGGATCGACTTCCAAGTCAAACGTGGCGAGGCACTAGGCCTTCTTGGGTATGGGATCATCCACCACTGCCTAGACAAAGTCTTTTAAAGAAATCGATTATTTAAACTTCTCACAGTAAACAAGGTTTAACAATAGAGACCTCAATAGAAACACATTATCGAAACATGATATCGAAACAAAAATCGATAACAAAAATAATAATAATAATCGATAACCTCTTGTGTTTGGTTTTACAAGATCTATACAAAAGGATGCACTAGTTATTATACGAAAACTTATAACTATTTATATCCCTTGTAACTTATAGACCTCTTGATCTTCTATTGTATTCCTCTTCTTATCTCGGACGTCATGTGAGCGATGATCTACCAAGACGAGAATCCACCCAAGCCTTCTTCTTCCTTTCAAGTTTCGGCCACCAACTTTCTCCAAGAGATGATGAAGTTCGACCACCAACTTTCCTCCAAGGGATGCTAGACAAGAGAACCTCCTTCTCTTCTTCTTCTCCTTCAAGCAACCAGCCATCAATGGATCTCCACACCAATATGCCACCGCCCACCAAGAGGGAAAACAAAGTAGAAGAGAGAAAGAGTAAGGGTCGACCACCACCAAGGAATAGAGGAGAGGAATAGAAGATGTATTGTTGTGAGGTGAGACACCTCTACTCTCTCTTTTATATTCCTTGGTCTTGCCAAATAAGGGAAGTTTTAAACATAATTAAAACTTCCTTATATTCCTTGCCAATGACTAAAAAGGAAAGTTTTAAAATAAAAAATTAAAACTTTATTTGCTTCTTGTCATGGCCGACCACATTCTTGTTCTCCAAGCAAGGAAAGATTTTAAACAAAAATTAAAATCTCTCTTTTTAAAAATATCTTTTGTGGATAGTTCTAAAAGGAATTTTTTATTAATTAAAATCTCTCTCTTTTAAATCCTTTTATGGATATCTATAAAAGATAAGATTTAAAATAAAACATGGTTTCAAGAAAGGAGAGTTTTATCAAAAAATTAAAATCTTTCTTTCACATTATAGATAACTATAAATAAGGAAAGATTTCAAATCTCTCTTTTATTCCTTTGTAGAAAGCTATAAAAGAAAAGATTTTAAAATTTAAAACTCTCTTTTAAAACCAACATAAAAGGAAAGTTTTCAACAAAATAAAAACTTCCTTTTATTTCCTTTTATGACCAATCTAAAAAAGGAAAGTTTTATATTAAAATCATCCTTTTAAATCCTTTTAATGGATCTCAATAAAAGGAAAGATTTTATAAAATAAAACTTCCTTTTGAATTCAATGTGGTCGGCCACCCTTACTTGGGATCCAAGCTAGGGCCGACCACAACTTGAACCCATCTAACCTTGGTTTGGCCGACCCTAGCTTGGGCTCCAAGCTTGGCTTGGCCGGCTACCTTAAGGTGGGTAAGAAGTTGGGTTTGGGTGGATATAAGACTTTATAAATAAGAGGCTACAATAGGGACCGAGAGGAAGAATTGGTTTTGGTCTCCCGATGTGCTTGAGCTTCCCGTGTTCGCCCCGAACACCCAACTCAAGTTCATCAATAATATTTCATTCCACTAAAGAGTTATTATTGCACTACCGCACCAATCTCATATTACTATATGAGCTCCTTCTTATCATGAGTGTGTTAGTCTCTCTGTGTTTAAGATATTGAATGTCCACTAATTAAATGAGTTACTAACAACTCACTTAATTAATATCTAGTTCCAAGAGTAGTTCCACTCAACCTTATCGTCATGTCGTCGGACTAAGTCCACCTGCAGGGTTTACATGACAATCCTTATGAGCTCCTCAAGGGGACATCATCAACCTAAATTACTAGGACACAGTTTCATTCTATAATCAACAACACACCATATAAATAATATCATTTCCCAACTTATTGGGCCAATTGATTTAACTAGCTAAATCACACCCTTTGATAAATCAAAGAAATAAATACTAAGTATATGTACTTATTATTATATCATGATTAAGAGTATACACTTCCATAATAACAGAGGTATTGTTCTTTTATATAGTCAGTATAAAAAGATACTACCTCAATTGGTCCTGCTCAATACACTCATAGTGTACTAGTATAATTTATTAGTCAAGATAAATTAATACCTAATTACACTACAACCACTCCAATGGTTTGTCCCATTCCATCTTGGTTGTGAGCAACTGTTTATAATTTATAAGGATCTGATAACATGTTCTTCTGTATGTCTCCTCACACCATATTATCTACAATATAAATTAAATGGACAACTACACTTGGCATAAATATAGACATTTGACCAATGTGATTCTTATATGTTTATACAAAAAGCTAGACTTTTAGTATACACTCTAACAATAATGACCCTTAAAATTAGAGAACTCATGGTTATTATATGGATAACATTTATGAGAATTAAATATGAATTTCATGTCATTTAATTGCTGGTGAAAATGTTAGGTTCCTTCATACTTCATGAAATCGGAACATTGTTTGTTGTTTTAACATTTCATGTAGTTTCTTTATTCTTTTGATGCATATAATGACCCTTAAAATTAGAGAACTTATGGTTATTGTATGGAAAACATTTAGATGAATTAAATAAGAATTTAATGTCATTTAATTGTTGGTGAAAATGTTAGGTTCCTTCATACTTCATGAAATCAGAACATTGTTTGTTGTTTTAACATTTCATGTAGTTTCTTTATTCTTTTGATGCATATAATGACCCTTAAAATTAGAGAACTCATGGTTACTATATGGAAAACATTTAGGTGAATTAAATCTGAATTTAATGTCATTTAATTGCAGGTGAAAATGTTAGGTTCCTTCATACTTCACAAAATTGGAACATTGTTTGTTGTTTTAACATTTCATGTAGTCTCTTCATTCTTTTGATGCATATAATGACTATTAAAATTAGATAACTCATGGTAACTGTGTGGAAAACATTTAGGTGAATTAAATCTGAATTTAATGTCATTTAATCCTTGGTGAAAATGTTAGGATTTTTCATGCTTCATTAAATCGGATCCTTGTTTGTAGCTTTAACATTTGTAGTTTCTTCATTTTATTGATGCATACAAGGACTCTTAAAAGTATGGAACTCATGGTTACTGTATATAGAACATTTTAGGATGTCTCATCAGAATTTAAGGTCCCTTAAATACTATAAAATATGTGGGGATCTTCATATTCCATGTAGTAGGGCCATTGAATGATGTTGTTGACATGCTAGTTGTTTAATATCACATGATATAGCTTAAATTTCAGTTTGTATCATGATAAATGTAAGGAAATCAGCAACCTTATTAACTCATTAATGGGATGTAAGTTTAGGATCCTTGGGATTCAACAAGTTAAGCTATTAATCAAGTCCTTTCCTCACAATCATGTTTAGGTCTTTATGCTAGCTTTTATTAGAAGTGGCACTTTCCTTGATGCTCTAGGGGGGTTGTATAATTAGTAGGTTTCGGATTTAATATCTCTTTATGCTCTTTTATGTTTAAGAAGGTGATACCATGTTAGCTCCAATTAATTTGTAAGTTTCAGAATTTACTTAGTGTGCTTGTGCTTACTCTTGCTTCACATCATGATAATTTAGTAGGATATAGGTATGATATGAATTTTCATGCTTACGTTTAGTTTTATGATTATGCCATGTCTAAGTTGCTATGCATTCTCATGCTATATTGATATACAAGTATATGCTTAAGCTTATGATATGAATTTTGCATGCTTACGTTTAGGTTTACGATTATACCATGTCTAAGTTGCTATGCATGCTCATGCTATGTTGATGCATAAGTCTATGCTTAAGCTTATGTTATGAATTTGTACTCTTGTGCTTAAGTTTATATTTATGTTCTACTTATGCCTAATTATGATACCTTAAGGTGTCAGAGGTAAATTATGGAATTATAGGTTTAGGTATATGTTTATGTTTCTTCCTACATCTTATCATGATAACATTTATAGATTACATGTTAAGTTTGTGGATCATTAGGATCAAACATGCTATGAAGATAATTATAATAATGATAAAGATTTAATATGGATACCGTGAGGCAAAAGGTCCCAGAAGGAGCCTAACATTGAGTAACTTGACTGTAACAAAGTGATAGTGATAATGATAAAGATTTAATAAGAATACCGTGAGGGAAAAGTCCCCAGAGGGGAGGCAGGATCTGGACCACAAAATGTGGTCCAGGGGACGTGTCACTCGTATTTACGGTCGGACCGTGACCGCGATCCGGTCGAAAATGGTTGCGATCCCTTCCTGGGTTCATCGTCTCCGCCAGGTTATAGTTTTTGTTTGGAGTGGGTGGTCGGAGGCCACTCAGAGGACACCCTCGCTCGGCGCCCAGTAACCTGGCCAATTATTCATCACCAGAGGCCTCCGAGCGGCCTCCGAGCGGCCTCCGGCCGTCCGCTCTGAACAAAAACTATAACCTGATGGGGCAGTGAACCCAGGAAAGGATTGCAATAATTTACGGTCGGATCGCGGCCACGATCCGACCGTAAATATGAGTGGCACATCCCCTGGACCACAAAAAAGTGGTCCAGGAGATCTGTGTTCCCTAGAGGGAGCTTGTTTATGGGAAAAGGCCCTAGAGGGAGCTCAATATCGGGTAAGTTGACTGTGATAAAATGATAATGATTTTGATGAAAATACTATGAGGGAAAAGGCTTCAAAGGGACCCCCCCCCCCCCGTTTATGGGTCAAGGGCCTAGAGGGAGCCTAACACCAGATTTCCATAGGCCATGGCCTAGTGACAAAAGAGTTGCTGGAGACTCCGCCAACTATAGGCCAAGGCAATTGTTGATGTCCCACTGTCTGGTACCATGATTTTACAGCTGAGATTGATCAATCGACCAAATGATGATAGTTAGTCAATATCAACGATCCAACCTTACCTTAAAAAGATTTTACAATTTATGATCCTTTTTAGAAACATGGTGGTTATAACCATATAAATACGTAACTTGGTATTCATGAATAGGGTGGGGGTTATGACCAGTGTCCTTAGCCCGAGAGCTCACTAACCCTATGTATATTTATTTTCATGCTTAGCTTATTTACACACTGATGCTCATGATTAAGTATATTCTTATGTGTATGTTTATTCCATACAAGTATGCTTACATTTATGCTTATGTACATGCTCATGATTAAGTCTATTCTTATGTGTATGTTGATGCCTTATAAGTATGCTTATGTCGATGCTTATGGACATACCCATGATCAAGTCTAATATTATGCCTAATTCATTTACATGCTTATGTTTATGCACTCATGCTTTTGTCGATCCCTATGCTTATGTTCATGGTATGTTAGTAGAAAGTTCCCCAGTTACCTAGAATGTAGTTCCCCTTAGTACACTAGATTGTAGGTGCTAACTATTGCATAACACGATTTTGAATATGTCGAGTCTCTCAACTCACAGATTTTAACCTTTTTGTAGACAATGGGATGAATGAGACAAGAGGCATTGACTAGTGAGCTAGCTCAAGACAATGACAGTATGTTGGTGCAGAAAGCATCCGACGATCAAACCGTTGTTTTGATAATGGCAAAGGAATTCAGAGTTAAGCTTATTTGTGATCTAACAGTTTGATTGAGTGTTTCAAGAAAGACCTAGCTGCGGTTAGGCAGGTTGAAAACCCTAGGGGGATGGTAACCCTAGGTCATAGGGGGCGGTAACCCTATGTGGAAATTCTTGGCGGGTCGAGTGCTTCAGGTAAAAATCCTAGGGGTTGTAACCCTAGGTGGAAAGTCCTGATGTCGCGAACCAGGTGGAAGATTGGACGGGTCAGGAAGTGGGAGTCCAGCAGATAGTCTGGAGGCATCGAGCGCCGAGCAAAAGTCCACTCGATCTGGAGGATTGCACTGGCAACAAGTAAATCTCCTGAGTGGAGTAGGTGAGGATGCATTCCCCGTAGAGGGAACAGTAGGCGTCGGGTCGACCTAGGGTCTCCGGTAGGAAATCCGAAGTCAGACCCGGACAGTCCGAAGGCTGTCAGTTTATTTGTGTATATATTCAATTGTGTTTTAACTCTGTTTTACAGAAGACTAACGTTTTTGTGCAGAGTTAGAAGTGACCGAGATCGGTCGACCAAACCCTGGGATCAGTCGACTGAACCCACAAGCCAGCAAATCAGATCTCCAGAGGTTGCACCGGGCTCGACCAGGGGATCGGTCGACCGAACCTTGGGATCGGTTGACCGAACCTGGGTTGGGTGTCGAATGGATCAGGCTGACTGGGCTGAGTCAGAACAGCTTATCGATCGACCGAACATTTTTATCGGTCGATCGAACCTTGGATAGAGTTTGACCGGATCGAAGCAGAGCGAGAAGATTGGGCGGATTAGATAGGAGGGATCGCCTGATCGGTCAACCGAACCTTGGGATCGGTCGACCGATCCGCCTCGGGTCAAACCTGATCTCGAGACTTGGGGATCTGGATCAGCGTCTACAGAGCTATAAAAGGGAGCCTTGGGGTGCAAATTCAATCAACGATTTCAGAAGCAAACTTTCTACTTCATGCTGCTAACAAGTCGATCCCGAAGTGCTGCAACATCATCCCGATGACCCGGAGCTCAGTTCTTCCACCTTTCCATTGTCATTGGTATATCTTATTGTTATTAATTGTTGTACTTCAAATTGTAAACATTTAACGAGCTTATAGTTGTTGCCCACCGAAAGCGATCAAAGATCGCGGGCCTTGGAGTAGGAGTCGCCACAGGCTCCGAACCAAGTAACCACTTGTGTCTCTGTGTGTTTGCATTTACTTTCCGCTGCGTGTTTTACTCCGATAGTTTTTTGATTGAGTTAAAATAGCCACGAGCGCTATTCCCCCCCCCCCCCCTCTAGCGCTTTCAATCCAATAATTGGTATCAGAGCGGGGTCGTTTTGAATTGGTGCAACCACCATTCAAAGTAATTTTACGTGGTCTTTTTAATCTTTTCGGAGTCAATTAGAATTAGCTTTGTAGCTACATTCTAATTCTATTTACGAATCGGTTTTTCTCAAATCAAGTGCAACACCAATCGAGTTCGTAACATTTCTTTTCCTTTCTCCCGCACTACTAATCCAAGACTTAGTCTTGGAACAGATTTTCTTTGTTTTTTCCATGCAAGGTTTCAATGGCCCAACAAGAGGGTTATAGCACCGTTCATCCCCCACTTTTCACCGGAGAGGATTTCGGATACTGGAAGGGACGGATGGAGAATTTTTTGAAAATCCAATTCGAACTTGGATGATCGTCAAGACCGGACTTCAACTACCAACCGATGAAGATAGCAATCCAACACCCTGCGAAAAATGGGAACCGACCCTAATCAAGAAGGTGGAAGCTAATGCAAGAGCTACCTGCACCCTCCAGTGTGGATTGACCAAGGAGGATCTCAATAGAGTTGGTCCGTTCTCAACTATAAAGGAGCTGTGGGAGAAATTAATTGAAGTGCACGAGGGCTCCTCCGAAACCAAAGTAAGTAAGCGTGATCTATTGTTTAATAAACTGTATAATCTAAAAATGCAGGAAGATGAGACGGCCAGTCAACTTTACTCTCGTATACAAGACATCCTAAACTGCCTCCATGCGATCGGACAAAAGGTCGAGAACAGGGACATCATAAGGTACGCACTTATTGCTTTTCCGAGGAGCACATTGTGGGCATCAATGGTAAATGCCTACAAAGTCTCCAAGGATTTATCTTCCATTAGATTAGATGAATTATTTTCTGAATTCGAACTTCATGAGCAGACTAATACACAGCCATCCGAGAAAGGTGTACCTTTACTTGCAGGTACCAGTAGAACACGCGAATCAAGATCACGACGAAGAACCGAGCCAGATTCTGAACCAGAACCAGACTCAGATGATGAAGACGACGAACTAATAACCGAACTCGTGAACTTAGTGAAGAAGCTCTACAAGAAGAAGAAGGGCTTCAACAAGAAAGACCTAAAGAAGGCAGTCCAATCAAAGGAGGGTCAACTGAACTCAAAGGTCAAGTTCGAGGTGATCTGCTATGGGTGCAACCAAAAGGGGCACATCAAGGCAAACTGCCCAAATCAGAAAGATCTGAAGAAACAAAGGAAGAAAAAGGCCCTGAAGGCGACATGGGACAAATCTTCAGAAGAGGATACCGACGACGAGCTCGAACAGATGAGCCTTCTTGCACTGATGGCCCGGGACCAGATCGATGTGTCCGAGAGCGAGTCGGAAGCAAAATTGGAAAGAAGTCACGGATTCGCATCCGTTTCCGAAGGGCCCGATCCCACTGTAAGTATCCCTCGACTAAACAATCTAGTCAATTACTTGTTACGAAAATTAGCTAAGTCCAATCTTAGAATAAAGTCACTTCTAAAGGAAGTAGCAGTCCTTAAAGAAGTGACTAACTCCGAATCTTTGACTGAACCAGTTCAGACTAGAAACTCAACTCAAGTCCAAAAACTTGAGGAAGAGAACTCCAGCCTGAAAATTCAGGTCAAGGATCTGGAGAAAACATTAGAACGATTCTCCTTGGGTTCCAAGAACCTTGACCTGATTCTTGGGACACAAAGGGCAATCTACAATAGAACTGGATTAGGATTCAAACTGAAAAAGAAATATAAATCATATTTATCACTTATACAAAGACCAAATAGAAAAATGGTCCAAGCATGGGTCCCCAAGTCCAACTTGATCAATCAAGTTGGACTTGGTCAATATTGGGTTCCCAAGGATCAAATACACTATCTCAATAGACCATATCGAGGCTATGATCCAAGCGGAATAAACACAAAAACCATTAAAATTAAAAGATAAATTCAAAATTAAAACTCGAAATTAAAAAAAAAACTTGAAATTAAAATTAAAATTAAAATTCAAAATCAAACTAAAAATTAAAATTAAATTTTGAAATTAAAATAAAAATCAAAATTTAAATTTAAAATTAAAATAAAAAGTAAAATTAAAATTTGAAATTAAAATAAAAATTAAAATTAAAACAAAAAAAACTCAAAATTAAAATTAAAATTCGAAATCAAACTAAAAATTAAAATTAAAATTCGAAATTAAAATAAAAATCAAAATTAAAATTTGAAATTAAAATTAAAATTAAAATTAAAATTTAAATTAAAATTAGAAATTAAAATAAAAAAAACTCGAAATTAAAATTAAAATTCGAAATCAAACTAAAAATTAAAATTAAAATTAAAATTTGAAATTATTAAAATTTGAAATTAAAATAAAAATTAATATTAAAACTCAAAATTAAAATTAAAATTAAAATTCGAAATCAAACTAAAAATTAAAATTCGAAATTAAAATCAAAATCAAAATTAAAATTTGAAATAAAAATTAAAATTAAAACTCGAAAAAAAAACTTGAAATTAAAATAAAAATTAAAATTCGAAATCAAACTACAAAATAAAATTAAAATAAAAATCAAAATTAAAATTTGAAATTAAAATAAAATTTAAAATTAAAATTCGAAATTAAAATAAAAATCAAAATTAAAATTTGGAATTAAAATAAAAATTAAAATTAAAATTTGAAATTAAAATTAAAATTAAAATTAAAATTAAAATTAAAATTAAAACTTTAAATTAAAATTAAAATTAAAATTAAAATTTGAAATTAAAATTTGGAATTAAAATTAAAATTAAAATTAAAACAAAAAAAAACTCGAAATTAAAATTAAAATTAAAATTCTAAATCAAACTAAAAATTAAAATTAAAATTAAATTTTGAAATTAAAATAAAAATTAAAATAAGAATCAAATTCGGAATTTAATTTAAAATCTCCAAGGGAAGGCTCTAGAATAGCTGGCACCTCCAAACTTAATTTACCCGACTAGGGTAACCAAGAGTAGACTACCCGGCAGGGTAATTAAGGTTAGATTAATGTTGGCTAGGTTTAACTTAACTCACGGTACTGATGAAGTATTGGATGATAGTACGTTGGGGAAGCTTAGTCATCGCATGTCTAGGAAGATATGGCTTCGACCTGGTGCGTTTGGCTAAGTGAAACTAACCGAAGCTACCCTCTATAGATCCTAACTTGTTAGACCAAGGTTTTGTACTAAGTTCAATGGGTAGGACTATTTGGAAAACCTCGAACGCATGGTGATGTGAGCCAAGAAGAGGCATTGAAGGGAATTAGGGGACCCATGACAAGGTCCAAGACAAAGAGAATGAAGCAAGCTTTGGAAGGCTTAATAATGAGGCTCAAGGAAAAGGAGGATCAATGCACAATGGAGGAAACAACTAAGTGGATCACATTCCTTCAATTTGAAAGTGAAATTGGACCAACATGAGGACCATTTTCGTGTGCATGCATGGGGGGGGTTTTTCTAAAGTGACTTTTGATGTCCTTTGTGGGTTTTTAATGCATTTTTGAGAGTTCCTAAGCTAGTATAACAAATACCATGCATGCATGGTTGCATTAAGCTAGTATTAGGGATTAGTGGTTGCATTAGTGGATAATAAAACTCATGCATGCAAGCATGATATTTATTGCATAATTAGTGCATAGTGGATCTTAAGGGATGTTAAATAGGAGAACTCTTGTATGACAAATCATGTAACTTTGAATGAAAATTTGAGTTTCTCTTTTGTGAGAGCTTCCTTCTTGTTCTTAGGCAAAGAACTAATTTTGATCTTATCAAGGCAACTTGTGGCGATCAAAACTCCATGACTTATCACTCACCTTCTCATCTTGCTTGAGTGTGGCGTCAATACCCTTCCCCAAGCTGAATTTCAAGGCGATCCATTTACAAGGTTTCTTTATCATTTGGTATCAGAGCCTTGGCTCCTTGATTTTCAGGTTTGTGTTTTGTTTTCATCTTTGTTCTTGTCCATCTTTGTTGATCTCTCCATCCCTATCTGTCGCAAATTTCTATTCACTATTTGGGTCCTCAACTTAAAAAAAAAAAAAAGAAAAATTCTAAAAAAAAGAAAAAAAAAAAAAGGAATCATAAGTCATTGGTTTCTGATTGAAAAAAAATAAAAATAATATATAAAAAAAAAGAAGGATTTGTGAATTGAAAGGACTCAATATTCTTTCTTTGTGAAATCTGAATTCAAAAGATATTCCTTTCATTGCTCTTGATCGTTGCTGAATTTCTCGTTTTATCCGTTTATTTCTCTTGTTCTACTCATATTTTTCTTGTTGGTTTCTTGTTCACTTGATTGTCTACTTGCTGTCTTGAGAAAGACATTGATGAGGTTCTTTCCTTAAGAGCTTATAAAGGAAGCTAAGTGGATAAATCTGAGTGCAACCACGTGAGTAGAGTGGTGAGGTACGTTTAACATTTCTTTTGTAATTTTCCTTGTCATCTTCTTTTGTTGCAAGCATGAGTGGGGAAAAATCACCTAATTCCCCTAGGCGAGATCTTAATAGGCTTCAAATGGAGGCACTTACTCAACAATTTGAGAGAATACTTCAAAGACAACTTGAAGAAATACACGAAAGGATGGACCGACTTGAAGGAGAAAAAGTTTCGAACCGTGGGGGCAATTCTAATCATGAAGAATTTCGTCAAAGTGAACCATTCTATGATTCACCAAGAGAAAGAAGGAGGCATGAAGGGGGAAGAAGACGTGAAAGAGGAGGTAGAGACCATAGACGAGAAGATGATCTAGGAGGTGTGAAAGTCCAGATACCTTCCTTCCAAGGGAGGAATGATCCTGAAACATATCTTGCATGGGAGATAAAAATAGAACAAATTTTCTCATGCCACAATTATAATGATGCAAAGAAAGTAAAGGTGGCTGCCCTTGAGTTCACCGATTATGCCTTAATTTGGTGGGATCAATTGCAAAAGGAGAGAAGAAGGTATGGAGAGCATCCTATCAACACTTGGGACGAAATGAAGACTTTGATGAGAAGGAGATTTGTGCCTTCCCACTACCATAGGGAATTGCACAACAAATTGCAAAGACTCACCCAAGGGAGTAGGAGTGTGGATGATTACTACAAGGAGATGGAGGTGGCTTTGATTAGGGCCAATATTGTGGAGGATAGGGAAGCTACCATGGCTCGGTTTCTCCATGGCCTAAATCGAGACATTGGAGACATTGTGGAGTTACAACATTATGTGGAGCTTGACGACTTAGTGCATCAAGCAATGAAAATAGAGCAACAATTAAAGAGAAAGGGCGTTATGAAGAAATCATCTTCTCCAAACTACTCTTCAAGTTGGAAGGACAAACCAAAGAAGGAGGGTTCTTCTTCAAATTCTAAGGAGGAAGCAAGCATTAAGAAGCCTATTCCTACTACCTCTTCATCCACTTCTAAGAGTAGGGATATCAAGTGTTTTAGGTGTTTGGGAAAAGGTCATATTACATCCGAATGCCCGAATAAGAAGACTATGGTGGTGAGGGATAATGGGAGTATCTCTAGTGAAGAAATTTCTTCTCATTCCTCTTCCTCAAGCGATGAAGAAAATGATGGAGCAGCCTATGCGCAAGATGGAGATCTCTTGGTGGTTAGGAGATTATTGGGAAGCCAAGCCAAGGAGC
The DNA here is from genome assembly GCF_018446385.1 of Zingiber officinale. Lineage (NCBI taxonomy): Eukaryota > Viridiplantae > Streptophyta > Magnoliopsida > Zingiberales > Zingiberaceae > Zingiber > Zingiber officinale. The sequence goes on along the minus strand of NC_055987.1, from coordinate 82,322,524 downwards.
ATGAGGAGGACCAAAGAGAAAATATTTTTCATACCCGCTGCCTTATTCAAGGAAAGACATGCTCTATGATCATTGATGGTGGAAGTTGCACCAATGTGGCAAGCACTAGGTTGGTCACCAAACTCAACCTCAAGACTACACCACATGCAAGACCATATAAACTCCAATGGCTAAGTAATAGTGGTGAATTGGTAGTGAACCAGCAAGTGTTGATTAATTTCTCCATTGGCAAATATGAAGATCAAGTTCTATGTGATATTGTGCCTATGGAGGCAAGCCACATTCTTCTTGGAAGACCTTGACAGTTTGATAGGCGAGCTCACCATGATGGATTCTCCAACAAGTTCTCTTTTGTCCACAATTCTCGCAAAGTTACACTTGTACCATTATCACCTAGGGAGGTTTGTGAGGATCAAATAAAAATGAGAGAGAAAGGAGAAAAAGAAGAGCGAGAGCATAAGAAAAAGAAAGAGTGTGTGCAAAAGAAAATACTTGATTTTGAGGACAAAATTCAAAAGAAAAGAAAGAATGAGGAAAAGAAAGAGAGAAAAATAGAAAATTTGTTTACAAGAGTAAGTGAGGTGAAGAAAGCTTATTTGACAAGGCAACCAATATTTCTTCTTTTGTGCAAGGAAACTTGCTTGGAATCTAATACTAACTCTTTGCCTAGTGAATTTGTTGTTATTTTGCAAGATTTTGAAGATGTGTTTCCCAAGGAAGTACCTCACAGATTGCCACCAATGAGGGGAATTGAACACCAAATAGACCTTATTCCTGGCGCTTCTCTGCCCAATAGGCCAGCTTATAGGAGCAACCCTCAAGAAACAAAGGAGATACAAAATCAAGTGGAGGAGTTATTGCAAAAAGGATGGGTTAGAGAAAGTTTAAGTCCTTGTGTTGTACCCGTAATTTTGGTGCCTAAAAAGGATGGAACATGGAGGATGTGCACTGACTGTAGAGCCATCAACAACATCACAATTCGGTATAGACATCCAATCCCTAGACTTGATGATTTGCTTGATGAATTGCATGGTGCTTGCTTCTTTTCTAAAATTGATTTAAAAAGTGGGTACCATCAAATTAGGATAAGGGAAGGGGATGAATGGAAAACAGCTTTCAAAACCAAATATGGATTGTATGAATGGTTGGTAATGCCTTTTGGGTTAACTAATGCACCAAGCACTTTTATGAGGCTTATGAACCATGTCTTACGAGAATTTCTTGGAAATTTTGTGGTAGTATATTTCGATGATATTTTGGTATATTCCAAGAGTTTTGTCGAGCATATTGCACATCTCCAATCTATCTTGCATGTCCTTAGAAAGGAAAAACTATATGCTAACTTGGAAAAATGTTCTTTTTGAACTAATCATGTGGTTTTTCTTGGTTTTGTCATAAGTTCTAAAGGAGTGCAGGTTGATGAAGGGAAAGTTAAGGCCATTAGAGATTGGTCAACTCCTAAAACTATGAGTGAGGTTAGGAGCTTCCATGGGTTGGCAAGTTTCTATAGGAGGTTTGTGAAGGATTTCAGCACAGTGGCAGCACCCCTAAATGAAATTGTTAAGAAAAATATGGGTTTTAGATGGGGAGAGAATCAAGAAAATGCATTTCAAACACTTAAGGATAAACTCACACATGCACCCATTCTTACTTTACCTGATTTTTCCAAATCATTTGAAATTGAATGTGATGCATCTCATGCGGGTATTGGGGTTGTTTTACTTCAAGATGGTCATCCCATTGCATATTTTAGTGAGAAATTAAGTGGTGCCACCCTCAACTATTCCACTTATGACATAGAATTGTATGCCCTTGTTAGAGCATTGCAAACATGGCAACATTATCTTTTGCCTAAAGAATTTATCATTCATAGTGATCATGAATCTTTGAAGTATTTGAAAGGGCAAGGGAAGCTCAACAAAAGGCATGCCAAATGGGTTGAATTTCTTGAACAATTTCCTTATGTGATTAAGCATAAGCAAGGAAAGGTAAATGTTGTAGCAGATGCACTTTCAAGAAGGTATAATTTGTTAGCTACACTTGAAACTAAATTGCTTGGCTTTGAACATATTAAGGAATTGTATGTACATGATAATGAGTTTTCCCAATTATATGCTGCATGTGAAAAGAAATCACAAAATGGGTTTGTTAGGCATGACAACTACTTGTTTAAGAATAACAGACTTTGTGTGCCTAGAGGATCGATGCGTAAATTGCTAGTTAGGGAAGCACATGAGGGGGGTTTAATGGGACACTTTGGGGTTCAAAAGACCTTAGAAATGCTGCTTGAACATTTTCATTGGCCACACATGAAACACGATGTGGAGAAATTTTGTGCACGGTGCATTGTGTGTAGAAAAGGAAAATCTAAGACATTACCTCATGGACTTTACACGCCTTTGCCTATTCCTAATTTTCCTTGGACTGACTTGTCTATGGATTTTGTTTTAGGGCTACCACGTACTCAAAAAGGTAAGGACTCCATTTTTGTGGTAGTTGATAGATTCTCTAAGATGGCACACTTCATACCTTGCCACAAGGTGGATGATGCAACTCATGTGGCAGATTTGTTTTTCAAAGAGGTGGTAAGACTTCATGGCATGCCTAGGAGCATTGTTTCAGATCGTGACACCAAATTTTTAAGTCATTTTTGGAGGACCTTATGGAACAAGCTGGGAACAAAGCTTCTTTTCTCCACCACATGCCACCCACAAACTAACGGCCAGACTGAGGTGGTAAATAGGACACTTTCTACTCTTCTTAGAGCAATTATTAAGAAGAACATTAAGTCTTGGGAAGAATGTTTACCTTATGTTGAATTTGCTTATAATAGGGCGGTCCATTCTACTACTCAATTTTCTCCTTTTGAGATTGTTTATGGGTTCAATCCACTAACACCTCTTGATTTGCTTCCTTTACCTAACACTTCTTCTTTAGTTCACAAGGATGACAAAACAAAGGAAGAATATGTGAAGAAGCTTCATGAGCAAGTTAAAGCTCAAATTGAGAAGAAAATGGAGCAATATGCAAATCGAGCCACTAAAGGGAGAAAGAGAGTGGTCCTTGAACCCGGTGATTGGGTGTGGGTTCATATGAGGAAGGAACGGTTTCCTACCCAAAGGAAATCAAAGCTTCAACCAAGAGGAGATGGACCATTCCAAGTGTTGGAAAGAATTAATGACAATGCTTACAAAATTGATTTGCCCGGTGAGTATAGTGTTAGTGCACCATTTAATGTGGCTGATTTGAGTCCTTTTGATGTAGGAGATGAAGACCTAAATTCGAGGATGAATCCACCTAAAGAAGGAGGGAATGATGTGAGCCAAGAAGAGGCATTGAAGGGAATTGAGGGACCCATGACAAGGTCCAAGACTAAGAGAATGAAGCAAGCTTTGGAAGGCTTAATAATGAGGCTCAAGGAAAAGGAGGATCAATGCACAATGGAGGCAACAACTAAGTGGATCACATTCCTTCAATTTGAAAGTGAAATTGGACCAACATGAGGACCATTTTCGTGTGCATGCATGGGGGGGTTTTTCTAAAATGACTTTTGATGTCCTTTGTGGGTTTTTAATGCATTTTTGAGAGTTCCTAAGCTAGTATGACAAATACCATGCATGCATGGTTGCATTAAGCTAGTATTAGGGATTAGTGGTTGCATTAGTGGATAATAAAACCCATGCATGCAAGCATGATATTTATTGCATAATTAGTGCATAGTGGATCTTAAGGGATGTTAAATAGGAGAACTCTTGTATGACAAATCATGTAAGTTTGAATGAAAATTTGAGTTTCTCTTTTGTGAGAGCTTCCTTCTTGTTCTTAGGTAAAGAACTAATTTCGATCTTATCAAGGCAACTTGTGGCGATCAAAACTCCATGACTTATCACTCACCTTCTCATCTTGCTTGAATGTGGCGTTAATACCCTTCCCCAAGCTGAATTTCAAGGCAATCCATTTACAAGGTTTCTTTATCACATGGTTACTTTAATGATGTCCTTGTGACTCACCATAGCCCAGAAGTTTATCCAAAGAATGTCTACTTGTTGAACCCAAAACTAAACCTGAATCTAACACAAAGTTAAACCAAACCCTAAAATTGAACCATAATTCATCTCACAAAGTTATAGGATTCCCTAATTGAAAATTTAGATCAGATGAGATGACTAAGGAACAGGAATTAATTCAAATTCACAATTAATTCAAATTCACAATTAATTTAAATTCACAATTAATTCAAATTCACAATTCAAATTAAATTCATAATTAAAATTAACTTAAATATTTGAACTAAAATTTTTGCAAATACTTTTTTAAGTATAAAATTGAATTAATTTAAATTATACTTTAAAAATTAATTAACTTAACTATTTTTCAAAAATAAATTAACTTAAAATATTTCTTAAAATTAACTTAAAATATTGTTCAAAATTAAATTAACTTAAAATATTTTTTAATTAACTTAAAATATTTTTCAAAATAAAAAATAACTTAAATATTTTTCAAAATTAAATTAACTTTAAATATTTTTCAAAATTAAATTAACTTAAATAACTTAAAATAATTTTCAAAATTAAATTAAATTAAAATATTTTTTTCAAAAATTAACTTAAAATATTTTTCAAAATTAAATTAATTTAAAATAACTTTAAATATTTTTCAAAATTAAAATTAACTTAAAATATTTTTCCAAAAATTAACTTAATTTAAAATAACTTTAAATATTTTTCAAAATTAAAATTAACTTAAAATATTTTTTCAAAAATTAACTTAAAATATTTTTCAAAATTAATTTAAAATAATTTTCAAAAAATTCTTCAATTAACGTCAAATCATCTCACAAACACTCATAGGATTAACTAATTGTTAACTTAGATTGGGTGAGGTGGAAAATTAAGGAGCTTACTTCAATCAAACTATCTTTTGATCCATCGAAAAAATCCAATTCAACTACTTTATGTGTAGGAATTGGATCAATGGATGTTGGACAGTGGATGCTCCAGACATATGACTGGAGATAGGTTGAAGTTCACTAAGCTAAAACTAAAGAACCTAGGATCAGTTGCATTCGGCAACGATGGTAAACTGAAAGTAATCGAAAAAGGTAATATCAAACTTAGTTCCGATTTTATTATTCGAAAAGTTTTATTAGTTGAAAATTTCAATTTTAATCTATTAAGTGTTGGTGTTGCAAGGTTGCAAACATAGTCCCACATTGTAAACACATGAGAAAAATCATGGGTTTATAAAGAGAAAGATATCTCTATTGGCATGAGGCCTTTTGGGGAGAGCCCAAGAGCAAAGCCATGAGGATATAGGCCCAAAGTGGACAATATCATGCTATTGTGGAGATATCTAAAATTCTTTTTGATCCTACAATTGGTATCAGAGCCCGGACTGCCAGAAGGTTTCACCGCCGACTGTGCACAAGAGATATGGTTTGATTGAGCCATGTGAGTACAATGTTGACCTCGAACAAAGAAAGTGGAGGCTCCTATGTTCGGATCAAGAGGACCAGACACCAGGCAGGAAGTCCTAGTTGTGTCTAGGCAAGGAAGTCCTAGTAGGTCGGGTGGACCGAGGGGCAGGAAGTCCTGGTGGGTCGAGGATTAGACATGGGAAGCCTGTGGTCCTTTGTTTGAGGGGGGGATTGTTGGTGTTGCAAGGTTGCAAACATAGTCCCACATTGTAAACACATGAGAAAAATCATGGGTTTATAAAGAGAAAGATATCTCCATTGGCATGAGGCCTTTTGGGGAGAGCCCAAGAGCAAAGCCATGAGGGTATAGGCCCAAAGTGGACAATATCATGCTATTGTGAAGATATCTAAAATTTTTTTCGATCCTACATTAAGTATAAGTCAATTGTGTGATAGGGATACTTAGTTACCTCTGATAACTCTGGATGCTTGGTTAAAAATATTGAAAACCCTGAAATCACGCTTAAGGGACTTAGAAAAAATAATATCTACACCATTGACCTACCCACACCCTCAATAAAGTGTCTCTTAACACAACAAGAGGAAACCAACTTGTGGCATAGAAGACTGGGTCACACTCATATTAGATTCATCTCGAAAATGAGTCAAAATGGCTTAGTTAGAGGATTGCCCAAATTAAGAAACCTAGAAAATACAATTTGCCATCCTTGTCAACAAGGAAAACAAACCAAGTCAACCCACAAGTCAACCAATCTAGATAGAACTAACTCTTTACTTGAGCTCCTTCACCTAGACCTATTTGATTCACATGGAGCCAAGTCACTAAGCAAGAACCAGTATTGCTTAGTTATAATTGATGACTACTCCAGGTTCACCTGGGTAAAATTTCTAAAATCAAAAGATGAAACCTTTGAAGTCTTTTGTAATTTTTGTAAATTAACAGAAAATGAAAAAGATACTAACATTAAAAGGATAAGAAGTGATCATGGGGGGGGGGGGGGTGTTTGAAAATCATAGGTTTATCCAATTTTATAAAATCAACGGATACAAACACGAATTTTCATGCCCTAGAACCCCTCAACAGAACGGTCTAGTGGAACGGAAAAATAGAACCCTACAAGAAGCCGCTAGAACCATGCTAAACGAATATAATCTAAATCATCAATTTTGGGCTGAAGCAATCAATACAGCAAACTATATTCAAAATTGAATTCTAATTAACAAACTTCATAATAAAACCCCTTATGAAATATATTATAATAAAATTCTCAACTTAAACTATTTAAAAGTATTTGGATGTAAAGTTCATATTTTAAATACTAAAGACTACTTAGGAAAGTTTACACCCAAATTAAATCAAGGAATCTTTTTAGGGTACTCTACAACCAGTAGGGCCTATAGAGTCTATAATCAAAATACCCTAAAAGTTGAAGAAACAACTAATGTAATATTTGATGAGGAAAATAATCTACCAAATATAGATCAAAGTGTTGACATTAACCCAAGAATTATAGAAGACGATGAAATTCAACTTGACACTAGTAAACCAGAGGAACCAACTCCTAACACAAATTTAAGACCAACAAGAATAGGTACTTCTCACCCACCTGACCAAATTTTGGGTGACCCAAACCTAGGAGTTAGAACTAGATCCTCGTATAGAAACCTGAGTCAGATTACCCTTATTTCAAAGATTGAGCCTAAGACTATAGAAGAAGCCCTACCTGACCCAGACTGGATCATTGCTATGCAGGAAGAGTTAGCCCAATTTGATAGGAACCAAGTCTGAGAACTTGTACCTAAACTCATAGATAAATCAATAATAGATACCAAATGGGTATTCAGAAACAAGTTAGATGATCAGGGTGAGATAATAAGAAATAAGGCTAGATTAGTAGCCAAAGGGTTTAGTCAAGTTGAGGGCTTAGACTATGACGAAACCTACGCACCAGTAGCTAGACTCGAATCCATTAGGATGTTGTTAGCCTATGCAGCACATAAAGGATTTAAGTGTTGGTGCAATTTCCAATAGGTCAAGGTTGACCTAGTTGACCAAACGTAAACCTTGGTCATGGTTTCGATGTTTGACAATACAGAAAGACATGTAGACATAGACAATGCAGGTGCAGTTGTCCATGCGGAGAGATACTGATCAGGGTCTGATCAGGTTGGATGAAGAAGAGTCAAGTAGGTCAAGGTTGACCGGATACTTGACTGGGAAGTCCTAACTAGGATGTTAGGCAGTTCGGGAAGTCCTGGTGAGTGAAGCCAGGCAGTTCGGAAAGTCCTGGTGAGTGAAGTCAGGTAGTTTGGAAGTCCTGGTGAGTGAAGCCAGGTAGTTCGGAAAGTCCTGGTGAGTGAAGCCAGGCAGTCGGGAAATCCTGGTGAGTGAAGCCAGGTGAAAATCCTAGTGAGTGAAGCTAGGTGAAAGTGAAAGTCCTGGTGAGTGAAGCCAGGCAGTTGGAGAAAGTCCTGGTGAGTGAAGCCAGGAAACCCTGGTGAGTAAAGCTAGGTAAAAGACCTAGTGAGTGAAGCTAGGCAGTTTAGAAGTCCTGGTGAGTGAAGCCAGGCAAGGGAAATCCAAATGGGTCAAGGTTGACCAGACATCTGGTGAAAAGTCCAAGCAGGGAGCTTGGCACGGGAAAAGTCCAAGTATGGAGACTTGGCACGGAGAAGACCAAGATGGAGACTTGGCACGGAAAGTCGGAGAGGGCTCGGTAGCTCGTTCTCCGGACTGTGGTCAGAGAGGGCTCGGTAGCTCGTTCTCTGGACCGGACGAAGTCAGAGAGGGCTCGGTAGCTCGTTCTCCGGACTGTGGTCGGAGAGGGCTCGGTAGCTCGTTCTCTGGACCTGACGAAGTCGGAGAGGGCTCGGTAGCTCGTTCTCATGACCAAGTAGGGTTTAGGGCTGGGAGCTCTAAACCTGGATCGGTCTGGTAACCGATCCAGTGATACGCTGGGTTATCTGATCGGTCTGGTGACCGATCAGTAACCAAACAGAAGTATTCTGTTGCTTATCTGATCGTTCAGTAGACCGATCAGTGATCGATCAGTAGCATACAGTGAAGTTCTTGATCGGTCTGCAGACCGATCAGGAGACGATCAGAAGGAGATCACCTTCGGGAGGGAAAGGTCCTGATCGGTCATGGGACCGATCAGGGAAGGACCTGATCGGTCTCCATGACCGATCAGGGAAGGGCCTGATCGGTCTTGTGACCGATCAGGACCCTTGTGGACCGATCAGGATGAAGCCTGATCGGTCCACATCCTAGCCGTTGCGTAGCAACGGCTAGTTTCTTCCGTGTCTTCTTCGCAGGTTATAAAAGGAGATCAAGGGCTTCTGCTGCACTCCTTCTTCTTCCTCTTCTCTTCAGCTACAGAGCTGCTGCTTTGTTTCGAAGCTTCGTGTGAGCTTCCCCGGCTGGTCAGCTGCTGCTGTTCTTCCGTGAAGTTGCTGCTTCGTCAACGGAAACCAGTCAAAGGCAAGCAAGGTGTTTTACATTCATATTGTCTGTATTTCTTGCTGTATTTCTGTACTTCATTCTTGCTGTTGCAAGAGATATTGTGGTGAGGTTTCTCCACCCAGAAGGAGTTCTTATTAGCCGGTTTTTCGGGGACTCATCCACCGACGGATTGATAGGGCTCGTCCACCTTACGGACACGCCGAGGAGTAGGAGTTTATCTCCGAACCTCGTTACATCGACGAGTTTGAGGTTTGCTATTCTCCGTTGTCGTTTCTATTGTTTATTTCCGCTGCGCTAACCTGATTTGTAGAAAGAAACGAACGATTTGGGGTCGGCTATTCACACCCCCCCTCTCTAGCCGAGATCATCGGTCCTAACAAGTGGTATCAGAGCGAGGTCGCTCTTCGCCGGATTAACACCCGAGGGAGCACAAGCTAGAGATGGATCAACTCGGAGACGACATCACCATTCCACCCTTCTACGATCGCGACGACTTCGCGTTTTGGAAGGTAAGAATGAAATATTTTCTTATGACTAACCTTGAAAATTGGAGTTGTGTTCAATTAGGGTTCAAGCCTCCGATGGACAAGAAAGGAGAAACCCTAGAGAAGAAGAAGTGGACCAAGGAACAAGTCCACCAATCCCTAGTCAACGACGAGGTAATGAAAATATTTGAATTCTCATTACCTAACGATATATTGTGTAAGATAGGTGGTTACAACAATGCCAAGGAATTGTGGAACAATTTGGCCAAGTTCCATGAGGGGAGCTCCACTTCAAGTCATGAAGAGGAGTCAAGTGAGCTAAGTAGCTCACTTCATGGAGATGTGGATTTAGAAGTTGAGGGCCACTCAACATCTAAAGAAGAAGAGGAGGAGAGTTCTTCTTCAGTTCGGAGCAAGAAGAAGGTTCTACCTCCAGAAGGGATGAAGGAGAGAGCGTTCATCCATCCTCACCTCTAGGTAACTCAAGCCATTTAGTTTCTAGCAAATTACACATAATGTGCTTTGAGTGTAGGGAATTTGGGCACTACAAGAGTAAGTGTCCAAAGAGGATTAGAAAGACTCCACCTGCTTTCAATGCAATCAAAGGGGACACTATAGGAGTCAATGTCCGAGGGGGAGACAATCTCACAAGGACAAGAGACCGAGCACGTCTATAGGGGGAGCTAAGGTAAACCCTAAGGTAATCTCTAAGGCTCATTTTTACAATTCAAATAGAACACATGCTAGTAGTTTGATTGCAATTGTTAACAATAATGATAAGCATGATAATTATAGAAATCGATACACATGCTTAGGTGCCAAACATGTGAGCCTAGATAAGGATAACACTAGGAAAGCCAACCCTAGGATCAACTCATCTAAGGTTAAGGATAACCTAGGTAGAAATCCCAAATCATCTAGACATATGCCTAGGAATACCTCAAAGACAAATGACAAGTTAAAACTTGAGGTATTAGAGAAGGAAAATCAAGTCTTGAGGTCAAGACTTGATACTTTGGAAAAGGCTCTTAAGAACTTGGAGAAGTCATCTCTAGGGTTTAAGGGTCAAAAACCAAAGTCCAAGGACAAGAAAGGTTTGGGTCACAAACCTAAGTCCCAAATGGTCAAGCCCACTTATCACAATGTTCCATTCGATTATGGAACAAAATCTAGGGCTAGGAAGACCATCACCAAGGTCACAAGGGGAGTCACCCCTAGAGTTGATCTTGATGAGTCCCAAATGACCAAGGCTTTAAAGTCTAGGAGGGTCATTAGGAGGGTTGCTAGGGAAGTCATCCCTAGTGAATATTTAGTGAACCCAATGAGCTCCAATAGGTATTGGGTTCCTAGGAGCGTGATTCCATCACGCTAGATGGATTAGAGTGTGCCAACCTTATTTGGATAGATAGTTAATCTATTCATAGCAAAAGGTGGCATTTGAGGAATTTTCAAGAGGTAATCAAGCCTTGAAAATGAAATTAACAATTATTCCTAAGGTGATTAGAATGTGCCAATCAAATTTGAGGAGTTTTCTAGAGTCAATCTAGTTGGCACGTAGTGATCTAAACATCTTTGGTATATGATTTGAGGTCTATCACACTTAGGAATATAGAATTTATGGAAAAATGATCAAAATTATCAAAAATGGCAACTAAGGCTAGAATTAGGTATTTTCTATACCTTTACATGTTATTTGCCATATATTGTTTGCCATATGCCATGTCATGACATCATATTTATTTTATGATCATTTAAAATGTCATGATAATGCTTAGGTTAGTTTAAATGTCATGCTTTATTTAAGTTTCATACTTTATGCCATGACATCATGACATTGGCACATGTTCCCATTTATGATATCATTTTATGCCATGTCATCATTTCTTGCATTTATAATCAATGAAATTGATATAAGGATAAGAAACACAATTTGATATGGAGATCAAATTGTTGTTTAGAAAAATGCATGAGAACTTAGAATAAGCTAACCTAAATCCATATCTCACATCAAAATTGACTTGGATGTGTTTTTGATACACCTTAGATGTGTGTGAGATATTAGGATGATGAGTTAGGATCAAGGTGCATAGTTCTTGTGCCTAGATGAGCCTAATTCGAAATTGAGGATCATAGGGAAAGCTTGTGTACAAGTCATGTACATTTAGCCCAAAGATTGTGGTCCTAAATTAAATGGTTTAAAATCATTTCAAAATTGATTTGAAAAACCTTGATGAAGCTTTTCTAGTAATAGCATTCATCATTGAACAAGTTGATACAAAGATAAGTTAACTTTGAGCTATTTCAAAGACTTTTGAACTTTGTATCAAGATTGAAAAATGGAAGTTATTTTCATAGAAAACTATTTTTCCATGATAGTATATGTTATGAGGAATGTATCCTCAAAATTTCACAATTTTTCAAATTTTCTGTGATTTTCTTGAGGTTTCTGAATTTCGGGAGAAGAAAAATTCAGAAATCAGAGTTGTGGACCGATCAGGAGGTTCCTTGATCGGTCCAGGTCTGTGTGGATCGGTCACTGGACCGATCCAGAGGGAGCCTGATCGGTCTGGTGACCGATCAGGGCGTGCCAACCTGCTGAATTTCGACTGTTTGTCTGAAATTGCAGCTATGGAAGTGGTGTTTTAGAGTTCTAAAGGGTTGAAACTCTCCAAGACATTGTTGGTGCAATGGTCAAGGGGGAGTTGACCTTTAGGGGGAGTTTTACCTATTAGTCAAGGAGGAGTTGACTTTTAGGGGGAGTTTTTACTCGTCGAAATTTTTGAGGATGAGTGATATGGGATTATCACTAAGTTGATTGTTGAATTTAGTATCAAGGGGGAAATTAAGGGTTTCAATGAAAGGTATGGGACTTTCATTAGGGAGAAACTCTTGACCTTGATTCACTCCTTTTGATGTGTGTCAAAAAGGGGAAGAATGTCTAGAGAATGTTCAAGGAAGAACATTGGAGTTAGTGGGAGAGTTTGTTGATCACGACGAGTGAAGTTGTGAACAACAATAACTTACTCTTCAGGGGGAGAGTTTGTTGATGTGTGCCAATAGGGGGAGAATGAAGGGTTTAAGTTAGGCCTTCATTATCTAAGAAGGAGGTTGCCTTCTTAGAAGGAGAATGTAAGGTTGTAACTTACGTTTCATTACCTAGTGGCATGAAGAAAGTTGAGACTATTGGATTAGCCTAACTTAAAGGTATTGTCAAACATCAAAAAGGGGGAGATTGTTGGTGCAATTTCCAGTAGGTCAAGGTTGGCCTAGTTGACCAAACGTAAACCTTGGTCATGGTTTCGATGTTTGACAATACAGAAAGACATGTAGACATAGACAATGCAGGTGCAGTTATCCATGCGGAGAGATATTGATCAGGGTCTGATCAGGTTGGATGAAGAAGAGTCAAGTAGGTCAAGGTTGACCGGATACTTGACTGGGAAGTCCTAACTGGGATGTTAAGCAGTTCGGGAAGTCCTGGTGAGTGAAGCCAGACAGTTCGGAAAGTCCTGGTGAGTGAAGTCAGGTAGTTTGGAAGTCCTGGTGAGTGAAGCCAGGTAGTTCGGAAAGTCCTGGTGAGTGAAGTCAGGCAGTCGGGAAATCCTGGTGAGTGAAGCCAGGTGAAAATCCTAGTGAGTGAAGCTAGGTGAAAGTGAAAGTCCTGGTGAGTGAAGCCAGACAGTTGGAGAAAGTCCTGGTGAGTGAAGCCAGGAAACCCTGGTGAGTAAAGACAGGTAAAAGACCTAGTGAGTGAAACTAGGCAGTTTAGAAGTCCTGGTGAGTGAAGCCAGGCAAGGGAAATCCAAATGGGTCAAGGTTGACCAGACATCTGGTGAAAAGTCCAAGCAGGGAGCTTGGCACGGGAAAAGTCCAAGTATGGAGACTTGGCACGGAGAAGACCAAGATGGAGACTTGGCACGGAAAGTCGGAGAGGGCTCGGTAGCTCGTTCTCCAGACTGTGGTCAGAGAGGGCTCGGTAGCTCGTTCTCTGGACCGGACGAAGTCAGAGAGGGCTCGGTAGCTCGTTCTCCGGACTGTGGTCGGAGAGGGCTCGGTAGCTCGTTCTCTGGACTGGACGAAGTCAGAGAGGGCTCGGTAGCTCGTTCTCAGGACCAAGTAGGGTTTAGGGCTGGGAGCTCTAAACCTGGATCGGTCTGGTAACCGATCCAGTGATACGCTGGGTTATCTGATCGGTCTGGTGACCGATCAGTAACCAAACAGAAGTATTCTGTTGCTTATCTGATCGTTCAGTAGACCGATCAGTGATCGATCAATAGCATACAGTGAAGTTCTTGATCGGTCTGCAGACCGATCAGGAGACGATCAGAAGGAGATCACCTTCGGGAGGGAAAGGTCCTGATCGGTCATGGGACCGATCAGGGAAGGACCTGATCGGTCTCCATGACCGATCAGGGAAGGGCCTGATCGGTCTTGTGACCGATCAGGACCCTTGTGGACCGATCAGGATGAAGCCTGATCGGTCCACATCCTAGCCGTTGCGTAGCAACGGCTAGTTTCTTCTGTGTCTTCTTCACAGGTTATAAAAGGAGATCAAGGGCTTCTACAGTACTTCTGCTTCTGGTTCGAAGCTACTGCTTCTTCTTCTTCACTGCTGTGATCTGAGCTTTGCTGAGCTCTTTATTTCTGAAGCTTCGTGTGAGCTTCCCTTGCTGGTCAGCTGCTGCTGTTCTTCCGTGAAGTTGCTGCTTCGTCAACGGAAACCAGTCAAAGGCAAGCAAGGTGTTTTACATTCATATTGTCTGTATTTCTTGCTGTATTTCTGTACTTCATTCTTGCTGTTGCAAGAGATATTGTGGTGAGGTTTCTCCACCCAGAAGAAGTTCTTATTAGCCGATTTTCCGGGGACTCATCCACCGACGGATTGATAGGGCTCGTCCACCTTACGGACACGCCGAGGAGTAGGAGTTTATCTCCGAACCTCGTTACATCGACGAGTTTGAGGTTTGCTATTCTCCGTTGTCGTTTCTATTGTTTATTTCCACTGCGCTAACCTGATTTGTAGAAAGAAACGAACGATTTGGGGTCGGCTATTCACACCCCCCTCTCTAGCCGAGATCATCGGTCCTAACATTAAGTTATACCAAATGGATGTAAAATCTGCATTCCTTAATGGGTTTATTAAGGAAGAGGTCTATGTAAGCCAACCCCCCTGGATTTGAAGACTTAGACTACCCAAACCATGTATTTAAACTAAAAAAGGTCTTATATGGACTAAAACAAGCCCCTAGGCCATGGTATGAATGATTATCTAATTACCTAATATCCAAGGGTTTTAACCAAGGACAAATATATCAGACCTTATTTGTAAAAACCTTAGAAAAAGATATTTTTGTAGCCCAAATATATGTTGATGATATAATTTTCGGTTCAACAAATTCCAAACTTTTAAAAGAATTTGTTAAATTAATGGAAAATGAATTTGAAATGAGTTTGGTTGGGGAACTCAACTTTTTCTTGGGATTACAGATTAAACAAACCAAAGATGGTATTTATATTTATCAAACCAAATATGTTAAAGAACTAATTAAAAAATTTGGAATGGAAAATTTAAAAATTATAAATACCCTAATGGCCACTAATATTAACATTGATTCTGACCCAGAAGGAAAACCAGTAGACCCAGAATTGCAATAGGTAGCTTACTCTACCTAACTGCAAGCCAACCCGACATATTATTTGCAGTAGGTATGTGCGCAAGATACCAATCCTGTGCAAAAGAGTCACACCTAACCTATGTCAAAAGGATACTTAGGTACATTAAAGGCACCATAAATGTAGACTTTGGTACCCAAGAACTTGCACCTTTGACCTTTTTGGCTACTCTGATTCAGACTATGCCGGGTGTAAACTAGATAGAAAAAGCACAAGTGGTAGCTGCTAGATTCTAGGTCAGTGCCTAGTAAGTTGGTCAAGCAGAAAGCAACAATGTGTTGCTTTATCCACTACTGAAGTTGAATACATAGCCCTAGACGAGTGTGCTTCTCAACTTTTATGGATGATGCATACTCTAAAAGATTACCAACTGGAATATAATAAAACAAAAATTTTAATTGATAACATAAGCTCAATTAATCTCACCAAAAATCCAATTCACCACTCTAGGACCAAACATATAGAGGTAAGACATCATTTTGTAAGGGATCATGTAGCTAAAGGTGAAATTGTACTTAACCATGTTGAGTCCAAATCAAACCTAGCTGACATCTTCACAAAACCCTTACCTGAACTTGAGTTCAGTGCACTACGAAGGCAAATAGGAATGTGTTGGGTAGAATAGTTTTTGATTTTCAAATCAATTTCCTATTTTTTTAAAATCATCTTATATTTTAAAATTTTAGGAAGATATTGTCTTTAAAATTTCAATTTTACTAGATTTTCAAAATATGGAATTAGCTTAGGCTCTACCTTAGAAATCATGCTCCCCTAGAATTCAGCCAGATCATCTCACAAACACCTAGGCTTACCTTGCTTGTGGTTGAAAAACATAGAATGGCGTGAGATGCATAGGGTACAGCCTGGACTCAAGAATGCTTATATCTGTGCATCAATATGAGTCTGGGCGTTAAATACGTTATTTACAGTAATCAAGTCAAGTCTTCCAGCCTTAGTCAAATCTAACTGGACCAAATGACTTAACTTGACTAACCAAGTGAAAGCTGCTGCCCTCTAGGCAATCAGCCAGTAGCTAAAGGTTACACAGTTGGTAAACAATGTTTTAAGAATAAGCATGCTTGAACTGTAGGGCTCTGATGCCTCTCTAAAGTAAATTGGATAATTTGAAATATATTTAACTTGACTCATGCTTGGACGTAAGGACCAACTGAATTTGAGTGAATAACCTTACTTAAATCTTTATAAGTCTAGCTACTCCCTCTTTGCAAATAAAAGAACTAAGTTTTTGTTAAAACTAAATATCTTTCAAAATTAAAAATGTTGTTATCCAGCTAAATACTTTTCAACTTTAGCTATATTTTTCAATTTGTACTAAAACATCTTGTCAAATTTATAATATCCTCTTAGGATCCTTCAAAATTCAAATATTTTTCACTTAGCAAAAATTACACATGAAAAGCCAAGTGTTACCCAAACATTTTTGTTCTAAAACCTAATGTTTATCTGAGTCTCTATCTTTTGAAAAGATGGTATTTTCTCAAACATGTTTTTGATAAATGGCAAAGGGGGAGAGTAGGAAAATTCAAAAGAGTGGGAAAATTCAAAAGAGAGCCTTCATTAGGGGGAGCCTCACAAAGTTTAAATTTTAGCTTAATTACGCTTGCATTTAAAATTTATTTAAGCGTATTTTGCATCTATATGACTTAACTTTGAATTTCAGTTGTCATAATCAAAAAGGGGGAGATTGTTGGTGCAGAAAGCATCCAACGATCAAACTGTTGTTTTGATAATGGAAAAGGAATTCAGAGTTAAGCTTATTTGTGATCTAACAGTTTGATTGAGTGTTTTAAGAAAGACCTAGCTGCAGTTAGGCAGGTCGAAAACCCTAGGGGGATGGTAACCCTAGGTCATAGGGGGTGGTAACCCTACGCGGAAAGTCTTGGCGGGTCGAGTGCTTCAGGAAAAAATCCTAGGGGGTGGTAACCCTAGGTGGAAAGTCCAGGTGTCGCAAACCAGGTGGATGACTGGACGGGTCGGGAAGCGGGCGTCCAGCAGAAAGTCCGGAGGCATCGAGCGCCGAGCAAAAGTCCAGTCGATCTGGAGGATCGCACTGACAACAGGTAAATCTCCTGAGTGGAGTAGGTGAGGACGCGTTCACCGTAGAGGGAACAGTAGGCGTCGGGTCGACCTAGGGTCTCCGGTAGGAAACCCGAAGTTAGACACGGACAGTCCGAAGGCTGTCAGTTTATTTGTGTATATATTCAATTGTGTTCTAAATCTGTTTTGCAAGAGACTAACGTTTTTATGCAGAGTTAGAAGTGACCGGGATCGGTTGACCGAACCCTGGGATCAGTCGACCAAACCCACGAGCTAGGAGATCAGATCTCCAGAGGTTGGACCGGGCTCGACCAGGGGATCGGTCGACCGAACCTTGGGATCGGTCGACCGAACCTGGGTTGGGTGTCGACTGGATCAGGCTGACTGGGCTGAGTCAGAACAGCTTATCGGTCGACCGAAACTTTTTATCGGTCGACCGAACCTCGGATAGAGTTTGATCCGATCGAACCGGAGCGAGAAGATTGGGAGGATCAGATAGGAGGGACCGCCTGATCGGTCGACCGAACCTTGGGATCGGTCGACCGATCCACCTCGGGTCAAACCTGATCCCGAGACTTGGGGATCTGGATCAGCATTTGCAGAGCTATAAAAGGGGGCCTTGGGGTGCAACTTCAAACAATGATTTCAGAAGCAAACTTTCTACTTCCTGCTGCTAACAAGTCGATCCCGAAGTGCTGCAACATCATCCCGATGACCCGGAGCTCAGTTCTTCCACCTTTCCATTGTCATTGGTATATCTTATTGTTATTAATTGTTGTACTTCAAATTGTAAACATTTAACAAGCTTATAGTTGTTGCCCACCGAAAGCGATCAAAGATCGCGGGCCTTGGAGTAGGAGTCGCCACAGGCTCCAAACCAAGTAACCACTTGTGTCTCTGTGTGTTTGCATTTACTTTCCGCTACGTGTTTTACTCCTATAGTTTTTCAATTCAGTTAAAATAGCTACGAGCGTTATTCACCCCTCCCCCCTCTAGCGCTTTCGATCCAACACAGTACAACCCAAAGACCTTCCAACTTAGTTTCCGCATTATTTTAGGTTTTAAGAATCCTTTATGGAATTTCGTTGAATTGAGAACTCACTATGGTAGTATGTATAAGTGGCGTCCGCAGTTATATTTATATGAAATGTTATTGTTAGAATACTGTAAATATAGCTAGGGGTAATTCTATAATTATGATGTATCCTCTTCCCTATAAAAAACAAGTAACCCCATAGCATCCGGCAAAGGATAGATTTTTATCCAATATCTCTCGTTTCTCTTCTTACATGGTATCAGAGCCAACCCTAATTTTTTTGCCGCCACCACCAATTCCTGTCGCCATCAATCGCGCCTGGAAGGGAGAAAATCTCTCCTGATACCCCTTCTCCCTCTCGCGTTGCCCACGAGCACATGCCATTGCTTCTCCCTCTCACGTCACCCACGAGCATAAGCCACCACCTTCATTCCTTGTGCGTGAGCAAAGGCATCTCTTTCCCGATCGTGAGTGTAAGCTGCCGCTGCCCTCCCTTCCCACGTCATCCATGAGCACATGCTACCGCCTTCATTCCTTGCGTGCAAGCAGAGGCATGTCTTTCCCGATCGCGAGCACAAGTCACCGCTTCCCTCCCTTCTGCATGGAATTTCCTTGCACCGCAGCATCACGCACGTTCCTTGCGCTGCAGCAAACCCTAAATTTTCTAGTGGCCCTCCTTTCTGCGTTTTCTTCGACAACGCTACGCAAATCACTGCCACTCTTTTTGCACGCAGATCGAACCGATGCCGACATCTCTTGTTTGCGTCATGCGCACACCATCGTCTTCTCCTGCAGTCCGGCGATGGAGAGAAACTTCGTGCCTATCTCCGAGGTGCTACAACGTTGCTAAAAAGTCGGGGCACCGAGCTGATCAATGGCTACCTCCAACACTCCAAAGTCAGATATTTTGATCTTTACCAACCACATCATTGCATCACTCTCTTCTGAGCAGTTGGATGGTAAGAACTACTCCTCTTGGGCCTCTCACATTGAGCTTTGGCTTGTTAGACAGGGTTGTGAGGCACATCTCTCTCAAACCGAAGAAGATGTCCAAGTAGCTGATCGTCCTCTGTGAAAAAAGGTTGATGCCCAGTTGTGTTGCATTATCCGAGCCGCCATCCATCCATCTCTTAGGGTTGTCTTCCACACTCACAAAACCTGTAAAGCTATTTGGACACAGGCTCAATAACTCTTTACAAACATCTCTCGGTGACTCTATCAAGTTTGTGAAGATCTCATGACCATCCTCAGTGCCCATCAGATTAATGATTCAATGTAACTTATCTGGGTTCAGTCTCTAGCCTTCTTTGTAATTCAATGAACTACTTCCACCTGCGGGCACTCCTGTTGCAGAGCTTAAAAATTAGAAGAAGTTTTTTATGTCTCTAGCTTTATATGGTCTGCCCAAAGATTATTCTCATGTTCGTGATCAGATCCTGAGCAACCCCACAAAAGCTACCATAGACAATACCTAGGCGACTCTCCTCCATGTCCCTACCAAAGTCTTGACGTTGCCTCCTTCCGTTCCTAGTGACTCATCAGCTTTGGTATCTCAAAACAACAACAGACCTCCATCTCGTAAGGGCAGCAAAGGACGTCCTTGGTGTGATCACTGCCACCGACCAGAACACACGATTGATAAGTGTTGAAGCCTACATGGTCGACCTCCTAGTGCTACTCAGGTCGTTCAGAGCTTTGTCGCTTCTTCGACTTTTGCTGCGTAGTCGCCACCGGATCTGACCCACTGCCTTTCTATGATGACTTTCTGATGTGGTACCAGGATCGTTGATAACCATGATTTCATTGCATTATTTTGATTCATATATGCATGGTTTGATGTTGATTTTATAGGTTTAAATCATGGTTACATCATATTTTGTGCATTGTATCTATTTTGGACCTAATTGCAAATTATTGTATTTTTGTGTTATTTGATGCTAATATTTGATTCTTATTTTGTAGGCATCAAAGGATCTTGAATTTGGATCTATTTGGACCAAAATTGGGCTCAAATCGGAGTTCAAACAAGAAGATCAAGTTTTGAAGCATTATGGGCCGTTTATCAAGAATAGGACAGATCTGGACCATCCGTTGAAGATCTGGCCGATTCAACTTAATAGGGATCAGATCTGAGCCATTGATGAAGATCCAGAAGTTTTGATCCAAATCTGAGTTCATCTAGCCATTGATCAAGCCGAATTAATCTGGGCCGTTCAATGAATACTGGGCCGATCTGGGCCATCCAGTGATGATCTGATCGATCCGACCTACGGGAGGGTAGATCAGGCCCTAGATCAACATCAGTACATTCGGATCAGATTTTGGATGACTTTTCACCGTTGATTTAGCCCGGAATCATCTCAACCGTCCATTCCAGATCCAGATCTGATTTAAATGAGAAGCTACAGTACCCAACTTCGTTGTCGACTCCACAGCGCACAGCAGCTTCGTCCCGCGGTGATATTTCTGGATTCCGACCACCTTTCCTTCTCCTTTCAATCTCCCGAGCTTCAATCTCGGTGGAGAGCTTCTCGGCGGCATCATCCCGATCTTCTGGAGCCATTGGAGGGTGTTCTCTATGGTGGAATTTGGCTCACGGCATCTCCCTGTTTCACCTCAGATTTGGAGGTGGTCCTCCAAATCCGAGCTCCGATTCTCATCAGAAGCGTTCGGCGGTGGTCCTCCGGCGTTGCTGAACTCCATCCGACGTCCATCCGCGTCCCACAGCTTCCCATCAAATCCAGAGACCAGATTTCAGATTTCGACCATTCTTGGGATTTTGGGTTGTTTCCAGCGTGCCGGGGGTGGTCCGTCGGTGTTCTTGAGCATTCCTTGAACTAATACGCCACTGAGATGCTCCGCTGAGGTCCAAAGTTGGGTGGTCTCGACTTTGGCACTCTTGTGTGACGGCAAGAGTGTGAAGTTTGGTGAGATTGGTTGTGAGTTGGATCGGTTATGGTTTATTTCATTTTGTTATTGTTTTTACAGCTTAGAATAGATTCATTTGATGTTTGTTATGATTTTAGCAAGTAATTTAGTATTTAATTAATTACCTTGTTAAAGCTTAGTTTAAGTTTTATTTGATGCTTGGTTAATTGTCTAGTGTTTAAGTGTTAAGTTAGGGTTTACATTTTGCTGTAGATCAGATTTACTTGTGTTTTTGTATTTCATTTCTAGTTTAAGTGTGTGTTAATAATTTAATCAAAACATAGAGTGATAATGTGTTTGGGTTTGATTGTTGGCACACAAGTGTTCATTGGCACATAGTTAGGTTTCACTCTTGCATTAGATTAGTTTTTATTTGTTGTGCTTTACTTTTGTAGATTTAGATTCAAGCTTTAAAACCCCCATTTATATGTTAAAACCCCAAAAATAAGAATAAAAAAATATGATCCTAAGATTACATCCTACCGTTTGTTCCTCGAGAGATCGATCCTGGGCTCGTTACTACAACGTTATTGCAAAATTAAGGGGTTCAGTGGACATACATTTGTAAAATTTGATTAGCGGATGTGACAGATTCGCTTATCAAATTTTGGCGCCGTTGCTGGGGATCATATGCAATGTTTGGTAATTTTAGGATTGTTGTTTGATTGCTTTCATGATTATATATCCATGTGTTTGATTTTATTTGTTCCTGAGTCTTCTAATTTTATTTGCTAGTGTTTCATTATAAGAACAGGAAATTTATTTGACCATGGATTCATATCAGCATTTTGGAGATTGGAGTCAGAGTTATTATGATTAGCCTCAGACTGGGATTTATGCGCCTGAATATCAGTTTGAGGATGCACAAGAACAAATTGAAGAATCAATGTGAAAACTTAATGAAGTTATGCAAGAAATGAGAGAACATCAAGAACAACAATTTGCAAGGATACAGAATATTCAGAGTCAGTTGGATCAGATTGCATCATCCATCAGCAAGTTACAAACACAAAACGCCAGTGAAGAGATGGATTGTGGAGCTCTTATCAGGTCTGACCCTACTTCCATTTCTTTGCATGATTTTCTAGAATTAATTGTGATGATGATGTAGTTGTTAAAATTTCTGATTCTACTAATAATGTTGCTGTAGCTGATGTGAATGATGCAGGTCTTGTTGCAAAAGATGATTTAAGTGTAGGGGATTGCTTACTGGAAGCAATACCTCAAGGATCACCTGACTTTGATGATGATGATGTAAGTGTAGGGACTTGTGCTATGGAGCCAAGCACCCAAGAATCACTACATGAAGTTGAACCTTCACCAGAACAAGAGGTTGAGTCGTTATTTGATGATAAGGAGGTAACAATCACCACTCCAGGTACCTTTCGGCATGACAAGGTGAGTATTTTTTGTGATACATTAGAGAATTTCATACAGGTACCGTTTATTGATTTTATTAGATGTGATGCATTTCTTGATATATGTTTTACCCACACTAATATTCTCCTATTTTCTTTTAATCCCACATGTGTGTGGGAGGTGTTTTCTTTTATTTATTGTGTAGGAGAAGTTGAGCTTCCGGAGTGGGTGCTTAAACTGAACCGACTTAGACCTCCAGAAAGAATGGTGAAAGGAAAAATGGTGAATAAGAAGATTTTGAGTAGAACCATGATTACTCCACTACCGGCATGGATACTACTTCTAAACCTTCTTCAACCACCGGGAATGAAAGGGGAGTTAGTTCCAATTTTTCTTGCTCTTGCATTTTAATTCATGCTTTGTTAATAAATTCGTTATACGTTTCTTTGGTTTAATACTTTGCATTTGCACTTTGTTTTTACATTTTGCATTTTATTTCCATATTTGCTTCCCTACTTTTCATTTTGTTTGGTATACATAGCATGTCATTTGAATAAAAATTTTCCATGGGAATTTTCTAAGTAATATTTTTAAGATGGTAAAGGTCTCTTAAATTTGATCATCAATTTTAGGTCATGTGACATGATTGGATGCTTTTCTTACATGATATTGGTTAAAATGGTGGTGGAGTCCATTTTGGTTAATTGAGCTTGATTGCATAAAATTGCCTAGTGAGGACCACTTAAAGCCTATACGCTATTATATTTTTGTGTGACATGCACTCACAACAATTGAAACTCTAGAACTTGCTTTGCTTCTTTTCAAAGTCACAATAGCATATTATGCATGGAGATAAAGGAAACTTATCATTCTTGTTCCATTATAAATTCTAATTTCTTTCCCCACAATTTTCTTTAAACATTTTCATTTTATCTATTAATCAAACCCTTGATAATCTTTGCTTGGTCCATTTCATTGAGGGTTTTGGTTGATTATCTTAATGAGTTTGATTGTTCAATGATGGCTCAATATTTTAAGTATGATGAGATTACATATGATCAAAGTTCATGGAGATTGGGAATTTTAAGATTGTTGTGTAGTGTTTTTAAATGTTGGGATGCATTTTCTAATGGCCGGAATATTAAATGTTCAAAGATAAGTTTAAATGTAGAAATTCGAAGTTCCACAGAAGTAAAAGGATTGAAACTAAAGTGTAGGTTTTGAATGGCACAATTGGAATTGTAAATCTGAGTTCTGGAATTTGTAATTGAAATTCTGTTGGTGCAAATTTTGTATGCTATTGTTGAATAGCAGTTCTATTCTGGAATTGAAGAAGTGCAGGAATGTAATGGAACAAACTCTTCAACCTATTTGCTGATTAAGAGCAAGGACCAGATTTCCTTGAATTTCAGTTTCTGAAACTGAGCTTTAGAAATTCAGAAACAGAAAAAAATTGGGAGCAGCTGTCAAAATATAAGAAGGAAGAAACAGAACAGAAGAAAAAAAATTCAGAAAGCTACAGACAAGTTGTATGGGAGCTGATGTGTGTGCCAATTCAAAGCTATGGAGTGCCATCTCTTTGTGCAGTCTCTGATAATTGAAGAGTGGCAGAGTGGCTGGAATTTGAAGTGTGCAGCAGTGAAAAGAAAAAAATTACAGGAGATGTGCAAGCCTATTGAAAGTCTACAAGAGGGAAGTGTGCAGCTGCAAGTGGAGTTTGTATTCTAATTTCAAGGAAGTGCAGTCAATGCAAAGAAATCTGCACGTTTAGATTCTAGTTTTGATCAGTTGAGACCACTGTTTGAGCTGAAATTTTCATACTACACATCTGCTGGAATTGGGAAATCAGAGGAATGGTTGTCATTGGTGAGCTATTGGAGAGACTGGAGCAATAACAGAAGACAGAAATTGACAAGAATGTAGAAGCTGTATCAAGACTGAAATTATAGTTAGCAGGAATTCAATTTCGAGCTGAATTTTCTTTTCTTCTATCATTACGTCTTAAAGAGTATTCAAATGATGATAGTCATGAACAAAGAAATTGAAGCAAGATAGATTTTGAAACAAATCAGGAAATGGAACCCAAGTTACTAATTAAAATTTCTGGTTTCAAGAAACAGCTGAACTTAAGTCCTTTAATTTACTGTATTTTCAGAGGTTGCTGCCAATCGAGTTTTGAGCAGCTGATTGTAATCAAGAATTCACCCAAGCTATTTAAGCAGAACCTGCAATTCCTGGAAGCAAGTTCTGAAACTCAGTCTAGAAATTGAAATTTGCTGTTATAATTATGTATTGATTGACAACCTCATCATTCTCAGTTGGTTATGTTCCAATATTTTGAACCTGAAAATTCCATATTCTAAATTGATTCTGAGAAGCTGAGTTTTAGACACCAAATTTTGATACTGGGGTTGAGAAAAGTCTGAATTCTGAAAAAATTTTATTTGTAGTTTGAATGGAAAAGTGCAAAAGTGATGATTTCATTGAATTAGATCAAGGATCTGAATTCGTGGTTATGTATGAATGGAATTACAAGACGGCAGTAGCTTTGTGAAATTTGCAGTTTTGTGGAAACTTCAACCATTTTGAAAATTTATGAATTATCTGCTGGAATTTTTGGTAGCTGGAATTTGTGTACAACAGAATGATGTTTAATCTGTAGAAACATGCTCAAATCAGAACATTCATGCTGTTCAGGAATGAAAAGCTAAAGAAAGTGCAGAAGCTGGAATTTGAAACTCAATTACAGAACCAGAAATTGAATTGGAATCAATGTGCCAATGAAATGATTTATAATCTCTGAAATACAAAATTTGCAAGTGTTGCGTTAAGTTCTTGCAAAAGGGTTGTTGATAGTAGTAACTAGGGAGCTATGTCAGAATTAGATTCATTTCATAAGTTTCGGAACTAGAATTTAAATTCAATGGAGCTTTAAAAGCCAGATTTCTGAAGCTGGAAACTGAACTTCAATTCCAAATTGCTACTGGAGTTTAATTAGTGTTCTATAAATGCAATAGAAATGCAATTCTCAATTGATTTGAAATAGAGTGTCAGTTGTTTAAGACATCAATTCAGCAAAATACAAAGTTTCAGAAACAAGATGCTGAAATCTGTTGGAAAGTGATACAATTCTGCAGTTTGGGTTTTGAACTGATTCTGTTTTTGCAATAAGCTGTAAATTGCTGAAATGGCTGCAGTTTTGTGAAATCTGCAGATATGGGTTTCCTGCAACTTGCTGTTTGTGTGTGCCAAGCTTATTTGCTGATTTTGAAGAGCAGGAATTAAAACTCAACTTTGTATGGATTCTATGCTAAATACAATTCTTTGTGAAGCTGAAAACTCCATGTTACACACTGAAATTACATTAACTTACAGATCTTGAAACTTTATCTAGAAAGAGCTAGAGGAATTGAAGAGGAATGATCAAGATGCTCATCAGAGAAGAAGAGCTCAAGAGAGGTAAACTGAAACTGGATTCCTTAAAAATCCAGAGTTAGTGACTCTGTAATTTGGTAGCTAACTTCTGTTGAGAGCTTGGCTGTCTCCGTCTAAAACTAGAGTTAGCCCTGAAGTAGACTTTTTGAATCTGTTGAGAGGCAGATGATATATAAGAATCACTGGAATTCTGATACAAGAAGTGAAGATTGAAATCTAGAATCTAGAATTCAGATTTGTCGAAACTGATGATGGATACTTTAGATCCTTGTGCAGCTACAAATTGGATTGGAACCTCATTGATTGATTTGGAAAAGTATTGAGAGCATAAACTGGAAATTAGAATTCTGAAACTGAACTCAGCCGCTTGTGAAGAGTCTGCAATTTCTTTAAATCTATTACCTGATCCAGAATGTACAAGCTGCTGATTTCTGGGATTTGCCAGCTGCATCTACCTGAATTTACAGATTATGAAACTTTATCCAGCGAATTCAAATCCTTAATTCCTTCATATCTGTAAAATTGAAAATGCAATTCTGAATTGCAGAACTTGGTTTTACAATTCTGTTGTTGGATTTTATGTTCAAGGGGTTGTTTTTAGAGTCAAGTTTTTGGGAATGAAGTTATCTGGATGAAGAGTTATGCAGCTAATCAATGAGACATTTAAAACTCTGGAATTGGAATAACCTACAGAAATTTTAAAGTCTAAATCTGTGAGTTGCAGAAATAGCTTTGAATTGCTGGTTTTGGAGCTGTGATTAATTTTACAAGCGTCTGGTGGAACAACTTCTACAAATTCAAGAATCGTATTTCTAAACCTGAAGTTACAGCAGTAATAGCACTGAAACAGAATTTTGTGAAGTTGATTTCTTTGTCCAAATGTCTGAAACCTTATCAGAGTTATTGGAGATCTGATAGGAGCTGTAATGTTCAGAAATGGAGAGTTTTCTGCTGCATTATGAGAAGCTTGTAACTGAAGAACACCACCGAAACAGAATAGAAGATCATAAGAAATAGTTAATGCAGAAATGCTGGAACTAGGAATTATCTGATTTGATTTTTTTGCCTAAACAGAACTGATATTCTATATTTGTTTGGCTTTACTGCTATTGAGGAGTTTGATAACCAAATGCTAAATGTTTGGTTATAGTATGCTTTGGAGTTTCATCATATAATACATGCTATAGCAGTATTAAAAGTTTTTCATTGACTTACAACTTCTGTAACCGAAATCTGTAGCAGCAGATAACAAAAATCAGTAAAGTGAATTCCAGATAACAAAAATACTGAGTCGGAAGTGTGAATCTTTGATAAGCCCTGGAATTCTGATTTGCATAAGTTTGAGAAGGGAGTTTTTGTAGCTATTGAAATTTGATTTAAATGGACTAGAATTCGGAATTTAATTGGTAGGAGTAATTCTGCTAATGAAGCACTTGAGTATAGCGTCAATTATTCTGAAAAGTTGAAGGAAAGGGCAGCAATTGGAACTTAAGACAGCGAGACAAGGAAGCTGGAAACAGATTCAATATCACATATGGTATCAAGTGTGTGCAAATTTTTCATCACTAGCTCTTAAAGTCCTTGGGAATTAATTGCAACTCTTGTATTTCCAAAAGCAATTGTTGTTGTTGTTTCTTTTCTATTTCTTCGCAAACTTGCTGGACAGATTTTGATAGTATCAAGTTGCTAGAGTTCTGAAATTCTAGTAGGTTTTCTAATTGATATTATGAAGCTGAAACAAGATGAAATTGTTAAAATTCAACAAAAGTGTACTGAGATAGAGATTATATTTGATGCATAGTGAAGTCATATGGCGTGCTAAACAAAGGGAATGTTGAAAGAAATTGCAGACTTAATTTTATGAACTTGGCAGAAATCTGAAACCCTGGAATTTTGGAAACTGCAGTGTAGAATTCAAGAAGTTGAATTATTTTACAGGATTGCTGAAACCAACCTGAGCAAGGATTGATGTAGGAACAAGATGTTGAATTGCTGGAATTGTGTACCATTTGTAGAATAAAAAAAAATCTGGAACTAAGTATAAGCAAATTTAATGGAAGAAGGAAGTGTTGCTGATTTCAGAGATACTGCTGGAATTTGTCACAGCAGTTCACATGTTAAAGGCCGATGAAGAAAAAAAATTGGTCTCATCAGCATTGCTTTGAATTGAAGCTGATTTCAAAATATAATACTGAATTGGGAAGTTTTGTCAGATTTGCAAGAACAAAAATTGAGAAAGAATGTTCCTATTTTGTGTCAATTCAAAGAATGCTCTATGGGAGGATAAATAATGTTGCAATTCAGGATATCAAATACCTGCAGTAGGAAAACAAGGGAAATGTTTACTGCAAGTTGGAAACTGCAGAGAAGATTTTGAAATTGAAGTATCAATTTTGACTATTGTGTGCCAATTTTATTGGACTTGATTTCTACTATGAAGCTTGGCTCATGTTTTTTAAAATAATTTGAGAAATAAACATTCTGAATCGAGATTCTGTTGCTGGGAATTCAGAGAAGATCAGAAAGAAAGAAAGACAAAGATTCATTTCAATCACTGAAAGTTTGAAATGGCAAGACACTTGATAGTACTTGAAAGGTTGCCTTTGTTTGAATTAGAGAAATAAAAGGAAATAGTGATGGTTGATTGGGTTGTGAAGTGATACTCAATTCAAGGAAAACAACTGCATATCTGAAATGGAATAATTAAGATAAAAGAGTATGTTTGCTGAAAAGATAAAAATTTACAGAGAAGTAGCAACCTGGAACTGTAGAATTCTACAGAATCAGTAAATGCACATTTCTGTGCCAATGTGGGAAATGAATTGTGATGAAGCTATAGTGGAATTAGTATACATGTAAAAGAAATGAGTCATGGCACTTTAGTAATTCTTTAAGCTGTAGAACCTGAAACTTTAAATCTGATTTCTAAAATTCTGGAACTTGTTGAGCTTCAATTTTGTTTGCAGAAGTGGTTGGGAAGTCAGTCAACTAAAATCTTCAAATGCAAGGGTTTTGTGAATTGAGAATTTGAAGAGATAGAGTGTTGGACCATCTGATCTGTGCAGAAATAAAGAATACTGAATATGCAGCAGTGAAGGAATATACAAAGGAGGTTGAATTCTTGATGAATCAAACTGGAAATCCTTTAAGCACTATACTTCTTTTGAGTTGGAATTCTGGAATTAGATCCCGACCTGCTGGAAACTGTAGATATTAGTTCTGGAATTTTGAAAGTTGATTCTAAATTATCCAATTGAAGAAATTTTTGAGATTTATTTAGCACTGCACTAGTAGGGAATTGAATTCATTTTGTTCCTCATCAGTTTCAGTAATGTCATTCTGTTGTTCTCTTAATTGCGCTTCTGCTGTTTTTTTTTCAAACTCAAGATTTCATGAATCCAGCTAGGATTTCTTTGAATTCCTAATTCTGAAACCAAGAATTGAGTTACAGATTTCATAATCCAGCAATGCATTTTGAAACAGATTTGTGAGTTGTTGGTCTTTGATTGTTAATTGATGTTTTTCCTCTTTCTCGTTTCTTGAGTGCAAAACTTTGAAGTTTCAAGGAGGTTCCTGAAACTGAATGCTAGCTGCAGGGACAGAATGAACAAAGGGCAGAATTCTGCTGGGAAATGGAAGAGTTCACTGAGCTGGATTTGATATTCCAGCTGTACTACTGATTGTTGCTGATTTCTGTGATAAAGACTGTTGTAGGTGTTCATATTAATTCTGGAACTGAAACTCCTGAACTGAAGTTTCCTGGAATTAGTAGCAATGGTGTGTGCAATAGCGAATTTCAAGGAAGTGTCATAGAAATCTGTACACAGAGACAACACAGTTCACAGCTCCTTGAAAAATTAGAAGTCAGTTTAAGTTATGGGAATTTTTATAAAGTTCAAGCTGGAGTTTTGTGCCATTGCAGTAAAGAAGTCTTACTGCAGATCAAGTTCAGAATTTAGAAGCCGATTACTGCAATCTGTTAACAGATTAGGAGTTGGAAATGTTTGATTTGTGTGTGCTAGTTTTGTACCAATCTCCATATCGTTGGCCCCTTTTATTTTTAAACATGTTGCTAGTCCTTTACCTTTGCCTTTTTCATTATTTCCAAGACTATGTAGAGCCTGAAGCCATTCTGAAGGAGGAAAGACTGAGACAACAACCACATACCCCTTGTACAGAGATTGAATGTTATGATCCAAGTCTTTGCATTTTTCTGATCAATCGAATTTCATGTGGAATTCTGTTAAGAAATGCTCCTTATTCCATGTTAAACCTTCTATGATTTGAATTGAGATCACCTAGAATTGTGAATTCTGAACTTAAGTTCAGTAATAAAAATCTGTAGAACACAGAAAGCAGAAACAAGGAAGTTGAAATTATTTTGTATCAATGGAGTATCAAAATTTTGGAACAACCTTAAAACCAATGTGAAACTCAAATCAAGTTCTGTGTTGTGATGACACAAATGGCAAGATCAGAATATATTGTAGAGAATTTCAGAGATAGCGAACTGGAGAATTCTGCTAAATGATTTCGTTTCCTGTTGCAACATTGTTGTTGAAAGAGATTCCAGAAATTCTTATTACAAGGGTTGATGAAAACAATATCAGAAATTCTTCATGACTAAAAGCTGTAGAATCACTTGTTAGAAGGTTTAAATCAATACTTAAACTGGGCCAGCAGAATTTATCTAGCAGTTTTTGTTGCTGTATTTGAATTCTAAGATTTATGTGCTGCGATTCCAGAAGTGGTTTTTACAAGAGCTATGTCAGAGGCAATCCAGCTGTGATACCCTGTTACTGGAATCTTTGTTGCAGATTACAGAAATAGCAGCACATCATATATTCAAATTAAACAGTTTGAATGGCAGAATTGTTAGAAGGTTTTGCTGTTTCTGAAAGTGATACTGGGAATTTGATTTCTGATTTGGTTAGTTGGTTCATTGATGGAATTGGCTTATTCTGGAAATGAATTTGAATTTGAATGAAAACCACAGAAACAGAATAGAGGATCAAAAAGAATCTGCAGAATGCAAATGAAAAAGTGGTTAGAAGAATATCAAGTCTTTGGAGAGCATGATGTGTTCCATTGTCCGAGACGGACAATAGTTTAAGTGTGGGGGAGGGAATTCTTCTTCATTAATTGAGTTGAGATTATTTGAGTTTGCAAGTGATGAAATTGAAGAATTAAAGCAGAATTGAAGTGGGAAAAATAGAAAAAAAAAATAGAAAAACAAAGAGTATCAAGAGTGGAGATAGAGTATCAAGAATTTCGGTTTGCCATCAAATTGAAGAAGAGTTTGGCTTGGTCTTTAGTATTGATAAAAACAAATGGTATTCATTTCTTTTTACATCAAATGGGTCAACTCATCAAGTAAATTCCTTCCATACTCTCATTCTCTTCATTGATGCCTTTTCTTTTGTCTATTTCATTCACTTCTATTGTTCTTTTTGCTTCCATTTCAATTCTTGTTGATAAATTTCTTTTGATTCATGTATGCTATGTTTTATAGTGGTGGAGAATTAGAAAATAAGCAAGCTTGTGGTAGTGAAATGTTGTGAGTGACATTGAGTGAGCTCCACTTATACACATGTTTAAGTGTGAGAGTTAGAATAGGTAAATCCCTTGTGAGAGTGCAACTTGCTTAATTTTTCAATTGGATTGAAACTACCATACCTACTGATTATTGTTTGGATTATATTCATGATTGTTTGTGATCTTTAGATGGTCTTAGTTAAATTCCTTTTACTACCTTTTAGATATTGCTAGGGAATTTTTGTGGAGATGAATTTTTAGTTTTCTTTACTTGCACGGGACGTTCAAGATTAAGTGTGGGGGATTTGATAACCATGATTTCATTGCATTATTTTGATTCATATATACATGGTTTGATGTTGATTTTATAGGCTTAAATCATGGTTACATCATATTTTGTGCATTGTATCTATTTTGGACGTAATTACAAATTATTATATTTTTGTGTTATTTGATGCTAATATTTGATTCTTATTTTGTAGGCATCAAAGGATCTTGAATTTGGATCTATTTGGACCGAAATTGGGCTCAAATCGGAGTTCAAACAAGAAGATCAAGCTTTGAAGTATTATGGGCCGTTTATCAAGAATAGGACAGATCTGGATCATCCGTTGAAGATCTGGTCGATTCAACTTAATGGGGAGCAGATCTGAGCCATTGATGAAGATCCAGAAGTTTTGATCCAGATCTGAGTTCATCTAGCCATTGATTAAGATGAATTAATCTGGGCCGTTCAATGAATACTGGGCCGATCTGGACCATCCAGTGATGATATGATAGATCCGACCTAAGGGAGGGTAGATCCAGACCCTAGATCAACATCAGTACCTTCGGATCAGATTTTGGATGACTTTTCACCATTGATTTAGCCCGGATTCATCTCAACCGTCCATTCCAGATCCAGATCTGATTTAAATGAGAAGCTACAGTACGCAGCTTCGTTGTCGACTCCACAGCGCACAGCAACTTCATCCTGCGGTGATTTTTCTGGATTCCGACCACCTTTCCTTCTCCTTTCAATCTCCCAAGCTTCAATCTCGGTGGAGAGCTTCTCGGCGGCATCATCCCGATCTTCTGGAGCCATTGGAGGGTGTTCTCTCCGGTGGAATTTGGCTCGCGGCATCTCCCTGTTTCACCTCAGATTTGGAGGTGGGCCTCCAAATCCAAGCTCCGATTCTCATCAGAAGCGTTCGGCGGTGGTCCTCCAGCGTTGCTGAACTCCATCCGACGTCCATCCGCATCCCACAGCTTCCATCAGATCCAGAGACCAGATTTCAGATTTTGGCCATTCTTGGGGTTTTGGGTTGTTTCCAGCATGCCGGGGGTGGTCCGTCGGTGTTCTTGAGCATTCCTTGAACTGATACGCCACTGAGATGCTCCACTGAGGTCCAAAGTTGGGTGGTCTCGACTTTGGCACTCTTGTGTGACGGCAAGAGTGTGAAGTTTGGTGAGATTGGTTGTGAGTTGGATCGGTTAGGGTTTATTTAGTTTTGTTACTGTTTTTATTATCTTAGAACAGATTCCTTTTATGTTTGTTAAGTTCTTATCATTGCAATTTAGCATTTCTTTGTTTGGTTGAAGTTTAATTCATGTTTGGTAGTTATAATTTCATTGATACATTTAGTTTAATTCTTGTTTGATGCTTAGTTAGTTGTTAAGTTTTCAATTAGGGTTTAAATTCTGCTTTAGGTTAGAATTCAATTATGTCTCGTTATTTCATATTTAGTTTAAGTGTGTTGATGGTTTAATCACACGTAGGGTGACAATGCGTTGTGATTTGATTATGGGCACATAGTTAGGGTTTCATTTATGCATTAGATTAATTTCTTATTTGCTGTGTTTTTCTTTTATTAGATTTAAATTCAAGTTCAAACCCCCATTTATATGTCAAAACCCCAAAAATAGGAATAAATGACAATCCTAGATTACATCCTACCGTAGTTCCTCGAGGTTCGATCCTGGGCTCGTTATTACAACGTTAATGTGTCGTTAAGGGGTTCAGTGAATATAATACATTGTTAATTTGATTTACAAGTGTGACAGACATCGTTATCAATCGTCAGGCTTCAAATTCCACTACTGCCACCGTATACGTTGGTAATTCCTTTGCTGACATATCTCACTCTTCGGGTCCTTGGGTTCTTGACTCTAGAGCCACGGATTATATCAATAAATTCCTTTTTTATTCTCTCTCTACTTCCGGTTATTTACTCTTTGTCTTCATGTCCAATGGTTCCCAAACTCAGTCCCAGGGTGTTGGTATTGTTCATCATTCTCCGTCTCTTTCTATCCAAAATGTTCTTTATGGTCCAGTGCTCCCTTTAATTTATTATCAATAAGTCAACTTACTCGGTCCTTTGATTGTGTCATCTCTTTTACTACAACTTCTGTTTCCTTACAAGACCAGAGAGTATGGGGAGGATGATTGGCTTCGGATGTGTCTCATGGCCTATATCAACTTCACCAGCCCTCTCTTGTTGGTTCAACGGTGACATCTCCGCTTCTTATTCATGCTCAGTTGGGACATCCAAGTTTGGATAAGTTGAGACAATTACATCCTAGTCTTTGTCATTTAGAGTATTTTTCTTGTGAATCGTGTCAGTTAGGAAAGCATATTCATAGTTCTTTTTCTCCTCGCTCCGGCTACGCCCCCTTTTACTTTGGTTCATTCTGATGCTTGGGGTTCGAGTCATATTTCTTCTACAGTGGGGTCACGATATTTTGTTACTTTTATAGATGATTTTTTCCATTGTACTTGGTTGTATCTGATGAAGGATCGTTCAAAGTTGTTTTCTATTTTCCAATCTTTTTTCATGAAATCAAAACTCAGTTTGGTATTTCTATTCAAATTTTGCAAAGTGATAATGCACGTGAGTATTTATCTACTCAATTTCGTACCTTCTTGACATGCCATGGTGTGCTGGATCGCACGTCTTACCCTCATACCCCTCAACAAAATAGGTTTGTAGAATGTAAGAATTGTCATCTCCTCGAGACCACCTGGACTCTTCTTCTCCACTCTCACATTCCTCATTAGTTTTGGGGTGACGTCATACTTACTGCGTGTTATCTTATCAATCGCATGCCTTCCTCAACTCTTCAGGGTAAAATATCTCATCGAGTACTTTATCCTTATCAGACTCTTCATCCTTTACCACCTAGGGTCTTTGGTTCTACATGTTTTGCTTATGCTTTTGATCCTAGCATTGACAAACTCTCTCCCCGATCTCATAAGTGTGTATTCCTTGGTACCCCCGGTCTCAGAAAGGGTATAAGTGTTATTCCTCTACTCTCCGTCAGTATTTTATCTCTGCTGATGTCATGTTCTTTGATTCAGTTCCCTTTTTTGGGTCTCATGCATCTCCATCCGAGTGTTCTCCTTCTCCACCTGCACCAGTAACTATCTTTTATCCTTCGGGGGAGTCTCTATTGCCTCTAGCACCATCTCCTCCTTTACAGGTTTATCAGCGTCACCCTCGTCTTGCTTTGTCGCCACCTATCACTGACACTGCCATGGACACATCTTTGGAGTTGCATCATTCGCCTCTCCCTTCGGTCCCATCTCCTGAGTATAATATTCCCATTACACTTCGGAAAGGTATGTGTTCCACTTGTAATCCTTCTCCTTATTATGTTTCTTTGAGTTATCATCGTCTTTCTCCTTCCTACTATTTTTGTCTTTCTTCCTTGCCATCCATTTCTCTTTTGAAGACTTCATGTGATGCCTTTGCCCATCCGAGATGAAAACAGGCTATGCTCGATGAAATGTGTGTCTTGTAGTGTAGTGGGACTTGGGACCTCGTTCCTCTACCACCTGAGAAGTCAGTTGTGGGTTGTCGATAGGTGTATACGGTGAAAGTTGGTCAAGATGGCACGGTTGACCAGCTTAAGGCCCACCTCGTCGCTAAAAGCTATACTCAGATCTTCGGATTAGATTATAGGGACACTTTTTCTCTTGTTGCCAAGATGTCTTCTGTGCGCCTATTCCTTTCCATTGGTGCGATTTGATATTGGTCTCTTTATCAGTTGGACATCAAAAATGTATTCTTACATGGTAATCTGCTCGAGGAAGTCTACATGAAGCAACCTCCATGTTTAGTTGCTTAGGAGGAGTCTTCTGGTCTTGTATGTTACCTGCAGAAATCTTAATATGACCTTAAGCAGTCACCCAGAGCATGGTTCGGTAGATTTAGTGTTGTAATTCTATAGTTTGGCATGACTCGAAGCGAGGCTGACCATTTTGTCTTTAATCGCCACTCATCTACTAGTTGTATTTACTTAGTGGTTTATGTGGATGATATTATCGTCACAGGTAGTGATCATCTCAGAATTTTACAGGTGAAATAGCATCTTTTCAAACATTTTCATACAAAGGATCTCGACAAACTCAAATATTTCCTAGGAATAGAAGTAGCACAGTCGAAAGATGGGATCATCATATCCCAAAGGAAGTATGCAATGGATATTCTAGAAGAAATGGGATTCGTTAAACTCAAAGACAGTCGGAAACCCCATGGATCCTAATGTCAAGCTCCTGCCAAATCAGGGGGAGCCTCTTCCAAATCCTAAATAGTACAGACAATTACTATTACTCGTCCGAATATTTCGTTTGCAGTAAGTGTAGTAAGTCAATTTCTCAACTCTCCATGCAAGGAACATTGGGATGTTGTGACTCGCATTATTTGATATATAAGAGGCACACTAGGAAAGGGTATTTTGTATGAAGACAAAGAAATTTTAAGTTAAGTTAAAAAAATTTATTTTTATTTTAAGTTTAAGTTTTAAGTTAGGTTTTAAATTTTAACTTAACTTAAATTTAAAGTAATCTAAAAACTAAAATCAAATTAAATTAAAATTAAAACTTAAAATAAAATTAAACTAAACATTTAAAGAAAGAAAATTGGTCGAAGACACCTCTGATTCAATCGAATGCGGCCTTAGAAGGGCAGGAAAATTTCTGCCCAACCAACTAAAGGTGCCTTTAATGCACTTGAAGGCTCCCTCCATAACACATGGAAGGCGCCTTCAACTCAAATTTTTACAGTGAACAGAGGTTTGCTCTCTGTTCTCATTTCTTCACATCAAGGTGCCTTCCAGCCGACTTTTCATCCCTTTTTTCTCCATTTTTTCCCTCCAGAATCTCAACTTTGCCTCCTAGGTACCCTCTGACTCAATCTATCTAGTTATTGTTGTTATATTTGTTGTTATATATATATATATATATATATATTTAGGAATCTACTGAACATTATTCTGTCTCAGCCCAATTCGAGCAGTGCCCCCTCTACCTATGCCAGATTTCCTACTGAGCGGCTTAGGCTAGATTTTCTAGAGCATTCATATATTACATTAAAATCTAGATTTCTAAGTTGATCATTCTTTATCTGATAATGTGCCCTTATTATAGAAGTCATAGACAATTATCAGTTAGATAAATTAGTTTACTGTAGTCATCCAGTAAACTTAGACTTATGTGCCTAATTTTATAACCTAGTTAAAATTGATGACTTGACATACTCCACCAGAGTAGGTGGTAAGGACTTTACATTTTCACCCACTCTTTTGTATGATAGTTTAGGATTTAGGAGGTCTGCATGCCCTTTTCTATGTAACCCTAGTAGGGAATTGCCATTTGGTGAACCCTACTTGTAATATACCAAAACAATATAGATAAAGATTTAAAATAATTATAATTTGACATAATTAAATTATTTTAAGAAAAATAAATATATTTTAGTAGATAATTTATCAGGAAATAAGTGTATATAAATTTTCAGAATTTACTAGAATTTTTATGAATTTTATACGAGTCATTTTAGATTTGTTTAGGGATAAGAGGGGTAAAAGAAAAGTCTGTTTAGAATACCTATTTAAAGTGGAAGTTGATTAAGTTAATTGATCTAAGCTTTAATCTGAAACCTAAGTTTCGATTACAACCTTCGGGGGCGTCTCCCTCCTCGTGCATGCACGTTGCCGCCTATTGCCGGCGCCGCGCCGGCGCCGCATCCTTCCTCTTCCCCGAACAAGCATGCCTCGTTGCCGCCGCACCTCTCTTATGTCATGTCCACCACATCGCCACCCACCACAACACCACGCTTCCGACCACGAGCCATGTGCCCCTCCCAATGTGACTACTTGCAGTCTTCCTAGCGCATCATGCCACCATGGGAATTTATAAGAGCCAAAACACAACTGTCGCCTCGACTAACCGTCACGACGAGCAACTACGCCACGCCACTACTGTGAGCATTCCAGTCCACACCTGACCGCCACTATGATCTTAGCTAGAGAATAAGTCATGAAACGGTTGCGGGTCACACCTTCGCTCACCATTACTGCAATCCTCTACTGCGACTATCTTGCATGCCACCATTGCAACCCAACGACCACCAAGATCTCTTATTCCCATCACGAAGGGCATGCCATCACTAGTCACCATATCGCCGTCAGAGAAGGAGCCATAAGTTGGGTAACGATTAATTTAAATAGATTATGTTTTTGATTAACCTAGGTATAGGGTGATTTTTGGGTTAATTAAGATTAGGTTAGTTTGATTGGCTTTACTCAACTAATCTATGAATTGATTAGTAATTTTGAGTACAGAAGATTAGTAGTTGATTCTTTAATTTGGTTAATTGATTGTTATAGACAAGTTATTTATTTGATTAATTAATAGGTTGATTTAATTAATCAATAGATAGATGAATAAATTAATAGGTTGATTAATTAATCAATAGAGTTTGATTATTGATTAATAAACTCTTAGGTTTCTCGTATCCTTTAATTGTAGATGCGAGCTCATGATAATCCCTTTGACTAGAGGATTGTTAGCATATTCTACAGTTGAGTTGGGTAGATCTTACTTGTCTTTTTGAGAGCTTTGATTATAGTGCATGATTGTTTACTGTCATATTTTAATTAGGTCGTAATTACTCACTTAGCTTAAATCTGCTCTATATTGCCCCTGAGTTTGATAGCTTATTATTTGTCCTTATATTTTGATCTATTATTGATAACTATGCAGTCTTGGTTGTTATTCATGATTAGGTTTATATATATACAAGATATTACCAGACCATAGTCTAGTTGTAGGCTTATGTTCATGCATTTATATTATAGTATGATTATATACTTAGGCTCGTGCATATAGGATATTGATATTATATATAGTATAGTTGTATACTTGTGAGGGCATATATATTAGTGAGATAGTGTTGACCTATGCTTGATGGAAATCACTCCCTAGCAGAGGGGTAACATATTCCACTAGGCTTTTCCCTTCGGATCAACCCCTAGGATTACTTGATCTTGACCCCGTTATTTATTATATGTGTGATGATACCATGGAATTAGTTGAGATATTAATGCTAGATGACTAGTATTCTCTTGATGAGATTTGTTGACTAGTATTTTGGGGACCTGATTGTCTATTTTCTGTCTATATATTAGTAGAATTATAACATAGTATAGGATATCGAGTATCCTAATAGACCCTTACTTGTTATATAGACTCATGTTTATACATTAGTAAGATTATACCATAGTGTAGTATGTCGAGTATCCTACTAGATACTTGGTTTCTATATCCTATCGATCATTGTCTCTCATTTATGGTTGAGAGAGTCATCAATGACTGTTAGTATATCCTATCAACCATTGTCTCCTGTTCGTGGTTGAAAGAGTCGTCAGCGATCGTTAGTATATCCTGTCGACCATTGTCTCACATTCATGGTTGAGAGAGTTATCAGTGATCATGATGTATATATTTGGACTTCCCATGGGATCTATCCATGATAGAGCGTTTCTCTCGCAGTTCATAGCTTGATAGCTACTACCTGTCTGCCCACGAGACCATTCATGGTAAAGTGTTTCTCCCACAGACAGGGACTCTGACATTTTGAACTGCCCATGAGACCATTCATGGTAGACTATTTCTCCTATAATTCCTAGTTAGATGTCTTGGTCATTTGTATTTCTTGTGGTAGAGCGGTTACTCCTATGTATGTGATCGATTTTTGTTACTTATATGTGTACATGACTATAATAAGCAGGATCTGCATGTACTCTTGATTTATTAGTCTTACCTGGTGAAACAAGTTAGTAGATGGGTATGTAATTAGTAATACTTCATTAGTGGTTGCCTATATTGACTCTCTTACTGTTATAGTAAGTATTTCATTTAAGATTGTATCCTTTGACCTCCTGATAGTATATTATTCATGTACTATCTTCTTCTACCCACAGAGTTATTGTATTCCCTATCCTTTACTTTTCCTTTGACTTTCAGGTTAGCAAATAGAGGAGGTGTTGTGTCACTCGGAGGTTCTGGCTACCAGTCCCACTCGAGTTTGGATTTTTCTATGAGTTGTGGTTCAATTTTCACTACTTATAGTTTTGGTTTTCTTTTTGTATTGAATGTTTATGTCTTTGGTTATGCTTTTGGTTAAATTAATATGTTCACATGTACATGCATGCATATACTCATCAATTGTTATGAGTTGTGCTTTTATATTGTATCAATGTTTATTTTGCTTGATCTGAGTTCGATATCGTATTTATCGTATTATCACTAGGGGATGCCGTTTAGTTTGGTGGACAAGTATACTCTCGGGGCATGACACTACTCCCATATTACATTGGATATTATCCATATATATTTCTTTAGGGAGGAGAGAGTACCTACTATGACTGACTTCAGGTCTCTCTCTTAGGGGTTCAGGACGATGTCCTGTATCAAGTTCTGACCACCTGCATTTTGCCCATTACATCTCGCGATGTTAAAATTATATCCCACTCTTTCTTCCTTTATGCACTATGCCAGTGCCTAGACATCAACATTGCATTACATATGTTTCAAAATGTCATTCATGCATCCAGTCTGATCACTGGACGATAGGTTCATATGCCCTACTGTCTGTCACATCTTGACTTTCATATTTTCAACCATAAGGGTAGATATGACCCAGGGTACGCCTATATCTCTTAGCACATATAATGAGATTGGTTAGTGTCAGCTTGCATTAGTGCATATAAATGTTACTGCTCAAGGAGGGTTGGCTTGGAGGGTGGGAGCACAACCTGACATTCCAGAAGAGGCCGAGTAGGATTTCCTACCTATCATTCTGGCCAAGGGGGAGGAGATGCTAGCATTTACGATAGAGGAGCTCGTTGGATCTATTCCGACCTTGACCCATCCCTCGACCTCAACCTAGCCCACGACTTGGCTTTCTGTAGAGGACTGACTTGCTAGACTTGAGGAGTCTTCCACACAAATCTGATAGTCAGTCTCAAAGAGGTTCACCTCTCTCCGGGAGAAGATGACCACCAGATTTACCTCTCTCCGGGAGGAGATGATTACAGGATTTCGACAGCAAGACATACAAATGCAATCGATCCTTCGAGCTTTATGAGTGACTGATCAGCCTCTACCTCCACCTGCTAATAATGATCAAACTTGATTGTATGCAGTGCACTTATATATATTGTGTATCTTCTTGACTTGATCTATATATTCAGCTACTTTTGACCACTTTATTTGGATAATCTAGAAAAATCCTTTTTAGAGTAGGATATGTTTTTCCTCAAAATAATCTTCAAATGGTTTACAAATTTTAGGAAAATTCATTATGTTTTCTAAAAATTTCCATTTCCTTAATATTTCAAAATATGTTTTGTCCTTATTCTAGATCGCACTCATAGAAAGCATGATCTTATAGATCTAAGTAACGAGCATCTCACAAACACACTTGGTCTACATTGATACGTAGGCCTATTGCCTAGAATTCATATGCTAATATCAGTGCATCAACATAAGTCTAGGCAAATTACAGTGATCAAGTTAAGTAATTCATTTTAGTCAAATATTAACTCGATACATTTACTTAACTTGACTAACCTAGTGAACACTACTATCTTCTGGTAGTTAGTTAATAATTAATGGTTAAACATTTAAGGTAAATTTTTAGATGAATATTTTTTTTTTAAAATAAAACTATATCAAGTTCAAGGTGAGGATATTTAAAAACTACTTTCAAAATGATTTAATTCCTTTCTTACTCCTTTTTGCAAATTAAAGAGGATTTTGAAACTTACTCAAGTTTTAAAATATTTTGGTTAATTATTTTAAAATTTACTTTGAAAAATCCTTTGTAAATTTTTTTTGAAAAATAGTTTAAAATGATTTGCAAAAGAAATTAGTTTGAAAAAAATCTGTTCTTTAAAGAATTTACTTTCAAAACTTTC
Organism: Zingiber officinale; assembly: GCF_018446385.1. Classification (NCBI taxonomy): domain Eukaryota; kingdom Viridiplantae; phylum Streptophyta; class Magnoliopsida; order Zingiberales; family Zingiberaceae; genus Zingiber; species Zingiber officinale. Next base: position 82,280,870 of record NC_055987.1, on the reverse strand, counting down.
TTTCAATTTACTTTCAAAACTTCCTTTCAAAACTTGCTAGAAATAAAATGTTCCTAAACTTATTTTGAAAATATTTTCAAACTCATTTTGCTTAGCCAAATTTTTTTCAAACCACTTTAAAATGTTTTACAATATTCATACAATATCTTTTTTTTTTTAAAAGTGTTTTAAAATCTATCTTGCAAAACGATTTATAAACTTATGTCATAGTGTAAGCTTTGCAAAATGATTTGTTTTAGAAAATTAAATTTTCAAAGTTATAAAACCTTTTTGAAAAGTTTAAAAATTTATTTCAAAATACTTTAGAAAATTTTTTAACTCCTTCTAATAAACTTACAAATTTTTGTAATTACTTTGAAAGTTTTATGCTTACTAAAGTTTTATTACAATTTTTATAATTTGGTGCATTTATTTGTATAATTTTTTTATAAATAGTAAAGAGGGAGAGTAGGGGATTAAGTTAGAAAAAATAAATGATCAAGAGTAGAAACAAAATTAAAATTCCAAAACTCTTAGACTAATGCATATCAAGTTCTTCTATGCATTATTTTTCTCTAACTATATTTTTTTGCACTTATTTTTTCTATCTTTAACCTAGATTGTCATTACATCAAAAAGAGAGAAATTATTGGTGAAATTTACACTAACGGTTTAACTCAGGTTTTGATAATTGACAAATGAGTTAAGTTAGGTGTTATTGTGATATAATACATTAACTGAGCGTGTAGGGATTAACGGATCTAAATGACCTGACACCAGGATGAAACCTAATTAGGTATGAGGACTCGATAGTTGGTGTGAAGCCCATATAGGTTAAAGGGCCAACCTGATATCTGGTAGGAAGTCTGGATGGGTCTGCGGGGCTTGACAACTAATCAAAATCTAGTTGGGTATGCAAACCTGACAATTGGCGAGAAGACCTAGTGAGTTGAGAAGGCTAGTCAATAGACTACAAGTTGGTAAGTGAAGTCACTGGAGGAGAGAGTTTCAGTGAGGATGAGTCCAAGTTTGGACTTTAGGCTCTAGTCCAGTTTAGGTTTATTTTGGATCCCTAAATTAAAATCTTGACTAAATTCCTTGTCCTAAAAGGATATGAACTAATTATTGCTTATTATCATTTATGTTAACTTTATTTTGTAGGTTAGGTGTTTTAGTGTTAGACTAACACATTTTATAGGGCAAATGAAGCACAAAAGGTCTCGGGTGAACAATACGCGAGGTGCCTTCCAAGTGATGGAAGGCGCCTTGAGTACTATTCATGGAAAGCGCCTTCCATCCGATAAAATCATATTTTGTCAACGATAAGGGGCAAACTGTTTGGGATCATATTTTATGCATTGAAGGTACCTTTAATGCTATAGAAGGTTCCTTCCACACTCCATAAAAGGGCATCTCGACTAGCTCTTCAATACACCTCAATTTACAAGCTTTTACGCGTCCAATTGGCATTCTGATTACTCTGGCTTCCTGTTGCTGCCTCATAGAAGTGTTTCTCTCACCGAGCTAATTTTCTAAGTCATCCGATCATCTTTGACAGACCGACAACAACACACGAGCGAGCTCTAAATTGTTGGTAACTTTTAATAATATTGTAATTTTCATACTATTGCTTTAAAAGGAAAGTGTAGGTTATTACATTGTCCAATCTTTGTATTCGATTATCTCTTCTAGCTGTTTCGGAAGAGGCATTTAGTGAATTACCCATCAATAGATTCGTGGGACTTGAGACTTGGAGTAGTGTAACGCCCGAAAATTCTCAAAACTAAATTAAAAATATTCTATAATTATTCTGGAATTTTTAGATATTTTTCCGGAATTTTTGGAATAACGAAAGTAGCAAAAAATAATTAGAAAATGAAAACGGCCTAAGCGGGGATTGAACTCGAGACCTATGGCTTAGGGATAATGCTAGTAACCAGTTGAACCCAGCAGGGCCGTGCTGAAAGGAAAGGGAACCAATAAAATTTATATTGGTATTGGGCGAATTAACTCCTTAATATAAATAGGGAATTAATAGATGAAGAGTTATGGGGTTAACGTGACTTTTCTCCTCTCTCACCCTAATTCCGCCGATCCCTTCTCCTCCTCCTTCTCTCGGCGCCAACCACAAGAGGAACTAGGGTTCCATCCCTAGGGTCCCAAGGTCACTTTCCGGCGACGATTTCAGCACAAGGACGTTCCCCTCCGCGAGTAGAGCACGTGGATGCGAGCGAACCGTCGAGAAGTCATCTCCACCGGAATTTCTAGCGATTAGATTTGTAAGAAATCTAGCACACAATGTAAGAAACCCCTCACCTGCAGTATAAGTAGCTCTCGCGTGTTTTCTTTTATGCATTAGATTAGTTTTATTGACTTTTGTCAGCATTTAGTGTGTATTTTAACTCTTCTCACAGATTTAGGGATTAGTGAGTGTCTCTAGATGGGCCGAGCACGTGTATCCTCTGTAGATAGGGGTTTAGACGCTGCTGGGTGCCTAGAGGTGGTCTCCCTGATCGAGAGGAGAGTTGGAGAGCGCCAAATGCTCGACAAAATGCCTAGCACAGCCTTATGATACAGTGGGCATTTAGTTAAATGCCATAGAACATGTTAATTAGCATGATCAGTTTTTATTTCAGCTTTTATGAGACTAGATGTCCAAATGGGTGGGCTCCCACAGTCGCCTCTAGGTTCAGACAACCTAGTTCTAGGTTCAGATAACCTAGATTCAGCAAAATAGTATTAGCTATTTCAGTATTTTACTTTTCAGTGGCACTGTACTGGATTAGATATCCATTGGGTTGGGCTCCCATAGTCGTCCCTAGGTTTAGCTAACCTAGTAAACCCTACTAGATTCAGAACTTGCAATCCCGGGTCTAGTTAGGGATGCGCACAGCAAGTACAGTTGCCAGGGCCCATCAACAGCATGTTTAGTATTTTTACTTACTATATGTATATGGTTTTCAACCTTTCACAAATTAGTTCGTGAATTCAGTACAGTCCTAGCAGTAGTTCAGTATTAGCTTAGCTCAGTTTTTAGTATCAACTTAGTTCTTCATTGATACCATGTGATTGATATCATGTTCAGCTTTAGATATGCCATGATTGTATGCTTATATGTCATGCCATGTTTAGTTTATCCAGTATACTTAGCATATCCTTTCAAACAGCATGATTTAAAATCATATTTGCATCGTATGCATGTTTTAGTGAGGTAGATGGTTTCTTACTAAGCTTTTTAGCTTACAGATACTATTTTCCTTATACTGCAGATACAGGCAAAAGGAAAATGGACTAGCAGTGGAGGCTGGAGGTCAATGTAGATCAAGATGTGTGTGGAAGGAACTGGAATAAAGATCCTAGGGATCTGGTTTTATTCTATTATGCATTAGAACGCGTTTAGTATGCATTAGTACTTTTAGCAAGCGTTATCTTATGTTTCGGTTAGTTAGCAAGAGAACAGTTTAAAACCTTGTTAGTTTGGTTTCCATGTGTTTACATGCCATGAATTAGTATTCTATGCCTTAATCATGTTTAGTATGTTAGCCATTACCTCGTAGAATGTTTCCTTTAGCTTTTATAGTGTTGTGTAATGGCTTTGGCACGCATCAGTGCTGAAATCAGACCTTTGGGTCGAAATCAGAAACTCGGATCGATCAGCCGATCGATTCGAGGGTCTTCAATCAATCAACTGATCGACTGGGCGATTCAGCTCGCGAACAGTGGGCGTATGGATAGATCAGCCGATCGATCCAGCTAATTCCATCGCGAACAGAGAGCTCTGGGATCGATCAATGGATCGATTGACCAGCTTGGATCGATCAGCCGATCGATCCAAATTATCGTCCCGGGCACAGTAGCATGCTGGATCGATCACTGGATCGATCCAACCTATGTTCCGCATACAGTAGCCGGCTGAGTCGATCACTGGATAGATCCGACTATTCCAATCGATCCGTGGATCGATTGGGAGGTCTGATAACAGCTGGAAAACATATATTTCAGTTCCTTGACCATAGGAGATGTAGTATATGTTAGGTATACTTTAGATTACACTCCTTAGTACATGTAGCACCAAGAAATGTTAACAGCTTAGCAAAATTTTAATTAGTCCAGCTTCCGCATCTAGTTCTAGAGATGGTCAGGGAATAGTTTAGCACAGCATAATGTGACGATCGGCCTTATAGCCTAGTTAGTAGAAGGCGGGTCGTTACAAGTAGGGGTCGTCAAAGGTCTGTGGGACCTGGGTCTTGGAGTAGGAGTCGTCGAAGGCTCTAAACCAAATAAAACCGACCGAGTTTTTTTTGTGTTATTCTTAGTTTAATCTTTCCGTTGCAATTTTACTTTAAAATTATAAAATAACTCTAGTTTAAAAAAAAACACGTGATTCCCCCTCATATGCTCACGATCCAACAATTTTTCTCCCCTTTTGGCCTATCTTTAGTTTGGAGTTTCACCCCTCTCCTTGGGGAAGGGTTTCCCCCTTAGGGGGAAACCATAGAGCTCTTCTTCATGATCCATCCACCTCTGGAGCAAGGAAACGCCTCTAAAGATACCGACCGAGCTTTAAGGATAAGCATTCTTTTCTTTTTATTTTCATATATTGAGTTATAGTTTGCTACTTTCTTCGTCTATTGATTGTATTATTTTGTAATAGATTAGATCCTTCCTTTTCTAGAATGTAGGGAGTAATTTTGATTGATGTATGAACTATATATATGTCATTTCCTTGTTCAATGTATTGTTTATGTCATGTTCTATATAGGTTGTGTCGTGTAAGTGTTTGATAAAATATGTGAATAGTGTAATCATGTAGATGTGAGAGATTAGTTAACATGTAGAGGAGGTACTTTGGATCGCATGATCGAGGGGCCCAGTGATAGAGGGTATCCCTTTACCTGACTTTCCGAAGTATCACAATTAATTGGGGGCTAATCCTCCACAAGAGATTGACTAACTAAGAACTTAATGGGTTTATACTAATTTAATATTAGGAAATGACTTGTGTAATATAGCGATTGTATAACTGGAGAACCCTCATGTATCCCATTAACTGGACTTTCTATGTTACCTGTTCTACTTAGTAACATTGAATGAGAATGGTGTAAACACTCTGGTGTAGTCTTTAATGCTCGTTAAGAAATAACTGAGATAACTCTATCGATTGTATGACCAAGGGGTCTTTAGTGATAGAGAGTATCCCTTTAACCAGACTTCTAGAATTACTCATTTACTAAATGATATTGGAATTATTGTAGCTTACCAGTGATTAGGTTAGAAATTTTACATGATCATAAACACGGAAGATAAGGAAGTGAACATGCAGTAAAGATATTAATTAATATCATAAAATCAAAATCTTATAAACTATCTCCCTAAGCTCATGCCCTCTCAAGATCATCTCTCAACTCTCTCTCTCTTTCTCTCTCTCTCTCTCTTCCTCTCTCTCCCTCATTCTCTCTTATTCACGAGCTCTCAACCAACCTCTCAACCATAACTTACTTTACTAAATCTCTAGTGCTTAATCAACCGTCTCTGTGGTTCGATATCTTTTTATTACTAACAACATAGTCATACATTTACGACTTCGTAACAATTGTTATAGAGTATCACTAATATTTAGTTAGACTCCCTACAAAGCATAAGCATAGAGAATAAGGAATTAGCTACTCATAGTACATCAATGAGCATTACAACGAAGTTGAAGTCCTAGAATCGTCTTCCCAAGTCAAGCTTTCCTACTCTCTTGCTCTCCCTCTAGCACGTGCACTCTCTCTCTCTCTCACCCCCTCTCTCTCTCTCTTAATAACTAATTCTTAATCTTCAAAGAAAAATTTGATCATCTAGATAATTCACTTTACGAAGTTGTTATTACTTAATCAACAGGTCTTGAGAATCGATATTTTTTATTACTTGATGAATTTTCCATACACTTATGGATAAACAACATATTTTTGACACTATTATTAGGGATTTTAGATCAACATTAGTTAATTATCATTTGAGTTCCTCTAGAGATATTTTTCTTTTTGTTAATAATTTCTATACTTTTTCTTTTTATTTATAGCTTACAATTTATTTCTTTTATTTATGCATTTTAATTTTCTATTTTTAAATTTTGTTTTAAATTCTGTATTTAGTTCTTAAAAATAAAACTTATTTCACCCTTGCTCTTGTATGCAAAGGTAAACAATAGCAAGAGATTTGTTGCCTGTCAATCCTGAGATTGACAAGATATTTAGAAGAGTATGAATCCTGCAAAAGCAAATAGAAGAAGAGTAAGAATGAAAAGTCATGAAAAATAAATCATTGAAAGATCATATCGTACCTTATGCAAAAAGTCTCAGGTCTAGCATCACAAGACCATTTGTAGGGACTAATAATTTTGAAATCAAGCCAACAATTATTTTCATGGTACAACAGAATTAATTTGGGGGAGGACCCATAGAAAATCCAAACCAACACTTGGAAACTTTTTTATAAGATTTATAGTATAATAAAGATGATTGAGATTCCTCGTAAGACTGTCAGATTATTATTATTTAGATTTTATTTGAAAGATAGAACCAAAATTTAGCTAAATTCTTTATTTACAAGGTAATATGCTAACCTTGGATGCCCCTACACGGTCAGTCCGAAGCCATTTGTAGAGATAAATCATAAAATTGAACAGATCACTATATAGAAGGCTATTTCTTCGGACTTCATCCAGAATCAATCATTGCTCAATTTAGCAACTCTAGTATGCGGTAACCAACTATTATTGTTGCATGATGTGATCGCAAGAGGACGATAATCAACACTCATGTAATGTGCAACTGCTGCAACAGATCGACTAGCTAAACAATTATCATGTCATCCGCATGTGAATTATCATGTCGCTAGTGCGGTCCAAAGGCACTACTCGTGCTCAACCAAAGTGTTGGTCCAGTAGTCATCCCAACGAGCCTGGTTACACCAACACACGTAGCCTCAGGCCCGATTCAAGCAATCGCAATCGCGCAGCAACACAGTTGTGAAACTTGTGATTGCCCTAGTTGAATTGAAGTCATCACTAGTGTAACCTTAGTAGACGGCAGTCGGTGACGTTGCTTGTATTAACTATATCTATATTAACATCGGCAATCCCTAAATATTCGTTTTGTGCTATTTGGATGTAATTGTTGTTTGTTGTTCCCAGGCATACAGGGAGAACTTCATCAAGATAAGTAGTGATAGATTTCAATATTAAACTATCATTGCCAATAAACAAAATATAATCCACATCAGTTTCGAGAATGTAAGTGCACTCACTTTCGTATAGACACTACATTTATCTTTGTTCTATTTAAAGTCAAACTCTAATAATCTCATCTAACCAAAGATGAGATTATTAACTTGCAAATATTATTTGCATGCTTTAAGTCGACAAAACCATCCAATATTGCCTGAACCATTAAGTTTACTTTCTAGTCCTCTCTAAGAGACGAACTTTTATAAAAGATCAGCACTACAGTTCTGGACATCATCATCATCCTCACTTTCTTCCTCATAATCAAGTTGGGATTAGTTTGATGGATAACTAAGATTTTATTGTTTTATTCAAGTAATGATTGCTAAAAATAACCTCTGCTTTTTTAGCAAACTTACATACAACCTCTAAGCAGTTCAGCTCGACCACCTAGACAGTCTACCAAGTCCCCTTGGTCCACCAAGAACTCTTTTTGAAAGAAATATGATCAATATATACCGTAGTGCTCCGATTGTCAATATAAGTATAGGCTTCTCAGAAACAAAAAGAGAAACAAAATCAGTACAGAACGCTTTTTATCAAAATGAATCGCTACAGATCACGTGAATATAGCAGCTAAAAGAATAACCCAACAAACAAGTCAGGAAACTGGTACACTGAAGCATGCATTTAGAGCATCCACATCAATTACCCTAAATTTAACTTTTACCTTAAATTTTACATTTTGCATTAAAAAAACATCCGCATCAGCTACCCTACCCATTCCCTAAATATACATTTCATGAATAGTAATTCTTTAAATTTAGGGAATGAATTCCATTCCCTAAACATTAAAATATTATTTCTCTCTCCTCCCTTTAATAATAAAAAATTTCTCTCTCCTTCATCTCTCCTCCATCTAATAATAAAGAATAGGGAGGAAAGAGAAAAAATAATAAAAAAATAAATATATGGTAAATTATAGGGAAGCTGATGTATTATGTAGTAAAAAATGGATATCTAAATTTAATAAAGTAGTTCTTTTACCTTAAATTTTAGATTTTGTATGAGGATACTGATGTAGATGCTCTTATTATCTTTATGACCTTCACATAACCTGTACCTAAAAGAACAATTATTAAGAACATGGTAGTCACCACCCACGAGAAATAAACAATTACTGCAAGCAACTAACTAATGCATTCAATCCGCAAAATCTACCAGTGTGCGACTGATTTTTTAGTTGAAATAGCCAAAAATCATATTCAATCACAAAATCCACTGATGTATGACATGATGACATCGAATTCCAGTGTAAATTATTAGTTATAAAAAAGGTGAATAAATATAAACGATAAGAACAGAAATTTGTCACTTTTCAAAAGCCAAAAAAAGAAGACAAACTGTAATGTTTAAATGTCTTGCGCCTAGAAACATCTTGCGCAAGAAAAGTTTGCCTAGCAACCACCATAACAGATCATGTGAACAATACCGATGTGGGAAAAAGAGCATTAACTAATTCTATAATTAGACAAATTAAATTTAACAAATGGCAAATCTTGTTACGTTAATAATGACCATTAATTGAAGCTACCATTTACGGAAACCACAATTCTACACCACAGGATCCAAGCAATATGAATGCAAGAATAGCGTTAACACAATGAGGAACTAAACGAGCCAATTGAAGCACCCAGAAAATGGAACCAGTGCACAAGATTTGCTTAGTTCTCATAAAACAGCAGAGTTTATAACCAACAAAAGTAACAACTAGTTTAATTGTGTTGCACAACTCTAATGAAATCCATAAAACCAGTGCACAAATTCTAACTTGAAAATAGCAAGACATTTGAAGAAAACAGACAAGTAATAACTTTGAAACAAAAAATAGTAGATAGTAGAATGTATAAACCATAGAAAACAATAAAATACTAAATAGCAAAACTTCTAGGATGATAGAACAATACTTCTGAGAAAAATTTTAGGACTTAGAAAAATCAACCGGGAAATTAAAAGCTGTATAATAAGTAGACGTGACTAAAAAGTAAATTTCATAAACTTAGCGAAATTATCTAATTGCTAATAGTCATAAGCTCAAAAATACTCAAAACTGTGTAGAATTAAATTTAAGGGTCAATTCCTTTTGCCTTCCTGATTGAGATGAACATGGAATTGCTAGAGACATGAGAAGATTCTAAAAGATTAAAGCTGACCTAAGTTAATTTTACTTCATCACAACCTTGATCTTATATTCACTTATATCCTTTGAGATATTATGGACAGATGGGAGTGAAGCTTCTAGCAACCATCACATGATTTATCATATTGTCCCGGCTTCAAATAAGCCAATTCTGTTACTTGAACTTGCTATTTTCCTCTCCCATACCAATGTTGATACGAGTCTAATGAACCAACTCGTTCACAAAATAAGTAAAAAAGGTCTGAGGAAGAAGAAGATGCACACAAACAAACTTTCCTCCTCACAAACAACTCACACTTAGGGAAGGGAGGGGAATTGCCGCTACCTCACACCACACAAGAAAGGGAGGGCCATCATAGGAGAGATTCATGTTGTATGCAATGTTGCAGCAGGAGGATTGAGTCAGGCGATGCAACTTGGGGAGAATGGCATCGGTGCATAGGAGTGGTATGAGGAATGTAAAGTAGCCAATATTTTATAAAATTCTATTAAAAGCAATCTAACTCATTAATTTTTATAATTTGTTGAATTTTTTTTAAAATTTTTTTTTGGAAGAGTTGGTTAAGTTTTACAATAAATCTTGTTGGTTAGAATCTGACCAATTAAAAATGAATTATAATGCATGCATATACATGCATATAATCAATATATAAATATGATATTACTAAAATGTCTATATATATATATATATGTGTGCATGCATGTATTCTGATTAGTCAGATTCTGGTCATTTAATATTATCCTAAGTTTTATTATGATAATTAATGTTTTATTACAAAGTTGTTCAAGTGGTTAATTTTATGATTTGTTGAAACTTTTAAAAACTTTTATTTCTTTTTGAAAGAGTTAGTGGATTTCAAATAGGAAAATTAGAGTTTTGTTAGAAATTTTTTTTTATTTTATAAATAATAAATCATGTTATCAAATTATAAAAAAGATCAGAACCCCATGTAATAAATAAATTTTTGGAGTAAATACACTTGCGAATTCCTTTTCATAGTAAGAATTGGCAATTTTTTTATAGGTGAGGATCATGATTTATCCTTTCAGTGTTGCGTCAATTAGTATCACAATCAAATTCCTAATTTGATGTTCAATGTTTCCCCATACATTCCTATTAGTTTATGCTTCTCACCACCGACATGCTCTTCCTCCACGTACTCGAATTACCTCACAACTCTTCTCCCCACATCCACCGTGCATCGGCAATCTACTTCGTACAAATTTTGTTCTCGTTAGAAAATAACTTTTGTTTAAATTTTGCATGTTAATTTATACACATTCCCTATTTAACTCATATATCATTTTTTTAATCAATTCTTATTTAGTGATGTACCTATTTTGTTATTATTCAAGTTCCAATTTGTTTCCTTAAAATTACAATGCTGCTTAATAATAAATTGCATTACTTGTTGAACCTCCACATCGGCTATGACAAAAAATCCCACCATCAAAGAGGTAGATACTAAATGTGATCTTTTGGAAGACGAGCTTAAAACTGGAAGCATGATCAACAAGTTAATAAAGGAGTCTCAAATCTATAGATCACTTATTGCACGTAGCCGTCCCTCTAATGGTCTAGTGGTTAGCATATGAAATGTTGTCATCATGAGATTTGATATTCGAATCTCGACAAAACCGAGATAAATGTCTCCCTTATGTGCTAGTCACTATTCCAAAAGTTAATAGCCGCTCGTGATTTACCTCTTTCATGTTGACCCTGGGATGAATTGACGAGAGCACGGGAGACGAACCTATTCATTTTTTGTGAACAATATTGCACGTAGCCCAATAAGCATCTAGACATTATTCATGTCAAGAATATCAATCCGTTATCGATAAAGGAGACCATTTTCAAGTCATCCAAACCCGATTTATGTCAAGACTTAAACATAGATTTGAACAAAATCAATACTACCCATCGAGTCAAATTAGATGCCCCTAGTTTTACTGGTCGGCTAGACCTAAATACGTTCCTAGACTGTGTTGCTGAGATTGAGGATTATTTTGCCTGGTACAGTATGACCCAAATCGAATGAGCACGATTTGCAAAAGTTAACTTCATAGGTTTGGCAAAAAAATATCCAAAATCAATGCATCACGAATGGGGAAGAACCAATCACACATTGGGTAGAGATAAAACGGATTCTAACTAGGATATATATTCCAACATAATTTAGAAACCAACAGTTCAATCTAAAACAAGTAAACATGAGCATAACTGAGTAGCTAAGCAAATTTGAAATTTTAAAAATGCATTGCAACACCAAATTAGACCTCAGGAAACCCTTATCCACTTCATTAATGGATAAAGAATAGAAATTCAAATCAAAGACAAGTAAAATTATATGCCCCAACCTCAATTGAAGAAGAGTGTTAGAAGGCTAAAGAGATTGAACTTATGAAAGTCCCTACCTTGCGACCATCAAGCCCCTCAAGTAGTAGTAGTCTTATAGGGCGTCACTACAATCAAGTAAACCCACTAGCTCTACCTGCCCTGCATCTGTCATATGAGTAGAAGCAGAAACACAAGCACCTAAGAAAACAGAAAATCATAACATTCAATATTTTAATTGTCATAATAAGGGTCATGTAGCATCCCAGTGCCCACATAAAGTCTTAGCCTTAGAACAAGAAAACGATTTTGAGGGTGGCTTATGTTCCAATCCAAGGTAGTGATGTGGAAGTTGACCTCTCGACCTACACTATGAAAATAAAGAAATTAAAGAACAAATCAAAGGACTTAATATAGTGCGTTATATCCTTCCAATAGCCACGTCAGCTGACATGTGACATGGAAACACACTAGCATCTTTCACGCTTATGCAAAATACGGGAGTAAGACTCATAAGATTGTGATCTAGAGTGGAGTAGCATGAACATAATTTCCACACAAACACTTTCTGGGATTCAAGAAAGGTGACATCCAGACCCCTATAAGGTGGCATAAGTAGATCAAACTTCATTTTTTGTTACACAAAGATATTTAGTATTTAGTTCCTATAGAGATGGGTTCATGTATGTTGTAGCTCATGTTATCCTTAGTCGCCCTTGGCTTTATGATTCTATTACTCATTACGGATGAGAAAACACTTATTTATTTTTAAGCACAATAATTAAAATATCTGACTCTACCCAACCAAGCCTATAAAGCCAGAGTCCAAACCTAAGTTCACAACCAAACCACCAACCCAACCTTCAACAAAACCCCTCCACCTACTCTCACAGTTCAATTTGAGAAAGGAAAGGAATTAGGAGTGATAGTAGTATTAGTAACCCAAAACCTCACCGTGAACCCTATAGAATCACAAAAAGACTATTTTCCAAAGCTATATTATATGAGTTCCAGATATAACTAGTGATGAATTACCTAATGAACTGCCACCTAGGCGCGTGATCCAACACATCATTCATCTAATCTCAGGGTCACAGTTACCCAACCTACCACACTATCATCTAAATTCCTTCAAAACGAGTTGAATTAAATAGGCAAGTTAAAGAACTCTTACGAAAAGATTTTATTAGAGAAAGTGTGTACCATTTTATTAGTAAAAAAAATGATGGCACCGGGAAAATGTGCATAAATAGTCGTGTCATCTACAAGATTACAATTAAGTATAGGATTTCTATACCAAAACCTCATGACATACTTAACTTTATGGAAGGTGCTTGTCAATTCTCTAAGATTGACTTGCGAGTAGATATCACCAAATTAAAGGACGGACGATGAATGAAAACCGCCTTTAAGATACAAGGAGTATATAAGTGCTCAGTCATACCTTTGAACTTTCAAATGCTCCTATTACTTTCATGAGATTGATGAATTAAATTCTAAAATCTTCCATGGGAAAATTCTTATTAGTCTATTTTGATGACATTCTGATTTATAGTGTAACACACAATAATCACCTGGAGCACATTCACCTCGTCTGGGAGCCACTTAGTGTGGAATCGGAAGCGAACTAGAGGAGATGAATAGCATCAAAAATAAATTGCGCTATTATTGGTTAACTCTTCAAGTTAACGTATAGAAAACAAAAATAAACATGTAACTAAATGTCACAAAAGTAGACACATCACGAGAATAAGACACAAGATTTTGTGGTTCATAGCCCCCGGGATGCAACTCCACGATCTTGTAAATCTCATCGAAATTTCAGAACTTTTCTTCTTTCATAACCTCATATACAACAATTGTTTTACGGTCATAATAGCCGATGTAGATTTAAGCACAAAGAACTATAAAATGAAATAAAATGGACTTTAAAGAGCAAGTGGAATATGGATTCTCTGATTTGGGAACACAGTTCTTTCCTTCTAATCGTAAATAAGAAGAAAGATAAGAGATTGCAAACCGCGATTCTTCCAATAGAATGGTTGAGCACTGAGAACAACAAAGTTTAGAGAACAATTACAATTGCCGAGAAGATGATTAGGAAAAAAAACTTTTTTTCCTTGACATGGTGTCTGTGCGAACACATCTTTTATAAATTGTCATTAGTCGACTTCTCATGCTCCATTAGTCGATCACCTTGATCTTATCGTATCTAACTAATTTATGGAATGTAGAAATCTTTGGGACCATCCAGATCAACTTATAATTCTTCCTACAGTCAGCTGGTGCTCCTACAATTGACTGTGTTGATGATGAATCGACTTCCCAAGTCAATTGTCCAATGTTCTGCCCCCTTTCAAAATTCATCATAGTTGACTATTCAACCTTTTGCTCCATTTCCTATACCACAAATTATAACACACTGATTTCCATCAATCAATTGTACATGCACATACTAAATGCAAACCACAATCTCAACCGTCATTTGTGATTTCGATCATTTGACTCCAACAATCCACACAATATCTTATACCATGAATCCGGACTTGTTTGAATTTGAGGTTTGCATACTCAACTAAGACTCAACTGATCTACAAGTTGAGTCCGCCTAGCTCCAAAACTACCCTCGTCCTAGGGTTACATTAACTTGAAACTCTCAGATTTGAAATTTACTTGATAGAAAGCTTCCATGCCAACTGTGTAAGATCGAAAAGAATTTAGATATCTCCACAATGGTATGATATTGTTCACTTTAGGCCTAGGCCCTCATGCCTTTGCTCTTGAGCTCTCCCTAAAAAATCTCATACCAATGGAGATATCTTTTCTCTTATAAACCCATGATCTTTCTCATGTATTTTCAATGTGGGACTATATTTGCAACCTTGCAACCCCAACAATCCCCCCCTCAAACAAAGGATCACAGATTTCCCACGTCCGATCCTCGACTCACCAGATCTTCCTGCCCCTCGGTCCACCCGACCTACTAGGACTTCCTTGTCTAGCCGCAACTAGGACTTCCTGCCTGGTATCTGGTCCTCTTGATCCAAATATAGAAGCCCTCACTTTCTTTTTTAAAGGTCAATATTGTACCCACATGACTCAATCAGACCATATCTCTTGTGCACAGTCGATGATTAAACCTTCTAGCAGTCCGAGCTCTGATATCAATTGATAGATCGAATAAGAGCGATAGAGGGGGGGGGGGGGGGGTGAATATCGCGCTTTAAAAACTTTTTCTTTTAACTTTGAAAGCAGAGTCGTGCACAGCGGAAAGTAAAAGAATAGACAAGTTTGTTTACTTCGTTCGGAGTCTAGGTCAACTCTTACTCGAAGACTCGCGGTCCTTGACCGCACCGATGGCCAAAGCACTATAACCCTTCTTTCCAAAATCCTCGGAAAGAAGTGGATCGTACAGATACAAAGATGTAAGATAGTAACACTCCTACTATCTTATATGAAATTAAGTGCAGTACAAAATAAATATACCGACAGTAGGATTTGAAAGTCGAAGCTCGGTCGGCACTAACGAACAGAATGACTTGCAGAGGATTTGAAGCACGAGCAACTTGAGAAGAGAACTTAAGTCGATCAGAAAGTAAGTCTCAACCTCAGACTTCAAGCCTCCTTTTATAGGTATACTGGATGTTCGGTCGACCGATCCTCCTATTCGGTCGACTGAACACGCTCCCTTCCTTCCTAGCTGGAGTTTGACGTTGGCTCGATATTCTGCATTAATTGGTCTTTAATGGTTCGGTCGACTGATCCATCTTTTCAGTCGACCGAACAAGCTCTTTCCTTGTTCGTCGAAATCTACCGAGATCTTTATTTAATGTGCCTTTAATGTTGATTGGATCGGTCGATCGATCCACGGGTTCGGTCAACCGATCAACCCAAGTTTCCTTTTCCTTTTGATTGACATCGATGATCTGTTCTGTGCTAAGTCATCATGGTTCGGTCGACCGATAGTCCGGTTCGGTCGACCGATCAAGTTTTGACTGGACTCTGGTCTGATCTGTTCTGAACTGATAACTGATTTGAGTTGACATGGTTCGGTCGACCGATCCTCTTGTTCAGTCGACTGATCGTGTCGGACCTGTAAAATAGTGTTAAGTAAAACATCCTGCAAAACAAATGTTAGCACAATAATATTATAATGCATGAGTAATATAAAAGATAGTAGAACTGCCTTGATCTCAATTTGGAAATGACTTGCAGAGTTGATGAAGATTTGTAGCACGAGCAGTTTGTAGAAGAGAACTTGAGTTGATCAGAAAGTAAGTCTCAGCCTCAGACTTTGAGCCTCCTTTTATAGGTATACTGGACGTTCGGTCGATCGATCCTCCTGTTCGGTCCACTGAACACGCTCCCTTCCTTCCTGGCTGGAGTCTGACGCTAGCTCGATATTCTACATTAATTGGTCTTTAATGGTTCGGTCGACTGATCCATCTTTTCGGCCGACCGAATAAGCTCTTTCCCTGTTCGTCGAAATTTATCGAGATCTTTATTTAATGTGCCTTTAATGTTGATTGGATCGGTCGACCGATCCACGGGTTTGGTCGACCGATCAGCCCAAGTTTCCCTTTCCTTCTGATTGACACCGATGATATGTTATGTGCTGAGTCATCATGGTTTGGTCGACCGATATTCTGGTTCGGTCGACCGATCAAGTTTTGACCGGACTCTGATCTGATCTGTTCTGAACTGATAACTGCTTTGAGTTGACCTGGTTCGGTCAACCGATCTTCCTGTTCGGTCGACTGATCGGGTCGGACCTGCAAAACAATGTTAAGCAAAACATCCTGCAAAACAAATGTTAGCACAATAATATTATAATGCATGAGTAATATAAAAGACAGTAGAATTGTCTTGATCTCAATTTGGAAACCTTCTCGGTTTCTTCAGTTGGATCAGCGACCTAAGGTTGTTCCCTTCTGGAATCTGACCTCACTATCGCTCCTCCAGTTGTTTACCTCAACCTACCTACCAAACTTAGATCCTCTAGATCTAGTTTAGACTTTTCACTTAGCTTTGATCGGCTCGCCAGGACTTTTTCCTTGATCTTCGGTCCTGTAGACCTCTCAATCACATCGCCAAGCTTTTGGTCTCCTCGATCTACTTGGGCTTGCACCTGGGTTCCACGATCTACTAAGATTTCTCCTGCCTAGTCTCCAACTAGGTCTTTCTTGGTTGAGTAAACAGCCTACACACTCCGTCAACTTATTAGATCACAACAAGACTTAACTTGAACCTTTGACAACATCAAAACTTAGGTCTGATTCTGGTACAACTTGCACCAACAATCTCCTCCTTTTTGATGTTTGACAACCAAGGTTCAAAGTTAAGTTAAAATATGCAGAAATTAAATAAACAAGCAATTTATCTTTTAATTCTCCCCTGAGTTAGACAACTCCCCCTGAATTCACTATCTCTCCCCCTTTGACACACATTAAAAATAGGGGGAAACCATAAAAGCAAGTAAAAGAAACATGCTCAAAGAAAACAACTTAGTTCAGTGTGAACCTAGTAGTAATGAACATGTAAAAACTAATAACAAGTTTTTTAGAAACATAGAAAAATTCTAATCATAAAAATATGTGTAACACTTTGAAAATATCTTTTACTTGAATGAAGGATAGAATTTGAGAGCAAGAAGAATAAGGAAGTAAAAAACTGAAAACTTTTACCGAGTTAAAAAAATAGTGATGTTTAAAAAATTTCAAAACAAAGTAAAGTAAAAAAATAGACAATTTGAAAATTTTCACTAAGTTAAAATTTTTTAAAAAGATTTTGAAAATGAATTTTGAAAAGTGTGAAAAATTTGATTAAAAAGATTGATTTTGAATTTTATTTTGAAAACTTTTGAAAATGAATATGAAAATGAATTGTGAAAATTTCGACGAAGTAGAATATTTTGAAATATTTCAAAAATTTTCAAAATTGAATTTTTAAGACTTGAAAAATAGTCTTAAAAAAATAGCTCAAAGCTCCCCCTAAAAGTGATGACAACCTAAAAGTCCAAGCATGGTTAGAAATACTTAAGGAAAGATTGTCCTTATGATGAAATGTCCAACCGTTGTACAAAGTTAACTACTACAAGATAGTAGCTATTGACTCAGGTTGGTCAATTTGAGTGTCTAGGACTAACTAGGTTTTTACTAGCTAGTTAACTCAAATTGATTCATGTATGTTGTTTAAAGCCCAGATTTATAGTGATGCACTGGCATAAGCATCTGAAATCTTAAGCTAGGTCCTAAGCATCTCACCTATTCTAAGTTATCAAGCAAGGGATCCTACTGTGCTTGTGAGATGTTGGCTCCTAGAACTATAGGAACATGCAGTTCTACGGTAGAACCTAGGCTACTCTAGAAAATTAAAATATTTTGAAAGAGTTTTGAAAACCAAAATTTGAAAAAGGGATTTTTATAAAAATAATTTTGAAAAATAAACTAAGTAATAATTTTCAAAAATAAAAGAGCTTATTCTAAAAAATGCATCCCTAATTATTTTCTTAAGTTACTAAATTCTGCTTCAAGTAATGGTTTAGTGAAGATATCCGCTAAGTTAGATTTAGATTCAATATAGTTATGTTCAATGTCCCCTTTTAAAACATGATCCCTAATGAAATGATGTTTTACTTCTATATGTTTCGTTCTAGAGTGATGAACTGGATTTTGAGTTAGATTTATAGAGCTAATATTATCAATGTAGGTTTTTACATTTTTATAATTTAGATTAAAGTCTTTTAAGGTATGTGACATCCATAGCAATTGGGCTACACATTTGCCCATCGCAATGTATTCGGCTTCGGTGGTTGATAATGCAACACATTGTTGCTTACGACTAAACCAACTAACTAAAGATGATCCTAGTAATTGACATCCTCCACTAGTATTCTTTCTATCTAACTTACACCCGGCATAATCAGAATCAGAATATCCGACCAAGTCAAATTGTGAAGTTCTAGGATACCATATTCCTACATTAATAATTCCCTTTAAATATTTAATAATTCTTTTAACCAATGATAAATGGGACTCTTTCGCACAAGTTTGGTATCGGGCGTACATACCAACGGCAAATAAAATGTCGGGTCGGCTTGCCGTTAGATAAAGTAAACTTCCTATCATGCTTCTATATAATTTTAAGTCAACAGATTCTCCATTTTCGTCACTATCAAGATTTATGTTACTTGCCATAGGTGTTTTAATTTCTTTATAGTTTTCCATACCAAATTTTTTAATAAGGTCTTTTGTGTATTTAGTTTGATGTATATAATTATCATCTTTAGTTTGTATAATTTGAAAACCTAAGAAATAGTTTAATTTACCAACTAAACACATTTCAAATTCATTTTCCATTAAAGTGACAAATTCTTTTAAGAATTTTGAGTTGGTTGATCCAAATACAATATCGTCAACATAGACTTGAGCTAAG
Organism: Zingiber officinale; assembly: GCF_018446385.1. Lineage (NCBI taxonomy): Eukaryota > Viridiplantae > Streptophyta > Magnoliopsida > Zingiberales > Zingiberaceae > Zingiber > Zingiber officinale. The sequence goes on along the minus strand of NC_055987.1, from coordinate 82,261,715 downwards.
AAAATGCCTGAATTAAAAGTTTTAATAAAAAGTGTAGGATCAATTTGTCCTTCTTTAAACCCTTTTGATTTAAGAAAACTAGACAGTCTTTCATACCAAGCCCTAGGTGCTTGTTTTAGTCCATATAAAGCCTTTTTTAGCTTAAAGACATGGGTTAGTTTTTCTACATCCTCAAATCCGGGTGATTGACTTACGTAGACTTTTTCTTTAATATGTCCATTTAGGAAGGCCGGTTTAACGCCCATTTGGTATAACATGAAATCTTTAAATGTTGCATAGGCTAGCAACATTCTAATTGATTCAAGTCTGGCTACCGGAGCATAAGTCTCGTCGTAATCGAGTCCTTCGACTTGACTGAACCCTTTCGCTACTAGATGGACTTTATTTCTTAATATTTCTCCTTGATCGTCTAATTTATTCCTAAAAACTCATTTGGTGTTAATGACTGACTTATCTGTCGGTGGAGGAACTAAATCCCAAACCTAATTCGTTCAAATCGGTTTAACTCTTCTTGCATTGCAATTACCAAGTCAGGTTCTGCCAGTGCATCAGTTATATTTTTAGGTTCGATTTTGGATATTAGGGCTATTTGACTTAAGTTCCTAAAAGTAGATCTTGTTTAAACTCGTAATTTAGGATTTCCTATGATTTGATCAATTGAATGATTAGGGTTACTTTTTACTATTCTTGATGTAGAATTTTCAAGTTGATTGGTTTGTGTAAACTTGTCTTCTTCGTCATCATCAACTGAACCATGTTTATTAATAGACATGTCATCGTATTCGTTAAAGGTTACATTAGTGGTTTCTTCAATTATTAAAGTAGACTTATTATAAACCCTATAGGCTCTACTTGTAGATGAATAACCTAGAAATATTCCTTGTTGAGTTTTTGAAGTAAATTTACCTAAGTAATCTTTAAGATTTAATATATGTACATTACATCCAAATACTTTAAAATATTTTATGTTTGGAATTTTATTAAAATAAATGTCATAAGATGTTTTATTTAGATATTTATTAATTGTAATTCTATTTTGGACATAACAAGCTGTATTAACAGCTTCAGCCCATAAATATTTTGGTAAATTATATTCATTTAACATTGTTCGTGAAGCTTCTTATAAAGTTCTATTTTTACGTTCTACTAAGCCATTTTGTTGTGGAGTTCTTGGACATGAAAATTCATGGTGATAACCATTTTCTAGGAAAAAATTATTAAAATTTTAATTTTTAAATTCTCCTCCATTATCACTTCTTATTTTCTTAATTTTAATTTCTTTTTCAGTTTCTATTTGTTTACAAAAATGTTTAAATATTTCAAAGATTTCATTTTTATTAGATAAGAATTTTACCCAAGTATATCTAGAGTAGTCATCAACAATTACTAAGCAGTAAAGACTCCCACTTACAGATTTTATTCCATGAGAATCAAATAAATCTAAGTGTAATAGGTCTAATATTCAATTTTTTCTATTTTGATTAGTAGGTTTATGAGTTGATTTAATTTTTTTTCCTTGTTGACAAGAATTACAAAATTTATTTTTAGGATTCCCTAATTTTGGTAAACCCCTGAGTAAACCATTTTTGTTTAAGTTTAATAAATTTCTAAAGTGGGTGTGAGCTAATCTCCTATGTCATAACCAAGTTTCATCATGATTCGTTAGAAAACATTTGGGTAATGTTTTAGGTAGATGAATTGAATATATATTTTTATCTCTAAAACCTTTGAATAATATATTGGTAGAATCATTGTAACTAATTAAGCATTCAGAAGATAGAAATTTTATTTTAAATCCTAAATCACATAGTTACTTATACTAAGTAAATTATAACGAAAATGTTCAACAAGTAAAACCTTTTTGATTGATATATTAGATTGTAATTGAATTTCATCTGTTTCGATTACCTTTAGTTTGTCATTGTTTCCAAAAGCAACTGAGCCTAAGTTTTTGAATTCGATGTTTATAAATTTGTGATGATCCCCAGTCATATGTCTGGAGCAGCCGCTATCCAAGATCCATTTATCCATAGCTTTGGATTTCTACAAAAATGTAGGGATTAAGCCAAAGTTTGGTTAAAAGATAAGTTTATGTTTTGTTAGTATTGTTAATAATTTTTAAGTTTTAAAATAATATAATTAAGTTTTTTTTAAAAAATAATTTTAATTAAGTTTTAAAATAATTTTAATTATTTTAATTAAGTTTTAAAATAATTTTAAGTTTTAAAAATAATTTTAATTAGGTTTTAAAAGGATTTTAATTAAGTTAAAAATTTGATTAGGTTTTAAAATAATTTTGATTAGGTTTTAAAATAATATTTTAATTATATTTTATTTGTAATATTTTAATTAGATTTTAAAATAATTTCAATTAGGTTTTAAAATTATATTTTAATTATATTTTATTATAATATTTTTAATAATTTTAATTAGGTTTTTAAAATAATATTATAATTATATTTTATTTTAATATTTTAATTAGATTTTAAAATAATTTTAATTAGGTTTTAAAAATAACATTTTAATTAGATTTTATTTTAATATTTTAATTAGATTTTAAAATAATTTTAATTAGGTTTTTAAAATAACATTTTAATTAGATTTTATTTTAATATTTTAATAATTTTAATTAGGTTTTTTAAAATAATATTTTAATTAGATTTATTTTAATATTTTTAATAATTTTAATTAGGTTTTTAAAATAATATTTTAATTAGATTTTATTTTAATATTTTAATTAGATTTTAAAATAATTTTAATTAGGTTTTTAAAATAATATTTTAATTATATTTTAAAATAATTTTAATTAGATTTTAAAATAATTTAAATTAGATTTTATTTTAATATTTTTGATAATTTTAATTAGGTTTTTAAAATAATATTTTAATAATTTTAATAATTTTAATTAGGTTTTTAAAATAATATTTTAATATTTTAATTAGATTTTAAAATAATTTTATTTAGGTTTTTAAAATAACATTTTAATTTGATTTTAAAATAATTTTAATTAGGTTTTTAAAATAACATTTTAATTAGATTTTATTTTTAATATTTTAATTAGATTTTAAAATAATTTTAATTAGGTTTTTAAAATAACATTTTAATTAGATTTTATTTTAAAAATTTTTAATAATAATTATAATAACAATTATTTATTTATTTATAATAACAATTAATTATTTATTAAATTTTAAATTCTTTATTGAAAAAGGTTGTTGTACCCATGTTAGATTCAAACTTAGCTTTGGGTTAATCAAGTAGTCTTCCTAAAGATAAGTTTTCAGTTCAGTGGCGAGGCTTATGGTCTTCTTGTGTATCAACGGTGGACCACTTGCTGTAGACTTTCCAAACTGTTCCAGCTCAAAAAACTTAATACTAAATTTTGGTCTAACTAGCTCATGTTTGACTGGGGTAGCTTCGGTCAGATCCACTAAGTCTAGTGCACTAGGTAGAATACACAAGATTCAGCCTAGACATGTCTTCGACAAAGTTTCCTTGATGTACTATCATCCCAATCCATTCCGATGCTATGTTGTAGGGTTTGGTAAACCTTTTTTTATCTAACCATTCTAAGCATAAAATAAACCTAATCCTAAGTGTATGAGTTTGGTTAATCAAGTTTGTTGTATTGTTTTTTTACTTGCTCCCCCTGAGTCATAGCTTAGATAAGGTCTATCTAAGTAATGAATCTAACTCTTAGGGATTAAGTATAGGTTTGGTTCAATTGGTTTGGTTAAAAGTTTTGTTTGAACCCATGCTTGGACTTGACTTCTAATATTTTGACTGATTAAAGATAAATATGATTTGTTTGTTCTATTCAGTTTATAACCAAGCCCCGATTTGTTGTACACGGCTCGTTGCGATCCCAGTACCATATTTAGGCATTTGAATCCCAGTTTGAACTTTTTCAACGTTTTCTTGAGTTGCTCGACTTGACCTTTCAAGTCGAAATTTTCTTCCTCAAGATTTTCAACTTGAGTTGAGGTTCTGATTTGAACTTGGTTAGTCGAATCACTCAAGTTAACTTGTTGCTTAAGGTGGTCTATTTCCTTAAGTGATAGGTTATTTTGTTTTTTAGATTTTGACAATTTCTTAAACAAACATTTAACTACTTTCAACAAATTAGACTTAGAATAAATCATTACCATATTTGGATCTTCCGATCCGTGGCTTCTCCGGACTCGATGTCGTTCTCGGACTCGTACTCTTCATCGGACTCAGAGTCTTCGTTTCTTGCCATAAATGCAAGATGGCTCGAGTGCTTTGTTTTCTTCGTCTCGGATTAGTCGGAAGAAGTCTCTGTAAAATACCGGAAAATAGGCGAATATTAATAAGGGAATTTTTCAGAATTTTTGGAAATTTTTCGAAAATTTTTCGGAGCTCGTATGGACGGGTTAACGGGGATAAAAAAAATAGGGCCCGGAAAAGCCTGTTTAGGCTACCCTGCTTTAAAGAGGAAAAGTTTTATTTTTATTCTTTCTTTTCTTATTTATTTCCTCTCGTCACTGTGCTTCCTTCCCCGCATTCCGAGCCCCTCGCGTGATTTCCCTTCTACTCCTCGCGCCGAACCGTCCGACGCCCTCTCCCCTTGCCCTAACCGCTGAGTGCCGCTCCTCCTTTTCCCCAAGCGTCGGCGACGCTCACTCCATCGTCGGTTCCCTACTCTGTGCTTGTGCCCTAGCCTACCTTGCCGACGCCAGTGAGCGCTTTGCGGCGATCTTTGCTAGTGATTTCCGAGACCCGTGCCTCAGTGACGGCGATTTGCCACCGCCGACGCTCTCCCTTCAGCCCTAGTGCCGGCCACCGCGTACCCTAGCCAGCCCGACACCACTATCGGCACAGATTTCCCAGCACCGGCCGTCGTCGCGCTGTGCCCCAGTTTCCTTGTCGCGATGCTGATGCACACAGAAGCTTCCTCTCCTCTGCCGTCGCCTCTCATTGTGGAGATCTCAGGTTTGCCGCCCCTCTCCGATCTCCCTTGCGCCAACACTGTGCCCTAGTTCAGCACTGCCGGAGCCACTCTTTTTCTTCAGTGTTGCCATGCCGCCGGCAGAGTGGAGACAAGGGGTAAGTTGGATTCTTGGTAAGGAATTTTATGTTATGTAATTGGGTATTTTAATTGGTGATATTCACATCTTATTTCGATTAGAGAAGACCTAATTTCTGTTATCATTATTAAATTGTTGATAATTAAGGCTCGGTCGGTGAATACAACTCCGGTCATCTTTGTGCGTGGGCGATTCACAGCTTTGGGCATAAACCAGTGCGGTTGAATTGACGTAAGGTTTATGGTTTTGATCTTTGTGTTAGATTATTGCTAGTTGTCTTAGCAATAATTTTTAATTTAGGTTTAGAAGTTGTATAACGGTGTAGTTGGGGTTAATGAAACTAACCCTAACTGGTCAGTGGATTAGAAATTAGTTTAGCTATTTGTTTATAATTAAGTTAGCTAAACTGTGCGATTTAACACAGGACTTTGACGCGAGACGAGTATCTCGGAGTCAGATTTGGACCATTTTATCGGAGGCGGGTACTTTTGACTTTTTGTCTTTGATATGCTTAGTAATGAAATTAACATATTGCATCAATTATGTTTCTTATCTGTTTCGGTTAATCACTACCCAAATCTTGGTACGTGCTTGATTGATTGATTGATTTACATCTCATGTATATTTTACCTGTTTATACATGCTTATAGGGGGTAGTGATATATCATGCTTCACCATGTTCAGGACCTAGGTTTTTATACCTTCTGTGTACCTTTGATTCGATATGATTCGTTGACCTAGGGTGCATTTTTCTATATATATGGATTAGGTCAGGATGTTTATATGGTTATTGCCATGCATCATTTGCATGATTGCATGCTGTGCGATAGTCCGCTCCATTATTGTTGAGCACATCGCCAGTTACATGGATCTGCACACACCACCACTCATGGGTTAGTGGTTGATTTAGGCTGAGTGTGTTGCAGCAGGGACTCTGTTAGGCACCGTTGATCCGCTCATGGGTAGTGTGACACAACGTGTTATCCGTCATTGTGTACCGGGAGATGAGAGCATTGCGCTCCCCATCTATGATTTGGGGTAGGAGGATAGGTGTACTCCGACAGCATCCCGTCCATCAGGAGTAGTGACGACGAATGCACGGTTGTCACAGCCCTACCCACTCGGCCTCACTTTTGTATGAGATGATCGATGGAGTCGGGGTGACCAGGACGCATCATTGCATTGCTTATGTTTGTGTTTGCTGCATTTATATGCTGCATATTGTTTGTATACCTATGTTTGACATGCATACAGGATTTCCTTATTCCTCGGACTGTTTGACCTTATACTCAGGACCTGGTTAGTACAGTATTCTCCTGTTTATTTCAGATGCATTCTTATCTTTCTTATCAGGAGACTGTACGCATGATTAGTGCTAGGTGTTGTTTCTTTACTTTGCATATCATCTGTACCTGCTGAGTGACCCCGCCTCCATTGTTGATATTTTCAGGTTAATGTTGTCGGAGGGAGTTCCAGTCGCTAGTCCTCACGCACATAGTCTTGGTCCTGCAGACCTTCGAGGATATGTTTGGTTTTCTTTGGTTTCTTTCTGTTCTAGACTGTTTGAACTCGTTATGTTCTGGATTTATTTGCTTATGGACATGATATAGATTTTATTATATCGATGGATTTGGATTTGGTTTTTATTCTACTACATGCCTGCCTGGTTGGCAGAAGAGGTGAGTTCGTCGGTTTTGAGCTTTACGAGTGTAGTTGAGTAGGGTGGTTTTTGAGTCAGAGTATTATTACTGCGTGGTTGTGTCAGCCAGAGGCTGAATATATATATAAACTGCGTGGTGATTGATTTTTATTATTGTTATGATTCCAGCCGCCTGTGGCTGAGTATTTAGTGCTTGTAGAAAATTTTTGATTGTCCGCCGTACAGGGGAGATGCTGCCGAAATTTTCTCGGACAGGGACTCCTCTGGGGCGTGACAATTTAGTGGTATCAGAGCACAGTTATACGATCTTTTGTTTTCGTATTTTGGATATTTGGGATAATCTGATACCAATTTATTTGGTATCAGAGCGCCAGGTTGGCGATACTTGTTTGATTTTTATGTTACGGATTTCGAGATTTATCTGATACCAATTTATTGGTATCAGAGCGGGTTATGATACCTGCTTATGGTGTTCTGTATTTTTGGAGTTAGCCGAGTTTACTAGTAAATTTGGGTATTTATTTCGGAGCTACGAATTTCCATTATGTTTATGCTTCGGACTTTTGTTTCGGATTTATATGGATTTCCGGCGATTTTCTCGTTCGGAATTTTGAGGTCAGAAGTTGGGGACAGGACAACGATGGAACATCTCCAGACGGCAAATAGGTATGATGTTTATTTTATGATAGTTATGACATCTATTAGCACTTTATCTTTATTACCTGTCTGGTTGTTGTAGCCATATTACATGTGATGGGTTAGCCACTGATCTTGGTCGACCCTAAAAGAGATCAAGGATTATAGTCTCTGGTAATTTTTCATATCATATCATCAGTAGTTTTTGCTTCTGTTACTACTAGTAGGAGATGGAGGCACATACCAGCCTCTGCTATTGTCAGCTGGGTAATGGATGATACCTACATATTCCTGTAGACTTAGCCAGTAGAGTTTTTATACTCATATCTTTTGGATATTAGGATATCCGATACGATGAAAATTGGTCATTTGGGGAGTTATCATGTTTGATCATTGTTGAGAATGATTTGAGGTTGAGGGATATTGGGAGATCATGTATTGTGATATGTTGATTTCTAATGATTTATGAGGATAAATGTTAT